>NC_045802.1:48836357-50259690 GCF_009873245.2 Balaenoptera musculus
AGCCAATGGCTAACAGAGTCTCCTCAGGGCTCTGAAGTCAGTGGCTATTGACATTCCTCAGTCAACCGAAATGTCACCCATGATTGGAATGAACACTGTTTAAAGACAAGAAACGTGAAGTTCATCTCCCAGGAGAAAGTCGTTATTGACATTTCTTTCTGGATTGGCTTCTCCTTGCAGATCCAAGAGTGCTCTCAAAATGTTCTTCCCATGACCCTTCTCAGTGCCCAAGTATATGGCTTAAAGGACCATCCAGCCTCCATCTGAACGAACTTCCAATATATGGCAGGGAAGTGTTGAAAGATTTTCCTCAGAGACATGGCTTAAGGACATGAATCAGTGAGTATGTATGACTTGGAGAACTGCACCTAAAATATGCCCCCACTGGGATGGCATAATTTATTTTTATTATTAACTGTAATAATTATCTGTATTCATAGCTTTGTGAAATTATTAAAAGTTGCATTTAGTGGCTATCTCATGATTTAGTAAGAAAGGTCTTTTATTAACTTAATTTAATTTGCATCATTATTCTAAAAGTCACAGAGCAACCAGCCTAGAATCAGTACATGTCTGACCAAAATCATTAGGTCAGCACAATCAATTTTCACCTTGATCTCAATCTAATGGGAAATGATACTGGGTGTAACATTCCATCTGATGTTGAGAGGGAGTCTGTGCACTGAACGTAACCCATCTGTCTCAAAGCCTCCAGTCTCCACAGCAAAGATCATGATGGGCGCTCAGAACTCTGGAAAACTCTCATGCCCAACACGCAGAGCCTGGCTGAAATTAAGCACCTGGACACCATTAACTGACCATAGGACAGTCACATCACACCAGTTTCAGGATACCCAGGCCACTTCTCCTTCCCAAGACTCTAATCACCAGATGGCTCTTTCCTTCGTTGTCTTCTCCTCTAACTTCCCAAAGCTTCTCCCCATCCTCACACTCTGCAATGACCTTGCTTCTGATTTCACTGTTAATTGAAGCAATTTGAAGAAAACTCCATGAAGTCCCATCATCACATCCAATCACCCTCCTGCATTCGGGCCCAGATCCTCTGCTCTTGCTCCTGTTTCTGTGCTTTTCCCATACCCCTAAAGTCAGCCAACCAACATATATGCCGAATCCCTTTCTCATTTACCCAAGATTATCACTCTAGCATTTCTCCCCTCTTTCTCTTGCATCATCAATTCATCACTCTCACTGATTTTTCCCATTAGCATACAAAATACTATTATTCTTTCACTATAAAATAAAAAAAAGAACCCTCTCACGATCCCCCTTTACCCTCCAGCTACTGCCCATTTCTTTCCTCCCCTTTATACCACATTGCTTCAAGTGGTTGTCGAACTTGTTGCCTCTAATTCTCCTGTTTGCTCTTAAGCCTACTGTAATCAGGCTTTTGCTCCTAAAACTTCACAAAAACAAACGTACTTATTACTGTCACCTGTGTTCTATTCTATTGCCCAGATCTTTGGGGATCATCCTTACCAATAACTGAGCCATTTCTGTGACTTGAGAAAAAGTGAAAGAATCCATCACGCATCTTGATAAACTGAAAACTAAGTTCCTGGATCCTCTGCTCTACCTATGATGCAAGATCTTTCTTCAATTGCAATTTCCTGAACAAACATATTACACAGATTAGCAGGTATATAGGTCAATGAATATCACCCTGAATAACAGAAAATTGAATTTACTTCATTCTGTGCCTCTTAGTGCAAATATACAATGAAGGGATTGGTGGGGCATGTCAGTCAGCCTACATGTTGGCATGTAAACCTCTTCCTGCCATATGGGGCAGTCGTCAAAAAGGCAACATTAATTTACGTGAACAGATTTGTGTCATTGTCTCTCTAAGGAAAAAGGGTCAGAAAAAAATACTGTTTTTGTTCAAAAATATTCCCCTCCCCTAGCCAGGCCTACAATTGACTACATTGCTAAGCATTCATCTTTAAGGGTTAAAACATTGCTGTCCAATAAGATAATCAGTTACCTAGCCAATACATTAACAGAGAGTTTTTTAAGGTAATTAATAAGCGACTGACACCCATTAATACATACCAGAGAGTGGGGCTCAGAGGAGGAAAAAAGAGTTTGGGAGAGAGGAAAAACCCTAGTGGGATGAGGCCATGGTAAGGAGTGAGGGGGAAATTGTCACTTGGCAAGAAGGTTCGGCTGGCCATGGCATCTGAGGAGCACACACCATCAAGGGATGTGAAGAAAAAAACATAGAAAGAAGGGGTAGAAGGATATCTGACGCTCTCAGCCTTCTTCACACTTTTGCCCAAGAGTAATCCTGCCTTTAAGATGCTTGACCTTCCATTTTGCCTCTGTCATAGTTTTAAACTCCAAATAGATTAAGTTCTGATAGAAATTCTAGTCCCTAGAACCCTTGCAATGCCTTTTTTGAAAAAACATGAAGTAGATTATATTTGTTGACTCAAGATCGGCTTCCAAACATCCTTTTCCCATTTAAATGTATATTGCTTAAATTTTAAATGTGTCCTTCCTCCCCTCTTTTGGTCTTTGAGTCTAGCATCCATTTATTTTGCTCAAACGTTGCCTTTCTTTACATGGCGATGAAAATTCTCCACCTTCAACTTATCTTCTCTAGCTTAACATTTCCCGTTCACGTTTATTTTCTATTTTCTTTTTCCCAAATTGCGTGTACTGCTTAAGCAAATGGTTTTAATAAAGCCAAAGTATTCTTAATTTCTGGTATATGGATCACTCTCATCTCAGCTGGTAATGGAGATGACTCCTAAAAACATTAGGTGGAGGAATTGGGGCCAACCCTGGAACAGGACAGAGATTTATCTTCTCAGGACTGCAGTTCCCACCCTGAACCCCAGTGGAAGGGGTAGAGCTGGGATCTCAGAATGTTAAAGCCAGAGGGAAATTTAGCAATTACTGTCACGGACCAACCACCTCCCCATGCGGATAACAAGATGGATGGCCAGAGAGATGGAGAGATTTTTCAAGAGTTTTAAAACTCAACTCTCACAAAAGTTATTCCTGGGGAATTTTTTGGGTCAGAGACCCCAGAAAAAGATGAGACAAGAATTTATGTACAAATGATAGAGCAAAGTAATGTTCCCAGGAGAAGTGGTGAGGTTAGTAACTAAGGTCTGGCTAGTGAGGAGCAGGAAGCATCAGAATCTCCCAGAGCTTCTGACTCTCTATACATGTGCAGGCAAAGCAGCTCCAGAAGCCCACAGTTAGCGGGCTGCAGGCAACCTGAAGGAACAGGCCGTTAGAAGCAAAAGCTCACAGGAGCTGAGGCCAGTGCACTCAGAAGGAAAAATGATCCCAGAGAGCCGGGCAAAGCATCAACAATGTCTGCTCTAGGCGTTGTCTTCAACTCCACAAGTGTCATCCTCAGCCTATCACAACTGGATGGGAGGATATTTTTCCCTTTTGTACCTTCATAGGGCTTTTGCAATTACCTTCTAGTATTCTGCATTTAAGATATCATACTCAGATTTCATCTTGATCATTTTATTTCCCTGCTGTGGCTCCCTGTTGCTTAGAGATTCAAGTCCAAACACTTCAGCCTGATATTCAAGGTCCCCAAAAATATCCTAAACTCCACTTAAAGCCTACCTTCCACAAATGAGGAAAAATGTTGTTTTTGAAGCAAAGCGTTAGCCATCTCTCTTACATTTAACCTTTCTACCTCCATCCTTTTCTCAAACCAAGCAACCTCCCAGCACTGCCTAATCAGCAAATCTCCATCAATCTAAATCAATCTCGCAAAATCTCACTTGAGAGTAGGTATTTTGCATAATCCTTTCTGATCCCATTTACTTGAAATAATACCTCCCTCCTCTGAGTTACCATTACTAGTTTTGTCTGAACTATGCATTTGGCAACACTATTCTGTGAAATCTTTCCTTTGGAGTTCTTTAGCAATTTTATTTTTAATTAATAGATTTTATTTTTTAGAGTATTTTTAGGTTTACAGAAAAAATGCGCAGAAAGTAGAGAGTTCTCGTATGTTCCCTGTCTTATCTGCCTTCAGTTTCCCTTATTATTAACATCTAGCATTTGTGTGGTATTACATTTGTCACAACTGTGGAACCAGTAATGATCCATTAACTATTTGTTTACATTAGGTTTCACTCTTTGTGCTGTCCAGTTCTATGAATTTTGACAATTGCATAATGTCATGTGTCCACCATTATATTTTCATACAGAAGAGTTTCACGGCCCTAAAAATCTCCTGTGCTTCACCTGTTCACCACTCCCCACCCTCTCCCTGAACTCCTGGCAACCATTGATCTTTTTACTGTTTCCGTAGTTTTGCCTTTTCAAGAAATGTCTTCTTCAGCTATTTTTAAATATCTCACTACTGCTCAAAAGTTCATGCACTTGTGCCTTACCTCCCCAAACAGATGGGAAATTTCTCCTTATATTCCCATTAGCATTTACTAGAGAAAGAATCATGTACCTGTAGACCTTAGTAAGTATGCACTGATTTTATTTGAATGAACTTGGAATCGTCTTCCTTTTTTCTTTAGGGAAGTTATTAAAATACCTAAATCTTGAAGTGGAGAATTGGCTTCCAGTATGAGACAGAAAAAGGTTGTTAAGGATTAAGAAAAGTAATCCTACCAAAGAAAATCAATTCAAAAAAAAAAAAAAGTAGTCAGATGTAAATAAATACACTAAAGCCAATATATTTCCCAGATGACAGAAATAAATTGATTCAAAATATAATGGGGAAAATGTGAATAATATTAATAAGAAATGTCAATATCTTAAGAAAACTGTAATTGATATTTTATGGGGAGACATGAAAAAAAGATTTAAATAATGATGAGTAAGCCATATTCATGGATGGAAAGATTCAGCAATATAAAGAAGTCAATATTCCAAAACTAGCTTATGACTTACTTTTTAGTACTTGGCAACATACTTCTCAAGTTCATCTGAAAAAAATAATGATATGAATACCCAAAAGAGACTGTTAAAGAAAAACAAGGAGGATCTTCCCTGACAGGTATGAAAACATATTAATGATAAAGGTAAAAATTTTAGAATCTAAAATGATCGTAGCCTTTATGTTTTCTAAATGTGTCAAAAGCTAAAATATGTTTCATAATTTTTTAAATCATAAAGGAAATTAATGCATAGCCTAAAGAGAAGAGATAGAATCTAGAAAGTAGAAATAAAGAATCATGGAGTAAATAAAGGATACTTACTAACAGATATATTAATACTAAGACTAGGGTATAGTGACTAAAAACCCTTTATGAAGAGGGTTATTAAATACTTTGATTTTTTTGCATTGCTGTTCAAAAAAAATCACTAAAAGTCTTCAGTAAAATATGTACATAGACCCATACAATCATGCCACAAGGAAAGAATCCTAAAGACTTGAGGAACAGATGATGTATCAGCCGTGTTTCAGTGCAGGAAACAGTAAGTACTTTGGATATTTCTAGAAGAAGGGAATTTAAGAAAGGATATTAGATGCCTTTAAAATCTTCGGAATGGCTGAAGAAATGGGAATCAGGAAGCTACAATAAGGCTTTCACCTTGAAGGTCATATACTAGTGTAACCAGGCCCCAAATTCTACTCTGCTGAGACCTTTGCTGCTAACATCATAAGTGCCTGACGCCCATGAAGCTGGCGACTAGACCATGGAATGTGGAATCTGGGCTCTCCCAACATCCACACATGCTGGAGGCCACAAGTCCACCAGCCCCTCTACAGAAAGGTAGCATGAGCTCCCATTTCCACCTTTCAAAACTCATGCTTGTGTATCTAACTGGTACAACCCAATTCACATTTAGGAAAGAGGGAAAAAGACAGATTTTAGCTTCCCAACCACTCTGAACAAAGGGTAAAACGGAGATTGCAAGAGCCCTTGTAAGCATACAAGATATACAAGCTAGAGAAGAAATATGAATGGTACATTTTTATGGAAAAAGAATGCTCAATTTTACTTCTCATTAAAGAAATATAAATTAAAACCAAAATAAAGTATGATTTTCTTCTAACATGTTAACGATAGATTCTGAGAAGAGTACAGTGAGATGAAAATTCTCATGCACTACAAAAGAAGAGTAAATAGATACAATCCACCTGGACAGCAATTTGGCAATAGGCACCTAGATCCTTAAACATGATTCCGTCCTTTGACACAGTAATCTACATTAAGGAATCTATCAAGAAATAATGTGGTCTCCAATTTGTAACTGGAAATATTAATGAACATGATTCCACCCTTTGACACAGCAATCTACATTTAGGAATCTACCAAGAAATAATGTGGTCTCCAATCTGTAATCAGAAATATTGGCAATGAGAGAAAATAGGCAGCTACATTTATAAATGTGAAAGATTAAAAAATAACTAGTGCCCAACAGAAAGGGAAATATTTAAATAAGTTGTATTACCTCTATGCAACAGATTCTTATAAAGCTGTGTAATGACAGTGGAAAATTCTCCTATTAAGTAAAAACAAGTAGGACATGAAATTATTTATAAAATATGGAGCTAACTTTTCTAACTATTTACAAACTTGATGTAACAGAGAGAAGGGGCTGGAAGAAAACACATAAACATGCTAACACTCTATCTCTGATGGAGGAGGGATGGGAATGATCAAACTTAATCTTCATCTTGTCAGTGTTCTGCATTTTCCAAATATTCTACAGTGAAACTACATTTTCTTTAGCACTATTGAAAACAAACCAAAAATTATCATTAAAAAAAGAGAGTAATCATTAAAGAAAATTAAATTTTTTTCTCTTTCTTTGTCTCTAGTTTGAAAATGTTCAAATATTTTTTTTTTAGTAGATTAAGGATTTCCTCTCAATTTACAATTAAGACTTAACATGCCCTTGATTTTGGGAAGCTGTATTTTTAACATGTCACAAAGGGGTAGGTGGGGCGAGAGGGGACTGAAAGTGGGCAAAAATACTGCATAAAGTTCACAGCTGTGAGGGACTTCCCTGGTGGCACAGTGGTTAAGAATCCGCCTGGCAATGCAGGGGACACGGGGTCGAGCCCCGGTCCGGGAAGATCCCACATGCTGCAGAGCAACTAAGCCCGTGCGCCACAACTACTGAGCCTGCGCTCTAGAGCCCACGAGCCACAACTACTGAGCCCACACCACAACTACTGAAGCCCACGTGCCTAGAGCCCGTGCTCCGCAACAAGAGAAGCCACCGCAATGAGAAGCCCACACATCGCAATGAAGAGTAGGTCCCGCTCACCGCAACTAGAGAAAGCCCGCGCGCAGCAACAAAGACCCAACGCAGCCAAAAATAAATAAATAAATAAATTTATTAAAAAAAAAAAAAAAGTTCACAGCTGTGACACTTCCCAGCCTCCTCACCTAAGACTGTAGTCAGCAAACCCACTGGACACATTTGTTTTCACATCTATTTCACCAGTTCAAATCCTGCAAAGAACTGAGAATCTCAGAAGAAAGAAAAAATAATGAGAGTTCTCCATTTGTAAGATAATATTTGCCTCTTACAGCAAAACCTCGTGAAACTAGGAATCTACCAGATGTCACATTTTGTGTGATCTCCTTAAGAAACAAGTTTTAGAAAATGGTGACTACGAATCCTTCCAGTTTCAGAGCCAATTTCACAAGAACTGAGTGGATCCAGGGCGGTCAGATGAGAACCAAGAAAAAAAGTGAATAAAGAGTATTGCTTTATGCAAAAAGAATGTCAACGCTAGAAGCCCCGCAGTCAACCCCGCCCCCCATGGTTATCCAGGGCCACTTCCTTCTTCCCCACAGGCCTCTTCACTCTTCAAGTGTCCACAGCGCCCTCTGCTGTTCTGGATCTCCCCTGCCCCACACCAACAAGTAACCCCACAGACCCACTCCCCAATTTCTGTCTCTTCACAACTCATCAGGCAAACAGTATCCAGCTGGCTTCCTTCAGCTTTCCAAGTGCGTGCTGTGGTGTGGGCTCCTCATCCAGGAAATCACAAGGAAACTTTGTCTTCAACCGTATCTTCATCTAAACCCAAGGTCTTGATTGCCTTTTCCAGACCATTTCTAGGTTTCTGGCCTCCTTTTGTTACTTACATGGCAATTAATTCACAAAACCAAAAGTTATATCCTATTAGTTTCATTTTTTGTCATTTTGTTAAGCATCTTTTAAGAACTGCCTGTGTTATATATTCCAGAGAATCCTGGCTTTAGCTGAGGCAAAGTTCCAATAAACACATGGACTGGCCTTTGTTATCAACCTAGGAACAAGATGTAGAGCATGTGCTCTAACATTGGCCCTGGCGTGGGTTCTGCTTGGGAGTCTGAGGAGTGTGTGTAGTTTGACTGACAGTTTTGTGTCTCATAAAAAGCTGAGACGCTTGTTCCCATGTATAGTACTACAACTGTAAAAACAAAATGCAGTTTTCCAAAACTCCATTTTTCTCATTTTCTAACGTACTCTTGAATTAAACCATCACAGTTTATCGATCACAATTGCTCTGCCTGCTTATGTACAATTGTAACTACATATTGCTTCACTAATGGAACCTAAAATGATGGTGTAGTCTCATTGGAACAAAAGTACCCTCGTTGTGTGAATTTTACCTCAATAATAAGTCTCTGTACACCAAATTGATTAGATTTCTTGTAAAAGACTAGCTGCCGTTGCAAATCCAAGATAATAGATGGCTGACATGTGACACTAATAGTAGCCAATAAAACAGCTACAGGAAAATTTTCCCAAATGCTTTGTAAACTGATTATCTATAATATCCTATGATAAACTGACCTACAATGTCATCTGATGGCTATTTATTTAGGCAGAAATTCAGTCTAGGGAATTTGAGAAAGAAAATCCCAGCACTGCAGTGATGATGGTGATACATTTTACAGCCTTCTGGAATAGCAGATATTAGTGTGATTTACTTTGTCTTTGCCCATTTGCCCTAAAACAAGACTTCTACTAGTATTAGTCTGGGCAAGAGATAAAGCTATTCTGAGTAGCAATTTGATAGGTTCTCTAGCGGCGCCTCAAAAATAAAATCAGCTTACTGACTGCCCTATTTCATTAACAGGACTAGCATTAGCCCAGGCTTCCAGGGTCAAAATGAGTTATCTACAAGCTGTCCTCTTCAGGTACCTCACAGTACAGTTATCACCAAGACCTGTTCTTTCCTCTCACTGTCTCTCTCACATAGCCCTTCCTTTGAAGCCTCGCAACCTACGTACAGTTTCAGTCATTATTCCTCATTCTCAATACTGCAGCCCTCCTTCACTTGGCCTGTCTGCCTCTAGATTTCCCCTCCATTCCGCCTTATGAATCCCACACAGATCTTCTGTTGAGGGGTCATTCCCCTATTCGTAATGCTTCCGTGAGTATCTCTTGCCAAGAACAGCAGTTTTCCTATTGTTTTTCCACTCTGACATATGTTCCTGCCATACAAGCTGGAGCGTAAGTAGGATAAGTAGTCTGTCTCCAGGCACCCAGCTCTTTACGAACTATCTTCTCTCTGTGCCTCCAGCCAGACCTGGTTCCTCGCCCTGTGCGTTCCTATTTTGTTTCATTCACTTTAACCGCATCATTCATATATATCGAAAATATCTGTATATGTATTATAGTAGGCAGATTTAGAAAACGCCCTCCAATGATTCCTGCTTCCTGATATTCATGACTTTAATTCCCTTTCCTTGAGTGTGGGCTAGACATGGTGACTTGCTTCTAATAACAGAATACATCAAAAGCTTGACTCAGTTATAAAAGACTGTGACCACTGTCTTGCTGGCAGGCTCTCTCTATTGCCTCCTCAGCTTGCACACTTTGATGGAGTAGGACATCCCTTTGAAGAAGGCAGGGCACTGTGGGTGGCCTGAGTCTAAACTCCAGCAAGGAACTGAATGAAGCCTTCAATCCAAAGCCCTGAAAGAACAGAATTCTGCCAACAACCATGTGAGTGAGCTTGGAAGTGGACCCTTCTTCCCAAGTCAAGCCTTCAGATGCCACCAAGCTTTGGCTGACACCTTGATTTCAGCCTTGTGTGGGACCCTGAAGCTTAGGACCCAGCTAAACTATGCCTGGATTCCTGACCCACAGAAACTGAGATAACTGTTTTAAGCTGCTAGGTTTCAGGATAAGTTGTTGCACAGAAATAAATAAAATACATGTATCTTACCTCACCTGCCTAACTGCGGCCTCCCCCAGGCAGAAACTGAATGGTAAAGCTAGGTGTGAGTATAGTACCCAATGTAAATGTTAATGCACAGTAAATGCTAATGTGTGTTAAATGCTAATTGGTATGGTGACTGAACAAATGATTTTACTAAGCCAATTTTCCCAATTGTTTTAGAAAGTAAATATCATTTAACTCTTTCTAAACCTGTGAATTACATATAAAGTTTATAACTATCCTTTAATGTCTGACTCTATATTTTGACTTTTGCCTGTTTCTCTACTCCTCTGGATTTCTTTTTCTGTTTTTAGCAGAGATGTGTTCAGGTCATCTTACCATCTACTTAACTAAGGGAATGCATAATTCATAGAATGATAAACAATACCAAACTTACATTCATTTTTGAAAGATTATACCAAACAAGTACAAGTTTCTTTGATAAAATAAATGTGCTTAAATGGTAAAAGGAATAGAGATGTCATCTATATCAGTTAGGAGGCTTTGAGCTGCAAATAACAACAACAACAAAGAAACAGAACCTGTGATTCACAACAAGGATGTATTTATTTCATACGTTATAAGTCTGTTGGCTTCAGGATTGAAAATTTAAGTAGGTCATCAAGGACCCAATATTTTCCCATCTTTCTACCCTGCTCTACTCAGAACAGCTCACTCATGGTTGCAAGGTGGCTGCCACTATTCCAGTAATCACATCCAGACCCAAGAGTATCCAGTGGAAGAAAAGCATAATCTCTTCCTGTGTGTCTCTTTTTTAACCGCAAAGAAACCATCCCCAGAAGCATCCAACAGACTTCCCTCTGCATCTCAGTGACCAAAATTGGGTCACATAACATGTTCTAAATTAAACCCTGCTGAGGGAACTCAGATCGCCATCATCACTAGGGAAGGGCTAGACTCCTAAAGAAAATTGGGATTTCAACCAGCAATAAAGAAGGGAGATGTCTGTTTACACCCACAAGAGATGACATAAAGTAGTGCATAATTCATCACAAAAATGTGCTTATACGGATGCAGCAAAAGAGGCAACTATTATCACCTTGAGTGGTTTGGTATTATGATAAAAGACTCATAAATCAGGATTAAAACCATTATCCATCTACAAAAGTTGTCAACCTTTTAATAATCTTATTAAACTTCCCAACTATAGTAACTACCATCAGTTCTCTTCTTAGTCATTTAGTTCTTATTTGTGAACAATATTATGGTCTTAAATTAATTTTTTTCCAAACACCATACTAATGGATTTAAAAAATCCATAAGGTTGTAATCAATTTTGAAACTTATCTTTTCCCAGGAACCCAGGGTGACAGATAAATTACTCTCCTGTTGATTACATATGCTCTTAATTACCTAGGCTTATACCTGATTCAAACAAAAGAACAGAACAGGCTTCCAGAAACCAATGGTGCAGCTAAAAGCCTTCTGGGAGAGGAAATACACTCTGGGATCAGATAAGTAGTCAAGTTCATTAACTTGTCTAGTTGCTATACTGAGAGGCAGTAGATCACGGCTGTTAAGGATGCAGAATTTGGAATCAGATCTAGATTTAAATCTCAACCCCACATCGTGTTAAGTATACATGGTCTAACCTCTATAAGCCAAAATTTCTCCATCTTTAAAGTGAGGGTCATCAAACCAACCTCATGGGGTTATTATGAAAGTTAAATTAAGGGACTTCCCTGGCCAAAAAAAAAATAAGTTAAATTAAATAATGTTGGGGCTTCCCTGGTGGCGCAGTGGTTGACAGTCTGCCTGCCAATGCAGGGGACACGGGTTCGAGCCCTGGTCTGGGAAGATCTCACATGCCGCGGAGCAACTAGGCCCGTGAGCCACAACTACTGAGCCTGCGCGTCTGGAGCCTGTGCTCCGCAACAAGAGAGGCCGCGATAGTGAGAGGCCCGCGCACCACGATGAAGAGTGGCCCCCACTTGCCGCAACTAGAGAAAGCCCTTGCACAGAAACGAAGACCCAACACAGCCATAAATTAATTAATTAATTAATTAAAAAAAAATTAAATAATGTCTGCAAAACACTTAACAGTAAGTTAGGGTGGGGCTTCCGTAGAGAAGGGCAAACACACACCTACACATACACACACACACACACGCACACACACACACAAAGCCAGAGTGATTGCAGCAGCAGTGGTTCCCCTCAGAGGGGAAGCGGCAGCAGTGAGGAAGTAGGATGTGTAGGTTGGAGCCAAGGAACTGCAGGTATCCACTGGTGAACTTATAAGAGATTAAACAATTTAACCGCTGTTTTGACCAATTTTACCAGATGATTCAATTTAGTCAAGCTACAGCTTAATCTTTCTTTTCCGATTGAACTGGCCAACTGTTTATTTAAACTTACTGTATTAACTGGTTCTTTTACGATTTGCACAGATTCAGCCTATGAGGATTAAGAAGTGTAAGGGGGAGAACACTTTTAGGCTTCTGAATGTTCCTCAGACTTTTCAAGTCCCTCACACTCAGGGAAAGATTTTGTTTCCCCTGAGCTCTTAACTCCTTCTGCTGCTATACTTCTTTTATTACTCGAGATAAACTTAAAGAAAATTGGTGAAATGGCTATCCTTGAATTCCCAACAAGTCAATGACAAAGTGAGAGGTCTGAACCTGTTCCAAGGAAACTGTCCTGGTTAAAATCAAGTGAAAGGTTAGTATGTCATTCAATGTTTTCACATTTATTACCCCGTTTTCCTTCTCAACATAAAATGCATTTGAAGACAACAAAATAGTCAACTTATGTTCTTATTTTATCACCTCAGAAAACCTATTTGGGAAAAATAAGTGCTCCCTATGATTTATAATTAAGCATAGTTTATTTTCATAAAATAAGGTATATATTTCAGCTTGCTTATGAACCTAATTTAGATTAGTAGCTTATAACCAACACAAGAGTGATAGAAGTTGGAATTAAATATCTTACCTGGAGTGTTTTTATATACTGGTTCTATATATTGAATGTATGTTTTATTCTGTTTTCTTAATCTCCTTGCCTACAAAAGCTTTAAAACTGCGTCCGCAAAATTGGATATAATGTAAACCAAAGATTTTGATGACAGACCTTACTAATTCTCTGCAGGTACACAGATGGCTTAGCCCTCAAAACATAATTCTTTTAATATATATAATTGAGATGGCAAAATAAAAACAAGTCAGCCGGGCTTCCCTGGTGGCGCAGTGGTTGAGAATCTGCCTGCCAATGCAGGGGACACGGGTTCGAGCCCTGGTCTGGGAAGATCCCACATGCCGCGGAGCAACTGGGCCCGTGAGCCACAACTACTGAGCCTGCGCGTCTGGAGCCTGTGCTCCGCAACATGAGAGGCCGCGATAGTGAGAGGCCCGCGCACCGCGATGAAGAGTGGCCCCCACTTGCCGCAGCTAGAGAGAGCCCTAGCACAGAAACGAAGACCCAACATAGCAATCAATCAATCAATCAATCAATAAATCTTTAAAAAAAAAAAACAACAAGTCAGCCACTGAAATCTTGATGAGATTAGAAGAAGGGTCAATTCGATTCTGTACATCAACAAGTAAAGAGGGTCAACTGTTTACGTGTTTGGTACAAATAAGAGAAATGCCGACTAACAAGTCATGCACCTGTAAACTTTCTCCTTCTTTTAGGTGCTGTACTTCTCCACCTTAATTGTTTTGTGTTTCCTGTCTAGAAGAAACAGCCATCAAACAGAGACAAGCCTCTCTTAATGTTCTGAATAGGATCAATTGCATTTCCACTCAATAAATAAATAAAGGAATAATTTGCCAGTGAATGGCACCTGCAAGCTAGAACTCTTCCTTGTATAGTATAAAGCTTGCTGCAGAATTCAAATCATCTTAAATCTTAGTGTGGCAGTATCTGTGATCTTAAGAAAACTTTCATTTTCTTAAATCTTAACCTCAGAAGTTAATTCCTTCTTGTGGTCCCAGACAACAGCCAAAGCAGACTAAATCGCGTAGTACACAAATTGAGTATAATGCCTGACGTTTCAGAAAGTGTAGGAGAATCCCTAAGGGGTAACTCAAGTCTTCACTTCTTGCATGTTATATGCCAGTAACCAGATTAAATCTCAAAGAGAAACCTTGTTTTGGTATAAATGTTCACCTCAATATCTGTTACATTTGTGTCAAAGCTACCTCTTTCCATTTTGTTTTTGAGACAACCTGAAATTTTTGTAATGGCTTCCATCATTGAACAAATAATTTAGAGAGCCTAGTACGTGACAGGCAATATTGTAGGAGCTGAAGAAACACGCCAGAGAAGGCCCTTGTTCTTACAGAGATCATATCCTACAGAGAAGAAGACAGGCAGTAAACAAGTAAATAAATAAGGGAGCCAATTTCTGGAGGTGGTAAGTGCTATGCAGAGAACAAAACAGCGCAGTGACAGAGGAGAGTTGGGGGAAGTGCTTTTGATTGGGCTGCAGAGCTAAGACTTAGATGATGATGAAGGAGCTGGCCCATCAAAGACCAAGAGGAGGAATATCTCATGCAGATGGAAGGGCCCAAGGTAGGAATGTGGTGTCTGCTGGAGGAAAGCTGGAAGGAAAGCCAGTGTGCCCAGAGCACAGTGGGGAAGCTAGGGCAAGAGACTGGAAAGGTGCTCAAGCTTCATAAACTTCAATCCCCAGCTCCACAGAAATCAGAATTCCAACAGCATTGCTGTAGTGCCACAGCAGCATTCACTGAATGCAGTGGGTGACTATTATAGATTGAATTGTGTCCCCCCACCCCAGATTCATATATTGAAGCCCTAACCCCCAGAATGACCATTTGGAGATAGGGCCTCTAAGGAGATAACATAAAGTTAAATGAGGTCCTAATTCAATACGACCAGTGTCCTTATAAAAAGAGGAAGAGACAACAGAGAGCTCTCTCTCCCTCTTTCCCTCTCTCACTCTTCCCCCCATCCCTTCTCTCCCTGGCTGCCTGCAGGCACACAGAGAAAAAAGGCCATGTGAGGAGATGGAGAAAAGGCACCTGTCTGCAAGCCAGAAGGAGAGGCCTCACCAGAAACATAGCCTGCTGGCACCTTGGTCTTAAAAGTCCAGCCTCCACAACTGTGAGAGAATAAATTTCTGTTGTAAAAGCCATCTGGTCCACGATACTCTGTCGTGGCCGCTCAACACTAACACAGATACTACATTTCAAACAAATTTCACAGAAGAGATATTTTTCCCCAGATTTATCCAGAAACACACTTGATTCTCTTAGAACCAAATGATTTTAGTGACAGAAGGATCCTTAGCATACTCTCACTTGACTCATTTTACAAATGAAGAAAGCGAAGATTTAAAATGAAATGATTAAAAGTAGATCAAATTATTTTCCCTCATGTTATTACCACAAAACCCCCATGTGCTGCTGGTTTGTTACCAGCTATGTTCTGACCTCTGATATAGCCTTTCTCCAAGACAACAAAACAAATCATGAATTCAGGGAAAAACTAAACTGCACAATCACCTCGACAGTAAAAAAAAAAATGATAACCAAACTAAATTTAAAAGGGTAATAGCAGACTAAAAACTTGCACTACATACAACATATTAAAGTCTCTTTAACATATAGAAAATATAAACATATAGAAAACAGAAAAACTTCAATCATTAAAGGAAGAAAAGATATTACAGATATTCAAATACAAATAGAAAATATGCGTGCATATGTGTGTGTGTGTGTATATATATATATATATATATATATATATATATATATATATATATATATATATATATATATGAAGATACTTCTCCAAAATGAAGAAGTGAAAAAACAAATTCAAGAAATCATTTATGCTGATAATAGTAGCAACAATTTTAGAACACAGTGCTATGATTTTGGTGAAACTGATACAGTGAAT
This sequence comes from Balaenoptera musculus, assembly GCF_009873245.2. Classification (NCBI taxonomy): domain Eukaryota; kingdom Metazoa; phylum Chordata; class Mammalia; order Artiodactyla; family Balaenopteridae; genus Balaenoptera; species Balaenoptera musculus. Next base: position 48,852,379 of record NC_045802.1, read on the forward strand.
CAATGCTGGTGAAATGAATTAAGACAGTCCCTTTGTGGAAAACAAAAGTACAACAAGTAGCAGAAGCCTTAAAGATGTCTGTAACCCGAGTTAAATTTTTTTTTCTCAGAATTTCAATAGAAGCAAAATGATAAAAGCACACAGCTCATCACAGAATTATCTGTTAAATTTAAAAAAATACCTAAACCTACCTACATTCTTAATATTACACAAATGTTTTCAGGAAATGATTATACATCAGAATGATAAAATATTATATGGTCACTGAAGGTTATAACTTTAAGGCTTTTCGAGAAACTTGGAAACAATATAGCATGGTTGAAAACACAAATGCTGAAATCAGATGAACCAGGACAAGAACTGAATTGTCTCTGCCACACACAAATTATGTGAACTAAATTTGCTCAACTGTAAAATGAAAGTAACGGGGGCACAGTGCACATTAATTGAACCCTTGGTGTGCCAAGTAATGTCCTAAGCGTATCACAGTCGACCCTCATTATTCAGGAGATTCCATATTTACAATCCTCCTGTTCCAGAACATTTATGTGTAGCCCCAACATTAGCACTCCGGTGTTTTCAAGATCATTCGCAGACACCTGCAGAGCAGCGAAAATGTAAGGTCCCTGAAATTTGCGGTTCAGCCTTCCTGTTCGGTTCTGATACAGAGTAAGCAGAGGATGGAGATGATGAGGGGGCAGTGGGGGGTGGGCAAGAAGCTTGGGCTCTGGGGCCAGTGGGAGGGATTTGAGTCTCAGTTGTAGCAACTGTTAGTGGGGTGACCTCAGGTAAGTCCAGGCAAGTCATTTACATCTGGACCATTTTCTCTTTTGAAAATTCTTTTTAAAATATAGAATCTACCAAGATAAGTTGTTTTTAGGATTTAAGATCATATATATATAATACATGATCTATGTGAGAGAAGTGTGTGTGTGTGTGTGTGTGTGTTTACATATTTCCCCTAGTGGGGATGGTTCAGTATTCACGAATTTAGTGTTCCTGGGACTTCATAGGATCTAATTACCACAAATAACGGGAGTCAGATGTTTGTGTATTGACTCCTGTAATCCTCTAACAAATCCTCTAAAACAACATTGAGATAAAAACTGGAGGAAACAGCTACCTCCCCAAAGGCTGCGGGTAGGTAAGAGGTTCAATGACGGAAGTGGGCACCTAGGAGCTGGAGGAGAGCCCTTGGAGGAGGTGCTCATCAGGCGCTGCCACCCAGGTGCCTCTGTTCACCTAAGGCAGGTACCGGGGATGGCAACAGACGGAGGCTGGGGAATTACCACTGTTGGAATTAACTGCCACTACTGTGGCCATACTGTCAACAGAAGAAAATAAGAAATCCCTTCTTCCTGCTTCTTTTCCGTCAATTCCAACTGCCCTCCAGTCTTCCTACTGGCAGAACCTCTAAGCAAACTGGCAAAGGAGTCTGGGAAATGCAATCTGCAGAATCCCAGCTCCAGAATCTCAGAGAAGAGTACAAAGGTAGGCGTGGAGCTGAACGATTTATGAGTACATTTATTAGCATGGGTTCCTCAGAAACCAGAGCCCGAAGCAAAACCTGATGTGCTGCTATGTTCTTACAACATTCAATCCTAGGAAACCACGAAGGAGGGAAAAGGAGGATAAGGCAGGACAAGAGGGAGAGGAAATAGCAGTGTGTCAGCAAGCTGGCCACCACTTGGGATCACGTGCAACAGGTCGCTCCATCTCCTGCAACTATCTTCCAAGAAGCCTATGAGCTGCTGGGTCTCAGAAGGGAAAAAGGAGTAGAATTTATCTGCTTTCTCCTCTCCTGCATCGGTTAAGTATTGGCCACATGAGCGCAAACTCCCCCCATTCCATGTTGCCCAAGCACGGGGCAGAGTGGGCCTTGCAGAGTCTCATTCCTCAAGGGTGTAAAATATTAATAAACAGAAACCTAAATTAAATAGAGTTGGGAGGCCAGAAGGGGGCGCTCTTGTGCCCTGCGAATGCAGCCCGGCCCAACAGGAAGAAGAAAGACTCCTCTTATTTCCTGACAACAACGCAGACAAGGAAGAGCCATGGACTCTTTGTTTACTAGAGCCCTCCCACCTTTCTTCCCCCCTCAATAAAAGAGTTTTCCTTCCCTTGCCATGTGGGACTTGTGCACTATGTTTGCAAATGCTGAATTGCAATTCTCTACTGATCCCAAATAAGCCCATTTTTTGCTGGATAAATAACTGGCCATTTATTTGTTTTCAGTCAACAAGGGAAACAGGGAAAAACCAAGGCTGGAGGGGGCAGGTGGATGGTGCAGGGAAGGGAAAAGGCACCACTGGGTTGCACTCAAGCCAAATCACGTGCTTCAGATGTGGCTGTGTAGAGTCACACACTGTGGCCTTACAGTAGCTGGGGTAAACCAAGTGGCCAGAGGCTCAGAAGACAGTTGAAGAACCCAAGGTGGTGCAGAAGAAGTATCTGATGTAGTCAGTGACAAGGAGGGGGATTCACACAGGTGTATGCACTGCAGCATTTGGGTATATCCAACATCAGGTAGGGCTAGAGGAGGCATATAATTCACAATCCAAACCAGACTTTTGGCTAACCTGGACAGGACTCAGGGATAATTGCCATAAACCAGGGTTGCCCCAGACAAACTGGAAAGTCTGATTTCTCTAGGTATAGCTAGCAGCACAACGTAAAAATTGCATTTTTGTTTAGATGAGGCATAGGAAACGTTTTTAAATAAGCATATTATTTTTTCTATGAATTTTTAAATTTTGTTTTAACATTAAGCTTAATTTTGAAAAATAATCATTAGGCAGATAGAATTATGGAGATGATAGGCCACATTTATACTATTCTGTATTTCTGGACAACCCTGGCCCTTATATTAGGAACAATACAAATGTTTTCCGGCTGTGAGTATAATTCACCTTCTCTCACCTCCTAGTGATCCTGCCTCTTAGTTCTTATTGTACTGAAGTGATAGCTGTTTCTGAATCAGCCAAAGAGAAAACGAGCATCTCTGTTCAAAGCGTTCCTCTTAAAAACATTCATTTTTTTGCCTTCGCTAAGTACTACTAAGCACAAACGATCCCAAGCAGAGAGCCTCACAGTGCAAAAGGCATGTCTAATGTTAAGGGGGAAAAAGTATTCTGACACCTGTTAAGATGGTCGAGAAGACCTTCTCGGGACCATTGCAATGGGGTTATTGCCACGGAGGAGAGAGATTAGGCTCAACGCTGACTATGACAAGGACAAGTGGGGATACACAGCCAGGGAGCAGAGTGAAGGGGTCAGTGGATGGAAAATCACAAAGAGAAGACATCAAAAGTAGGGAGATTTTTGCTAAATTTACTTAACACTATTCTTGCTGAGAGCAGACCAGTGTGACCAGATAGCAAAGGTGATCAGAAAGCAAGGGTAGGGGTACTCTCTTCAAACTGACTCAGCCGGATTCCTGCTAAGATCGGTCCTGGAAAGGACAGACGTGGAAATCCAAGGTCAAGATCCAGTCAAGAATGCTTAGAGGAGACCAACTGAAGCTTGGTCGAGGAAAGAGTCCTTGTCACTAAGAAGGTAATTAATGGAGAGAAGCAACATGGAAAACCCTCCTCCCCGTGTACTACAGGCATGGGTCCTAGCATCCACTTTCACTAAGTGGGTGACCCCATCTTTATCAATAGTATTCCGTCCTTACATTCGTCGTTTTAAAGGCCACGATTTGCCTTGCATATTTTCATGGGCAGGTATTTCTGATATGATTTCAGGGAGCACAGGTCCCTTTTTAAGGGCAAGAAGAATGGGCTGTGCTGGAGCACTAATGGATTTCAGCGGGAAGCCTACCGCCCAGCACTCCGCCTGCACAGCGCTCAGCTGGGCACCACTCAGGGGCCCAGATGCAAGCTTTAGACAACCATCTCCAGGCAGCACCATCTGCTTCCACGGGAACCTCCCCACGCGTTTGGTTGGCAGCTTCAGGGTGGCCTTGAGATTGGCCATGCGGGGAAGATGCCGCTGGGAGGCTGCCAAACTTTTCTCAGCACTTGAGAGCTCGTTTCCTATCATCTACCAGAGTTAGCATTTGATTAGACTTTTTTCTTTGAGCACAATAGCAGGCTGTTGGGTTCTCCTTAGCAGGAACTTAGCAGAAAGTAAAACCGAGCTCAATTCTCTCTCCTTACTATTGGGAGAATCGTGTTTCTGCCTTACGACAGCCAAATGCAACGTTTCTCAAAGGGTGTGTTGCAGACCTCAAGTTTGCACAAAATGCTCCAAGGATAAAAGGGTCCAAAAGCCAAATAAGCTTGGAAATGCTGTACACCACATCTCCTTCTTAGAGAGTCACCACGCACATTCAGTCATAATGCCCCTACGGTTAAAAGCAATCACTTTAACATGGTTTAATCCAGTATTTCCCAAATTTAGAACACAGAATTTCAACTTAATTCAGCTCTGTGGCAACGCGTAAATTGTGTAACTTGCTCCCAGAAAAGGGATCATCAGAATACAGCAAGGCACAATCAATCATCAAAAGGGCTTTGGAGCGTCGGGGCAGCCAGCATGAGCTGCATGAGAGAGGACAAATGTCTTCCATTTCTTTTATTTTCTGTGGTTGTCAGAATATGGCGTGTATTTTATGAGATGGGCAGAATTCATTTATTCTTCTTTTCCTCCATTCGAGAAATATTCACCATGACCCTGCTGACCCCAGCATAGAGCCAGGCACTAGGGATACAGAAGCAATACAAGTCATATAGGCACGGCTTACACTCAAACCAGAAAGACACACATTAAAGAAGCATTTATAATGAAATGCAATGAGTGCTACCCTAGAGTCAGCATTTGACTCTTGGGTGTTTTATTTAGAAGTCTTCTTGATTAGTGAGAGCTCACCTAGTCTGGAGACCAGGTAAAGCCTCTCACCAGGAAGCCTCTTCCAGCCCAATGAGGCAGTGGCAGCAAACAAATCCATCGGATGGTGGCACAGGACAAGGGGAAAAGGCACTGAGAGCAAAGACTAGCGACGGTTAAAGATGAGGTACTGATCATAAGTGCTTCTGTGAACTCAAAACATAAAATTCATGACAGCCCACCACTGTGTCGTAACAACTCAACAAAACCGTACATCATGAGAGTAGACAATCTTAAGGACAGAGACCATTTCAAATAACTTTTGTATTCCTTTAATCACTTAACTGTGCCAGGCACATAGTAGACACATTATGAATTTTAAACAAAAAATAATACTGTATTTCACAGAGGTACTTAGTAATAATGCTATATTCACACAATAGGCATTCAATAACTATTTTTATGAATGCACAAAACTCCATTTATTTATTTATACAGATTATGACCAAGCCAGCTATAGGAACAATGGACCTGCCATCCCTGAGACATTCCCCAGCACCCAGCTACAGTGAAACCCGTGATATATAAAACCCAAATTCATTCCCTGTGTCATCCAGAACGTCTTACTTCATAAAAGAAACATTTCTTTTCCACACATCAAGAATCGTTTGCAGTTTTACAATTTTAAAAAGTCCTTTTAAAGAGAGAGTCCAGATTTAAAAAATTGAGAGAGTAAAAGAAAACAGTATGCCAAGCAATTTGCTAGGGTCTATACATTTATTTAACTTGCGCGCCCCTTGAGAGTGATGGCAAAGTTTACTCAAATTGTTTCCTGTAACCCTAGTACCTGGTGCTGGGCAGGGTAAATATTTGTTGAATGGAGGAAAAGGAGAATAAATGAATTCTGCCCATCTCACAACATAATGCTCAAGATAAACCCATGAATAAGATACCACATTCCCAAACGTTTTCAGGAAAACATCACCTTGAACTCTTCCCAAGATCACCCAGTCTTAGAGAGATGGGCGCTCTGTGATGAACTGAGTGCTCCTAACTTCTTTTAAACTGCCTCTTGGATAATGGTTTCTTTCACGTTGCTATTCTACATGAATGGAGCATTAGTAAGCACACCCATCTCATCTTGTCAAATTTCTAGGCAACTATGTATTTGAGTTCTTGGCAAGGATCTGTAGAATTCTAAGTTAAATGCATGCAGCGTGTTGACTAATATCTCTCCTTTTCTTACCTTGAGTTGCGTCAGCCGCTCTGACTCTCCTTATACACATGAGTGCACTCATGTGTACACACACCACTTTGCACTATTTTAAGCAAGTTCCCTAGATACTTTGATTCTAAACCTTAAAATTGACTATGGGGAATTATAAAACACAGAAACAAAAGCAACCCAGCGACTAAGGTAGGTATCCTGCCATACTGCTAGTTACCTCTCCAGGTTTTACTTAAATCTTCTCCTTACTTTACTAATTAAGGCCTCTTGACCTTATTTATATAGCAGGGTATCTCCTTCCTACTACGTCGGATATGAGGTTACTTATCCTGCATGTCCAATGGGATTGTCCCTCGAGTATCACATCCTCTGTTCTGAGAGATGCCTGAGAGGGCAACCACTTCAGCCATTAAAAGATTTAACCCTTTAGCTAAGAAAGTGGGGCTTCTATTCCCAGAAACTGAAGTTTGCATCTCAAGCTTCAGGGTTTTTTGAATGCCTCAGTTAGGGATGGATTATTTACCAGGTACATTAGAATTCTTGCAAATAATGTACACCAATTAATTCTGGTGAGTACTGAATAAAAGAAACCTGGTTTGACTTTCTTAAAAATCTATGCAGGGGGCTTCCCTGGTGGCGCAGTGGTTGAGAATCTGCCTGCTAATGCAGGGGACGCAGGTTCGAGCCCTGGTCTGGGAAGATCCCACATGCCGCGGAGCAACTGGGCCCGTGAGCCACAACTACTAAGCCTGCACGTCTGGAGCCTGTGCTCCGCAACAAGAGAAGCCACGATAGTGAGAGGCCCGCACACCGCGATGAAGAGTGGCCCCCACTTGCCGCAACTAGAGAAAGCCCTCGCACAGAAATGAAGACCCAACACAGCCAAAAATAAATAAATAAATAAAAATTAAAAAAAAAAATCTATGCAAACAACGATGTCGGGGGTGGGGGGTGGGACATAAATTAAATGAACGTCTTATACCTGTGCCTATTTCAACTATCTCGACACAGAGAGTCAAACTGCCTGTTTTGAGTACAATCTACTTTCTCTCTTCTGTATGAAAGAGAAGTGTTAATGAATACTGAAAGGTCTCTCAAAGTCAGGCAGCAAAAAAGAGGAAAAAATCAAGATCAGGAAAATTCTCATCAAGATTTTTTGCTCCCTGAAAAACTGAGGGTTGACATTCAGTATGAAAGGCCGGCTTTGAAAAGAAGAGATTTTTTTTTTTTTCCTACACATCTTTGTATCACTGCTCAAGACTGGGAGATGGGGGTCTTTCCTCACTCTCCTTGATATGGAGGGACAAATGAACAGAGGGATAGGAGTCTCCCTGACTCTCCCTTTGGGGGTGGACGGTAATTCCCCTCTTTGAAAGAGATTTGGTTCTGTGAAATCTATACATCGAGGAAGACAAGGCAAAAATCCAGGTTGTTTCCTGCAAATTCAAAGTGTTCTGTGTCTTTTGTTAAAAGATACCGATTGGGTAGAGGCTGCAGTCGTCCGCAGCTACCTCCCGCTGGGTGATTGATGTCACCGCGGTGTGCGTGGCCTGGTGGACTGGAGGCAGGCTCGTCGCTGGGGAGGAGGCCAAGCTCCCACCCCGCAGCGCCTCAGAACAGGATGGATTCGTGGGTAGCAAAAATCGACAGCTACAGGAAAAGGCCTGATGGTTGAGACAAATCGATAACGACTTTAAGAAAATTAAAGCCTGGCTGAAAAGGGGTGAAAAGCACCTTTGAAAGCGCTAAGGGCTCTAAGTAGCAAGGGAGGGAGCTAAATTTAGGAGCCCTCGGTGTTTTGTTGTTGTTGTTGTTTTGTTTTTTTATTCCCCAGTCGCCCAGCGCTTTGATTCCGTCTGGCCATTCTCTAACTCCTTATCAGCTCATTATCTCCGATGACAGGATTCTGGGCCTTCACTGTAATATAAACAATTGCTCGGAGAAGAGAGGTAAACGGGGGGTGGACCTGGGTTATCTTTTATTTGTATCTGTGGGCTTTGAAAGAATTACTAAATGAAAGTCTGGGGTTCTGTCAGGGTCTCACACACACACACACACACACACACACACACACACACACGCACGGCAGCTCAGAGACATCTTTACAAAAGAAGGAAGGACACAAACCCGGTGTAATCATGATCGAGGATTTTCCCTTCCACATCTGTGACCATCCAGTCACCAAACGTTTCTCCATTGGCCCCCAAATGCCGATTTTTAAGACATGCACGATAAGTGGATAAAAAACAAATTCTGAGAAATACTCAACACCTAACTCCCTCCCCAGCTGACGTATAAAAGCCCCTTAACAACATCTTAAGTTGATTTACATGCTATTGAAACCCAGCCTCACAAATTAAAGTCTTTGTTTTTACTAGCGCATTGAAGATCCTGAGAGAGATAAATATCTTTTGATTGGAAAAATTTCTCCAGTGTTCCATCGAGCTCCTCAGAATAGGAAATGATGTAACTCCCAAAGGCACGGGATCAGAAACACTCCCCTAATAGTCCTGCGCACTCACAGAGATGCTCAGACATTCAGGTTTGTCCTTGCCCCTGTTCACAGTTCTGCTGGCTCCATCTGTAGGGGAGGCGTGGGGGTTGGTACTGTGACGAGGGCTCTTTCAAAGAGAGGCCATTGACCCCACTGGGTCTCTGCTCCCAGGTGTTGTACATTAAGGTAAACCCCTCAGACAGCACACACTGGTCACCAGTGGGGCCTCCTGTTTTCTCTCTGCATCTTACAAAGCACGTCCTTTCATACTACCCAGCTGATGAACAAGGCAATCCTGTGAAGTAGGCAGGGCAGGTATTTCACTCACCACATAATTTAGATACTTTTTTTAAATGCCGAATGATTTGCCCGAGGCACCACAGCTACAGAAAGAGGCAGAGTTTGTGTGAGAACTCAGGCTCTGATACTTGGTCCAGTGTGGCTTTGGCTACAGGCTTGCTTCCCACCATCCTTTGCAAGAGGAGGCTTGGACTATTCTCAGGACACAGAAAGAGAATAAACTTTAAAATCATCCCCAGGAGAGACAGACAGATGGACCCAATTTTGCTCTCTTCCTGAGAGAGTTCAGTGGCCATAATAAAAGCTCTGTTCAAATAAAAACTAAGCACTCATCATGTCGTAGGCTGAATAATGGCCTCCCAAATATGTCCATGTCCTAATCCTTGGAACCTGTGAATGTTTCCTTTCCTGACAAAGTAGTCTTTGGAGATGTGACTAAGAATCTCGAGATGGGGAGAGTATCCTGGTATATCCAGGTGGACCCAATGGATTGACTTGCTTTTGAATAGAAATTAAATGAATATCTTATATCTGTACATAGATCACATATCTTGAAACAGAGAGTGGTATTGCATGGTTCAAGCAAACTCTCTTATACGTTCTGTATAAAAGAGAAGTGTTAATGAATACTGGAATGTGTTCACAAGGGTCCTTATAGGAGGGAGGCACAAAGCTCAGAGAAAGCAGAGCGGGCAATGTAACCACGGAAGCAGAGCCTGGAAAGATGAGAGAGAAAAAGAGATTGGAAAATGCTACACTGCTGGCTTTGAAGATGGAGGAAGGAGGGGGCCGTGAGCCAAGGAATTCAGGCAGCCTCAAGATGGTGGAAAAGGCAAGAAAATGGATTCTCCCCTAGAGCCTCCAGAACAAATGTTGCCCTGCCAACATCTTGACTTTAGTCCAGTAAGATCTCTGTCAAACTTGTGACCTGCAGAACTGTAATATAATAAATTAGTGTGGTATTAAGCCATGAAATCTGTAGTAACTTGTGGCAGAAGCAACAGGAAACCAATATATATCACATGCCAACTTTCTCTCTCAGTATCCACAAAACGTGTTTCCGTGAAACTGAAACTGAACCCACAACTTGCCATCTTGACCCACTGAAATTTGAAAATAACTGCCAAAGGCAATGATTTTGGCTTATAAAAAATAATAGCGAATATTTATTGCTTAGTATGTGCCACACAATGTTCTACAACCTGTGTGTGTGTGTGTGTGTGTGTGTGTGATCTCACTGAATCCTCACCGTAACCCAAATTACTTAAACCTTCTGTGCCTCACTTCCCCACAATGTAAAATGGGTACAACAAAAGCACATTTTTCATATTCTCTGTCATGGTGACCAGCCTCGCAACATGGCCCGCAGTGATCACTTGTAATACTGTGATTTATAATATGAAATATGTATTTGGTCTTTGTCCCCTTTCCTGGCACAGAGCACCCAAAATACTTGGAATTTCCTAAGTGATTAGAGCAATAAAGTCATCTTTTTTATAATACTTGGGTTTTGTCCCCAGTTCCTATAATAGCTTGAGAATGATAAAAAGGGACTCATGTTAGTCATTAACAAGCGCCTTTCAACCACATCTGAGTTTATGTTAATGAGGTGACTTTTGGAAAGCCCTTAAGGATGGGAGCTGGTTGCCAGGGGAACCATATTGATTACAGGGTTGAAGATTTCAGGCCTCCTCACTCCTTCCCACCTCCAGGGAGGGTGCTTGAAGTTGAACAGATCACTCATGGCCAATGATTTTATCACTGTGCCTATATAATAAAGCCTCCATAAAAATCCAAAAGGGCAAGGTTCAGAGAGCTTCCAGATCGGTGAACATGTGGAAATGCTGGGAGGGTGGTACCCAGAGAGGGCCTAGGAGCTCTGCACCCCTTCCCACATACCTTGCTCTATGCCTCTCTTCCATCTGACTGTTCCTGAGTTATAGCCCTTACTAAACTACTAACTAGTAAAAAACTGTTTTCCTGAGTTCTAGCAAATTAGTGGAACTCAAGCAGGGGATGGTAGAAATCTCCAATTTACAGCCAGTCTGTCAGAAGCACAGGTAACAACCTGAACTCGCAAATGGCATGGTAAGAACTGAGGCCTCCTGCCACCAACGAGCACTAACTTATCTAGCGTGTGAGTGAATCACCACGGAAGCTGATCCTTCAGTCCTGGTCAGGCCTTCAGATGACTGTCGCCCTAAACAAGATCCTGACTATAACCTCATGAGAGACCCTAAAACTAGAACCACCAGGCTAAGCTTCCCCCAAATGCCTGACTCTCAGTAACTGTGTGAGACAATCAATATCTGTTCCTGCTTTAAGCTCCTAAATTTTGTAGTCATTTGTTACACAGCAATAGATAAGACAGTTGTTATGAAAATAAAATTAGTTAATGTTTTAACTAATATACAGGATACTTCAAGCAGTACATGGCATATAGTAGGCATTATTTCAGTGTTCGTAAAATTAAGTCTTTCATTAAAAACATGGATACCATGAACTGGATCTTGTTAGGTGATGGGATTACAAAGATGACAAAATACATGTTCTCTGTCCACAAGTAGCTCAAATTGGGGGTTGGGGGGTTAAACATATGCACAATTGATGTGTTTTGCACAGCACACCTGCAAGTATTTTGAGAAACAGTCAAATGTATGGACGATTTAATAAGCCATTAAAATGTATATATTTCAGTAAATTTATATCAGCGTAAAATGTTTCAACAACTAAAATGAATGTGTCAAGTGGTTTAATTTTTCTGTAATTGTTTTTCTCCCACTTCCACTTACTTGTCCCCTTAAATTATATACCAAATAAATTAAGAATAGGTCATGTCTCCATGTAATAATAACTTGCAGTTGGTGTTTTCAAGGAGCTTTGAATATTAAAATTGCCATTGTTAATTTATACTATTAATTTCTGCACTCTCTATCTTTAGGCCACATGTTGAAGTCTTTAAGAAAACATCCTAAAGCACTCAAAAGGTAGAAGAAGGAATATTTTTAAAGGAAGTTAAATATGTTCTTTATTTTCTCCTTATCTTATGAGTCATTCGAAAGTGAATCTACCATACCAGCCGTTATCAAAGTAATGTTGGAAAACAGGACTATTTTTTGTGAAACATGAATCAAAATTATCCGAATGAGTAAATGAGGCAGAAACACATCCACATATCTCTGCTCTTTTTGAGCCAAGATATCCAGCAATTTAGAACACTGATCAATGCAGTAATGTTTCCACAGGTTTTGTTTTATTTTTTTAGCATCTGCCACTGAGATTCTCATTACTTTTTCGCAAATTCTGCCCTTGACGGAGCCAAAGTCAAAATATTATTTTTGCTGCTAAAGAGTACATATTGAACATTTATTTTAGCATGTGGAAATGCTCAAAGGAGGGTAAAAAAGAACACCTGTGACTCTACAAGGACAATCTCCGGTTTCATGGAACACTGAGAATGTCGGAGCTGTCGGCTCTTATAATCCCTGCCTGAAGTTAATTTGATTTCTCCATTCAAGTTAAAATGAATTGCATAACTGAGCAGCCGAATACTTTCCATCTTATTAAACCAATGAGTACGTTATACACTGTGCCCTTCCAGTCATCCTAACTGAGCTCTCCACTCACGGCCCAGAGGTTTTAATTGCATAACCAGCTGTTATTGTCACTTGAGGCCCTGTGTGGAGTAATTAGTGAGAAGACACTAAGTCAACCCAAGAGAACTCTGGTAGAATTACATTCTGCCCACAGATGTGCAGATCATCAGTGTTTGTGTGTGTGTGTGTGTGTGTGTGTGTGTGTGTGTGTAGACAGTGATAGAGAGACAGCTTTAGCCTCCAAAACCCCCTATATAGCTTTGAAGGTGTGTGTTTGGGAATGGAGACAATTCATTCCTGGCCAGAAAAAGTCGACCCACTCAAGTGAGTGCTCCAAGTGATGGAGCAGTTCACATGCAAGAGTAAACATGAGGACAACTGAATTGTGGAAAGGTCAAGGGTATGTGAGAACAGCAGGAAATTGAGTCTGGTTGAAGGCAGGCAAGAGCTGAATCTATGGAGTGGTTCCAGTGGGATTGTGATGGGCTTATATGTGAAGCTAAGAAGACTGGATCCCAACTTGGATATAAGAGCAAGGCATGAGAGTGTGAGAGTGTGAGAGTGTGTGTGTGTGTGTGTGTGTGAGAGAGAGAGAGAGAGAGAGAGTGTGTGTGTGTGTGTGTGTGAGAAAGAGAGAGAGAGAGAGAGTGTGTGTGTGTGTGTGTGTGTGTGTTGGTGGGCATATCAAATTTGCTTCTTGGAAAGATAACGTTGGCAATGGGAAGAAGAGAGATGAGGATGTACTATGAGAAGTAATGAAGTCTTGAGCCAAATAAATAACTGGGAATGTTATTTAAGTAATAAAAAGAAACTTTACTTAAACCCATTTTTGAGTAATGAAAATAAAATAGCTCTTATTAAACTAAATAAACTGGAACAATTAGGAAGGGATGGAAGGAGGGAAGAAGAGCGGGGAGGAGGGACAGAGGGAGGAAGAAAGGAGTATGAATGGAGAAAAAGAACAGAATGGAGAGAATTTCTACAATTCAAAATCAAACATATCTGGTGGTCAACTTTTTTTAAGAATGAGTGAAAAGACACAAAAATGATACCTTGATAATTAGTCTTGAGACTCAGTCTAAGAGAATGGTGAAGGTGTCTTAAGGAGATGTAGTTGGATATATGTAGTCTGCAATTGAAAATGTGGTTCTAGGGCTTAGGAGAGGTCATGGTTGAAGATAAAATATTTAGCAGTCATCAGAAAATAGAAAGCTAGATTGGGAGGAAAATTTTCCTCTACCTTTCTAGGTTCTTCTGGCTGCTCTAATAATTAAATTGACACAAGACAGATTAACGGGAGAAAATCAAACTTTAACTTTGTCCATACAGAAACTCCAAAGTTTTGAGGCTCAGAGACATGACCAAAGCAGGCAGCTTTTATACCTTTTAGACAAAGAAACAATACATTTGTGAAGAACTGACAAGACAAAGTTTGGACTTGGGGTAGTAAATTAGGGAAGAAGTAACAAAGATTGCTCATGCAGCCTTCTCAGCCCTAAATTCTCTAACCTCTGATGATAAGGATGCCTTCTACCCTCCTAGCACAGGGAGGGTATCTTCACATGGGAAATTTATTTCCTGATTTCAGAGAGACAGAGGGGGGATAGAGTGTCCGTCTTGCACCAGCTGTTTCTTAAGTAACTTTAATTCAAAATAATCACTATGCTATCTTGGCATATTTTGGGGTGGCCTTCCCTCAGTCCCAACACACGCATTCCCCTCCAGGAACTCTGCTATGTACTTTACATATGTGGTCTCATTTAATTCAAAAAAAACTCATTAATAAAAAAAATTACCTTTTACAAATGAAGGACCAAGATTCAGAAGGATATGTAACCTCCTCAAAATCATAAGGTTAGCAAGTGATTAAGCTAGAATCCAAAATCAGGAGATATTCAGCTTAATTTCTGCTGAATCCATCTAAGTACTTTAGAAGACCTCATTCTTTCAGGATGAATAGCTGTTAGTTAAAGCAGGGAATTATTTTAAAAAATTGTTGCACATAAACCTTAAATATTTCATTTTAACTTGAAATATATGTTTGTGTGTGTGTACACACACACACACACACACACACACACACACACCAGTCTTTAGATGCTGGGCCAATTTCTCTTCTCTCAGTATGGGTCCACTGATGGAGAAATGCACCTCTATCAATCACACATATCAATCACATCCATCCTCCATTGTCTATGATTTCTAGTTTGTATTTCTTAAAGAAGAAAGAGAACGTAAAGACATTTGTGAGGCAATATGAGTGCAGATGGTTTTCCTAGTATATTCTGTTACACTGCCCACACCTATTTTGACAGCAATTTCTAGGAACTCATTTTTATCAAATCTTTCCAAAGTATTCAACTTAATTTTCATGAGAACCACAACTTTTCTTTTTTGTACTCAAAGTTTAACAGTTTATTCAATATTTAAATAAATATGTCACATAGCAAGTACAACTGAAATTAACTGGTTTGGAAATAAACACAGGTCTCTGAGTAAGAAAACAACTATTAGGAGCAGAAATGTGCTAACATGCATGAAAATAGTGCCCTGCAGTATACCAGGAATGCTCAGTATTACCCGGGCATCAGGACTTATACACCATATGGCAATGAGAGCACTTCCTGGTGAGGAAGTTCAGCAAAGATCTGTTAAAAGTGCTCCTACTCTAGCCTTATGTCATGAGAATTAATATTTGGAATGATAATCCTAAATTACAAACATTTTGATCACATGAATCATGGTGTATTTTTTAAAAAAAGAACAGGACCTGGTTCCTGCCCCATGGGGAATTTAAAATCTAGTCATTGAACTGAAAGACCCTTAATCATAAAAGAAATATGCAAACTACTATTTGTTAAATACTTGTGAATACTCCCAGGCACTACTCTAAGCGCTATGCATATATTATTTCATAAGTTAGGTACTAGTAAGACCTTCACTTGTCATGCAAGGGAAGTGAAGCACAGAGAGGTTAAATAATTTCCAGAAGGTGACCCATTGGGTAAGTGATGGATAAAACTCAAATCCAGGCTGCCCCAGGCTATTAACCCAAGCTATTAGCCACCATCATATATCAATAACCTACCATGTGCCAGGAACGGGACTATGCCATTCATATATTTTATCTAATTTCGATCCTCAGATAACATTTAAAAATATATATTGGGGCTTCCCTGGTGGCACAGTGGTTAAGAATCCACCTACCAATGCAGGGGACACGGGTTCGTGCCCTGGTCCGGGAAGATCCCACATGCCGCGGAGCAACTAAGCCCGTGAGCCACAGCTACGGAGCCTGCGCTCTAGAGCCCGCGAGCCACAACTACTGAGCCCGCGTGCTGCAACTACTGAAATCCGCGTGCCTAGAGACCATGCTCCACAACGAGAAGTCACCGCAATGAGAAGCCCACGCACCACAACAAAGAGTGACCCCACTCGCCGCAACTAGAGAAAGCCCGCACGCAGCAACAAAGACCCAATGCAGCCAAAAAAATAAAGAAATAGAAATATATATATATATATTAATAGCCCCATTTTACAATATATGTCATGTCACAGAGATATGAAATGGCAGAGCTAGAATTCAAATACAGATAATGTAACTTCGGTTTTCATGTTCTTTACTCTATGCATCACTGTCTCACAGTATCATTTATAAATTAGTATGTACTAATCTGTACAGAAAATCCCTGAAGAGGGCAGAGAAGCTAATAATACATATTACATAGAAATATATATATATAAATATAATATATTTTTTATGTATATATATAACTCAAAAAACCAGTTGGTATGCTTCAAAGACTCATGGGGTGCCATAACACTCAAATTAATTACCCTTGTTCCAAATAATAGAAAATGACAATATTGATTCTTCCAATTTAAGAACGTGGTATATCTTTCCATCTGTTTCTGTCATTTTCAATTTCTTTCATCAGCGTCTTATAGTTTTCAGAGTACAGGTCTTTTCTCTCCTCAGGTAGGTTTATTCCTAGTTATTTTATTCTTTTTGATACGATGGTAAATGGGATTGTTTCTTGACTTTCTCCTTCTGATCTTTCATTGTAGGTGTATAGAAATGCAACAGATTTCTCTGTATTAATTTTGTAACCTGCAACTTTACCAAATTCATTAATGAGCTCTAGTAGTTTTCTGGTAGCGTCTTTAGGGTTTTCTATGTATAGTATCATGTCATCTTCAAACAGTGACAGTTTAACTTCTCCTATTCCCATTTGGATTACTTTTATTTCTTTTTCTTCTCTGACTGCCATAGCTAGGACTTCCAAAACTATGTTGAATAAAAGTGGTGAGAGTGGACATTCTTGTCTTGTTCCTGATCTTAGAGGAAATGCTTTTAGCTTTTCACTGTTGAGTATGATGTCAGCTGTAGGTTTGTCCTATATGGTGTTTCTTATGTTGAGGTATGTTCCCTCTATGCCCACTTTCTGGAGGGTTTTTGTCATAAATGGGTGTTGAATTTTGTCAAAAGCTTTTTCTGCATCTATTAAGATGATCTTATGGTTTTTATTCTTCAATCTGTTGATGTGATATATCACATTGATGGATTTGTAGATACTGAAAAATCCTTGCATCCCTGGGATAAATTCCACTTGATCATAGTGTATGATCCTTTTAATGTATTGTTGGATTCGGATTGCTAGTAGTTTGTTGAGGACCTTTGCATCTATGCTCATCAGTGATATTGACCTGTAATTTTCTTTTTTTGTGTATGGTGTCTTTGTCTTGTTTTGGTCTCAGAGTGATGGTGGCCTCATAGAATGAGTTTGGGAGTTTTCCTTCCTCTGCAATTTTTTGGAACAGTTTCAGAAGGATAGGTCTTAGCTCTTCTCTAAATGTTTGATAGAATTCGCCTGTGAAGCCATCTGGTCCTGGGCTTTTGTTTGTTGGAAGATTTTTAATCACAGTCTCAATTTCAGTGCTTGAGATTGGTCTGTTCATATTTTCTATTTCTTCCTGGTTCAGTCTTGGAAGGTTGTGCTTTTCTAAGAATTTGTCCATTTCTTCCAGGTTGTCCATTTTATGGGCATATAGTTGCTTGTAGTAATCTCTCATGATCCTTTGTATTTCTGCAGTGTCCGTTGTTACTTCTCCTTTTTCATTTCTAATTCTGTTGATTTGAATCTTCTCCCTTCTTTTCTTGATGAGTCTGGCTAATGGTTTATCAATTTTGTTTATCTTTTCAAAGAACCAGCTTTTAGTTTCATTGATCTTTGCTATTGTTTTCTTTGGCTCTATTTCATTTATTTCTGCTCTGGTCTTTACGATTTCTTTCCTTCTACTAACTGTAGGTTTTGCTTGTTCTTCTTTCTCTAGTTGCTTTAGATGTAAAGTTAGGTTGTTTATTTGAGATTTTTCTTGTTTCCTGAGGTAAGATTGTCTTGCTATAAACTTCCCTCTTAAAACTGCTTTTGCTGCATCCCATAGGTTTTGGACCATTGTGCTTTTGTTTTCATTTGTCTCTAGGTATTTCTTGATGTTCTCTTTGATTTCTTCAGTGATCCATTTGTTGTTTAGTACCATATTGTTTAGCCTCCATGTGTTTGTGTTTTTTACAGTTTTTTTCTTGTAGTTTATTTCTAATCTCATAGCATTGTGGTCAGAAAAGATGCTTGATATAATTTCAATTTTCTTAAATTTACCAAGGCTCACTTTGTGGCCCAGCATGTGGTCAATCCTGGAGAAGGTTCCATGTGCACATGAGAAGAATGTATATTCTGTTGCTTTTGGATGGAATGTTCTAAAAATATTAATTAATTCCATCTGGTCTATTGTGTCATTTAAGGCTTGTGTTTCCTTATTGATTTTCTGTCTGGATGATCTGCCCATTGATGAAAGTGGGGTGTTAAAGTCCCCCACTAGTATTGTGTTACTGTCAATTTCTCCCTTTATGGCTGTTAGTATTTGCCTTATATATTGAGATGCTCCTATGTTGGGTGCATATATATTTATAATTGTTATATCCTCTTCTTGGATTGATCCCCTGATCATTATGTAGTAACAAGGCAATCTACAGGTTCAGTGCAATCCCTATCAAATTACCAATGGCATTTTTTCACAGAACTAGAATAAAAAAAAATCTTAAAATTTGTATGGAGACACAAAAGACCCCAAATAACCAAAGCAATCTTGAGAAAGAAAAATGGGGCTGGAGGAATCAGGCTCCCTGACTTCAGATGATACCACAAAGCTATAGTTATCAAAACAGTATGGTACTGGCACAAAAATAGAAATATAGATCCATGGAACAGGATAGAAAGCCCAGAAATAAACCCATGTACCTATGGTCAATTAATCTATGAGAAAGGAGGCAAGACTATACAATGGAGGAAAGACAGTCTCTTTAATAAATGTTGCTGGGAAAACCGGACAGCTAGCTACATGTAAAAAAAAATGAAATTAGAACATTATTTAACACTATGCACAAAAACAAATTCAAAATGGGTTAAAGACCTAAATGTGAGACCGGACACTATAAAACTCTTAGAGAAAAACATAGGCAGAACACTCTCTGACATAAATCACAGCAATATCTTTTTTGATCCATCTCCCAGAGTAATGGAAATAAAAACAAAAATAAACAAATGGGACCTAATTAAACTCAAAAGTTTGCACAGCAAAGGAAACCATAAACAAAATGAAAAGACAACCCACAGAATGGGAGAAAATATTTGCAAATGATGTGACCGACAACGGATTAGTCTCAGAAATTCACAAACAGCTCATGTGGCTTAATATCATCAAAACAAATAACCCAATCAAAAAATGGGCAGAAGGCCTAAACAGACATTTCTCCAAAGAAGACATACAGATGGCCAAGAGGCACATGAAAAGATGTTCAGCACTGCTCATTATTAGAGAAATACAAATCAAAACTACAATGAGGTTTCACCTCACACCAGTCAGAATGGCTATCATCAAAAAAATCCACAAATGATAAATGCTGGAGAGGGTGTGGATAGAAGGGAACCCTCCTACACTGTTGGTGGGAATGTAAATTGGTGCAGTCACTATGGAGAACAGTATGGAGGTTCCTTAAGAAACTAAAAATAGAGCTACCATATGATCCTGCAATCCCACTCCTGGGCATATATCCAGAGAAAAACATGGTCCAAAAGGATACATGCACCCCAATGTTCACTGCAGTGCTGTTTACAACAACCAAGACATGGAAGCAACCTAAATGTCCATTGACAGAAGAATGGATAAAGAAGATGTGGTACATATATACAATGGAATAGTATTCAACCATTAAAAAGAATGAAATAATGTCATCTGCAGTAACATGGATGGACCTAGACACTGTCATACGGAGTGAAGTAAGTCAGAGAAAGAGAAGTATCATATGATATCGCTTATATGCAGAATCTTTAAAAAAAATGATACAAATGAACTTATTTACAAAACAGAAACAGACACTCAGACTTAGAGAATAAACTTATGGTTACCAGAAGGGAAAGGGGGGGAGGGATAGTTAGAGAGTTTGGGATTGACATGTACACACTGCTATATTTAAAATGGATAACCAACAAGGACCTACTGTATAGCACAGGGAACTCTGCTCAATATTCTGTAACAACCTAATAGGGAAAAAAATTTGAAAAAGAACAGATACAGGTATATATATAAAACTGAATCACTTTGTTGTACACCTGAAACTAACACAACATTGTTAATCAACTGCACTCCAATATAAAATAAAAAGTTAAAACAAAAACAAAACAACAAGAAAAAAAAACAGAATAAAACAACTGGGAAGTGAGTAAAGGAACTGGGAGTGACATCACCTGGTATGAGTTTTTGAAAGGGAACTTTGGCTACATAGATGGACAGGAGAAAAAAGATATGGGGAAAATGTATAGAAACCACTGAGGCAGTTTAGACCAGGTGGCAGTTTGGATGGGGAAGTGGGAGTCAGGGTGGGGGGAAGTGGGAGTCAGGGTGGGGGGAAGTGGGAGTCAGGGTGGGGGGAAGTGGGAGTCAGGGTGGGGAGAAGTGGCCATGTATGGGAAGGAAGGAAGGAATGAAGGAAGGAAGAAAGGAAGGAAGGAAGGAAGGGAGGGAGGGAAGAAAGGAAAGGAAGGAAGGAAAGGAAGGAGGGAAGGAAGGAAGGAAAGAAGGAGGGAGGATGATTTTTCTCACAAAGAAAATAAGATAAATGTAGACAATTTTTTACGAGATGATTATAGAAAAAATTCAAAATTTAGAAAAGTGAAATGAAAAAGTAAAATTTTTTCATAAGTCCATTATTAGATATAATCTCTGTTAACATTTTTATATATTATCTTCCACATTTTTGAGTGCTTGTGGGCACAGAGGAACTTCTCCTCTATCTAATTTTTTTTAACGTTAATTGACAATAATGTAATTGAATAATTAGGGAACTTCATTATATTATGAGGAGGAGTGTTTTTGTGACGTTGTGCTTTGTTCACCATCCTTATGGGTGAATAATGTGATAAGAATTTGAAATACATTCTTATAGAGATGGGAAGCACATCTTGGCTTTCCTCCTGTCTCTTTCTGGACGCTGCTGCTGCTGCTGATTTTCTTTGGCACATTCCTCCTCCTCTAACAATTAAATGCTGATTTGCCTCAGGGCTCTGCACAGTGAACTCAACTCTTTTTACTCTATATTTTCTCCAAGGTGACCTGATTCACTCCTGCAGTTTCCATATTACCTGTGACCTGATATTTCCTTCATTTGTATTTCTAGTCCATTCCTCTCTTCTGAGCTCAAGATCTGATATTTACAAACATCTCCCTGACATCTCTAGCTGGCGATGTAAAATCCATCTCAAAGCCAAATCCTGCAGTGCCCCTTGCATCCATTCCCCTTCTTGTCTTTCCTCACTCACACAGTTCATTAAGCCAGAGCTTTAAGAGGCATTTGTGGCATGGCCCTTTCATTCCTATACTATAGCCAAGCCATCCCAAAATCTATACCTAATGTATTCAACTCTGTCTGCTTCTCTCCAGCTCTATCTTTGTTCAAGTAACCAGCATGTCTCAGTCTAGCAGGCAATAGCTTTATGTCACATAATTTTCCAGATAGAAACTGAAATAATCTTTCTAAAATAAAAACGGATCAAGTCATTCCATGGCTTAAAACCTTACCATGGATTCCTGCTGCACCTAGACTAAAATCCAAACTCCTTAACACAATTGATATTGTTTTGTATGACCAGCCCGTCCTATTCTCCAACCTCATTTCACTCTATACTACTCAGTTCACTCCTCTTAAGATACTTCCTTCCAGTTCCTCAGACACAGTGGACCTTCTCCAGGGAAGGAAAAAAAAAAAAAAAACAATTTGATATTATCAAAAGCTGAACAGTGATTTCCGGTCTGAACAAAAAGTCATAGACTTGTTTCTCTCTGTTCCCATGAGATACTATAAACCTGGAAATAATGCAAGGAGAACTCTGAAAGGTGGTAGGAAGGCAATCTTGCTTGGAACCCCAAGACTGGAGAAACAACATGGAGGCAGGGTGCTGTGTGTCCCTCCTCCCACCCCAACACAATTTGTAAGTCACCAGACCCAGCACACTGAGACCTCCTACCCAGCACCAAAAGCCAGCCAAGGTAGGCTCCTTCCTCCCCTGAAATCGATGGGAGCCGCTCTGACATCACGCAAAACCAGAAGAACTAGCAAGAGAGATCCATCAGGAGCCCAGTTAACAGTAGGCGGCCTGAGGAACCCCTCTCCTTTGCCGTTTGGCCTAAGACTCCCCTTCCCCACTAAAGATACCAGAGATACCCAGCGATGCTGAAAGAGGAGCCAGGCACAGCAAGTAAGGAGGTCAGGGAGGCCCCTTTGATCCCACAGTCCTGAGACTCCTCCCCCCCACTGGAAGAGCCCAGCCTGGGGAAACCCCTCCATCCCCTCAGCAAGCACCAGGGGGAGCTCCAGCAGCAAGAGATTAATCAAGCTGACTGAAATAATCGTGCAACAGCTCTGAAAATTAAGCTGTCATTAGAACAACCGCCTCCCCCCTGCCCCAAAAGGAGTCTAGGGTCTGCATGTTAAACAGCATGACAGCCTGGTAAAGTAAAACATTTAATTAGGACCCTGAAACTCCTAACACAATAGACAAAATTTCCAAGATACAACTGCATTCCTTGGCTCATGGTCCCTTCTTCCATCTTCAAAGCAAGCAGCATACAAACTTCCAAATTCTCTCTGACTCTCCAGCTTCTGCTTCTGTCATCACATCCCTTTCTAAAACTCTTTGCCTCCCTCTGGTAAGAAACTTTGTTATATTGCACTCACTGAATAATACAGGATGTTCTTCCCATCTTAAGAGCCTTAACTTAATCACATCTTCAAAGTCTCTTACTTATTCATAGGTTTCAAGGATTCAGACATAGATATCTTTGGAGGGTGGGGTGTGAGGAACATTCTGCTTTCCATACCAACAGATTGTGATTAGCCATTCCGTATATCATAATACTCAAAGCAACCACTATGAAAACCATACAAAGAGATATATTCAAAAACACAATAAATAGATATAAAAAGATACACTGAGAAACACTATAAGCAAGCCAGGAAGATATCCTAAAAAATGTTCAAGTAACCTACAAGACAAAAAAGAGAAATAGAAGAACAAAAACAAGAGGGTGAGAAACAAAAAACAACATTACAATGGCAGACTTAAGCACTCACTTATCAATATTACCTTATACACAAATGGCCTAAATGCACCAACTGAAAGACAATAATTGGCAGAGTGCATTTTTAAAATGACGAACAAATGCTGTTTGAAAGAAACTTACTTCAAATTCAATGACAGGTATATTGAAAGTAAAAGGATGGAAAAATTTTATCTAAAATATACAGAATCATGCAAACATTAAATTTAAAAAGCAGTGGCTATATTAATATTTGATAAAGTAGACTTCAGAGCAAAAAAAATTACTAGAGACAAAGACATAATGATACAAGTATCAATACACCAGAAAGATATAACTATCTTAAATATATACTCACCAAATAACAGAGTCTCAAATTACAGGAGCCAAAAACTGATAGACTTTGTCTTATTGGCAAAGACACAGGACATCTGAACAACACAATCAGCCAACAGAACCTAATCAACTTATATAGAACACTCTACTCAAAAACAGCAGAACGCATATTTTTTCATCTAGACCATACCCTAGGTAATAAAACAAACTCAAGAAAAAATATTTAATTAAACAACATACTTCTAAACAAGCCATGAATCAAAGAAGAAGTCTCAAAAAATTTAAAATATATATAGACTTTAATGAAAACAAAATACAACAAATTGTTGCTAAAGCAATGCTGAGAGGGAGATTTATAGTATTAAATGTTTGCATTAGAAATGAGGAAAGGTGTTAAATTAGTAATCTTAGTTCCTACCTAAAAGAAACAAAACACAAAGAGCAAAAAAGCCTAAAACAAGTAGAAGGAAGGAAATAACAAAGGGAAGAAATTAATAAAATTAGAAACAAATGGGACTTCCCTGGCTGTCCAGTGGTTAAGATTTCACACTTCCGGGCTTCCCTGGTGGCGCAGTGGTTGAGAATCTGCCTGCCAATGCAGGGGACACGGGTTCGAGCCCTGGTCTGGGAAGATCCCACATGCCGCGGAGCGACTAAGCCCGTGAGCCACAATTGCTGAGCCTGCGCGTCTGGAGCCTGTGCTCCGCAACGGGAGAGGCCACGATAGTGAGAGGCCTGCGCACCGCGATGAAGAGTGGCCCCCGCTTGCCGCAACTGGAGAAAGCCCTCGCACAGAAACGAAGACCCAACACAGCCATAAATAAATAAATAAATAAATAAATAAAATTTAAAAAAAAGATTTCACACTTCCACTGCAGAGGGTGAGGGTTTGATCCCTGGTCGGGGAACTAAGATCCTGCATGCCACATGGCACGGCCAAAAAAAAAAAAAAATTAGAAACAGAAAAATAACAAAGAAAATCAATGAAACAGCAAGCTAGTTCTTCTCAAAATATCAATAAAATTGATAACTTCCTAGTAGGACTGACAAAAATAAAAAGAGAAATGACACTAAGCACTAAATATCAGCATATCATTACAGATCCTACAATCATTAGAAAGATAATTAAGGAATATTACAAATAACTTTATGTTCATAAGTTCAGTAACTTCAAAGAAATGGACCAATTCCCTGAAAAAAAAACAAACTACCAAAACTCATCCAAGATGAAATAGATAACAAAAACAAAGACAGAAAGAACGAAGAAAACTGCAGACTAACAGATCTCATAAACATAGATGCAGAAATCCTTAACAAAATAATAGCAGCCCAAATCCAACAATGTATAAAATAATTGTACACCATGACCAAGTGGGGTTTATTCTAGATATGCTAGGCTGGTTCAACATTTGAAAATCAGTCAGTGTAATCCATATCAACAATCTAATGAAGCAAAATCATAAGGTCATATCAATTGATACAGGAAAAGCATTTGACAAAATCTAACACCTACTCATGATAAAAACCTTCGGCGAGTAAGGAATATAGTGCTGTTACTTCAACTTGATAAAGCCACCCACAAAAAAACTAAAGGTAACATCACACTTAATGGTGAAAGACTGAATGCTTTCCCAACAGGTTTGGGAGCAAAACAAGAATGCCCACTCTCACCACCCTTATTCTAGGTAGTATTGAAAGTTCTAGCCACTGCTGTAAGGCAAGAGGAAGAAATAAAAGGCATGCAAATGAGAAAGGAAGAAATAAAACTGTTTCCATTTGCAGATGACATGACTGTTTGTGGAGAAAACCTAAAAAATACTACAAAAAAAGAAAAACTCCTAGAACTAATAAATGATTACAGCAAGTTCATAGTATACAAGATCAACACACAAAGTCAATCACATTTCTATGTACTATCCTTGAACATGTAGGAAAAAAATTAAAACACAATACCATTTACTACCTCTCGAAAGAATATGCAATACTTAGATAAACTTAACTGTACAGACTAACGTATTACAAAATGGGAATGAAAGAAATTTTAAAACATATAAATAAGTGGAGAGATACACCATATTCATGGGTTGGAAGACAGAAAAGTTGTCAGTTCTTTCAAAATTGATCCAAAGGCTTAATACAATGCCTATCAAAATTCCAGCAAGGTTTTTTGTAGCCATAGACATGCTTATTCTAAAATTTATATAAAAAGCCACAGGCCCCAGACAAGCTAACCAATCTGCAACCGTGATAAAGAAGTATAAAGTAGGAGGAATTACTCTACCTAATCGCAGCGGGCTGATTATTAGCCCCCAAAATATATGTCCATGTCTTAATTCCTTATACCTGTGAATATTATTTTATATGATGAAAGGGTAAATATTATTTTATACGGCAAAAGATGTGATTAAGTTAAAAATTTTGAGAGGAAGAGCTCATCCTAGATCATCTGGATGGGCCCTAATTACAATTACACATATCCTTATAAGAGCGAGGCAAGGGGAGTTTGGGACAGACACACAGAGGAGAAGACATATACAGAGGAAAAGGTGATGTGAAGACAGAGTCAGAGACTGAAGTGATGTAGCTACTGTACAAGGAAACCGAGGATTGCCAATAGTCACCAGAAGCTGAAAGAGGCAAGGAAGAATTCTTCCCTAGAGCCTCCAGAGGGAGCACAGCCCTGCCTACACTATGATTTCAGACTCTGGCCTCCAAAACTGTGAAAGAATACATTTCTGTTGTTTTTAGCCACCAAGTGTTTTGTAATGTGTTACAGTGGCCCTATGAAATTAATACATGACATTAAGATTTATTATATGGCTATATTAAGACAGAATGATGTGGACAGAAGGATAGAGACATAGATCAGTGGAACATAGAGAATCCATAAATGGATTCATACAGATATGCTCAACTGATTTTGGACAAAGGTGTAAAAACAATTCAATGGAGGAAGAAGAGCCTTTTTAAGAAATGGTGCTAGAGCATAGAAACTTTGACCTAAACCTCACACCATAGACAAAAATTAACTCAAAGTGGATCATGGGCTTAAATGTAAAATATAAACTACAGAACTTTTAGACAAATGAATAAGAGAAAATCTTCGGGATCTAGGGCTAGGCAAAGAGTTCTTAGACCTGACATCAAAAACACTATCCATAAAAGATATGTTTTTTAATCATAAAATCGATAAACTGAATCTCATCAAAATTAAAAACTTTTGATCTGTGATGACCAATGTAAAGGGGATAAAAAGGTAAGCTACAGACTCAGAGAACACATATCCAACAAAGGACTAATATCTAGAATATAAAGAACTCTAAAAGTTCAACAATTTTTAAAAATCCAATTAGAAAAGGGGTCATAGTCATGAACAGACATTAAACTGAAGAAAATATATAGCTGACATATAAGCACATCAAAATATTTCAATAACATGAGCAATCAGGGAAATACAAATTAAAACAAAAGAGATACCACTATACACCTATCAGAAAGGCTAAAATAAAAAATAGTGTTGGCACCACATGCTTTTGAGGATGAGGAGAACCAGATCATTCATACATTGCTGGTGGGAATGTAAAATGGTACAGCCTCTTTAGAAAACAGTTTGCAGTTTCTTACCAATCTAAACATACAATTACCGTATGGCCAAGCAACTGCACCCTTCGACTTCTATTCATAAAAAATGAAAACCTGTAGTACACCAAAACCTGTACATGAAAGTTCATAGAAGCTTTCTTCATAATAGCCAAAAGCTGAAAATAGCCCAGATGCCCTTCAAGAGGTGAATGGTTAAACTGCGGATTCCAAGGAATACTACTCAGCAGGAAAAAAAAAAAAAAGAACAAACGATTGATATACACAAAAACTTTGATGAATCTCCAGGGGTTCGGTTGCAGTGAAAAAAGCCAATTTCAAGAAGTTATGCACTGTATGATTCTACTGTATTTATATAACATTTTTAAATGATAATAGTTCAGAAATGGAGAACAAACTAATGATTGCCAAGGGTTAGGGGTGGGAAGGGGGTAACACCAAGGGTACAGGAGGGAGGGAGGTATGGTGATAAAAGGGCAACATTTGGAACTGTCAAATAAAAAGATTATAAAATAAATAGAAATTGGTTAAAAAGAAAGGCATGCTGCATAATGTAACTTCAGTAAGTATTCTTAAGTGATTTGTCAATCGACATAGATAAACTTTACTAGACTGTGAGAGTCACCCATCATTTTGCTTTGCAGGCAAAGAGTGAATTTACATTGATTAAATTCCTTCTTATATATGTGTTTGCTCTCAAATAAAATAAATGTTTTGAAGGATATTCTTCTGAAACTCTCACAGCATTTACTATGGGAATATTAATACTGTATATGCACTTTGCTATATGATTTTTTTAGATTTTATTTAGAATCAAATCTAATAAAATGTCTTTCATTTCTGTTCCTCCAACCTACGCAATTGTTCTTGCAGATCTGAGAACATTTATAACAGCTAGGAACCTATTTCTTCTCACACTTGACAGGGGAAATACTTGTTCACACATCCCCTTATGTGTTTTTGAAATTACTAAATGAACATCAATTATGTCTATGTCTTGAGTTATATCAATCTGAACAAAAATATACTGCCTTTATTGACATCATTACTGCAGAGTTGTAAATTAATCTGCCACTACTGTCACAACTTTATATATAGATGAGTGCCAACTGAGAAATTAATTTAATCATGCAGTCCCCTAAAATAGTAGAATTTTGAGTCTTCTACTAAAGGAAATTTTTGCTTTCCAATACAAAAGCAATAAATTCTCATTACAGAAGATACAAATAAAAATTAAAGTACAAAGAAATCCAGAAATTTTCCTACCCATAGAAAGTCACCACTAATGCACTGGTCTCTATAATTCAAGACTGTTTTATACCTATATGTACATGTATCCATAATTATTTTAATAACAATCTGATAATATCTTGTATACTATTTGATAAGTTGTTTCAAATAACAATATATTATAAAATATCTTTCCATGCAAAGAGAAGCATTTACATGCCATCTCCTTAACTTTTTATACAGTATTCCATTACATAATGCGTCTTTCATTTAACCAATCCCCAATGGTTGGACATTTAGGTTTTTTTCATTAATTTGCTATGGTTAACAGAACTAGAGCTAAATATTGTATTCATTTCCTTAGGATAAATTCCTGAAAATGGAAGTGCTTTATAACTTGCTGACAAAATAACTTAACAGAAAGAGTGTAGCAATTTATAATATTACCAATGATTTTTCAAAAGGCCAGGGATGGAGAATAACTCTGTCTTTACCTTCATTGTATCCTTACCATCACTAAATATAGATAGTGTTAGATTGCCAATATGCAGGCTAGAAATCACATATTGTTTTTATTTTCTTTAATTATTGATAAAGTTGAACATTATTTTCCCCTATGTATTGGATTTTTCAATACTTTTGTGATCGTCTGCGTTCTTAAACAACTTCTTAATGATTTTAAGTGTTTTATATAATGAAGACATGAATCCTTTGTCACATGTTACGCATATTTAACTTTTAATTTTTATTTCTAGAATTTGGATATTTACTGGATATACATATATTTTTCTATTTTGTGCTGTCAAGTCTGTCAGATTTCTCTTTGGATTTCTTCTTTGGATGAGGCAAGTTCTTCCTCGTTTCTAGATTATGTGAATGCTCTCAATATAAAATCAGGAATTGGAAGCGACACTGAGACACCACATAGTTCAACCCCATCATTTTACAGTTGAGAAAAATACGATCCTTAAGTTATTTCATGAATGTCCTATGGCCATGCCAACAATTTCTACTACTGCCAGAACTAGAATCTAAGTCTTTTGTCCCTCCAGCTATTGGAGAACTAAGCAGATGATCCCTTTTCCTTCTGAAAGAGCAGGAACGAGATGCTTCGGCTGTCAAAAACGGGGCTGGGGATGGGGGAGCCATCTCCACGCTCGCCTCCCACACTCTCTACCCCAACTCAGGCTCTGCTTTCAAATCCTCTGAATGGTGCCTGATTCACAGAGACCCGAGGTGGCCATGAAAGAGCCCATGGGTAAAGAAAGATACAGTCTTCTGATGGCCACTGAGTTGTGCAGAATGCTGCAGAGCTGTAAAGAATGTGGAGTTTTGCAGATGACCACTGTAGCTTCCTCAATTTAAAAAAAAAAAAAAAAAAGACACCTTGGCTGGGAGACGATCACCAGGTATTTATACCTCAATGTCTGATAAACGTGGTCCATGTCTGATGGATTGGGCAATAGGAAGAAGGGGGATTTATAAGGGACGAATCGCAGTGATTCCTGGCGACTGGCAGAACTCTGATGTGTTGCCTTGGCCAACACGTGCTCATTTGGGTCTGGCAAGCTACTTCTCTCAGATTTCAAACCACTGAACTTCCTTAAGTTTGGCCTATAAGGAAATGTGTCCAAGTCCCCATGCTTTCCATCAGGTCAGCCTGATGATATTAAATCTGCAGTTCTTTTCTTGGGATTCAAGGACTAGCAGAGGCCAACCATCCTCTGTTGCCCTTTGCCAACCAGCTACAGGGTGAGTGCCAAGTGAAGATTACATGGTATGTTAAAATCAATACACACATTAAACACCAAGCACAGTCCTATTTTTCAACCTGCACCTGCCCACCTCGTCAGGCAGCACTGGTGATTAAGATTTATTTAATCTGCATTGGAGCAACTCTTTCAGTGAAGGCAGAAGGCATTTGCAGATAAACGTGGCGTGAACAGTAACTGCTGAATCCTTTGCTCACTGAAATCATCTAATGAGGACGACATCGCCGTTTCCATGCTCTTCTGAGAAGAAAGCTCAGAAGGTCAGGGCGGAGGCACCACGTGCTTATCAGGACTAGCGACCACTGTCCAAGAACTTGACTTTAAAGTGCTCCATTATCCAGCCAGAGAAAGAAATTCTCCAAGAGATTATGGGGAGGGAAAGTGGTTTTGCTGTGACCCGGTTAAAAACTGAGGCAGAATGAAAGGCAGACACGGGGAGGAGAGAAAGGGCTGACCTTGCCATGAGTTATTGGAAAGAAAGGAGGAGCCAGACACCAAATAACATTTTCAGATGAAACAGAATAAATCAGAAACTTTCTTATTCATTCATGCTACTTGCTATGGGGTATTTTTAAATGACTTAATCTCTGAACCAAACTAAAATTATTTTCCCTCTTCCCCTCCCCTTAAAAAAAAATTACGTTGAAAAAAAATCCTTCTCTGAAGCATCCTTGCACATCTAATTGTGGCACACACCACTCAGTGCTGTGATCGGAACCATTTTAAGGAGATGGAAGATTCTTTTTGCTCAGTAGGGGAAGGACGAAAAAGCCTGGTTTTCCAGGAAAATATAGATTGCCAAATGAATGTGACTTGAAATAAAATCAGCTTTAGCTCTGCTGGAAACTGACCCTCTGACCTCTGGCCTCCCAGCCCTCCACCACTGCACCCACAGGCCTCCACTTCATGTTTCACCCTGGCGGATCCCCAGGATACCAGACTACAGATCTCCCTCCCATTAGCTGCAGGAATCCAGAATTTCCATGGCAACCGGTCTCTAACCCCAGGGAGAAGGCAGCAGAATTGAAAGGCTCCATTCTGTTTCTACATCTACAGCTCAGTGAATTGACAGCTTGGTGGTTCCCTTAGTGCCATTAGATTAGGAGGCACTTTTCTCCCTTCCTTTGTGTCATCTTTTTACCTGGGTAGGTCTCGGCCAAGGTTAAGGAATTTTTCAAATGCGTGTCTCCCCTGTCTTCCAGCTACTTCTGCACCTAGCCTGAAGCCTGCTCCTTAAACCTTCCTGGCTTGGCAGCATTTTTGTAAATAAAACACGATGTAGTCCTGCTATTGGTCTTTTTGCCTTCCTACAAAAACGTCCCACATTTGGTGTGTGCGTTGTGCAAATTACAACGGATATCTGATTTTGAGCAAACCGACTCCTTTGTGAGACAAGATCTTATAAAAACCAGCAGAGAGATAATAAATACTACAAGTTTATCATGAAATTAAGTTGTAGCATCAAATAACTATAATCATGTCTAAGTGATTGTTTGTGCCACAGATATTTAGACGGAGTAACAGATTGCGCAGTACTCTCGCTGTTTGCCAGTGGAGCCTGAATAACTAATTTGCACTCCATGCCCTGTGGAATGGCAGCTGAGTCCCCAGTGGATATGGGGAGAACTTGACAGAAACAAACCATTTGGTCTGCAGAAGAATCAAAACGAGGCAGAAATGTTACGTACAGTACACAATCTAGAGTCGTACGTTGCATCCACAGTTGCCTAGTAGGATTATAAAAGGAAGTCTATCTGCCAGTCAGCACTTCTTAACCCTTCTGAGTAAGGAGACCCCTTATAAACCCAATAAGAGCTATAGATTCTCCTCCCAGGGGGATGTATGTATGTGTGAAATGGGAAGTTACATGGCATTCCCTGTTACTCAGAAGCCTCAAAGGATGAGTATGCAGTTGGCATCAAGAACCCCGCACATCCTAAATGGAGAAGTCATTCCCTAAAACAGTAACTACTGAAGTACAGGGACACCTGGAAGTACCTGGGCTTCTAAAGAAGTACACGGCGACAGATGGTTTTAGGAAATTAATTTCTAGAGTTTATATGTATGTATATATATTTCTACACTACCCCTTCTCTACTTCTTCACAAGAAAGGCAAATATGTCACCCATCTCTAACTCAACTCTGGTGTATCGTTTGGATTGTGAGCAACTCCATGATCCCAAAGACACAATATAAATATATATTCATGTCTGTTAAGTTGCTGTTCACCATGCCCCAGGTTTGAGTCTCAGCAGCATACTTCACATGATTTCAAGAATGAAAAGGTGGAAAATTCCACGTTTACTGATAACAGGTGAATATTATATTTTTGACTTAAAGGAATATAAATTAGAGTATTGTATTTTCGTGAACTTGTATTCAGATTGTTAATTTTTTTAACTTGTGCCGAAAGATTATTGAATACTCTAAATATCTCTTCGATTTCTACTGCTTTGTCATTCATTAACCTCTTCTCTCCTCAATTACTCCCTGCTACCCTGTACTTTTTATCTGGATTTACTTAATAGGAAGGCATTGTACATTTCACTGCAATAATGCAATTAAGAGTTGTAATGAATCTTTTGTAACCCCAAACTTACTCATGGCCCAATACTTTCTTTTATTGTCATTGCTGATTTCCACTAAATCCTCACTCATACTCAAAACTGAAAGACAAAGAAGAAAGAGAAGGAGGAGGTGGAGGAAGAGGAGGAGAAGAAAAAGAAGAAGAAAGGTCTCATCTCTTTTTAGAAAGCACATGTCTGATAAAAGTTCACTTTTATGGTTAGGATGTATTTATCAGAACTTGTAATATTTTTACGCTTTGATCAAGTGAGTATTAATAATTGTTATGATAACACACTTTAGAAGAAATTTTCTACAGTACCTTATAATCACAGGTAATTAAAATTTTAAATTTAAATATGCATTTTTATTGAAGGAAAATAATGAGAATAAAAGACTGGAAAGCTTCAAAACATATTACATGAGGAAAAATTCTTTAGGTGAAGTGAAATGGAAAAAAGGAGTTCAAGGGGGAAAATAGAACAATGTAAAATCTCTGTTAAAAAAAAAAAAGTTATCCATTTTATTTGTGGGGGGGTGAGAGCGGGTCATCTTGATTTATTTAAAAGATGGTAGAGGGCATCTAATTACTATGTATCCACTAGGTACATTTAAAAGAATAATGTAATGGTTTTATTTTAAAATACTGATACTTATAATAAGTAAAAAATTACATCCTTTGGTACAATTTAAATTTGTGATTAAAAAGTTTAGATAGCAACATAAAAATGTGGAAGGAGCACACAGCTGAATTTTCAAAATAAGTTTAAGTGGTCTGTAAGTCAAAAAGTTGGCAGATCAGTGGCCTAAAATGTGTGCACAGTGGTGCCAGAGTCCACCCGTGAACAACCATCAGGCTATCGGAGAGAAAGTGAAGAGACTGAGCGTTTCCTTGGAGAGATTTCAGTATGACGGGCTTCATTCTCCACACCCGCACAAGGGAGAGTAGAGGACTTGCCTCACCTGAGCAAGAAAGAAGTTGTGGCTCCAACTACAGCAGAGAGAAGAGAATGGGCAGTATTGGAATGGCCATACTACCAGAATTTAGCAAGGCAAATGCTGTGTGAATTCTCTATGGGCCAGAGGTACGCCTCACGGGAGAGTTGAGCTGGATCATCTTGAGAGAAATTCTCCCAAGAAACCCTGCAAGAGCAACACAGAGGGGCCAATCTCAGGAACCGGGGGACCTGGGGGCTGGGGGTGACGGTGACGATCAGATGTGACCGCCAGAGCAGGTGAGCCTGAAGGCGAGCAAAATGCAACTTGGCAACCAGCCACGAGGAGGCCTCTAAAAACACACAAAAGAGCCCTATGAGAAAAGGGTCAACTTCTGATATCTGTCACAGCTGGAGAACATCAACACCAAATAAAAAATGAATCCGAGGTAAAATCTTTTTTTTTTAGTTACATCTTTCCTTCCCTGGAGAGTCTTCAAAAACAGCTGGCCATTAAATGAAGAAATAGAGAAGAAACTACTCCTTCCTCCCACTGGAAGTTTCCAAGATTCATTTAAAAATTCAATAAAAAGATTCAAAAAAGATTCCAGTCTTTTATTCTCATTATACCTTCCCTTATTACATTTAATATGTAAAAAATGCATATTAACATTTATTAATTCTTGCCATCATAAGGCACTGTGTATTTAGAAAATTTCTTCTGAAGGGTGTTAGCGTAATTATCAATACTCACTGATCAAAGCATAACCACTAGGAGTGGAGAGAAATTGGATTGGAGTTTGGTGTTATATGATTAATAAACTAGACTGGACATTTTATTATCTAAACATGACCAGAAGAAATCTTGAGCCCTAACCAAATTTTCTTCCGGTGAGTGGAGAATAATAATAAGAAAGAATCCAAATGAATAGGGTAATGATGAGAAACTTTCCCCTTCCACCCTACTGAATCTAGTACATCCCTGTTCAATAAACCAGTACATGCTTCCATCACCAGGAAAAGACTTACAAGAACCCACTACACCCAGACTCACTCAGGAGGCAGGCAGTGATGAGGAAAAACGCTCTTTGTGAGGGAAGAGACAGAATCAAAAGAAAGTTGACTTGACTTACTATTTATCTGAAAGAGACATTAGAACGGGAAGAGAATAAGTAAATTTAATTCGCTAGTTTAAAGTTTAAATTTTTCTACCACCAATAGGAGAATTGGCAGAAAGACAACTGAGCACAATTGAATCACTTACTAAAAATAAGGAAAGCTACACTTTCGCACATCTAGGTTGTACTTCTAACTTTCTACAAGCACGTAGAGCATGATCGGAGAACTGAAAGTGATGAGGTCATTGAAGAATATGTAAAGGGAAAAAGGGATGGACAGGAGACACAAAAGCACCAACATCTAAGGCGCTGCCCCCAAAAAAGAGCCCACAAGGAAGAGTGAGATTAAGCAATCAGACAGGAGAAAAATCGGGAGAGTAAAGTCATGGATGCCGAGGAAAAAATTTCTAGACGAGAATGGTCTACATTCTCAAATGCTGGCCAAAGTCCAAGTACTATATGAACTGAAAAATGTCCTCTGGGTTTAGTAACAGAAAATAGTCAGTGGCGGGACTTCCCTGGTGGCACAGTGATTAAGAATCCGCCTGCCAATGCAGGGGACACGGGTTCAATCCCTGGTCCGGGAAGATCCCACATGCCACGGAGCAACTAAGCCCATGCGCCACAACTACTGAGCCTGCGCTCTAGAGCCCATGCGCCACAACTACTGAGCCTGTGAGCCACAAGTACTGAAGCCCGCGCACCTAGAGCCCGTGCTCCACAACAAGAGAAGCCACCGCAATGAGAAGCCCACGCATCGCAACGAAGAGTAGTCCCCACTTGCAACAACTAGAGAAAGCTCACGCGCAGCAACGAAGACCCAACGCAGCCAAAAATAAATAAAATTATTTTTAAAATGAAAGAAAACAGTCAGTGGCCTTGGCAAGAGCAGTCTGACTAGTGTGGCGGAGGCAGAAACTAGATCTAAGAGATTAAAAAAAAAAAAAAAAAAAAAAAAGTCTAGCAATAGAGATGCTTAGGTATAGACAGCTTTTTCAAAAAGTCTGGCAATATGCAGTATAAAAAAACAAACAAAACAACTAATACTAAACTTTCATTGGGTTATTTGTATGGAAATATGTTAATATAAAGGTTTCAGACATTACATGAAATTTCTAAAAATCTTATATTTGTATTTGTATGGAAATATGTATGGAAATATGTTAATATAAATGTTTCAGACATTACATGAAATTTCTAAAAATCTTATATTTGTATTTGTATGGAAATATGTATGGAAATATGTTAATATAAATGTTTCAGACATTACATGAAATTTCTAAAAATCTTATATGTTCTGGTATAATGTTATAAGTAATAATCCTAGTTATTACTTTAAAATGTATATCTCAGAAATAACTAATTTTCTTGTCAACTGCATTATTATGAACTTTCATCAAATCTTTAACTGTGGTCATTTTTAAGTCTTTTGTCATTTACAGACAGTTCTGGGTGTACTCTGATGATTTTGCAAATATGTTTCCTATAAAAGGGTTTCATCTTCAAGAAATTCATGGAAAAGACTCTGACAAGTACAGGTTTCTGGTAACTGACTGTACTGCTGAACTGAATGAATAAGCATTTTCAGAACTCTAATGAAAAACTGATGAACTCATAAAAGTGCTAACAAAAGATCAAGATGAAAAAAAAATTAATTACATGGGACTGAGTGAACTGATGAGGATGAGTATAATTTTTGTGACTTTCTGTCTGAATTTAAAAAAAAAAAAAATCCCACAAGGACTCAGAGGCAAAGAATATACAAATCAATTTTCACTGCAAAGTAAAGGAGCTGTTACAGTGGAGGATTACTGGACTGAATGTCAATATTATGACATAGTATGAGTGTGTTTCATGTTTGGTAATTGCAATCATTGTTGCTTTTGTTGTGGTCATCCATGTACAATGCTTGGTGTCAGTCTATTTATGTCTTGTAAAAATAAAATACAGTGTGTGTGTGTGTGAATAAAAAAAAAAAAAATAAAGAGCAGTTTCAGGTTCACAAAAAAAAAAAAAAAAAAAAAGTCTGGCAATAAAGAGGATGTGGTAGATAGACTGCATTTGGAATTATTCACTTCCCTTACTATAGGAGGATTATGCATCCCTAACCCATTAACTTGTAACTTGCAGTGCTTCCCTATAGGAGGTGGGGATCTCTCCATCCTGTTGACGCTGGGCCTAGTCGTGTGGTTGGCTTTGGGCAATGAAATGTGAGTAGAGTGGAAGGGCAACAGTTGACATAGGAAATTTGCCCAAGAAGATTTCTTTTTTTCTTAAATAGGAAAAAGTAAGGCTTGTTTAAATACGTATAGGAAAAAAAACCAGTATGAAGAAAAAGCTTAAGGATACAGAAGAGATGGGATCAGCAATGAAGCAAGAATCTTGACAGAAAGAAATCAACCCGTAATACAAATGAAGGTGACTTGCCTATTGGTGGAGGGCCACCTCTCCCATTAACAAGGAGGAGGAAAGGATGGATGTGAAGAAGTTAAGACTGCAGGTTAAGAGCTGGCAGACAGCCAAGATGGCATCTAATTTCTCCGTGAAGTCACTTGATGAGGGAAAGTGGAAGGAAAGACAGAGCAGGAGAGTAAAAGGGAAGTGGTATTTTGGGGGCATGGAGGACATTTTTAAAGATACCCTGGAGAACCAGAAAGAGAAGAAAAGACAGTGAGCGGTATGGAGGACCAAACTGAGATTGGTGATCATAAAATTTTGTGGCTATAATATTTACTGTGAGGTGATTTTTCCCAGCTCCGCTCAGCACACAGAGGTACCAGTGGTGGAGGCAAAGCTGGGGCTCTACTAGGCACACGGGATGGAAGGTTAACCAGGGAGGGACTGAGGATATTGGTGTGGAAGTATTAAATCCAGTCTATCACAAATGTCGGATTTTTATACTCGCCCTTTAGTTTTCCTATTGTACCAGCTGCCTTAGTGTACACTGAACACTTTATTCTTTGCAACAACCTTGGGATTACTACTTTATCATTACTTTACATAGATAAGGAAATTGAAACTCAGAGATATTACATAATTTGGCTAAGATCACCCAGCGAGCGAGTGACAATGTGGGAATTTAAACCCATGTTGTATGATTCCAAGTTCAGTAGACATTTTCCCCACCACAGCATTGTCATTTCTCCTTTCTTTCTCCTTCCTTCCTCCCTTCCTTCCTTCTAAGCTTCTATAAAACCCCTCAGTTTAAGATTAAAGTTGCCCGTAATAAAGATTTTCTAGGGGATCCAAGTTGCTGATGAAAATGTAAAGCTTTCAGCTACAATTTCTAATTTCCTCCCTAAACTGTACGAAGCTAATCAATAAAGACCTCTAGCCATGCAGACTTTTAAAACAGAAACCTGGCTGTCATCCCATTCCCTTCCCTCCCTCTCACCCCTCTTTTTTACCCTTGTAAGTTTCCTCACTGAAGAAACAGAGGATACAATGAACTGCCCTTAGAAGATCACTCTGAGCTGCCTGCTTCTGCTAGGCCCCCTTAAATTAAAGAATAGGGTCAGACCACAGTGTCAGAAACTCCAGATGACAGCAGCGAGGGCTGCTGTGTGTTGCATGATTTCAGGGGCACCACTCATTATGTATATTCTACGTGAATGATGCTCCCTGGAAGGATGGAACATGCAACCGCCCTACCAACCTCCCTTGGTGTGAACTTGTCACATGGCCAATGCTCAGTTGTTGACACGGTACACGGGAGATTTCCCAGATTGGTCAGTTTGAAAATATTCTAACCCTCAAACTCTGGAATCTCTATGTCTTTTTGTTTCCTTCTCACTCTACAGATTTTTCTCTCATAACATTTACCGGACACAAAGTCCATTACCTCTCTCCTGCTTTGCTAGCCATGGAGTTTTGGACATATTTCCCATAATTAACTTATTCTAAGAAGAGGATAGAGACTGCTGGTTGCCTTCCAATATTCAGTCCTTCTTTCTTTCTTAATAATAAGGTTGGGCTCCACCCTAGTAACAATAGAATGCTGATATTTTAGCTGAGCACAATGGCTCCCAGAACTGCCCCCTCAGTTTTTCTTACACATAGGTGTGGTCACATAACTAAGTTCTGGCCAATGAGGTACAAGTAGAAATACTGTAGGCAACTTTTCATAAGTATACTTAGGGTTTCCCTGGTGGCACAGTGGTTAAGAATCCACCTGCCAATGCAGGGGACACGGGTTCGAGCCCTGGTCCAGGAAGATCCCACATGCTGTGGAGCAACTAAGCCTGTGTGCCACAACTACTGAGCCAGCGTGCCACAACTACTGAAGCCCGCACACCTAGAGCCCACGCTCCACAACAAGAGAAGCCACCTCAATGAGAAGCCTGCGCACCGCAATGAAGAGTAGCCCCTGCTCACCACAACTAGAGAAAGCCCGCGCGCAGCAACAAAGACTCAACACAGCCAAAAATAAAGTAAGGAATAGATTTATTTAAAAAAAAAAAAAAGTATACTTAAAGGAAGTGATTCAGAATGTCATTTTTCCTCCTGCCTGGAATGTGAAGATGATGTCTCGATCCCCAGCAGCCACCTAGGACCCTGAGGTAAACTCAAGGATGGAAGAAGCCATTTTCTTAATACGGTGGTGCCAAAAAGAGTCTTAGTCCCTAGAGGGTTCATGAAACTGCCTACCCAAGAATTCCTTTGTACAAGAGAAAAAAATCCTTGTGTGTTGAACTCACTGTATTTCAAATCTCTATTACTTGCAGGTGAACACAATTTCTAAGTGGTATAGAAGATAGATGAATTTAAAGGTAGATTCTCATTTATACTAAACAGATCTTTTTTCTACAGCTAAGATATTTTATGAATGACTCAAATTTTTTTAAGATACAGAACAACAACAAAAAAACCAAGACAGCATATCCAGAGGGGAAAGCATTTTCAGGTCATCTTATCCAATAACATGCTCTCCACACAAATACCCTGACACTGCTTGGGCTGTTTTATCCTTCCTCGGACTCCTCCCAGCCTTAAATTAAAGCTTACACTGAAATTTGATAATCGTTTCATTTATTGAAATTTAGGATGGACAATTCAATGTCCAAAATAAACTGAGATGGAAAATATTTCTCTGCAAGGATTGGCCATCCTTTCAGTTGATTCTGAACTGTTATTTTCTCATCTTTGAGTAAGGCACTCAACCCAGTTGTTTACCTCTTTGACAATGTATAAAGAAACTATATTTTCTAAGTTATAAAGTGGCTTCGTCATGGACATCAGCATTAAGAATAATCAATCAAGCAATAAGTCAGTCAGTCTGTCAGTCAGTCCAGGTATTAAACGATGGATTTCCCAAAGCAAACCTGTGTCAGGGCTCCCCTAGACATAATGCGCAGGAAACAAACGAGCATAACACAACATTTTCATGATCTGATCACAATATAAACCACACCAGCCTCCTATTTTTCCTGCAAGCCTAGGATGGTACAGGTTCCCCTTCCTGTACCTTTCCCCTACCTTTCCCCCTCTAGCCAAAAACACTCCCTGGAGCCTATAAAACTGCTGAAGAATACTCACAGAGGACATACACTTCCTCCCCCATGGAACATACCAGATGTTTCGCTCGAGAATAGCAGAGCCTCTCACGGATGAGTGTCACAGCTGCCTTTCAACCCCATCTTTCCTTCCTAAGA
The DNA here is from genome assembly GCF_009873245.2 of Balaenoptera musculus. Lineage (NCBI taxonomy): Eukaryota > Metazoa > Chordata > Mammalia > Artiodactyla > Balaenopteridae > Balaenoptera > Balaenoptera musculus. The sequence continues at coordinate 48,892,685 of NC_045802.1, forward strand.
GCTCTCACATCACATCGACCAGTTACCGCTTCTCCTCCTAGTGTCAATATTCCAGTCCTCAAACTTCAACGTCTCCAGGCTCCTGCTTCTCCAGCTCAGTACTAAAATACCATGTTCCTAAGTTATTTTTCTAGGTGTAAACTTGAAAAGGGTCCCTGTTGTCTAAATCCAAACACTTTAATCTGCCGTTAAAGGCTCCTCATGGTTTGATATCCACATCTCCAAATTTACCTCCCCCGTTCTCCTAGATACAGCGAGGCTTTGGTCAAATCGATCTCTTTCTCTCCAAACTGTCTACCACTGTGACTGAAGTCATGATTTGCCCTTGCCTAGAAATCCCCTGATCTTTCTTTTTACTTACTTACTATGTTGAAAACGTTTGCTACACTGGGAAGCACTACATAAATGAAAGAAAGGTTTTACTTTGTTTTGTTTGGGATATACTGCTGTCTAGCGGGAAAAGCATGGAACATCCCAACCTACCACATTGGAGTACACATGCTCTAATTGCTTGTTTAATTGCCTGGCTGCTCAACTAGGCTGCAATCGCCAGTCTAGTTGAGGGCAGGGATTCTGACCACCTATTTATTGTTGAATTCCTACCACCTGACAGAGTGTTTGATATACTGGGTGACTGAATAAATGCTGAACGTCTGTAACTGCTTAGTAAGCTGCAGAAGCAGAAGCCAACCTAAATCTTTGACATAGTTTCCTTGGGTCTGTTTCTTTATCTGTAAAATAAGAAACTGTTTTCATACAACAAATAGAACTTCTGTATCCAACCTCTACTCTTCTCCCTGAGACTTCCTCATAACATAGTATCTTTGTCCTCCAGATAAATGATGGTAATGCAGAATAAAATACTGAGGTTATAAAACATTTAATGCAGCCCCTGGTGTACACTAGGCACTAAATAGTATTGGGGGAAGGAAAGAAGGCGAGGAAGGAACAAGTGAAAATAAGAAGACAAGATCAACTAAGGCAGAAAGGAAGATATAACAGAGACTACTGGTTGCTCCCAATATTCTTCCCTTGATCCATAAGTATAAAATTCTTAGCTGCGTATGTGGCTGGCCATAGGAAAGACTTATTTTCTGGCTTCCTTGCAGCTGGATATAACCATACATTTAAGCAGTGGCTGATACATAAAAACAAGTTTTGGGGGCCAGCTCCCCGGAAAATTTTCAAAACAAAACAAAACAAAACAAAAAACCACTGGAATATATCCTTTGCTAATCTTTCCTCATCCCCTCCTTCAACGTGCTGCAGGAGGAGTGGTGTCACCATCCTAGACTACACCCCAGGGATGCCAGCGAGGTGAACTGGAGAGAAACTGGCTCCCTAGGGACTTTGTGAAGCAAAGCCATTGTAACAGACCTAGATCACTTACCACCGGCCTTCTGCATGAGAGGAAAATAAACTTCTACCTTGTTCGAGAGTCACAGTTAAACCTACATTCTAACTAACAGAATCAAGAAGAATGGGATAAGGGCAGAAACAAGTGAAGGAAAATAGGCAGTGATGGGACTTCCCTGGTGGTCCAGTGGTTAGGACTCCACGCTCCCAATGCAGGTGGCCGGGTTTGATACCTGTTCAGGGAACGAGATCCCACATGCTGCAGCTAAGAGTTCTCCTGCCGCAACTAAAGATCCCGTGTGCCGCAACTAAGACCCAATGCAGCCAAATAAATAAATAAATACTTTTTAAAAAGAAAGAAAGAAAATAGGCGGTGAGGCAAATTATGATCCCTGCCTTCAAGGAACGTATCACCCAGAGGCATAAACACTCGAGAACCCACAACTACCCGTTTTATGGTTGCATTCTGAGGTCAAAAAGAGAGAGTAGCTTGCTTCCTCTCTCAAAATTAGCCCTAGCGAAGGTCTTATAGAGGAACGGAATTATTAAGCTACCATTATCAAAAACTGTGAGAAGTACTGAAGAAACCGAAAATTGACTTGAAATTGGAGAGGAGAAGCGAGTGACCAGAGGACAAGCTGGAAGAAAGCTCTTAAATTCTGCTTTTATCTCTCCCAAGCCTTGCCCAGGGACAGTCTGTGCCTGGTGCTTTACTGCAGAAATTGGTCCCAACACAGGTCTCGCGGTAACATCAGCTTAAAGCAAACACCGTATATGCCTGGAACGTTAATGCAGGTAAGTGGGAGCCGATCAGCTGCTCTGGAGCCCTTTTCACCCCTCAGTCCTCTCCTCACTAGGGCGCCGCCCAACTGCCTCCGCCCAGGGCTGCTCCTCGGAGCGTCTGAAGATGAAAACTTAACCCAAAACTCAGGTAAAATGCCTTCGGTGGTGACTAGGTGGAATCTAGGGCTAGGATGTGAGTGCACAAAGCAAAACAGATACCTGAGGAGCAAATTTACCGGAGAGACAACAAAAGGAACAATATCTGATGCAGAACTGCGGGAATGACAAAGAATTTAAAATAACCGTGGCTACATATATACACTACCAGATGTAAAATCGATAGCTAGTGGGAAGCAGCCACATAGCACAGGGAGATCAGCTCGGTGCTTTGTGACCACCTAGAGGGGTGGGATAGGGAGGGTGGGAGGGAGACGCAAGAGGGAGGGGATATGGGGATATACGTATGCATATAGCTGATTCACTTTGTTATAAGGCAGCAACTAACACACCATTGTAAAGCAATTATACTCCAATAAAGATGATAAAAAAAAATTAAAAATAACCATGGCTTTAAATATCGTTGAGACAATAACAGAAGGCATTAGTAACATGAAACATCAACAGGAAGTCATCAGAAAAGGAGCCCACTGGAAATATTAGGTATGAAAAAATACAGGAGTTGGAATTTTTAAACAGAGCAATAAGATAAACAGTAGGATGGAAAGTGCTGGAGTACAAATTTGTGAGCTGCAAGGTTAAACTGAGAAACTCTCCCAGAAGGCAACAGGAAGAGATAAGAAAATATGTACCAAAAGAAAGCTGGCTCACCATCTTAATTATCTGGTAACATGTTTATCTAATGTTATACAGAAAGCGTAACCCAAGTTAGATAGATTTGGTCCACCAAGTCTATTCTCTGAACCTCTGTCTATGTTATAAGCTCCTCTGCGTAAGGCTTCCAAAAGTAGGCAAAGATGAGAGAAGAATAAATATAGCTCTAACATGTGCCTCTTTTCTTCTGCACTTTCAGGGGAAACCTCAGGGTACAGTCAGACATTAGGACGTTTCTGTAGAGGGAGGCTGGCAACATGAACTCCTAGTAATTTTTGGATCATACTGCCTAAAACTCCATTTCGGCAATATCTCAGAGACTACCATTATTAGGCAATGTCCTCTTTGCTGTCTGTCTGATGAGAATAAGGAGAATAAGTGAGGGAATATCTTTCTTCCCTCTCCAGCCATTGTGCATACAGATACACCCTGAAAGACGGATGCTATACACGACAATCTATGCAAGAGTGAGCTATCCAAGGTCAGGGACAAAGCCTGGCTCATAGAAAACAGTCAACACTGTGAGTTAAACTCAACCACAGTGCACACAGAGAAGTCATTATGTCAAAAAGCACCACTGGGATGTAAAATACACCTCTCAAATAAAAAATTAAGTATGAAAGATAAATTGACTCAAATATTAAAAAAACAAGAACTGTTGCAGTAATGTGATAGAAAGATACCTGATACATGACTATGAAAACAGAGAATACAATTTGATTCAAAGTATAGTTGGAGACTACTCCATCGTTTTCATGACAATCCATCTGAAGCATTTTTTTTTCAAATTGAACCGAAAATTAAACTTAGTTATAAGATAAATCAACAAGGAGATATTCGACAGAGGAACCAGGATGGCAGAGTAGAAGGACGTGCTCTCACTCCCTCTTGTGAGAACACCAGAATCACAACTAGCTGCTGACAATCATCGACAGGAAGACACTGGAACCCACCAAAAAAGATACCCCACATCCAAAGACAAAGGAGAAGCCACAATGAGATGGTAGGAGGGGCGCAATCACAGTAAAACCAAATCCCGTAACTGCTGGGTGGGTGACTCACAGACTGGAGAACACTTATAACACAGAAGTCCACCCACTGGAGTGAAGGTTCTGAGCCCCACGTCAGGCTTCCCAACCTGGGGGTCTGGCAACGGGAGGAGGAATTCCTAGAGAATCAGACTTTTAAGTCTAGTGGGATTAGACTGCAGGACTTCAACAGGACTGGGGGAAGCAGAGACTCCACTCTTGGAGGGCACACACAAAGTACTGTGCCCATCGGAACCCAGGAGAAGGAGCAGTGACCCCAGGTGAGACTGAACCAGACCTACCTACTAGTGTTGGAGGGTCTCCTGCAGAGGCGGGGGGGCGGGGGGGGGGGGCTGTGGCTCAACATGGGGACAAGGACACGGGCAGCAGAAGTTCTGGGAAGTACTCCTTGGTGTGAGCCCTCCTGGAGTCTGTCATTAGCCCCACCAAAGAGCCCAGCTAGGCTCCAGTGCTGGGTTGCCTCAGGCCAAACAACCAACAGTGAGGAAACCCAGCCCCACCCATCAGCAGACAAGCAGCTCAAAGTTTTACTGAGCTCTGCCCACCAGAGCAACAGCTTTACCCACCACCAGTCCCTCCGATCAGAAAACTTACACAAGCCTCTTAGATACCCTCATCCACCAGAGGGCAGAGAGCAAAAGCAAGAAAAACTACAATCCTGCAGCCTGTGGAACAAAAACCACATTCACAGAAAGATAGACAAGATGAAAAGGCAGAGGGCTATGTACCAGATGAAGGAACAAGATAAAACCCCAGAAAAACAACTAAATGAAGTGGAGATAGGCAACCTTCCAGAAAAAGTATTCAGAATAATGATAGTGAAGATGATCCAGGACCTCAGAAAAAGAATAGAGGCAAAGATCGAGAAGATGCAAGAAATGTTTAACGAAGACTTAGAAGAATTAAAGAACAAACAAAGGTGAACTATACAATAACTAAAATGACAACTACACTAGAAGGAATCAATAGCAAAATAACTGAGGCAGAAGAACGGATAAATGACCTGGAAGACAGAATGGTGGAATTCACTGCTGCGGAACAGAATAAAGAAAAAAGAATGAAAAGAAATGAAGACAGCCTAAGAGATCTCTGGGACAACAGTAAAAGCAACAACATTCGCATTATAGGGGTCCCAGAAGGAGAAGAGAGAGAGAAAGGACCTGCGAAAATATATGAAGAGATTATAGTCGAAAACTTCCCTAACATGGGAAAGGAAATAGCCACCCAAGTCCAGGAAGCACAGCGAGTCCCATACAGGATAAACCCAAGGAGAAACACACCAAGACACATAGTAATCAAATTGGCAAAAATTAAAGACAAAGAAAAATTACTGAAAGTAGCAAGGGAAAAACGACAAATAACATACAAAGGAACTCCCATAAGGCTAACAGCTGATTTCTCAGCAGAAACTCTACAAAGCCAGAAGGGAGTAGCAAGATATACTTAAAGTGATGAAAGGAAAGAACCTACAACCAAGATTACTCTACCCAGCAAGGATCACATTCAGATTCGATGGAGAAATCAAAAGCTTTACAGACAAGCAAAAGCTAAGACAATTCAGCACCACCAAACCAGCTCTACAAAAAATGCTAAAGGAACTTCTCTAAGTTGGAAACACAAGAGAAAAAAAAGGCCTAAAAAACAAACACAAAATAATTAAGAAAACGGTCATAGGAACATACATATCCATAATTACCTTAAACATGAATGGATGAAATGCTCCAACCAAAAGACACAGGCTTGCTGAATGCATACAAAAACAAGACCCATATATATGCTGTCTACAAGAGACCCACTTCAGACCTAGGGACACATACAGACTGAAAGTGAGGGGATGGAAAAAGATATTCCATGCAAATGGAAATCAAAAGAAAGCTGGAGTAGCAATACTCATATCAGACAAAATAGACTTTAAAATAAAGAATATTACAAGAGACAAGGAAGGACACTACATAATGATCAAGGGATCAATCCAAGAAGAAGATTTAACAATTATAAATATATATGCACCCAACATAGGAGCACCTCAATACATAAGGCAACTGTTAACAGCTATAAAAGAGGAAATCGACAGCAACACAATAATAGTGGGGGACTTTAACACCTCACTTACACCAATGGACAAATCATCCAAAATGAAAATAAATAAGGAAACACAAGCATTAAATGACACAATAGACCAGATATTTAATTGATATTTATAGAACATTCCATCCAAAAACAGCAGATTACACTTCCTTCTCAAGTGCACACAGAACATTCTCCAGGATAGATCACATCTTGGGTCACAAATCAAGCCTCAGGAAATTTAAGAAAATTGAAATCATATCAAGCATCTTTTCTGACCACAACGCTATGAGATTAGAAATGCATTACAGGGAAAAAAACGTAAAAAACACAAACACATGGAGGCTGAACAATACAGCACTAAATAACCAAGAGACCACTGAAGAAATCAAAGAGGAAATCAAAAAATTCCTAAAGACAAATGACAATGAAAACACAACGATCCAAAACCTAAGGGATGCAGCAAAAGCAGTTCTAAGAGGGAAGTTTATAGCTATACAAGTCTACCTCAAGAAACTAGAAAAATCTCAAGTAAAAAATCTAATGTTACACCTAAAGGAATAAGAGAAAGAAGAACAAACAAAACCCAAGGTTAGCAGAAGGAAAGAAATCGTAAAGATCAGAGCAGAAAAAAAGGAAATAGAAACAAAGAAAACAACAGCAAAGATCAATAAAACTAAAAACTGGTTCTTTGAGAAAATAAACAAAATTGATAAACCATTAGCCAGACTCATCAAGAAAAAGAGGGAGAGGACTCAAATCAATAAAATTAGAAATGAAAAAGGAGAAGTTACAACAGACACCACAGAAATACAAAGCATCCTAAGAGACTACTATGATGCCAATAAAATGGACAACCTGGAAGAAATGGACAAATTCTTAGAAAGGTATAACCTTCCAAGACTGAACCAGGAATAAACAGAAAATATGAACAGACCAATCACAAGTAATGAAATTGAAACTGTGATTAAAAATCTTCCAACAAACAAAAGCCCAGGACCAGATGGCTTCACAGGTGAATTCTATCAAACATTTAGAGAACAGCTAACACCCATCCTTCTCAAACTCTTCCAAAATATAGCAAAGGGAGGAACACTCCCAAACTCATTCTATGAGGCCACCATCACCCTGATACCAAAACCAGACAAAGATACTACAAAAAAGAAAATTACAGACCAAAATTATTGGTCTGTAATGAATATAGATGCAAATATCCTCAACAAAATACTAGCAAACAGAATCCAACAACATATTAAAAGGATCATACACCATGATCAAGTGGGATTTGTCCCAGGGATGCAAGGATTCCTCAATATATACAAATCAATCAATGTGATACACCATATTAACAAACTGAAGAATAAAAACCATATGATCACCTCAATAGATGCAGAAAAAGCTTTTGACAAAATTCAACACCCAATTATGATAAAAACCCTCCAGAAAGTGGGCATAGAGGGAATCTAACTCAACATAATAAAGGCCATATATGACAAACCCACAACAAACATCATTCTCAATGGTGAAAAACTGAAAGCATTTCCTCTAACATCAGGAACAAGACAAGGATGTCCACTCGCACCACTATTATTCAACATAGTTTTGGAAGTCCTAGCCATGGCAATCAGAAAAGAAAAAGAAATAAAAGGAATACAAATTGGAAAAGAAGAAGTAAAACTGTCACTGTTTGCAGATGACATGATACTATAGAGAATCCTAAAGATGCTACCAGAAAACTACTAGAGCTAATCAATGAATTTGGTAAAGTTGCAGGATACAAAATTAATGCACAGAAATATCTTGCATTCCTATACACTAATGATGAAAAATCTGAAAGAGAAATTTAGGAAACACTCCCATTTACCACTGCAACAGAAAGAATAAAATACCTAGGAATAAACCTACCTAGGGAGACAAAAGACCTGTATGCAGAAAACTATAAGACACTGATGAAAGAAATTAAAGATGATACCAACAGATGGAGAGATATACCATGTTTTTGGATTGGAAGAATCAATATTGTGAAAACGACTATACTACCCAAAGCAATCTACAGATTCAATGCAATCCCTATCAAATTACCAATGGCATTTTTTACAGAACTAGAACAAAAAATCTTAAAATTTGTATGGAGACACAAAACCCCCAAATAGCCAAAGCAGTCTTGAGGGAAAAAAATGGAGCGAGAAGAATCAGACTCCCTGACTTCAGACTATACTACAAAGCTACAGTAATCAAGACAGTATGGTACTGGCACAAAAACAGAAACATAGATCAATGGAACAAGATAGAAAGCCCAGAGATAAACCCACACACCTATGGTCAACTAATCTATGACAAAGGAGGCAAGGATATGCAATGGAGAAAAGACAGTCTCTTCAATAAGTGGTGCTGGGAAAACTGGACAGCTACATGGAAAAGAATGAAATTAGAACACTCCCTAACACCATACACAAAAATAAACTCAAAATGGATTCGAGACCTAAATGTAAGACCGGACACTATAAAACTCTTAGAGGAAAACATAGGAAGAACACTCTTTGACATAAATCACAGCAAGATCTTTTTTGATCCATCTCCTAGAGTCATGGAAATAAAAACAAAAATAAACAAATGGGACCTAATGAAACTTAAAAGCTTTTGCACAGCAAAGGAAACCATAAACAAGACGAAAAGACAACCCTCAGAATGGGAAAAAATATTTGCAAACCAATCAACGGACAAAGGATTAATCTCCAAAATATATAAACAGCTTATGCAGCTCAATACTAAAGAAACAAACAACCCAATCCAAAAATGGGCAGAAGACCTAGACATTTCTCCAAAGAAGACATACAGATGGCCAAGAAGCACATGAAAAGCTGCTCAACATCACTAATTATTAGAGAAATGCAAATCAAAACTACAATGAGGTATCACCTCATACCAGTTAGAATGGGCATCATCAGAAAATCTACAAACAACAAATGCTGGAGAGGGTATGTAGAAAAGGGAACCCTCGGGCTTCCCTGGTGGCACAGTGGTTGAGAATCTGCCTGCCAATGCAGGGGACACAGTTTCGAGCCCTGGTCTGGGAAGATCCCACATGCCGCGGAGCAACTGGGCCCATGAGCCACAACTACTGAGCCTGCGCATCTGGAGGTTGTGCTCCTCAACAAGAGAGGCCACGATAGTGAGAGGCCCGCGCACCACGATGAAGAGTGGCCCCCGCTCGCTGTAACTAGAGAAAGCCCTCGCACAGAAACGAAGACCCAACACAGCCAAAAATAAATAAATTAAAAAAAAGAAAAGGGAACCCTCTTGCACTGTTGGTGGGAATGTAAATTGATACAGTCACTATGGAGAACAGTATGGAGGTTCCTTAAAAAACTAAAAATAGAATTACCATACAATCCAGCAATCCCACTACTGGGCATATACCCAGAGAAAACCATAATTCAAAAAGACACATGCACCACAATGTTCATTGCAGCACTATTTACAATAGCCAGGTCATGGAAGACAACCTAAATGCCCACTGACAGACGAATGTATAAAGAAGTTGTGGTACATATATACAATGGAATATTACTCAGCCATAAAAAGGAACGAAATTGGGTCATTCGTTGAGACGTGGATGGATCTAGAGACTGTTATACAGCGTGAAGTAAGTCAGAAAGAGAAAAACAAATATCGTATATTAACGTATGTATGTGGAACCTAGAAAAATGGTACAGATGAACCGGTTGCAGGGCAGAAGTTGAGACACAGATGTAAATAACAAACGTATGGACACCAAGGGGGGAAAGCCGCGGAGGTGTGGGGATGGTGGTGTGATGAATTGGGCGATTGGGATTGACATGTATACACTGATGTGTATAAAATTGATGACTAATAAGAACCTGCTGTATAAAAAAATATATAAAATAAAATTCAAAAATTCAAAAAAAACTAATAAAAAAACCATACTGAGATATTCAAGAAAATGGATGAATGTTAAAAGCACTATGCTAAGTGAAAGAAGTCAAACACAAAATTTTATATACTATGATTCCATGTATATGATGTTTGAGAAAAGACGAAACTATAGGGATAAAAACAGATTGATTGCCAGAGGCTAAAGTGGGGAGAGAAGATTAACTGCAAAGGGACCCATGGAAACTTTTCAGGGCCACTGGATATTTTATATTTTGATTTTGGTAGTAGTTGCACAACTATGTACAATTGTCAAAATTCATCCAACTGTACACTTTAAAAGGATGACCTTTATCATATGTATAATATACCTTAATAAACCTGATTTTAGAAAGAGAAAAAACAAAAACAAAAATAATATAAATCAACAAGCGTTTTGGAATTTCAACTTTCAAATATACTATAAATTTCAGACCTCAGAAACATGAGAAAATATTTTTGCTCACTTTTCAAACACTGGTCAAACAGTAATTGAGGAAAATCTACTTTAAAAAAAAAAGAAATCACCGCTTAAAATTTCCAAGATCCACACAAGTTTCAATGGCTGGACATCTGTTTTCAAAAACATCAAAGGTTTGACTAACATCTTTCAAATATACCTGCCACTTGAGCAAGGTTTATGGAAACATTTGTATGGTGAGTTTCGGGACCTTTTCCTACACTAGCAATAATATTCTGTGTTTTCCTCTGCTGTCATCGAAGCAATTTGGGTCTGAAAAAGAGCTTCTCCTGCATAGAACCCAGTTTCTTCTTCTGCTTGATCCTGCAGTAAAGTCATCACACTCTTGTTTTTATGATGCCACAGTCTGTTACCATGAAAATGACTGCAATGTCATAAATTTGGCATTTCAACTTTACAGCAGGATCAGAGGAAAAGATGACGAGGTTGTTTGAAGGGAATGATACAAGTGCTTCTGGTAATTAGCTGGAGGGACACAAAAAGAGCAAATTTTACAGGGAGAACGAAAACAGATATATGAGTCCAAGTCCCTTAATTTAAGCCACAAAACTGCCTAGCAGGCAACCCATGAAGGTTTTAACATAAGACCTCCAACCTCTTTTATCAGTAATTACTGTGTGACCATGGCAATAGCAGTGAACTTCCATGCCCCTCATGAGCTGAAGCTTCTGTTCTTTGAATTCAACAGATACCTTGGACCAGAGTTTGAATTTGCGAGATAGTCACCAAACTTTTGAGAAGAGAATGGCTTGAAATGTTGCACTTAGAGCTTTTTCCTACCTAATTATTTTTAACCTCACTTTTAGCAGGAATTTTATATCACTTTTTAGCGGGAATCTTATATCATTCTGGAAAAAGTAAATGGAAAATAATTGGTGATTGAATTGAAAAATAAAATTTTGAAGATCAAAAGAAAAACATTACTCTCAGATTCATGAATCCTCAAAAGCAATCCTTCTGCATTTTGCTCTCTCTGGTGCATGGCACCAAGCCCCCCTTGCGTGATATCATTATTTTGATTCTTATCTCCTTATATTTGTGTAGGGATAATAGAATATTCTTCACAGGGCTTGTGAGAGAGACGAGTTAACCTAAGAACCTAGCACATAATACAAGTTCAGGACCTATAAGTACCTTCCTGACTCAACTTAGTCCCCCTTAAGCCATGACACAGTCTAGTTTCTGAAGTGCTCTGTACTAGCTTCATTGTTTATTCTGGTTTGGCCTCCATCTTAATGTAAGTAACAACTTGAACTTTCATGACCACACTTTCATTGTTTCTCTCCATCTCTTCCATTTTCAGGCTCATCCTTCCCGACTTGACCATTAAATACTGGAGTTCCCCAAGGCCCTGGAATGTTCCTCAAAGTCCTCATCTCTTCTCTATACAATTCCCCCACCCCAATCTCATCCAAATCCACAGCTTCAAATACCACCTCTATATTGATAACTCCTAACTGTATTCCTAGCCCAGACCTCTCCCTTGAGCTCATGACTCATCCACACAGATATATCTCACCTGGTGTGCCCATTTGGATGACTCAAACGTATCACAAACTCAACTTTTCAAAACAGAATTTGGCCTCTTCCCCTAAACTTGGCCCTGTCCTAGGGGTCTCTATGTCGGCAAATGGCACTGTGATACAAGGCAGAAACCTTGACCCTTTTTGTGCTGCACACCTTATCTTACCATTCTCCAGTACCTGTCCATTTATCTCCCACCGAGCTCTCAAATCCATCTCTTTGACAATTTTACCGTGCACACGACCTTATCTCATGCTGGTACCATTGCAATAGTATCCTAACTGGTCTTCTGCATCCATTCTAATACCCCCTGTAATCTTTTCTCTATGCTGCAGCCAGAGCAATCTTTCCAAAATCCAAACTGAAACATATTATCTTCCTGCTTAAAACCCTTCCACACCCTCTTGAAATAAAAGTCCGGTCATGAATAGGACCTCCCCAGACTTTGCCTCTTTCTCCTATTTCAGCCACTGGGACTTCTTCAGGTCTCCAAATGCACCTGTTTCCTTTCACCTCAGGGCCTTTGCATATGCTGTTCCCTCTTTCTGAAATGTTCTTCCACCCTCTGTACCCTCCAGACTTTTACCTCGTTTATCCTCATTCATCCTTAATTATCACTTCCCCTGATAAGCCTTCCCTGACTCCAGATTTGGAAGTCAGCTAATTACCCTATTATTGTCTTTCACAAAATCCCATTCCTTTCCTTCAAAGCACATACGTCAAAGTACAATTACACAATTATTAGAATAGCCATTTAATTAATTATAGTTATTTATAGTAACTATAAGCAACATGAAAACAGGCAAGATATCTATTTTTGTTTCCATTGCCTCCTCAGCTCTTGGCACATACCATATGCTCAAGATAGTTTTTAAACTTATGACTGGCATTCTGATTGCAGTTCATTGAGATGTTATCACAAGTGACATTGCAAAAATTATTTTTTTTAATATTTATTTATTTATTTATTTGGCTGTGCCGGGTGTTAGTTGTGGCATGCAGGATCTTTAGTTGCGGCATGCGAACTCTTAGTTGCGGCATGTGGGATCTAGTTCCCTGACCAGGGATCGAACCCAGGCCCCCTGCATTGGGAGCACAGAGTCTTACCCACTGGACCACCAGGGAAGTCCTGCAAAAGTTATTTTTAAAAAAATAGGTAGGGGCTTCCCTGATGGCGCAGTGGTTGAGAATCTGCCTGCCAATGCAGGGGACACGGGTTCGAGCCCTGGTCTGGGAAGATCCCACATGCCGCGGAGCAACTAGGCCCGTGAGCCACAACTACTGAGCCTGCGCATCTGGAGCCTGTGCTCCACAACAGGAGAGGCCACGACAGTGAGAGGCCTGCGCACCGCGATGAAGACTGGCCCCCGCTCACCGCAACTGGAGAAAGCCCTCGCACAGAAACGAAGACCCAACACAGCCAAAAATAAATAAATAAATTAATTAATTAAAAAAAAAAAAGAAAGAAAGAAATAGGTAAACATACACCTATCAGCCATTCCACACCATTCATTGCTAGGTAATTTTCATAGCAGATTTACTCACAACAGCAAAAAGAAAAAGAAAAAGAAAAAAAAAGCACAGAACTAGAAACAATTCATTGCAGAGCAACAGGTGAATAGATAAAATGTGAAATATATAATACTATTCCACAAAAATATATGCTCAAAACTATCTTTTATGCTCAAAAGATGTTTTTTAAAAAATTAACTATTGATACACATAACAACGTAATGAACCTCAAAATCTTTATGCTGAGTTAAAGAAGCCAGATACAAAAAAGTACATATATGCTGTATGATTCTACTTCTATGAAGTTCTAGAAAATGCAAACTAAACTATAAGGACAAAAAGCAAGTAACGGTTGCTTGGGGACAGGGGAAACGGAGAGATGACTGCAAAGCAGCACAAGACAACTTTTGGGGGTTAAACAAAATGTTTGTTATCTTGATTGTGGTGACCCTTTCATGTGTGTTTACGTATGTCCAAAACCATCAACTGTACTCTTTAACCATATGCAATTTATTGTTTGTCAATTATACCTTAATAAAGTTGTAAAAATAATATAAATTCAATAGGAATCATTAAGAACTGAACACAACTGGTTCAGACTTAACATAGGTATATATATTAAAAATATCAAAGGGAAGGTGTGAAAAAGGGGATATAAATTCCAGGAGTTTGCTAACTATTACCTCATTATTATATTTTTTTACCTCATTATTTAATCATTCAACAAATATTTAATATTTCTAATAGAAACCAGGAAAATAAAACAACTAAGAAATCCTAGAATGTGTAACTAGAAAGCAACTCTAAAAATAATATTTCCTCTCATAAGCTTTGGGTAAATTTAAGATAGCAAACAAAATACTTCTATTTAGATATTGATTTGCTGGGGGTTACTGGAGAATATCATGACGTGAATCCCAGAATCTTTGAGAATATATTGTATATAATGGCCTTGCAAAATGACATGACCAGAATCTAAAATAAATCAGGAGAAGCATAATTTTTTAGAGGCAGTTTATTTCTAACAATAACAATAGTAAACAACTCTCCCACTCTTTAACTTTCTTTCCTTTAGTTTTCACTGGAGTTTAGCAATCTATGGTTAAGTAAAAGCTCTAAACATTTTTGCTACAGGCAACATTTTATATCCTCTTAGTTCTGTGATACAGAGGAGTCAGCCATTTCAAATTTTTGCAGACTAAATAGAATATTAATTGCCCTAATGATTTTTAAATACTATTTGCAAGGTTGTTTAAAATGACTGTGTCATAGGAACGATCAATAAGATAATGAATGTGAAAGTACTCTGTACATAGCAAAGGGCTACCTGAGCATAAGGGAAAAGATAAAAATATTTTTTAAATTATTTGTCATTTGAAAGAATAGAATGGATGGTAAACAATCATCACTTACTCAAACAGAGGAAGCATTAAAAACCAAAACCAGATAAGCCTAGGTCACTTAAGAAGAGGGAAGCCCAGAGTCAGCTGCCTTAAAACAAGGAGAGATGATTTCCCAAATAGGTAAATAAACATTTCTGAAAGCATTCCGCTTTTTCAAAGGGCCAGAACAAAATGTTCTTTCGTTATCTTCAATGCAAGACGCCGAAATCTAGAACAAAATGTTTTCATGGAACAGTTCCACAGGAACAAATAGTTTCTGAGTTAAATAAGTCTCGGTCATTCAGAGTTAAATTTAAAAGGCTATTCGAGCAATTTTCATAAACTCTAATATGATAGTAGTAATATGAAAGAGAAGACAACAGGAAGAGAGAAAAATACGTAGTCTTTTCCAAACTTACCTGACAACAATTATTTTTGTCTCGAGGCCAGTTCTAGGTCTGTGAAAGGATTTTAGTCTCAAATGGATAAGAAATGAAGGATAAGAAATGGAGAACTGCGCGCAGGAAAAGGAACCTTAAAGGCTGACAGTCTGACTTCCGGTAAATGCCCGATTTACGTAAGATGGAAACATCTTCCAACCAATGGGCAGCCGCCAACAATCTCTCCCCATCTTGGAGCCAATGAGTTTGCTGGGTGGACTCCCGGGGGCCGTTCCTCTTTCGCACTCCGTAAGGGTAAAAGCAACCTGCCCTAAACCCTCGTGGGACTCCCGGCTGCTCCCTGAAGTCTGCGTGTCCCCAGTTAATTGGGATTACTCTGCTATTCCCAAATAAACTGTATTTTTGGTACCTCGAGCTTGCCTGGACTAACATGGTCAGTCCTTAACTAGAAACACCATGAATTAATCAAAACAGATGATTTAGGAATTCAGGAACCCTGATGAAGATCATAGTATATCGATCTTGCAAAAACATAGTGTAACTTTGACCATGTTGGTGTGAGTGACTAAGACTACTGATTACCAATGCGTTGCATAACAGGAGCATTGCAGGAAGCATCTGGTTACAGAGAAACAAAGGAGAAGCTTGTGTCTAAACGGAAGAGCAAATTGTGGGAATAAGAGTTGCTATTATGTTGGCCAAATAACTTCTATTCAGTGAAATCCACCTTGTGTGAAAATTGAGAGCTCTAATTAAAGCAAATTCCAAAGCCCAGGAAGTGATGAGAATTCAAGTACCCAGTGAGAGCCCCAGGTAAATGCTTCTCAAACACATATTCCCGTAGCCCTGGCCACCTGCATGAGTTCTCTGTGAAATCTGTCCTGCCTAGTCCCTGGGTGCCTTGTGCAAAGTGGCTGGTTCCTCTACCCATCAACCACTTCCCTGAGCGTTCCTCCCCTTCTTCAGTAGCCTTGGAAATCAAAGTCACTTTCTAAACACCATGCTGGAACGCAGAGACTGTAGGAAGTGATCCTCAGGCTCAGGACTTCTAGGTACAGCTGAGGCACATGTGCACCACGCACAGACCTCTGGTCAGAGAAGCAAATGTGACCCAAAATCCAGTCTGTGTTATACTCACCAAGCCCAGTGCCCTGGCATCATACTGCCTCCGTCTGGAGAAAAAAAGTCTTTGACTTTTGCAAAAAGGCACTGATCCGCTGGCCAAGTTTGTTTCTACCTCTGTCCCCCCATGCACATTTTCTACTTCTCACGCAGCCACCCTATCAGCTTATAGCACCCTGCTCAGGACCAAAAGCCTTGACCCCTTGCTCAGTTATTTCTACACGACTGCCTGAGACGTGCCTTGTGGCTCTGGTGACATGAATAAAGGGCTTCTCTACAGGGTACCTGAACCTGAACTGGTTAGCCTGGAGAGGCGAGAAAGGCTTTTTCTCTATCCTCCTCTTTCCCTGGGTAAAAGTAGCAGAAAGACTTCAGAAAAGGAAACAGGACTGCCGAAAAGAGGAAATACAGCCAGGTGTATTTCAAAAATAAAATCCCTGTTACAGAACCTAACCCAGTCTCTGGGTGGAGCATTCCTGGGCCAAGTGTCCATTCTTTTGGTCACTCAACACAGCCAGGGAGAGGCGGGTGGAGCTACACGATGCACCCAGGGCTGACTGCTGGCAGCGGGAAGACGGGTATCTGTTCTTAAAGAAAGCGAACACGGTCTGAGCAGACCCACCATAAGAAGTCTCCTACTATGGCTCTCTAGCCTTGAGAATAATAACAATTGTTATGTGAGTTAAATAGCCTTGCTTCTTTAACTGTTCACACTGAATTTTATATCCCAACTCCTTGAACTATAATCTTCATGTGTACCTTAGTTGAGTTTAAACTCTCCTTTTATATATGTATATGTATAGCTGATTCACTTTGTTATACAGCAGAAACTAACACACCATTGTAAAGCAATTATACTCTAATAAAAGTGTTTAAAAAAATAAAGTCTCCTTTTAGGGGTGAAACTGGGAGCTTTATAAGCACTTTGGTAAAGATATATGTGGCAGAATGATGGTGATTCGTCATGGTTTATGCCTGTTTCCAGTTCCTAACAGCAAGCACACCTTTTAAGATATTTTCACATTGATATCTGTGTAGCCCCCAATAGGAATCCATAAAGGAAAAAAATAAGCAAACCCATCAAAAGGAGGCTAGCTTAACAGAGGAGTGATTCCCTCCACTTCCTCCCCCCATTTCTCTACCAGTTCTTATTCCCACCTACACCAGGGAATGATCTGGTCAAACCTGTGACTCTCACAATAATATTCAGGGAGATAAAAACAAACAAAACAAAAGATTCAGTTAGATACTGACAAAGTAATCAGCTTTACTCTTTCCCAGGAAAATTAAAGGACTATGGTGCTATAGGTCCCTTTTTTATGA
Organism: Balaenoptera musculus; assembly: GCF_009873245.2. Taxonomy (NCBI): domain Eukaryota; kingdom Metazoa; phylum Chordata; class Mammalia; order Artiodactyla; family Balaenopteridae; genus Balaenoptera; species Balaenoptera musculus. The sequence continues at coordinate 48,910,449 of NC_045802.1, forward strand.
TGCTTTATATGCCTAATATGCATGGTAAAGGTAGTGCAGAAGGCTTTGACTGAAGGACGGTGAGAGATTAGAATGGCTAGAAAGAAAGAGAAAAGAGACAGAGAAAACATCTCCTGCGCTCACCAAGAACCCCATGCACCGAGGCCAGCGGTGAATCCCCCCAACCTTCTGAAAATGTCATCTGGTGACAGACAGTGAAGCAAAGTGAGACTTTACAAGGTATGAGGGCGAAGCTCGGACAACACAAATTAAATCAGAAAGGCGGCGGGCAGCCCAGACTGGTTCCTTTGGAATTCCACTTCCTGTTCATTCCAAGAGAATTCCCCATGCTTATTTCTTCCACGTTAGGATTTGTTTTAGCCCTCATTTCTAAGGCCCACTCTGCACGTCAGGACAATTTTCATTCATCTCCGGGACATCTGGCTATTCAGAGGTTTCACTCTAGAAAAAGAAAGCACACACTGCAACCCATGTAGAAGCAGGACACCGCTGACCTCCTTCTCCTGGAATTCTCAGTAGATTTCTTCCCAGCTCTGTACAAACCATTTGCAGCTGGGTATTTTCCTACTTGTGAAACAATACTGTCTTCCCAGCAGAACAAGACCTATTTGATGAATGGTGGCAGAGGGCTAAGGTGGAAGTGGGTTTTGATTGCCTTGATTGCAAGAATCCCGGCGTTTAAAAATGACCTAGATGAAAAAAAAAAAAAAAAAAAAAAAAATGACCTAGATGGCTTAACCCCTTCTTATCTGTGCTACAGTAAATGATATAACAACAAAAATATTATGTATATACTCTGACACAAAGGAGAAGATAAAAATAGGTGTTTTTTCTCAGTGTGTTTGAAGCACTGTGGCCATATTTAGTCACTCTTTAAAAACTATCTTATTACAGAAATACTTCATTAATACATCACAGCAAAAAAAAAGATTCAAGCAATACAGAAGCATAGAGAGTGAAAGGTACAAGTCCATTTTTCACCCCTCACCCATTGCTGTTTTCTCCCCAAAGGTAACCAAATTTACAGTTTGCTGTAGATGCTTCTGCTTGTTCTTCTATATGTCGACATAAATAACAGAATTTTTCCTAGACAATTTTTTCTGCCTGTTGCTTTTTTCACTTAACAGTACATCTTTTAGGTCTCTCCGTGTTAGTGTCTACAGGTCTGCCTAATTCTCTTTAATGCCTGTATAGTTGTGGTTGGATACAGCAGAAGATTATAATTGTGTCCCCACGGCTAAAAAGAACTTTGAAAAAGGAGTGTACAATTTGCCTGGATTTACAGTAACATTTTGAAAAATTAAATAGGAGCTTGCAGAGGCAAGCTTAAATTGCTAGTCACTGAAAAAACGTTCAGCAAAACGAACCACAGAACTCACTGCTCCGGGAAGGCAGCCTGGAATGGACCTTGCTCACAGTCTGCCTGGGACTGGAGGGAGGGAGCTCTTTGGGCAGCAAGTCTTTGCAATACCTCCTCAAAACACATCGAGTTCAAATAATTTCCAATCCTGACAATGCTTTCCATATAACCTGTATCATCCCGTAACCCTGCGAGTGCTTCACACAAAGAGAAGGTTGTTGGGGGGAAAAAATGAAAATGAGAAATAGAAGAAGAGCAGCATTGATTTGTTAAGTTGATTTTTCCGACAGTACTTACTTGCTTTCCATAAATCCTGGAATGGCTGGGCAATCTTTTGTCAAATTAGGTGGGTTTTTTTTTTCCAGGGATTGAACCTGGGCCCTCGGCAGTGAAAGCCTGCAGTCCTATCCACTGGACCACCAGGGAATTCCCAAGTTAGGTGTTCTTGATTGGGTTACTCATCTCATGACAACACTGGTCTCTATTTTCCTCTGTGAATTATTACACTCTTGCCCTGAGCAAGTGAAAGATTCTTTAACCTTTTTAGTAACCAAGTTTCAGTTATGGCCGCAGAAATGCATCCTAAGGGGTTTTCTAGTGAAAACTTCCTTTTTCAGAAAGCAACATGACAGCCTGAAGTTTAAGGACAAAAAAGAAAAGAGAAAAACTAATTGCCTCCTGTAACACCCTAGGATCCTACACTTTTAAAAGAAAGTGTATTTTAGCTTCTCCCCAGGAGCTAAGAACATAGTCATTTCATGTTAGCTTGTAATGAATTAGCACAACTCTTTGATCAATGGCATCAAAGGCCATTGATAGCGCCAATAATATAGATGTTAGAAAATTTTGCATTGATTTAATGCCTGAAATTAACCTTTACCCATTCTATCTCCCTTCCATTGCTCTTGCAGACTTGGATAACATTCAGATCTTGAATCTCCAGAGCCTCCTCTACAGAAGGGATTGGGATCCACTGGAGGGTCTAGTTTTCTATGGCTACTGGATTTGAACCACTGAAAGTTCCAATGGGTAACTTTACAGTCCAAAAAAAAAAAAATCTTTCTGCAAGGAAATGTCAGAACTCAATTGGTCATTGCCTTTGAGATGGCCTTATTTATAGACTTTTCCAGTTTTGTATCTCTTGCAATCCACTTTGGTTACTCCAGGCCAATGGCTGACGTTGGCAGCCAGGTCTCGCAGCCAAGATTGAGTCTTGAATGCAGCTCAGGTTCCCCTTCACATTCCTTTCGTTCAAGTAACTTTTCCAGGGCTACGCAGTCAGGCCAATTATCTTAGAAACAGGCAATTATAACCACATTCACAGCTCCCTAAAAGGGTGAGTGCCTTCCAGTAACAATTTCTCATGAAAGAAAACAGTAATTGAAGGATTGGCAAGGCTACTGCAACAGACCAAGACCTCTGGAAAGACATTAAATAGCACACACGCACGCCTACACACACACACACACACACACACACACACACACACACACACACACACACACACACACACACACACACACACACACACACACACACACACACACACACACACACACACACACACACACACACACAGTCCACTAGATTTCCTACCAGAGGAATTTTTCCTTTCCATTCAAATCCACTAAATATTTTCTGCGGGAAGAATACAGGCAATAGAAAGCAAAATAGTTGAAGCTATGGCTGGCCTTGTGGGTTCTGGTCATGCATTGTTCCTTAATGCCTGTATCTGTTCATCTCTTGCTTATACTGTTGAATGTAAGTCACAACATAAAATATTTGCAAAAGACTATTCCCGAAATAATGCATGTGAAAGTGCTTTAGAAAAGGTAAGTCGTTCTATGAATTTAAGGTAAATTTAGACCTTTTGGGAGCTAATTCACATCTTTATCAATAGAGCTCAGTACCCGCTCAACCCAGGCGTGGTGCTTTGAGGCAACCAAATCTACTTATCTAGATATATCGTTATCTAGATATATCGCTCTAAGTCGATAACAGCCCCCAGACCTCAGTCTTGACTGAATACAGCACACATGCAAACATGCACACACAGCCTGTGTGCACATATTCAAATCCACACACACAATACTTTGGCTCCGTTGTCCAAAGACTTTTTTCCCAGGACTAGGCGGTAAATTCTTTGAGAATAAAGAAATTACTCATTTAAGTACTCCCAACAACACAGACTATAAGACTTCACACATCACTGCAGTCAGTACCTAGCTGTGGAACTGATTAACCATCAGATGTGCTTGATAGTTTTTTAGATATTGGACCTCTGAAACGCCTTATAAGCATATGCTTTGAGAAGAGTGGTAAAAACACTGCCCACAAACGTTTGCTTTTGCCCAAAGGAAAGAAATATCAATATACAGAATTATTTTTATTCATTTATGTATTTCTTTTCTTTGGGCAGAAGTAAATGTTTGTGGAATATATACACATAGAGACACACACATAGCAGGTATATGTGGGTAGCAGGCCCACTCATTCCATTTGGTTCTGGAAAACAACAAAAACCTTTCTGGGAGAGAAAGGGGACATCTGACCTTGCTGCTTTGTTTTTCCTGCATTCAACCGGAGTATTAGGACAGAGGGGAGACAAAAGGTAATTGAGCTGGGATTCTGGGGAAGCATTTTGTAAGTGAATAAAAGGCCATAGTGATGAGTTCAGTGGCAGAGGGGGTTTCCAAACATATCTCCAGAGAATGTGAAGTGAACCCAAACAGAAAGGCTTTCTTTCTCGAAATGCATAAAATGCTAGGTTTGCCTCTTGCCCGCACGGGTAACAGCGGTTTTCGGTTTGGACGGCAGAGCCCAGCCCGGTGTCTCGGCTCCCCGGGCGGCTGAGTGGGGACTGAGCGCCATCTACCGGCGGCAGGTGCAAGGCACGCCTCACATCCTTTTGTCAAAAGGGCTTTGAGAACCCGCTGCTCCAAAGTTACGATCCAAAGAGAAATGAGGAAGTGCATACCCTTTACATCCCTTCCCCATTTCCTTCTCCAAATATCCTTGGGAAGAAGACGCAAAGAAAAAAGAAATAGAAACGTTCCCTTAAAAAAGCAAGGCGTGGCGGGATTTGGTTTCTCTGGGGGAGGGGAGAAAAGGGGGCTGGTTCCTGCCTCCGTGAAAAAGGCTCGGCGAGGCCTTCAAAGAGGCTTAAACCCATGCCGGGCGTCATCCCCTCCACCCAGTGAGCTTGGCTAGCTAAAGAGCTGGTTAACAGAGAGGGCTCAGAGGTGACCTGGATCAAAGGGACAGTGGGCCAGGGCTGCAGGCAGATGGGCCAGGGGCTGCGTTGTGAGCCTTGTCAAACCCTGGACGAGAGGAGGGTTCACTCCGAAGCGGAACACAAAAGCCCCACCTTCTTCTGGAACACAGCCCCCTGCGAGCGGGTCTCTCTGCAGAGGAGCCTATTTTCAGACCCCAGAATAGTTCGATCTTGGCGGCCTTCCTTGATTTCCGACCCCGACCCCGGGTGGGACTTCTCCACCACAAGCAGGGTCCCCCGTCTCTAACTGAAGCACCATCACAGAACCCTCACTTCCAAGGAGTCCAGAGACCCACACAATTCTCCATTTCAAAGGGCTGGCATAAGCAAAGCCACAATTCACTGTGAGACCCAAATTAGGAGCAGTGGCGGCAGATCAGCAGAGGTGAGGTGAGCAAGGGAGTTCACACGTGTCTTCCAGTCTGCTCTACCCGCCACACTCCTTCCTCCGGGAGAGCTGAAGCCAGCCCCCCTCACCCACCCGGCTCTTCAGCAAAATCCCTCTGAATAAATCTCAGAGGTTAGCACGTCTTTGACTCCACAGAAGGGGTGGCCATCTCAAAATGGACACAAATGGTCACATACATCAGGACACATCTTTGTCCTTCCTGCTGGACCACTTTTCCCATTTTATCAACATCACTACACACACATCCATACTTACACGTGGGTTCATTAAGTGAGCCTACTAGAGGTGACTAAGATTTTTTTTTTTTTTTTAGGAAACTAAAAAAAGCGTTTTAGAGAAACCCAAAAAGATGTTTTTAAAGGATGTGATGACTTTTTCTAAAAATGAGGCAAGAGACACTGAATTAGGTTGTTTTCATTTTGCCAAATACTCTTAAAATAAAAGTCATCCCAAGAAATAAAGCAGAGAAGTACACTGCTGATGTATTTTTCAGCCTTATAAAACTTAGCAGAAGGGCCATACAATCGAATCGCTTGGGTTAGGGTTTTAAATTACTTTTACCCAGGAACAATCTCTTTGTGAAAGAATCAAGCAGGGATGATTTTAAGAATGGTGGCTACAACAGAAAGTTCTAGCATGTCTAGGACATTAAGAATGTGAAACAGGGGACAGGGGTTCGAGCCCAGGTACGGGAAGATCCCACAGGCCGTGGAGCAGCTAAGCCCATGCGCCACAACCACTGAGCCTGCGCTCTAGAGCCCACGAGCCACAATTACTGAAGCCCACGCGCCTAGAGCCCGTGCTCCACAACAAGAGAAGCCACCGCAATGAGAAGCTCGCGCACCGCAATGAAGAGTAGCCCCTGCTCGCAGCAACTAGAGAAAGCTCGTGAGCAGCAACAAAGACCCAACGCAGCCAAACATAAAAGTAAATAAATAAATTTATATTAAAAAAAAGTTCTACAATAGACTGAGAAATAAAAGGGGTGCTGTAAGAGCACAAAACAGGGGAAAAAATGTGAAAAACACCTACTGTTTATATGACACCAAGTCTCTTCCTTCTTGCAAAAACTGCAATATTTAAGACCCTTTTTATTAGGAAACTAAATCCGAGCTACCTCTAGGAGGTTCACTAAATGAAGCAACAGGTCTGTATGTGGCTGTGTGTGTAGTGATGTTGATAAAATGGGGAGGGGGCCAGCAGGGAGGGCAGAGATGGGTGCTGAGGTATGTATCCATTCGGGGTTTTTTTGTGCTGACCATACCTCTCCTGTTAAAGCAGCAACTCCTCCTGGAGAGAAAGACTTTGCTTTTCTTCCTACTCCGTGGTTCAGGCCCTAAAATAGTGGTTTATGGAAAGCAAGTATTCATCCAAGACTTGCTCCAGCCAGCTCAGCCTGCCCGATTTCTAAGCAAAGCCATACTCGGGGAAAGCATAAAAACCACCCTGCTGGCTCACTGAGGCACTTAAGTGACCATCTCAGACTCAGAAGCAGGTAGCTCAAGAGCAAGACCGGAACAACTGTGTTCTCTTGGCTCCCACTTAGGACCTGGATCCCCACGAAGTTCTTTCCTGTGGCCCCAGCACCCCCTCTACCAGCACCACCTCCCCATGTTGACCGACCCATAGATAAGCTCTTGCTCTGGGCCTTGTGCCTAGATTCTGGCCAGTATCTCCAGCCTGAATCTCTATCACTCCTGAGCATGAGTTTTATCTCGAGCTCCTGGATCACTGAGCTCCGTTCTTTTTTTTTTTTTTTTTTTTTTTTTTTTTTAAACTCACTCCTGCATGTCTCCTCTACTCTTTTTTTTTTTTTTAAATTAATTAATTTATTTATTTTTGGCTGTGTTGGGTCTTTGTTTCTGTGTGAGGGCTTTCTCTAGTTGCGGCGAGCGGGGGCCACTCTTCATCGCGGTGCGCGGGCCTCTCACTATCGCGGCCTCTCTTGTTGCGGAGCACAGGCTCCAGACGCGCAGGCTCAGTAATTGTGGCTCACGGGCCCGGTTGCTCCGCGGCATGTGGGATCCTCCCAGACCAGGGCTCGAACCCGTGTCCCCTGCACTGGCAGGCAGACTCTCAACCACTGCGCCACCAGGGAAGCCCCTGAGCTCCGTTCTTGAACGATGAACAGCCATCGGACTGCTAAACACTGAATGCCCTTGTCTCTCTGACTCGGACCCCTGGCCGCCTTCATCTCATCTTGATCTCCATGTGTGTAAATGATTTGCTGATTTTACCTGATAATCTGTGGTTCTTTGCACATCTTTGTATGCCCAAGTGCCTAGCACACAAAAGAGATACATGTACAGCAAATGTGGAAAAACAAATGAGCAAATTAATAAATAGATGATAGTTGTATCACCCAACTGGCATCAGCCCCTGGGCAGCTCTCCAGAACCAATTCATCTCAACAGGTACATAGTGTGCCTGGTCCCAGGGTCCATGGCCCATGCCCTCCTCGTGTAGATACAAATCTAATCTAACAGTGTTCTAAGTCTTCCTCCCCAGAGCCTGTGGGCAGATATTGATCCAGGTTCTGGGTCTTTCAGAAGTACCATCCAATCATGAGAAGAAGCCATACCTCTGGTGCGTTCCCAAGTTGTGGCAGACGTGGTGAGAGACAGGTTGGGACCCAGCATCCCCTTAGACCACCATTTGATTTAACCACCACTTATAGAGTACTTACTCTTTTGTGCAAGACATTCATTTAATCCTTATAATAAGCCTATGGTTCTCATCTCATTTGACCCAGGAGAAAACTGAGATGCAGCGATGTTATTACCTGCCCAAGGTCACAGAGTGGCAAGGCTGGGCATTGAACTTCAGCAGGCTGACTCCAGAGCCCACATTCTTATTCTCTATGCTACCCTGACTCTCCATTCTGTGACCATCCTATAGCTATTCTAGTCACCCTAGCAAGAAGACAAAGATAATTTGACACAAGCCAAATTGTGAGAAAACTCAAACTAGTCTCTTCATCTATTCTGTGCCCCAGCAAAGTACTATGTAACTCAAAAATGGGTCTCGACCATGGCAGTGTTTCTGAGGTAAGAGTAAGGCAGTAGGGATTCAGAAGAAGGGCAGATTTTCTTCAAGAAATAGAATTTAAAGGATATGATGTCTTGGTTGGGGAGGAGGTATGAGAGAAAGCAGAGCCTAGAATGTCTCCAATATTCTTAGTACTGTTGTTTGGGTAAATGATGGCACTTTTAATAAAGATTAGGAATAAGAGTGGGTTTTGACAGAGCAGGAGTAGAGGTGATGACTTACTTTTATATGATCTGGAAAACACACAGACGATTACGACATGTTTTCCCAAGAATCACAAAGAGTGTAAAAATAGCACCTTTACAAAATTGTGAAACAATCTGAAAACACTTCAGACCCACAGAAATGTCCATTTATCTAAAATCTGATTATGTTCTGCACACACTTTCACATGTGATTTCACATTTTCAAACTTACACATGGACGTGATTACCCCTCCAATGTCAGGGCCATACTTCTGTCCAGGGCAGCCCGGGAGGCAGAGGCCCATCTGCCCTCCAGATTCTGTTTATCTCCCCAGGAGGCCTCCAGGAGACCAGGCTGTGACTGGGGAATGCCTGGCAGGCAGGCCCCAGGTGTGGAAAGCATGCACAGATGCCATCTGAACCTCGTCCAGGATGGGTAGGGCCAGCTGGGCCCTGCTCAGAGGGATTCAGGATGGAGATCAAAAAATTGATTTAAAGCAGGAGTAAGGAATTTGGAGCAAAGGCATCACAAGGTCTAATATTAGAAAGATGTAATGTGATGCTCCTCAAAGACTTCAGCTGGCAGTCAGGGGAAGTGACAAATGGTACAGAAGCATTAGAAAACTATTAGGGGGCAGAGGGCAACTCAGAGATCCCTTTCTTAGAAAAGACATTTCATCGTAGTGCAGACAATACACAACAGACCCACTTCCATGTTTGGTATCATGCATTCACATTCAGCCAGTTTTCCACAGACTCACACACAATTCTTTGCCATCACCACCCCCCTTGCTTTCCCTACTCCAGCCTCATCAGAAGCTCATGTGAAATCTAGACCCACACTTCCTACTACAAACAACCTGTGGCCATTGCAGTGTGCTGTCAGCAGGACCTACACTGTGTTTACTCTAATTTCAGGGCAGCCGATCAAAAGTGTCTCCGTTATAAGTACATGGGAGGATAGGGTTGCCAAAAATAAAAATACAGGAAGCCCAGTTAAATCTGAATTTCAAATAAACCATGAAATTTTTTTTTTTTTTTAGTATAAGAACATCTCGTGCAATCGAGATGCAATTTGGACATATGTATACTAAAAAATTATTTGTTGTTAGTATGAATTTCAAATTAACCTGGTATTCTATATTTTATCTGGGAACCCAGTGGATCTCCAAATTGTTTGGATCTTGACAGCTTTAGGACTGGGGGGGGAAAAATCCCCTACAATGTACAAGAGTCCACAGGAGAGACAAGAAATAAATAAATAAATAAGCTACTGCTGAATATAATTTTATAAAGGACTGGGAAATCAAGAGTCCACAGGAGAGACAATAAATAAATAAACAAACAAACAAATAAATAAATATGCTACTGCTGAATATAATTTTACAAAGGACTGGTAAATCATCTCCACTCAAACCCTGCCAGAATCTTCTCCTCTCTCTGTTTTCCTAATCTTAATTAATGACACTACCAATCACCCAATCTGAAACTCTGGGAGCCAACCCAGACTCTGCCCTTGCCTTTAGCCTCCACACTCACTGGACTACAAATCCACCTCCTAACTAGCTTTCGAATTCACCCCCTCCTTCTGCTGCACGGCTCAAGCTTCTTAGCTGGAATACTGCCATAGTCTTCTAAGGGGATCTCCACCTCCATCTGACCCTATTAAAGTGAGCCTGGAGACACAGATCCATCTAAAATCCAAATCTAATTGAGTCGCTTTGCTTAAAGCTCTTTAACAGCTAACTCCTTGCTCAGGAACCGGCTCACACAGGCTGGGGAGAGCCACTTCTGTTTGTCTCCTCAACTCTGCATTCAGTGACACCATGTTGGTAGCTTGAAACTGATCAAGGTGGGAATAGTCACACCACAGGAAATTGGCCAACACTCCAAATCAAGGCTTTTTTTCAATTGGAGAGTGACTGTTAAACATTTACCATCCCAGCCCTGCCTAGGTCAGTTAGGATGTACTCGGCTACAAGAAATAGAAAATGCGACCAATGATAGATAAACCACCAGTGCATCTCAAAATGTGGTCCCAGACTAGCAGCATTGGGAACTTGTGAGAAATAAAAATTCTCAGGGCTTACCTTAGTTAGACCTTTTGAATCAGAAATGGAAATGCAGGGATTGGGCCCAGCAATCTGGGTATAAACAAGCACTCAGCTGATCTGATGCCCAACCACAGTTGAGAGCTATTGACAAACATGAGCTCACAAACTTCAATGTTCACGTACATTAACAGGAGAGCTTGCTGGAGTGCAGCTTCTGATTCAGTAGGTCTAGACTAGGGCCTGAGATTCTGCATTTTTAACAAGCTGCCTGGTGATGCCAATAGTACTGGTTTACCAACCACATTTTTAAAGTAGCGAGGGCTTAAACCACAAAGACACTTGTCATTTATCTAATAAGAAGACTAGAGCAGGCCATGCAGGACTGGTTCAGGGGCTCAAAGACACCATCATGCCCCTTTTCTCTCTATCAGTTCAAGTGGTGTGCTGATAAATGTTAACAACTAGCTGGGCTGGGGGCACCTGCTGATTTGCAGCATTTCGATTGTAGCATTTGCCAATTTCCATGATATAAATACTCCCATAATAGTTAATTTCAATCTACCAATGTGATGTTAACTAGTTTGAAAATTTAACAATCAGATCTCATAAGCCAGCTCTCACTGGATGTAGAGCTGTGATCCCAGGGTTAAGGGAGGGGCACCACTGGTGGGGATGGCAGTGCTCTGAGCATGGGAGTCTGCAGCTTTGCAGATTCATGGCAAGTCAGCAATATTTTATCAAAGGCCTATGGATGAACAGCAAACCTTGTTACTGGTTTAAGTCATCCTAGACAGATGAGGGCTATCTGGTATTCAGAAATTCTGCATTCATATATGAAGAGGTGAGGTGCAGAATACCTATTGGAGGTGAGTATGGTTGATGGGGCTTGGGGCAGGCCACCCCAATATATGCCAAGGTGGCATATTGATTATTTTGAAATAAAGTTACCTGAGAAACAGCCAGTACAAGAATAACACTCTGCCCCTCCTTCGTTCCCCTGGAAGTGGGAAACAAAGCTCCCATGCGAAGGTACCCTGCTTATGCCAGGAGGATGGAGGACATCCTTATCACCATATATAGTATATAGGGAATGTGAGGCCAATAAAGCTGTATAAATAAACTTTGTTACATCTTCATTAATTTGTTACCCTCCAAGCCCCTTTGTTTTCACAGATAATTGATTCTTTACCTAAAAAGTTACATAAACAGGGACTTCCCTGGTGGTCCAGTGGTAAAGAATCCGCCTTCCAATGCAGGGGACGCTGGTTCGATCCCTGGTCGGAGAACTAAGATCCCACATGCCGCAGGGCAACTAAGCCCACATGCCACAACTACTGAGCTCGCACCCCTCAACTAGAGCCCGGTGCCGCAAACTACAGAGCCCACGTGCTCTAGAGCCCGCGCACCACAACTAGAGAGAAGCCCGAGCCTGCAGAGAAAAGAGCACGCGCCACAACGAAAGATCCCACATACCGCAACTAAGACCCAAGGCAGCCAAAAATAAATAAATAAATAAATAACAAAATGCAGTGATTTCATGTTTAAAAAAAAAAGAGTTACATCAACAGCCCGCTTCGGTCACTTCTTAGGTCTCATATTTACAGGGCCTCCGTACATATGTGTGTTGTTTGTTTTTCTCCTATGAATCTGTCTTGTCAATTTGATTGTTAGAGCAGCTAAAAGAACCTAGAAGGATAGAGGAAAGTTTTCCTCCCCTACCTGGTCCATAAATGAATGCACTGCACGAATGTATACTGAGTACCCACTAGGTACCAGGCACAATGCAGTAGTGACCAGAGGGCTCGAATCCCATTCTTTAAAGTGCTCACCATCTAGAGGTAGAGCAGACACTCCAATGGAAAAATAATGAAGTTTTCAACGTGAAAGTACAGACGTAAGGTAAAGAAAAAGCACAAGAAGGTGAGCTCCGCGAGGGCAGGAAGTTTTGTCCATTTTGCTCACAGCTTCCACCTCCCATTGCTTGGCATATAACGCTCAACAGTTACTTGTTGAAAAGCATGAAGGCACGCCACCCTTGCCTGCAGCGTGGCAGCACCAGCATTCACAGCAGAGAGGGCCAGGAACTGCTCGCTGGAACGAGCAGGGCAGGATGCACTAGCGTCAGAGTGCATCTGCGAAGCCACATGAGTCAAGCGACGGTGTCTGCTGCCCTGCAAGGCTGTGCGATTGATCCAGGAAGAAATCCCATCAAATTGATACTACGGCTTAAATGGGACGGAAGTTAAGAGGCAAGATACCCGGGCCTGGCAGAGGGCTCTGAGTCCCCGTGTTTCTTGGCACTTCACTAATTCACAAGAAATTAGCCGGCGACAAAAAAAAAAAAAAAGAAATGAAAAGGCCACTTGGCCCTCTGGGTGTGGTTTTCCCAGGGTTTTGACTTCCTTTGTTGAGTGGGTTTCTTTCCTTTTAATCTTCAGCTTTTTTCCCTCCTACTCTCATGAGCTAGCCCCAAACTTCATGTCCTAACACACTGTATTAGTCTGCCAGGGCTTCCATAACATAACAGACTGGCTGGCTTAGACAACGGAAGTTTATTTTCTCATAGTTCTGAAGACTGGGAAGTCCAAGATCAAGGGGACAGCGGGGTGATATCTGGTGAGAGCTCTCCCCTGGTGTTGCAGACGGCTGCCTTCTCGCTAGGTGCTCACATGGTCCTTCCTTCGTGTGTGCAGGTGGAGAGAGGGACAGCAAGTTCTCTGGCATCTGTTAGTACGAAGACACCAGTTCTACTGGATCAGTGCCCCATCTTCATGACTTCCTTTAACCTCAGTTACTTCCTTAGAGATCCCACATTCAAATACAGCTGCATTGGGGGTTAGGGCTTCGACACGTGAAGCAGGGAGATGGGGACACAATTCAATCCACAGCACATAACTTTTGTTCAATTTAAGTTAGTTGGAAAAAGAAAAAGGGTTCAAATCTAAATCCTGAGAATGAATGAGGAGCTCTGAAAAGTGTAGGTGACGTAGACATAAAGCGTGAACACACAACTGGCCCAGGAGGAAACTCATTAGCTAATAGAAGCCTCTGTCAGCAAGAAATTCCACCCCACCTGAGACTCCAGGGGAACTCAGAGCTTCTTTAAACTGATAACACTTTCAATGAGTCCTATGTACAAGTCTTCTTCCTAATTTTAATAAACAGGTTAGGCCGAGGTACAAAACAACTGGAGCCACGTATAAGGCAAAGAACATTAGCCTTGGGGCTTCGCTGGTGGTGCAGCGGTTGAGAATCCGCCTGCCAATGCAAGGGACACGGGTTCGAGCCCTGGTCTGGGAAGATCCCACATGCCGCGGAGCAACTAGGCCCGTGAGCCACAACTACTGAGCCTGCACGTCAGGAGCCTGTGCTCCGCAACAAGAGAGGCCACGATAGTGAGAGGCCCGCGCACCGCGAAGAAGAGTGGCCCCCACTTGCCGCAACTAGAGAAAGCCCTCACACAGAAACAAAGACCCAACACAGCCAAAAATAAATAAATAAATTTATTTAAAAAAAAAAAAAAAGCCTCTCTTTAAAAAAAAAAAAGAACATCAGCCTCCTTTGAGGAGGTGGGAACTCAAGCCCCTTTCCCGCCCTGGCATCAGCTATCCCTGGTACAAGCTGCAAAGGGCTGGAAAGGGAGGCCACCATCTCGTCTCCTCTGCTAGAGCTGAAGACTAGGTACAGCCCACTTCTCCATGCCACCCCAGCCAAGGGGAAGTCAACATGATCACAACAACAAAATGCAACAATAATTGCATTTTATTATTCTGCCCCCATCCTCCATGAGAGGCATTTCAACCCCTTCCAAAGGTCCCTGTCTGCCCCCTGCAGAACTGTTTCTAAGCGTTCCTAGGGGATAACTTGAACCCAGACTTGTTCCTTCCATAGAAATCCTTGTGGTGCAATGCTAATAAAGGGGTGAAATGCCCCTGAAGAAACCAGGGCACCTCAAATGCACCCTGTATCCTCCAGAGCCTTCACCCCCCACCTTGCTGCTTTTAACCTGCCCACACTGGCATTTGCTGGGGCTGCGGCTGCCATTCTGCACCTCCCAGGACTAGAGAGCTTTCCCCACCTGGGTCTCTGTGCTACAGCACTAGACCCCAAGACTTTCTCAGTGAGTGTTGTCCTACATCTAGCTTGTGTATCTTGATTCTTGCTGGGACTTCCCTGGTGGTGCAGTGGTTGAGAATCTGCCTGCCAATGCAGGGGACATGGGTTCGAGCCCTGGTCTGGGAAGATCCCACATGCCGCGGAGCAGCTGGGCCCGTGAGCCACAACTGCTGAGCCTGCGCGTCTGGAGCCTGTGCTCCGCAACAAGAGAGGCCGCGATAGTGAGAGGCCCGTGCACCGCGATGAAGAGTGGCCCCCGCTTGCCACAACTAGAGAAGGCCCTTGCACAGAGGCGAAGACCCAACACAGCCATAAAAATAAATAAATTAAAAAAAAAAAAAAAAACTAATTAAAACTAAGGTAAAGGCACACATTCCACAAAAACGAGGAGTCCAGGCTACCTCCGAATGGCACAGTTTAACAAATGAAGAAACACAGAGAATTACGACATTGCTTAATGCAAAATGACAAGAAACTTTTTGAATGTCTAATTTTTGAAGATAAAGAGAGTGAACTTTTCCCCGGAGTTGATTTGACGCCTCTTTAAGTGGAAAGTCCGTTATGTTTCCCCATTTTCCTCTGTTTCATCCTCCCCAACAGATACAACATAAGTATAAATATAATTACCAGCTCCCAGAGTCCCCTTCCATCTGCAGAGGCCAAGTCTGTGAGGAGAAGGTCCATGTACCACAAGGTACAGGGCAATGAGCCCTGGATTTGGATTCTGAAGTCCTGAATTGGAATTCTGAGTAGTTATTGGCTTTTTGGGTGTTTAATGACTATGCAAAACTGCAAAACTTCCCTAAGGGCCCTGGGCCTCCATTTCCTTACCTGTAAAATGGAGCTCTTCTAAGGGTTTTTCCAAGAGTAAGAGGATTTAGTGGATGCTGTGATGCACCACCCAGATCTGCCCCCGCTTTCCCTTAAGATCAAAGCACTTATTAGTTTCCTCAGCCGCTGAGAGTGTGGGATTGACAGCTCACCCAGAGATTGCCCTGGGCTGAAGACAGCTGCTCTTGGACATAGCCCCTGGGGTCGGGGGAGGGGAGGAAGCAACCTGCATCCATTATGAAAAGACTGCATTCAAGTCCAAATCCCTGCTCCAACTCCCTACAACTCTGCAGAGCCATCCCAGCGCCAGAGCCAGGCATGCGGATGGGGTGGGAGGGTCAGCAGAGGCCTTGTCCTAACTGCATTGCAGCTCAGCTTCTCTCTCTGCTGGGGTTTCCTTCTTTTATTCCCTCAATTAACTGCCTGCTGGCCAACCTCAGAGTCTACTTCCAGAAATCCTGCATAAAAGGAGATAATGTAAATGAGCTGCATTTTGCAAACTGTGGAGTACTACTCAAATGTTTCACGTGGTAGCCCCAGCCTGTGGGTGCATTAGAGTAAATCGGTAACAAAATAGCTGCATTGCACCCCCAACGGCTAAGGGGACCAAACTCCCACTCTCTTCACTATCCCTCCCACCATCACTTTCCTCTAACCGCTAAGCCAGGAGCACAGACTTCCCAGAGGCATGCATCAGCTGTTGAGCGCTCCCAGAGCCGTCTGGGCGGCTGTGAGCTCCTCTTCCTCCATTACAGTCTCCAGAGCTGCTGCTGCCACTGCTGCTCTATTTTATTTTATTTTTTATTGATTTTTTTTAATTGATTTTCTTTTTTTATAAATTTACTTATTTATTTATTTTTGGCTGCACTGGGTCTTCACTGCAGTGTGCAGGCTTCTCACTGCAGTGGCTTCTCTTGTTGCAGAGCACGGGCTCTAGGCACGTGGGCTTCAGTAGTTGTGGCACGTGGGCTCAGTAGTCATGGCGCACGGGCTTAGTTGCTCCGAGGCATATGGGATATTCCCGGACCAGGAATCGAACCTGTGTCCCCTGCATTGACAGGTGGATTCTTAACCACTGCATCAAAATCCCTGCCTGGCCTCTATATATAGCCTGGTTCCACAATCTTTGCAGGATAAGACTCAAGATAGGCCTACAGTACAGCTAATCCGCTCTCCTCCTACAGCTGTGAAATTGATTTTCAGCTCTGTTCCTTCTCCTGGGTCCTGGCTTGAGGGCTCTCCCAAAGAACCAAGCTGCCTGGTCTCAGGTGTAAACCTGGGCGTCGCCTGAATGGGGCTTTTTTTTTCTTTTCTCCTTTCCCAGGCTAAGCAGTAGCCTTTGTCCTCCTCCTCCTCTCCCTCATCCCTGACAAGGACAGGGGCTTCCAAGGTATTCATGATACCAGCCTCTCTCCATTCCAGAAAGCTCCTTTCCCATTCCTTTTATTTTTTTTTTATAAATTTGTTTTATTATTAATTTATTTATTTAGTTTTGGCTGTGTTGGGTCTTTGTTGCTGCACGTGGGCTTTCTCTAGTTGCGTCAAGCGGGGGCTACCCTTCTTTGTGGTGCGCAGGCTTCTCATTGCGGTGGCTCCTCTTGTTTCGGAGCACAGGCTCTAGACACGTGGGCTTCAGTAGTTGTGGCATGTGGGCTCAGTAGTTGTGGCTCACGGGCTCCAGAGTGCAGGCTCAGTAGTTGTGGCGCACGGGCTTAGCTGCTCCATGGATGTGGGATCTTCCCAGACCAGGGCTCAAACCCGTGTCCCCTGCATTGGCAGGCGGATTCTTAACCACTGCGCCACCAGGGAAGTCACCCCACTCCTCTTTTAGTCAGCCACATTCCCCATAGGATCGCAAGCACAAGTTCAACTCTTTTATTTTTTCCCCTTTGGGTTGTGTCGTTCCCTTTAATGATGAGCAAACTCTCAAGAGGAAGAGGCAGAATGGAGGTTGTGAGGGAAGAAACCGTGCAAACATGTGAAGAAAGAAGGTGCATGATTTTTTTCTTTACAGGAATGTAATCTAGTGCATAGGAGACAATCTGAAAGGCCGGCCCATTCTTTGATGGACGGATCCTAATCTAGGGGTCGGATGTAGGCTAAGGTCCAAATTCGGTTGCCTGGGAGACAGGCAATGCGTCCCACAGACGGAAGGAGACTCGTGAGGGAGTATAGACAGGAAAGGCTGGAAAAGGACATGGCGGTCGTAGGATTGTTGAGGGACTTAAAGGTCAGTCCAAGGGGTTAGAATTTGCACGACAGACCCGTTGTTCTCAAACTGATGTCCCATGGAACTAATCCCGTGAGTCTCAGTGGGGAGGAAAACCTCTAGGGGTGCAGCCAGAAGTGTTCTATGGCCAAATAAGTACGGGAAATAGGAACCAGCATAAGCAACATCTCCTCAAGCACACTCGAGGCTCACAGAAGTCCTGTATTGAAAACTACCACCTCCACGGCTAATTTGTTTTACTTTGTTTTCCTCACTGCTTTCAAATCTATGAAGCCTTTATTTTGGTTAAAGGCAATTACCACATTCTGTAGGAGCACACTTTGGGAAAAGCTGTCATAAGTTAGGCATTAGTAACTGAAGACATCTGAAAGAGGAGACTGACATAACTAATCCAATCAGGAAATTAATTTGAAATTCAGGACCTACTGGAGAAGAGAAGGAAGAGAGAAACCAATAAAGAGGTTTGGGCAAAAGTTGAGATAAAGGGGTACAGATCCAGATTGAGGGGGCTTTAGCGAGAATGGAAAAGAGTAAAAATCAGTAGAAACTATTGGTTGGAGTTAGCAGAAATTGTTTACTGACTGAATTTAGGAAGACACCAAGGGAAAAAAAAAAACAACAAGGAAATAAGGCTTAGCACCTGGTTTCTGGTTAAAAGAAAACTTTCATGGCTGAGAGAAACAGGCATATCAGAAGGGGAACGGTAATGGATTGGATTTCAGATGTGGATATTTTATTTCCATGTTCTCTGGGAAGTTGTTTCTCTTGTTCTACGCTGTATTCCCAAAGAGAGCTTACCCATGGTAAGCTTTCAATTAATGCGACTGAATAAGTGAGAAGGACTCCAACAGGGAACATTAGTAAAATATGTAAGAAAAAAAGTGGGACTTCTGTGCCCAAGAATAGTACTGAGTCTGTGAAAAAGGTTGCAGATAAACCAAAACTGAGTCATCTTAGTCTTGCACATCATTTCACTCTAAATCCACATGCAAAATGGGAAATTAGGGGTCCTGATAGCCAGAAAAAGCAATGATGGAGAATGGACTATCCCTTTTCAAACACTAAGTGAGTTACATTTTAAAGAGGACAAATGGGGAGATAGAAACATCAAAGGAGATAAAAATAATAATCACTAGGGTGTAGGAAGGGATAGAAAAACCTAAGATAGTGATTGAAATTATGTCAAAGAAAAAAAGAGAAGAAATGACTAAAGCAAAAACTCTAAATGTAGATTGGATTTTTAAATATACTTGATATGTTTAAATTCTTAAAGCTTATTTTTTTTTATGTGAAAAATACTCTCAACCTCAAGAAAGAGGAGGAGAAAAACAGAGCTTTAAAAATTGCATGCTTCAGGCTTGTGTAAATCTATTGTCTGCCAGCATGAGACATGGTATTTACTTCAAGCCATATTCAGCCATGTACAGTATTTCAAAACTGCCACCTAGTAATTTAAAATGACAGGAAAAATAATATAATGGATGCATGCCTGATTTCTCCTTCTCCCGTCCCACAATAAGGGTGAGCGGTCTGAAGGCTCTTGATTATTCTCTCAACAGAAGCATCAAAGACTTTGAAAAGGGCAAGGTTGGATTTGATTTCTACTTGGATGTTTCCTTCGATGACCTGGAACTCACTGATTCATTCCCCGAGAAGGGAAGGAACACACTCTGAGGGTGTTAGCATGGGGAAGACTGTGGCCCAATGGGAACTGCTCTTCTAGACAATGCCCCATACTCCACTGAAAGGACATCTAATAGTCTCTTTTGCTCACTTCCAAGTCTTAGACAATGTTTCCTGACAAGTCAGAACCAATTTTTCCCCCATCTTTTGTACCCACCCTCTACACTAGAAAAGACCTTCTGAAGGGGAGGGAGTCTTCGGAGAAAGCCAGAAATATTCTGAACCTCTGTTCTCTTGAGTTAAGAACCAGGACTGGAGAAGGGGGAAGGGCAAGGACATTTAAATAAAAGGATTCGGGAAGAAAGAGAACCTGAGCTGTAGCTCCCCAGGTATAGTTCAGGGAAAGAGCACACCTCGAAGAAAAGTTCCCCACTTATGCAGTGAAGAGCGGAAATACCAGAGGACATCCCTAGACGTGGGAGAGCGGGAGACCACCCCTTGAGTTTTATAAGTTATAAGAGTTCAAACCCTAATCGGAACATAGTTTTGGTCAGAGAGATTGAGTCAGGAGGCCTAGGTTGAAGCTGAAACAAGAAGTGTTTATCATAGAGTGTAGCCTCAAGTCCATGGGGAAAGAAGAACAAACCTCAAAATGTCCTGACTGTGACTGGGTCAAGTCTGAGGAGACTGAAAAATCACTAAATGTGACTGAAGTTCCCAGGAGGCTCTGGATTGAGTTCTACTTTACATTCATACTGGATGTTCAGAGCACCAAAATAAAATTTTATAGACAATAATATTTTATTTTTGCATATTCAGGTTCGTGACTATAACATTTGTACCAGTGCAGGGATAGGAAAGCTAGCCCCTGGACTGATTAGAAACCTGAGATGTTTTTCTATGGATAGACATGGAGCTTGTTCAGTTAAGACTGAACTAAAGATATTCAACAATAACCACTGGAAAAATCTGGCCCCTTTAGGAACTGAACCATCCCCCAGAACTGTAGGAGCCGTTGGCTAATGCTCATTGCATGGTTGTGAACCATCACAAAATGCCTGCAGCATAAAATGTAAATAACAGCTGGTTATTTTCATAGATTATTTCTTTCTCATCCATCTTGGCCACTATATCACAAACAAATGAGTTATTTTCAGAAAATAGGGACATCCGGAAAACAGATATTCCAAGAGCTCAATCTACTGATGGAGTTTCAATCAGAAGTGTAAATCATGTATAAATTCAACAACTGTTCACTGAGCATTTTATGTGCTAGATGCTGGTCTAGGCACAGGAGACAGAGTAGTGACAAGTGGATTAATCCCCTGCTTTCCTGATGTTTATGCTCAGGGAGAGAGACAGATATAAACTTCCCCACAAATATATAAGTATATAATATGATAGGTACTATAAAGAAAAACAGAGCAAGGTAAAGGGACGCAGAGCAACATATGTTAGGTGAGTATTCAGGGAAGACTTTTGTACAGAGTCATGAATAAAATGAAGGAACAATCTACTGGCTATCAGGGAAAGAGGGTTCCAGACAGAGGGAAGAGTGGGTTCAAAAACCCAGAGGTATGAATATGCTTGGCCTATTTGAAGAGCAGCAAGGAAGCCCTGGGGAAGGAACAAATGAACAAGAGCAGAGCATGGTAGGAATTGAGGACAGAGAGACAGGTGGCAACAAGGTTAGGTAGGTCACGGTAAGGACCTGTGGACCTTATTCTAATGAGACGGGAATCCACTGGAGAGACGAAGAGAAGCATGGAATGATCTGACTTTACTGTTATATTGAAAATGGACTACAAAAGTCACAAATGGAAGCAAGGACACTACCTAGGGGTTTTTGCACATCATGTGGGATTAGTATGAAGGAAAGAGAGGAGTCAAAAATAACTCCCAAATTTTTGGCCTGGAGTTGTCATTTATTAAAGACTAAGGGAAAAGCAGTTTGGCAGGAGAGTCAAGAATTTGGAAATGCTAAGTAGACATTGGATATTTGAGTCTAGAATTCAGGAAAGAGGTTAGTGCTGAACATATTATACTCATGGAAGTCATCAGCATATGGATGGTATTTAAAGTCATGTTCTTTTATGAGTTCCCCAAGAGTACTTTTGTCTTGAAGGACTTCCAAATGTACAAGAAAAATGTTGTCAACTTTCAGACTAAAATTCAAACTCATAGAATAGATATTTTCTAATCTTTAACATCTGTTAAAAAAGAATACCATCTAGATATGAAAAAATTTTGTTTCTATCATGACAGATGGTGTTCCAGTTAGCTTAGGTCAAAAATCTATATTTATTAAAATGTTGAAAAGATAGATTGACATTTCTCTTTTTATCACTTTGTTCCATTGTATGATACATACTGAAAATAACTGTGCTCATTTTTCTGAAGAAGACTATACAAAAAGTGTCACATAGGAGGCCCCCTTTCTGGGCAAGATGGCAGCACCCAGGTGGCTCTCAGGGCTGCGCTGAGGTGAGCTGGAACCAGGCCTGGAGAGGGGCAAGCCTGCCACGCCCAGGACTTGGACCCCGGGCTGGTCTCCTGTCTCCCAGGGAGCAGTGGGAACTGCCAGACTGGTTTCTACAGCAGATGCACCATTCTGCATTCCCATCAGCTGTGCACCAGGTTGCTGTTTCTGCAGATTGGAGGGGAGACAGCAGAAGCAAGAAGAACTAAAATCCTGCAGCCTTTGGAACAAAAACCACATTCATAGAAAGACACACAAGATGAAAAGGCAGAGGGCTATACACCAGATGAAGGAACAAGATAAAACCCCAGAAAAACAACTAGATGAAGTGGAGATAGGCAATCTAGCAGGAAAAAAATTCAGAATAATGGTAGCGAAGATGATCCAGGACCTTGGAAAAGAACGGAGGCAAAGATCGAGAAGATGCAAGAAATGTTCAACAAAGATCTAGAAGAATTAAAGAACAAACAAACAGAGATGAACAATACAGTAACTGAAATGAAAACTACACTAGAAGGAATCAATAGCAGAATAACTGAGGCAGAAGAACGGATAAGTGACCCGGAAGACAGAATGGTGGAATTCACTGCCGCGGAACAGAATAAAGAAAAAAGAATGAAAAAAAATGAAGACAGCCTAAGAGACCTATGGGACAACATTAAATTCAACAAGATTCACATTATAGGGATCCCAGAAGGAGAAGAGAGAGAGAAAGGACCCGAGAAAATAGTTGTAGAGATTATAGTTGAAAATTTCCCTAACATGGGAAAGGAAATAGCCACCCAAGTCCAGGAAGCACAGAGAGCCCCATACAGGATAAACCCAAGGAGAAACACACTGAGACACAGAGTAATCAAATTGGCAAAAATTAAACACAAAGAAAAATTACTGAAAGCAGCAAGGGAAAAACGACAAATAATATACAAGGGAACTCCCATAAGGTTAACAGCTGATTTCTCAGCAGAAACTCTACAAGCCAGAAGGGAGTGGCATGATATACTTAAAGTGATAAAAGGGAAGAACCTACAGACAAGATTACTCTACCCAGCAAGGATCTCATCAGATTCGATGGAGAAATCAAAAGCTTTATAGACAAGCAAAAGCTAAGACAATTCAGCACCACCAAACCAGCTCTACAACAAATGCTAAAGGAACTTCCTTAAGTGAGAAATGCAAGAGAAGATAAGGACCTACAAAAACAAACCCAAAACAATTAAGAAAATGGTCATAGGAACATACATATCGATAATTACCTTAAACGTGAATGGATTAAATGCTCAACCAAAAGACAGAGGCTTGCTGAATGGATAAAAAAACGAAACCCATATATATGCTGTCTACAAGAGACCCACTTCAGACCTAGGGACACATACAGACTGAGTGAGGGGATGGAAAAAGATATTCCATGCAAATGGAAATCAAAAGAAAGCTGCAGTAGCAATACTCATATCAGATAAAATAGACTTCAAAATAAAGAATGTTACAAGAGACAAGAAAGGACACTACATAATGATATAAGGGATCAATCCAAGAAGAAAAATATAACAATTATAAATATATATGCAACCCAACATAGGAGCACCTCAATACATAAGGCAACTGCTCTAAGCTATAAAAGAGGAAATCGACAGTAACACAATAATAGTGGGGGACTTTAACACCTCACTTACAACCAATGGACAGATCATCCAAACAGAAAATTAGTAAGGGAACACAAGCTTTAAAACGACACAATAGACCAGATAGATTTAATTGATATTTATAGGACATTCCATCCAAAAACCAGCAGATTAAACTTTCTTCTAAAGTGCGCATGGAACATTCTCCAGGATAGATCATATCTTGGGCCATAAATCAAGCCTCAGTAAATTTAAGAAAATTGAAATCATATCAGGCATTTTTCTGACCACAACATTATGAGATTAGAAATCAATTACAGGGGAAAAAAACGTAAAAAACACAAACACATGGAGCCTAAACAATACGTTACTAAATAACCAAGAGATCACTGAAGAAATCAAACAGGAATCAAAAAATACCTAGAGACAATGACAATGAAAACATGACAATCCAAACCTATGGGATGCAGTGAAAAGCAAGTTCTAAGAGGGAAGTCTATAGCAATACAAGCCTACCTCAAGAAACAAGAAAAATCTCAAATAAACAATCTAACCTTACACCTAAAGGAACTAGAGAAAGAAAAACAAACAAAAGCCAAAGTTAGCAGAAGGAAAGAAATCATAAAGATCAGAGCAGAAATAAATGAAATAGAAACAAAGAAAACAAAAGCAAAGATCAATAAAACTAAAAGCTGGTTCTTTGAGAAGATACACAAAATTGATAAACCATTAGCCAGACTCATCAAGAAAAAGAGGGAGAAGACTCAAATCAATAAAATTAGAAATGAAAAAGGAGAAGTTACAACAGACACTGCAGAAATACAAAGCATCCTAAGAGACTACTACAAGCAACTCTATGCCAATAAAATGGACAACCTGGAAGAAATGGACAAATTCTTAGAAAGGTATAACCTTCCAAGACTGAACCAGGAAGAAAGAGAAAATATGAACAGACCAATAACAAGTATATGAAATTGAAACTGTGATTAAAATCTTCCAACAGGGACTTCCCTGGTGGAACAGTGGTAAGGAATTCGCCTGCCAATGCAGGGGACAGGGGTTCGAAGCCTTGGTCCAGAAGATCCCACATGCTGCAGAGCAACTAAGCCCGTGCACCACAACTACTGAGCCTGCGCTCTACAGCCCGTGAGCCACTACTGAAGCCCACGCACCTAGAGCCCGTGCTGTGCAACAAGAGAAGCCACCACAATGAGAAGCCCGTGCACCGCAATGAAGAGTAGCCCCGCTTGCCACAACTAGAGAAAGCCCGCACGCAGCAATGAAGATCCAATGCAGCCAAAAATAAATAAATAAATTTTAAAAATTAATTACAAAAATAAATTTTAAAAAAAAATCTTCCAACAAACAAAAGCCCAGGACCAGATGGCTTCACAGGTGAATTCTATCAAACATTTAGAGAAGAGCTAACACCCATCCTTCTCAAACTCTGCCAAAAAATTGCAGAGGAAGGAAAACTCCCAAACTCATTCTGAGGCCACCATCATCCTGATACCAAAACCAGACAAAGATACTACAAAAAAAGAAAATTACAGACCAATATCACTGATGAATATAGATGCAAAAATCCTCAACAAAATACTGGCAAACACAATCCAACAACACATTAAAAGGATCATACACCATGATCAAGTGGGATTTATCCCAGGGATGGAAGGATTCTTCAATATACACAAATCAATCAATGTGATACACCATATTTAAAAACTGAAGAATAAAAACCATATGATCATCTCAATAGATGCAGAAAAAGCTTTTGACAAAATTCCACACCCATTTATGATAAAAACGCTCCAGAAAGTGGGCATAGAGGTAACCTACCTCAACATAATAAAGGCCATATAGGACAAACCCACAGCAAACATCATTCTCAATGGTGAAAAACTGAAAGCATTTCCTCTAAGATCAGGAACAAAACAAGGATGTCCAATCTCGCCACTATTATTCAACATAGTTTTGGAAGTCCTAGCCATGGCAATCAGAGAAGAAAAAGAAATAAAAAGAATACAAATTGTAAAGAAGAAGTAAAACTGTCACCGTTTGCAGACGACATGATACTATACATAGAGAATCCTAAAGATGCCACCAGAAAACTACTAGAGCTAATCAATGAATCTGGTAAAGTTGCAGGATACAAAATTAATGCACAGAAATCTCTTGCATTCCTATACACTAATGATGAAAAATCTGAAAGAGAAATAAAGGAAACACTCCCATTCACCACTGCAACAAAAAGAATAAAATACCTAGGAATAAACCTACCTGAGAGAAACAAGATCTGTATGCAGAAAACTATAAGACACTGATGAAAGAAATTAAAGATGATACCAACAGATGGAGAGATATACCATGTTCTTGGATTGGAAGAATCAATATTGTGAAAATGACTACACTACCCAAAGCAATCTACAGATTCAATGCAATCCCTATCAAATTACCAATGGCATTTTTCACGGAACTAGAACAAAAAATCTTAAAATTTATATGGAGACACAAAAGACCCCGAATAGCCAAAGTAGTCTTGAGGGAAAAAAACGGAGCTGGAGGAATCAGACTCCCTGACTTCAGACTATACTACAAAGCTACAGTAATCAAGACAATATGGCACTGGCACAAAAACAGAAATATAGATCAATGGAACAAGATAGAAAGCCCAGAGATAAACCCACACACATATGGTCAACTAATCTATGACAAAGGAGGCAAGGATATACAATGGAGAAAAGACAGTCTCTTCAATAAGTGGTGCTGGGAAAACTGGACAGCTACATGTAAAAGAATGAAATTAGAACACTCCCTAACACCATACACAACAATAAACTCAAAATGGATTCAAGACCTAAGTGTAAGACCGGACACTATAAACCTCTCAGAGGAAAACATAGGAAGAACTCTCTTTGACATAAATCACAGCAAGATCTTTTTTGATCCACCTCCTAGAGTCATGGAAATAAAAACAAAAATAAACAAATGGGACCTAATGAAACTTAAAAGCTTTTGCACAGCAAAGGAAACCATAAACAAGACGAAAAGACAACCCTCAGAATGGGAGAAAATATTTGCAAACGAATCAACGGACAAAGGATTAATCTCCAAAATATATAAACAGCTCATGCAGCTCAATATTAAAAAAACAAACAACCCAATCCAAAAATGGGCAGAAGACCTAAATAGACATTTCTCCAAAGAAGACATACAGATGGCCAAGAAGCACATGAAAAGCTGCTCAACATCGTTAATTATTAGAGAAACGCCAAACAAAACAATGAGGTATCACCTCACACCAGTCAGAATGGGCATCATCAGAAAATCTACAAACAACAAATGCTGGAGAGGGTGTGGAGAAAAGGAAACACTCTTGCACTGTTGGTGGGAATGTAAATTGATACAGCCACAATGGAGAACAGTATGGAGGTTCCTTAAAGAACTAAAAATAGAATTACCATATGACCCAGCAATCCCACTACTGGGCATATACCCAGAGAAAACCATAATTCAAAAGGACACATGCACCCCAATGTTCATTGCTGAACTATTTACAATAGCCAGGTCATGGAAGCAAGCTAAATGCCCATCGACAGACGAATGGATAAAGAAGTTGTGGTACATATATACAATGGAATATTACTCAGCCATAAAAAGGAACAAAATTGGGTCATCTGTAGAGGCGTGGATGCATCTAGAGACTCTCATACTGAGTGAAGTAAGTCAGAAAGAGAAAAACAAATATCGTATATTAATGCATGTATGTGGAACCTCGAAAATGGTACAGATGAACCGGTTTGCAGGGCAGAAATTGAGACACAGAAGTAGAGAAAAAAATGTATGGACACGAAGGGGGGAAAGTGGCAGGGGGTGGGGGTGGGGGTGTGATGAATTGGGAGATTGGGATTGACATGTATACACTGATATGTATAAGATGGATGACTAATAAGAACCTGCTGTATAAAAAAAAAATGTTCTGTTATTTAAAATATCTTTCAAGATGTATGCAATATGTTTGATTTTCTTTTTATTTGAACTCTTGGGTCAAATTTTGCTTTTAAATGCTTTGAATAAATACGAATTGATTCTGCTGGAAAAAAAAGTGTCACATATACAGTTGTTAAAAATCATTCAGTAAATATGTACAAATGATTAATCATTGTCAGTTAATAGAATTGTTACAACAAATAGCAGGCAGTAGATTAAATGATCTTGTGTTCTTGGCCAATGTTGTTTGTTCGAGTCATAGAAGAACTTTACAAAAATGTATTGTACTCTTAACTCCTATTCAAGATTTTCCCGTCCAAGGGAACGCTTGCCAAATATTCAATAATCAAAGGCAAAGAGGCAATGTGATTTGCGGTTACTGATAGATATCACACTGCATATAAATGAGCTAAATTTGAAGCACCAACGAAAGGAAAGGCTTATTTGTGACCTAGCTAGACAAGTGCAAAAATTTATATTAAAGTTGAAATGTTTCATATTACATATAAGTAACAATATTACATACTTTCCTAACATGAATCAATATGCAGAAGCTTTTGATTAGCAGTGTTATATAAATTCGCTGTGAAAACTACAAGAAAAATTTGAAGAACACTTTGTTGACATTGATAAATTTAGAGTTCCTTTTCAATTTATATAATATCCCCTTTGAATTCAATGTTAACAATACTGCACTGACACAAAAGTTAGTGAATTTACTTAACCTGGACAGATGTCATTTCAAAACTCCTATTTGTCTTCAAAGTTAAATAGATGCCTGTAAAAAAGATGAACCAGT
Organism: Balaenoptera musculus; assembly: GCF_009873245.2. Lineage (NCBI taxonomy): Eukaryota > Metazoa > Chordata > Mammalia > Artiodactyla > Balaenopteridae > Balaenoptera > Balaenoptera musculus. The sequence continues at coordinate 48,938,466 of NC_045802.1, forward strand.
TTTGTAAATGTAAATGGGAATGTGAATATAAGACGACAGCTGCTTTTCAGTACTCAATTTAGTTACTGGAAACTTTTAAATACATTTGGAAATACTTGGATATGTGAACTTAATTTCTGACTATGTACTTTATGAAATCTGAACGCAGATCAAGTATTGCCAATGAAAATTCTACATTTAACCTCAAATTGAGATGCGTTGTAAATGTAAAATCCATATCAGATGTCAAAGAGTTGGTAAGAAATAGAGAATGTAAAATATTTCATTAATACTTTTTATATTGATTACAGGTTGAAATAATATTTTGGTCATATTGAGTTAAATAAAATATATTACCAAATGTAATTTTACCTATTTCTTTTTAAATTTTTAAGTGTGACTACTAGAAAATTTTAAATAACAAATGTGGCCTGCATTATATTTTTATGGGACAGCACTGGTCTGGGATACAGGAAGCAGTGACTGTGCTTCCACACTGGAGGGTGAGAGCCAGAGAGAATGTTGCTATGTAACCAATATGTATTGGATGTGAAAAACCTAAATAGGAACCTCTCCAAGCTTGAGGATATATTACAGGTGTTACATTTGAGAAGTCATTTATTTTAATCCAATAAGATATTCATTTTCTGTTAAGACCTTAAGCAGGAAGTGGTTCTTCCATCCAAAAAGATCAAACTCATCCGCTGGTCTTAAACACAGCGAATTTGGCAGAGACGTTGCTGATGACAAAGAAGAGATCCTGAGCATTCAGATTAAAGGGACCTACAGCATATCCTCAATACTTCACAGTGAAGCAGGCAAGAAGCCTTTACAAAGAGTTTCATAAAGAAGTCGACTTCCTTGAACTTAGTGTACAGGCAGACCTCGTTTTATTGTGCTTTACTTGATTGCACTTTGCAGAAACTGTTTTTCAGAAATTGAAGGTTTGTGACAAGCAAGTCTCCTAGAGAATCCAGCTTGTGGCCTGTTTCCATCAGGACGTGCTACAGCTTCCCTCTCCACCCTCACAAATCAGGAAAGAACCAACATCATGACATCAACGCTTGGGACTGTAACATATTGATCCTGAAGAATAATACATGAAAGAGATGACCTGGAAGATGTTACAGTTGGAGGAAGTCCTGAGAGGATGTGACCACCAGTTGACCCGTGAGCTGGACCCGGGCGATTGCAGGCTCCCTACCACCTCCTTGTCCTTGGAAGACACATCTTTCCCTGAACCAGGAGCCACATGACGGATGCAGGGCTGGAGGGAGCAGTGTGTTGTGAGACCATCTGCATGGTGTGTACGTGACTGAACCCCATTAAGGCCTCTGTATAAACTCTTAAGATTCTGTGGATGCGAGTGGAAGATCTTTGTCTTGAGGCCGCCCGGGACAAGCCTGGCATGTAAGTTCCCTTGCTTATTAAACATGCCACCTACCAATCAGAAGTGGTCTGCCTTTTCTCCATCTCTCCCTGCCCTCTGTACAGAGTTCAGTTTCAAATTTCACCCAGGGAACTCCTGAGGTTGCGAACCAACATATATTTATATTCCCCATGTCCCCAATAGATTTTAAAGAGAAATGGCCTGAGAATAAGGTACCAGCCTTGACCCTATCGTGGATGGGTGTTATTTTACCTCTCTTTCTTTTCTTTTCTCATTTTATGAAATTGATGGTTCTCAGCCAGAGGATCCTATCAGAATCCCCTAAGAAGTTTTTCTAAATACACATTCCCATCTCTGGGGGATTCTTACCTGCCATGACTCGGGGGAGACTGGGGGTGGTGAGGAAGGAGGAGTTTGTCACTGTGGTTTTGAAAAGACTCCCAGGCTGAGTCCCATAGGCTACTCCACTTGAGCACTGCCACCCCCCCCACCCTGGTCCTCAGCCAACTAAAACAATCCCTGATCCTATGACTCAATGAATCACGAAATAATCTAATAGATATGGCATAATACAAAGCATCTCTCGACCACTGATTCTATGACTCAATGAATCACGAAATAATCTAATAGATATGGCATAATACAAAGCATCTCTCGACCACTGAACTTGGTGACATCTGACTGCAAATAGCCTATGGAGGACAATGCAGTCCCTGTGACGGAGCACTCCCACTGCCCCCCTCCTCCCCCAAAATACCCTTAACGTCCTCCCCTTAACTTATTCAAATCAGTTTCACATTCAAACTAGAGCCAAATTAGAAAATTAAACCTAGCAGACAGAAATGTGCTAAACATTTGCAGAATAAGCACATGGAAAGTACAAAAATCAGTTTTTATTATGAAGTTTGTAAAAGCAACTCGCTTCCAATTTGGACTCTTCTTGCTAATGACATCATTCTTCTCATCCTCCCAGCTGTGAAGGGAGCATGAGTTATCACAGCCCCGCTGTCAAGCTCCAGTGCCACTGAACTCAGAGGAGTCAGCGAGGGCTCTCTCCCCATACTGAGCGGATCCAGGGGATCTGGAATTTTCCTCAACCAGAGCACATCCTGCATATGCTGTCTGTCTCAAATGTTTGGACATCAGTTACCATATATGACAGGGTGACTGACAAAAGACAGTTCAACCAATAAACGGTTGAAACTGTTCCTCTATTCTGCTTTGCATTTCGAGCGTCAAGCGTTGCTCCAGGATTATTTTGTTTTGAAGATATGTTTTGAGATTACGTCGACAACTAAAAATCGCATTTCTAAATAATAATGTGTGAAAGAGACCGCCTGAAAGATTCTGCCAGCCTTTCTGAAAAGATGCCAGTGGATGAGCCATCTCTCTTAGAAAATTTTAGATTGACAGTAAAAGGATAGGTAAACACAAGTGGAGGTAACACTTTTGTTCACGTTCTGCACTAGAAGTTGTAAAATCGCTTTTCCATTTATATGCTTTATAAAAAAATAGTATATTCCAAAACAGAGGACAAAATATAATTAAAATTTATATTCAGAGTACCATAACAACAACAAAAAATGATCCAATGTCACTAAACTGTCTGCATGGCTTGTCACCAGCAACTGCATTTCAGAAAGTCAGCAAGTACTACAGGTGACTAGATCTTTTTATAAAGTTACCTGTAATTGAGTTTGAAGTGAAAAAGAGGATAAAACCTATAGACAATGTCACATTTTATTGGCAAAGATACTCTAGCTCTGGCATAGTTGGTTGATACCTTTTACTCTAAAGTTATGGATTTATCTGCTTTGTATAATTATTTTACTAACTTAATATTTTATTGTTCAAATGACATGCATTCTTTGAGGAAAATAAGAAAAAATAAAGTCATGCTTTGTAATCTTATTATCTAGAGATGGTCCTTGGTAACACTCTCAGCAGACTTTAAGAGTGTCTGGGTCGTGGATGGATCTACAGACTGTCATACAGAGTGAAGTAAGTCAGAAAGAGAAAAAAAATATCATATATTAATGCATGTATGTGGAACCTAGAAAAATGGTACAGATGAACCGGTTTGCAGGGCAGAAGTTGAGACACAGATGTAGAGAACAAACGTATGGACACCAAGGGGGGAGAACTGTGGTGGGGTGGGGATGGTGGTGTGCTGAATTGGGCGATTGGGATTGACATGTATACAGTGATGTGTATAAAATTGATGACTGATTAAAAAAAAAAAAAAAGAGTGTCTGGGTGTGTGTGGGGTTGTCCGTGTGTGTGTGTTGAGAAGAAATTTTAAAATAGCATTTATTCCCAAAACTCTTGCATCTATAGATGAACATAATAAGGCATCTTGGAGCAAATTTTCCTTTTTCAGGAAAGAGTCACTTGACTGACCCCTCTTAGTTACTCAAAAGTAAGGGTAGCAGTCACCTACTGCCTTGGAAAGATATAGTAGAACCTTCTGGAAACTGCCAGAGCCTTGCCCTCCCCATATCTTTTGATATGCAGAGTCATCATTTGTGGAGAAGGTGGACAAATCTGCATACGGGTCTAGGAGCCTCTTGGGAGGGAAAGAATGTGAGCAAGCTATTTTCCTTTTTCAAGTTCAAATGTTAGAATATTCGGGACAGTCTGGACAATGGCCTGATGGTAGGAAAGGACCACAAGGGCTCCAAGGGGATCTCTCCAGGCAGGTAGGGGAAGTCTGGGGTAATTCATTCTCTCAAAGTGAGGGCCTGAAGTCTGGGGAAAGAGCTTGTCCTCAGCACAGTGTGCGGCTGAGCCTAGAAGAGCCTCGAGACCCAACATGTGAGTCCAATTAGCTGCAAAAGAGGTCACCTTGGGATTCTCAGCGTGGAGCCGCATGTGGCCTATGCAGATATCTGAAACTGCCAGCAGATGCTGTCTCACTGCAGCAGGGGACAGAGAATCGTACGATAGTACCCCTAGAAGAGCGTGTGACCCAGAGATGGAACTCATAAAGAATCGGGGAGGAAGGCAGGCAAGAAAGCACGTGGACCCAGTCAACCAAACCAATGACTGCTAAAGATGAGGCCCAACACTGAACCAATCAGGCAGTGCACAGACCCTTTTAGACTGAATAAGCCCCTGAGGTTCTTGAACAATTTGGGATGAAATAATCCTCAAGAAACTATGGAACTTTCTGCTAAAATGAAACTCTGGAATCCCAAAATGTTTTAAAGGTGAGAAGGATGTGACTCGATTTGTAATCCAAGCTGCTGAAGTGACCATACCTATACATATATAGATATAGATATATATATATATATATACACACACACACACACACATAAACAGAGCATCACATGAAACATAAATCCTTATAAATTGCTGACTTTCTCTTAGCTTTATTGCATGTTGATTCAAATATTCATTCAATAAGCATTTATCAAACATTTATGATGCACCAGGCACTGCACAGTGTGTTAAGTAAGGCACTGCCTAGCCCTCAAGGGTTTCATAGATTCACAGGCAAGAACAATAAATTACAGCAAAATTTGATAAGTGCTTTCACTGAGAAATAAACAAAGCATCACGGAAGGCCAGATTAATATTATATAGAAGTGATTTTATTTCCTTTTTCTCTGACCACTACCCAGTCTCCCTTCTTTTCTGCTTTGCCCATAAGCAGGGAAGCCACAGAAGGAATGAAAGCCGAGAAGGATATTTAGCATGTCAAACAGTCAAGTCAGATGAAGGGTGATGACATCAATGGATTTGGTACTTAGACCAAATCATTCAAAAAACATTTTTTTGAATACTGCAATCTTTGCATTAGCGAGTTAAGAATCAATGAGTTAAGACCCAAAGTAAAGGTGTCTTTTGGTAGAATTTAATAAAGAAATTTTGCTCACCTTCTGGAGTATTATACAAGTGGTAGTTATTAGCCTAATTTTATATCTCTTCCACCTTCCCTCTCCATTCAGAGCAAAGGGAATAACCTACCCTCTGCTTTTGGAAACCTCCTTTGTTTCCCAGGACAAAGGGAGGAACGGACTTGCCCCACTCAGAGGATCTCACTCCCCACCTCCTGGGCAGCCATGGGTCCTTCCTCCCTAGCTGATATAGTTTGCATACGTGAAGAAGGCTCTGTCTATGGACTTTAAGGGGTTAGGAGATAAAGGGAATTTTTCTTTATTCATTCTATAACCACTCTTCTGTCAACCAACCCCTCTAGACTGCATCCCTCTGGCTTCCCAGATTCAACATGGTACTAAGGATGAGGAAGAGAGAAAATGATTTACACTCCTCCCAATTCCATCCTTACAAAGAGTTATTCCTTCAGCTCCCCTTAATGACTTTCCACCTCTTTCCAAGGAGGCATTACAGAAATTTTAAAATGGGAAATGGGCTTCAGGAACTTGGAGCTTTACCAGCAGATGGTATTTTTTTTAAAAAATTACTTGATGGATACGTTCATTCACCTAAATGTACCTGGTTGAAACTGCAGCTGCCCACTCAATTTCTCTTTAAAAATTCACAAATGTGTGTGGCAATGACTGTAGGTCCACTGGCAGCTGATCTGTTTTTACAAAGTGAAGGAGTCGCTGTCTAAAACCTATAAACTGTCACAGTCTGTCATCACTGCAGAGATGCGGCCATTATTTAAATTAAACTGTGGATGATTTTTTTTTCTCTGTGATGGCTTTTCGGATGGTGATGCGCCATAAGCCAGCCACAATAAACTGGCGTTAAGCATTCTCAACCCATTGGTCCTGCCCACAATAGATATAGCATACAGATGATATAAAAAAGATTTCATCCCTGTTTATGCCTGCAAGGGGAAAAAAAATCCAAGGAAATGTTTTTGACATAACTACCTGAATATGAGCTGGGCATTATGGCTGCTGCGGTGGAAAAAAATTAAAAAGCCTCACTTATTCCCAGCTATGATAATACACCCTTGGTGGGAAATCTCTCTTTGCATCAGGGTGAAAGTAATCTCTCACCTGTGTTCAGTATTCAAGAGTTCATAAAGCCTTAAAGAGAAATAATGTCATTTAATTTCTACAATAATACTATGCATTGGTAGAGCACGTACTCTCATCACTATTTTCTTTTTACATAGGAGGAAACTGAGGCTGAGGAAATGCTTGGTGACTTACCCAAAGTTAACAACAGAGTTAGTAAATAACAGAACAGCCCAACTCCAGCTTCCACCTCCAGAGCTCCTCTCTACTAAAGCCTGCCCTTGAGTCTTTTCTTGCCTTTACCTCTTTTGCATAATGAATTCATTTGAGTGTTTCAAAAAGATAAGCAGTCAAGTTCAAGAGACAGAATCTTAGCGGTTCACCCACTCCTCAAGCTGCACATCAGAATTACCTGGGGAGCTTTTGACGATCCTGATTCCCAAGCCACAGCCCAGTTCAAATAAATCAGAATATCTGGGGATGGGAGTAGATGCCAGTACTCATTTTAACTCCCAAGAGATTACAAGGTGCAGCCAAGTGCACTGTTTCCAAAAACCACTGGGCTTTAGAAATCGCCTGAGAAGCTTGTCAAACAACAGAATAGCCCACCCTACCCCAGAAGATGTGATTTATTAGACAGAGGTAGAACTCAAGTACGCGAATTTTTAAAAAAAGCTCCTCCAGTCATTCTGACGCATGCAAAGTTTGAGAACGATTGCTTTAGGGGTTAAGAAGTTCAACTTTTGAGTTAGAAGGACCTGCATTTGACAGCTCTTGCCATTTACCAGTTGTGTGACTCTAGATCAGTGAGTGAATCTATCAAAGCTTCAGTTTCCTCATCTATAAAGAGGAGGGAATAGTACTACTTTTCTTTTACAGTTGTCTTGATGATTAAATGAAATAATGCAGTGATTGTCAAATTGTGGTCCCTGGGCCAGCAGCCTCAGCATTGCTTGAGGATATTGTCAGAAACACAAAAATTATCATCCCACCCACACCTATTGAATCAGAAACTCTGAGAGTAAGGCTTTATCAGCATTTAACAAGAAGCCTCCCCCAGGCGACCGTTATGCATGCCGAAGTCTGATCATCAGTATAATGCTTACAACACGGCTAGCACAGTGCCTGGTACACAGGAAGTGCTAAAAATATTAGATATTATGTTGTTATTGTCAACATCACGGTTGTCATCCACACCTGTGTGAAAGGTCTCCAAACCATGGTAAAATAACTTCCACAATAACAGCTGAAAATGAAATTACAACCAGCCAGAAAGAGTAAGTTCAATGTCAAGATTACTACTACAATTATCAGGACAAACAGTCTTTGTGCTCATGAACCATTCAACATTCCTAGTGAATTGCAACCACCTGACCATCTCATTTCTCTCTTTAAAAACACATCAATTGTTTTAATTGCCCATAGTACAGAGTTTAAAATCTGGCTTTTCCTTCCTCACCAAACTGTTATGTACAGCTCTCTCCCTCCCTATCTATGTCTCTGACTTTTTATCAGAGTTTTGAATAAGTCATGCTCCTGCCTACCTCCTGATTGCTGATAATTGCCCTACTAAGAATCATTATATCTCTGGAAAAGAAAAGAATACAAAATAAGTCAGAAATCAGTCCATTGTCAAAATAGGCCTACTGAGTTCCTACCATTTGCCTACTGTATCCCCAGTAAAGTGCTGGGGCTATGTGGGTTAAAAAAAAAGAAAAAAAAAGACCTTAACTTAATAGAATCTAGTGGGGGAAAAGAAAAGACATCAAACGAACGGTCACAAATAATTAGATTGCTATGTGGATGCAAAATTCTACAAGAGAGAAGTGCAAGGTGCTAAGGGGGACTATACTGGGATCCATGACAAGGTCTTCAGGGGCAGCAGATGGTGGTGGGTGCAGGGCAAAACTCCTGAGAAATGATGTCTAACTTGAGATTGAAGATGTGACAAGAGCATGGGGTAGGGATGTTACAATCATCTCACGCAGAGGGAATAACAAGGTCCAAAAGTGGAAAGGAGCATGGCGTATTCACAGATAGCCTGGCCAGGACAAGTCAGAGTTGATGACCATCCAAGAACTCTAGTTTCTATCAGCAACAGAATGAAACGGGGTGACTTCAACCATTATTAGCTTTATTCTCTGTCTTTGTCTAAGAATCTAAGAAACTATTCTTAGCTCATATTGCCGAAACTTTGGGAGACTAACAAGTGAATCAGCCATGAACACAAATCCAAAGTCCCTGGAGAATTTTGGATTCCATTCGGATTCCAGATCTCATCAAAAATTAGGCAGAACAAATGGCAAAGAAATGTGATGAAAACTTAAAGGAAATTATTTTCGCCTTAAGGAAAGAAAGATGAAAACCAATCCTTTTTTTTTTTTTTGGCCATGGCACGCAACTTGGGGGATCCAGAATGAACCCGCACCCTGGCAGTGAAAGTAAAGAGTCCTAACCACTGGACCACCAGGCAATTCCCAAAAACCAATCTTATATTGGTCTTCTATATTTGAAAGGATTTTATATATAAGAAAATGATCTGTTTTTCTTCATCTCCATTGAGAACAGAGGAGGAAGAAATGTGTTTAAAGAGCAGTCTTAAAAATACAGGTCTAGGGGATAAAGACGCAGACCTACTAGAGAATGGACTTGAGGGCACAGGGAGGGGAAGGGTAAGCTGGGATGAAGTGAGAGAGTGGCATGGACATATATACACTACCAAATGTAAAATAGATAGATAGTGGGAAGCAGCCGCATAGCACAGGGAGATCAGCTCGGTGCTTTGTGACCACCTAGAGGGGTGGGATAGGGAGGGTGGGAGGGAGGGAGATGCAAGAGGGAAGAGATATGGGAACATATGTATATGTATAACTGATTCACTTTGTTATAAAGCAGAAACTAACACACCATTGTAAAGCAATTATACTCCAATAAAGATGTTAAAAAAAATACAGGTCTAATATAAAACAATTTCTTGTCAATAAAAAGAACTAGGTTCTTTAGCTTTCTTTAGGGAGACTTCAGTAGTTTCCCTGAAGGCATTTCTAAGTAAAGCTAGATTTTCCTATACTGGAGATATTTTACTTGGAAGCAGAATAGTGAACTCCATGATTTCTTCAAGTAGCTTACTGTCCTATGAAGTTCATTCCAAAGCAAGCAAAGATCAATGCAAATAAATTGAAGCAATAGTGTCATCTAGTGGAAAGCTCAGTAATAGCACTCAGTATACCAATCTATGATTGAATAAATCCCTATATACTTTGAACTTTAAAACTAATTAATTTTTTTAAAACCTAGATGCAAACCTGTTTCAAGATTATATTTTCCAATTCATGCCCCAGCCTCATATCCTTAGGGGAAAAACAAGCCAACTGGTGACTAAACCCTCCAGAGGGACTCACAGATGATAACATAAGCAGTTTTGATAGTCACAGTTTAAAGGCTAAACCCCACAGAATAGGAATGTTTTAATTAAATTCTTAACAGCCACACTCCTAATGCAAGTCTTGGGTTTTCCAGATTTGAAGCCAAGTACACATCTCTGTAGCTGAGATAAAGGGTGATTGCTTATGCAAAGGATCAGAAAGCTAAAATGACTGACAGGCCCCTTTTGTCTGCCCTCCTACTCGTCTCTTCTAGGTGATCCCTCTCAGATGACCTTTCGGGAAACATCTCATTGTTTCTGGTGGTTTTCCTCACCCCAGCTTTGCTGTTAATCAGAAGAACTTAGGTTCACAAGCTGCTCTAGATTGAAGGTTTGGGGTCCGCCAAAATTCCGAGGTTGCAATCTAATCCCCAGTGTGATGGTATTCGGAGATGGAGCCTTGGGGATGTGATTAGGTCATGGGTGGAACCCTCATAAATAAGATTACTGCCTTATAAAAGAGACCCCAGAGCTCCCTTCCCCTTCTGCCATTTGAGGACATAGCACAACTCATCTGCGAACCAGGAGGTGGGCTCTCACCAGACACTGCATCTGCCAGCGCCTCGATCTTGGACTTCCCAGCCTCCAGAACTGTGAGAAATAAATATTTGTTGTTTATAAGCCACCCAGTCTGTGGTATTTGTTACAGCAGCCCAAACAGACTAAGACACAAGCAGTGCCTCATGTCAGGAAAACATATGTGGGACATACAGGGTTCTTGTCGGAAGTGAATGAGGTTAGGTATACGACTTACTTGTAGAGAGGTGCCAGTTATCAGTGGATTGCCTTTGAGATCTAAACGTATCCTTTATTCTTTGCTTTGCAATAATGACACCGGATCCTGTGTTTTTCTTTGCAGCTTGCACGATGATCAAATTCGAACTTTGTGAGTAGAGGGTGCTGGAGGGACACTAGAGTAGGAAGGGGATCTGCCTCCTGGTTCCACGGTACACCTCCGGGTCCGCTCCTGCAGTGGGGACAGCTTCCGCGGTGCCCAGCTCCTGTGGCGCTGGTTGGCCCCCAGTACACGGCACCTCCCATGTATGGTTTTCCTCCACAATCCCCAGGAGAGCTTCTCGGTGGAGCGCCACTGGCTTGGCAGTTTCCCATAAATGCCTTCCCTGGCACCCCCTAGGGAGCTTTACAGGGAGCTCATCCAGGGAGTCTCAGCTACACCTTCTCCAGTGAACTTGGATTTCAGTCCTGGGGCGAGGGGTTGAGGGTGACGACAGGCTTTTCCGCATCTGTTCCTTTCTTGTGTGCTCTCTCTCAGCCCTTAGTGGCTGCCCATGTATCTGCTATTCTTCTATTCTTGACAGTTCTTTTTACTCCTTCCTAGCCACTCCACATTACTCTAATTCTCTGTTCCACTTAATAAATGTCTATATTACATGGTCCCTATTCAAATTACTTGCAGTTTATGTCTCCTGATTGGACCCTGATTGAGACACTGTATAATAAATGGTAGCTAGGGGCATATCCAAGTTACGTGGGATCTGGAGTTCATATAATTTGGGGTACCCCTTCAAAAGAAATCATATGAAATTACTAATACATAATTAAGTACACAATCTTGGGAGGATCTCAGGCAAATAAGGGACCCTGAAACACTGGCTTCACAGTAAATCCACCACTGAGTGGCTATTGTCTTCTTAAAGGAAAAATGTGTGGAATACGTGTGTCTCAAGATTACCTTCTTCCTCAGCAGCAAGGTGTTGGGGAAGCAAAATTAGTTACCTGTACACTACAGAGGTAACGTGTTTTGAGGAATTGCTCATAAAGGAATGTCAAAGCCTGCCCAATAGTCTCTGCCTTCATGCTTTTCACATGTCTGCCCACCCCCCAACTGTCTCTCTGTTGATCCTCTTCTGACTGTTCAAGTCTCAGTTAATAGGTTCTTCCATTCAGTTGCCTTGCTGCCTGCCCTCCTGGGCGCAAGTAATTGTTTCCTTACTTTTGCACAAACAAAGCTTAAAACATATCTTATTATGGGACTCACCAAACTGAAATGTAGGTATTTATCTGTGTCTCTCTCTCCAAGTACAGTGCACACATTAGATATTCCGTAAATGTTATGTGAGTTGAATTAAATGAAATGATGCCAATTTCAGATGTTCAAAAGACATGCCTGAGATTAGTCATCGCTCTTAAAATCAAACCTTGTGGGTGACTGATTATTCCACCTATTCAAAGTTCTGACAATGAGATTATTCAAACAAAATGAGGTACTGTTTCCCAATTTGAGTTCTATATTGCATAATGCATGAGTTGATCTAATAAAATAAATACAATAAATTCCCCAAAACCAAAAGATGATGCAAATCTGAATTGAAGAGAAACTAGGTGTCAGAGAATCAAACATGTCTACAAAATGCTTTGAAATGACTTTCATTTAAATGAGATTAACACAGAAGTTACAGCCGTGATCAGTTATTTTCCATTTTGTATTCTCCCAATAACAAGGAAGCCAATTTTCTAGAAAGTTTAGACCATTCTGTTGTGGGAAAATGGCCTAACATTGTCTTTCTTTTTTTCCCCCAACATTTTCTAATGATACTGCTTAATTACCTTATCAAACACCAGTGCTCCAAATTGTTGAGATTTTCTTCCAATCACTCACCAAATCATCCAGCCAGCCAGCTAACAGAACAGTGCCAAGCACAGGTTTAATCTCAGAAATCCCACATCTAATCTAATTGGTCCTTTCTTTTTCCACATTGTTTCTCAAAGTAAAGCAAAACTTATCTTCTACCCTACACCTACATGTCCCTAGAAATCCCTAAATAGATTCAGATTCGGTCAAGTAGCACAGCTTTCGTTTCAGTCACACACAAACATCTGGAATCAAGACAGATAAACCTGATTTATGATCCATCTTGAATATATGCACTCAGACTGTTTCCATGGTTTCATTTCTCATCCATAAGCTCATTAGAACAAAATGCTGTAGCTCTGGCTCCGTCCTACAATGATCATCTTTTCTAGTCAGAGCCGGAGGGTAAAGCTAGAGAAAGAGATGAGGAGCAGAGCTGGAGAACATGAAGACATTTCCTCTTCTTGACTTTCCCCCAAGCCCCAGACTGGACAACCATGTAGACTTTTGGGTGGGGATGGTACTTGAGGGATACAGATTTCTATCTAGGGTTTTTCTTAACCTTTAATAGAAATCCATTAGAACGGAAATGGATATTTTCCTAATTCATTGTGTAGCTACAAGGAAAATAATAATTGTTAAGGGCTATAAGTTGGTTTAGATATGGGAATCAGTAAGAAGTCAACAGGCGTTCACACTCCCTCTCTGGCTTTATTTAAGGCCCTCTTCACACAAGTTTTGAACATTACAGGTCATCAGAGACCAGAAGAATCATGTCTCTCATCTTTCCTTATTCATTCTCCACACTTTTGACCCTCCTGATGTTTAAATATTCTTCGCTTTATGACTCATTCCTAAATTGCTTATCTCAGTAAAGCCAATATAAGAAGCATTCTCACCTTGAACAAATGCACAAGAATCCACACTGCAAGATTTTCTGAGACTTGGAGATGATATAATATAGATCAATGTGGGAATACTGCTCATTGACCCAAGGACGTCTACAGTAGCATGGCAAAGTCATTGACAGGACAAATTCTGCAGTCAGAATATGCAGCATATGAGTCCCAACTTCACCACTTACTAGCTATGTAATTTTATTTTTTCATTTGTAAAATAAAGGTAAAAATTGTACTTTACTTCATAGAAACGTTATAAAAATTAAATGAGATAATGCATGTAAAATGCATTGATACAGTTAGCTATCAATAGTGATAGTTATTATTATTAGTTATTATGGTCGTTGTTCTGTCAGAAGCCTTTCAGTCACTCTTTCAACTTTCATATCATTGAGAACTGATGAATTTATGCCATTTTCAAGAGGCCAGATGGGCAAACCAGAAAGCTTTGCAGGGAGATGCTCTTAGGTGAGATTAACTATGATATTTTTCTAATTTTCCTATGTTACTTTTTCATAGTACGCTTGTTCATGAATCAAGAGCATCCGTCAGTGTCCTCTCATAGCTGTTCAGTGGTCACCTGCCACAAGAGCCGACTGTCACAGGACTGGCAGGGGCAGCCCTCTGTAAAGGTGGGACAAACGACAAACATATTTTACAACTGCATTTAATAAAGCTGCATTTACAGCTCATGAATCTCTTCTCTTTCAGTGGTTTAGGGTTAGGAAAAGAGTATATTTTCAGATTTTATTTTTGTGGGTGTGGATGTTAATTATTTGAGATGGCACAGTTGGGGGTGAGGGGGTTGAGGATTGAGGTAAGAAGGTGTCCAGGGTGGCAAAAACAGCTTCATAGTTTGGAGGTGACATGACCACAACCATGACCTTCTCCTTGGGCTTCTGGAGAGAAGGATTTTTGCTTACTGGATGAGGATGGGAAAAGACTAAAAGCAGCAGAGAGGCCAGTGTGATCTATAAAATAGAGAAATGGAAAGCTTCTCAGGATAAGTGTTGTGGAAAGTTTTGGTAGACAGCTGAGAATGAAAGATTCCAGCTGTGGCAGAGTCAAGAGAATTTAAGAAGTAGACCTGTGGTTTACAAATTGGGTCCTTTTTTCTTTTCTAGAAGTTTCTTTTACTTTGAAAGCTACAGGAAGGTGAGACTGGATTACACAGGGCTCTGGCTAATATTTGGGCTCTGGCCCAAAGTGGAAAATTATTACAATTTCAATAGAACTTATGTCCGTATATATTAAGCAAATTTTATCATTTTACCCATGGTACATATATTCTCTACTCTTTCCAGGGAAACACTGAACTAGATTAAAAAATTATTTTTCAGGTGTTGCCATATGATATGGGGGCCAAAACACATCTAAAATGCATGGAGCATAGAAATTCTGTTTTAAAAAAAAGATTTTAATTTACATTGCTTGGCTAGATACTCTACAGATATGCTTAATTCACCATACACTAGGAAGTGTAGTCTAAGCATTATTTTTACTTAATAATGAAGGAAATGCCAAATACAATCTTTAGGGCACAGATTTTAGGAAACAGTCGGTTATTTTAAGTTCATTTTTAGTAGGTAGTTCAATGACTGAAATCACATGATTTTACCTGAAGAATGTATGAAACTATATAAGTATGGAAAATGGTAGTAAAATTTGGTTCATTTTAGTAGCCATTTAAATATTATGCTTATATAGATTTGAGAGATTTCTAATGACATATGTACATTATCACATTAACAATACCAGATACAGAATTGTATTTATGACTATATGTCATAATGCATGGAAATGATGACAAAGGAAATATATCAATGTATTAATAATTATTTGTAGATGGTAGCAGTGATGTAAGTTTTCTTAAAATCTGCAGGGTTTTGTAATTCCCTATACTGACTATACTTAGAAAAAAATAACAATAAAATTCATTATTTTAATCAGTAATAGTCTAGTGAAGTGTTGTGTACTAGAAGACACTGGTCAATTTAAGCCTGAAATTCTTTCAGTGTCATGTAGACAAAGACAAATGACTATTACAATTCCATTCATTTGATTAAGAGGCTTTCCTGATCTCACAAGATTGGGTTAGGTGGTCCCTTATTTGCTCTAGTAATACTACCTCATCACATCTAGCTTGATACATATCCCACTATATTGTACTGCCTCTTCTTGTCTGCCTTCTCTGTTAGAACATGATCTCAGAACTCAGCACACAGGCCTGCATACAGGAGGTTTTTGATAAATGTTTGTTAAGTGAATAAAAGAATGAATTTTGCAATTTACCTCACTGTTGGATGTGTATGTTATTTATGAATAACAACATGCACTTCCCCACTGACAAAGGGAAGAAAGATATAGCACAGTGACAACAGAAAAGGACAGTTTATTATTGTAAAATCATAGAAAAAATATACATATATGTTTCTCTGCCCCAGTTCCTGCAGAGAGCTCCTAAGACTCTTGTGACTTCCTAAGTGACAAGAACACTAGGAGCATTTTTTGTTCTGATATTTGGTCTTTGACCCTGGTTCCTGACACTGCGCTCCTAAATCCTTTGGAATTTCCTAGGTGATAGGAGTGTCTTTTGTTCTCATGAGGTGACTCTTAGTGGGCTCTTGGATAGCTTCAGGATGGGAGCTTGTCACCAGAAAGACCAAGTCATCATTTGAAGCTTGGAACTTTCCACCCACCTTCCATCCCCTGGGGAGGGGAGAGGGACTGGAGAGTACCCGTCATGCCTATGCAATGAAGCCTCCATAAAATGCCTGAAGTTTAGAGTTCAGAGAGCTTCTGGGTTGGTGAACACCTGGAGGTGCTGGGTCAGCAATGCTCCCCAAAAGGACATGAAAGCACCATGTCCCTTCCCACATACCTTGCCTACAAATCTCTTCCACCTGCATGTTCATCTATATCCTTCATCATATCATTTTATAATAAACTGGTAAACTTAAGTGTTTGCTTGAGTTCTGTGAGCCATTCTAGCAAATTACTGAGCCCAAGGAGGGGATCAAGAAAGCCCTGATTTATAGCCAGTCAGTACAGGTGACAGACTGGGACTTGCAATTGTTGTCCGAAGTGGGGAATGTTCTGTGGGACTGAAATCTTAGCCTGCGGGATCTGATGCTATCTCCAGGTAAATAGTGTCAGAATGGAATTAAATCATAGGATGCTCAGCTGGTGTCATCGAATTGATTGCTGGATTTGTGGAAAACCCACAGACCTGGTGTCAGAAGTGTTGGAAGCATGGAAGTATTGTGAGTAAAGGAGAAACATGGGAATGTTTTCCTTATACAAATGGGCCTTTCACTATTTACCAAGGTTTATTCATTCACAGAATGATGATCAATATCACCCACATGACAGAAGTTGAGTATAGATTCATGAAGGCAACAGTTAAGAGTTAAGCATTTATAGATTTACCATATGATCCAGCAATCCCACTACTGGGCATATACCCAGAGAACACCCTAATTCAAAAAGACACATGCACCCCAATGGTCATTGCAGCACTATTTACAATAGTCAGGTCATGGAAGCAACCTAAATGCCCATCAACAGACGAATGGTTAAAGAAGTTGTGGTACATATATACAATGGAATATTACTCAGCCATAAAAAGGAACGAAATTGAGTCATTTGCTGAGACGTGGATAGATCTAGGGACTGTCATACAGAGTGAAGTAAGTCAGAAAGAGAAAAACAAATATCGTATATTAACGCATGTATGTGGAACCTAGAAAAATGGTACAGATGAGCCGGTTTGCAGGGCAGAAGTTGAGACACAGATGTAGAGAACAGACATATGGACACCAAGGGGGGAAAACTGCGGTGTGGTGGGGATGGTGGTGTGCTGAATTGGGCGATTGGTATTGACATGTATACACTGATGTGTATAAAATTGATGACTAATAAGAACCTGCAGTATAAAACAAACAAACAAACAAAACAACGAATACTAAACTTTCATTGGGTTATTTGTATGGAATTATATTAATATAAATGTTTCAGACACTACATGAAATTTCTAAAACTCTTATATGTCTGGTATAATGTTATAAGTCACAATTCTAGTTATTACTTTAAAATGTATATCTCAGAAATAACTAAATTTCCTTGTCATTTGCATTATTATGAACTTTCATCAAATCTTTAACCATGGTCATTTTTAAGCATTTTGTCATTTACAGACATTTCTGGGTGTACTGTGATGCTTTTGCAAATATGTTCCTATAAAAGGGTTTCATCTTCAAGGAATTCATGGAAAAGACTCTGACAAGTACAGGTTTCTGGTAACTGACTGTACTGCTGAACTGAATGAATAAGCATTTTCAGAACTCTAATGAAAAACTGATGAACTCATAAAAGTGCTAACAAAAGAACAAGATGAAAAAGAAATTAATTACATGGGACTGAGTGAACTGATGAGGATGATTATAATTTTTGTGACTTTCTGTTTGAATTAAAACAAAAAGTCCCACAAGGACTCAGAGGCAAAGAATATACAAATCAATTTTCACTGCAAAGTAAAGGAGCTGTTACAGTGGAGGATTACTGGACTGAATGTCAATATTATGACATAGCATGAGTGTGTTTTGTGTTTGGTAATTGCAATCGTTGCTTTTGTTGTGGTCATCCATTTACAATGCTTGGTGTCAGTCTGTTTATCTCTTGTTAAAATAAAATACAGTGTGTGTCTGTGAAAAAAAAAACAAAAAGAAAGCAATGAAGTA
Organism: Balaenoptera musculus; assembly: GCF_009873245.2. Classification (NCBI taxonomy): domain Eukaryota; kingdom Metazoa; phylum Chordata; class Mammalia; order Artiodactyla; family Balaenopteridae; genus Balaenoptera; species Balaenoptera musculus. The sequence goes on from NC_045802.1 coordinate 48,956,427, forward strand.
ATATTTTAAATGTTAGTGGAAAATGACTTCAAGCCTAGAATTTTATATCCAGCCAAAATACCATTTAAATGCAAGTAAAATAAAAATAGTATCAAGTATATAAGGCTTCAGAGGGCTTCCTCCAAACCCCTTTTGAAACATTCTTAGAGCTAATTTTTCAATGCAGGAAGCTAGAAAAAAGCTCCAGAATAAACCTGGAAGGAGGAGGAGGAGGGGAGGAAAGGAAAACATAACATAATGTCAGAAATCAGAGAGACAGAGTGCAGAAACAAGACATTAAGCTGGTTTCTTGAAAAGGTTGTAAAATATACAAATAGTATATGACAAAGTGAGAAGAAGAAAAAAAGAGATGTAAACATGCAATTAATACTGAAAGAAGCACCAGCACAAAAAGTTTTAGACTAACAATATTATGAAAAATTGAAATTTGGAGACATTAAAATTGATACAATTCTGGAAAAATATGAAATTCCAAAGTTGCAACAGTAATAAACAGCAAACTGAATTGTAAAGTATTCAGTAAAGAATTACAATGTAATCAAAGACCTCCCCTCTTCTTGAAAAGCCCTAGGCTCAGATGGTTTTACAGATAAGTTCCACCTAATGGTAAGGATGAGATAATACCCTGACATATACAAACTGTTTCAGAAAATAGAAATCAGTTTCGCCTGTGTTATAAGACTGGTCTAACCTTCATTACAAAGTCAGATAAGGATGGTAAAAAAAAAAAAAAGAAAAAACTATAAGGCTATTTCATGTTTGAATATTGATATGAAATTCTACATAAAATATTAGCTAACTGTAGCCAACAGTGTATTTAAAAAGTTATGACCAAGTAAGGTTTATTTTTAGAATACAGGAAAGTTTAATGTGAGAAAAAACTACTGATGTAATTTTTACCATTAATGAACAGAAGAAGAAAAATTTCATGATTATCTCAAGAAATGTTTTAAAAAACATTTGAGGGCTTCCCTGGTGGCGCAGTGGTTGAGAATCTGCCTGCCAATGCAGGGGACACGTGTTCGAGCCCTGGTCTGGGAAGATCCCACGTGCCGCGGAGCAACTGGGCCCGTGAGCCACAACTACTGAGCCTGCGCGTCTGGAGCCTGTGCTCCACAACAAGAGAGGCCGCGATAGTGAGAGGCCCGCGCACCGCGATGAAGAGTGGCACCCGCTCGCCGCAACTGGAGAAAGCCCTCGCACTGAAACGAAGACCCAACACAGCCAAAAATAAATTAATTAATTAATTAAAAAAAAAAAACATTTGAACTTCTATTTTGAAAACCATTTGTATCAAATAAACACTTATGAATTTTTTTAAAGTCTCCAAAAAAACTAGAATAAATGTATATTTTCTCAACTTGAAAAAAAAAAAGAGTTAAGCATTTATGTAAATACATTTGATGATACAGTCTTTATCTTTTCAGATTACAGGCTTTTAAAAATAAACTAGAATTTTAAAATGAAATTTATTTTCTTGGTTAAATTAGAAGAAAATATGTATATCATTCTTCCGTATATCTTTCACTATTCCAAGGAAACAATGCAAGACTATAGAAAAAAAGGCAGTCAGTATATGCCAACACCAAGAATAAAGAGGGGGAAAATGACTTATTCATCTATTTTTTTAAAAACAAGTCTAACCATACAGTTTCAGCTTGACTTGTAGTACTTACCAAAAACGAAAAAACTTACTGGTAAAAAAAATATTTACTTGGGTCATTCATTTTGTTATTTTTTAGAAAGCCGTCTATGAGATAAAGATGGATTATGACAGACCAAATAGCAAAACCAGAATTCTCTTTCCAGGTGCCTTAATTTAGCTGGAGTTTTGGAAAATCAATTACTGCAGAAATCATACAGCTGAGTGGAGCCTTAAGATCTAGGTGAAGTCCATCATTTTACAAACGAGAAAACTCAGTTCTAATGAGTTTGCTCACTGACCTCAGGTCAACAAGTACTAAGTGGAGGAGCCAGAACTCAGCCTGGTCACATGCTGACAACCCCGTGCTCCCGACACAGGTTAATATATTCGCCTTGTCCACTCCGTGCTCCTCCTGAATAACCACGGCAGGTTTAAGGTTCTGGGAAGCCCTGCAGTGGAGAATTCTGTGTCATGTTGCTCAGTTGACTGTCTTCCAAACTTATTTGGCCATAGAACCCGTTTACCTTTTAGCAGCTATAAACATTCTCCAGGAATAAATTTCAGGGGCTCCTGAGATAGTCCAAGTATCTTGGCTACAGAACCACAGGAACTAGAGCTCACAGATGCTACCAGCAATTCACGTGGTTACCAATCCCCAAATGCATTGGGTGAAATCAGTTCTTCTATTTCACCCGCCACAAACACACATACTCTGGGGCTGGTGACAACTCAGCTCAATAAAATGCCTACAAAAGCACAAAAGTTGACTCGTGCTATCAGACTGTGCCAGTCACAGGAAAAGGTAACTTGCACAGAGAAACAGTGCACAGCTGTCATCCCTTCACACAAACCTTCAAACGGGATCGGTGCCATTTCTCAGGAAGTGGTGTTTTGCTGTGACAGGGACTTTCAAGGCAGAGGAACAGAAAACTACAGTTGTAAGCAAGTATATTTTCCAAATTTGCGCTTGCATTCTGGCTTGCAATCCTTTCATAGAAACAGCACGTAAAACATATTCTTTTGATTCTTTTCATATCTAGGAGAGTTTATTCAAAGGCATACATGTTTGATAATAAACTTGGCTTCAGAAGAAATGCGAAGAAAAATCAAGCATATTAACTCATTCATATCACTGGGACATCCCTTCCTGCCTTGCCCTGTGACTTTAAGTATAAGTACTATTAAAGTACTAAAGAACGCTCTAATTCACAGGGAGATCAGCTCGGTGCTTTGTGACCACTAGAGGGGTGGGATAGGGAGGATGGGAGGGAGACGCAAGAGGGAGGAGATATGGGAACATATGTATACGTATAGCTGATTCACTTTGTTATACAGCAGAAACTAACACACCACTGTAAAGCAATTATACTCCAATAAAGATGTTAAAAGAAAAAGAACGCTCTAATTACATAGCTTTAATAGACTTATTAAACAGTAAATGGTGATTTCTCCCCATAGTACCCAATTTACTACATAAAGACTAAATTTGAGACCAGAGAGGACTCAAACAGAGTGATTGTTGGGCTAGACAAAATAGAATATAAATGTATGAGGAAAACTGAATATGCCCACGTAATTCCCACATTACGTTTTGTAAAGCCCCCTGAGATGTTCCTGAACACAGACTACAAGATACGTGTTTAACTGAAATGATTATTTCTGAACAACAGCATGTTCTATTGAAAATAACATTTATGAATGTACAAATTAACTCAGTTTGAGAAGGGGAAAAATATCAGACCACAGAAGACTTTTCCTTTGCAAAAGAAAACTTGAATATTAGCAACATTTGAACATCTCTTAGAAAAAATACTCTTTCCCTGTGTTTTCAAAAGCAGTAGTATTATTAAGAAAACCCATCTGCCCAACATCCAAGCTGCACATTCTAGGGTTCTTTTCATATAATCAAAACAATCATCCAAAACATGTCACTAACCTTAGTGAGTTTGCTCTAGTTCAGGGCCCTGAAGGTTCAACAATTGATTTCATCAGCACACAAATCACATATTCATTTCTCAGGAGTGGACTCCCAAAAACTCAGTCCTGAGACTGATGTTTAAAATCAGAATCCCAAAGAGATATTTATACACCTGCGTTCCTAGCAGCATTACTCACGACAGCCAAAGGCAGAAGCAACCCAGGTATCCACTGACAGATAAATGGGTAAACAAAATGTAGTATATGCGTACAATGCAATACTAGCCTTAAAAAGAAGGAAGTTCTGATGTATACTACAATATGGAAGATCCTTGACGAAATAAAGTACGCCAGTCACAAAAAAAATACTGTCTGATTCCACTTATATGAGGTACTAGAGTAGTTGAATTCATACAGACCAAAAGTAGAATGGTTGCCAGTGGCTGGGAGGAGGGGGAATGTGAAATTATCATTTCAAAGGTACAGAGTTTCAGATTTGCAAGATGAAAAGATGGTGGTGATGGATGCACAAGGTGAATACTTCATGCCACTGAACTGTACACTTAAAAAGGATTGATGGTAAATTTTATGTTATGTGTATTTTACAATTTTAAAAATTCAGAATTCCTGTTTTTAATGTAGATAGAAAAACAGACTGTCGGGGACTCGAGTATTTTCGCTTTTATAACTAGCCTGGCCACTATGACAGAGCATCACCCAACCGTAAATGGAAGGCTGCTTTGAGGACATACATTCAAACAAGGGGAGTACAATGAACTGGATGTTTGGGGCCTCCGTCCAACACAGACACATCAATGTCACAACGGGGACAGACCTGTCATACCATCCAAAACACTTGGATTTCTGGAGGCCAGGACTTGCTGTGTCCATTTTATCAATGAAGACAGCCTTGCCAGGGGTCTTGGCTAAGGTTCCCTCCAGTGGACTGCCAAAACCTGCCTGGTTTTCTTTCTTGCGTCTTCCCAAGACTAATCAATCCTCTTCTGATTAACCCAGTCATTCTTTCGCTATGCAATTATATTCAATTAGATCACAGTTGAAGCTTTCAGATCCAGGTGCTATTCTGCCTAAAGTAACCTTACAGATGAGAGCAAAGATTGCTGATTTTACTTTAAAGAATCTCATGTTTCCTTTATATGAGGTTTCAGGGGATACCTCCTCCGAATGCCCGGGTACTGACATTTATAGACCTTATCCATGAGAGTAAATAAAATATTTAGTTCAAACAAATTTTTTTCTGCTTTATATTGTTGGTATCTAGGAAAGTCAACACTTACCCTATTCTTAAGAGCCACCAATTATGGTATGAAATGTTGATGGGAATTACCGAGAGATCTGAGATAAAACACAGCTTGGGGAAAAGGGGACCAGGGTAAGAAAATAGAAATGAAGCATGAGATAAAGTAAGAAGGAAAAAGAGAAAATAACAGCACGTGTCTCATGGAGTTATCTATGTATAGAATAGATAATATTATTGAATGCCCAGCAGCTCCCAAATACCACAACACAACCCATTGATAAAATACAGCTGAGTTTATTATCACGGTAAGACAGAACACCAACTCTATAGAGCATTGTTTGTAACTCAGGAGCAAAGTTTAAGGTAAGTATTTCAATGTGGAGCTTGATTAAGACTGGGTAAAGATCAGGAGATAATAGTTTAAGACTGGTGAAAGAGCAAGGTGAGAATTTTGAGGTGAGGGATTCAAAGAGTCTTGGGGTATAAATTGCCTACTGAAATGTTTAAGGGTCTTTGGGGAAGTTCCTGTAATGAACAATAAATTAATTTGTCTGGACAAGAGTATCCCGGAACAGTAAAATTATGCCAGTGAAAACAATGCAATAGTAAAATCATGTTAATGTAGCCCATAAGCTGTGTGGGATACACGGTCTCAGTTCTCAGTATAATATGTATATGTGTAATGTTTAATATGTAATATACTTTATCAACTGCTATATTACACAGCTCCAGGGAGCACCTTCCACATTCTAGCCTTGAAAACAGTGTTCCTGAATTAGGCAGTGTGAGCACCCTATTATATTTGTAGCGTGTACTGTAATATATTTAAGGTCAAGTAGATAAACAACAAGGGCTAGTGTACAGCATAGGGAACTCTACTCAATATTCTGTAATAACCTAAATGGGAAAAGAATCTGAAAAAGGATGGATATATGTATATGTATAACTGAATCACTCTGTTGTACACCTGAAACTAACACAACATTGTAAATCAACTATACTCCAATATAAAATAAAAATTTTAAAAATAAGGTAGAGAATAATATACTACATATGATATAAATTATATATAGCACATAGTATATAGCACATATTTATGATAAAAGGTAAAGCACCAGAGTCTTCACAATTTACGAAGTATCACTCAGTACATTCTGATTTTCTTTTTTTCATAAGAACTATGAATTTATCAGGTAAGAACTTAAGCTAGGAGACATTTTTGAGGTCCCAACATCTAGCAAAGTACCTGACCCATACTAGGCCACCAAGAAACGCAAAATGCTGAATAAAATTACACCTACCTCTCAATTTACCTGAACTCTGTTAACATTTTTCTTAGGACAGAGTAATGATGACGTTAGCTTTTTTTTTAATATGCATAATCCCCTCTGGGGGGTCCTGAGCTGTCTGTGAAGGTCAGCAGTACCCCCGGGGTGGCCCACGCTATGAGAGTACACCCTGGCTACAGGGCGGGTGGTCAGTTCATCCCACAACACAGACCTAAGCGTGACCTGAAGGAGTGAGCCAGACGGAGTGCAGGAAGAAAGGCGCACTCCCAGACCCCCCCAGGGCAAGAAGCAGCCGGTGCGAAGCAAAAGGATGGCCAGTTCAGGAACCGAGACGGAGCTTAACCATTTGACCTGAGCAGAGGACAAGGCAGGAGATCAAGCTGGACAGGCTACCAGGGACACACTCACAAAAGGCCCAGTGGGTCGTCTCAAAGATTAGATGATCCCGGGAAGAAAGACGAGCCCTTGAAGGGTGTTAAACGGAGGATAAACTTGGTGAGATTCATGTTTTAGGAAGGTCCCTCTGCCTGAGGTGAGCGCAGTCCGGGTAAGCGGTGACAACCCACATCTGGGCAGGCACCCTTTACCAGGCCCTCTGGTGCTGCCCTCCCCTTGAAGTAGGGTTTGTAGCGAAGCAAATGTGGTTCCATCAGGGGGAACCCCAGGAAACTGACACAGTTACTGCATGTCATGGGTAGACTGGAGGGAGACAAGGCTACTAGAGTCACCAGCGCGTCACTCCAAAAACTCCCACTCAACGTCTCTGCTGTTGCTTTTTCCCTATGCTTCCAGCTGATTCCCTCTCTATCCTAGATCCTTCTCCTCTATTTGACTGAGACATGCCACCCCACCTTCTGCTTGCATTTCTCACTCATCAAAACAAACACCAGGGCTTCCCTGGTGGCGCAGTGGTTGAGAATCTGCCTGCTAATGCAGGGGACACGGGTTCGCGCCCTGGTCTGGGAAGATCCCACATGCCGCGGAGCAACTAGACCCGTGAGCCACAACTACTGAGCCTGCACTCGGCAACACGAGAGGCCAAGATGGTGAGAGGCCCGCGCACCGCGCTGAAGAGTGGCCCCCGCTTGCCGCAACTAGAGAAAGCCCTAGCACAGAAACGAAGACACAACATAGCAATCAATCTTTAAAAACAAACAAACACCAAGTAGCTCAATGTCTGTGACTTCAGAGCCCCTAGGAACGGGGTTGGTCTCAGTTTAACCCACCAGAGCAAGGACATGAACAAGGTACCTGCAAAAGCGATGGGAATGTTACAGGACTACGTTCTTCGGCCAGATGCGCAGCGAGCCAAACGCTGAGATGCCGAGGTTTGCAGCAGAGAAGGGGTTTATCCGCGAGACAGCCAAGCGAGGAGACTGGAGAACAAACCGCAAATTCGCTTCCCAGAAAGTGAGGGGCTTGGGGTATTCAGGGATAAAGCTGAGGCCTGGGGAGCATGGAGAGTTGATCGGAGAGAAGGAAAAGGTGAGGTAATCGTCATTCTGAGCAGGCGCAGCTAAGCTGCACGCTTCCGACCACGGGGCGCACGCTCTGAGGGTGGAGTTTTGGGTCTTCTGACCTCAAAACACCACCCATCGGGCACTCGCACATGCTCAGTTGGAGGATCATTGGTCCCACCCAGTCTTAAACTGCTCGAGCTCTAACATTACACAGCTGAATCCATGTTCCTGAAGAACAGCTTGGGCAAACATCTTATTATTTAGGCTACGTGACGCTTGGAGGACATGCAAGTTTTTGTAAAAACAATTCAATTGAGCTTGATCAGTGTAGGCAGGTTAAGTTCATTACTCATTAGGCAAGTTGTAGTTTAAGGGATCTGATAACTACCCTCAGTTTCAGGGGGATATGGACAAATATTTAGCAGACAAAACTAGCAGGTTTCGGTGACCAATTATATGAGAGAGAGAGAAATCTAGGCTGACTTGCTTCCCCAAGGCCACTGCCATAGACCAGGCTTTTACTAATTTTTTTGGCCTAGATTTTGATGGCATTCACCTAACTGCAGTCTCCCAGCCCCTAGTTTCTGTCCAGATGTATTAAGTGGTTTGGAACAAATCTGAGCATGTCTCTCTCCAGGTTCCTGGCTTTTAACGGCTCCCATTTCTCTCTAGGTGGAGTTCAAACTCCTTCACAAGGTCTGCTAAGACCTTCATGAAAAAGCCCTTGCTTGTCAGGGGCCTCCTTTCCCACCACTCCCCTATGGGAACACTCACTGTACTTTGGGATTAAGGAATGAGTTTAGATTTCAGAAACACACCACCTTCTCTCATTCATCTATTGTTTCAGCACAAAGCTGCTCAACTTCTACTGGCTGTTCTAGGCTCAGGGCAAGCACCACCTCTTCTGAGTAACTGTCACCCACTCCAAAGTGCTGCTACAGCCCCTCCTGTCACCTTGGGTGTAATGAGTGGATTACTTTGCATACCTGCTGGAGTATAAACTCTCTTTTTTTCTAGTTAACCTCCTGCCACTAGACCACAAGCTCACTGAGGACAAGGACTGTATCTTCTCCACCTCTGAATACTCAGCATCTAGCTTGGCTTACAAAAATGAACTTGTTGAGTGAATGAATAAAAGGGGTGGAACCAAGACTCAGATCTAAGACATCTCACCCTAAACCCAGTGCTTTTGACAATATATCAAAGCGAGTAAGAGTGATGCATCATGGTAGAGGACTAAATAATTCAGGTGGCAGATTTCCTATTTGGAATCCAGCCCAGGTGGGGTGGGAAATGCTGAAATGGTGATAAAATGGGTAAATTAACATGGATATTAAGAGACCCTTCTACCTAAGCCTACACTGACTCCTCAAACTACTAGTATAGTACAAAATACTTAAAAGATTTAGTCCTAAAGTTAGCAAGAAGATACAGTATCCTTTTACTGAAATCCAAACATGCTTGAAAATATTCTGAAACATATTTGTTATGTAAACACATTCATATCATATCCATCAATAAATGCCCTTAATCCTTTTATTTGGGAGCTAACCCAATTTAAAAATTTTGTATTTTCCTATCCTCTCTCTCTCTCTTGCTCTCTATGAGGGGGCATAAAAAACAAAAGGGGTAGAATGCAATACTGTCAGTGTGGTTGTCTTTTTTTATATTTATCAGCAAAAGGCTCCATTGGGAAAGAAGTTGAAAATTAGTACTGAATAGCTGACCATGTACTTTCATAAATGTTTCTAAAAATTACCTTTGTTGTCTCTGATTCAAAGAATTATTAGTGTGCAAATTTTAAGCAGCAACAATCCAACCCGTGCAGCTTTTATAAAGGACTCTAGCCAAGACCTTCTTCTCTTTTACTACAAACAAAAGTAAAACCAATAAGCCAAGGAAACTGCAGCAATGTATTTATTGGAAATGAACTAGACATTACATTAATAGGATGAAGATGTAACAATGCATTTAGCATAATCGTTGCAACATTTAAAAGATCACAAAAGAAAAATTCATTTTCAAAAGAAATATTGTATCCAAGACAACTTAAGCTCTGAACACCATAATACAACTCTAACGTTGACTTTGAACATCCAGAATAAAATTTACTTTAAACGGAAGAACTGGAAGGAAAAGTTTCTTTTCCCAACTTGAAGATTCCCTGGCTACCACCTGTGTATCACACACGAGGTAATTTTCATCACCAGACAGTAACCAGATAATATTTGTCATATTCCTCATAGGAAAATACCTCTCCTACAAACAGAGAAATTTGAGGGAAATCCAAGCAACAAAAGAGTTGGTGGCCCCAACTGATTGGGTCAGCATTTTCTAGAACCTAGAAATTAAGTTAACTTTACTAGTAAGACTTCATTTCCTTTTGAGAAACTGCCTGGATTAGAGGGCATGCTGATTTGTAACAAGAGTCACTACATTACACTGAGTAATGCGGTTTGAGATGCTTATCATCTGCTCATCAAAGTTTTCTGAAACCTTTAGAGCTTTATTCTTCTACTCTGTAATACATTGTAGCTTGTGTATAACAAACTCCCTCTGAAGAAAATTATCCCAGGTAATCCATCTGTGATAATACAAGTACTGCAAAAAGCAGTAATGAAAAATATTGTTTGGAAAGGCAAAAACGCTGTTATCAACTTTCCGAGGCACTATCATAGAATCATCTCTGAAATGGAGAAATTCCATGTGTAACTTAAAAATAAAGTTTTTAAGTTACTTTCCTTCCATTCACCCAGCATGCATGAATGTCCACGAATAATCTATCTGTAGACTGAGAAAGTCAGGAGTCCAAACGCAGAGCTGTAGGTTTTAGAAGGGCTTTCTCCTTCCCTTCCCATGGATTTCAACAGTTTACTTAAAATATTCCACAGGTCTCATAAATTGTCACATGGAAGGGGAAGATGATTACAAGCTTATCAGACCTGTCAATTGGCAACAACAACAAAAAAAGTATCTCAACACAGTACATCATCTTTAGAAAACCAATCATAATTTCATTTCCTTAGCCCCCATTGAAGGTAGAGAGAACTAAGGTAAGAGTGCCTACATTTTAGTGGGAAATGGCAAATCCTTATCACCAACTGTGGCACCAAGTAAAGGGAAGTTCATCACAGCTGTAGGAATAATTTAAATAAAAAGGTAGAAAGTAGATCTAGACAATTTAGGTCCTAAATTAAATTTTTGAGGACTGATTTTTTTTTTTTTTTTTTTTTTTTTAGGACTGATATTTTTAGTTTAAGTAACAATGCTGGTCTAATTTCCTAGAAAATTAGTAGTGTTCTCTTCCACTTTGAGCTGGGGGGGCAGACTCAGCCACAGTCTTGCTTTCTCCTTACACACACCTAAAGTAATGCCTGACCAGACTCAAAATGCATGTAGATGCAACATGCTCATTGGCACAAAGCAAACAGCAGGGGAAGGCCCCTACTTTCCTGAAAAACCCATAAGGAGCTTGACTGGCAATCAGTCATTTTCCTCATATATATATATATTAAAAATGTCAGTAGATTTTAAGACAGATGCACATAAAGCTACACAAAGGTTTCCACCTCTCCACCACTGAGTGAAACATGCTGTTCTTTGGAGAAAAAAATACATTCATTTTTTTCAAGTATATTTCAATATACAAAGATGTTCTAGCTTTGTTTCACTACAAAAACAAATGATTTCACATGTGTCCAAGGGGAATTTCATTTTAACTTCCCTTTGGTCTAGATTTCACGAAGGTTTGATTTTTTTTTTAAAAATTGCTCTAAATATACATCTACTCCTTTATGTGAAAGCATGAACTCTTTATGTCCATTATATATATATATATATGTACATAGTCAACAAGGACAGCAGAAAACAGTCTACCTATGTACAATGGCTTTGAACTGGCATGCTCTAAGGAGAGCGAGGGTTACCGGCTCTGACTTGGGCTCGGAACCAGTTCAGTGGTTCTGTCAGCTCTGGGCCAGCAGCATGCAGACTCCTTCTGTCAGTGGCATCCTCAGAGCACTTCCTGCTGGGGTGGCACGTCTTCAGTTACGGCTTGTTTCCTGTCTTGGCTCCGCTGTTAGGGTTGCAGTTGAAGTCTCTCAGCAGCGGTTCGCAATTGGCCAGAGCATCTGCCGGCAGCAGCTTCTGAATCTGCTCCACTGCCTTTTGATAAGCCATTTTCTCTTGTTCCAGGGTCCGGATCAAAGACTTCATTTTGGTCTCTCTGGTTAAAAGATTTTCCAGGTTGGATTCCAAGGTCTGGATTTTAGCGTGAGCTATCTGTTTGGGGCAAAAACCAAAATCCTCCAAATCAGACATTTGAAGGTTTTGTTTCTTCATCATAGCAGCAGCCAGACCTTACATATATTAACTAATCATGTCATGTTACTTAATACAACAGTATACGAAGCAAATACTCTGAAACCTCCCATGAAATGGAGATTTCTTTAGGTTTCTCAAAAATATAACTAGGGTACTAACAAAATACATCTCATTTCACTGAATACACCAAAAATGCAAAATCAAATCAACATCCCAGAGTGGTGAGGGTCCTCACTCCACACACAGGTCTTCTCCTGGAGTGACTGGAATCTGACAGGGAGAAACAGGAGATTCCTGACTGCCCTGAAGTGCTAAAAGAGGCTTTTTGCCCTCTGAGTGGAAATGAAGGGTTGTCTCAACACATACTTGGGACCCTATCAGTTTTTACGGGTGTCGGGTGTGCCCACGTAACTTGGGAACCCAGAGGTGATGAGAACATTGAACTGTGAAAGAAAAAGTCTGTAACCATTAATAAACATCATTATAATATAAAGCAGGTGCAAACCCACTTTCCCTAATAAGGAAATGCTCAATCAATCACCACTGAAACATCCTAGCAATAAGGGTCAATACCCCAACTGTTTTTCTTTCTGAAAATAGACAGTGTTGGCTCTTTTTTTGAACAGGAAAAGGCATAAAATTTTCTATGGGCCAGAGCTAACGTAGATGAAGCGAAGGAAGCCAGTGTTCCTTCTCTGGGAGAAATTACTCTAGAGACCCTCATTTCTCAGCTGCATCTCTCCTGGCTATCTTTGTCAGAGGATTCACTGCACATCAAAGCAGAGTTTTAGTGTCCTCTAGGGTGGGGACGTGCGCAGTGCTGGGGAAGTGGCGGGTAAGCAGAAACCAATGAGCCGTGGAGCACTTAAGCTCTAACTCAGCACTTAAGCTCCACCTCCCCCAACCCCCAGCCCCCAGCTTCACCTTCTCACCTCCCCCTCCTCTGGTCACACTGAAGCCCCACCCCTCAGGGCTTGGATACACAGCGCACTTCATACAGGTTGCAGGTGCGTAATATTAATTTATACTAAATCACTTACCACATTGGTAAGGGTGCGTTGACAAATAGATAATATTTTATATTCCAAAGTAACTGTAAACTCCTTGATGGCAGGGATTATGTGTTACCAATTTTTGAATTCAATTCTCTCAAAAATGTCTCCTTTTCTTTCCATTTCTGTGAGTTTTACTCTAGACAGTTCTCATCATCCCCAGTCAGATTTCGACAAATAATTGCTAGCTGGTCGCCCTACCTTCTCTCCCCGTTCTAATCTGTCCTCATCAAGATTTCCAGATTGATCTTTCTAAAATATGGTTCAAAAATTTCGAGAGATTTCCTTCTCAACATGATTAAAGCCGTGTTCTTCTGCTTGACCTGGAAAGTTATCTACAATTCTGTCTCCATCCTGTTTATCCCACCTCTCTCCAACGTAAATCTTAAACTGATGTTAAGCTTCCTCTACTGCTCTGCCACATCCTCCTTATTTAAACACCCCCTACTCCTCACTCCTTTCTCCCACCAACCCTCCGGAGTCCAGCTCAAGGCCAAGTCCCCTAGAGTTTTCCCAGCTTCCTATAGTCAATCCCTCCTCCCTTGAACTGAAACCAAACATGTACAACACCCAATAAGTATTGAACGAGATTCTGCTTTCAGCTGCCATTTAACTATTTTGGGAGAGTAGATTTCCTCTCTCAGCTGGTATTCAAATTGATATGTGCATTTGCAGCGCCCAGAGCACTTGGACACAGTCCGATACACAGGCCCACAGTCAGCAATGGTTCAATCCACACCACAGCTCTATCCTTTCTGGGATGGTTCTGTGCAGGCAAGGAGGCACCCAAGTGCGTTTCTGATCAAGTTGTTATCTCTTTACCTGTAATTTTTCTAGGAGGTCCATGTTTTGTCTTTTCAGTTGGCTGTTGGCCCTCTCCAACTTCTCCATGGGTTCGCTCTCCTCGCAGGCGTAGGAAGATTCCTGGAGCTCATCCTGCAGCACGTGATACTCCACCTCATAGGCGTGTAACTGCTTGGAAATATCCATCTCAAAAACCTGCCGTGAAAACACCGTGGGTTAGTCTGACCTTCAGGATGTGCACCAAGATACAGTCTGTGTATCTAGGGTACTTCATGTAGATTTCCCAATACTTTTTTTTTTTTTTAATTTATTTATTTATTTTTGGCTGTGTTGGGTCTTCGCTTCTGTGCGAGGGCTTTCTCTAGTTGCGGCAAGCGGGGGCCACTCTTCATCGCGGCGCGCGGGCCTCTCACTATCGCGGCCTCTCTTGTTGCGGAGCACAGGCTCCAGATGCGCAGGCTCAGTAGTTGTGGCTCACGGGCCTAGTTGCTCCGCGGCATGTGGGATCTTCCCGGTACAGGGATCGAACCCGTGTCCCCTGCATTGGCAGGCGGATTCTCAACCACTGCACCACCAGGGAAGCCCCCAATACTTATTAATGATGAATAGTATGACATATCAAAAGGAAGAATAACAAGTGTGACTGTCAAGTTAAGGACAAACAGATGATTTCTATACAACTGAAACATTCTCATGATGAGGCCAAGACTCTAGAAAAAGTTAATGCTCAAAGATATTTTGCAACCAAAATATACATAATCTAGGAATGGTCTCCCAAAATGTAGCCTACCAGATAAACGACATTAGTTACTGAGTAACTCTTACCTGAGTTAGAGATCATCTTTGCTGGTTATAAGCACAATTGCATAGGGTATTTCTATAATAATGAGACCAAAAGCCCTTCTAATTGTTTGTCAATGGGGCAGAAAGGTCTTATGCTAAATATTTTCATCTACTTGCTAATCCACATGAGCCTCTTGGAAGTCACTAACATATCCTACCATAGAGAGAATCTTCTAAATTCAAAATCTTCAAAAACCCTGGGCACTCTACAGAGCTATTTAATTGGGGCTACCTCTGCTCTCCCATATCGCCACCCATTAGGAACAGTTTGCTTAGAAGTCAGAGGACAGGCAACTCCTCCTTAGTCTAAACTGGTGAGGGAAAGTGAGGCAGCAGCTGCCATTTAAGCATCTGTATCTACACTAACACTGTAGGTAGAAAAGAAACCTACAGTGAGAAAAATCTCACTTGCTTACTTACCCTACTACTGTTAGAGATACTCAAATCTCAGAATTTAAATGATATTTCGAGACAACCTGGTTATTCCCCTCAAACAAGCATCATCTTTTCCCTATGCAGTGGGTATGAACACAACGGACTACTACACAACCATTAAAAATGAGGGTATGGATCTACATTTATTGGCATGGAAAAATATCCAATACTCTACAAATATTTTATTAAAAAATCAGGTTATACAATAGCATGTATAGTAAAACTTCACTTAAGTAAAACTGTATACATATTTATTTGTGTATATAATTAAAGAGAGATTAAAAAAGGATATTTAAAAGGCTTTAAGTCTCAAGGTGTTGAGATCTGTAGTTACTTTTACTTTCTTCTTGGTGCTCTTCTGCATTATTTGTGTTTTTTACAGTGACCATAAATAAACTTTATTTATTTATTCATCAAAGTCTCCTTTAATATTAACAGTTCATTGCATATTCAACTCTATTTGTTAGAAAATTATCTCTAATATCAAGTCCAAATCTACCAGCCCATAAATTCTATCCATTAATCGTAGTAATAATCTCTAAAGCTAGGCAATTCCATTATTTTAGAAGAGAGGTGATCTGATTTCAAATCAGGTAACGTCTCTCTCTAAAAGCACAATCGCTGCTTGCCAGTCCAAAAAGATATTTCTGAAGAATTAGTAAACAAGTGAATGTGTAAGTAAAAGTTATATTTTTCAGTTTCCAGAGCATTTTAACAAATAAAATCTGTTCATAGATATTTACAGAATAATCTGCTTGTGATTTCAATTCCACGTAGTGGAAAGAAAATTTTATGTGTAATAATATAAGTTTTTCTTATAGAGTGAATTATAGTGTACAAAATTCTTCAACTGAATTGGTTACATTTGCTCCTAAAAACGATGTTATTCCCATTTTGCAGGAGAGGAAGTTGAAACTCAGAGAGGTTGTAACTTGCCCAAAGTCACACAGCTAGTAGATAGCTGGACACCAGCACAAGATCTCAAACAACACCCTTTCTCTTGCTCTAAACTCTGTCTTTTATCTGCTACCCTAAGGGCCTCTAGGAAAGTGGTAAATTTAAATTTTATCAATACTCATAAGGCATGACTGCTGTATCTACAAATCTGGTCTTAAGTGTATTCATGTCATCTGAACAACAATCTATAACTACCACTTACCTGGTCCCTATGAAGAGCCAGGGACTAGATATATGGTGTGCTGATTACCCTCCATTTGCTTCCCAGATCCATTCTCTGCCCTCATGCATCCTCTGTACCCTGGGAGGCAGAACCCTGTGACCTGTTTTCCTTGTTGCAGGCTTCTGGTTAGGTATGGCCAATGGGAAAAGTCATCAGGAGATCAAAAGGGGCAGGGGAAAGAGGTTGGGTACTTCTTCCCTGCTCCTTCCCTGTCTGGCTTACCAAGAACACAGCAACCTCCAGAGTTCTGGCACTCGCTAGGCCTGGTAACGTTATTCTGTCCTCCTTCTCCTGATGCAGCACCATGGGTATGAACAGTTTCCCTCTGTTACTAGTTCCTGGGTACCTAGACATCTGTGCCCGGTTCCCTTAACCCTGCCTACACCCCTGTAAATGGTACCTTCCTTTGAATCACTGGAGGTAGACTCTGTTTCCTGCAAGGGACCCTGACTGATACAGCAAGTCTCATTTAAACTGCACAAAACCTCTTGGATCAGAATTGTCCCATTCTGGAGGTGAGAATACTAGGGTTCAGAAGATTAGGGTGATGTGTGCAAGCCAAACAACTAATAAAAGAGCTAGAAACTGATGTAAACCCAAGACTGTCTAATTCTAAAGTCTATTCTGTTGTCACATATACTCCTTATATATTTTAAAACAGAATTAACAATATTACAGAGGTAAGTGAGTCTCAGCTTACTTATTTATTAGGTATTCCTAACTCTGTCAGTTCTATCTTCAGTCTCACCATTGGTCTAAATTGGAAGATTCCTGAAAAACTCATGATGTAGCACTGAACCACCTTGCCCGGACACAGCCTCACAAACAATGTCACAAGGGAGAAATTACACAATAGTCTCGTTTCTAGATAAAATGTATTTGATCAAATCAAAAAGAAAAAAACCCTGTCAAGCAAAACTACATCTTTATGCTAAAACATTTAATAAATAATTAGTAGAGAAACTGCTGTATAATCTTATATCTTATTACCATTTAACTCATACCTGGGTGATAAGTTTTTCCATTTCAGAGGAATTCATATCAGGGAGTGTGCTTTTAAGGAATTCAACAATATTTTCAAAGTTTTCACATTCCATTATGAGTGCCTCTTGGTTGCTCAGCAGGCTGAGGGCAACCTTAAATATAACTTCAGTTCCCTGAAGAAAAATAATATCTGAAAAAAAGAGATATAATTTTCATGATCAAAATTATGCATCTACTATTGTAAAAAGTGACCTCTGTGTGTTAATGGGATTTTTTGGTGTGTTTTTTTTTTTCTGTGTGTGTGTGTGTCTTGTTTTAATTACTGCAACAGAACCACAGAATATTTTGCAAAATAAAACTGGTCAAAATCACCTAGATTTGAAATAAATAATAATATGACTGGAACAAATAAACAGTTGTTTAAATATTCCTACTTATTTAGGAACCTCAGATAAGGGCAGGGTAAAAAGAAAAAGATAAATTATATATCTGTTTGTCCATTCATTTATAATTTTTACTGCCAAATTTAATGGAGACTAGGTATACCTCAAAAACACTGATTCCGTTGATATTTAGGTTTTTCTTCACAAAGGGAATACAGAAACAAATCAACATAACCAATTAGGACTATTTAAACTCTCATGACCAGAATAAAAAACTAAATGAACCAGTTAATATGTGTGCAAGCCAAACAACTAATAAAAGAGCTAGAAACTGATGTAAACCCGAGACTGTCTAATTCTAAAGACTGTACTAGAGCAGGAATTAAAAAAAAAAAAAACTTTAAAAGAAAAATCAAAACCAGAAGAGAAAAAGAAAAGCTACCCTAACCCTGAACTTTGCTTCCTAACAAATACAAACATGCAATAGTTTTGAAAAGTACTAAATACTTTTGTATGAGCGTTCCTCTCAATCCATGCCATTCCACAATCAATAATAAACGGGAGGTCGTTAAAAATGAGGGGACCGTGGAACAATTACTTCAAACATGGTCATTCTTCTTGCTCACGCATCTTTCCCTTTGCTGACAGTCTCTATTCTTCACTAAATTCTAAGAAAAGAATGGAGCACCTATTGTAGAGCTGACAGCATCTTTCATATTCTCTTAGCAAAAAACAGACGACTGGGGAGATGTTTCCTGAATTCTGTTATCAAGCTTCCAAGGGTAAGTCAAAGAGAGATACCCTAAATATTTAGAGATACCCTAAATATTTTGATTTGATAAGCTATTTTCTGAGAAGCAAATATATAAATGAAAAGATTTAAAGAAGACCCATAAATAGGAACCCAAGCTCCAAAGAAAACTTCCCTGGAGAAAAGCAATCGTGTATACTCAAGAAGAGAAATTTGGTAAACATTTGATTCTGTGCATCTCGGTTTTACTCTTTTGCTGCACTTTGCCTATAAATTGTATTAGTGCTCATGCAGTGTTTAACCTTTAAAGCCACAGCCCCCAATAAGAAAGACACTGTACATTGTAATCTGGTGTACGTATACATATTACATCTATATCTTCAAATTTGAAGTTTCTCCAAACATTTTTCCCTACAACTGATATTTTCTCTGTATTCTATTCCAGTCCATTTTTTTTCTAATCCTGGTAGTGACCTACAATTGGGCCAATACTTACAATTTGACAAAAAAGCTCCAATTTAGCACAGTTATAAATATTGACTATTTTCACCATAGATACCAGATAGACGAGCAGAACATACAAACTGGGAGCCCCTTCTGAGGTCATCGAGCTCTCAGCCTTAGAACAAACCTCTGGCAAAGAGTTGTTTTTTAAAAAAAGTTTGCTTTTTAAATAACGAGTTTAGACAAACCCAACTGAAGACATGTGAATAGATTTAAAGGCCCCATAAGGGAGCATAAACGGTGTCACACTTTCTTTTTATTACACTGTGGAGCAAGGCAGCAACTCAACAACTTGCCCCGGGCGCGACTGCCTGTGCACCCGGTCTAAGAGATGGGCACCACCCCTGCACTGGCGTGAGAGGAGGGTCCCTTCAGCAACAAAATGGGAATTTCAGTTACCTTGTTAACAAAAGTCACATTAAGAAATGCCATTAGAAACAACATTGAAAAAGGTACTTCTGTCAACCCAGTTAGAGAACGTGTTTCTCTGTGTTTTGAATCCAAGTTGAAGAGGACAGTGGGGAAGGAAATAAAAAAGAGGTAGTAAAGATGTGTTTAAAAATCTAAAAAATCATACAGAGTAAATCCTTAATTCATTATACTGTGATTTTTTTAGGTATAAAAGAAAATAAGAACGCCATTACAGCTTACTCAAATACAGAAGCTCAATTCTTCTTTCGCTTTGAATTTCGATTTTATTTAAGACCAATATGGTTTCAAATTACTCTCAGAATAGAGCCAGACATATTTAGTAAATTCCACTAGCAATTTGCGATTCTGTGTAATGCTTGATAAAACAACTGGAGCACCTAATGGCTAGAAGTATATCCCTTGGAATAAATAACACTGTTTCACTGGATCATCAGCTTCTCTTACCAAAAACTCTGGCTACAAATCCTAATGGAAATTGAGAGGCAAACAATGTGAGGAACCAGGGGGCAGCATAAAGACTGGGGCTGATTTCATTTTCTTCAAGATGATTGTAGAGATCTCTGTGATAGTCATGAAGGAGCCTGGACAGCTGGTACATTTGAATCTAAAGTTAATTTGGAGAAAAAAAATAAAATGTTATGCATTTATCTGAGTGTACATAAAATACACTAACTTTAATTTTATTACACTAATATTTAATAATTAATTCACATATATTTGATAAATTTGAATCTAAAGTTAATTTGGAGAAGAAAAATAAAATACTATGCATTTATCTGAGTGTACATAAATACACTAACTTTAATTTTATTACTCTAATATTTAATAACTAATTCACATATATTTGAGAAATAAAAGTAGTATTTTTTTTATACTTTTTATTTTATATTGGAGTATAGTTGATTAACAATGTTGCATTAGTTTCGGGTGTACAGCAAAGTGATTCAGTTATACATACACATGTATCTATGCTTTTCAAATTCTTTTCCCATTTAGGTGGTTACATAATATTGAGCAGAGATCCCTTGTGCTATACAGTAGGTCCTTGTTGGGTATCTATTTTATTTTATTTTATTTTTAACATCTTTATTGGAGTAAAACTGCTTTACAATGTTGTGTTAGTTTCTGCTGTATAACAGAGTGAATCAGCTATATGTATACATATATCCCCATATCCCCTCCCTCTTGCATCTCCCTCCCACCCTCCCTATCCCACCCCTCTAGGTGGTCACAAAGCACCGAGCGGATCTCCCTGTGCTATGCGGCTGCTTCCCACTAGCTATATGTTTTACATTTGGTAGTGTATATATGTCCATGCTACTCTCTCACTTCATCCCAGCTTACCCTTCCCCCTCCTTGTGTCCTCAAGTCCATTCTCTACGTTTGTGTCTTTATTCCTGTCCTGCCCCTAGGTTCATTAGAACCACTTTTTTTTTTTTTTTAAATTCCATATATACGTGTTAGCATACGGTATTTATTTTTTCTCTTTCTGACTTACTTCACTCTGTATGACAGTCTCTAGGTCCATCCACCTCACTACAAATAACTCAATTTCGTTTCTTTTTATGGCTGAGTAATATTCCATTGTATATATGTGCCCCACCTTCTTTATCCATTCATCTGTCGATGGACACCTAGGTTGCTTCCATGTCCTGGCTATTGTAAATAGTGCTGCAATGAACATTGTGGTACATGACTCTTTTTGAATTACGGTTTTCTCAGGGTATATGTCCAGTAGTGGGATTGCTGGGTCGTATGGTAGTTCTATTTTTAGTTTTTTAAGGAAACTCCATACTGTTCTCCAGAGTGGCTGTATCAATTTACATTCCCACCAACAGTGCAAGAGGGTTCCCTTTTCTACACCTTCTCCAGCATTTATTGTTCGTAGATTTTTTGATGATGGCCATTCTGACTGATGTGAGGTGATACCTCATTGTAGTTTTGATTTGCATTTCTCTAATGATTAGTGATGTTGAGAATCCTTTCATGTGTTTGTTGGCAATCTGTATATCTTCTTTGGAGAAATGTCTATTTAGGTCTTCTGCCCATTTTTGGATTGGGTTGTTTGTTTTTTTTGATATTGAGCTGCATGAGCTGCTTGTATATTTTGGAGATTAATCCTTTGTCAGTTGCTTCATTTGCAAATATTTTCTCCCATTCTGAGGGTTGTCTTTGCGTCTTGTCGATGGTTTCCTTTGCAGCACTGTGTAGATGTCAATCCCAAACTCCCTAACTATCCCTTCCCCCCACCCTTCTCCTCTGGTAACCACAAGTTCATTCTCTAAGTCTGTGAGTCTGTTTCTGTTTTGTAAATAAGCTTATTTGTATCATTTCTCTTTAGCTATAGTGGCGCAATGCGTTGGAATGCAGTACTTATACAGTATTGTTTTATTTTATTATTACGTTCACAAATCCAAGTTCATTTAACTGAGTTCATAAAGCAAGTCAGTGTAAGTCCATCTACAACTATGGAGCACATTTCTCTATCATGAGTGTTTTGGTATCACCATACGTACATGGAAATGGTAATTTTTCCTCATGTAGGAAGGTATTGCTTTTGGAATTTAAATCAAAACTGCCCTGGCTCAGGACTCTCATGGAAGGCACATCCTAATTTCAGACCAATTCCAGAAAAGCTTCCATTCTAAGGAATCTACCACATCCAGTTCAGAAGCAAGAACTTGTCTCTCTTTGCTGGGCCCAGCGTCGGATTTATAATGGAACTTGCCAGGCAATCTGCACTGCTAGGATACTGTTAGGCTTAGAAGGTTATGGAGCCAAAAGCTCGAGCTGTGATTTCTAATATCCAACGTATTCCAGCAGCATATTTTTCTTGACAAAGGAGATTAAAGCAAAAAGTGCAGTCTGAATGTTTCTAGCATTGAAAGAAGAAATTATTTTATTTGGTTACTGAGTTGATTACTCATATTTCAAAAAAAATTATAAGCAGCTTATAGTAACTTTTAAACTCTCATGTCTGGGGTAGCTAAAAGTAAAGCAGTAGCAAATAATAAACAAATCTGTGATTTGTGCTTTAACTTAAATTTTTATCTACACAGTAACAGATTGAGTAGTGGGTCCTTGATCAGTTATATCAGCTTAACTTTTTGGTGTGAATACATCTAACATTTTATTAAATCTAGCAGAACTTCTTTCTCTAGAAGGGATCATCCTTAAGTAGTTAGCTCTATAAAAGTGCCTTTAAAATAGCCAATTATATTGTGAATTCAACAAACAACTGTTTTTCAGAGCACAAAACTAAAAATCAAAGTACTAGACATAAATATAGCAAACGTTTGATCTCTACAGCACATATCTGTGCAAGCTACGGTTCCACACAAGCTGTAAAAGGAAAGAATTAAAGAGCCACAGGAAGTCATAACTCTAAAATAAGAAGCGTAGCAGCAGTCAAACAAAGAGGTTTAAAACAATGAGATTAGAGGGCTTCCCTGGGGGCACAGGGGTTAAGAGTCTGCCTGCCAATGCAGGAGACATGGGTTCGAGCCCTGGTCCAAGAGGATCCCACATGCCAGGAGCAACTAGGCCCGTGCGCCACAACTACTGAGCCTGCACTCTGGAGCCCATGAGCCACAACTACTGAGGCCACACACCTAGAGCCCTGCTCCACAACTTCTCCGCAGTGAGGAACCCATGCACCACAGCGAGGAGGGGCCCCTGCTCACCACAACTAGAGAGGGCCCGCGCGCAGCAACGAAGACCCAGCGCAGACAAAAAAATAAAAATAAATTAAAAAGAGAGAGAGAGAGATTATAATCTCATTAAGTCATGTTGAAAAAAAATCATATATTTCCCTTAGGCCATTTACAATTTAAAAACTAGACATACTGGGCTCTATCAATGAACAAATTGGTATTTTTGGTAGCTCAAAGATAAAAGAAGTCTCATTAGCAGAATAAAAAGAAAGCCTATCCTCAAAAAGCTGTTCAGCTATGATCTTAACACAGAAGCAATACTTTTTTTTATAGAACCTCACTTTTTTCCTACATTCTAAACTAGAGGTTAAGAACATTTCTTCCATCAAGGTGTATTTACATTAAATTTCTTCTAACAAATAAAACACAATTCAGTCTTCCTTCAAAGGAAACTTTCATAATAAGATGCCGTTTGCTAAGAATAAATCATTCTTCAAATCTACCTTATACATAACATGAAAATCTTCCAGTGGAAGAGACAGAACTGGAGGAAGGGAGACGCAGAGTGTAGCAGAGAGAAGATGGAAAAAAGTAGAGACCAAAGACTTCAGATAAAAAGATATAATGCTTTACACTTAACATAGAAAATGGCAGACACAAAACATGATGAGCCGTAGTTAAAAGAGACCTCGACCCCCTCATTTTACAGATAAGCTCAGTGCCTGCAGTGCCCAACCCCAAACCACACACGTAATCAGAAATCCTATCAAGTGATCCCAAGCCCGCTGCCACTTCCACTTCTGAACATCATATTGATTGGATAAGAAACACTTTCTGTTCTAGAAAGTAGAAAAGTGTTGCATCTCACTTTATAGATCAAAAAGTTCTACTTTCCCAGAATAAGGTCCCCAATCTCATGGTCTATAAGAACACTGCCCCCAAAGATTCTTAAACATCTTCATTTTCATAATTATAGACAGAAAATATTTCTTGGTAATTGTGGGCCGTATTAAATCAATGTATAAATCCAGTTTATATGAATTTTTATGATATCAAATGGATGAGGAATTTTTAAATTGAAAAATGATTGCATTTTTAAAGTGATAGCTGTATCTACCTTTTTATTTATGAACCAAGACCACATGCTACTCATAAATACTTTTCATTCTTTGAAATTTTAATGATGGATCCCAAACCGTTATTTTTGAAAATCAGAGCTATTGAACTCCTTACAAGGGCACCAATGCTTCCTACCCGATATGATACAGTAAACTGTTTAGAAATAAAGTAAAAAATAAAACCTTCCATAGTCATTACTGTTTCACTTGTGGAATGTTTATAGACCTATGCATGGTTATCAACTAGGAATCACTGTATTTGATTTCTGTATCCTGGTGAACACCCTTCATATGAACTCACAGCTGAAACCCAACATTGAGAGCAAAGCCCTATTTCCCTGCCAAAACTTTCATACTGAAGAAGTAATGAAAAATGGAGCATTCCCTCTCCACTCACCCTTTCAAGAAAATACCACTGACTACAATATTCATAAAGTGAAAACGAAGTCCTTTTTTGTCCATGGATCGGTAAGACTGAAATACTAAATGTAAAAACTGATCATTGGGAATCAGGAAAAAGTATATTTTAAAAGCATTTTAAAAATATTTTAGTTCTTATCTAAAGCATAACATTATGACTAACTGGGCATCATGCCTATCTCATTTCAAAGGAGGAAAAACCCTGACATTCTTCCCTTTAAAGCCTTCCTTTATATTTTTATGACCAAAAGCTTTATATTGCAAGGTAGTGGTTCTTTAAGATAGCATATCTACAGAGAAAATTTAAACTTTTTGTTAGAAAACAATACACTAAGGAAAGTGAAGTTTAAACTAGAGAGGAGAAATGTATAAACAGGGAGTTTGAAATAGGTTGAATATAGCAATGGCAGTGAATACCCTACTTAACTGAAAAATCTTAATGGTGCTTCTTCAGAGCATGATAAGAAAAGCAGACTGAAAAAGTACTACTGCTGACTCTGAACACTTTTTCCTCTATAAGGGCCTGTCTGACATTAAGATAAAGCAGGGGAGACGTGGAAAGTTCAGGAAGAAGCATGATATAGATACCTGCCGTTTATACACTCAAAGTAAAAGAATAAAACATTATATTTTCAGATTTCAAACAAAATATCTATGATTTTTTTCAACTGACAAGGTAAGGAAAAGTGAATAAGGTTGACTTGATACTTTCTCCAGGTAACTCATAGACTTAGGAAACAGAGACTTAACTACACACTAGAATGGCTTATTTATTTACTTCAGAAACTAAGGAAAAGTTACCCTGCATATGGATGTCATACACTTAGAGGTTTAGCAACATCGCAAATCCCACACTAAAACCATGAACTAAAACATGCCTCTACATTTATCCAAGTTCCAAGACAATGGGCCCAAATTTCTTTAAATCTTAACCGTAATTTAGAAGAGGGCTCCTGCTAAGATTTCTGGTGAGAGCATTGCACATTCCTTGTGAAGATCTGCCACTCACCTGTAGTGACATCATGTCAGGTCGGTACTGCTTGCGAAAGCCCAGGTCATACATGAGGAATTTCAGCATTTCAAAGGCTTGCTCTTCACTCATGTGCAGAAGCAGGACTCCAGCCACAAAGCTGATCCCCTGACAGTAACCCACTTCTTTGTCCAGCAATGAGTAGGCTTTCAAGAGGTTAAAGAGAGACAGCTGCCCTGCCCCAAGCTGTGCTGAAAAGTAAGGATGAGTAGGAAATGTCCTCCCTGCAGAAGAAAAGAAAAATATTTTTGAGATGTCCTGATGCTTTGGAGACCAGAGTGAAATTGCAATTCAGTGATTTCCAGGAATAAATAAACGTTCTTTTCCAAACCACTGAATGCTGCTCAGCGTACCCCTCTAACTAAGAGTCTCTCTCTCCCTCTAGCCAGTCCCAAGTCCTACCTGCCAGACCATCATAGGTGAGCAAACATTTGCTACTAACCAGCGCTTCTTTTTAGGAAAAAAAATTCCACAAACAAATCAAAGACATATTCAGGAGAGATCCCAGGAGAATAGAATATAAAACTTATTCTGACTATAAATCAAGGCTAATTCTAAGTTCACATAAAAACTACCTGCTAACTGAAATCAGAATTCTACAGGAGGTATCATATGATTTAGAAAGAAATCTTAGTGGTCCATAACAGAGTCCTTCCTGCTTTTCTTGTATTATGACACTAGAGGGACTTTCTAGGGTTTTGTTTTACATTCAGTCTATCATTCAGGAAATACTTCTTTTTTCAAATATTTTTGGCTTTCTGTTTCTTAAACTACTTCCATGAGCCATGTAGACCTCTTTTCTTTTTTCAGTGTATCCAAAAAGGTCAAGGATAGTGAAGGGTCAAGATGATTTTAAATAAATTCCCCTCTAAAATCCACCTCTGTGTATAAAATTACCATAGAGACACTTCAGCAAGTAAGTTAGTCCCGGATTTTCTAAAAAGTTGGTACTGAACGCTGAAACAAACCCTTCTTCACCACCAAAGCTGTATACAGTGCTTCGGGACTTTCCTTGTGCCATGAAAATGAAGGGGACATTAACTTCCTTGTGAAATGATTACTCATGTCAGTTAGAACTTGTAAGAAGGCCAGATTTTTAAATGTTTTCCACCAGATATGCTTAAAAGTGATTTTTCACCTAGGAACTGATAAGATTAATTCTGCAGAGCAAATAAGGGGAAGATATGAGAAAATAACAAGAACACACTGAGGAAACACAGATGGCTACAAGCAAAGTCAAATAAGCAATTTTTAAAATTATCATTTTACTTTCTCACTTAAAATGCTTGCTACAGAAAACTATAAATATACCGTCCATCCATGACATTAATTCTAGCTCCATTTTTTTCCGACCAGCCTTTTCCCTGTAATGTGATCTCATCATCTTCTCTTTAAGGATATCTTGACTAGCTCTAAATACGACATCTCAATTTCTAGTCTCATTATCAATTTCCGGTCACAGAACCACAGATCTGCAGAGGTCCATAGGGATTGCCTAGTTCACTGTCCTCATTTAACAGACAGGATTGAAACTCAGAAGCAAAATAATTTGCCTAAAACTACTGTTCAGTGATAGAATCGGGACAAAAACTGCAGTTTTCAGTTTCTCTGTAAAATTCTCCATTTCAATTCTATGGGGCTCAAAAAATATTAACTGAGTTGGCCTTTTCCCAACAAAAGCTGTTTGTCATCCAAAAGGAGCAGAGGTCCGTTTTGGCCTGTGACTTTTATATATCCTAAAATAAGATGACCCCGAATAAAGAGTAATCCTTTGTTTTCCCAAATGGGCTCAAATAACGTTATCTGGCCACCTTAAATATATCAACCTTTAGGAAGAGAGATGAAATAATCCAAATGTCAATGTACAATATTTAATCCAATAAGTTAGATATTTTAAAATAATAAAATATATTAATTTAGAGAAAAATTAGAGACAATATACTTTTTTAAATCACACCATTTTTACTTTCCATAAGTTATTTGAAATTCAGCTTTTAAAGGATGACTTTATCATGCTGCCACTGGAAATGCACATAACATTAGGACAGCTAAGTTTTCTTTCATCCTATAAGGATGTATTCATGATTTCCACAACATAACCGCATATTGTATTGATTCTTAAAGGCTTACTCAAAAGCTCGTTTTCAGCAATACGTCCAGGAATACTTAGTAGACCTTTGTTAAATTTTCTGGTGCCCCTTTAAACCTATTCTAACCTATTTCAAGACCAGTGTTGACCAAGCTAATAATTATCTATCCCAAACAAAAGTCAGTTGTTCGAAAAACAGGAACTGAGAGCACCCAATAATATGACCTTTACAATGATTCAAATACAAGATTTTTCAGAGGGCAAGTCTGAGGATGAAAACTTCACTTCATATTCAGGCGTTTAGGGTATCTTCAACCAGACATAAGGCCAACTTGCCCTCAGGAAAGGACAAAGTCAGCAACTCTGCAGACCAATAGATTGTCTTTATCAAAACCAAAAACAAATAGAAAACCCCCAAAAACTCAACAGAAGGACCTATTATGTACTTTTGTAAATTATAATCAATATGGCAAACATACCTAAATCCACGAGAATGGCATGCTGCTGAGCTGTGAGCTGCTTTAAAAGCTCTTTATAGGATGTGTCAGGAGGTTGTTGTTTATTAGGCAATCTGTGTCTTAGACGATACTGCAAAGCTAGGAACTGCCAGATTTCTCCTCGTCGACTTTTGGGAACACCTACAAAGAGATAAGAAAGCAAGGTCTAGAACACTGGAATGAAGGTGCTAAATCACAGTTGATTAACTATGTAATGCTTGAAAATAGGCAGCTCTACTGTCCTGCGTTCCACCCTATAATCACACAGTACGATGTAGTGACAGAAGCATATTTTGAAAAGTTTAATCCTGTAGCTGGTGTCTTGCAAAAGAAAACCCTCAAATAACAAGGATAATAATGGCAATATTAACAAGAACAGCTGCCACCACTGATTGAGAACCTAATACAACATTTATTGAGGACAGTTTCTGAGCATTGTAATTACAGAAACTGCACCTAATTTATTCACAGGTGCTCAGAAAACAACCTAATGAGGCAGGTAATTACTATTATCTACACTTTACAGATGGCGAAGCTGAGGCAGAAAGAAGCTAAGTAACTTGCCCAAGTTCTCACAGCTAGTGCAATTTAGAACTCTAGTTTCAGAGGCCAAATTCTGAAATACTGAAATGTATTACTGCCTATTTTCACCTTTTATTTGGTTTGAAGCTGGTAATAAATGCTAATATTCATACTCTGATTTCTAAATAGCTGTCATTAAAAAGTAACTTTGTAAAAGGGAATTAAATAGCATTCTTATATGGTCCACAAGAAAATGAAATAATAAAAATGGTAAGTACAATACGAAGGCAGTGCTCCAGAACATCATTCAGCCTTTGAGAAGAAAAGAGCTAGCATAATTGCTATATTCATGTATAATGAAACACTAACTCCAGTCTGCTTGAAAACCGAAACAAGCAATTCGAAGTACGCTAAAAGTATGTTTTTTTTAATGCCAAGGGACATGAAGTACAGCACTGGGAGGGACAGAATTCAATTCTGTACAGCGCAGGCAACTTTATTTCACTGTTTTCAGTCCAAAAAAACTAGATATGGAATAGGTTCCTGAGCTCCAGCTGGGTAGAGAAAGGTTTAATGGCACTAATCTCTTTGGGATGCAATGTCACAGTTTGCAGAAGCTGAAAGTATTACTGTCCAAAAGGTATAACTCAGGCTCACGAACATGAATTATAAGGCCCTCTACAGGGTATACCTCCAAACTACCATTTTTTAGTCCCATCACCTCCCATTCCCTGCCACACTAAGTGTATATACTAAGTATCTAGCTATACTCAGTGTAGGACCATAAGAAGCTTATGGTTATTTTCACACTTCCAGTTTCTTGTTCCTACTGTTGCCTTTATGAAATTCCAAGCTCCTCCAGTTGATTGCCTAGTGTATCTCTATTTGTCTTTTAGGGATAAGCCTGAATGCCATTCTTCTGCGGAAACTCTCCCTAACATCTCTAGGAGTAAGAAGTCCCTTTTCATATGCTATGTGACTCAGACTGTACCATTACCATATTGGATTACAGTTAGCACTATACTGTACGTTTGTCTAGTTTCCTCACTTAGATGGTGAGCTCCCTGAAAATAGTTAGCATACTTTCATCTCCTTATGATGAAATCCAAGAATATACCTCACTACTTATACATTTGTTGAATGAATGAATGAATGATCTCAAGCAAAAAGTCATTTTGAGAGGGTAACTTTCATTAGCCCATTAAATGAATCATTGATAACAGGAGAGGGCTGTCTTGTTACCCATCCAGTAACAATTCTACAAAAAAGTAATTCACTTTAATTAAATATTTATTGAGCATCTAACATATAGCAGAGCATAGAGCACGGCACTGAGGATACCTCATCACTGAGAGATGAATAAATCCATTCTCAGGAAAATTAGTCTCATTCATTCACTCAATAAATAACTTATGCAAGATGCTCTCTTAGGTGCTAGGAGTATGGAGGGTGGAGTGAGAAAACATGAAACAGATATACACATAGATACAAAGTTACAAATTATGATAAGCGCAACTAAAGGGAAAGAATCATGAGAACGAATAATAAAACAAAACTAATTTACTGGGGGAGGGGGGCACTCTGAGGAAATGGTATTTGAACTGAGAGCTGAGAGAGAATACGATTCTCCAGGCTGGGAGTGTAGGCAGCAAGCACTTCAGGAAGAAGGATGTACGGAGGCCCTGAGAGGGGCAGAGAAAGAGGGGGACAAAGGAGGAGGGAGAAGAAGATGAGATGGAAAGAAAAGGAGATGGGAAACGGGGAGAAGGTAGAGAGGATGGAAGAGGGATGGTAGGGAGAGCTGGCGTATCCATGCAAGAAACAGCCTGTGCCAGACTGGGACCCAAAGTAGCATCACTGAAGCACAGGCTACAAGGTAGGGGAGGTTAAAAAGTGAGATGAAAGACGAAGGAAGGAGAGATCATGGAGGGCCTTGGGCACAGTGCTAAGAAGTTTAAACTCTGTTCTATAAGAAATGGGAAGATGAGTACCCCTAAAACATCTCTGAGTCATACCAAAGGACAGTGTGTTCTACATCTCACACACGTTCTATTAGCCGCTATTTTGTCTCCCAAGTAATGCAGCCAGTGAAAATCTCTGGGATTTCCACATCTTCAAGGAAAAAAGAACATGTATCAGGTCTGTAAGTGTAGCACCTTACGAAATTAATTTTAATTTAAACTTAATTGGCCAACAGTTTCACATTACCATAGTCTTTTAAAACAAGATTCATGATCAGGTTATTTTGGGTACTTTGGGATCTTTATTTGTGCAGGTCATAGAGATTCTCATTTTAATACAGTTAATCTGAGTCACAGAAATTGCATCTAAGCAATTCACGTATTAGTTTTAATTTTAGATTTAAGATGTTTAAATATCAGTCGTTTTATATGACAGAGCAGAAATGCAATATAAGGCTAAATAAAAGCGTTTTTCTAAAATAAATAAAAGAATGGATGGTAGGAAAACTGATTGCTAATAATATATATCTGTACAAACACATACATGTACATGAATATACACATATATTTATAAATAAACACTTCTGAGCAAATGACAGAAATGAGTCAAGTTTAAAAGCCTGAGATATTTTTACGGATATGATCAAAGATTTGTACTAATGCATGTGATCTTTCCTTGGCAAACAACGACACTGAGTTGAAACAGCTGGTGAAGAGGCAGGAAACTGTGTAGAAAAGGTGCCTGCTGTCTCCTCAGGGACAGAATATCTCCATTAGTACCATGTGCTTACCAATACAGTCACCAACTACAGGCAGAAACAAAGTCCTCTCCTTTTTTTATAGGCAAAGCACGAAGAGAAAATTATGCCTAGGCTGCACGAATCAAAAAAATCTCTGAAGCTTTTCAAAAAAGAAAAAAGATTGATTGAGATGATCCAGGATACCTTCTTTAAGAGAAGTATGAATATCTTCCATATCGCATCTGATTTTAGTTCTGCAGTTTAACAACTTCTTATCCCAGGTTATTAAGACCTCCTTCTGACATATACCAACTTCTTCATAATCCAATTTAACTTTTCTGGACTGGAGTTCATCTCTGCTTGCTAAGAAAGAAAGAATTTACATAAGACCTATATGCTTTTAAAACACAGTATTTGTAATGTTTCATTGCATTTGTAAAACCATACCAAATAACATTTTCTCAAAAAGAAAACTTAAAAAAAAAAACAACTGAGGATACATGAAAGGTTTCTTAAATTTTGAGTCATTTCATGTAAAAACAAAAACAAAAACAAGGAATAACTTCCTACGGAGGTTTTACTCGGTATGTTACAGATGATAAGTCTTCTAAGCATAAAAAACAAACCATGTTTGAAATATCAATTTTTTGACAAATGTAATAGATAACCACAGAAGTGACAGCTTGCATCATTTTAAACACCATTAAAACGTTAATATTTTATATATGACATATGAGAAAACAATGCCTCATGCTAACCTTGATTTGAGAAATATTTGACCATGATAACCTGATACATTTTTATAACTATTTCCAGAGTTACCAATACTGCCCTTAACAATGGTAGGTTATATATTCCTGTGTCCATTTTTAATAACCTTTAAGAGGAAAATTCATTTTTCTGAAGCTAACACTACTTTCATTTTTCAAAATAATACAGAATTTTCTCTCATTTGATGGTCTAAAATCTAAGCCCAGAGTTCATTAAAAGAAATGCTTATAAAACAAACCACTATCTGTACTTGGTCTTTATCTTGAAGAATCGATTCCAAAAGAGGAGAAGGGAGAAAAAAACATGTGAGTGTATTTCCTCTCTTTCATTAGGACCACATTCAACAGGAGCCTCTCAGAGTAATCTGTATCCACTCAAGCTCCAGGGCTCAACCACCTTACCTGCTGCAACACAAATCTTTGTCATGCATCCAAAGTCCTCGACAGCACAAAAACAATAGCAGAATGAGTATTACTCTTTACTTAGTGTTTGAAGCCATTTCAAAAGAATTAAAATATCTTACAATAGACTGCTATTCCAACAGGCCAGTAAAAATTTCTACTTAAAAGTCCAGATATAATCAAAAGATAAATCGCACTACAAAAAATTCCTCCTAGATACCACTAGATGGCTTTCTAACAGTCTAGCTTTGCTTCTCGATATTTGCTTTATATTTCCCTATGATCATCAAATAATTTTTTAAAAGTTAATAACAAATATCATTCTAAATATAATCCTAAATATAACTTTATTAATGATGTTTTTCACAATGCACAAAGAATAATATTTCCTCAGATTTTTTTTTTCTCCAACCTTCTCTAGATCATTATTCATTTAAAATAATAATAATCATCTGCTATGTGCCAGTCACAGGCCCAGAGGATAAAGTGCTGAGTGAGAGCAGTTAATATTTGCCCTGGTTAACTAGGCAAGAGCAAAGAACCATGAAGAAATGCTTATCCATTAGATAAATTTTTAACAGGTTAAGCTATTTTTTGTCTTTGTTATTTAAGTACAGAAGTAAATATAGAATCAACAAACGTTTCTGATCATATATTCTAAATGTCACCTCCTCTCTTATTCTGTCAATTTATGTAGTCGTATATAATACACAGAATACACAGAGTCATTTGTATTATCCATTTCCTTATATTAACACATATAGTTGAGAAATAGTATGGCATACTGGGAAAAAGCCCAAGAACCGTGATAAATAAACTGGAGTTTTAATACTTGTTCTGCCAGTACACCACTGTTTGACCTTAGGTTAATTTCCTTAGCCTCCCCAAGCCAGTCACTAACTCAGCTGCAGAATGAAGAATGGAGCTAAATAATCTCTAATCTCCAGTTCAAATAGTCTATGATTCTAAAATTATCCATTAATATTTAATATAATATTCTACTGTACATATTCCCAACTGTTAATGAAATACAATTTCATGCTTTAAATGTTTTAAGGAAATCATAACCATCTTTTTTCAACCTCTTTTTCTGTTTATGCATTAGTTCAAGATATAATCAACTACAAAAAACATAAATTCAATTATTTTCAAAATCTATGGAAGCTTGAGTAGGCATACCATTTATCACATCAAACTTTTAAAAGCTATGTTAATAACAATTAATTGCATTTTTAACTTGAAAGGAAAGAAGATTTATTTCCGAAGGATGTTTAAAAATCGTATGTACTTTTCATTCTGCTAAGAACATAGCAATAATATATATAAGAATACAGCTGTGCCCTAGCAAACTAAAAAAATATTAAAAACTTAATTGAGCAATAGGTATAGTAAAAGGAATCTTAAGGCAGATGATGAACACAGAAATGTGAATATCTGCCTGTACTAAAAAAAGGCTTTTTTTGGAAGACAGCATAATAAAAGCAAGTCAGAGAAAAATCTAGATTACACATTTTCCAATAATCTTAAAAGTCAAAGGCCCACTTAAGCTAAATCTTTCATTTCATAAATGTGAAAAACAAGGCTCTTTTATGTTAAGTGATTTGCCCAAGATAATGGCATTAATAAATTTTTCAGATTTTGGTACCATCTGCACATCTCCCTGTCTATGATTCTATCAGCACTGGTGTAAATAACACTATTATTTTAAAGTCTGGAAAACACATTCTAAAGCATTTGGTATGCATAAACTTAGCAATAAAGCACTACAAATAGCACAATAGCTGTTATAAATTATCCATTTATAAATTTAATGATTTCAATGACTTTTTAAATAGAAAATTTAAAAAACAGTAACAAAACATAGAAAATTTGATTTGATAATAGGTAATTAGTTGGAATGGATACAATATAATTTATTTGAAATAGGCATATTTATCATATTATGAATACAATTAGCCTGAAATTTGAAAATCATATTCAAAAAGAGAATTTGCTTTTTCATATTTAAGGTTTTTTTTAAAGTAATACATGATGATATTAAACTTTCAGTCATATTAAACACATTGACTTCGTTATATACATTCTTTTACCTTCTATTATTCTATCACCCAAATATACTCAAAGGATGTCTGATGTTTTAAATCTGCTAAACAAAAATGTAAATTTCTTAAGCTGGTCAGCTTCCCATGTCATAACCACCTCACGAAATGGAAATAAACAATTTTAATCAGTAGATATTCTGGTAAAAGTGTGTATACAGCCCAAGAATGAGTTTGAGTGTGTGTGTGGAGTGGGGGGGAATAGTATTAACAAATGACACCTTTAGATTATAGTATCATATCATGTCCTTTAGCCCTGTTTGAATGGCTAACCTTCAAGTTTCTGGTTTTCTTTTTCCATTCGAAGCAACAGGATTTGTTGGTGTATAGCTTTTCTCCACAAACTCCTCAGTTCCTCCGACTTTTTTCTTTCTTCAGCCTTTTCTGGGTCATCGTCACCAGACACGAATATAACCAGCGGTTCCTCCTCCATGGGTGGAGCAAGAGGGGACAGTGGCAGCAGCTCACTCGTGTCCAGTCCGTCTGCAGAGAAGAAAACAGTGAGAGGCATTCCTAAGTCGTAACCCAGACTACAGAAGTTCTCTCTGGACTTGACGCTCTCTCCTCCTATATTCCACTTGTAAAGTTGTTCACAAAGCTGCTCTCCCAGTAACTGTCAGTTTCTGGAACTAATGATTTAAGTAAATTCGCTAGACTGAATTCCCCTTCCAGATTTCCCTCTCCTAGTGAAACGAAAGTATATGTAATTTCACCACTTCTTCTTTCCACACAAAATGACCTATAAGATAGGTGCTCTAAAATGACCTGGCCTTTCCCCAGAGTTCAACACTTCTGCAATTTTTCTGTGTATATTCTCTGTGCAAAACAAAAAGATTACGTCCGTAAGCATTAGTGACCTCCTAAGGTCTACACCTACCATCAGGATCTGTCAAGAGTAAAGCAGCTGAGCGACTCTGGTCATGGCTCAGCTCAGCACTGCTCATTCCTGCAACACTATAACCCAATTTCCGGAGCTCATTCTCTCCCTCCATTCTAGACCATCTTTTTCACTGTTGCCAATTATTTTCCTATTAACAATCATGATTTTGTGTCTTAAAACATTTCAATGGATGCATATATTCCATAGAACAAAGTCCAAACTCCCGGGACTAGCACATAGACCGCTTCAGACTTTGACCTCAAGTAACCTTTCCAACTTCTTGTCTCTATCTGCCATCCTCTGCTGTCATGATGCTGAATTTCTCATGACTCCCTGACCCACAAAGTTCTCTGCAATGACTCTAGAGCTTTTCTCATCCCTTTTTCTGAAAGATGTTTCTCCCAGCAATGAGTTTAAATAAATACGTAACTT
Source organism: Balaenoptera musculus (assembly GCF_009873245.2). NCBI lineage: Eukaryota > Metazoa > Chordata > Mammalia > Artiodactyla > Balaenopteridae > Balaenoptera > Balaenoptera musculus. The sequence continues at coordinate 48,992,303 of NC_045802.1, forward strand.
TTTTGTAAAGCTTTCTTTGACCACCCCAGACAGAGTTACTTTTATCTCTAGAAATGTTTTTTTCCTTGTTTTTTTTTTTCTTTATTAATTGACCTCGGCCCTTAGCCTTATTATTTACTTCCTTAATAAATAATTTTTTTAAAAAAATCTTACTGTATGGATTGAATACTTAGTACATTTGAATTTTGGCTTTCTTGGTTTTAGAACTGCCCTTTACATACCACTCAATTTTGATTTGTAGGGCTCTGATCATATTTTCTTCCTTCTAGTTTCTAGGAATACAGTTTTCAGCCTCCAAACACATGAAATTTTTTAGTTGTCCTCTAATTCTTTCTCCCTTCCTATCTCCCTCCCTCCCTCCCTCCTTTCCTTCCTTCCTTCCTCCTTTTTGCAGGGTGATCAGAGAATATAGTATAAATAATCACGATTCTCTGGAATTCATTTAAAAATCTTTATAGCCAAGTACATAAATATTTTTTACGACTGTTCCATGTGTGCTGAAAATGAATGAACTTTCTCTATAGGTGGCAAGGTTCTATACAAATATCAGATCAAGCTTGTTTAATTGTGTTTCTCAAATATTATCTACGTTTAATTTCTCTACATTTAATTTTCAGAGAGGAATATGTTAAAATCTCCCATGAGAGTTATTTATTTATTTCTCCCGCAAATTTTGTTTAGTGTTATTTTCTAGCTCTCCAAGCTATATAATTATGAGTGTTCTCACCATTGTTAAATCTTTTTATTTATTGTTACATTTACTTTGCGCCTTTGGGCATTTTGCTTTAATTTCTTATAGGTCTGATATGCAAAGAGAGCTGCCAGGGCTCTCTTTTGATTGATGTTTGCCTGGTGTATCTGCATCCACTTTTCTACTGTTAAATATTTCTATGTTACTTTGTTTTATGTGTGACTCTTGTAAAAGAATGTTGCTTTTCTAATAATAAAAAAATCTATGACTTCTTTTCTATCACTATGCTAGTGCCCTATGCATTATGAAGCAGGCCCCAAAACACGTTTTGAAAATTCATTCATTCATCCATTCAACATGATTTGCTGAATGTCTAATAGGTTCTAATGATAATCTGACACGTTAACCACTATATCGGATATAAAAAGGGAAGTTGTTTCCCTACTGTAATCACTTAAATCTCTTTGTACACAAAGCACCACATTCCATTCCCTAATTTACGACGCTGGTAAGGGGTAACTGTAGTAAGTATCACACGAACCCTGCTGCTGTATGGCCGAGGGAGATTTGTTCATGGGAGAGGCAACCCTAAGGAAAATGCGCTGCCGCCAGGAAATTCGGCGAGGAGTGACAGGGGTTCCTCCAACGTTTAGGGACTCATTGCTGCAGGTAGACGAGGTCCTTTTTCTCCCCTCTCCATCACTGTAGAAAGCACATAAATATATAACTTGTAAGGGGAACTGCATAACATGATCCTTCACAACAAAATAGCAGCATAAGCCATTCACCAGTTCTACCACGGGCAAGCACATGCCACAGGCGACGTGGAGCGATGCGTCACCAGGCACACCGGTCACCCAGGCCACCACATCCTGGGTCAGATGCGGTCCAGGCCACAGCCCAGTCATCAGAAGCTCACCTGTTTCTACTCATTCCATAGTAGCCAACCATTTCAGGTTCTAGCCTGAGCAAAGGAAGTACTTATACAGAGGAGCAAAGGTTGCTTGACTAATGAACTCATGCTTTCCTAAAATCAGCTGAAAACTAAAATTAGTAGTTATTCTAAACAACGTCAATATTTCATAAAAGGCTCTTAAAGGGCTTTTCTTATAGCTCTTATAGGATGGCTGACAAGACAGCTTCTAGTTGCCTGTAACTGTTAAGTCTGTCTCCAGAGTGTTAGCTACTAATAGCTGGATCGTGATAGAAAGTAACCAGAACAAAGGCAGAAGAGTCAACCTTGGGATTATTGTTAGGCGATATATTAAAGAAAAAAGTGCGGCCAAATGAGATCGGATAGGTTACATTTTAAAACATTAAGCAGATTTCTTTAGAGCAGGACTTCTTGGAGACTATAATACGCTAGCATGCACTGTGGTTCTCCAGAGGGATACAGTATACAGAAATTCCCTAACTTACTTAAATTATTTCACCCCAGAATCAACTTCCTTAACTTTTTGGGGTGGTGAGGTAGGCAGCTGGGTATGTCACATCTTTCTACATTGGTGCTTTGTGAAACAAACATACAGAAATGCTGGTCTGCTCTAAGAATTTCATTTTCTAGGAAAGAGCACACTCTAACTTCTGCTGGGGCTATCTGCAAGAAAAGGTCATTATTTTTAAAGAAGGTCATAATGACTCAAACTTAACTTTTGAGACCAATTACATTAGCAGCCAAAATACCATGCAATAACTGTTGCTGCTCGTGGTGGGAATATTTTGCTCTTTTAAGTTTTAAAGTCTCTGAGCTTTCCTGAGAGAATGATGAAGATAACGATATTTACACGTGGTGATACCAACAAGTGAAGGTGCACAAACTTCTGATGGAGCCAAGAAGTGTTAGTAGTTAGGGCAGAAAGGAAACTCAGCGAAAAAAGCCACAACCCCACGTACATACTCAGAGGAACTCACTAAGGCGAATAAAATCAAAAGTCAGAAGAGCAATTCAGTCCTTACCTGTCATCTTTGTATTTACTTTGTGTATCCATACTCACAGTTATCAGGTAATTCAGTTATTTCTAATCTTGAGCTATCTTTCTGGAACTACTGCTTCTAGATTAGCTAAATTAAGTTTAAGAAAGAGACATACCTTTGAGCTGCTACACAGACAGCAAATGACATGCTGGATCATGATACTTCAGAAAGTAGCTGATACACACATCCCAATACAGTAAAACCCACTTTGTTATGTACCCTGGATAAAGTTATAACCCTAATATGTGTCCACAGTTCACAGCTCTGCCATACTGAATGAATATATCCACCTTCACTTCCCCTTTGGAAAGCATTAATTCAAGTATTTCGCTTTTGGGAACTACGATTCAAATGTTCTATATACAATAGTTATATCCTAAGAAACAAGCTTAACCTACCCTGTATCTTCGTTTGTGTAACACTATTTCACTGGCAGTTATGTGCTAAATGCCCAACTCAAGGATGTATTTCTAGCTCCTAGTGTAGTAACTGGCTATTAATAGTAAGCACTCAACAAATATCCATGGAATAAATTAATATTGTAAAACCATTAAAAACATTAACTCAGAAGGTTAAGTAAAATGGACAAAAAATATTGGCTAGGCTAACATGTCAGGAATAAATAAAAGATCGACCTTCTTAAAACCCTTTGTTGGTAGTCACAGCTTTTTACGTTTTTCTGGCAAAAAGCTCTAATAGCTCTGTTTCCCAAAAGCACAGACTGAGGTGTCGACGGCACTGGTAGGTATTGACAATGACAATACTGGTAATAAACAACATAAGGCATCTTTTTTCCAGATAGTGAAACAGCTATATAAGGGTATCTAATTTATAATTTAAGCCTAGAAAGCTAAGTGAAATACTTATGTAGAAGCAACTATTTCAATGCCTCACAGGATAAGTGTTCAATAAATAGTAGTTTCTCTTGACTTTTTAGTACCTCTAACAACAAAAATAGAATAAACCAAACCTAAGGGTTCTGAAACTTTTATATTTTAATGCTGGAATTAAAACATCTTTTCCAATTCAGTGTTAATGACATATCAAGCATTTGGGCAGTACTAAAAGTAAAATTGAGAAGAACCCATATCATTTTCATTATTGCCTGTAAAATACACAGTTTGGGGGTAAATAGGCTATAAAATTGGTGCATGGTGTACCCTTACATTAGCGCAATATTACAGATTTGAAAATTTCATAACATCTAAAACTTTATATCCTGTAATCTAAATAAATTGCCAAATGACGCATTTTCTTCAGATGTCTGGAATTTAATAGCCAGTAACAAGCCAAAAATTAGCTGTCAAAATATAAGATAATGCTATACTAAAAGGAAGTACTTACATAACAGACCATTGACCCTTTATCATGTACTAGAAAACGACATCCTGAAAAAGCAGTTTGGTCGCCAAGATAAGGCAAAAGCTGCCCTGCTTCATCTAGCAAGAGAAATATGTATTCTAAAGTCAGGGTCCAGATAAGGGTTTCAACAGTCAGTGCATATATGTTCTCTTTCCATTTCTTAATGGAAGAATGTCATGTATTTTAGCAGAGAAATAACTTCAGAGTATTATTACATTACATGTTCATTTATGTAAATGTCTCACTTCGTTTTCTTTGCTTTTGAAATCACTGCATTCCAAAATGTAAACACTTTTTTATTTTTAAATAGGAAGATCAAATCAAAAACACATTAATATATATACCAACATACACTGGTAAATTAATTATCTTTACATTTTTTAGATGATGAAGCAAATAAGAACCATTACCTTATTTTTTCAAATAATCTTTTCCCTCCTTCTTTTGTATTTTGGAATATCAATACGTGCATTATAAAACTGTTTCCCAAGAGACATATCCAGGAAAAGTATTCTGTGCCAGCATTACCTCTATGAAAATTTGTTTAATTAAAAATTAATAACTAGGAAGGAAATACAACATAGAGAATGTCCATCTATTTTTGTATTGGTATAGTCTATATATACTTTCTATTACCAGTCACCAATTAATCAAGAACCACAATCCATGAACAGAAATGAGGGCTTTATAAGGGCAGGAAAAAATCCTCTACTATGTGTATCACGGTGTAAGCTGGGAGGCACTTCCAAGTCCTTCTGGACACAGCATCTATCAAAAGCTACAGATATGATATGAACCTACCCACAGAGCTTCAAGATAACTTTTTAATATATCCTTGACCAAGCAGTTATATCCTTCAGCTATTACACTAACATTACACTTCTTATATTAACACAGAATTTTTAATGCATACTTACTTGCCTGCTTTAATAAAAATTAATTCCAATAACAATAACACTGGACATGGCACAGAATGAAGGAGTTTTAGTGACCACGCACAGGGACTCAACTTTAAGAAGGATGCAGTCATGTTTTATTTCCCACCAGGGCAACACACACACTTTTCACAAAGGTAAATAAACTCTTAGGCCAGGACCAGTTTTACAACGCATTGTTCTGCGGGGCAGAAGCCCCCATCTCCCAACCCCCTTATTAGCACCCATCTAAAACTACCAGTATCATGAAGTCCAAATAAATGTCTACAAGCTGATTGAATCTATATCTAAATCACAATGTATTACACTCAAGATAGAAACAAAACTTGATTAATGGCATAGCAACCATTTAACAGAAATCTGAAAAGTCTTTCTCTCTGTAAATACCTCAAGAAAGGTTACATGGAACAGCGCAGTGTTGAAACTTGAATTTCTTCCACAGGACCCATAGTACAATTTAACTCATAATTGCTTTAGGTGGACTAATAGTTTATCTAAGCCCTGGCTTCAGCTGGGTACGAATCTGTCATCCTATGGAAAATCTTTACTAATTAAATAAAACTGAGAATGAGCTATTCTAGTGGAAACTAATATATAGCATCTGAGCTGAGTCAAAAGAGATAGATTAATCAATGGGTAAAACAAAAAAAGAACAAGAAAGAATTTTATTTCCTAAACTCTACACTGAATGAAAAACAATTTAAGTTTTTTGCATTGGAATTTAAAATATCTCTGGGTAGCTCATTTGCTTACTCACATCCTTATAACCTAAGGTTATAAAAATGACATCAAGCAAGATATTAAACCTCCTTGGGGCTCAGTCTAACCATAAGTCTAAAATAAGGAAATTATGGGCCAGATGACTCCTAAGGTAATACACAGACCTAACTCTATGTTTGTAGTAGAACCTAGAAAGACACACAGTAAAGCCTAACATTTCTGTTGGGCTTTAAAATGTAGATAAGAAATTATTATTGAAATGGTCTTACACCCAATCATTAAAAAAATGTAAGTCAATTACAAGTCTCAAAAAAGTCACTTTTTATCTTATCAATGTGGCCAAGATAAGTTTTTTCCTTTGAATATCTCATTCTAGTCCAATCTTTGATACTGGATTTTACTCCCACTAGAAAGAAATCTAAATGTCAGTGGCCCCAAACAGGAAGATGGGGATGTCTGTTTTCCATTGGGTTTGTGATATGATCAAAGCATAGAAACTAGAACAAAGTAAAGAATAATCATTTTCAGTTAAGTTGCTCAGCAGTGATTCTGGATATTTACCACAAAAAGCATATGGGTCAAGAGGAAGAAATGTCATCACAGATGTGGTCAGACTTCCATAATGAGGAAGTAGGTGTTTTCCTGTGTCCAGCCCAGTGGGAGGTCTGGAAGGCCTCAGCAGTGTCTCAAAATAACCAATGCGTCAGGAATTACGATGAACAGAAATAAACTAATAATTCTCTTCAGTGAAAACCAGATTCGATTTTATGAGTATGTTTCTTTTAAGGTTCTGATTTCTGCATCTTCTTGGGATTTGAAATAAACTCCTCTAATGTACACATGCACCTCCAAACTGGCAAATTAACTTCCATTAGTTCAAAATCTTAATTAGTTTTTGATTGAAGGCCACAGCACAGTCCTAAAGAACGTCAACATGGAATAGACTAGAAACAGGATTTCTATTTGCAATCAACCTTTTATATGATCATTCATGGTCTTTGATTACACCAGGCATCACATTTCCCCTACTATATACCCTTCACAGCACTGGGAGGATGGCATGCATTCAGGAGACAGCCAAAACTGATTTTTAAATTAATGGTGATAATCAGTTGGAAGAATTAATAAAGTTTTAAACAAAAATATTTAGGTCTCTAATCACCTTGATTCTAAAGCAGTGTCCCGTCTAGTACAACAGGAAAACAAGGAACGGCATTAGCATAGAGAAAGAGAGATGTCCCAAACCAGGATTTAGAATAAAAAGGCATTCCCATAAGACATGAATAAAGCACAGATAATTTCAATAATGTACCATAATGAGTGATTACACTATTTTTCTCAGTGAATATGAGAGAACTATAGAACCAAAACTACCACGAAGTACTTACCAGCAAAAATCTATTTTCTCATTGAAAAGTTTTATAAGCAGAAGTAATGGCTATCATTTGACCAATGAATTTCAATATAAATATTTTTAAAATATAGGCTTAAAAGCTGAGAAGCAATAATAAGGAGGAACAAAGATGCTTGTTTATAAAAGGATATATTATATTTGATAAATGGATGTTATATAAATATACCATCTCATCATACACAATTATATTTTAGCTACTACACAATGAAATAACATTAAATTTTTAAGAATTAATTTGAAGGTAAAACAAAACGTATGTGTACTCCCTTTCCTTTAGCATCTCAGTGCTCTGCAAATGAACCTACTAATCAATAAACCATGATATTAAAAAGATCTTGGCTTCTTTTTCTCAGCCTGCTTATAAACAATAATCTACATGTTTTTAATAATTCAGAATCATGGTCCTGGAGAAGAATGCCTAACCTGAATTTAAAATTTCAAATTAACATGCTCTTTAAATAGTATTTGTTAGCCTATGTGCTAACCTACCATATACCTTACTCGACTATGAATATTTAGAGATCCACTCTATGCATCTAATAAGATATGAGTTACCCAAATGAAAAGAAAATACCTGGTGTGGGAAGACACGCAGTTAGCGTCTCCCCACAACTAGGGCACCTGCCGGCCACTGGGAGGGGACTCTGATGCCCAAGGAGACAGGAGGAACCCCAAAGTGAACTGGTAGGACGAAGGCGGACTGAGGGGGGAGAAGAAGTGGAGGCCAGACAGGATTGGCTCCCCTGAGGCTGGGGAGTTGAGGAGAGGCAGGCGGGAGAGACTCTCAGGGAAGAGCGGGAAAAGAGCGGAGGGCAATCGCCTCACCCACTCGGGCCAGGGAGCCTGCTGAGCTGCCAAGCTGGTACCCCCCCCCATCCAAAGCCCCATCCAGGCCGCGTGGGTCCTGGGGGCATAGGAGGGAGGCCGGGGAGATCAGGAGAGGCAGGCGGGAGGGGCCATCCAGTAGGACCGAGAGAGGAGTGGAGAGGTTGATTGCCCCGCCCACTCGGGCCAGGGGAGACTGCTGAGCTCCCAGGCTGGTCCCCTGCCCTCCAAGGCCCCCCACCCCGGCCGAATTGGTGCTGGGGGCTTAGAAGGGAGGCCAGGGAGATCAGGAGAGGCAGGTGGGAGGAGCCCTCCAGGAGAAGTGGAAGAGGAGAGTAGGGCGTTTGCCCTGCCCACTCCAGCCCAGGAAGCCTGCTGGGCTCCCAGGTGAGGTTCCCTGCCCTCTGAGACCGGGCTGGGGGGCAGGCCTGGGGCCCTTCTGTTCCTTGAGCCTAAGCCCCACCCCCCCACAGCCACCAGGGCCTTTTCCAGCCCTGTGGGTCCTGAGCTTTGGCCCCGCCCACCACCCAAACCTCTCCTTTGCTTAGGCCCCGCCCTCCACAGCCAAGGCTTTCTCCCCGCTCCCCCCCACCTTTTTTTCTTTTCCCTCCTCCTCTTTTTTGCTATTGTGGTACTGACGTACCTTCCGGTTATTGATTCATCTATATTTTTATTTTTATATTCTCCCTAACATATCTGTTAGTTTTCCAGTCTAATTTTATTTTTTACTTTGTTATTGTTCTTTTTTATTTTTTGCCGCCCCAGGCAGCTTGCAGGATCTTGGTTCACGAGCCCAGGGGTGGGTGGAAGCTCCTGCAGTGGGAGCTCCGAGTCCAAACCACTGAGCTAACAGAGAACCTCAGACCCCAGGGAATATTCATCAGAGTGAGCTCTCACAGAGCTCCTCATCTCAGTACCAAGACCCAGCTCTACCCAACAGCCTAAAATCTCCAGTGTTGGAAGCCTCAGGCCTAACAACCAGCAAAACAGGAACATAATCCCACTCATAAAAAAAAAAAAAAAAAGGGCTTCCCTGGTGGCGCAGTGGTTGAGAATCTGCCTGCCAATGCAGGGGACACGGGTTCGAGCCCTGGTCTGGGAAGATCCCACATGCCACGGAGCAACTGGGCCCGTGAGCCACAATTACTGAGCCTGTGCGTCTGGAGCCTGTGCTCCGCAACAAGAGAGGCCACGATAGTGAGAGGCCTGCGCACCACGATGAAGAGTGGCCCCCACTTGCCACAGCTAGAGAGAAAGCCCTAGCAAAGAAACGAAGACCCAACACAGCCATAAATAAATAAATAAATAAAATTAAAAAAAAAAAAAGAGACGGCAAAAAAATATATCACAGATAAAGGAGCAAGGTAAAAACCTACAAGACCAAATAAATGAAAAGGAAATAGGCAATCTACCTGAAAAAGAATTCAGAGTAATGATAGCAAAAATGATCCAGAATCTTGGAAATAGAATGGAGTCACGGATTGAGAAAATACAAGAAATGTTTAACAAAGATCTAGAAGAACTACAGAACAAATAAACAGAGATGAACAGCACAATAACTGAAATGAAAAATACACTAGAAGGAATCAATAACAGAATAACTGAGGCAGAAGAACGAATAAGTGAGCTGGAAGACAAAATGGTGGAAATAATTGCTGAGGAGCAGAATAAAGAAAAAATAATGAAAAAAATTGAAGACAATCTCAGAGACCTCTGGGACAACACTGAACACACCAACATTCGAATTATAGGAGTCCCAGAAGAAGAAGAGAAAAAGAAAGGGTCTGAGAAAATATATGAAGAGAGTATAGATAAAAACACCCCTAACATGGGAAAGGAAATCGTCACCCAAGTCCAGGAAGTACAGAGAGTCCCTTACAGGATAAACGCTAGGAAGAACACACCAAGACACATATTAATCAAAGTAACAAAAATTAAATTAAAAGAAAAAAATATTAAAAGCAGCAAGGGAAAAACAAAAATTAATATACAAAGGAATCCCCATAAGGTTATCAGCTGATTTTTCAGCAGAAACTCTGCAGGTCAGAAGGGAGTGGCAGGATATACTTAAAGTGATGAAAGAGAAAAACCTACAACCAAGATTACTCTACCCAGCAAGGATCTCATTCAGATTCGATGGAGAAGTCAAAAGCTTTTCAGACAAGCAAAAGCCAAAAGAATTCAGCACCACCAAACCACCTTTACAACAAACGCTAAATGAACTTCTCTAGGTGGGAAGCACAAGAGAAGGAAAAGACCCACAAAAAACAAACCCAAAACAGTTAAGAAAATGGTAATAGGAACATACATATTGATAATAACCTTGAATGTAAATGGATTAAATGCCCCAAACAAAAGACACAGACTGGCTGAATGGATACAAAAACAAGACCCATACATATGGTGTCTACAAGAGACCCACTTCAGACCTAGGGACACATACAGACTGAAAGTGAAGGGATGGAAAAAGATATTCCATGCAAATGGAAATCAAAAGAAAGCTGGAGTAGCAATACTATCAGATAAAATAGACTTTAAAATAAAAACAGCTACAAGAGATACGGAGGGGCACTATATAATGATCAAGGGAATCAATCCAAGAAGAAGATATAACAATTATAAATGTTTATGCACCCAACACAGGAGCACCTCAATACATAAGACAAATGCTAACAACCATGAAAGGAGAAATCAACAGTAACAAGATAATAGCAGGGGACTTTAACACCCCACTTACACCAATGGACAGATCATCCAAACAGAAAGTAAATAAAGAAACACAAGCTTTACATGACACAATAGACCAGATAGATATAACTGATATTTATAGAACATTCCACCCGAAAGTGACAGAATACACTTTCTTCTCAAGTGCACATGGAACATTCTCCAGGATAGATCACATATTGGGTCACAAATCAAGCCTCGGAAAATTTAAGAAAATTGAAATCGTATCAAGCATCTTTTCTAACCACAACGCTATGAGATTGGAAATCAATCACAGGAAAAAAACTGTAAAAAACACAAATACATGGAGGCTAAACAGTGTGCTACTAAATAACCAAGAGATCACTGAAGAAATCAAACAAGAAATTAAAAACTACATACAAACAAATGACAATGAAAACACGATGACCCAAAACCTATGGGGCACAGCAAAAGCAGTTCTAAGAGGGAAGTTTATAGCAATAAAATCTCACCTCAAGAAACAAGAAAAATCTCAAATAAACAATCCAGCCCTACACTGAAAACAACTGGAGTAAGAAGAACACAGAAAACCCAAAGTCAGTAGAAGGAAAGAAATCATAAAGATCAGAGCAGAAATAAATGAAACAGAAATGAAGAAAACAGAAGCAAAGATCAATAAAATGAAAAGCTGGTTCTTTGAGAAGATAAACAAAGTTGATAAACCCTCACCCAGACTTACCAAGAAAAAAAGGGAGAGGGCACAAATCAATAAAATTAGAAATGAAAAAGGAGAAATCACAACTGACACTGCAGAAATACAAAGGATTATAAGAAACTACCACAAACAACTCTATGCCAATAAAATGGACAACAACAAAGAAATGGACAAATTCTTGGAAAGGTACAATTTTCCAAGACTGAACCAGGAAGAATTAGAAAATATAAACAGACCTATCCCAAGTAATGAAATTGAAACTGTAATTTAAAATCTTCCAACAAACAAAAGTCCATGACCAGATGGCTTCACAGGCAAATTCAATCAAACATTTAGAGGACAGCTAACACCGATCCTTCTCAAACTCTTCCAAAAAATTGCAGAAGGAGAAACACTCCCAAATTCATTCTACGAAGCCACCATCACGCTGATACCAAAACCAGAAAAAGATATCACAAAAAATGAAAATTATACACCAATATCACTGATGAACATACATGCAAAAATCCTGAACAAGATACTAGCAAACAGAATCCAACAGCACATTAAAAGGATCGTACACCATGATCTAGTGGGATTTACCCCAGAGATTCATGGATTCTTCAATATATGCAAATCAATCAATGTGATACACAACATTAACAAATTAAGGAATAAAAACCATATGATCATCCCAATAGATGCAGAAAAAGCTTTTGACAAAATTCAACACCCATTTATGATAAAAACTCTCCAGAAAGTGGGCACAGAGGGAACCTCCCTCAACATAATGAAGGCCATATATGACAAACACACAGCAAGCATCCTACTCAATGGTGAAAACCTGAAAGCATTTCCTCTAAGATCAGGAACAAGACAAGGATGTCCACTCTCTCCACTCTTATTCAACATAGTATTGGAAGTCCTAGCCACAGCAATCAGAGATGAAAAAGAAATAAAAAGAATACAAATTGGAAAAGAAGAAGTAAAACTGTCACTGTTTGCCGATAACATGATATTATACATAATAAATCCTAAAGATGCCACCAGAAAACTACTAGAACTAATCAATGAATTTGGTAAGGTTGCAGGATACAAAATTAATGCACAGAAATCTGTGGCATTCTTATACACCAACAATGAAAAATCAGAACGAGAAATTAAGGAAACACTCCCACTTAACACTGAAACAAAAAGAATAAATACCTAGGAATAAACCTGCCTAAGGAGGTGAAAGACTTGTACTCAGAAAACTATAAAACACTGACGAAAGAAATCAAAGATGACATAAACAGATGGAGAAATATACCATGTTCTTGGATCGGAAGAATCAATATTATGAAAATGACTATAGTACCCAAAGCAATCTATAGATTCATTGCAATCCCTATCAAACTACCAATGGCATTCTTCACAGAATTAGAACAAAAAATTTTACAATTTGTATGGAAACACAAAGGACCCCAAATAGCCAAAGCAATCTTGAGAAAGAAAAACGGAATTGGAGGAATCAGGCTCCCTGACTTCAAACTATACCACAAAGCTACAGTAATCAAGACAATATGGTACTGGCGCAAAAACAGAAATACAGATCAATGGTACAGGATAGAATGCCCAGAGATAAACAAATGGGACTTAATGAAACTTAAAAGCTTTTGCACATCAAAGGAAACCATAAACAAGACAAGAAGACAACCCTCAGAATGGGAGAAAATATTTGCAAATGAAACAACAGACAAAGGATTAATCTCCAAAATATACAAACAGCTCATGGAGCGCAATATCAAAAAAACAAACAATCCAGTTAAAAAATGGGTGGAAGACCTAAACAGACATTTCACCAAGGAAGACATACAGATGGCCAAGAGGCACATGAAAACATGCTCAACATCACTAATTATTAGAGAAATACAAATCAAAACTACAATGAGGTATCACCTCACACTGGTCAGAATGGCCATTATCAAAAAGTCTAGAAACAACAAATGCTGGAAAGAGTGTGGAGAAAAGGGAACCCTCCTGCACCGTTGGTGGGAATGTAAATTGATACAACCACTATGGAAAACAGTAGGAAGGTTCCTTAAAAAACTAAAAATAGAATTACCATATGACCCAGCAATCCCACTACTGGCATATACCCTGAGAAAACCATAATTCAAAAAGACACATGTACCACAATGCTCACTGCAGCTCTATTTACAATAGCCAGGACATGGAAGCAACCTAAGTGTCCATCAACAGATGAATGGATAAAGAAGATGTGGCACATATATACAATGGAATAGTACTCAGCCATAAAAAGAAACGAAATTGAGTTATTTGTAGTGAGGTGGATGGACCTAGAGTCTGTCATACAGAGTGAAGTGAGTCAGAAAGAGAAAAACAAATACCATATGCTAACGCGTATATATGGAATCTAAAAAAAAAAAAAAAAATGGTACTGATGAACCTAGTTGCAGGGCAGGAATAAACAGGTAGACATAGAGAATGGACTTGAGGACATGGGGTGGGACGGCGAAACTGGGGCGAAGTGATAGTAGCATCCACATGTATACACTACCAAATGTAAAATAGTTGGCTGGTGGGAAGCAGCAGCATAGCACAGGGAGATCGGTTGGGTGCTTTGCGATGACCTAGAGGGGTGGGATAGAGAAGATGGGAGGGAGGCTCAAGAGGGAGAGGATATGGGGACGTGTGTATGCATATGGCTGATTCGCTTTGTTGTGCAACAGAAACTAACACAGTCTTGTGAAGCAATTATACTCCAATAAAGATCTATTTAAAAAAATAAAAAAGAAAATTACATACCTTACTTGACTATGAATATTTAGAGATCCACTCTATGCACCTAATAAGATATGAGTTACCCAAGTGAAAAGAAAATTATATTTCACAGTTTTATGGACCTCCTTTCTATTCTGAATAGTTCTAGATATCATGGTAATTGTGTGCATATGATGTTTTCTCTGAAACCAGTAATAATGAGAGATGTAGAGTTCAGAAATTACTGACATAAAACCACACTCTTGAATATCCTCATTCTTAGGAAATTCATACTAAAGTATTCAGAGTAAAAGGACATGATATCTGCAACCTACTCACAAATGGCTTAGAATAAAAAAAATATATGCATATATATATATATATATATATATATATATGTATGTATGTACATATACATGTAAACAGGCAGACTGATAAAGCAAATGTTAAAAATTGATGAATCTGGATAAAGAGTTAGCAGTTCTCCATAATATTTTTGCAACTTTCCTGTAAATTTGGAATCGTTTCACAATACCAATTTTTTAAAAACTCTCTCCAAGATTCTAACTAGTAAATTTATGTCTAAGTGACTTACTAATTGAAATAAACCTATTGAGAGTGAATTTTGTCCAATAATTTTACTACTGTGTAGATAGTCATCAATAATGCATGGGTATGTACCACTATAGACATGTATAATAATATCCAGGGAGAGTACACTTTAAAAGCCAAAGGACTAGAAATAACCCACATGTCCACTTGCAAATGAATGCACTGTGATATAGTAAATGAAATACTATCCAGCAATAAAAATGAATGAACTGAAGTGCACATAAAAATAGGAATGAATCTCATAAACTAACTTAAGTGAAGGAAGCCAGATATAAAAGAATTTATGCTGTATCATTCCATTTATAGAAAGTTCAAAACCAGGCAAAACTAAACTATGGTGTTTGAGGTCAGGATGTGGGGTAGAGATTGGGTGGGAAAATGTGAGGAGCTGCAGGTGTGCTGGTAGCATTCCATGTATTGACTGGGTTGGGGTGACGTGGGATGTTCACTCTGTGATAATCCATGGAGCTGGATGCTTACGATTAGCGTACTTTTTTTTTTTCCGGTCTAGTTTTTAGGGATTAGCGTACTTTTTAACGAAAAATGTTAAGTGTCTTTTTGGCTTATTGATTCTATGCTGTCAAGTTACAAAACAGCGTACAAAGAGTACACAAAAACATGCCAAAAAGTGCTCTCTGATTTTTAGAACTTCTCAGAGCCAAGAGAACACCACAAAGTACATAAAATACGATGATTTTTAATGATCCTATAAATTTAAAAGTTCTCCACATGCTTAAATATAGCATTTCAAATAAGATCACTGCAAAGAAGTGAATTTTTTTCAATACAAAACTAAATATTTGCCCTCTGACTTCAATACCCTCCTATTAGAATGAGGTACAGAAGGCTAAGGGAAGCTAGGCACAAGAATGATACACACATCTAGGCAGAAACTACCGAAGATGAACATATATCCATACATTAAAAACTATAAATAATCTTTTTTTTAAAAGTCACTGCTTTTGTACTCTATAACCTATTCACAGCTAGTCTTTGACCTTTTTAATGGCTGTTCCTAATTGTCACCTCAGGCATGGTTCTATTTCTGGAAGGAAACAGGGATTCTCCAGATGCTCACTTCAACATAACAACAGGAAACTGCAAATGGGTGTCATTGAAAGCACTGTATTCTTAATAAGTAGTACTATGGAGATGAGGCAAACTGACATTTTTATATGTGTACATCCTCAGTTCTCTAAATTCATTGCATATTCCATATACATTATGCTATTTTTATGGCTATCTTCCTTTAAATCTTCTCCCATAAGGTTGTCACTGAAAAACCCTTTAAAATCAATTCTTCATCAACTTTCTTCACTAGCAATTCAATGTTTCAACATAACTTTGTACTAATTCAGAGGAAGGTTCAGATTCAAAATTTTATTAATCCAATATTAATCATCTTTCTTGGGATGAAAAAAATGGACACACATGGACAAAAGATATTCAGGGATAATTCAAGCATTATTCTAATTTAACTAGTTACTGTGGGTTACCTAATTATATGCTAACTTTTTGGATTCCCTAAATCTAAAAGAAAGGAGGCCAAAGAATACCCAAGAAGATTTTAGTGGCACACAGGCTAGTTGACAGCATGTATTCCTCTCCCTGACTGCAAAAATTGCCAATTATCGAACAATAGAAACAACCCAAATATCCATCAGCAAGAAAGTGGATAAATTCTGCTGTATTGAATGGAATACTATACAGCAATAAAAATGAATGGCTCAAGCTACACATAAAAATAGGAATGAATCTCAGAAGCTTCTAAGCCAACAACAACCCCTTGAGAAGAATTCCCAAGTTAATCCACCACTTTCCAAAGGCTAGAATATCCCACTGAGAATTTGCATGATCAGTAAGATTTCATAATTTCAAAAAATTGTAAAGGCAATTCTTAAAAAATCACTATATTTAATTTTGTGTAGCTATAAGAGCAAGGAATAAGACTGAATAAATAGGCTACATGTTTTCAATACTGGGGACAAAAAACAAAGCAAAATCGAATGTCTACAAGATTCAAGAGCTCCCTCATGTTGCCTGAAAGAGTTGCTATCGACATGATCCTCTACCCATTATGTGACTTACACTGAGATTCAGAAAAGAAGGTCTATGTCATTGAAAAAATCAGAGAAATGCCTAGGAAATATTCTATATACTTAAAAATAAAGATATATCATATCCATTACTTTAGTCTAGTTGTTTAAATCAGTGGCTTTTGGGTTCCATAAGGTATGTCCAGAGAAGCTAAGAAAAAAAGGCCTGATCAGGGGAGGTTTGCTTATGTGTTAGCACCAGGTCTTGCCCCAAACAAAACAAGGCTTAGACTCTGGGGCCGAAGGCAAGGAAACACACAAATAGTACAAAAAATACAATCCCTAAAGTAAGATAATCATGTCATCAAAAAGCTTGGAAACACTGGTTTTAAAAGTTTTCTTCAAATTAATTGAAAATGAAACCAATATATTAGAAACAGGTTAGAACAAGCACAACATACGGATGCATTCATGTCACTCTAGAGTTAATTAGCCACTTCTTAGTAACATATCAGTATATCACTGCAGAAAACGTTGCTTTGCAAACAGGACACTGATCTCACCTGATTTCATTTTCATACTGTGGGGACAGTCTACCTGAATTCTGGTAAAAGCTTTTCAGGAAAGAGGGGGCAGTGAAGGAAGGGGCAGAGAAGGAAGTGTGAAGACTTGGAAGACTGGAGGAAGAATTACTCTCCTTGTGCATGCGCCGAACTGATGCAAGGATGCTGGGTACAGAAAATACAGCAAATTCGTCTTAATTTACATTTTGGCACAATCTTCATTCACTATGAGATAGCATATACACAGGTTCTCGCTATAAATGTGATCAGGGCTGAATTTATATGGAAAAAAACTTATATGCATGCAGTTCTCTATTAGATGACTATGACCTAGTTCATTGTTCACAAACTGAATTCCTCATCTATGCAGCGTTTCTAAGCATATGTGTTTGTCTCTAAAAAGCTCTTAACAATTTTAGGACAAAAAGTGTTTGTTTTGACATGCAAAAGATACTTCAAGGGGAAAAAGTAGGAAAGCACAAATAATTACAGGAAACAAGTTCCAGAAGGAAA
The DNA here is from genome assembly GCF_009873245.2 of Balaenoptera musculus. Taxonomy (NCBI): domain Eukaryota; kingdom Metazoa; phylum Chordata; class Mammalia; order Artiodactyla; family Balaenopteridae; genus Balaenoptera; species Balaenoptera musculus. The sequence goes on from NC_045802.1 coordinate 49,010,093, forward strand.
AACTGATTATCAGTAGTTCAAAGACTTAATTATTTTAAAGATATAAACCCTTCTAAAAATTTATGAACAACATGTTTGGTTGTTGGAAGTCATCATAATACCTTTGGCTTAACAAACGTTAATGTCCATGTTCTTTTCTTGCAGCCTGTGGCATTGTGCAGCCATGGTTTTATCTGAATCCCTAAATCTCCTACAAAGTTTTTTTTCCAGAAGGTTCTTTTCATAGCAAGTTTTTACCATGATATAAATAGCATCTTTTCATATTGACAGAAGTTCTTTGAGCATATACATTATGAAATGTGGAAAACATAAGGAAAAACAGACATTATTAATTGTTTAAAATAATTGTTTTAAATTCTTGAAAATAATTTTTCCTGGAAAAAGAGACAATGTTTTGGGTAAATATAAATGATCATTAAAATTTTTCATATATACGTGAATACTTAATCCTTTTTCATAAAAGAAAATCTGAGGATAATTAGTTCTATTAATTTATTTTTATATATCCTAAATATTTTATTTTTTAATATCAAATTATTCAAAAAACAACAATCAGCATTCAATTGCATCCTTAAAAGAAAAGCTGGTAAATTTGATAACAACTAATATAAAAATTAATCTTCTTTTTACTTAGAGTTCTGTTGGGTTTTTTTTTTCCTCTCTGACTGGAACCCCTATCAGACCGTTTCCTGAAACCAAACTCATAGGAACGAAGAAAAACAAAATTAGTTCTAGGATATAAATTCTGATTTGTACTACACGGTAAGAAGTATAATCATTCTACAATTCCAAATTTAGCCCCTTTATTATCTCTTACCAAATGCCAAATGATTTTGTTAAATATTTTTTAAATACCATGCAAGATAGTTTCTAATGGATACTTCCTGTCAATTATGGTATATGTATTCTTCTTTGTAAACATCACTTTATTCTAGATAAAATTTTTAACAATTTTCACATTTGGCTTTAATTTATTATGAAAAAAAATACAGCCAATTTTTATCTCACGTATAAAGGTAATGTAGGAGATTTTTTTAACCCTTGTGCTTACAGGAAGTTCTGCTATGTTATTTGCAAATTTGCTGACTGTTTCATGAAAGCCATCGTCAAAGAGACACTGAGGAACATGCGTTGTCAGAAGCTTTTTCAGACAAAACAACTGCCTGATATCTTGTTTTCGACATTTTTCTGGGAAAACAAAAACTATTTCCATCCAAAATGCTTTAACTCTTCTCTTTCGGGGTGCCTTAAAGCTTGCCTGTTTCCCTTAGTAACGAAGGTTTTTACCATTCAATTTATTTTTCTGACAACTAAATGTTGGCTACAGCATGAAGTCACAAATAACTCTTGACTCCACGGTGGTCAGAAGAGAGTGACAGGAGAATTTTGTTCCAGCTTCTGGAGGGAGCTTTGGACTCACCTGCACTGTTCGCTGGAGCTCTGCCTCAGAAGAGGGGAGCGAAGCCCGTGAGCCTTCCCATCCTGTAAATTCAGCTTCCTCTTCGTGCTGGAAGGTGGGTGGCTGAACGTGTGGGCCCGTCTTCGAAACTGCGGGGAGTCAGAATCCTCTTCAGGGAACGTCTGCCAAGCTGAGGACAGCGGGGAAGCTGGCGGGGTCCCTGGCGGGGAGTCTCCCGGGGAGAGGTCCTGAAACGCAAGAAGTCAGGCCTTTCCTTCCTACACCGATCATGGCAGACCTGCTCACAGGGTGCCTCTTCTTCCTCCTGAGTCACGACAAACTGTTGTAGCTTTTTTTTGTTTTTTGTTTTTTTTTTTTACTCAATCCATGCTGAGGGCTGATCACTGTCACCACAACCCATTTCTTCTGATAAGCAGCTGTAAGACGGCATCCGTAAAGGTAGGCCAGAAAGTGAAAGGGATAATAAGAAGAGGGATGCTTTCCCCTAACCCTTTGTGGTAAGATGCTCTCCAGCTACTGTACTGTTCTCACTGTTGCCAGAAAGATGAAAAGAGATCCTGACCGAAAGAGGGTGGAGGTCTGTATTTACGTATCTACTGATTTCCGTGACATATCGGTTGCATGTTTCCTGTACTGTCAAAACAATATCACAACGCTTAAGTGTCCAAGTCTCATGGCAAAGATTTCAGGAAAATAAAATAAAGCCTGTTAAGTATCTTCCCTCACCATGGATGCTTCTATCTAACTACGTGTTCCCTGAGGTAAAAATTTTTTAAAAGACATGAAAAACAGGAAATGAATGAAAAGTGAGCTATGCCGGAATGCCTCTCATATTGCATGGGGAGACATCATAAATCTTTCCATTTAGACAAGTATGCTGTTTGAAATGTTTAGCCTGATAAACTTTGGTTAGGGCTAATCGACTCATAACTGGACTAAGTCCTCAATTCTACCAACAGAAAGTTTAGTGAACATATTTTAATATTTTTCCATTAAAAAAAATAGGTTGCATTTGCCTCAGGTTACATGTTACAGGAAACAGGAAACCAAACCTACTGAGAATTGTCTATGAGATAAAGAAGAGCCTAACGTTGCAGTTAAAAGGGTTAAATATGGGGGAGGGGGAAGTAATATGAGGAAGGAACAAAAGATAAAAAGATCACTGTATAAGTGCAATAATCATATGGCTCCTTTTTCTATGGCCTTGGATCAACAGTTGCTCAAATATTGTCCCCGAAAGTATACTATCTCCAAACAGTAAAACGCCTGACAGAGCAGAGTTAGACAGCAAGGGATGTGTTCTGTCCCAGAAAGAGAAAGCCTCAGTTGAATAAAGAGCAACATGCTAATAGCCAGAATCTTCTTTAAAATAATAAAGGCTCAAATAGTTATTTTTTAGAAGTCATAAAGAGCTCATAACAAAATAACTAAGCACGCATATTATCATATTAGTGTTGGTTTTTACCAAGTTGCAATAGTAGGAAAAAAGGGAGCTCTGCTTAGATACCTTCTCTGAAGCAACACTGTTGGATCGTTCAAAGCTGTCCACACTTCCAAGCCGACCTCTCATTCTGTTAGCTCCCTGAGTGAAGAGAATAAAATTAAATCGTTCATAGGGTTTGAATTTTTACTTTAAAACTATAAAAGGCAGTTGCCTCTTTATGTTAGCATTACATTGATCCTTTTGGGGTTCACTCAAATTTGTTGGCAGTATTAACAGCCATTCCAGCATGGCAAAGAGAACTATCCGCAATCTACTTCCATTACTTCTAAATCAGCCATTAGATAACCAGATATTCAGACCAAGCTTACTGAAGTGACTTTGGTTACAAAGTCAAACATTATTCACCCATAACATCAGTGAGAGTCCCATGAACTTGGTGTCACATACAGATAAACACCCATGTGGAAAAGTACAGCACAACAAACCACAACAGTTATAAAGAAAATGGTTTAATACATACAACCTCCCTACAACCTAGATCATAATTTACATTATAGGATTATAATAAACACAGGTTAAAAAAAGAAAACTGCATCCTAAAATGTATGGATTTAGCTTCATTCATTATTCCGTAATGCAAAACTACTTCAATAAAGTCTCTCTAGAAGACTAGATAAAAGTCTGCTTCAGTACTGGTGAATTGGTTCTCGATTTTCTTTTCACACAGTTCTTTGGTGATGATCTAAGAAACGAACCAAAGGGATCATCTCATCTATTTCTCTCTACACTTCATGTAGGAAGAAACTGGAGCCAAGTATTGAAGGAAAGAAGATGAAAGGCTGGCTAGGAACCATATCACATAGAAGGTCTTAAGAGACAAAATACAGACTAAGATGTTCTGCCTAACTCTAAAACACATGGGAAAGTTCTAAAGAGAATAACTAGAAATACGTCAAGTCAGTGTGACAGTGACTCTCCGCAATGAAAAAACGCACAATATTTCTACAGCACTTTACAATTTTAAAGTGTGTCTCCAAACATTTCTTGGGTTTAATTGGGGGGGGGGGGGTTAAGTTTCATTTTAATTTTTAATCAAAGTGATACCTACACAAAGTTTCAAAAGTCAAACTGTGCTACCAAACTTATGATGTTAAGTGGCAGTCACCAGCCCCCTCCTTCACATGCTGAATCCCATTCCCCAAAAGCAAACACCTGAAATTACTTGTATCAATGCTTCTGTTATTCAGCTTACATTCCTATTCCTTAATCTTTCCATTTTAGGCACTATCCATTGACTTCCTACTCTGCAAGATGAGAGTTTAGGATTCTTACTTCATTTTCCATCCCCATACACACTTCTCTCTTCCCCTCTTCTCTCAGTAGAGTTATATCACGTGTCAGTTAAACCAATATTTTGTGCTTAGATTTTTACGACCTTGTAAATACTGTTTGCACCTGAGCTACATATTTTACTACTAATACAACTCACATCTTGTACAACTTGTTCTTCATGGAGTTAACAACTACCTCAGTAATCCCCAGTTTATTACTACTAATTTATTTATCATTAATCTATTCCCAATAAATCTCAATATGGTCAAACATTACAAAATCCATTAATTACATATATTTTTCTTTGAGCTACCCATTTTGGAGATCTCTGTCTTCCTGCCCCAGTTTGGACTGGTAGCAATTTAGGTTTGCTGAATAGATGTTTCCAGTATTATCCTTCAACATCAACCTAGAAGTTTCCTTTGATGCTATTCTATGTTGGAATTTCTGCTTCCTTGAGCCCATGTCTTCCTCTTTTTTAGTTTACTTCCTCATTTTGGTGGAACATATACTCCAGGTGCTTTCTGAGAACAGGAGACTGGGAAGTAAATTTTTTTTTAATTTACATGTCTGTAAGTGTCTTTGTTCTATGCTTATATTTTATTAATAGTTAGGCTGAATATACAATTCTGCCTGGAAACGTGCCTTCAGAATATGTAAACATTGCTCAACTGTCTTTCGGTGCAGAAGTCTAATGTCATTGTGATTCTTGAGCTGTGTGTGTGCCCTGCTATTTCTCTCTGGAGCAGAATCTAAGTTTACCCTGGGACATTCTGAAATTTCCCAATGAAGTGCCTTGGCATGGCTTCCTTCAGTCTTTCTATTGTGCATCTTCTGAGCCCATTACATTTTGAAACATGTCCATCAGCTCTAAGAAAACTTTTAAATGATTTCTTTGAAAGTTTCTGCATGCATTTCTTTCTGGAACACCTACCATTTGGCTTTTGGATCTCCAGATAACTTTTAACCTCGTTCTCTTATTTTCTATTTCTTTCTCATTTTGCTTTACTTTCCGGAAGTTTTTTTTCAACACTAGTTTCCTAGCCTTCTACTGAATTTTTCTTTTTATGTCCACCATCAGAAAGTTGTAAGAGTTCTTTCCTGTTCTCCATGGACTCTTATATTTATGGTATCCTACCTTGTTTCATAGAAGCAATATTTATTCTTATCTATGTATATCAATTATAGTTTTCTATTTCTGGTGGCTCCCTAAATAACAACTATATCAATCATAAAACTAACAGCTGCATCTATATTACTGAATGCTTACCACGTGCCAGGTACTATGTTAAATATTTTACCATGCATTACCCCCTTCGTTCCCACAACAATTCTAATGAAGTTGGTATAGTTTTTTGGCTCAACTTTACAGGTAAGGAGACTGAAGTTCTTACAGATTAGGTTGCCAATGTTTACACAGTTAAAGGACAGAGCAGCAATTTGAATTCAGGGAGTACAACTTTAAAGTGAGGTTCTTGAGCTCTTACTCAATACTACCTCCTGAAGATAGAGCTTTGTGAAAAGTAGAATTACAAATAAAACCAATTAACCTACATTGGTTAAGGGTTATTTTGCAAATGTCCCAGAACTTGATGAAGGCTCTTTCAGTTCTTCAGTTCTATACTATAACATGACATACTTCCAGTAATAAACTATACATTTAGCTGATAAATTATTGGGTTCATGTGTGTGGAAAAGAAAAATGGGCCATGTTGCTTTCTGCTATTTTTTTAGCTGCTACGTACATGCCAATCTGCCTGGTTATCTCAAACAGGTTATTTGGTCACAATAGAGAAAGTAGTCAGATGGATATCAAACAATTTCCATCATTAGAAAAACACTTAAATGACACATATTACTCATAGGAGTGTTTTATCCATGAGTTTTCCTTACACACAAAGAAAAATAAACTTACTTTAAAATTATACTCTACCACAATCATTAATTCACACATTTCAACAAGTGAGGACAATGGCTACTACTCTGAAGAGAAAGTGAAATGAGGACTTACTTTTTTTTTTTTATAAATTTATTTATTTTTGGCTGTGTTGGGTCTTCGTGGCTGTGCGCAGACTTTCTCTAGTTGTGGTGAGCGGGGGCTACTCTTCATTAGGGTGGGTGGGCTTCTCACTGCGGTGGCTTCTCTTGTTGCGGAGCACAGGCTCTAGGTGTGCGGGCTTAAGTTGTGTCACCGGGCTCAGTAGTTGTGGCTCGAGGGCTCTAGAGCGCAGGCTCAGTAGTTGTGGCGCACGGGCTTAGTTGCTCCACGGCATGTGGGATCTTCCCGGACCAGGGCTCGAACCCGTGTCTCCTGCATTGGCAGGCGGATTCTTAATCACTGCACCACCAGGGAAGTCCCTTGAGGACTGTTTTCTAATGACTTACACTTTATATTAGTGAATATTTGTCTTTTAGAACTATAAACATATATTAATAAATATATTAGGAAATGTTCCTCTTTTGGAAAACTTCAATTTAAGAAAAAGCAACAGGGACTTCCCTGGTGGTGCAGTGGTTAAGAATCCACCTGCAAATGCAGGGGACACGGGTTCGAGCCCTGGTCTGGGAAGATCCCACATGCTGCAGAGCCACTAAGCCCATGCGCCACAACTACTGAGCCTACGGGCCATGTCTACTGAAGCCCGCATGCCTAGAGCCCGTGCTCCGCGATGAGAAGCCTGCACACGGTAGCAAAGAGTAGCCCCCGCTCACCACAACTGGAGAAAGCCCGCGCACAGCAACGAAGACCCAACGCAGCCAAAATAAATAAATAAATAAATTTAAAAAAAAAAAGAAAAAGCAACAAACAACCGGAATACAAGGCTCTGTCTTTTCACCTTTGAGCAGATAGCTTTTTCAGTTTTACTATATTATGATTTGGTAATGCATGTGTCAAGCCTTTTGCCTTGGACCCACTTTTTAATTGCTAGTGAACTGAGCTTTAAAGCATTTTAAAAATGTATCCTATTTCATAAACAACTATAGTTAGTTAAATAAAATATTCTGACTTTTAAAAATAGCAGCAATTATGAGCCAAACTATGACTGGAGTGTCAATTTTCTCCTATGTCACTCAGAGAGAAAAAAATAAGCTGACAAGTTTCAGAAGTACGCAAAAACCCTTTACTATGTAACCTTTGATACAACATGGGTAGCTGCCAACCTTCTCAAGAAGTCCATTCTGCTGCATATGGTACAAGTAAGACCTTGTTAGGTCACATAATTTATGGTACTTGCCAGCACTTTGGGACACAAAAGCTACAGTATCCACCTTGACCAAAACAGATTGGCAGTGCCCTTGCTGAAAAGTCATTACAGCCATACAAAGCTATGTAAGCAGTACTTCAAAGTCAGCCGTGCAAGTACTGTGCAGAATGCCAAGGTACTCAGTGGGATAAAGAGTGTCACACTCTAAATACCCTTGTGTCCTTTTATAAATGACAGAGGTTTCAGAGCTTACCACTGCTGTATGTACCAGCTCATATCTACAGTGTGATATTTTCCTAACATACTGACATTTCACCCTCACGGTAATATGACCTAAGCAGGTATGAGTATGCCCGTTTCACAAGTGGGGAAACAATGGCTTAGAAAAGGTAAATAATTTCTCCAAGATCATAAATATAAAACCTGCTAGGACCAGATCTGGAATTCGGATCCTCTGACCACCTACGTAAACGATCTTTCTACTAAAATTCTCACTGAACAGCATAGGAGAGAGGGAGAAAAGGAGGGAGGGAAGGAATGAGAGAGAAAGAAAGAACATAACTGATTTATAAATTTTGAAGATGAGGAGGCAGGACAAGTTTATGAAAAGTTGCATTAACACACTTCCGACAAATCTTCTAGAGGCTCTTTTCCTAAATTCTGTTTTCTGCTAATAAAATAATAGCGTTGTCAAATGACCATGCTTGCTGCAAGGCTTTTGTTAGAATTAGAAGAATCTCAATCATTAACAGAAATTACCCATAAAAGTATTTTGAGTTCTAGCAAAGAAATACAAATAAGAACACCAGACATCACAAGTCACTGTGTCCCAATGTACTACTGCACTTGACTTTCCTGCTTTTAACACTTTTGAAGATAACAGATAGTTATTTTGTAGACTGTATCTCAATGTGGGTTTGTTGATGTTTCCTCACGATTAGATTCAGGTACTGCCCCTTTGGCAGGAATACCACAGAAGTGCCACTGTGTTCTTTGTATCAGTGGCACAGGATTTCAATTTGTCCCATTGCTGAAGATGTTCAATTTGATCATTTGATTAAGGTGGTGCCTGCCAGCTTTTTCCATTGTAAAGTTACTATTTTCCCCTTTGTAATTAATAGGTATTAATTCTACCCAGTAAATATCGTGATCATGATCAAATTTCCAATGTATTAATTTATTTTTCATATCAGAATAGACTTATAGTTTCCTATCTTATACAACAAGTCACTCTCTGTTGCTATGATTTATTTTGATACTCATTGTCTCAGATGTCACCAGTGGAAGCCCTTCAAGGTTTTTATGTCTTTGTGACATCCTGTTACCTTTCTTTGAGTACTTCCTCACTATCTAGAACACCACGATGCTCTGGACTTACCTTGTACTCTCCCTGGAGTCCTGGAACTAGCCATTTCTCCCAGGATCATGGTTCCTTCTTAAAGAATGATATATAGAAACCAAAATCTGAGTGCCAGACCTAAAATCTGGGTCATCCAACCAGGCTTAATTTATGATCTGGCATGTATAGAAAAGCTGTTCCCAGTTCCTATCAGTGGACAAAGTCAGGGACCGTATGTACACATTTACTGACTCATGTATATATTAATACATATACATTACATAGAACATATGTAATTCCATTGCTCAAAATAGAAAACCAAGATTCCATACTGCTACCTCTGAGTTGAATCCAACAACACAGAACTCATTCTAATTTCCTCCCCTTTCAAATTTGTAATTCCCTTCTCCCAGAATCCCACTATCCTTAAATATTTACATATTTGATCAGTTCCCTGTGTGTAACCAATCTCCACAATTGACACCTCACACCCTCCTCACCGCACTCTGGTGTCCACATGCTGCACTGGGTCACCCCCATACACAGCACCCATACAGGCTCTGTCCCCCTGTGCTGAGCCACTGTGGCTTCCCTGCCTTACAGACCCGAGACATCTACATTGCTGTGTCTCGTCTAATAGCATTAGGAGTGAATTGTTCAGGAAGAGGAAAATGAAGAAGATAAATAATTTTGCTTATTTTTAAACAGAATATATAAATTCACTGAATGGAATACACGCATTTCTGTTAACTTATACTTACTATTTTCAGCATTCCCTATCAGCTCCTAGGAATAAGTGAAAGAAGGGCTTCTTTATAACTTTATGTGGCAAATGATAAGAAGTTCTTAAAGGATTGGCCATCAATATTCTATTTCCTCTTTTCTATACGTATATCTCAACTGCTCAGATTCAGATATCAGAGGCACCAGAATAAATCTAGATCTGAAAATGAGACTTTTTTTGAGAGATTATTTTAAATAAGTGTTAACTAACTTAAAGTTATCTTAATTTTTTTTTAAAGGAAATGTTCGGTGAGCCAGTTGAGAATGAAGCAGTTAGAAAACACAGACATAATACCTTAAAGAGCCTCAGTTTAATCTTACCCTTGAGAAGATATTTTCCAGGGAGCTAGTTAAGGATCTCTTAGCTTTATTTTTCAGAATGTCAAGTTTGAACCTTCCACTGCTCGTCACATTTTCTGGGATTGTACTATTTGAAATAGTCTATGGAAAGAAAAACATACATTTTAGGTTGGAAATACTCAAGGTTAAATGAAGTTTTAAAGACAGGCTTATGGCTAAGCCATTAAAAAGCATGAGAATTCTTCTGTAGCTCTATTAAGAAGTAATAATTTAGGTTCCACATCGTGAACACACAGATTATAAGCAAAAGAGATTAATTTTTAATATTGTAAGTAATAAAAAAGACAGAAATAAGATCTTTCCTATATGTCTTTCCTTTCTGCTAATATATTCCTGCTGCATTTAACAAAAACTAAACTTGAGATGTCCATTTTTACTGCTGTTATTTTGATTAACAACTGTAACCATCCCTTTCCAAGTTACATACTTTATATCCAAATTACCAAGGAAAACAAAAAATTGGTTTCAAAGAACAAAGCATCTTCTAGCAAAGCTGGATTCTGCTAATGCCTTTGTTATAATTCCATTTTCATTTGTGAGTGGGTCATTTATCTTTTCAATCGACAAGTATTCACTGATAGTACTGAACTATATGAGAATCTACAATGTGTCCACTATATGAAGTTCTCTAAATATTTTATCTTATATAGAGATAAAAGGCTACTATGTATATTACATGGTTCTTAGTGCTAGGAAGTTTCCAAGAAAGAAAACTGATCCTTTGCTTGGGGAGGAAATACGTTCACTCGTAGCAGAGACACAAAGCAATGCATAAGTATCAAATATGGAACCATGAGTTATGGGTCTCAATGGTCAGGAAAAAAAGGATACATGGGATTCAGACAGGCAGAAAAAAGGAGGTGAAGACTTTCCCAACACTGGGGATGGTGCTGGCAAAATCATAAAGGCTGGGATGCTCACGGGACAGGGTGTCAGTACAGGTTTGACTAAAACAGAGGGAAGTAGTGGAAAGTGGGCAAGTGAAGCTGGAGATAAAACCTTGAATGGTCTTAAGTGCTGGATAATTAGGAAGAATCACTGATCACAATTTACAAGCAGAGGGGCATCACTGTGAAAGTAATGTTTTGGGAAGATTTATGTGAAAGGAGTGTTCAAAAATCACCTAAAGGACTGGGAAATCAGAGACTGGAAGATCAGATTGAAGGCTTCAGGACAGTCTACGCAGGAGGCAATAGAGGTCCATACTGGAGCTGGCTCCACGTGGTCATCTAAGGAGTTACTGATAAAAGAAACATGATCACAATCAAAAAGGAAAGAAAACAATAGATAGAGATGTGGGCTGGACTGGGTTCGGGCTGTGTGTAAGGACTGGGTTGACTCATCATTCTAAGGCTTTGAGATGAATGACACAACGAAAATAGGGAAATCGTACTGGCACCTAGCACAATGCCTGACACAGCAGCTACTCAGTGAATACCAGGTGAATAAATGGAAGGAAGAAAGGAAAAGAGGGAGCAAGGGAGGGAAAGAGAGAGAGGCAGGGAGGAACTTAAGTATACTGACAGGAAAACATGCACAATTTGTTAAAATCTCCTTTGTGATCTTGAGCACCCTCCGTCATATAGAAAATGCATATCACTCCTCACATACTGCCTTCGGCCTTCTGGTCAACAAGACTATCAACACCAATGACTGATTTAATCAAACCCATGAACAGATTTTAGTCTTTATGTTTCTTGACCTTCCTATGTCATTGGACATTGTTGATCTTCTTACTTGAACTCTTCTCCTACCTTGGTCATTCACCATAATAAATCTTTCTCCCTCATTATTCCCTTTCAGTCTTTATCACTGGCTCCATTTTAATTCACTCATTGCCTGAAATGCAGTTGCTCCTCAGAACATCCCCCTTCGACTTCAAATCTGTGACAAAGCTCATAGTCTTCCACATTTATAATGTCAGCTCAAATTCTATGAGCACCAAATCCATTCTTCTAATTAAACCTCACACTTCCAAAATTGAATTCTTATTTCTTATTTCCATCTTTCGCCCCACTCTTGCCTTCTTTCTGTATTTCCTAGCTATTACATCTAATTCCTCCAAATCTGAAACCTTGAAGTCTCTCCCAGCAAGCCCCTCTCTCTTCCTAAACATATCTATCCAATCAGTCACTAAGTCCTAAGGATCATGCCTCCCAAATTGCTCTTGACTCAGTCCCTCCCACACATCTCCAGGGCTTCAGTTTACCCTCTCTCTGAGACAAAATACATTTTTCAAGACAGAATCATTCAATCTGTTTATGTCCCAGTGTTATCTCTTGTCTGGTACATACTTATATCTCTGTGCCAATCACACCATATTTCCATATTTTAACTCATTTGATTGCACGTTGGTTTCTCCTTACAGTTAGAGCTGTCATTATTCATCTCCGCTGCCTAGTACACAGTATGCACTTGATAAATGAATCATTTCTCACGCATTCTATTACCAAGGTCTCCTAATTTGAGAATGTGACTTCAGTCCTAACACTGTCAACCCCCTTACCCAACCAGCCACAAATTTGATCCTCTCACGCTCTTACCTGAAGTCCTTCAGTGACAAAGTCTGATCTAGCACTTAAGGCTATTCATCATCCCGCTGCTGCCTAGCTTTAAAGCCTTATTTCCCCAATTCCCATGCAAACCCTAAAAAACCAGTATGTCCTCGGAGGGCCTCCGTGCAGTATGTTCACTCATGGTTACAAAGTTACCACTTAACGTTGCACTCAATGTTCCTTTCTTAAAACACAATTCCTTGGGAATGTAAAGTGATACAGCCACTATGGAGAACAATATGGAGGTTTCTTATAAAACTAAAAATAGAACTACCATACGACCCAGCAATCCCACTACTGGGCATATACCTGGAGAAAACCATAATTCAAAAAGAGTCATGTACCACAATGTTCACTGCAGTTCTATTTACAATAGCCAGGACATGGAAGCAACCTAAGTGTCCATCGACAGATGAATGGATAAAGAAGATGTGGCACATATATACAATGGAATATTACTCAGCCATAAAAAGGAATGAAACTGAGTTATTTGTAGTGAGGTGGATGGACCTAGAGTCTGTCATACAGAGTAAAGTAGGTCAGAAAGAGAAAAACAAATACTAAGCTAATGCACATATATGGAATCTAAAAAAACAGTACTGATGAACCTAGTGGCAGGGCAGGAATAAAGATGCGGACGTAGAGAATGGACTTGAGGACGCAGCGGGGAAGGGTAAGCTGGGACGAAGTGAGAGAGTAGCATTGACGTACATACACTACCAAATGTACAATGGATGGCTAGTGGGAAGCTGCTGCATAGCACAGGGAGATCAGCTCGGTGCTTTGTGACGACCTGGGGGGGGGGTGGGGAGGGTGGGAGGGAGGCTCAAGAGGGAAGAGATATGGGGATATATGTATACATATATGATTCACTTTGTTGTACAGCAGAAACTAACACAACATTGTAAAGCAATTACACTCCAATAAAGATATAAAAAAATAAAATAAAATAAAACTAATAGGAATTTTAAAAAGCCATCTTGTTGCCTCTATTATATGTATCTATTTATGTTTGCATTCCCTTTTGGATTATTTGAGCTCTTCTCTGTAGGCTACGTCATTATTCATGTCTTTTTTGTCACCATTATCACATAGCTTGATTCATAGAAGGTCCTCTAGAAGTGCCTGTACTATAAATAATTAAGGAATCACTTATCACATGGTATGTGGTTTGTTCTGAATAGAGTGAGATTAAGGCATAACCTGAATTAGTGTTATCAAGTGGTAAAAATGTCATGATTTCTTTAGATGTTGCTGCCAGTGGCCTTGCTTTACCTACATGCAGCTGGGAACACATTCTAAACCACGTGCACAAAAATATCATCCCTTAGTTTGCAGCCAGGGTAGCCGTTTCCATGACATTACTGCTTCTTTGCATGTTTGCTCTTTACCACTCAAGTCTATGTTAGTTTTTAATGAAATAAGATGTTCATGTGAATTTGAAATAAAACAATGGTTTAATATTACTAAAAATGTATGTTCATTCTAAATCATGAGCATTTATTACTGGTTTTCTACCAAAACTCACAAATTTTTTTACATTTTAAAATCATTACTATTTTATCTCAATGTGCCAATGTTTGCTACAATTTCCTATAAAACTTCTAAAATACTGGGGGGAAAAAAAGACTGTTAGGGTTTAGCCCTAAAGATGAGAAGACAAAGGAAAGAAACTCCTTTTACATCTTCTGTGATATTTTGACTGAATATATGAAAAAAACAAAAATAGGTCAACTAGAAAACATCTCACCGATGGGCCTTCCCCAATATGAATGTGTGTCCTCTGCTTGGCTTCGCACAGCTGCCTCAGATGTAAAATCACAAGTTCGTTTTCCTCCTGGTCGTTGACTGCCTTCATTTTCTGTTGAACAGACAGACGGAGAGCACATTATGGCAACACAGCTTTTATTGTTTTACTTTAGTCTCATTTCATTTTATCTGTCTGGCAGACAAACGTAAGTAAAGCTAAGCATTTAGCTGCTCTTAGAAACAAAAGTAACAGTGGCATTGTAGTAACTATCCAATAGTACAGTAGTATATCTATCTTTAACGTCAGATAGAGAAATGGAAAAAGGAACTCACAGAAACAGGGTCCAATTCTCATTCCTTATACCTTACTTGGGAGGACTATAAATAATGTTACCTGAACTCGTTCAAAGATGTCAGCTTGCTCATTATCTGTCAGGGACGAGAGATGCCTCTGTATTACCAGCTTGGCTCTTGGCGGATAGAGACCTAAGGGAAATGATGGGGAGTGGTGTTAAACAGATTCTAGCCACAGAGATCAAAATGTGTATGTATATATATATGTGTATGTGTGTGTATATATATATATGTATATATAAAATGCACTGCAGCTTGTCCCTTCACCAGCAGGCTCTGAAGTTAAATCCTTTCAAGGAAATGTGTTCCTATGACAGACCTTGGAACACTGCAATAAAATGATTAAAACAAAATGGAAAACCTCCTCACCAAAATCAATGGCCCTTGTCAGTGATCTTGAAGTCAGACTTATTAACAAAAAATGTCTACATGATACCAAATCAACAGCATAACCAGATACCATTGAATATACTAACAAACTTACCACCCTAGATACGCATAGGTGAATACTAGCCTTGGCCAAAATCTCTAAGCTTAAAACTTGACATTTAAAAAAGAAAGAATAGGGCTTCCCTGGTGGTGCAGTGGTTGAGAATCCACCTGCCAATACAGGGGACACGGGTTCGAGCCCTGGTCTGGGAAGATCCCACATGCCGCAGAGCAACTGGGCCCGTGAGCCACAATTACTGAGCCTGCACATCTGGAGCCTGGGCTCCTCAACAAGAGAGGCTGCGATAGTGAGAGGTCCACTCACCGCGATGAAGAGTGGCCCCCGCTCGCCACAACTAGAGAAAGCCCTGGCACAGAAACGAAGACCCAACACAGCCAAAAATAAATAAATAAAAAAATAAAAAAAAAAAAAAAAAAGAAAGAATAGGGCTTCCCTGGTGGTGCAGTGGTTGAGAATCTGCCTGCCAATGCAGGGGACACGGGTTCAAGCCCTGGTCTGGGAAGATCCCACATGCCGCGGAGCAACTAGATCCGTGAGCCACAACTACCGAGCCTGCGCGTCTGGAGCCTGTGCTCCGCAACAAGAGAGGCCGCAACAGTGAGAGGCCGGCGCACCGCGATGAAGAGTGGCCCCCACTCGCCGCAACTAGAGAAAGCCCTCGCACAGAAACGAAGACCCAACACAGCCAAAAATAAATAAACAAATAAAAATTAAAAAAGAAAGAATAGCTACTAATATTAAAAAGTAGAGCTAGAGCTTACACAGGAAGCTCTCCCCCTTATACAGGTCTTGGTGATAAAACTTCTAGGGCATCATTAGTTTTTAGTGACATTTTTTAGTGTTACTATTTTCCCAAGAAATTGTTTACCTCTTTATACCATATTATTTATATATCTAGTGTACTTCTGCATATAATTTATATTAAGCCCTTGGGCAAAAATTTTTTCCATGAAAACATTTTTGTTTTTATAAATTTTTTTAAAAGGGAAATGTAATTCATATTTACAATGATTCACCGGACCATCCACTTTTTTTTTTTTTTTTTTTTTTTTTAAAAGTCTTTATTGAACTTGTTACACTATTGCCTCTGTTTTATGCTTTGGTTTCTTGGCTGCAAGGCATGTGGGATCTTAGCTCCCCGACCAGGGATCGAACCTGCACCCCCTGCACTGGAAGGCAAAGTCTTAACCACTGGACCACCAGGGAAGTCCGGACCATCCACTTTTAAGGAACAGATCTCCTTTACATAGTTAGGGACCACTTATACTATTGCTACCGTACTTTGATTGGAAAGAGGATATCTAGCCACATATAATATTTAATGACTGTTATAGGTAGACTGCACTTTAAAATCCCTAGGAGAGATTCACCTCAAAATATGCATTGTTTTAAAAGAACTAGAATTCATTTCATGATGGTTAGAACATGTAGAGTGCCACCACTGGACCTGTTTTAAACCACTGTGCAGAAAGAAGAAAAACTTCTGAAAACTTCTCAGCTCTACCTTTCTTTGTGCAATGTACAATTAAATGCTGTGAAAATCTCTGTGACCACGTACAGAAACACTAAAATTCATTTCGATGGTGTGATGCCACTCACTACCACAATTTATTATTTGCTGGCAAAGCCTCCTGAAGAGGCTCCTTAGGCAATATACTAAGAAACTGATTCACATGATTGTTTTTGTTTTGTTTTATGTTGTTCAATATTCCAGCATGTTATTAGCATGTGTAGGAGGATAAAAGATTAAAAAGAGGAGAAGTAAAGAGGGTACTTATTTGAAGTATGTAACTAAATCTATGGCCCAGGAAGTTCCTTTAGTCCTTTATTTCAGGGGAGGAATTGCAAACAGCTTATTTGCAAATTATGCATGACCCCCCTACCCCGCCTTGAATCTGACTTGACTTTCTTCTTCCCCCCAGTTTAGAGTCACTGGGGAGTGAATTAACCAATCCTGAGAGGTAAGTATACTATTTAGCCCTCATGCACGTTATTGTAGGAAAACCCGACTGAGGGTAATTGCTCCACCTCTACAGTGCTCAACACCACTTTAGTTTCACATTCTGAGGATTGGTCCTTGAGAGATGGTCCCCTTAGACACTGTCTCCTGGATTCACTTTGGTCCCCCGACATGACTGGTGCTTTTCTTCCTGGTCTAAATGACAAGGATCCCTTGACATAGGGATAGATGATTGATTAGGACTCAACATCAGCATACGTATCATTTCCCTTTCTTTTTTTTCAGTGAGAAAGCACTCCTTATTAATGCAGCCAAAGGTATTGACAGGATTCTATAATTCTGAGTAAGTGATATGAAATATGAATATCTAGATACTTCTAAATATCTCTAAATATCTTTCTCACTTTCTATTCCTATGAATTTGTGTTGAATCTGAATGTGGTCCTTTTTCCAGCTTTATACTTTGTACTTAAGCCTAACACAAGTTTAGAATTCACACTGTTATCTTACCCAGATGAAAACAACTCTTTGGGAAACACTGATGCCAAGGCTTCAAGAGAGCTTGGTCCTGAAAATCCTGGCTTTCTGATATTCTTTCAGAGAGAAGCATCAAGTTGCTTTGGAAACAGATCGAACACGTTCAAATCCTGGTTCTGCCCCTCCTAACCGATAAGGATGTGGCAGTTATTACCCACTATGTGTCTCGGCGCCTGTTTCCTCATCAGTAAAATGAGGATTCAAAACACTACCCATCTTGTGGGATTTCAGTATGGATTAAGTGGGCTAATATATGGAAAACACAACAGTGCCAAGACACAGTAAGTCTTATGGGAGTATCTGCATTATTGCTATTCCTTTCATTCTTACTATCAGAGCACTGCCCTATCTTATGGCTCTCTTTGCCCAACGTCAAAGGCAAGGGTAAAACAATCATATCAGAAGTGTTATCTGAGGCCTTAGGAAAAGAAGCCCGTGTGAATCTTCTCCAGTTCACATGAACTCTTCATTTGCTCCCTTCAGATATATGCATACCTTGAAGCTAGGGAACCTTAAGTTTCACTCCCTTCATGATCTTGGAAGAGACCCTACTGCTTCTGGATGTATAATATGTATTCTCTTTCTTTTTTTTTTTAATTAACTTATTTTATTTATTTATTTTTGGCTGCACTGGGTCTTCATTGCTGCATGCAGGCTTTCTCTAGTTGCAGAGAGCATGGGCTACTCTTCGTTGCAGTGTGCGGGCCTCTCATTGCAGTGGCTTCTCTTGTTGCGGAGCATAGGTTCTAGGCACACGGGCTTCAGTAGTTGTGGCACGTGGGCTCAGTAGTTGTGGCACGTGGGCTCTAGAGCGCAGGCTCAGTAGTTGTGGCGCACGGGCTTAGCTGCTCCACGGCACGTGGAATCTTCCTGGACCAGGGCTCGAACCCGTGTCCCCTGTATTGGCAGGAGGATTCTTAAGCACTGCGCCACCAGGGAAGCCCCTGCATTCGCTTTCTTTACAAAGGTCTCTAAAACTATAAACTTTTTTTCAGAGGAGTGTTTTTAATATGATTTGTGTAATTTCCTACTGGTGGTTTTATCTTTTTCTTACAGATAATAACAGTCTTTACAAATTCTGAACAGCAATCTGCTCTCTCCTCATTTGTTACTAATCATTTAACTTCCAAGTAACCAGTTGTTGTTATGTAAAAATATTAAGATTTTATGAAGTCAAATCTGTCAATGTCTTCTTTTGGTAGTTCCTGCATTTCTGTGCCTTAATAAAGGCTTTCTTGTTTAGGGACAAAATAACATTTTTATTTTCTTTGAATGATTTTAGCATTTTGTTTGTTTGCACTGAGGACTTTGATCCACCTAGAGTGTATTTTGAGTAGGATAAGTGGAAGGAATCTTTGTCTCTTTGGATAGCAAATTGATCCAACACCATTTCCTGAATCACTCAGCCTTTCCTCCTCAGATGTATAATATTCTCTTTACCATACACCAAAGAATGTTCCATTTTTGTAAAGTTTACGTGTATATTTGAAAATTAGGTGCATTCTGTAAAATTATAGTTATAAATTTTAAAAATTTGAATATTACATTGCAATAGTGCTTGTTCACACAGTTGAGTGGATATTCAATAAATACGGCTGTTCGTCATCAATTTTCCCATGTGCCTGTGATTCTCCTGCCTACTGAACAGATATCTCAATTTGCACTTAAAGTGGCTAGACCATCCTCTGCTTTGTTCTGGAGTCCACACTCTCCCCATCGACTCCAACACCTATCGTACTGATTGCATTTACGTGCTCACAAGCCCATCTCCCACTCTAGACTCTAAGCTTCCTGAAGGCATGGTCCACATCTCCACCATCTCCGCATCCCCAGTGCCAAGCACACTGCCTGGCACGTGCTAGATGCTTAACAAGTGTTTATCAAATTGTGTGTCTTCTCTGGCACAGTAGTTTTCAACCTTTTTTTATTAGTAAGAGACAAGGAGAAGAAAGGGAAACTGAGTCAGGGTCCCCTCTTCCTCATGCTCCTCCCCCTCCTCAAAACACATTTTTTTAAAAAACTTGCTTTATGACATCATGTCTCTTATCTGTCTGATTTTCAAACGACCCTGAAAAGCCAAGCAAGTTTCATTCTTGTTCTAAACCTTTAGGAAAAAAAGAACACATCATCGAGTGAGAAAGGAAAAAAGAAAGACTTAAACAGTTGATATTCTGGGATGGTTTTGCCTCGCTTCATTCATTCAACAAATATTTGGTCAGTTCCCACTTTGCACATAGCAGAGTCTTAGGAACTGTGGGAAATGCAAGTTCCTCCCTTGAGTCTGCCTTCGGAAAAAAAGTAAAAAATAAAAAAGAAAGAGGAAAAAAAGCCAAGCACCTAGGAGAGACTGACAGCACAAATTTGACTGGACATGAGAAATGATTCTTGGGGCTCTTGGTTCACCTCAAAACAAAGAAGCATTCAATGACAGTAGCGACTTTCTCACTTCCCCAATGCCAAAGCAAACTTGTCTTTGCCAAGCAAACCCGTCTTTGCCAAGGCCAACTTATACTGTACCTTCAATCCTTTCACAGAGCTTATGCAAAGAGTGCATAGGGCAGGCCTCGCACAGCTTAATCTGGGTCTTGGCACTCTGCAGGGCAGCGGCTGTGCTGAAAGCCTGTTTCAGAGTCAGCATTACTTCATCAACCTACAAGAAGAAACAAAATCCAGGTCTATAAACGTTTGCTTTCATGGTAACACATTAAAAGCCCAACAGCAATGTGAGACTTTGTTGATGCTGACTAAATATTAATAATGGAATTTTGATGACCACAGAGCTGGTAGTGAGAAAATAATGTCTCAAAGTTAGACCTTCAATTAATTATACATAAAATTGAAAACTGGATGAAATAAGACCATTTTAATGTGCATAATACAATAATACTGATCTGTTACTTGAATGCTATTTTTGAATCCCACTCAGTGCTATGCTATCACAGTTAAGTGACAGTCAATCAGGTCTTTGGTTTTTTTTCTTTTTTTTAAAAAATTTTATTGGATTACAGTTGATTTACAATGTTGTGTTAGTTTCAGGTATACAGCAAAGTAATTCAGTTATACATATACATATAGTCATTCTTTATCAGATTCTTTTCTCATATAGGTATCACAGAATAGAGTTCCCTGTGCTATACAGTAGGTCATTGTTGGTTATCTCAGGTCTTTGTTTAATTAAAGTAGTTTATCAGATAAAGATCTCTTTGGAAGTTTTGTCTGCAATACATAGGGAGCAACAAAATAGGTTTAACAAATCACTTGTGTTAATAGGTATCTTATTTACTTTATCCTTTTGGATCATTTTTAGTGCAATGACAAGTGAACATGTGTTTAACCAAAGTTCTAGGGGGAAATGAGCCCGATAAATAATGTTGGGGGAATTCTATGAAGGCTACTGGTCTTTTCTCTAGGGCTTCTATTTATTATCATTTGGCTTCTGATTTGTGACACTAAGAAGTTCTGCAGTCATGCTATCTAAGAGCCGGGTCTCACCACTAGGCCAGCAGCTTGACAACTGCCAGGTAGTTTCTTCCTTGCTCTTCCAGTGACTCAGTCAAGAAGTTGGAATCTAGCATTCTGGTTTCCTGGTTGCTTCTTTGAGGTCAACTAACAGCTCGTCCTCCAGGCATTGTCAAGCCGACTTCAGGCCAGGTCTCCTCCTCTGTGGCACAATCATCAGTGTAAAGTGTGCCTTTCTCACCCACTGTACAATTGAGATCAAAGTCTAAAACCTGCATGGGGAGCTATGAAGTACCAGGGCCTCATCCAAACTAGCTCTGATACTCAAAACCATTTACAATGCTTCATAAACCATGTTCTGTTTTGTTCTGTTTTTATTGCAGTAACATTGTTTTATGACGTTAAATAAATTTCATGGGTGCAACATTTAATTCAACTTCTGTATATATTACAGTGTGCTCACCACCAAAAGTCTTGTTTCCATCTGTCACCATACACTTGACCCCCTTTACCCATTTTGCTCTCCCTCCCACCCCCGTGCCCTCTGGTAACCACCAATCTGTTTTCTGCATCTACGTGTTTGTGTTTTTTATACTCTGCATATGAGTGAAATCATACTGTATTTGTCTTTCTCTGTCTAACTTATTTCAGTTAGCATAATACCCTCAAGGTCCATCCATGTTGTCATAAATGGCAAGATTTCATCTTTTTTGTGGCTGAAAAATATTCCATTGTGTGTGTATATATGTATCACATCTTCTTTATCCATTCATCTGTTGATGGGCACTTAGGCTGTTGCCATATCTTGGCTATTATAAATAATGCTGCAATGAACATGGGGGTGCACATATCTTTTCAAATTAGTGTTTTTATTTTCTTTAGATAAATACCCAGAAGTGGAATTGCCGGATCACCTGGTAGTTCCCTTCTTAATTTTTTGAGGAACCTCCATACTGTTTTCCATAGTGGTGGCACCAATTTACATTCACACCAACACAGATGGCCAACAGGCACATGAAAAGGTGCTCAAATTCACTAATTATTAGGGAAATGCAAAACCACAGGGAGATGTCACCTCACACGTGTTAGAATGGTTATTACCAAAAAGACGAGAAATAACAAGTGTTGGAGAGGATGTGGAGGAAAAAGAACCCTCACACACATAAACCATTTTTTAAAAAGACTCTTTAGGGCTTCCCTGGTGGCACAGTGGTTAAGAATCCGCCTGCCAATGCAGGGGACATGGGTTCGAGCCCTGTTCCCAGAAGATCGCACATGCCGCGGAGCAACTAAGCCCGTGCGCCACAACTACTGGGCCTGCGCTCTAGAGCCCGCAAGCCACGACTACTGAGCCCGTGTGCTACAACTACTGAAGCCCGCACTCCTAGAACCTGTGCTCCGCAACAAGAGAAGCCACCGCAATGAAAAGCCCGTGCACCGCAACGAAGAGTAGCCCCCGCTCACCGCAGCTAGAGAAAGTCTGTGCGCAGCAACAAAGACCCGATGCAGCCAAAAATAAATAAATAAAATAAATAAATTTTTCAAAATTTAAAAAATAAAAAGACTCTTTATCCCCTTCCCCTATGGCCTGGTTTAAGAAAAAGCTACCATTTAAAGCATTCAATCTACTTCTGCATTTGAATGCATGAAGAACCTGGAATAAAAAGAATCTTTATTCATCTGATATTACTAAAAGGAGAGTTCAAGCACCAAGCAGCCAGTCATCATTCAGTTATGTTTTACTATATAACCAACTTTTTAAAAGGCTTATAAGTAATTTCATAGCATTCCATGTAGAAAAAATGAATTATTCACAATCTGTTCTTTTATACCATAATTAAAAACAAAGATTTCTAATTCTTTAAAATAAAAGCACTACATGTTTTAATGCCTTTGTATTTTCATTTCATTTGCCTTGTTATGTATTCAAAAGCAATTTCAATCACTTATGCAGATGTTTATTTCTGTTTTCTTGTTTCTCATTTATTTAAGGCACTGAAGGGGTCAGTCATCTGCTTAGCTTTCATGTAGGTTTATTATTAGCTATTTGGTAATACTGTGTTGCAAAAGGTCCCCAATGGATATACTGAACTTTCATATTTTCTTATCTATTTCTATATGAAACAAGAGATCATTTCAATGGTGACTGAAATGTGGCTACCAATTTCTCCTAGCCATAAATATTACTAAAAACTTTATTTGACTTCTAAAATTTTAAATGTTTTACTTTTTTTTAATCTACCACTTTTTCCAGATGGCCTATAAATTCTCATATGGAATCAGAGCAACTAAAAGTTAAATTAGCACACTATGAATAACTTAATTGTTTTAGTTTAGATACAGCAACAACAAAAAAATCCTAGGCAGTGTTAAAAGGTTAAAAGTAAAGGAATGGTTAAAGATAAATCAATCATACAGAACCAAAAAGAAAGTATTCTTAGTGTGACCATCAGGCAAAATTAAATTTCCAGAGAAAATTATGAGATGGAACAAAGAAAGCCAATTTGTGACATTAAGGTGAAAATCCATAATGAAGATAACGCTCATAAACATTTATATACCAAACTTAGGTGTTTTATAGCGTTTTAGAATAAGAATTACAGAATGTGTAAGGATGGAGAGGGGGAAGGGTAAACTGGGACGAAGTGAGAGAGTGGCATGGACATATATACACTACCAAATGTAAAATAGATAGCTAGTGGGAAGCAGTCACATAGCACAGGGAGATCATCTCGGTTCTTCGTGACCACCTAGAGGGGTGGGATAGGGAGGGTGGGAGGGAGGGAGATGCAAGAGGGTGGGGATATGGGGATATATGTATACATATAGCTGATTCACTTTGTTATACAGCAGTAACTAACACATCATTGTGAAGCAATTATACTCCAATAAAGATGTTAAAAAAAAAAAAAAAAGATTACCTAGTCTAATTCTCTGGAAAACTCTACACTCTTAACCCCATACAAATCCTGGGTCTCGGTACCCTGGGTTTTTGGGGTTTTTGTTTTGACTTGTTTTGTTGGTTATACTTTCCCTGGATACTGTCGTGTGCATCTGTGGATCTGTGGAGTTCTACTTTGTCTATGAATAGTAGTCACTTCCATTTTTTTTCACACCTTTTAAACCACTTTTGGAGAAAGCAGAAATTATATGTTCCAGAAATCTCAAGGGTTGGTTAAACAAGTTTGAACCACCTGCCTTGGGATATTTTACAAAAGAGGGAAGGAAGGAAGAAGGAAGGAAGGGAGGGAGGGACAAAGGGAGGGAGGGAGGGAGGGAGGGAGGGAGGAACACTGAGCATCTAAACTTGCAGTGTAACCCTCCAAGGCCCATCAGAACTCTATTCTATACTGTTTATCAATTCATAGCAATTGCTACAAAGAAGCAACAGAAAATGCTAGTTGTATATTCTTTGTACTCAGAGAAGATAAGTCAGCATGTGTGGTTTTGCAATATTCTGTCTTTCACAACAGCCAAGCCACATCAATCATAATACTGCTTAGACCTGTAATATTTGACTGTTTGTTTTACTCTAATGTCAGCTGCTTGAGCCACCCTCCTTTATACAGGAAATGTACATTTAATTTTTCCTCTATCTTGCAGTTCTGATGCCTCACCATTCATTTAAGGTGCTTACAGATAAAAGTAAACAGGATTTCAAAGATTCCATCATAGGCCCATTCTTAAGAATAATGATGCCAAGATAAGATTCTCAGGCAGCTTCAATGTAATATGAAGACATTCTCAGCCAGTCTAGTCTGTTGCCTTAGTCACAGAGCTTCTTAAGGTGGAAAAATGCAGCGTGTTCCCAGACTTTCTACTCTGACTCCGTTTCGAAAACTCATTCTACACGCATGAGGGTAAAATGAAAATACTAAAAATTACAAACAAAACAAAACTTTTAAAAGAGATTGGAAATCAGAAGGTTTTACAGTTTTCCTCTTGGTGTCGGTTATCCAGTAATCAGAGATTAACCAGCACCTAGAAAATGACTGCCTGAAGTTCAGAGTAACACACTGCATCACTCAAAATACACTTAACAAGCAAGCCCTGCTATCCTAGAAACTACTGGTGGATACAACAACAATAAGGACGGTCCTAAACTTGTAGGATTCACAATCCAGTGGAGTAGAAAGTTATGTGAACAAATAAATAAGATAGGGCTTCCCTGGTGGCGCAGTGGTTGAGAATCTGCCTGTTAATGCAGGGGACACGGGTTCGAGCCCTGGTCTGGGAGGATCCCACATGCCACGGAGCAGCTGGGCCCGTGAGCCACAATTACTGAGCTTGCGCATCTGGAGCCTGTGCTCCGCAACAAGAAAGGTCACGATAGTGAGAGGCCCGCACACCGGGATGAAGAGTGGCCCCCACTTGCCACAACTAGAGAAAGCCCTCGCACAGAAACGAAGACCCAACACAGCCATAAATAAATAAATTTTTTTAAAAAATAAATAAATAAATAAATAAGATAAGGGATTTGTAGGAACTGTTGGAGATCTATGAATAAGATGTGCTGAGAGCACTGACAACAAAACAACCAAAGGACTCAATTCCTGAGAAAGGGTGTTAGAAAAGGCTTCCCTAGGAGGTGATCTTTTAACAGGATCCTAAAAAATACACAGTAGCAAAGAAGGGGAAGGGGATCAAAATCACAGCAAAGCAAAGCCAGGCCTGCTTCCCATCCAATGAAGCAGCCGGAAAGAGAATACGAAAACAGATAGAGACATACACAATCTCTTTGTATAGCAGCCAGGTGGACCCTTGAGGCTGGCCCGATCAAATTCCCCACCTGACCGTATGAAAGCAGCAAGCCCTGGCTCTGGCCTCCCCTGACTGGCAGACCCCTCACTCCATGCAGCCAACAGTGACCTCAGAACTTCAGAGGCATTTCTGTGAGCCCCGCCTCTCATGTATTTCCTTCATCTCATGTGTCCTGTGCACGAACCATCTGCAGCTTCAGTAGCAAGCCAAATAAAAGCAACATCACACCAGTCATCACAGCAGCTTCTGCAGTCTGGCCTAGAGACAGTTGAGGACACGGAATAGCACGTGTGAGGACACAGTCATGAAAGGGCAAGCTTTCTGGTGAGCGCTGAGAAGAATGAGGAAGGCCCTTCTGCCACACTAGACAATCTAGATTTTGTCCGTTAATAAGGAGGCATAAACTAGCCCCTAGTGAGAGAATTTTGTGAGAAAAAAAAAATATATATAGCATAAGGTAGTAAGTGGATAGATGACAGATTAAACCAGTGGCAGGGAGACTAGTTAGGACACTAATGCAATAGTCTTAGTAAAGAAGATGAATGCCCAGACTTAATTCCAGACAGAGAGGAAAAGGAAGAGAGATGGATATAAGGGACATTTCTACCTTTGAGTTTATAGGGTTTGGTGAACAAGTGGATCTCGATGGTGCAGGAGAATGCATTATGGTTTCTAAATTGGAAAGTTGCGTAAATGGAACTGCCCAAACAGTAAAATACGGAATATACAACAGGTTTTGCAAAGGTCGGAGAGCAAGGATCTGCAACGTGGTGGAAGAATCAGCCTTAGACAGGAGGAGGGACAGAGGAGGGAAGGAGGAGGGGAGAGCTGGGCAGGGGATGGGTGAGGAGTGGGGCAAGATTACCTGACATTCTCATTTTCCACCCAACTCTTACTTGGTTGGCATTTTCCAGGGTTGTGTCCTTGGTTCTCTTTGGCCTTCTCTCTTTTCCTTCTCCCTGGGTGCTCATCCAGCCCCATGCCTTCAACTATTCTTTACATAACGACTCTCAAACTTCTATCCCGAGCCCTGAACTGAACCTATAATACAGTGGTCACCTGGATATCAACATGTGGATTTTTCATTGGTATGGCTAACTATCTAGAGTGAGAACAAAACTCAAATGGATCTCTCTTGTGTAAGAAACTTAGTGATGGAGTGCTATATTCCCTAGTCAGAAAGTGTCTTTGTACCAATTCATTCCCATTTCTTCATTATTTCTTCATTATTCCTCAACTCAGTGTCCACACTGGGAATGTGGAAGGCAAGAGTTAGCAGGAAGGAAGACAACATGCATCCAGAACATTAGGAGAATGCTGCCCGGCTTATTCTGTGTATGTCTAAGTGGTGTGTGTTTCCCTGGGGAAAATCATTGTGGGAGGATTTTATGTCTGAGGAAATGCTCTGCTTCAAAGAATGGTAATGTATATATCTAAAGGTTTGTGTTAAAATGGTTAGGAGAGATAACACAAGTGGAAGAATATGTAAAACATTTTAGGGGAAAACATCAACATATTTTTAGTCACTCAGATCTATTTCCAACTTTGCCTTACATATTTCTCCTTAAACTCTAACTGCTCCCACTTAAGGGTCGGCGGGGAGGGAGTAGGAGTGCTGCAAAGTGAAATTGACTTCCAAATTCCAAAGAAAGAAATTGAAGGCTAAAATGCGACCATAAAGAAAGTATTTTTAAAATGAGGACAGGGGCTGATGAAATAAAAAGGAAAAAACAAAGTCGTTCTCTACCCTGATGAAATAAGCATTATCTACTCTGAGATGTTATAGCAGTTGAGAGAATAAGAGGTCTTCCCTATCTTCTTCCATGAGCAATGGAAAGAGTAACAGCTCTCCTATTATTAGGCGTTTCCTACCTTTTAAAAACACTCCTGGTAACATTTCCGGACTTGTTAAACTCAAGAAAATCACCTAGGCTTAAAATTTACCAGGACAAGTTGCTTTCGTTTTTCTGTTGTGGTGCTGTTTCAAAGGGCAGAAACCTATTTCTAGGTGCGCTCTTCTTCTTCGACGGATGGCCGTTCTGTGAGGCTTGGGTTCATCAGAGACGAGTCTCCCATCAGCTGGAGGTGTGGGCAGGAGCCCGTGGACAGCAGTCACCCCACTTACCAGAGATTCGCTGGCACACTGGAACACGTAACAGATATACTGGCTCAGCCCGGGCTCCGGCAACTCCCGACAGATAAAGCCAAAGTGATCAACATGCTTTATACCCTAGAGAAGGAAGAAGGGCAGTGTTTATGGGATTATGTCCTTTTAACCAACACTACAGAAATAGTTCTGTGCTTTCACACTTCCATGAATTTCTCCTTCACAGCACTGTGACAGGGGACATAATGCCAGAGCAAACTTATTCGGTGGTCTTTTGATACATAATATAAAGGGTGAGACCAGCTCAGATTTATTTTGTTTCTGGCAAACACTCTGTGACTCAGGGCCACAGGAGGAAAAATATGATGGCATGACCCACTGTCTCTTGTAATAAAAACCGCTACTCAGTATTTGCAAGTAATGGAGTTTTCAGTTTATTGGTCATCTTTGAACGGGTAGTCTGATGATTCATTATAAACCCTGTTCTTGTTTACATGAGGCTAAGAATCATTAAAACTGACAATGCTCTAATTAAATGGCATGCCATTCCCTAAAGCACGCATTAAAAATACTAGAATGTTTGTCTATTGATAGACATTCAAGGAGCCACAACTGTTAGAAGATGAATACATTAAAGAAATTATTGCAGACATCAACTATCCAAATTCACAAATCTGTACTTCCTGAACACAGGCTAAATAACCTCAGCTACACTTAATAAAAAATTCTGAATCATCTGAGAATTTCGATCGCCCTGAATACATACACACCAATTAGTAGACAGCACCTTGTTATTTTAACAGAAAGCACAGTACTTTGAAAAGTCAAGAAGACAAAAAATTTGAAGTTGTCCTGCAATCACCTGAATCCCAGAGAAAGGAAAACAGACTTTGGATTCAGACAGATTTGTGCTTCAATCTTGGTTCAACCAATCTACCAGGTATGAGATATTGTGCTGCGTTGCTAAAAAGAATCTCTGAGGTTCCATTTCTCATCATAAAATAATATTAATGGCGCCTATTGTAAGAAAATTTTCAGATTTAGAACTAAGAAATATCTTAGCTCCTGGCATGTTTGATAAACGGTAACCACTATTCTTGTAATAATAAGCTCAACCTATCCAATGGCTATGGAAAAAGGAAATCAACTCCGATAAAAAGTAAAGAAGTCAATAAGGAGGAGTGAGGTTACAATCCATGAGGTGAAAGTAAATTCCATCTGATACAACTCATTCGTGATTAAAGAACATCTTTTACTAGCTTGGTACTAAATGGGAAAAATGCACAGGAGCTCATTAGCTCAGCAAGTTTTCGGGCAGTGGTAATGTTTCCGGTAAAGAAAACCATTCCCTTATTCCTCATGCTTGCCAGGGACACAGTCCTACCGATTCTGAGGAAAGAAACATTTGTAGGTGTTCATGTGTTAAAAAGTCCTCCTGTTCCCAAATGCGGCCACCCTCTATCAGTACAATTCTGTGGAAAGAAATAACAGGAGTTGGGCCACTCAGTGAAGAGCAGAAAGTTAACCTGACAATTATTCTGATCAAAGGCCTTTGCACAAATTTTCCTCATATTTTTGTTTGATTCTTCTTCTGAATTCTTAGAACACAAAGCTTGCTTTAAAAAAAAAGGAAAAGCAAAAATCTTGTTTGAACTGCCAGATTTATATATTTTGTTTGGCTGGTTCTTTTTTTTTTTTTTCGTGTTTTTTTTCCTTTAGATGTTCAACGAGCATTGCTAGTTTTCTTTCTAGGAGGCCGGCAGAGGGGCGAGGGGGGGAGAGGCACGGCCTTTTCAGATGACTCCTCTTGCTTTGGGGCACAGGAAGTACGCTGGTTTGTACACCACTCTCTCCCCAACACTTGGCACAAGGCCCAACATGTAGAAGCATTCATTCAACATTTATGGAACACCTAAGCGTCAAGCTCTGTCTTAACACATCTTATTCTCTGATGCCCTAGAGCAGCGGTCCCCAAACTTTTCGGCACCAGGGACCAGTTTCATGGAAGACAATTTTTCCATGGACAGGGGTGGAAGGGGCAAATATGGTTCAGGCGGTAATGCAAGCGATGGGGAGCGATGGGGTGCGGCAGATGAAACTTCACTCCCTCGCCCGCCCTCACCTCCTGCTGTGCGGCCGGGTTCCTAACAGGCCTCAGCCCGGGGGTTGGGGACCCCTGGCCTACAGAATAAGACACCTGCCCTCACAGAGCTTATGATCACGCGGGGTCCCCCAGGAAACATGTAATTACAAGAATGCTTCATAAATACTTTTTTTAGTTAAAGTGAATAATCTTTCTACCACTTTTTTTGTCCTTTAAGTAGGAATTTAGAAATTTGCAATATATTCTTCCTCTAGTCAGATGCTGCCTCTCTAAACTAGTAGAGTAGAAAATTTTTATGTTCACAACATAATTTTATGTCTCCATATAACAGAACAAATATTAAAACAAAATACTAGAAGTGAAACCACATTAGCTGAGGCTGAGGAGAGTAATTAACAAGATGTACAAAAGCTTATCATTTTCAAAGGGAAGAATGTCGGGATATCATACCTATGTCAATGCTAACTCCAAAATTAAAACTTAAAAACAAAAGTCAGTCTATTTTTCAACATTAAAATACAGGAAAGGGCCTTGGCAAGATCCAGGCCCCTGAAGGTATACCTAAGGTACACCTGCTAGGAAAGAAGTTACTGCTTCTCGATCCAGGCCCCTGAAGGTATACCTAAGGTACACCTGCTAGGAAAGAAGTTACTGCTTCTCGATCCAGGCCCCTGAAGGTATACCTAAGGTACACCTGCTAGGAAAGAAGTTACTGCTTCTCTATTCCAGGGACCTCCCCAGAGGCATCCTTGCATTTTTTTAAAATTTATTTATTTATATTTATTTTCGGCTGTGTTGGGTCTTTGTTTCTACACGAGGGCTTTTCTCTAGTTGCGGCAAGCGGGGGCCACTCTTCATCGCGGTGCGCGGGCCTTTCATTATTGCGGCCTCTCTTGTTGCGGAGCACAGGCTCCAGACGCACAGGCTCAGTAATTGTGGCTCACGGGCCTAGTTGCTCCGCGGCATGTGGGATCTTCCCAGACCAGGGCTCGAACCCGTGTCCCCTGCATTGGCAGGCAGATTCTCAACCATTGTGCCACCAGGGAAGCCCATCCTTGCATTTTTAACTTTCCCACATTCAGCTTTAGGCACTCCCTCTACTCCAACATCTTCGGCAACTCTTTCTAGGTTTGCCGTATATTTAGGTAGCTCTAAGAATTATACAGATATTCTAAATTATTACTATGGTACTTAGGACACTACTTTATGCCTAATATGACCTTGAACACACATAGTTGTATAGATTATTTTTAAAACTTTCAAATACGTAATATGAGAATTAAAAATAAGTAAAAGGACAAAGATATATACCAAAACCTTCTTTTCAAACTTTAGCATTTACATTTATAAACCTGAAAGTACTAGTTCTTTTTTTTACCTACTACAGTATAAAGAGCAAACATGACTCAGTGATGCCCACAAGACCTATTGCTCAAGATTCTGAGGACACTAACTGTGAAGATATTTTCTAAAGAACTCACCACCGCAAAACTTCCTTCCATCCCTCTGATGAAGTGACACTATGAGGAGACAGGGTTGACGAAAGTGAGGACAAGATTATGATAATGAGGAACCTGGACAGGATTTTCTTATTGGCAGGGACCCAAACACATGAACACTCTTAGTTTAAGACAAATCTACTTAAGAAATGCTTTTAAGAATAAAATCTTAAGGGGTTTAAGCCCAGTTATTTTGTTAATTTAGAAACAAGCTTTAATTGGTTTCTTCAAATACTATAATCTACTTCAACACATACCTGGGAACAAGAAGAGATATCTTTAAAATTCTTCTCAAGCACAAGTGATTTAGTGTCTGGACTGATAAGGTTAATCTCAAACCGTCCAACCTTAAAAATAAAAATATTCAAATTAATTAATTAATTAATTTGCAAATATTCCAATCAATTAAAAATATTCCAATTAATCATAAATATTCCAATTAATTAATTCCAATTAATTAATATTCCAATTAATTTCCATTAACTTATCAAGAACATATTACTTTACAGTTAAATATTTGACTAATAATACAGATTCAAATGCTCTATCCCTGACATACATATTCACATGTGTGTCAACATCCAATCCAACCAAATCTACAACCCCAATTATCAGCTGTCTGAAAACATTTCTTCCTTTCATCTAGAAATCATGAAAATTAAGTTGGTCTTAATTTACAAGAAACCATTCTTTTTCCAAATTAAAAATTATTCTTTTCAAAAAAATGCAACCTTTCCTCACTTTGTTTTCTAAAAATACTAATTATTTAATTATAATTTATAATCATACTTTCTCACAAATGATCAACAGAAAGATATACTTGCAATTGAGCAGATAAATTTTTAAAGTTTTTAAACAAAAACAATCATTTAGAAAAAATTAACAACATGGACTCTGGCTAGCTAAGAAAAAGAACAAATCCAGTAGCCCAAACAAGAGAGGAAACTCAGTTAACATATCACCACAGGAAAGACTACAGACACTTTAATTACATGCCTAGAGTTATCAAGAACAAAACGGAACAAAACCACCATGAACTTCTGATAAAGCAAATATTACACACTGGGACTGTTTACCGAGGTACACTGTGCAACTTCCTTCTCAGGGACTCTTTGCAATGGAATAAAAGGGCAGTTACTCCTTTTTTCAAGAAAACTCAAATCTGAGGAAAACTCAAACTAATCTTCAAAGCTGAGGATTAATTAAAGAATCTCTACAGGGCACTGTTAAGAATTAAGTTCTTGTAAGTGGAACTGGACATTTTCTATATACCCTGTACAACTTCAAAAACTACTTTTTAGAATTAAGAATCATCTTTTACACCTATAATATAGCTTGCACCAAATCATTTTAATAACTGGTCTAATAAATTATCAGGCCTATGATGTTTCTTTAACCGTCTCTTTTGTATGACAGAGTAAATTGGTGTATTCTCATGTGAAAATACACCTATGAGTCTCTGGACTTTTTTTTTTCTCTCTAGAAAATACTTTCTCCTTCATGAAGATTAACACGCTCCCAGATTCACATCTTCAAACCCTTCATAAGACTGACTTTCTGCCGTCATTTAAAAAAACAACATTTATTTAAGAATTAACCTAAGGCAAATGCTGGTGATGTTAAGAGCGATCTATTCTTATTTCCCCACCAACTTCCCGTGATGCTCTGCAAGTGCTTCTGTCTCTTCCTCTCCCTTCCCTGCTCCCTTTTTTCTTACATTCCCCGTCTGCCTCTCACCCCTTCACTACTTTCCTTTGTTTGCTCTCTTTCTCCACCTGCCTTATCTGCTTCCCAAGGGATATGACAGAAAGGCTGGACGCTTGCAGAGCGAGGACCAGGGAAGAGCTGGCCGCCCGGCTGCTTCCGTCTAGCAAAGAATGGGGAAACACCCCGAGAGCACGCGGCCTGGGCAGCACCTGAAACAGCATCGTTCTGTTCTTCTCCGAATCCGAGGGCTGGACGTGGCTGGGCGCGCTGGCGTGCCTCCTCCGCGGCTGCGGCTTCTGGCTGTTCTCGTGAACTTTCCTTTGCAGGACACCGGTGACGCTGCTGCACCGAGACCGGAACTCCTGCTGTTCATCAAAGCCAGAATCTTCCAAAATCCGCTCAGGGAAGCAGACTCGAGAGCTGGACGGCCCAGGCTGGCTGGGCGCCGCGGGGAAGACGGGGTGGGTGTCGGTGACGCCATCCCCTTCCTCGGACAGAACGTCGGCGGGGGAAGCGGGCGCCTGGGCCTCCGACACCGCCGGGTCCTCGCCGGCATCGGCGGCGCGCGGCTCGCCCTGGACCCGCAGGCGCTGCCGCTCGTGCAGGCTGAACTTCTCGATGCAGTCGTCGATGAGGCTGGACGGGGCCTTCTTGTGGGTCACGGTCACCTTGCCACAGTACAAGACCTCGAACTTCTGCGAGTTGTAAAAGGCGTCCTCGTTGTCTTTGCTGGGTTTGGCGTCCTCCTTCATGGCAGCTTTCGATAACTGCCTTATGCTGCTGATAACATCGGGAACCTGGAAAAGAATTCAGAAATCCTCACTTTAGTTGAATATTTAGCGATCGTATATGTTTACCTAGACCTGTTATTATCACAGAATGCTCGCTCATCCTAAATGATAAAATACAGAAAGTAATAGATCCTACATAAGATAAAGCATAAACTTAAATTACACTATTGGACATAGTGATTTAAGGATAAGATTGGAATTTTATATCACTTTCATACTTTCCACTTTTAAGTGTATTCGTTTCCTGAAAACAAAACCATGAGACTATACAGGCTACAGCAACCTTTAATAAATCATCATAATATAACCTTTGAGTACTTTTAAAACGTATTATAAGGGATCAAAAGGTGAAAAATTAAATTTAAATATAAAAAAGTGTAACATGCTAAGGTACCAACCACGACTGAGATAAATAAATTATTTAATTAAATTATTATGAGCCTCAGCTGAAAGGAACCAAAGCTTCAACAATGAGGCTAAAATTAACTTTCTGGATGAAGAGGTTAAAATCCAGACACCCCTCACCAGCAGTAGCCATCAGGGAAAATGCAAATATAGACCACAGGAAGATACTAGTTCATTATCTATTAGAATGGCTAACATCAAAAAGTCCAAGTGGGGCTTCCCTGGTGGCGCAGTGCTTAAAAAGCCGCCTGCCAACTCAGGGGACACGGGTTCGAGCCCTGGTCCGGGAAGATCCCACATGCCGCAGAGCAACTAAGCCTGTGCGCCACAACTACTGAGGCTGCGAGCCACGACTACGGAAGCCAGCGCGCCTACAGCCCGTGCTCCGCAACAAGAGAAGCCACCGCAGTGAGAAGCCCGTGCACCGCAACGAAGACCCAGTGCGGCCAAAAAATAATTAATTAATTAAAAAGTCCAAGTGCCCACCAGGATGTGGAGCAACAGGAACCCTCATACACTGTGTGCAGAAATGTAAAATGGCACAGCTACCTCAGGAGTTTGGCAGCTGCTTGGGAGTTAAACATAGATCTCACAACCCAGTCATTCCACTCCTAGAGATTTAGGTGAAAGCCCTGAAAACGTATGTCCACAGAAAGGCTTGTACACAAATATTCATAGATGGTTTAGTCACAATATCCGAAAACTGGAAACAACCCAAATATTCATCAACAAGTGAATGCTCACTAATTGTCAGGGAAATGTAAAGCAAAACCACAATAAAATATCACCTTACACTTGATAGGATGATTATCATCAAAAAGACAAGATATAACAAGTACTGGGGGAGGATGTGGGAAAAAGGAAACCCTTGTGCATTGTTAGTAGGAATGTAAATTGGTGCAGTCACTATGGAGAACAGTACGGAGGTTCCTAAAATATTTAAAATAGAACTACCATATCATCCAGCAATTCCACTTCTGGGTATATATTCAAAAGAAACAAAATCACTCTCTCGAAAAGATACCTGCACCCTCACGTTCATCACATCATTATTCACAATAGTCGAGACATGGAAACAATCTAAGTCAACCTAAGTGTCTGTCAAAAGATGAATGGATAAAGAAACTGTGATAAATATTATTTAGCCATAAAAAAGGAAATCCTGCCATTTACGACAACATGGATGGACCCTGAGGGCATTATGCTAACTGAAATAAGTCAGACTGAGAAAGGTAAATACTGTATGATCTCACTTATATGTGGAATCTTAAAAAAAAAAAAAAAAACCTCATAGATAAAGAAAACAGAGTGGTGATTGCCAGAGGCATGGAGGGAGGAATGGGTGAAGGTAGTCAAAAGGTACAAACTTCAAGTTATAAGATAAATAAGTTCTGGGGATGTAATGTACAGCATGGTGACTAGAGTTAATAATACTATATTGTATATTTAAAACTTGCTAAGAGAGTAGATCTTAAAAGTTCTCACAAGAAAAAAAAATCTATAACCATGTGAGGTGAGTGATGTTAACTAAACTTATGGTAATCATTTTGCAATGTATACATGTATCAAATCATTAAGTTGTACTCCTTGAACTAAATACAATGCTATATGTCGATTATATCTCAATAAAACTGAAGGGGAAAAAGTGAAAGGATGAACAAAAGGTGGTACATTCATACAAAATGAAATACAACTCATTATCTCTCATCTGGTTTTCTGCAATAACCTTTTAACGGGTGTCCCTTGCCCCCTTCAATCTACTCTCAAAAGTAGAAAGGATCCTTTTTAAACTTGTCATGTTGCTCACCTGCAAATCCTCCAAGCTCCCCATTTCATTAAGAGTGAACGACACAATCCCTACAGTGTCCTACAGGGCCCTCACCCTCTGCATTTGACATACACATAGATTAAATATGCACTGTGGCTACACACCCTCCATGTGACCTTTAGACAGTCAACCTGGATTTCGTCTTTTCATTCTCACCTCGTTTCCTCTGACCACTCCTCCCAGCATCCCTCTCTCACTCACTCTGCTCCAGCCCCACTGGCTTCCTGGCTACTCTTTGAACATGCCAGGCACACTCCTCCCTCGAGGTCTCTGAACTCCAAGTCCTCCCCCAGATAACTGGACGGCTCACTCCTCATCTCGTTTAAATCCATGCTCTAATGTCACCTTGAGGCAGCAACCATCCCCTAAACCAAAACACGCATACACACACACACACACAAAGACACACTCTGACACAGCCAGCATTCCCCTGGAATTTTCCCCCATTTTATTACTCTCTATAGCACTTACCTCTTTTAACATTCTGTGTAATTGATTTGCTAGAATGTAAGCCCTAGGAGGGTGGTGATTTCTGTCTCTTTTCCCGCATTTTTTCCTTGTATCCCCAAAGCCTAGAGTACAAAGCCTGGTACAAAGTAGATCCTCAATATGTGGACTAGGGGGAAAAAACTTTTTTTGGTAATTTCTACCTTTGGAAAAGAGAGATCATCTTATACGCAGGGTTGATTCACATTCAGACATACAAGGTATTTCTTCAAATATTCTAGCACCAATTCTAAAACCAGAATCTCTTCTCTTTCACATAATTCTTTGGGATATACTGCCAGAACATTCACAGTTTAAAAATCACAAGACTTTCAGCTTGCTAGTAGAGTATTTCCTATGAAAGAATAAAGTCCAAATGCTATAGTTTCAATGACTCACCCTGAACATTTGACATATCTCCAGGGAAGTCAGATGCTTTGTAGGAACACATGATCAGCAACCTTAGCCCTCTGTCATTTTCTTTTTGCCTTAGTGTCTGACAAGGGCCAAAGCTATGGAGACTGACCTAGACATTCAACCCTGAAAAAAGTACAATGATTCT
Organism: Balaenoptera musculus; assembly: GCF_009873245.2. Taxonomy (NCBI): domain Eukaryota; kingdom Metazoa; phylum Chordata; class Mammalia; order Artiodactyla; family Balaenopteridae; genus Balaenoptera; species Balaenoptera musculus. Next base: position 49,047,292 of record NC_045802.1, read on the forward strand.
AGTGGGTTAGGCAAAATCCTAAAATAGATGGCTCCCTCCTTCCTCACTAACCATATTTCATTAGACACTTTTCATCTGATTTTACAACCCTAGTGCACCTAAATTTCCAAAGTGTCTCTATGGAGTACAGAATAAGAAATATTATCTGTAGGATTTTTTTTGAACCTGCAGAATTTTGATCTTGTCACAAATATTTTAATGATTATTAGAGTTAATTCTATCAAGACTGAAAATAAAGTCAGTTTGACCTTAGTTGTATCAATTCCTCTATATTATAAGTCTGTACTTTTTCTCGTTGAGAGCTGTTATGTGAAGAACTGATTAGTGGCTGAATCCCTATAGTCTCACAGGACATTTCCCTGAGACCACAGGTAGAAGCTCAATACCTAAATATAATTCAGTTAATGACCCAGTTCATAGAAGCAAAGCTTATCATCTTGACTAAACTGAGTAGGTAATTTAATCTTCCAATACTTTGAATTGTTAACTGCACCATAAAACATAGATTCTAGTTGCCTTTAATATCTCCTCTCAGGTCATGACTAAACGCAGCTTACAATGACCTGCAAAGAGGCTGGCCTGTGAAACTGATCTAACAACATTCAGCTCTGTTTTTGCTTATAAGTGGAACACACACATGTAAGTTAACATCATACAGCCCCTGCCTACACACTCAGAGCCCATACCAGAAGGGACACACTGATAAAGAAAGGACAGTCAAATATCCACAGCGGGAAAATGAGTTATCAGAGAACCATGAAAACTTTCTGTTGAGACATTTATTTGAGATCAATCAGAAGCAACACAAGAGAAACACAAAATCTCTATCCAGTACTTACACATATACAAGACATTTTGGGAAAACACTATTCTCCTATAGGACAATGTTAACTGACATATATTTAGATTTAGATTTAGATGTGTTTTTGAATGAATTTGACTCCTTGCATGTATCACATCTTTCAACGTCTTTTTTTCTCTTTACCGTTAATGCTATAAGCTCCTAAGTGAAAGACTGAGTTGTGGTGATTTTGTGTCTTACTAGAGTTCTTCCATTTGACCACTGGGAGAGAATTCTGTGCTCAGAAGAAACTGAGTGACAGTTGTCAGCAAACAAAAATATACAAATAGTGAACAACCACCTAGAACCCTGATGAAAGCTCTCCCGGATTGAGATGGGGTTAGTAAATTCCTGTTGATAACACAAGAGAGATCTGGCACTCCCCAGAAGAGAGAGCTGAGGCTTTCCACTCGGCTCAGTGTTCACCCCAACTAGGAAGTGAATGTGTGTTGCAAGAATGTCTTCAGATGCTAGGAGACACCTCAAGCTACACGCTCTAGGTTCATACTCTAGTTATTCGTACTCTGGCTACGAATAATGCCACTGCTCAGAATCTGCCTACATCTCACAGAGTCTGATGAAAATTCAATGCCAATTCAAGGCAAAGTTTTTATTGTATAGCATAGTTTTATATGTATAGCATATAATTTTAACACAAAATAACAATAATGAAAAGGGAGTTAATAATCCCTCTACCCAGGAATTAAGAGGTTTATACTCTCTCCCCTGATCTGCCAGGAATTTGTGTCATTCTGCTTTCTAGAGTTTCCTTGCCAGTAAAGTGGGGGACGAGAAAGATGCTCAACAAGATCTCACCTAAATCCAAATTTCCATGGGTTTACTTTTGCATCGATGTTAATATAGGAACAAAATAGTGTACATTAAAAGAAGATGGAAAATCATCTCTATTATTAAGCCAGAAATATTGTAAGTCATCGACATTATTCATTTCCATTGACACACAATAACCAATTGCAACAAGCGATAAAATAAATGGGGCTTTTTTCAAATGCCTCATGATATTTAGAAAAAGCACAGGGCCACCTTTAGCTAGTATTCTGTCCTTACACCTTCAGTGATCTCACTAAAAGAATATAAGTTCAAGTATCAAAATTCAGACATTAAAGCAATTCCTCACTCTAGAGAAAAGAAAAATTGCCACTAGATTCCTGGATGTCAGGCTGTTGTTTCTCATTAATTAATTATCATAATTAGTCATCACATTTCAAGAAATCCAATGGTATTGTAAAAATTACACTTCACCTGACTTCACAAGTAAATAAATTCTACAACTACCACACACTGATGTTTAAAGTCCTAAGCAAATCCAAGGGAAAAAAGTCTGGATACTGAAAAAGCACAAAGGAAAGATACCTTTGGTCAGGAAGCAAGCTGAAAATTGCAGTTGTTCTCCAAGAGCAGTGAATATGCCAAACTGATGTAATCCTTAGTATTAGCTCTCTGTCGCACTTAAGAAGTTCTCTTTCATTCTAGATAAGCCAGCAGTAGTTTTGCTGTATTTGTTCAAGTCGATGTTATCACTATGCAGCCAATTATAAAACTTCCCGGGAATAACCGTTATTGCTTCAAAAGTAAAGTATTTCCTGACTCTGCAATCAGGAAACACACTGATTGTTCAGGGCTAAAGAACAGACTCTCTAGTTTTCTTTTAAAAGAAGCATTTTAAATTTGAGTGCCACTGTCTTTCTTATGCTGTTTAAATAATCACATGTCCAAGGCTTATTAATTATGAAGGTAGGAGAAAATTAATCTATAATACAATGTCTTCTTTCCTCATAGAGTTCATTGATAAACAGATGAACTTCAGCAAACATTTAAAAATGGATACAAATATGAATATGAAAATAAGCCTCTTAAGACATATTTAAAGCAAAAAAAAAAAACTGGGTAAATTCTTTCACAACGGACATGAGCTTGGCTGCTTGATTCATTATCAATCTTTTTATAATAATTATAGTAGGCACAGCAAGATTTTGATAAGCACAAAAAAGAGGGAAAAGGTGTAAAAAAAAGTTGAGGAAAAAATACTAGGAAACATTTCAAGTAAATTTCAAAAAACCTGCCAAATGAGAAGAATTAATCATTTAAACTAGTCTCAATCAAAGAGAGACAGTGAGGAAAAGAAATGTATTTGCTCTGGAAGTAATACATGCCATTAGGGGACGGGTAGATTTCCTTACTAATTCTGTTTTACTTAGGAAACTATTAAGATCAGTTCAGCATTTTGAGAAAAGACTGATTTTGGAAGATATATACGTGCCATTAAATAGTTCACTTACATTAAGGGAAAAAAAATCACCATTATTTAAGAACCCATAAGATGTTCCAGCCCCAGTTACTTTGGAAGAACACTCAGTCTGTGTTGTCATTTTTAAGGTGAGGTTGTCTGACAATCTCAATAAGAAATAAAACTGATTTTTTAAACCATTTTAACTTTTATCCAAAAGTACTTCAGTGATTCTTTGTATTTGGTTAAATATATAAATATTAATATAAACAATATTAATTATTAATAATATTAATAATATATAAATTATTATTTTAAAGTAAACCTTATACAGTAAAAAAGAGGTCTAATTATCACTAGGTCTAGAGTCAAAATCGACTGGAATAATGCAGTGGTCTTAAAATCACAGAATTTTAAAGTTAAAGGCACTCTTATGGAATCACCCGTCCCCACTATCTTGTTTTACAGATGGGGAAACAAACGGTTTACATTAAAAGTTAAACCATGGGGCTTTCCTAGTAGCACGGTGGTTAAGAATCCACCTGCCAGGGCTTCCCTGGTGGCGCAGTGGTTGAGAATCTGCCTGCCAATGCAGGGGACACGGGTTCGAGCCCTGGTCTGGGAAGATCCCACATGCCGCGGAGCAACTGGGCCCGTGAGCCACAATTACTGAGCCTGCGCGTCTGGAGCCTGTGCTCCGCAACAAGATAGGCCGCGATAGTGAGAGGCCTGCGCACCGCGATGAAGAGTGGCCCCCGCTTGCCACAACTAGAAGAAAGCCCTCGCACAGAAACGAAGACCCAACACAGCCATAAATAAATAAATAAATAAATATTTATTAAAAAAAAAAAAAAAAAAAGAATCCACCTCCCAATGCAGGGGACACGGGTTAGAGCCCTGGTCAGGGAAGATCCCACGTGCTGCGGAGCAACTAAGCCCGTATGCCACAGTTACTGAGCCTGCGCTCTAGAGCCCGTGAGCCACAACTACTGAGCCCGCAAGCCACAACTACTGAAGCCCATGCGCCTAGAGCGCATGCTCTGCAACAAGAGAAGCCACCGCAAGGAGAAGCCCACACACCACAACGAAGAGTAGCCCCCGCTCATTGCAACTAGAGAAAGACCGCATGCAGCAACAAGACCCAACACAGCCAAAAATAAATAAATAAAACAAATAAATTTATAAAAGAAAAAAAAAGTTAAACCATGAAAGAATAATGAGATTACAAGTAACGAGACTCTTTGGAGCCAAAGAAAGCAAGAATATCTCTACTACTTACACTGCAGTCATACAAGTTGCTTGGGTTTGAGTCTTGGGCTTCAGCCAAGACAGTTTCCTCTCAGATTAGGCTTTGGTTCTTAGATATTCTCAGCCCCTTTGCTCCAAACTCATTTTTGGCTCAGCGCTTCTCTGTTGTTTCCTGGTGGCCTCTGAGTTAGTTCAAGCATCAGAGAGAGAAATTCCTTGAACTTCCTACCAAGTTCTCCCATCCTATTCTGTCTCACTGCTCATATCTTTGAATTCCTTCTCTGAAAGATATGACTTGTGCCTTTATGACCGTTCAAAATTTGAAAAAGTGATCAGATGTAAAATAAATGAGGGTAACTCACAGGAAATCTGGGGACTCATAATTTTGATTGATTAAGAGAATGGAATGTCCTCAGTAGTGGCTGAGTTTAGTGCTACAGGGAAATAAGACAGAAGATGGGGTGGGTGAGAAGTTAGATGGCAAAGGACAGACAAGGACAGTCCTTTTCAATTCCCCTTTCAAAAGCAAACTCATTCTTTTAAAAGTGGATTAGTCGGGACTTCCCTGGTGGTGCAGTGGTTAAGAATCCGCCTGCCAATGCAGGGGACACGGGTTCAAGCTCTGTTCCGGGAAGATCCCACATGCCACGGAGCAACTAAGCCCGTGCGCCACAACTACTGAAGCCCGCACACCTAGAGCCCGTGCTCCACAACAAGAGAAGCCACTGGAAGGAGAAGCCCACGCACCGCAACAAAGAGTAGCCCCCACTCGCTGCAACTAGAGAAAGCCTGCACACAGCAACGAAGACCCAAGGCGGCCAAAAATAATTAATTAATTAATTAATTTTTTTAAAAAGTGGATTAGTCCACAGCATGGCATATTAGAAAAGTACGTAACATGCAGTTAGAGGTCTCGAGTTTAAAGCCCCATTCCAGTATCTATGATTATCTGTAGAAAAGACACCATATCCTGGTTTTTCATCTGCAAAATGGGAATCACAATGTTTATGTCGAAGGTAACCTGGGAAAATTAAACTAAAAGTGCAAAAGTGCCTGACACAGTGCTAGGACAGTGAAAACATTCAACAATGTTTAATTAAATCAAGAATGTAAGTCTGACTTGTACTGTGTAAGGAGATGAAGGAAGTGAGAAGCTGTTGCTAAATAAAAACACACTGCCTTTGCGAAAGTTAAATTGTAGTAGGGGGTATAGAATGAATAAGTAAAACATAAAGGATTTGAGACAGTAAAAACTGCCAGTGAGAAAACTAATGCCCAGAAGGGGGGACAGAAAATTTGGAGAGGGTGGCAGAACAGTTGCAATTTTAGAGAAAGGTGTCTCTATAAAATATTTGAGTAAAAACCTGAAGTCAGCAAGAAGGTGAGCCATACAGATATCTGAGGGAAGAACATTCCAGGCAGATAGCACACCAAGTACGAAGGCCATGAAGCAGAAATTCGCCTGGCGTGTTCAGGGAACAGTGAGGAGCCCATGTGGCTGGATGCGAGTGAGGAAGCAGAAGATGATTGAAGAGGCCATTGTGGGGAACAGGGGCATCTAAATCACGCAGGACCTTGAAAGGACTCTGGCTTTTACTCTTGGTGAGACAGATAGCCATTGCAGAGTGCTGAGTTACATGTTTAAAGAATCCCTTTGCCTGCTGTATGGAGAACAGATGGCAAGGACAAGGCGACAGAAGCCTACTGCACCCAGGATGAGCCAGTGGTGGTTCACAGGAGAACAGCAAGGGACGGGGTAAGAAGGAGCAGACTTCTGAATATAATTTTAAAGGCACAGTCAGGGGCTTCCCTGGTGGCGCAGTGGTTGAGAATCTGCCTGCCAATGCAGGGGACACGGGTTCGAGCCCTGGTCTGGGAAGATCCCACATGCCACGGAGCAACTGGGCCCGTGAGCCACAACTACTGAGCCTGCGCTCCACAACAAGAGAGGCCGCGACAGTGAGAGGCCCGCGCACCGCGATGAAGAGTGGCCCCCACTTGCCGCAACTAGAGAAAGCCCTCGCACAGAAACGAAGACCCAACACAGCCATAAATAAATAAATAAATAAATAAATTTAAAAAAAAAAAAAAAAGGCACAGTCAACATGATTTGTTGATGGATCTAACGTGGATTGTAAAAGAAGGAGAGGAGGCATGGATGAACTTTATGGGTTTTGGCTAGAGGAACTAGAAAAATGGAGCTGCAGTGAAACAGGGTGAGGGATAGGGATGGCTTAAGAAGAGTAGGAGCTTAGCTTTGGATTGTTAATTTTGAGAAGCTTACAGACATCCAATGGGTGATGTCAGTAGGCAGTTGAGTACATGGAGCTCAGGGGTGAGGACAGAGCTGAGAAAGAAAAATTGGAAGATATTAGCATATAAATAGCATGTAAAGCCATGCAATTAGAGGAGTCCATCAAAAAAGTGAGCACAGATGACACAGAGAGACAGAGCAACAGGGAGAGAGACATGGTGAGCTAGGCAGAGAGAGAAATATCTCCGGGAACTAAGCCCTGAGGCGCACAATGCCTATAGTTTAGGAGATGGAGAGATATGAGCAAAGGAAAATACATCAAGAGACACAGGTAAAACCAGAAAAGAACGGTATCCAGAAGCCAAGAAAGAAAGGTTTCCAAGAAGGAGGGGGTTAAGCACTATGAGATCATAGGTGACTTTGACAAGAAAAGTTTTGGTGGCACTTAGAGCAAAAGCCTTACTGGAGTAGGTTCGAAAGAAAATTTTAGGAACAAAATCCAAAACATTAGGTACAGACAATCTTTTAGGGCTGTAGCTAGAGGTACAAGTGAGTCAAAAGAGGGTTCTCTTATAGATGGGAGAAATGACAGCTTCCAATAGAGAATTTCCAATAGTGAAGGGGAAATTGATGCTGTAGAGAAAGAGAGTAGCACTGCTAGCAACATCTTTCAGTAGGCAAGAGGGGACAGTGGAAGACTTTGAACTGACCCAGGGCATGGCCAGTTCATCTCAAAAGGTGCAAATGCAGGAAGACATAGTGGTGGGAGTTTGGAGAATTTGTCCTCTGACTGCTTTAATTTATCAGTAAAACAGAAAGCATAATCATCAGCTGAGGTAAGGATGGGGAAGAAGATCAAATGAGTATTGATCAGTAAACATTTAATTTAATTCAAGGCTGACTGTAGGCAAAATTGTTAGGTGATGGTATCTTTAGAACCCTCAAGCTTCACTTTCTGTGTTCGGATGATGTGGAAATGTGACTTCTACAACTCCTTCATGGAGTCATTGCATTTTAACCTAAGTTTTAACTTGAGAACTGAAGTATCTTAGATGAAACTCAGGAATCAACCAGAAATTAGAAGAGAGGTTTTTGCACCCTGAAATGAAACAATGCAGGTAAACAGTTTTTTCTGCCTAGGATGAGATTGGGAGCTAACCTTGTAAGTAACAGTTGTGTAAGAAATGAATTTTGGAAAAAGTTCACGTATGGTAGGGAAAAAAAGTGTTCTGTACCTTACAAAAATAAGAATAACACAGTTTGATTATAGAGTATTTGTGTCACTTGTGAAAAATAATTCTATATTTCTTTTTTTGGATATGGATATTTATACAGATATGACCAAAAAAGGTGAAGTCAGCAGAGTCACCAATGCAAGAAAATCAAACTTCTTACAAAAGTGTAATCAAAAAAGTTAATCTTTTACGTTCTAACTATAGAAACACGGAATAGGGGCATCTAAGAAACAATCCTGAAAAGCTGTTATTTATTTACTTATGCTGGCACTATGAGACCCCCTTTCAAATGCAGCATATCCCTCTACCCAACCACAAAGCATTTTCAATGTGAGATCAACCTACTACCTGTTTATTCAACAGAATGCTCTCTATTCATCAAATCAGTCCTATTATTTGCTTAATGCTCACATTTTTAAAAATATACAACTCAAAATCAATAAACCTCCAGCCAGGCTAACTAAGAAGAGAGGACACAAATTACTAATACTAGAAATGAAAGAGGGGACATTGCTACAGATCCCATGGAAATTAAAAGCATAATAAAAGAATATTATGAACCACTCCATGACCAGAAATTCGATATCCTAGATGAAATGGACCATTTCCTTGAATGCTACAATCTGCCAAAATGCATACAAGAATAAATAAATGATCTGAATAGGTCTAAATCGAATCAATAGTTAATAATCTAAAAGAGAAAGCACCAGGCTCAGATGGATACACTGGTGAATTCTGTCAAACATTTAAGAACAAAATTATACCGATCCTCCATAATCTCTTTCAGAAGATAGAAGCAGAGAAAATACTTCCTAATTCATTCTATGAGGCCAGCATTACCCTAATATCAAAACCAGACAAAGACAGTATAAGAAAACTACAGACCAATATCTCTCATGAATATAGATGCAAAAATCCTTAACAAAATACTAGCACATCAAATCCAGAAAAGTATAAAAAGAATTATATACGAGGACCAAGTAGGATCTATCTCAAGTATGTAAAGGTGGTTCAACATTCAAAAATCGATTAATGTAATCTATCACATCAACAGACTAAAAAATAAAAAAAAAATCACATGATCATATCAATAGAAGCAGAAAAAGCATTTGACAAAATCCATCACCCATTCATGGTAAAAACTCTCAATAAACCAGGAATAGAGGGGAATTTCTTCAACAAACTAGAAAAAAATCTACAGCTAGCATCATACTTAATGGTGAAAAACTCAAAGCTTTCCCACTGAGATCCAGTACATGGCAAGGATATACTTTCTCACCATTCCTTTTCAACATCATACTAGAAGTCCTTGCTAATAGGCAAGAAAAGGAAACTAAAGGTATCCAGATTGGAAAGGAAGAAATAAAACTGTCTGTTTTGAGATGACATGATTGTCTGTAGAAAATCTGAAATAAAAATAAAGGAAAAAGGAAATAAAAATTTACCAAAAAAACAGTCTCTAGGTCCATCCACATCTCTACAAATGACCCAATTCTGTTCCTTTTTATGGCTGAGTAATATTCCATTCTATACATGTACCACATCTTCTTTATCCATTTCTCTGTCAATGGGCATTTAGGTTGCTTCCATGACCTGGCTATTGTAAACAGTACTGCAGTGAAAATTGGGGTGCATGTGTCTTTTTGACACATCATCACCTGGAACACCTCCTGGAACTAGTAAGTGATTATAGTAAGGTTGCATGATACAGGGTTAATATACAAAAGTCAATTGCTTTCTTATATGCCAGAAATGAACAAGTGGATTTTGAAATTAAAAACATTTCATTAGCACCCCAAACACAAATACTTAGGTAAAAAATCTAACAAAATATGTATAAGATCTATATGAGATCTACAAGACTCTGATGAACATGATCAAAGTAAAGCTAAATAAATGGAGAGATATTCCATGTTCATGAGTAGGAAGACTTGATATAGTCCAGATGTCAACTTGATCTATAAATTCAATGCAATCACAATCAAATCCCATTAAGTTGTTTTACAGATATTGACAAACTTATTCGAAGTTGATATGGAGAGGCAAGCAACCCAGAATAGCCAACACAATATTAAAGGAGAAGAACAAAGTTGAAGGACTGATGCTATCTGATTTCAAGATTAATATAAGGCTATGATAATCAAGACAGTGTGGTATTGGCAAAAGAACAGACAAATAGATTCATGAAACATAATAAACAGCCCAGAAATAGTCTCACATAAATATAGTCAACTGATCTTTGACAGAGGAGTAAAAATATAATGGAGCAAAGATAGTCTCTTCAACAAACGGTTCTGGAACAACTGAACATCCACATGCCAAAAAAAAATTAATCTAGACACAGACATTAAACCCTTTACAAAAATTAACTCAAAATCTAGAAAACCCAGATGACCTCGCGTATGGTGATGCCTTTTTAGATACAACACCAAAGACACGATCTATGAGCCAAAGCAATCTTGAGGGAAAAAAAAAGAGCTGGAGGAATCAGACTCCCTGACTTCAGACTATACTCCAAAGCTACAGTAATCAAGACAATATGGTACTGGCACAAAAACAGAAATACAGATCAGTGGAACCGGATAGAAAGCCCAGAGATAAACCCACGCACCTATGGTCAACTAATCTATGACAAAGGAGGCAAGGATATATAATGGAGAAAAGACAGTCCCCTCAAGAAGTGGTGCTGGGAAAACTGGACAGCTACATGTAAAAAAATGAAATTAGAACACTCCCTAACACCATACACAAAAATAAACTCAAAATGGATTAGAGACCTAAATGTAATAAGACTGGACACCATAAAACTCTTAGAGGAAAACATAGGAAGAACACTCTATGACATAAATCACAGCAAGATCTTTTTTGACCCACCTCCTAGAGTAATGGAAATAAAAACAAAAATAAACAAATGGGACCTAATGAAACTTCAAAGCTTTTGCACAGCAAAGGAAACTATAAACAATATGAAAAGACAACACTCAGAATGGGAGAAAATATTTGCAAACAAATCAAGGGCCAAAGGATTAATCTCCAAAATATATAAACAGCTCAGGAAGCTCAATATTAAAGAAAAAACAACCCAATCAAAAAATGGACAGGAAAAAAGAAAATGGACAGAAGACCTAAATAGACATCTCTCCAAAGAAGACATACAGATGGCCAAGAGGCACATGAAAAGCTGCTCAACATCACTAATCATTAAAGACATGCAAATCAAAACTACAATGAGGTATCACCTCACACCAGTTAGAATGGGCATCATCAGAAAATCTACAAACAACAAATGCTGGAGAGAGTGTGGAGAAAAGGGAACCCTCTTGCACTGTTGGTGGGAATGTAAATTGATACAGCCACTATGGAGAACATATGGAGGTTCCTTCAAAAACTAAAAATAGAATTACCATATGACCCAGCAATCCCACTACTGGGCATATACCCAGAGTAAACCATAATTCAAAAAGACACATGCACCCCAATGTTCACTGCAGCACTATCTGCAATAGCCAGGTCATGGAAGCAACCTAAATGCCCATCGACAAAAGAATGGATAAAGAAGTCGTGGTACATATATACAATGGAATACTGCTCAGCCATAAAAAGGAATGAAATTGGGTCATTTGTAGAGACATGGATGGACCTAGAGACTGTCATACAGAGTGAAGTAAGTCAGAAAGAGAAAAACAAATTTTGTATATTAACACATATATGTGGCATCTAGAAAAATGGTAGAGATGAACCTGTTTGCAAGGCAGAAATAGAGACACAGATGTAGAGAACAAACGTATGGACACCGAGGGGGGAAAGTGGGGGGGGGGGGGGGGGTGGTGATGGTGTGATGAATTGGGCGATTGGGATTGACATGTATACACTAATATGTATAAAATAGATAACTAATAAGAACCTGCTGTATAAAAAATAAATGAAGTTTTTAAAAAAGACAATCTATGAAAAAAATAATTGAGAAGCTGGCCTTCATTCAAATTTAAAACTTCTGCTCTACAAAAGACAGTAGCAAGGGGATTAGAAGACAAGCAAATGTTTTCTTCAAGGCTGCGAGAAAACATTTGCCAAAGACACATCTGATAAAATCTTGTTATGCAAAATACACAAAGGACTCTTACAACTCAGCAATAAAAAAACTACCTGATTAAAACATGGGGCAAAGACCTTAACAAACACCTCCCCAAAGAGGATATTCAGATGTCAAGTAAACATTATGAAAAGATGCTCCACATCCTATGTCATCAGGGAAATGCAAATGAAAACGAGATGCCACTACACACCTATTAGAATGGCCAAAATCTGGAACACTGACAACACCAAATGCTGGCGAGGATGTGGAGCAACAGGAACTTTCATTCATTGCTGGTGGGAATGAAAAATGGTTCAGTCATTTTGGAAGACAGTTTGGTGATTTCTTACAAAACTAAACATACTGTTTTTTTTACAAAACTGAACATACTCACGATACGATCCAGCAGTCTCACTCCTTGGTATTTACCCAAAGAAGTTGAAAACTTATACCCACAAAAAAAACTGGCACACAGATGTTTTAAGCAGGTTTATTCATAATTGCCAAAACTTGGCAGCGACCAAGATGTCCTTCAGGAGGTGAATGAATAAATAAACTGTCATACATCCAGACACTGGAACATTATTCAGGGCTAAAAAGAAATGAGCTATCAAGCTATGAAAAGACATGGAAGAAACTTAAATGCATATTACTAAGTGAAAGAAGCCAATCTGAAAAGGCTATATATTGTATGATTCCAATTATATGACATTCTGGAAAAGGCAAAACTATAGGGACAATAAAAAAGTTCAGTGGTTGCAGGGATGGGGATGGCAGAGGAAAAGCACAGAGAATTTTACGACAGTGAAAATACTCTCTGTGATACTATATTGATGGATATATGTCATTATAAATGTGTCAATACCCAAAATGTTCAACACCAAGAGTGAACCCTAAGGTAAACTAGGGACTTTGGGTGATTATGATGTGTCAGTGTAGGCTCATGCTTGGTAACAAATGGACAATTCTGGAAAGTGATGCTGATAATGGAGCAGGCTATGCATGTGGCAAAGCAGGGGGTATACAGGAAATCTCTGTACCTTCCTCTCTATTTTGTTGTGGATGGATCTTAAATTGCTCTAAAGAAATAAACTCTTTTTCTTAAAAAGTACACAGTTCAAGGACTTCCCTGGTGGCACAGTGGTTAAGAATCCGCCTGCCAGTGCAGAGGACACGGGTTCAAGCCCTGGTCCAGGAAGATCCCACATGCCGTGGAGCAACTAAGCCCGTGTGCCACAACTACTGAACCTGTGTGCCACAACTACTGAAGCCCACGCACCTGGAGCCCGTGCTCTACAACAAGAGAAGCCACCGCAATGAGAAGCCCGTGCACTGCAATGAAGAGTAGCCCCTGCTCACCACAACCAGAGAAAAGCCGGCGCACAGCAACAAAGACCCAACACAGCCAAAATAAATACATAAATAAATAAAACCTTACTTTAAAAAATAAAAGAAAGTATTCAGTTCAATACCGTTTGCATTTACTCCAACAAACACTAGAGGGAGCTTTCCCACATGAACTAGTTTACCTAAGCAAAAAATTAAAAAAAAAAAAAAAATCAAAAGGTTTTTTATAAAACTGAAACAATGCCACTGTTTATAAAATATCATTACCACTGCTCCCATATTAGTCTTAGAACATAAACCACTGCTAAGTAAATTAACTGGAATTTTAACTGATTAGACAAGTTTGGCAATAAAATTAATAAGTTAATAAAATTAAGTTAAACTGAAAAAATTAAGAGTATATCAATATCAGCCCTTGATAACATTTAATCTGTTAGACATTTTCAAACAGGACATAATAAACATAATAAGAAAGATACGTCTTAATTCTTTATCACGATATATGAAAGTATGGTCATCTAAACAAAATGCTAAAGCGGGACACTGGATAAGTAGTTTTAACTTATGAAATGTCTGAACTCTTGAGAAGAGAGCTTTTTGAGCAATGCTTGGTTATGAAATGTAATGGGCCTCTGGGAAAGAGGCAAGAGACAGGAGGTTAAACCCAGAGGGACCTGGACGTGACAAGCTCAAGCTGAGATCAGGCGATAAAGCTGTAATGTTATCAAAAAGCAAAAGCTGCCATGAGTTTCTCAGAAACCTATTTTTGTCTTGGCCTTCCGTATTATTTCAGATATTTATACCCCTACATGAGTGGTGAATGAGCATCTTGCGAATGAGAAAAATCCGACATTCTCGAACTTTTATTCAGCGGCATCAGTGACTTGTAGACATTATTAACCCCTAAATGTGTGAATGTCTCCCTTTTTCAAAGAAGAAAAGTCCTAACCGACCACTACCCAAGGATAAAAAGGAAAACTTATATTTGCCGCTCTCCAAAATTAGGCTGGAAGGAAGGGCAATCACAAGGAACCAGATGCCAGATCTCTGATCTGACTTGCCCTTCCCGTGGGTGAAAGGAAAAGCTCGTCTCTGCATAATGACTGCTCACCTTGGAGTGCCCTTCTGTGCCACCTCCAACCCTCACAGTGGAGGTAAAACTCCTGAAAACAACATGAGTCACAATGGACTGATGTTTCCAGTGAAATGAAAAATTAACACAATGAAATCTTTTTTTTAAAAATAAATTTATTTATTTATTTATTTTTGGCTGAATTGGGTCTTCGTTGCTGCACGCGGGCTTTTCTCTAGTTGCGTGGAGCGGGGCTACTCTTCGTTGTGGCGCAGGGGCTTCTCGTTGCACTGGCTTCTCTTGTTGTGGAGCATGGGCTCTAGAGTGCAGGTTCAGTAGTTGTGGCATGTGGGCTCAGTAGTTGTGGCTCACAGGCTCTAGAGCACAGGCTCAGTAGTTGCAGCGCACGGGCTTAGTTGCTCCGCCGCATGTGGGATCTTCCTGGACCAAGGCTCGAACCCGTGTCCCCTGCGTTGACAGGTGGATTCTTAACCACTGCGCCATCAGGGAAGTCCTACAATGAAATCTTGCATCAAGATTTGCCTTTTGGGCCTGCATTCCTTCTTTCTGCTTGGGACATGGTGAATTTACCGAGAAAAGTTTCTGATCAGAGAAAACTTCTTTTTCAGAGCTGATACAGGCTGTTTAAAGATATTCTTCTTTGTTCATTAAATATCAAAGATATCCTCCGCTCCCCTCCTTGTGTGATCCGGCTAAATGATACCAAGGGAAAACATATAATGATTTAGGTGATAGAAACCACCCCAGTTTCCTGTCACCTGTGATTGAAGAAATCAATGAAAAGCTTGAGCTTTTCAGACCTGGAGAAAGAACACATTCTGACTATGTACCTCACAGGCATCTGACTTAAAACCAGATTAATAAATATAGTACTCCCAAAGCAATAAACCTTTACCTTTGAGTTCTCTGAAATGTCACCAGATTGCTTGAAAGCCACCTGGATGAGTGTACTGTGTCATGACTAGCCTTTGCCCAGCAGAAACACAGACTTATCCACCCTTGGATATGACCTGTGGACAGAGATCTTCTCTCCCCTTCAACAGAACTCAATCACATGACACCATTACCTTTCAATTAACTGATCTTTCATAAATTTGTTAAGATTTCAAGTAAACAGTGGTAACTCAAAGCTTCTCCCCACAAAAGTATATTTACTTATCAAATTTCGTGTATGTCAAACATTTAACTGCCAAATTTTAATTCCTTGAAGGAAACTCTCACTTTAGAATTTTAAGTATTATAAGTGTCACAATAGAATGTGTGGCACTGAAATATTTATCATGATGTAACAGCCTTAATTTTCTAATACCCCAAATGCTTCCTCATATCTATTTCAAAAGGATTAATAATTACAGCAATGCTTCAAGGCTGACATTATAATCAACTTGACTGGAGATAAAAGAAATTAAGGAAATCTGTTCAGTGGCAACTAATAATTGGCCTATATAGTGTGATAATGTGGCCAGAGTTAATTTTCATTAAAATTTGCCACAGGATCTATCTGAGCTGCGTCTTGCAAAAACGTATACCTTCGAAGTCAGAAAGCAAATTCAAAGCAAACCAGCAGTCCTCATATTTTTCATACATGGATGGCTTTCAAGAAAGAATAAGATGATTCTTATCATAAATCATTTATGAAGGACTTATCAGGTGAAACAGGTACTGTTTTATCTAAATAGCACCCACCTTAATTTAGAAGAAATGGTTCTAGTGAACGCTGCCAATCCTTGCACCCTCCCCCAGCCCCCCACAAAGTAGGCCACAATGGAGGGCATGTAATCTCGATGGGACCAGTGACAGATATAGGGGTTGGCATGTGACCCAAGCCAAGTCAATCTGAGTAGCTCCCTAGTATTTTCCAAACAGAAGGAGAGACACAACTGTTTTCCATCTGAGGTCTCAAGCTGTTGAGGAAGTTAGTCTGGTCCACAACAGGTGGACATATCCCTTCACTGGAGAAAGTCAGTCTAGAGTAACACAAAATGAAACCTAGAGGAAAACAGAATTAAAGCCAAGATTTAGAGAAAGAGATTCCTGGGGTCTCTGGCTATAGACATCCTTGGAGATGTGACTAATGATCTCTTGGTGTCCTCCAATTCTGGGCTCACTCAGGATCCTTTCATATGGGTGGGTGGTTTTCACCCTTGCCTCTAAGAGTCCTGACTAGTATACAAGTCTATGAGGATATACACTAATAGAGATGTTAAAAATCTGTTAAATATTATATATAACCTGTTGAACCCAATCGTTGGGATTGGGTTCATCTGCTATGACTGAAACCCAAAACAGCAGTTGATTACACAAAACAGAAGTTTATTTCCCTCTCATATAAAAGTCCAGTTGGCACTGCAGGGCTGTTTTGTTTTGACATTGTGTCACTAAATATCAAAGACTCGGGTCCTTCTATTTTTTTGTTATGCCTTGGGGGCCTCAACCCCATTGTCCAAGATAGTGGCAACTGTATTCCAGGCAGTAGGATTAAATAAGAGAAAAAAAGAGCAAGAGGTACACACGTACACACACACACAAATAATGGACACTCTCTTTCTTATGGAAGTTTTCCTAAGGAAGTTGCCCCCTCAAAAAAATCTACTTACACCCCATTGACCAATACTAGAGGAATTTCTAGCAGCAAGAGAAGCTAAGAAATGTAATCCTGACTCTGGATGGCCACATACCCAGGTTAAAATTCTATTACTGAAGAAGAAGGGAGAACAGAAATCAGGAATAATCTTCATTCTTGCTGTAATTGTCAATGATTTATCAGAAAAAAGGCATCAGTCAGAGCTCATCAAAAAAAAAAACATGAAGGTTAGCTATGTCAGAGTATTTAAATCATGTAACGGTTCTAAAAAGAAGGAACTTACGTCAAAGCTGCAGAAATATGTACTTAATAAAGAAAAGAGTAGACTAGGTGTTTCAAAAACTTCCCGAATTGAAGAAGCAGATAACCTTCTGATCAACCCCCAAAGACAGTCACGGGACTACAGCTTCTCACTCAAAGAAAACAAAGCACTGATGGCAATGCCAGTAAACTACATGGGCAGTCAACACTGAAATTTATACATATTTTTTCCTAATAAGCCATGTTAGCTGGTGGTCTTTAAGTAAACTTTTACAGTTCTTTAGAGATAGCAATGGGGCAGCAACCCACAAATAACCACCTAAAACTTATTTCAACCTGTAATATACCCCTGCTCATATTATTCTGGTGCAGTTAAATAGCAGATTTCAAGGACTTAGTAAAAAAATGTAATATAGCTCAATAATAATTTTTTACTGATCACATGTTGAAATTATGTTTTGGATATACTAGGCTAAAGTATACTATTAAAATTAATTTCACCTGTTTCTTTTTACTCCTTTTTTTTAAAAAAATCCCTTGACTCAGCAAATTTTTATTGAACAAATGTTATGAGCAAGGAAGTGAAACCGTGCACCTCAGACTGGGACTTGACCCCACATGTCAGGACTCGAACCCCGCCAAAACCCAGAATGGGACTCAAACCCACATGGCCGGGACTCGAACCCGGCCAAAACCCAGTCTTCCAACTGAGATCACACACCTGGTCTCAGGACTTAATGAAGCTCAGGTTCTTGATGTCTCATCATACAAAGAACTCAGTGAGAGACAAGGTGATGGGTAAGAAGTGGATTTATTTAGAGAGAAACACACTCCACAGACAGAGTGTGGGCCATCTCAGAAGGTGAGAGAGGCACCAGGGTATGGGGGTTGTCAGTTTTCATAGAGGAGGGTAATTTCATAGGCTAATGAGTGGGAGGAGTTTCCCAGCTATTTTGGGAAGGGGCGGGGATTTCCAGGAATTGGGACACCACCCACTCTTTGATCCTTATGGATCCTTGGAACTGTCATGGCGCCTGTGGGTGCGTCATTTAGCTTGCTGATGTGTTACAGTGAGTGTATAGTGAGGCTCAAGGTCTAGTGGAAGTCAGCTTGTCCGCCATCTTGGACCCATTTGGTTCTAATCAGTTTATGTCATGTCCTTGGGCTATGTCATTCTTTCAAAGGCTGTGCCCTACCCCCCTTCCCTCCTGTTTCATTCCCCCCTCAGAGATTTTTACTCCCATATTCTTATGGGAAGCAGAAGGGCGATGGTCCCTCTTCTGTAACTGCTTCAAGGCTGAATAGGGGCATCGACCCTGCCTGTCAGGGAGTAAAAATCTCTGGATGCCTGATCTAGAGGCCCCAGGGGCAGGACAGCTCCTTGTTTTAAGTCAGTATAGGCTGGAATCCTCGCACAGTCATCATCTAGGTGTAGAACTGTTGTAACTGCTTCCATAGACTTTCTCTGAATCTCCTTGATGATGAAGAACTTTTTGTAACAGCATCAGAGTACAAAAATATCTATAGATGACAAAAGACTTAAAAGGCATGGTTAAACATCTGATTACAGTGTAATCGATAAAGACATTTGGTTACAATAACCAGAATTACGAATGATTACATTTAACTTAACATGCCAAATAATCCTCGTTAAATATTTCTCTCTAAGATATCTCAGGGGCCCTCGAAAGTACCCCAAAGTTAGCTAGAACAAAAGGAACTTAATTAAAATTTGATATTTGGGAAGTTTGTCAAAAAGTTTTAAAATACTTGGTCAAATAAGATCATAGGTCACTGTGAGACAATACTTATTTCTTAACCAAAGTTACAAAAGATCTCAAAAGCAAATACAGATCACTTAAAGGTAAAGAAACTCATACTATCTGTTACTAAAAGCAGCATTTCAAGAAAACTTTGGAGAGAGAAACTAAATCTACAGTCTTGTCCCAGCCCACTCCAAACAAAATTCATTTACCCAACTAAGTTTAATCCAATCTTAGAAAATCTTGATCATGCACAACTTTTTTCAGTTTTTTTTTCTCATTCCTCCCATCTTCTTTTACTGAAAACATACATCTTACTTTCCTTCAAAGTTTTTTTTTCCACATTCAGTTACTTTTCTTGTTGACAAATTTATAACAGATAGAATAAGGTTTTATTTGACCTCTAGTAAACCTAGGTACAACAGAAGTATTATACTCAACACTGATAATTTTAAAGACATGTCTATATTAATCTAACCAACAAGTTTAAGCCACCTTCAGTACCAGATATCTGTTTAGTATTGAATATTTTCCAGATGACATGAACCTGAAATTTATTCTGGCCATATTATTTTCTACTTCTGAGTATTTACATAAGCGCTCAATTTTCTTTTTTTCTTTTTAATTTATCTGTATTTGTTACAACTTTTAAAGCAGAATGTGACTTGAGCACTACGTCTCCATTCACAAAACTTGCTCCAAGTCACTTTTCAAACAGCTTTGCAACATGCCTAGATAGGCTTATAATTTTGCTACTCTCAACAACACTTTTCTTAGGAAAACAAGCCCTGTGTATGGACTCCCATCAAGTTGGTTCAGTTGAACACACTAATTTCTAGAGGCCTGGCACATGCAGTCAATAACTACAGGCAAGGGAAGGTTTAAAAAGTAAATCCCAGAAGATGAAAGTTGCTTTAAGAAGTATTTTCTTTTAAACATCAAGGTATATGCTTCAGAACACTTCAGTGACAGAAGATTTGGTCTACTAAAGAATCCGCTTGATAGCTAAACACTTCAGACCACGAAGTTAACATAGGTTACATACACCTTACAACTACTTCAGCGCTTAATTTTTTAAAAGCCAATTAAGTAGAGCTCTTTTATGAATTAATTTTTGGCAATACTATACACCTACCACACACATATAGATACATATGAACACAAACACAGAGGCCTCAGAGTTCCCATTACAAAATTTCAGTCCTGAGTCAGGTAAAACATAAAACCCATCAGTTACAAGAGGTTGGATTCAAATTTGGCTACTGACAGATGGAACAAATCAAGGTCACCTATCTAGATGGCTAAACCCTTTTTACTAGTGTTTACAGACAAGACACTTCTTAGGATTTCTATTTATCCTTGACAAGTCAAGCTCTAAATTTTTTTTAAGCTTATTTTAACTTTATTTTTTTTTAATGTCTTTATTGGAGTATAATTGCTTTACAATGGCATGTTAGTTTCTGCTTTATAACAAAGTGAATCAGCTATACGTATACATATATCCCCATATCTCCTCCCTCTTGCATCTCCCTCCCACCCTCCCTATCCCACCCCTCTAGGTGGTGAGCTGATCTCCCTGTGCTATGCGGCTGTTTCCCACTAGCTATCTATTTTACATTTGGAAGTATATATAAGTCCATGCCACTCTCTCACTTAAGTTCTAAATTACTTTACCCTCTTTTTTAAAAATTTGCATTTAAAAAGATGGCAGAGATAAGGGTTCCTGAGAAGAGGAGATAGGACACTTGTATCTCAAAGATACAGGCAAGTTCCTCCTAGGATGACTTTGTTTCCCCTTTAATACTTAAAAGCCTCTTAGGATAAATAGGGAAGGCTTTTGGAGTGGTAAAAGGACTGGTGGACTTTGGATTATTTTTAGAGCCACACCTCTGGTCCTGTAGAGACTACATTTGTAGGACTTCCCTGGTGGTGCAGTGGTTAAGAATCTGCCTGCCAATTCAAGGGACATGGGTTCGAGCCCTGGTCCGGGAAGATCCCACATGCCACGGAGCAACTAAGACCGTGTGCCACAACTACTGAGCCCGCGTGCCACAACTACTGAAGCCTGCGTGCCTAGAGCCCGTGCTCCGCAACGAGAAGCCACTGCAGTGAGAAGTCTGCGCACCACAACGAATAGTAGCCCCTGCTCGCCGCAACGAGAGAAAGCCTGCGTGCAGCAACAAGGACCAAACACAGCCAAAACTAAATAAATAAATAAATTTTAAAATAAAAATTAAAAAAAAAAGACTACATTTGTAAAACAAGAACAGTTTTGCTTTCTTTTTCAAAGAATTCGGTGGTTACCTCAATGATATTGAAGGACTGACATACCCATTCACCTATGTTGGAAAGTTTTACTTTTCCTCATTTAGCTTAAGGGAGAAGGCCTCTTCCAAAATTCCTATCAGGCTCTGAATGTCAACTATGGTCAGTTTAGTCAGACCAGTGGCCTCCTATTTTGGTAATCTACTTACAAACATTTTTGAGGATCTTCCCTAGGTTTAAGAAATTTGTACCTTATATTTAGACATTATATAACACTTTTTACTTAATAATCACCGACTGGATATACTGGCCAAGCCCGGAACCTCAATATTCCACATTCCAGGGTCTACTAAGGTTTCTATTTTAGCTTCAGATTTTATCTGCTCCTTTTCGCTTTTTTTTAGAACCAGTTGGTGATGAGGGTGGTTCCCTTGCCCCTCGAGAGAGAGAGTGGCCCCTAACTTAGTTAATAAATCTCTTCCCATTAAAGAGATGGGACAGTCAGGCACAAACAGAAAGGAATGTAAAAACAGCTGGCCATTGACCTTGCATAAAAAGGGTTCCAGGAAAGCGTGCCCATGTCTCTTCCCTGACAACCCCATTACGTATTCCTTATGATTGCAAAGGTCTCCAGTCCTTTGGGTTAGGACTGAGAAGGTTGCACCAGTGTCTATAAGAAGCTCTATTAAGTGGTCCGCCACATCAATGACCACCCAAAGCTCGACATTAGTTATGTAGATGGTATCTCTAGGCAGAGCCACTTTCAGCCTTGGGCCCCTTTAGTCTTCTGATTACAAAACCATCAATGGCTGAGGGGCCCCGGTTGCCCTCTGGAATCTGAGGCATTCCCTCTTCCAATGCCCTGGCTGTTTGGAAAGGGCACATCATTCATAATCTCCCCTCCAGTGCCCCTTTTGTCCACACTGAGTACACTGGACTTGTATGGGTACCCGTGGGCCTTGTGGTCTGCCAGGGCCAGATTGGCCCAGAAGAGCCGGCTTCCCCTTTGGCGGTCTCTGAGCAGACAAAGCAATCATTTGGGCCTTCTGCATACTTCTCTGGGTGCGATCAGCCTTTTTTGGCCATATCCCTATTCCTGAAAACCAAATAAGCCAATTGGAACAAATTATTCACTGGAGTCTGAGGACCAGCAGTTGCTTTCTGAATTTCGTGCCTGATGTCTGGGGCAGACTAGGCTATGAAATGCATAGGTAAAAGGGCCTGTACCTTAGGGGAGGAGGGTTCCACGTTCATTTGGGATCCATGGCCCTGTAGGGTGGGTCAGTTAAAATGTCCTCTGTGTCCTTCCTGGAGTTATCCCTCCTGAGCTACACACACCTTAAATTCCTTTTTGGGTTCCACTGCCTAGATACAAAGCCATGAAAATTTGAACATAGGGTACTTCACTCCATTTTAAATTTCCTAACTCATATGGTGGCCAAACCTGATTACATAACATACTAAGTTCTTTCCTTTTAATTCCTGTTGTCCAAATCTTTCCCAACCCCAAAGTATATGGCCCAGAGGGGTATTGTTTGGCACTGATGCAGCCTGACCCATTTCAGACAAGCCTGAGGTGACATCTCTAACTCCCGAGCTATCCAAAATTCCACTCTTAAGTCAAAATCCACTGCGCAGTTTAGGCAAGATTTGCACTTACAATTTTAGATGCTATCCCTTCCAAGGTAATCGCCCAACCAGGTGTTAGTGCCCCCAAAATCACAAAGAAATGGCACAGAAGACGTCCCCAACAATGTTGACGATGAGCAGGAGTTGGTCTAGCTATACGTTGGGAATTAAGGGGCAGCATTTGTAAGGGTCAGAGGGAAGGGAGTAAAAGCAATAAAAAGTACACCTTGGTGGTCACACAGGTCTTCCGGGGTTCACAGAAGGAAGAAAGAAATAGAACAGGAATGAATAAGAATGCAAGAATGTAGGAGAAAAACCTCAGAGTCAAGGAGAAGATTACAGAGATTAACAATTCTGTCCTGGACCTGCTGTTGGATGTGCGTAAGTACACGGGGTTGACCTGCTAGTCAAAAATAAGCAGACATCGGCAGAGCGTCCTCCCCAGTACGCCTGGCTCGCGGCGTCCCACGGGCCTCTTTAGGACCAAGACCTAACTCAACACGTACCTTATCACTGTCCCTTTGTGGTCGCCAGCTGAAACCGTGCACCTCAGATTGGGACTTGATCCCACGTGCCGGGACTCGAACCCGGCCAAAACCCAGATTGGGACTCGAACCCGGCCAAAACCCAGTCTTCCAACTGAGATCACACACCTGGTTTCAGGACTTAATGAAGCTCAGGTTCTTGATGTCTCATCGCAGAAAGAATTCTGTGAGAGACAAACTGATGGGTAAGAAGTGGATTTATTTAGAGAGAAACACACTCCACAGACAGTGTGGGCCATCTCAGAAGATGAGAAAGGCACCAGGGTATGGGGTTGTCAGTTTTTATAGGGGAGGGTAATTTCATAGGCTAATGAGTAGGAGGAGTATTCCAGCTATTTTGGGATGGGGCCGGGATTTCCAGGAATTGAGCCACCGCCCACTTTTTGATCCTTGTGGATCCCTGGAGCTGTCATGGTGTCTGTGGGTGTGTCGTTGAGCTTGCTGATGTGTTACAGTGAGTGTATCCTGAGGCTCAAGGTCAAGTGGAAGTCGACTTGTCCGCCATCTTGGACCCACTTGGTTTTAATCAGTTTATGCCATGTCCTTGGGCTATGTTATTCTTTCAAAGGTTGTGCCCTGGGCCCTCTCCTGTTTCAGAAGTATTCTTTTTTTTAGATATATTAACATATACCATTATATTAGTTTCAGGTATACATCATAATGATTCGATATTTGCATATATTGTGAAATGATCTGGATATAAGTCTAGTTAACATCCATCACCATACATAACTTACAAAATGTTTTTCTCTTATGATGAAAACTTTTAAGATCTACTCTTTTAACAACTTTCAATAATATAATACAGTGTTACTAACTACAATGTCCATGCTATACATTACATCAACATGACATTTACCTTATAGCTGGAAGTTTGTACTTTTTAACCACCTTTTTTTTTTTTTTAATTTATTTATTTATTTATTTTTGGCTGTGTTGGGTCTTCGTTTCTGTGCGAGGGCTTTCTCTAGTTGTGGCAAGCGGGGGCCACTCTTCATCGCGGTGCGCGGGCCTCTCACTATCGTGGCCTCTCTTGTTGCGGAGCACAGGCTCCAGACGCGCAGGCTCAGCAGCTGTGGCTCACGGGCCCAGTCGCTCTGCGGCATGTGGGATCCTCCCAGACCAGGGCTCGAACCCGTGTCCCCTGCATTGGCAGGCAGACTCTCAACCACTGCGCCACCAGGGAAGCCCTTTAACCACCTTTTTGCTTCTGTTAAAGTGGTTACTAGAACTTTTTAAATGACATATGTGGCTCACATTATATTTCAATTGGACAGCACTGCTTTAGAATTCTATTCCCTACATACTCTTCAAGGGAAAGTTAAATGTTAGGAACTCTATCAAAAGCCTATCCTGAATTCTTTAAATAGAAATGATCTCCCTCCCACCCATGGCATACAGTTGGCACTCAATAAATATTTCCTTAATAAACTGCTAGAACATTTTGTTTTTAACCTCATGGTACTTGCGTTCTGACTTGTCTGTAATTTGTCTTCTTCCTTGTGTCTCCTACAAGATTCTAAAATTCCTTGCTTAAAACTCTCTCTTATTTCATTATCTATTTCCTGGACACACTGTCTGTCCGCTTCCCTGAACTATTCTGCTCTCCTGCTCTTAAGCCATTTCTTAACTTATCTCCAGTGAGTTACTATATTACTTCCTGGATATCCCTGCAGCACTGCTTCAAGTCAACCTGGCAGGAACTCTCCAGTTTCTTGAAAACTCTACTTCAATTTGGCAACATGAAGAGATGAAGGGGGAAAAAAAAAAAGAAAAAAAAAAAAAAACAGTGAAAAGACATGCTACTGCAAAAGATAAGAATATGAGCCCACATTTTTGAAAACTCAATTACAATGAAAATATTTCCTTACACAAATATCAGTTAAATGGTTTTCTTGTGAATAATCTACAAGTCTGTGGGCTGATTCAGGAAAAAATTTTTTGAGAGAGGTTATTCCTTCAACGTTTCTGAAATAAACAAAAATAACTTATAATTATAAAAAAACAAAACAAACAAAAAAACTCAAGTTATGATATGATTAAAAAAACCTAAGGACAAAATGAGAGAGTAGCATTGACATATATATACCAAATGTAAAATGGATGGCTAATGGGAAGCTGCTCCACAGCACAGGGAGATCAGCTCGGTGCTTTGTGATGACCTAGAGGGATGGGATAGGGAGGGTGGGAGGGAGGCTCAAGAGGGAGGGGATATGGGGAATATATGTATACTTATAGCTGATTCACTTCGTTGTACAACAGAAACTAACACAACATTGTAAAGCAATTATACTCCAATAAAGATGTTTAAAAAAAAGAACCTAAGGAAAAATCTTTCAGAAACCTCCTTGCCTTGCTTAAATACTCCTAAAAACTTTGACGACCTATAAATACCGGATAAACACAAATGCTTTCTTTTAGCTTAGTGAACAGAATGTGAAGAACATAAGAGCATCACTAATAAATCTGCCCTGAAAACTGCCTCTAGGTCATAACTGCCTCTCAGGCCTATCAGCAGAGATAAGATGCCCTCAGAGAACAGGAACAAGTGAGATGGAGGACAAAGCCACGTTGCTCTTCAGCCTGGGAGGCCCTTTGCCCACATTCCCCTCTGACTAACACAATTCCCTGTAGGAAAATTTCCCTCCAGAGCCCTTTCCAACTGGTGCTTGACCCAGGAGCCCAGCAGCCTTAACACACTCTTCCAAATCAACCACAGCATCCATTGCTTCCCCACGAAGGGCACTTAACATATTATTTTTAGTTGCTCAATGGCATCTGCCTCACAGATGTGTCTCATGCCTTTTTCTCTGTCCCTACAACAAAGCTTAGCACATATGGCTCACACTCAATATATGTTTGCAAAATGAGTGAACAAATGAATGAGCAAACAAATAAAGAGAAAATGGTGGTTCTGCCCACCTTCCTAGGTCAGAATACTAAATAGGTTCTTGCCCAGAGTGTCTTCATTTGGGAAAACAGTACTAATTAAATTATGAATGCCACCTGAAAAGCAGGAGTCTACACCAAAAGGAAAAGATGATAAGAGGCTTTGCATAGCCATCACTAATGCAAATACAGGAACAACCTTTAAATGAATATTGGGGAATGTCAGCTCTTTATAAGGAATATTTGCTGTGGACTTATTTTGTGCACTTTCTAGAAAATAAAAGCTAACATTTATCGAGTACCTGTTATGCGTCAAGCGATGTTCTACATGCTTTATATATTTTATCTCCTTTAATCCTCACAACCATCCTTTGAGCTAATTCTATTATTATCCTCATTTTACTGATAGGAAACTGTCGTAGATTCTGCAGATTTACATAACCACAC
Organism: Balaenoptera musculus; assembly: GCF_009873245.2. NCBI lineage: Eukaryota > Metazoa > Chordata > Mammalia > Artiodactyla > Balaenopteridae > Balaenoptera > Balaenoptera musculus. Next base: position 49,074,016 of record NC_045802.1, read on the forward strand.
ACTAAATCACGTTAACTGGATCAAGGAAGTGAAGATGAGAATTTCCAACCTTGAGAGAAGGATAAGATCAAAGTAGTTTTGATAATAACAGTAAGTTGACATCAAACACTGGGTTTCCTTATGATTAACTGTGTACACCACAAAGCTGCCATGGCCTGCATTGATCTTAAACTATTTCCAGTGTTGTTATAAACATCATCAGTCTAATTCTCTCTTACAAGGCTTATCCACAAATATAAGATGGAAAACAAAAAGATTAGTAAAGATTCCCTCTTGCAAGAGCACTAGAATCACAACGAACTGCTGAACAATCATCAACAGGAAGACAGTGGAACTCACCAAAAAAGATACCCCACATACAAAGACAAAGGAGAAGCCACAGTGAGACGGTAGGAGGGGCGCAATCACAATAAAATCAAATCCCATAACTGCTGGGTGGGTGACTCACAAACTGGAGAACACTTATACCACAGAAGTCCAAGCACTGGAGTGAAGGTTCTGAGCCCCACGTCAAGCTTCCCAACCTGGGGGTCTGGCAACTGGAGGAGGAATTCTGAGAAACAGACCTTGAAGGCTAGCGGGATTTGACTGTAGGACTTCAACAGGACTGGGGGAAACAGAGACTCCACTCTTGGAGGACACACACAAAGTAGTGTGTGCATCGGGACCCAGGGGAAGGAGCAGTGACCCCATAGGAGACTGAACCAGACCTACCTGCTAGTGTTGGAGGGTTTCCTGCAGAGGCAGGGGGTGGCTATGTCTCACCATGGGGACAAGGACACTGTCAGCAGAAGTTCTGGGAAGTACTCCTTGGCGTGAGCCCTTCCAGAGTCCCATTAGCCCCACCAAAGAGTGCGGGTAGGCTCCAGGGTTGGGTCACCTCAGGCCAAACAACCAACAGGGAGGGAACCCAGCCCCACCCATCAGCAGTCAAGCAGATTAAAGTTTTACTGAGCTCTGCCCACCAGAGCAACAGCCACTTCTACACACCACCAGCCGCTCCCATTAGGAAAGTTCCAAAAGTCTCTTAGATAGCATCATCCACCAGATGGCAGAGAGCAGAAGCAAGAAGAAGTACAATCCTGCAGCCTGTGGAACAAAAACCACATTCACAGAAAGACAGACAAGATGAAAAGGCAGAGGCCTATGTACCAGATGAAGGAACAAGATAAAACCCCAGAAAAACAACTAAATGAAGTGGAGATAGGCAACCTTCCAGAAAAAGAATTCAGAATAATGATAGTGAAGATGATCCAGGACCTTGGAATAAGAATGGAGGCAAAGATCAAGAGATGCAAGAAATGTTTAACAAAGACCTAGAAGAATTAAAGAACAAAAAAACAGAGGTGAACTATACAATAACTGAAATGAAAACTACACTAGAAGGAATCAATAGCAGAATAACTGAGGCAGAAGAACGGATAAGTGACCCGGAAGACAGAATGGTGGAATTCACTGCTGCGGAACAGAGAAAAGAAAAAAGAACGAAAAGAAATGAAGACAGCCTAAGAAATCTCTGGGACAACAGTAAAAGCAACAACATTCACATTATAAGGGTCCCAGAAGGAGAAGACAAACAGAAAGGACCTGCGAAAATATTTGAAGAGATTATAGTCGAAAACTTTCCTAACATGGGAAAGGAAATAGCCTCCCCAGTCCAGGAAGCACAGCGAGTCCCATACAGATAAACCCAAGGAAAAACATGCCGAGACACACAGTAGTCAAATTGGCAAAAATTAAAAACAAAGAAAAATTATTAAAAGCAACCAGGGAAAAACGACAAATAACATACAAGGGAACTCCCATAAGATTAACAGCGGATTTCCCAGCAGAAATTCTACAGGCCAGAAGGGAGTGGCATGACATATTTAAAGTGATGAAAGGGAAGAACCTACAACCAAGATTACTCTATCTGACAAAGATCTCATTCAGATTCAATGGAGAAATCAAAAGTTTTACAGACAAGCAAAAGGTAAGAGAATTCAGCACCACCAAACCAGCTCTACAACAAATGTTAAAGGAACTTCTCTAAGTGGGAAACACAAGAGAAAAATAGAACCTACAAAAACAAATCCACAACAATTAAGAAAATGGTAATAGGAACAAACATATCGATAATTACCTTAGACGTGAATGGATTAAATGCTCCAAACAAAAGACACAGGCTCGCTGAATGGATACAAAAACAAGACCCATATATATGCTGTCTACAAGAGACCCAATTCAGATATAGGGACACATACAGAATGAAAGTGAGGGGATGGAAAAAGATAGTCCATGCAAATGGAAATCAAAAGAAAGCTGGAGTAGCAATACTCATATCAGATAAAATAGACTTTAAAATAAAAAATGTTACAAGAGACAAGGAAGGACACTACATAATGATCAAGGGATCAATCTAAGAAGAAGATATATCAATTATAAATATATATATGCACCCAACATAGGAGCACCTCAATACATAAGGCAACTGCTAACAGCTATGAAAGAGGAAATCGACAGTAACACAATAATAGTGGGGGACTTTAACACCTCACTTACACAAATGGACAGATCATCCACACAGAAAATTAATAAGGAAACACAAGCATTAAATGACACAATAGACCAGATAGATTTGATTGATATTTATAGGACATTCCATCCAAAAACAGCAGATTACACTTTCTTCTCAAGTGCGCACAGAACATTCTCCACGATAGATCATAACTTGGGTAACAAATCAAGCCTCAGTAAATTTAAGAAACTTGAAATCATATCAAGCATCTTTTCTGACCACAAGTCTATGAGATTAGAAATGAATTACAGGGAATAAAACATAAAAAACACAAACACATGGAGGCTAAACAATACGTTATAAATAACCAAGAGATCACTGAAGAAATTGAAGAGGAAATCAAAAAATACAGAGAGACAAATGACAATGAAAACACGACGATCCAAAACCTATGGGATGCAGCAAAAGCAGTTCTAAGAGGAAAGTTTATAGCAATACAATCATACCTCAAGAAACAACAAACATTTCAAATAAACAATCTAACCTTACACCTAAAAGAACTAGTGAAAGAAGAACAAAAAACCCCCAAAATTAGTAGAAGGAAACAAATCATAAAGATCAAAGCAGAAATAAATGAAATTGAAACAAAGAAAACAATAGCAAATATCAATCAAACTAAAAGCTGGTTCTTTGAGAAGATAAACAAAATTGACAAACAATTAGCCAGACTCATCAAGAAAAAGAGGGAGAGGATTAAAATCAATAAAATTAGAAATGAAAAACAAGTTACAACAGACACCACAGAAATACAAAGCATCCTAAGAGACTACTACAAGCAACTCTATGCCAATAAAATGGACAACCTGGAAGAAATAGACAAATTCTTAGAAAGGTATAACCTCCCAAGACTGAACCAGGAAGAAATAGAATATATGAACAGACCAATCACAAGTAATGAAATTGAAACTCTGATTAATAATCTTCCAACAAACAGAAGTCCAGAACCAGATGGCTTTACAGGTGAAATCTATCAAACATTTAGAGAAGAGCTAACACCCATCCTTCTCACACTCTTCCAAAAAATTGCAGAGGAAGGAACACTCCCAAACTCATTCTATGAGGCCACCATCACCCTGATACCAAAACCAGACAAAGATACTACAAAAAAAGAAAATTATAGACCAATATCACTGACGAATATACATGCAAAAATCCTCAACAAAATACTAGCAAACAGAATCCAACAACACATTAAAAGGATCATACACCACGATCAAGTGGGATTTATCCCAGGGATGCAAGGATTCTTCAATACACACAAATCAATCAATGTCATACACCATATGAACAAGTTGAAGAAGGAAAACCATATGATCATCTCAATAGATGCAGAAAAAGCTTTTGACAAAATTCAACACCCATTTATGGTAAAAACTGTCCAGAAAGTGGGCGTAGAGGGAACGTACCTCAACATAATAAAGGCCATATAGGACAAACCCACAGCAAACATCATTCTCAACGGTGAAAAACTGAAAGCATTTCCTCTAAGATCAGGAACAAGACAATGATGTCCACTCTTACCACTATTATTCAACATAGTTTTGGAAGTCCTAGCCATGGCAATCAGAAAAGAAAAAGAAATAAAAGGAATACAAATTGGAAAAGAAGAAGTAAAACTGTCACTGTTTGCAGATGACATGATACTATACATAGAGAATCCTACAGATGCTACCAGAAAACTACTAGAGCTAATCAGTGAATTTGGTAAAGTTGCAGGATACAAAATTAATGCACAGAAATCTCTTGCATTCCTATACACTAATGATGAAAAATCTGAAAGAGAAATTAAAGAACCACTCCCATTTACCCCTGCAACAAAAAGAATAAAATACCTAGGAATAAACCTACCTAAGGAGACAAAAGACCTGTATGCAGAAAACTATAAGACACTGATGAAATTAAAGATGATACCAACAGATGGGGAGATATACCATGTTCTTGGATTGGAAGAATCAATATTGTGAAAATGACTATACTACCCAAAGCAATCTACAGATTCAATGCAAACCCTATCAAATTACCAATGGCAATTTTTCCAGAACTAGAACAAAAATCTTAAAATTTGTATGGAGACACAAAAGACCCTGAGTAGCCAAAGCAATCTAGAGACAGAAAAACGGAGCTGGAGGACTCAGGCTCCTGGACTTCAGACTATATTAGAAAGCTACAGTAATCAAGACAATACGGTAGTGGCACAAAAACAGAAATATAGATCAATGGAACAGGATAGAAAGCCCAGAGATTAACTCACGCACCTATGGTCAACTAATCTATGACAAAGGAGGCAAGGATGTATAATGGAGAAAAGACAGTCTCTTCAAGAAGTGGTGCTGGGAAAACTGGACAGCTACATGTAAAAGAATGAAATTAGAGCACTCCCTAACACCATACACAAAAATAAACTCAAAATGGATTAGAGACCTAAATGTAATAAGACCGGACACCATAAGACTCTTAGAGGAAAACATAGGAAGAACACTCTTTGACATAAATCACAGCAAGATCTTTTTTGATCCACCTCCTAGAGTAATGGAAATAAAAACAAGAATAAACAAACGGGACCTAATGAAGCTTAAAAGTTTTTGCACAGCAAAGGAAACTACAAACAAGACGAAAAGACAACCCTCAGAATGGGAGAAAGTATTTGCAAACAAATCAATGGACAAAGGATTACTCTCCAAAATATATAAACAGCTCATGCAGCTCAATATTAAAAAAACAAACAACCCAATCCAAAAATGGGCAGAAGACCTAAATAGACATTTCTCCAAAGAAGACATACAGATGGCCAAGAAGCACATGAAAAGCTGCGCAACATCACTAATTATTAGAGAAATGCAAATCCAAACTACAATGAGTTTAGTTAGAATGGGCATCATCAGAAAATCTACAAACAACAAATGCTGGAGACGCTGTGGAGAAAAGGGAACCCTCTTGCACTGTTGGTGGGAATGTAAATTGATACAGCCACTATGGAGAACAGTATGGAGGTTCCTTAAAAAACTAAAAATATAATTACCATATGACCCAGCAATCCCATTACTGGGCATATACCCAGAGAAAACCATAATTCAAAAAGACACATGCACCCCAATGTTCACTGCAGCACTATTTACAATAGCCAGGACATGGAAGCAACCTAAATGCCCATCGACAGATGAATGGATAAAGAAGATGTGGTACATATATACAATGGAATATTACTCAGCCATAAAAAGGAACGAAAGTGGGTCATTTGTAGAGATGTGGATGGGTCTAGAGACTGTCATACAGAGTGAAGTAAGTCAGAAAGAGAAAAACAAATATCGTATATTAACGCATATATGTGGCACCTAGAAAAATGGTACAGATGAACCGGTTTGCAGGGCAGAAATTGAGACACAGATGCAGAGAACAAACGTATGGACACCAAGGGGGGAAAGTGGCGAGGGGGTGGTGGTGGGATGAATTGGGAGATTGGGATTGATGTATATACACTAATATGTATAAAATGGATAACTAATAAGAACCTGTTGTATAAAAAAATAAAATTAAAAAAAAAGAAAAGATTAGTAAAGTTTTTAATGCACAGCTGCATTATCAAATATCTGATATCAGTATCTACTAGGTCAAGCTACCAATAACATCATCTTAAACATGTAGATTCAAATGACTACATTGAAGTTTAGGGCAATGAATTTGGACCACAAACCAAAACTACTATTTAGCATGTCTAAAAAGAATGCACTATAAGAACAGTTTTTACAAACGCTTTTTATATGGTTTCATATGTTTTTATAAAAATGACACCTGTACGTCCCTGGTGGCGTGGTGGTTAAGAATCCGCCTGCCAATTCAGGGGACACGGGTTCAAGCCCTGGTCCAGGAATGTCTCACATGCCATGGAGCAACTAAGCCCGTGAGCCACAACCACTGAGCCTGCACTCCAGAGCCCACGAGCCACAACTACTGAGCCCACATGCTGCAACGACTGAAGCCCAAGTGCCTAGAGCTCATGCTACGCAACAAGAAGCCACCGCAATGAGAAGCCCGTGTGCTGCAATGAAGAGTAGCCCCCGCTTGCCGCAACTAGAGAAAGCCCGCACAGAGCAACGAAGACCCAACGCAACCATAAATAAATAAATAAATAAATAACTTTTTAAAATTACTTTCTGCTCTTTTTTTAAAAAATGACACCTGCTGTAAAATAATAAAATGTGGGTTTATATAGCTTTATTGTTTTTTCTTAATGATATATGCTCATTGTAAAATAAAATAATAAAGATAAATATAAATAAGAAAATACTCATCCAGAGATGACCACTACTGAAATTTTAGTAAACACCCTCTGGATATCTCTCATGCACAGATAATTAAAGTATAAAATTTTGAATAAATAGGATCATTCTAAACACAAAGATTTGTGACCCCCGCACACCCCCCCTCCCCGCTTTGTGCTTGAAAACATGGCTTAAGCACTTTTCCATCTCAATAATTAGGGATCTTTATCATCGTTTTTAAAGTGCTTTCTAGAACAGCAATTCTCATTCTTTAACATTGTTGAGAGACTTCAAAGAGCTTTTGTGTGTGTGGTTATGTTAATTAATATTTACCATTTTAGAAATTACAGGTGAGAAAATTTAAAATATTTATTAATTTGTTCATTTAAAATAACAACAAATCATTGCACATGAACTTAAATGATGTATTTTCAGTAAAGATAGTTTAGTTTTTTTAAACAAAATTTTGTGAGAGATTGATATTGTTAACGTTTTTGCAAATCTCTTTGATGTCTGACAACAGAAGGCAGCTAGATTTTCTTATCTGTTTCTGTATTCAATCTGCTGCAATATGTTGTTTTGGTTCAAGTACAGGAAAAAAGCCTCCAGCCTCACATAAATATAGATATATAGGGAAAATGAAGGATTTTAAGACCTTGTCAAATAATTGTGTATAGTCTCTATTAACACTATCCCCAAATCCAACAAATGATAGTTTCTTAAAGATGTGCTGCAATGCAAACTCTAGAGCTATATCAGTGAACTTTCTGTACCCTGTTCCATTAAAAATCCACTGCTTTATCTCGCTCTTCAAATGGATCTTTTACCAATACATGACTTCATAACTCATACATCGGTGTTTTGGAAAATATTAGTTCACTGAGTTATACAAATGTTGACATTTGACACATTTTATTAAATATTATCAAAATATGACTTCTGTTAATATCACCCATACAACTGCACAAATGCTTTTCCTCTAGACAACCACTGTATTTGAGTGTGCAGTTCCCATTTTGTCACATATATTACATATGTAAATATAAATTTGTTCTCAAGAGACAAAATTTAATAAATTGAATAATTTCTACTCATCCATCAAGGACATTCTCAAATGGACCTGGCCTTCTTTTTAACTGTGAATTCTTGGTGGTGACAAATATAGTGACCACTAGTAGAGTTTGGTGCCAGTACACTGATTCATGCTAAGGCATCAGCAGTTTCATCTACCATTGCTTTTAGACCAGCAGTACAAATGTCAACATAGTGAAAAAGACACATTACACCTTAACATGATGAAAGTAGTTTTGCTGACCCACTGAAAGCATCTCAGGGAACCCAGAGTTCTACAGCCACATTTGAGAACCATGGTTAATAAAGTATTCTACGATGCCCACAGTAATAAAGTACTAAAACATTAACCTAAGTTATCTCCACTACAGTCAATTATTTGTCAAACTTATGGACATATAGGTTATAATCAAAATTTAATGCCTTTCAAAACTGTTCAAACAGGCTCCAAAACCAGCTCTCCAATTTACTGGCTGTATGGTCTTATACAAACATATTATTAACTTCTCTAAAACTGTTATCTTTTTTCATAGATAAAGTGGTTTAATGAGACTTGCTTCAAATGATTATTGCAAGGATTAAATGAGAGAATACATATGTTTGGCCCGTAAGTGCTCACTAAATGGTAGCCATTGTTGCTCACCATCTATTCTGGGTTCAAATAGTTTGGATTTTTTTTTTTTTAAAGGACAGACAGACTGAAATATTCCAGACTTTTCTTCTCATCCTAAAACAGGAAAGCCATATGCTACTTGAATCTTATCTTTACGGACAGCTAGAACCATATGATGCATTGCCAGGGCTGGAGATATTCCTCAAGGATGTAATGATGGAATGAAATGAATGAAAGCTTAAGGATGCTGCATGTGAACATCAAAGAGATTTACAAAAAGACCATAAAATTACAGCAAACCTCAAGGTATATGAGTCAGCAATTGTCAAAAGACAAAATCTCATCTTTCTCTGTGACTTGGTTTGTCGGAATCACTGTCTATGTGTGTGTGTGTGTGTGTTTGTGTATGGATAGATAGATAGAGCTTTTGCAAGTTCCTCTTTCCACATCTAATCACCTATCTGCATCTGTGCCTTCATACTTACTCTGCCTTGTCTCCCATACTGTGAATGAACACACTGTTAGTGAAGACCACCCTACACACACACACACACACACACACACACACACACACAAACACAACTTGGACATCAGATGCCATCACCTCTTGCTTACTCCTGAAACCTTTGTCTTCTCACTTTTGACCTTCTTCCTACTAAGGTGGTCCCTGGAATGCAACACTTAACCACCTTTTAACTATAGCAATTAATATTTTTGTGGTTTTTAATATGTATATAATAAAAGGTATATAGGGCTTATTGTGTAGCATGAATCGATGGACATCCTTTGCTGTACTAGATACACCAGATAATATACTACCCACTGCCACCCACTTGGCTTGCTATGAACAGGCCAAGTCTACAAAATGTAGACATTTCAATACCTTACAAAGTGCTTTTCAACTAATTTTAAGTTGACTTATAAAATTACCTTATGAGGACAACAGGACAAGTATAATTAACTTACAGAAGTAAACCCAAGTTTACTATCATCTCAGATGTGTTTATTTTGAGCTCAAGTCATATTACCATATTACTTTCTTATTAGCCCAGATTTAGCAGGATCATGGTTTAGATTCCACAGATGTTAGATCTTGCCAGGGCCCTTATGAACTTTGAGAAAATAAATAACATTATTAACACAAGAGGTCATCAAAAGTATTGACATTCATGAAAAGAACAATGGTAATTTTGGCTGTTTATTAAATCAGTTTGACAGATGTTTCAGATGTGAGAGTTTCAAAAAAATAAGAGGGCTTCCCTGATGGCGCAGTGGTTAAGAATCCGCCTGCCAATGCAGGGGACACCGGTTCGAGCCCTGGTCCTGGAAGATCCTACATGCCGCGGAGCAACTAAGCCCGTGCGCCACAACTGCTGAAGCCCACATGCCTAGAGCCCATGCTCCGCAACAAGAGAAGCCACCACAATGAGAGGCCCACACACCGCAACGAAGAGTAGCCCCCGCTCGCCACAACTAGAGAAAACCCACGTACAGCAACGAGACCCAATGCAGCCAAAAATAAATAAAAAATAAAATAAATAAATTTTTTAAAAATTAAGAAATGCTTTAAAAAAAATAAGAAAAATACAGAAAAGAATAAAAGAGTGCTCAGCAAGAACCACCTACATGTCAAATACTTGCTAGAATATATACCTTATTACTAAATAACACAAATAATTATATTTCATATTTCAAATACAATAGAAGCCAGATATGCCAGCCAATCTTTTTAAAAAATTAAAAAGAATGTAGCTAACTGTTTTGTTTGGTTCATGTTTTATTTCTCAGTATAAGTCAAATCAAATATGTTCTTGCCAGTGACCCTGAACCCTGGAAGCAACGCTACTGTGCTTTCACTACACAAACATAATGTAGACTTTGAGTTGAAGAGAAACAACAATAGAAACGGGACTATATCTAATGTAATTTCATGCAACAAACAATATCAAGCAGTTACTATGTGCAAAACCCTTGCTAGATTTGGCAAAGCGTACAGTAGGTGGAAATATCACCGCATTCAAAAAGATTGCATCCAGTTATAAACCAATGTCACCTCGATTTTAAAGAATAAATTTTAAAAGATGATTATCTCAGGAGGAAAAAAAAAGATTGCATTATTGCATTCAGTATAGAGGTTGCCAAGTGCACAAACAACCATTTACAGAGGAGAGGCACTAAATACAGAGATTCTGCATATAGAAGTGTATGATTAAAAAATGACTTTATTGGGACTTCCCTGGCGGTCCAGTGGTTAAGACTTCGCCTTCCAGTGCGGGGGGTGTGGGTCAATCCCTGGTCAGGATGCTAAGATCCCACATGCCTCACGGCCAAAAAACCAAAACATAAAAAAAGAAGCAATATTGTAACAAATTCAATAAAGACTTTAAAAATGGTCCACATCAAAAAAAATCTTTCAAAAATGAATTTATCAAATTTTAATATGTTTTCTGAAAAAGTTACTGCCATTCCTTTAAATATTAAAGTAGTCCTATGAGGGAAGTTTAAGGACGAAGTAGAAGTTTTCTAAAAGCCAAAGGGATGGGAACCCAGCAGGTACATGTACTGGTTTGTGTCTACCAAGCCGTGGACAAAGTTAAGCCTGAAAAGGATTCATCTACTGCTGTTCCTCCCCAGTGACTTCTCCCCATAGAGGCTGTGGCTCTTCACTCTGTGGAATATCTGAACAGGAATGATGTGTAAAAAGCTGACTCTACACTAGAAGACCTCCTTCACACACTTTTTTAAGCGAGTAGTGAAGTTCACAAGTCATAATATGAAATGCATTCCCCCAACATTATACTAAGATATCTGTATACTACCAAAGGCTGTTTATATAAAGAGTCTTTGTATTACTTGATGAGTTACTAGAAATAGCAAACCTACAAACAGTTTAGGAAGTTCACAATTCACTAGAGAAAAAAAAAAAATGACACCTTGGTATGTATGATGGCTCCAGAGCCAGTTAATTTTTGTGTTCCTTCCATTTTAACTGGTTGGCCTGTTTAAGCTTCCTCATTTATGTACAGGATCAAGTTGTTTTTGCAACCACTGGCTCTGGACTTTCCGACAGAGCACCTTGTTTGTCTTATGACCTACTATTCATGCAGTTCCTGCTTTCAAGCAATGTTTTCCACTGGGTTATTTCACATGCTGATAACCTAGGTAAAGGGTAAATGCTTAATCCAGTTTCCTTCATTACAAATCACAAGCTTCAAATCTAACACCTCCACCGGTGTAGAAAAAATTCAGTCCAGACTCACAGGCCGTCCATTCATTATAGTAAAACAATAAAGCACATTTTTCTTGCAGGCATGATGTTGTTAATGGAGTTTATATCTCAACCTTTTACCATCTAAACAGCTGTTTTCAAAGGAGGGATAATAGAATTGACCTAAGAGCAGCACCACCACTCAGAGGTCTGAAACCTTTTCAGATCGTGTTGACCCTGTTTTAAAAAGATAAAGTTCAAGTTCGTCTGCAGAGACAAACTGTCTTGAAACAAGTTTTGAACAATTTGCCTTTGTCTCACCAGAGGTAAAAGCAAAGAGATTCTTAAAATAAAGACTAAAAGGGGATACTTCAAACATTTTTGCATTTTTTTTCCTAAAAGAGGCCTATTTGCTTCACAACACTGATTTCTATTCAGGCAAAATTTCACAAGTTTGTCATCTAATAGAATTAATTATCAATAAATAAACCCAACAACTAATATCTGACTGCAATTTCTACAATTCAGAAATATGAACACCAAAAAGAAAAAATTAACGATGATGAAATGGACAAACGATCATAACTTAGATTTGGGAAAAAAACAAAACCAAGTAATCACATCCCTTACATTTATTTAGAGCATAAATGTAAGGCATTTAGATCATAGAGTGTTCTGAGTACTTAGGTATTTTCTTTTCCTACAGTGTTGAAAAAATATTCTGGTCACAGAATAGACACATTTTCAGACAATAAAAGACTCAGAAGGTTGACCCATACAAGCGTTTTGGAGAAGCTATTTAAAAATATGCTTGAACAAAACAAAAGAGTAAAATAAGAAACAGGAAGTCACGGGATGAAGGAAATAGTGACTCCAACCTTGAGTGCTGTGCCACAAGCATGGGTGCCATGAGTCCGACTGAACCAGGATAACAGAGGACTCTGGGTGAGGAGTATCTAGGAAAGGAAGAGCCTCCAGGTTGGTTAATACGCTTGAAATTTTAGAAGAATTTAAGAATATAACTAAAGCAGAAAAGGCAAGAAAAAACTGGTAGAGACTGCAGGACAAAACAAAAAAGCTGTAAAAGAAAAGACATATAATTATGGCACACTGACTTTTTGGTGAATATTTACAGAGTTACAATAGCATGACCTATTACTAATGATCAAATTTTAAAGTCAGTCTAAAAACAAAGCCTGAAATTAATTATGGGCACATCATGATGTAATGATATCAATTTTATCAGCATAAAAAAGTATAGGTACCAGAAACTAGAAAGTGGAAGTAGAGGAAAAGAGATAGAAAAACGAAGGTAGTAGAATTGACAGAAATCTTAAGAAATGCTGTCTAAAAAACACTAATTTGAAAAGATACATGCACCCCAATGTTCATAGCAGCCTTATTTACAATTGCCAAGATATGGAAGCAACCTAAGAGTCCATCAACAGATGAATGGAAAAAGAAGATGTGATATAGATATATAGACATATAGATATACACACATATAGATACACACACACACACACACACACACACACACACACACACAATGGAATACTACTCAGTCATAAAAAAGGAACTAAATTTTGCCATTTGCAGCAACATGGATGGACTTGGAGGGCTTTATGCTAAGTGAAATAAGTCATACAGAGACAGACAAATACTGTATTATATCATTTATATGTGGAATCTAAAAAATACAGGAAACTAGTGAATATAACAAAAAAGAAGCAGACTCACAGATATAGAAAACAAAGTAGTGGTTACCAGTGGAGGGGGGCAGTAATATAGGGGTGGGGAGTGAGAAGTACAAACTATTGGGCTCAAGGATGTATTATACAACATGGGGAATATAGCCAATGTTTTGTAATAACTGTAAATTAAATGAAAATTAAATGAAAAGTAACCTTTAAAAATTATATTAAAAATTTTTAATTATAAAAAAGAAATGCTATTTATAGCTGATGGAAGAGGAAACGGAAATCATGGGTAGAAGACCTGAAAACAGAACTACATTGTGAGGAGAGAGCAAAAAGAGGCGGAGTAAGTCAGTCTACATCTTTGACAGGATCATTTCTTTCACTTTCTTTCTTCTTTTTCTTTTGTTTTGTTTACTTTGAAATGTATCCATAAGTAAACCATGACCTTTTTCAGAAAACTTAGTCCGAGTGAAGAATATCATAATCTACCAAAGTTACCTAAACCAGAAAAATCTAGGAATTATTCCCTAGTGTAATGGATTTGAGATAGCTTCAAATTCTTTGTAGTTCTCCCACTGAAAGGAAAGAGCTATTTGCCTCCCCTTGAATCAGGGCTTGCCCTTTAACAAACTGAATGCAACTGAAGCAACATTCTGGGATATTCAAGCTCTAGTACCAAGAAGACCTGCCTGCCTCTGCTTTCTCACTCTGAAAAGAAGCCAGCAGCTATATTAGAAGTCAGACTGTCCTGAGACCACCATGCTGTGAGGAAGCCCAAGCCATCCACGTAAAAAGGTCATATGGAGGAAAAGAGATGCTGAGCCAGGCTCCAGGTATTTCAACCATTCAGCTGAGGCTCCAGACATGAGAGTGAAGAAGCCACCATGGGAATTCCAGACCCAAAAGATACCAGGTAGAGTAGAAATAAACTGTTCTCACCACGGAGAACCAAACTGCAGGGTGGTGAGTAAATAAATGTTGTTGCCATTTGAAGCCACTAAGTTTGGGGGTGGTTTGTTATGCAATAAGCAATACAAAAATCAATATCTAAAAATGAGGCGGTGCCACAACCAAAACCTGAAATATGAGGCATTGGCTTTGGGAGTGAGCACCGTGTAGAGACCTCGAAGGAGACAGTTACTGGGAGCCAGAAGGGCACTGGGGAAACCGCTATTGAAGGCCAGAGAAAAGGCGACATGAGTCGTGTACTGTCAAAACAAGGAGTAAAACTGTCATTCGCAGTTATGTGCACAATATAAAATACCTAATGAACTTGTGAATCGGGTTAAGGAGATTCTAGGCAAAAAAATTAAACGTGCAACTGCCTTTTTTTAGCGTCCAGTGATAAAGTATGAGAGAAGCAAGATAAGCTAAGAAGAAACTGTTCTGTTTTCACAGCAAAAATTAGAGGAGATACAAAGGATCCAGGACTTCATGGGTCCAACTGTAAAACTGCTTCTCATCTGCAGTCTTCCTCAGCAAAAGATTCTCAGAGAAAAATTAGCTTAGAGTCTCTGAAAATCAAGTAAGCTCCAGTAAAAACGGCAGCAGGATAAATATCAAGAAAGTAAGACTCTTTTTTAAAACCTCAAACATCTGAGGCCCTGGCTCCTAGGCTCTCTTAGCTAAACAAAGGGGCATCTAAGACTCTTAAAGGGCTGTCCCACAGCAACCTGACACCCCACCTAAAGTAGAGAAGGGCCAACCCATCTCACAAATATTTCTGGGTGTGACTTTTGTCCAACAGACTAGACTGTAATTTGATACAGAGGAAGTCTTTAAAATCTGGGGAGCCATACCAGGTTGCTCTAAAATGAATTGTGACATTCCAAAATTAAAAGAGGCCTTTGGGCCTCCAAACTTGTATGGGTAGGAAGCAGACTGAAAAAGCTATTCTGGTGCAAACACAGTCCTTTCTCATTGGAGAGAAGGGATGGCATGGTCGATGGAGTCCACTGGGAACTACAGAAAGCCATTCCCAGTGAGAACTGGGCCCTAATCAAGGTATTCCCTGCCCCTAGAACATGGGAAATTGGCTGGATTTCAGAATTGCTATGGACCAGTACCTGTTACATAGTTCCATAACCCACTCCCACACATCTATTTTGAACAGAGTACCTACTGTACTGATCTTGTCCCTGTTTTCCCATTTTCTGTTGGAGGAGGAGACCAGATAACTTGTCCTTTTAGTTCACAGGTCTCTGCATCTGAGAAATCACACCCAACGCGTTTCATCTGCACCTAGACATGATTTAACGAATGAGATTCCAGGATTTGAGTCTGAGTCTGACGCTCTGATGGAATGAGACGGCAGGGCATCTTGGAAATGGGTAAGTGTATTTTTCCTGTGAAAGAACATGAATAATTTGTGGCCACAGGGCAGATTGTGGTGGATTAAATATATGTTTATAAATTATTTGATGGGGGCTGTTTCCCATGTCTTAAACCCTGCCTGGACTTGTGACTGCTCTGACCAATAGAATGCAGTAGAAATAATGTTCTGGGATTTCTGCACCCATGCATTAAGAAGGCCTTCGGCTTCTATTTTTGTACTCTGATGAAAAAACAGTCGCCATATAAGAAGTCAGACTATTATGAGACTGAATGCTATGATGAAGCTAAAACTGGCCATGTGGACATACCACAGCGAGATTCCTGGCCAGCCCCTAGATGACAGCAATCTCCGCTGAGGCACCAGACAGGGAAGAAGCCATGCTGAAAATTCCAGCTCTGTCAGATGCCACATGGAGTAGAGAGCTATCTTTACGAAGCCCTGCCCAAATTGCAGAATAGTGAGCAACTAAACAATAGCTATCAGTTTAAGCAATTAATTTGTAAGGTGATTTGTTATGCACCCGAGAAAGTCAAAACACCTAAGTTCTCCCTCTCCCTTCACCGCCACCTACCACCAATATATACAAAACATCATTAATTTCTCTCTCTCTCTACCTCCCAGATATTGCTCTAACAAGTCCACCCTTCTCTTCACTCCCACTGTTTATATTCAGTCTCAGCACTTTTTGAATGAACTACTCCAGCAACTTCCTAATATCCCTTCACCACTCACCACCACCCCGGACATCAATCAATCATTCTCCAAATTACAGTCAAAGTTTCCCTTCTTGACGCAAATCTAATGTTACGGCCACGCTTAAAATCATCACTAGCTCTCCAGCACACACAGGAAATCCTGCAGCGTGGCATACAAACAAAGCCTTCCACGAGTTGGCTTCAGACCACCTCTTCAGCTCCATGTCCCATCATCTCCCACAGGCAATGAGCACTCCAGAAAATAAATAAATCAAGTATGAAAAAATCCAAGCATAGATTCTGGAATCTAGATGCCTAGATATATGCTACCACTAATTAACCACGTGAACCTGGGCAACCACTTGAAACAGACTTTAGTTTCCTTTACACATTAGTGTTAAACAAGAACTAGATGATCTCTCCTTCTCCTATCCATCTCTAATATGCTGTAATTCTCAAAAGGCTTTTTAGGAATTAGAAAAGAAAGAGAATGTGTTTCAAAGGGGAAGTTACACATATCATCCTTCTCCCCGGCCCCAAGCCCTACCCTCATGCCTGATTGGGAGTTAGTCTCCAGGATCAGCTCCCCTTATCTCTTCTTAATCCCCCCTTTACTTTCTCTCGAGTCATGTTATCTTCACAAACTCCAAGCTTCCTTCTCATGGTGGCTCCCATGATGATGGGACAAGTGGAGTGGTGGAGGGTACCTGCTAGAATTTGTATGCATGACTATTTATGAGTCATGTACTTCACAGGCAAGAACCACCTCTATAAATACTTTCAGTCAGTACGTCGTACTAAATGATCTTGGCATTGGGCAGTTTTTCCATAGCTGAAAGTAAAGTATAATCAGAAAGAACAATATTTTAACTTCAGAGACATAATCAATTCTTTTCTATCAAGAGTTATGTATGCATAAAGTTTCAAAATACAATACTCTGGCAATGAGACAGTCCCTTCTTAGCAATAAGTAACAGCATTTGCAGATTAATCTACAATGTCTCACCCAAAGAATGAAGCACATTTATTTGCCAGATTAAGAAAGATGTTTTTGGTTTGGATTTTTACATTTTTTTTAACTCCTGGAAAATAAAGGCAACAAATTCAAACTACTTTTAGAATGTGTCTATCAAACTGTAAATCAAAAGAAAAACTACATGGTAAGCTCCATGAAGACGGACACTTTTTCAGTCCTGGAGACTGGTCTATTTGTCAAATTAATGAATGAGTTAATTGAAAAGGGAACATTAAGCAATGAGGCATTACTCAAATCATGAAAACCTGTGGACCTTTGCTCAAATGGACACTTCACATAAAAATGTGATTAGCACCTCCTGAAACATGTAGATCTTTAGCTGTTCTTCTTCCATCTCTTATAAAGCTATTTAAACAAAGCTATGTGTATTCTGTAGGATGTGTAACGATCAGCCAAGGGTGTCCCAAAGTCAAGGATATACATGGCATGCATTCTAGCAGAATCATTCTTACTTATAGATTGGAGGGAAGGGGTTAAATAATTTTACTAGTAAGCAATTTAAAACATTTTTATATCAAAAAACAAGATGTATTACAGATAGACTAAAATCTGCATTAATTCTTAATATATAGCAAAGCTTCAAAGTAATTTAGAGCTTGTAGCAGACTGCAAAGGTGTCACCCCCCATTCTCCCCAGATGTACAGCTTCGCTTTCCTCTGCCCTTAAGCTTTGGTTGAGAAATTCAAAAAGACTGAACAGAACATGTCACCATTCTTTCAATACAGAAAAGAGTCATTACATAATGACTGTGCTCTAATAAATGCTTCCATTCTCAGGTAATACTTCAGAGAAAAGGATAAAATATTTAAAGGTGAACTTTCTGATCACATTCTCCATTTAAAAGGTCATTTGCCTACCTGACTCCATATATTTTATTTGGTACCTAAAACTTTTACTTTAAAAACCATTTTCCATGTGATCTTCCACTCCTCAGTAAACGCGTGCACGTGCACACACACACACACACACACAGTATTATGATCTGTGATGAAAAGATTTCTATAAATTATTTCATGTTTGAATTTTCATTCAAGTGAGCACAGAATAAAGGGTAAAATTTACAAAAAATGTAAAAGTGAGAGAGACACAGGAAGATTTTATACCTAAAAACACATACCGCCTAAGCACAAAAAGAGAGAAACAGAACTCACAGAGAGGTAAAGTTACACACACAGAAGGCGTCTGAACTTCTGTCTCAGCCAAAATCAGAGGAAGCTGTGAGGCAGGCCAGCCATCGGGCCCGGGTGAATGAGGTCCACAATCCAGTGTCACAGAATGTCTGGCATTTGCAGTCATGAGGAAAGAACACGCAACCCCCATGCTCTAGGGCCCCTCTCTTAAGGACTGCTCCAGGCATGCAGGTCCAAAATAAACCAAACCAGAAAGACTGAACTGCCTTTCATCCACTGGTGACGACCTACTTCTGTACCTGGCCAGGTTCATAGATCCAGGTCAACACATATTTTTCCTTTGGCCGCGTGCATGGTGGATCTTAGCTCCCCAACCAGGGATCAACCCGTGCCCCCTGCAGCGGATGCGTGGAGTCCTAACCACTGGAACCGCCAGGGAAGTCCGATCAACGCATTTTTAACGCCTCCTCTTCACCACATCCTCAGCCTCACATCATGACTATTTTCAGAGAAAAAAGTGTGGGTTCTTTGGTGGGGAGACAGCAGGAAAATAATTATTAGTTCTAATTTCATAGGTAGTAATAAAACTATTTGCTAATAACTGGTTTTTCATCATTACTAAACAAAATGTTTGTCTTATAATCTTTATTATTTATATTGCTTAAAATACTTTCTGAAAGATTGTGAGGGTTTTGTGGAGGTATTTTTTGCATACTACCACATGGTCACGAAACTTACTAATTTGATCTGGTAGATACCTTAAGGAATAAAGAAGAGTGTAAATAATTTTGTTAAACACTCCAACATTTTCAAAATTTACATGCCACTCCAAAATAATTAATGCATATACAAAGAAAATGATTTACTACTTACTATTATTTGTTTTTTCCCTAGTTTTATTGAGATAAAATTTATATACAACACTGTTTTAGATTTACAACATGATGATTTGATTACTTACTATTATTTTTATATCTCTTATAATACAAATTTCAATTGCATTAGATTTTATCATAAGAACCTATACTTTTTCCTCTTCCTAGGTGTACTAGAGCATCATTATAAGAGAGTACTTAAATAGCCCAATATTTCATCTTTTTGTGTTTACTGTTAAATGTTTTGTGTTTACTATTTAAAGGGCTCAAACAAATTGACAAGAAAAATACAGATTCAAGTGGTACAAAGGATATGAATGGATAATTCTTTTTTTTATTGAAGTATAGTTGATTTACTATTATATTAGTTTCAGGTGTACAACATCGTGATTCAACATTCTTATAGATTATACTCCATTTAAAATTATTTTAAAATAATGGCTAGATTTGTTGCCTGTGCTGTACAATACATCCTTGTAACTTATTTATTTTATATATAGTAGTTTGTGCCTCTTTACCCCTACTCCTAGCTTGCCTCTTCCCCCTTCCCTCTCTCAACTGGTAATCACTAGTTTGTTCTCTATATCTGTTGAATCTGTTTCTGTTTTGTTATATTCATTCTTTTGCTTTATTTTTTAGATTCCACTTATAAGTGAAATCATACAGTATTTGTCTTTCTCCGTCTGATTTATTTCACTTAGCATAATACCCTCTAAACCCATCCATGTTGTTGAAAATGGCAAGATTTTATACTTTGTTATGGCTGAAGAATAGTCCATTGCATGTACATCACATCTTCTTTATCCATTCATCTGTTGATGGACATGTAGGTTGTTTCCATGTCTTGGCAATTATAAATAATCCTGCTGTGAACATTGGGGTGAACGTATATTTTTGAATTAGTGTTTTTGTTTTTTTTCCAGATATATACCCACAAGTGGAATTGCTGGATCATATGGTAGTTACATTTTTAGTTTTTTGAGGAACCTCCATATTGTTTTCAATAGTGGTTGCACCAATTTGTATTCCCACTAACAGTGTACTAGGGTTCCCTTTTCTCCATGTCCTTGCCAACATTTGTTATTTGTAGACTTTTGGATGATAGCCATTCTGACAGTTGTGAGGTAATAGCTCATTGTAGTTTTGATTTGTGATTCTCTGATGATTAGTGATGTTGAGCATCTTTTCATGTCCCTGTTGGCCATCTGTATATCTTCTTTGAAAAAATGTCTATTCAGGTCTTCTGCCCAGTTTTTAATCATGAACAGAAAATTCTTAAGAAAAGTAGTAAAATAGGGCCTTCCCTGGTGGCACAGTGGTTAAGAATCCGCCTGCCAATGCAGGGGACACGGGTTCAAGCCCTGCTCCGGGAAGATCCCACATGCCGCGGAGCAACTAAGCCCGTGCACCACAACTACTGAGCCTGTGCTCTAGAGCCCGTGAGCCACAACTACTGAAGCCCGCGCGCCTAGAGCCCATGCTCTGCAACAAGAGAAGCCACCGCAATGAGAAGCACATGCACCACAATGAAGAGTAACCCCCGCTCGCCGCAACTAGAGAAAGCCTGCGTGCAGCAACGATGACCCAGTGCAGCCAAAAATAAATAAATTAAATAAATAAATTTATTTTTTTAAAAAAGAAGTAGTAAAATAAAGATAAGGGAGAGATGTTTAAATGGAAAAATAAAGAAATACAGATTAAATCAAGAAGATGCTAGTTTTAGAAAAGATTATAAAACAAAAGATTATACACAGTGCTGGAAAAGATCCAGTAAAACGAGGCATTGGTGCTACAACTGTAAATTAAAATAGGCTTTCAGTAAAACAATTGGGTAAAATATTTAATACCTTCATACAACCTGACTGTTTAACTTTTTAACTCCACTTTTAGGAATCTAGCCACCACCACCCCAAATTAAATATAGAAATATTTCTGAAAATTATAAATTCTTCTTAAAAAATAAACTCTTTTTAAATTTCTTTTTAAAAAATCCTTTTAGAACAGGGGTATAAATAAATGATATAGCTGTTCATCAGAGCATTACTAATTATTAGAAACAATTTATATATGATATATATATCCCACATGAAAGAATAGTTAGATGACGTATAGCTCATTCACTTTGTTATACAGCAGAAACTAACACAACATTGTAAAGCAATTATACTCCAACAAAGATTTTTAAATAAAAAAATAAATAAATAATAAAAAGTGAAAAGTAAAGAAAAAAAGAACAGTGAGATGAATTATAGCATATTCATTCTGAGAAATAATAAACAATCATTAATTTTTTTAAAGATGACACAATAAGAAAAAGCAGAATACAAAACTGTATACATGGTATTATTACAATGTAAATTTCTTTTGTTTTATTTTAGAATAGTTTTAGATTTACAGAAAAGATGTCAAGGTAGTATAAAGAGTTTCCATATAACTCAAACCCAATTTCTCTTATTGTTAACATCTTCCTTTAGCATAGTGCCTTTATCACAATTAATGAGCCCATAATGATACATTATTATTAACTAAAGTCCATGCTTTATTCAGATGTCCTTAGCTTTTCCCAAATGTCCTTTTCTGTTCCAGGATTTCATCCAGGAGACCACATCACATTTAGTTGTCATGTCTCCTTAAGCTCCCCTTGGCTGTGACAGTATCTCAAACTTTCCTTGTTATTGATGACCTCGATCATTTTGAGGCATACTCACAAGGCATTTTGTAAAATGTTCCTTATTTGGGACTTTCCTAATGTTTTTCTCATGATTAGACCGGACTGATGGGTTTGAGGGAGAAAGATCACAGAAGTAAAGTGCTATTTCCATCAACACATTTTAAAAAGGCATGGAAAAAAGAAACATAACAAAATGTTAACAATAATTAACTTGAGGAATGAGGGTCTATGGGTAATTTTTTTCTTCTCTCATTTACCTAAATCTTTTTTTTTTTTAGATGCTTCACTAAAACCATTTTTATGACTATAAAAGGAAACACCTAAAGGGAAACCATGTAGTTAAAAATGGAACAATAGCAGAAATATGTCATCTTCTGTCCCTCCTCCCATGCTCAGAAACGGGGTGGCTACACTTGTCTACCAGCTGCTGCTTCTCCTCCGTGTCACCAGCAGCCGTGCAATTGATCTGACAGCTGTTGAACGACTTCTAGGTACTGGTGCATCTATTTAGGCTAGAGACAGAGAAGGGCAAACTATTTGGGGAGGGTTGTCATTCTTCCTGACATCTTTCTGACATATAGGCCAACGTATAATACCCTTATGGATATGAAAAGGGTGAATTCAGCTCATTAAATTCTCATCTGTGTGGAGAAAAGATCATGAACTATTAGGTGAAAAAAATCAAGTTGCAGAACAGTATAAATGGTAGATATAATTTTTATAAAAAGATACAATACATACATTTCCAGTCAATCATATATATGCATTTTTTTAAGTCTAGAAGGGTGTGCATCAGTCTATAACTTCCTGAAGGAAAAGAGAATTAAAAGGGAAGTTGATTTTTGGGGGTTTTTTTACTTTTTATACATTTATATATTATATAAACTTTACCGTAAGCATCCTTTATCATTTTTTAAAAGCGTTTTAAAATGTAGAGAAGCTTTAAGCCAAAAATTCATTTATTTGAAGAGTTAAACTAACCACTATATACAAAACTGGGCACAGTTCCAAAGAGTAAACCAAAAGAAGGAAGTTTCAATAAATTTCAAACATGACATACCAAGATTACAATTCTTCATTTAACTTTCAAGAATGTAAATGCCATTTTTGTGTGTTTTGTTCCTTTTTCAAATT
The DNA here is from genome assembly GCF_009873245.2 of Balaenoptera musculus. NCBI lineage: Eukaryota > Metazoa > Chordata > Mammalia > Artiodactyla > Balaenopteridae > Balaenoptera > Balaenoptera musculus. Next base: position 49,097,301 of record NC_045802.1, read on the forward strand.
GAAATTAAATGTACCTGTCTGTATTCCTTGCACATCTCTCTCTTCCCAACTACCATTATTTTCAGAAGGATGTTGATGTTAAGCACTAACATCAGAGAGAGAGACGTTTCTCAGCCATAATTTAATTAGTTCACTCAGGCCTTTCAAACAGCTGCAGGGTCTAAAAGCAGCCAACTGTTAGGGCAATATGCCCACATGTTCTTTCGCTTTTTAACAAGCTGATTTGATACACATATCTCAAGAGAATCTGTGAAGAAACCTATCCAAGAGTCCAACCCAGAAATCTAACACTAATCATCTTCACAGCCACTCAGGGAGTGAACACTGTGTTCCTTACAATTTTATTCTTTACATTTCTTATTATTTCCAAGATCCTCAGATATCACCTGGACTTGAAAAATGGCAGAGGTATATAAGTTTCTACCCAAATCAACTTCTTTGAGTTAAAGCATTGCAAGTCTTTGTTAAAACACAAATAAACAGGCTATCTTAAACAGACAGCACATTTTATGCCTTTATACTTCATTTTTATCTCAGCACAATTTTATCAGACTAAATGTAGTGAAACACAGAGTACCAAGAAAATGGAACATTGGGAAGTAAGTGTTGATGAGGATGAGAGGATCAGGAAGGAACTGGCACGTGACAGTGGCTGGCGAAAATCAACCCGGAAGGAGTTTCAGAAGAATGGCGGGCTCTGAGGGAATTCGTCTTTTTAAGATACATAATTATATCTACTAAGTTTTTCATGGTTCTTAGGAGAATAGAATAAACAAAAGGGATTGATTAGAGGAACAGAGAGCTCAGAAAAGATCAGGCAGTTTGCCCCCATATCAGTCTGGAGAGATCCTGCATGACAGGATACTACCTCATACACGTGGTTTATTTACCCATAAGCAAGGTTAGGGTGGCTTAGGGTTAGAAAAGGAATCTAAGGATATGAGGGACCTAACGGAATCTAAGACTTCTGGGACATAGACCCAGCACCTATGGGACAATGAAGGATCTAACACATTCATTCAGGTAAAGCTAGAATCCAAGCAACCTAGATCATCAACACCCTAAGAATACTGAAAACTTATCATGATAATTATATATCATTTCACAAAAGTTCTTGATAAACTGAGGCAGGTAATCCAGCTGAATAGCTGACCAAAGCTTCAGACTTGTTTCTGATCTACATGTATAAGGAATGGAAACCACCCACCCAGGCTCCCACATGTCAACACTGGCAAGAGGGTACCAGCTATAAATTCTAGCTCGCTCTCCTTCAAGCAGTCATTCATCCCTCTGCACATCTATTTATTCAACAAATGTTTATCTGGGTGTTAACCAATGCCAGGGCCTGTGCTAGGTGCTAGATTTAGAAAGTTAATAAGCCACAGGCTCTTTGCTCAAGGATAATTAAATCTCCAGGAGGACATCCTCTGTTTTCGCCAGACTGATTCTTTCCAAATCTCTTCCTCAAATTGTCTGAAAGGTTACACTTCTGAATTCTAGAAAGATGGCCAAATTAAAGAGAATAAAATCTTTACAATCATAAAAAAAAAAAAGAGAGAGAGAGAGAGGAAGAAAGATGGCCGCAAGCAATGGAAGCATAGTTTTTGAATCTTTCCAAATCTCCACATAAAAACAGAACAACTGATATCAAGAGCAAAACCCATGGACAACACCCACAACAAAACTAGGTGACAAAATATCTTCTTGAATCCCAAAATACAAATCATTTGGTACAAATCACATGCAGCTACAAGACTTGCATGATCCCCATATCAATGAGGAAAGAAGGAAAGTGAAGCCATGGGGTGATTAAGGAGCCTGAGAACCAAAGTATCCAACAGTCACTGTAAAGCCTGGCTGGCCAATGTGAGAACAGCAGCTGAAACCGAAAAGGCTTCTGTCTACTCCAAAAACAGATGAGTGAGAGGGGCCCATGGCAAAGTTTAAGGGGCTAAACTACAGAAACCGCTCCCCGAGGACTCACACTCAAGATTGGAACCCATACTGACAGGAAACTGCTGGACATGGAATCAAACATGAGCAGAACAGGGAAAGGAAAGAGAAGGTCCGGATGAAAGAGGAAGAGGGGAACAAACCAGGAAATCTCAGAAAATAAGGTACTGCATTTTTAACAGCTTTATGAATATATAATTTACATATCACAATTTTTGCCTTTTTAAAGCATTCAATTCATTGGTTTTTAGTATATTTACAAAGTCATGCAATCATCGCCATTACCCAATTTTAGAACATTTTCAACACCCCAAAAAGAAACCTTGTACCTATCACCAGTCACACCTCCATACCCTCAACCTTCCTCCATCCATTCCAGTCCTGGGAACCACGAATCTATTTTCTCTATTTATAGTTTTGACTGTTTTGAACATTCTATATAAATGGTGTCATACAATATGGTCTTTTGTGACTGGCTTCTTTCACTGAGCACTTTTTGAGGTTCATCTATGTTGTAGCATGTATTAGTAATTCATAAACTTCATTCCTTTTCATTGCCAAATAATATTCCATTGTATGGGTATACCACTTTTGTTTATCCATTCATCACTTAATGAACATTTGGATTGTTTACACCTTTTGGCTGCTATGAATAATGCTGTTATGAACATTCATGTATAAGTCTTGTATACAGTATGTTTTCATTTCTCATGGGTGGATACCTAGGAGTGGAACTGTCGAGTCATGTGGTAACTCTATGTTTAAACTTTTGAGGAATTCTCAACTGTTTCCCATAGTGGCTGCACTATTTTACATTCCTACCAACAGTGTACAAAGATTCCAGTGACTCCACTTCTTTCTCAGCACTTGTTATTGTCTGTCTTTTTCCTCATTGCCGTTCTTGTAGGTGTCAAGTAGTAACTTGACATTTCCATAATGTTTTTTTTTTTTTTAAAGAATTACTTATTTATTTATTTTTGGCTGTGTTGGGTCTTCGTTTCTGTGCGAGGGCTTTCTCTAGTTGCGGCAAGCAGGGGCCACTCTTCATCGCGGTGCGCGGGCCCCTCACTATCGCGGCCTCTCGTTGCGGAGCACAGGCTCCAGACGCGCAGGCTCAGTAGTTGTGGCTCACGGGCCTAGTCGCTCCGCGGCACGTGGGATCCTCCCAGACCAGGGCTCGAACCCGCGCCCCCTGCATTGGCAGGCGGACTCTCAACCACTGCGCCACCAGGGAAGCCCCTCCATAATGTTTTGATTTGCATTTCTATAATGGCAAAAGATGTTGAGCATTTGGCCATTTGCATATCTCCTTGGGGAAAATATCATTCAAATACTTTGTTCATTTTTTTTTAACATCTTTATTGGAGTATAATTGCTTTATCATGGTGTGTGTTTCTGCTTTATAACAAAGTGAATCAGCTATACATATACATATATCCCCTTATCTCCTCCCTCTTGCATCTCCCTCCCACCCTCCCTATCCCACCCCTCTAGGTGGTCACAAAGCACTGAGCTGATCTCCCTGTGCTATGTGGCTGCTTCCCACTAGCTACCTATTTTACATTTGGTAGTGTATATATGTCCATGCCACTCTCTCACTTCTTCCCAGCTTACCCTTCCCCCTCCCCATGTCCTCAAGTCCATTCTCTACGTCTGAGTCTTTATTCCTGTCCTGCCCCTAGGTTCTTCAGAACCATTCTTTTTGTTTTTTGGGGTTTTTTTTAGATTCCATATATATGCGTTAGCATATGGTATTTGTTTTTCTCTTTCTGACTTACTTCACTCTGTATGACAATCTCGAGGTCCATCCACCTCACTACAAATAACTCAACTTCGTTTCTTTTTATGGCTGAGTAATATTCCATTGTATATATGTGCCACATCTTCTTTATCCATTCATCTGTCAATGGACACTTAGGTTGCTTCTATGTCCTTCTGTTCATTTTTTAATTGGATGATTTGCTTTTATAATTGAGTTGTAATAGTTCTTTATATATCTGGTTACAAGTTCCTTTAGACATATGATTTGCAAATATTTTCTCTCATTCTATGTGTTGTCCTTTCATTTTCTTGAAAGTAAAAGCACACAAGTTTTTAATTTTGATGCAGTCCAATTTAGTCTTCTCCTTTGACCTTTATATTTGGAGATCATATCTAAAAACCACTGAGTAATCCAAAGTCATGAAGATTTGCTCCCACATTTTCTTCTAGGAGTTTTATAGTTTTAACACTTACATTTAGATCTATAAGCCATTTGAAGTTAATTTTTGGACAGCGTGTGAAGTAAGCTGCAACTTCATCTTTTTGCTTAATGGATATACAGTTTTCCCGGCACCATTTGTTGGAAAGATAATTATTTCCCCATTGAATTGTCTTGTCACTCTAGCCAAAAGTTAATTTACAGTAAGTATAAGGGTTTATTTCTTGACTTGGAATTCTATTCCATAGATTCGTACGTCTATCTTAATGTGAATACCATACTGTCTTGATTACTGTAGCTTTGTAGTAAATTTTGAAATTGATATATGTGTCCTCCAACTTTGTAAATTTTTTTTAATGTTTTGAGTATTCTAGGTCTCTTGAATTTTAGGATCAGCTTGCCAATTTCTGTAAAACAAAAAAAAGCCAGCTGGGATTCCAACAGGGATTGCATTGAATACATTAATCAACTTGAGGATGCCATTTTAGCCATATTAATTCTTCCAATCTATGAACAAAGATGAATTGCCATTTATTAGACCTTCTTTATTGTTTTTCAATGACATTTTGTAGTTTTTAGTGTCTAAGTCTTGTACCTCTTTTGCTAAATTTATTCCTAAGTATTTTATTCTTTTTCATACTACTGTAAATGTAATTACTTTCTTAATATCATTTTTAGCTTGTTTATTGCCAAATGGAAATTTCAGGTCTTAATCATTTCACCCAGAGCAAACTCTAGACTCTCTCTCTCTCACACACACACACAAACACATCCAAATATATTAAAATACCAGTTTTTCCGAAAGAACTACTGATAGTTACCAGTCTTATCTCAATAAAACTTTTATTCAAAATTATACTTTGAATATATAAATGTGTGTACACATAATTATATACATATGTGTATTTTTTTAAGGCTAGGAGTCTACAAACAAAATCTTACCAATGTTCATATCACAATGACGGCTGCTTATAGGCAATTTTTTTCATCTTTGCTCAATTTGTTTTTAAATTTTTTCTATAATTAACATATACAATTTTTTTCTAATTTTAATTTTTTTATTAATTTTTGAAAGTGTGTTTTCACTTCTGTCCAGGAAGTTTGTCAACTGCCCCAATTTAAGACTAAGAAAATAATGACTGGGGTTACAATTATTTTGTTATTCCATTTCAATAGTCTTAGCAAACATTTGATTCTTTTCCAGTGTGGATTTATTCAAAAATACTCATTAGGCTTTTTTTCCTTCAAAATACTCTGGTTGATAGGTAATTTAAAGTATTTGGGCCCTTCTTGTATTTTTACAAATTAGTTCATTCCAGTTTGAAGTGCACAGTTTGATTCAGATTGATCCTTAGTGAAGTTTCACAGTAAAATAAACAAAATCCTAAACATCACTTTAAGGAACAAAACTAAAAATCTCTTTAATAAATTAATATTCTGTTGCCTACAAAGACCTTCAAAGAGGTCGTGAATGTTCTCTGTAATCCCAGCTTCTCTTTAGACATTTGTATAACTTCAGTTGATAAATTTTACAACCCCTTTTCCAGATAGCTATAAAAGTTTCTTTTAATCTTAGGATGTTAAGATACTACTGTCAAGAACTTCCCTGGTGGCGCAGTGGTTTAGAATCCGCCTGCCAATGCAGGGGACACGGGTTCGAGCCCTGGTCCGCAAAGATTCCACATGCCGCGGAGCGACCAAGCCCGTGCGCCACAACTACTGAGCCTGCGCTCTAGAGCCGTTGCTCCACAACAAAAGAAGCCATCGAATGAGAAGCCCTTGCACCACAACAAAGAGTAGCCCCCGCTTGCCACAACTAGAGAAAAGCCCTCGTGCAGCAACAAAAACCCAACGCAGCCAAAAATAATAAGTAAATAAATAAATTTTTAAGAAAAGATACTACTGTCAGTTTATCCTTATTTTGCTCTGTCACCTCTGGGGGAAATGAATCTGAACGCAAAACTTTTAAACGTTCTGATCCACTTCACAGAAGTTATAAAGAATTTACTCAAGGGCTTTCCTGGTGGCACAGTGGTTGAGAATCTGCCTGCCAATGCAGGGGACACGGGTTCGAGCCCTGGTCTGGGAGGATCCCACATGCCGCGGAGCAACTGGGCCCGTGAGCCACAACTACTGAGCCTGCGCGTCTGGAGCCTGTGCTCCGCAACAAGAGAAGCCGCGAGAATGAGAGGCCCGCGCACCGCGATGAAGAGTGGCCCCCGCTTGCCACAACTAGAGAAAGCCCTCGCACAGAAACGAAGACCCAACACGCCATAAATAAATAAATAAATAATTCTTTAAAAAAAAAAAGAATTTACTCAACTCCAGGATTTTAAAATTTGTTCCCCAAATTCATGCTCATTTACTTTATCCCGATTTGCCACAGATCTAAACTTCAGTTGCCTATTTTGGACAAAGGAAATAAAAGCCCTCTCAGAATACTGTTGTGAGCTTTAAATAAGCTGATATACATAAAGCTCTTAACACAGTGCATAATCACTCAAAAAATGGTAGCTCTAATTAGTACTATTTAATATATTTTTCAAAGCTTTCCTATATTATCTCCCCCTTTCATACTCAAAGCCCTATGCTTTCAGTCTGTCTTCCTCATGGTCTGCCTAAACCACACCCACCATAATGTGTATAGTAATCCAGGTGTAGACACACCTCAGTGTTACACACACATAGGACAATGTGTCTTCTTCTGTCTCCTTCTCCTCAGCTAACCCTTAACAATTGCAACCCTTAACCCTAGTGCATTGTGCCCCAAATAAACTAGAAACCAATGAAGATTAGAGTTCAAAACTATAAATAAACTTCACACGTGCTATATTTGCTTAAGAAGATGGGTCATAGCACACTGCAAAGAAGAACGCCACTACATGATATGCAGATCTATATTTGGTTACCAAAAAATTAAACACCTGTTTTGTTTTTTTCCGAACTTTCACGTGGAAATTAATAGTGAAATTAACTACCTTAGAGATACTGAAAGGGGAAATTCACAACCTACATTCTAAGCATAGATATAAAATATTTTAACCAATCTCAAATAACAGACACTTCACACAGACTATGAAGTCAAGTGGCAAAGGCTATATCAAGCCACAGAGATAAAGCCAAAAGTACCCTAACACAGTGCCACATATTTTACAAGTGATTTAAATATTCTTCACAGCTGTTCCTTTGCTTTACTGAGCCTAAAAGGCAAGCATATGGTAAATACGACAATTCAAATTCTAATGCAGGTAATTAGAGTGAAAAAATATACAATACTATTCTTTCCACCTTTGCAAGGCAATGTAATGAAATGGAACTAGTTACCACTTAGTAGGAAATATGAGGTCTTATGTAAAACCCAATTAATATTATCAGTATTATAATTGATATAATTATATATCAATATATGATATACCAACAAGGTCTCCACCCCATGAGGCCTTTAGGATCCCTCTCAAACCCACAAACATTTGGGGGAAAGGACTTTTCCCCAAATGCTTCAGAGGCAGGACCTTTGACCAAAGTATTTGGAAAGAACAATACTGGAATTATCGAATAAAGCTGTAACAGCAGCCCCAAGCACAGGATGCCTACAGTGTCTCTTAAGACCCTTAGGGCTCAAAAAGCACTACCTCTGTTTGCAATATTAACTTTACTTAATCTTATGAATTTTCTGAAGGCTAAGGATCAATCAGTCAGCTTGCCTGGGTATATTCTCAGTTTTTCACGTGAGACAGGGAGGATTCTACACCTAAACCAGTGGACAATCCCGACTGAGTTCTGGATGATGCTACTAAAATAGCTGACTTTATTAAATAAAGACTAGTTCACTCTGTAGAAAGTCTCAATAAAGAGCACCTAAATCTCCTTTTACATATGGAAACTCAAGGGCATGGCAGAGGAAGAGTTCTCAATAAAGTGAACTAAGAGATGAATTGCCTACAAAATCAGACTAAGCCCAGATCACATCCTATAAGCAGGAAGAGCCATCCACTGAAAGATTTTTAGTATGTCGAAATGATGGAAGTACTTGAGAAACATTAATCTAACCAGGAGCTAGAGCAATCAAAGCGTGTGTGTGTGTGTGTGTGTGTGTGTGTGTCGGGGAGGAGAAAATAGAGGAAATAGAGGAAGGTAGACTACTTAAGACACTATATCAATAATCCAGATATGAGGTGATCCAGCTCTGGACTAAGGATTTGGAAGTGGAAAGGAAGAAATGCATACAAAAACCATTCAAAGTCAAAATGTGAAAAATGAATGCAAGGGTGGAGAGAAAGAAAATCAAAGGTAAAGCATGAGGCTTGAGGAGAGGTCACTGAATTACTACCATAGATTAAAGGGGGATGTCAGGAGAAACAATCATGACTTTAAGAGATGAATTGGTTTTAGACATACTGAGTTTGCAGTGATATTCAATCATAGACAGTCACCAGCACTGGTAGCAGGTATGATGTAAAGAGTCCCAGTGACTACGACACCGGGTAGTCTGAGAATGGGTAACACTAAAAAAGTATTAGATTGACGAAATTTCCATTACAGGTCATTAAGCTGTCTGCAAAAACAAGTTTATCAAGCCATTTTTACAGAGGCATACCATCTGAGAGTACTTCTAACCTCAGCATTATTTACCTTAATGCTTTAAACTGTGCTTATGAACACATAAATATTAAATAACAGATCACCAAATGCAGTTCTGGCAAACAGTGAAGTATCACGTTATTAAAACAAAACTGATTTTGTTGCTTGAATTTATTTTAGACTTTGGTTTTTCAAATATTTTTCGTACATTAGCTAACTTTTTCTTGCCGATTATTTTGTGGGGAAGATCACACAATTTGTTTGGATCAAGGATATAAAGCCAGGCTACATAAGAAGGAAAATTTCTTAGGTTAAAAAGTTTTACTTGATCACCTCCTGATGTTTTATGGTTTGGAACGCAACCACCTGAACCAAAAATAACCTTAACTTTTCATTTGTGTTATTTCTGGCAACAACATGAAGCAATCCATCATGGAATAAAGAACACGACAGCTCACATAAATATCAAGTTCCTCCTTAACCATTTTTAAAAAAAGCATAACTACTTGGTGAAATTCAAGGGTCAAGGGACTGAGTGATATGATTCACTAGGAATTTTGCAAAATACTTTTACAGCTGAAATTAGGAAACACATTACTTGTAGAAATCAAACTCTTGGAGAAGTTTAACAAATACTTGGTATAAACCCTTGATCCACAAATCGAAATGGCTGCTCTTGGAAATAAATACTATGGCATGTTATCCTTTATTTTCTCCTACTCTAAGAAGTAAAATATGTACATATAAAAAGCAATCACTGGTTCATCAGTAGTGACAAATATACCATATTAAAGTAAAATGTTAACAATAAGGGAAGCTGAGCATGAGATATGTAGGAACTCTCTGTACTATCTCTGTAATTTTTTTGTAAATCTAAAACTACTCTAAAATTTACAGTTTCTTTTCAAAAAGTAATCACTGTACTTTTTTTGCTTTTTAATTAAAGGTCACATTTTGCTTAATCTCATAACCAAATATTCACTCAGTACATATGTATTGAACAAATGGGTGCTCAGCTCTGTATGATTTACGATGATGACTGAGACCTGAGGGCTAAGAAAGAAATCATATCCCTGTAATTTCCAACGTCTCACGCTCAAGGAGCTTAACAACTAGGAGAGAAGAAATAAGACCGAGGACACAAAGTGTAACACACAAAAGTCATAAAGCAACTTTCTCCCCCTTCCCCAAGCACTCCTGTACACCTATTCTGCCAGGCTAAATCTTCCTCTGGCCTTAAATCTAAGACAGGCCTCACAGTTGTGTGCCAGGTGTTGTTGGATAATAAAAAGTCCCTAAAATAGTCTCAGTACAGTAATTAAATACCCAGTTCACGTAAAAACCAAACTCTGGACTTCATTCAAAAGTAAGAGTGTCGCCCTCCCCTGGCTCAGGTCAGCTGCTTTTCTTTCACTTGACCAGCAGATCTCCCTAGCAACCCCTACTGGCTGATGTGCAGTTGCCCCTGACCCCCTCGGGGGAGGTCATGGGACAGAGAAAGTCTTAACTGCTCCGCAAATATCTGCAAGGTTTGCCATGCAGATGCCCAGAGTTGACTGCTCCACTCACGGGGATGGGGCTCCCTGCTCCATCCTTGACAAGCACCAGCATACCTTCTCTGGATGGTCTTTTACGATTCCATGGACTATCTCTGGCCCACTGTCAGTGGGAAAACAATTACTTCCCATCCACTGTTCTCTACTCTCCGTCATTGGCTACATCAGCGAGCTTCTTCCCCTTTAGATCGCTCTGGCATGACTGATACGTGGTCCCCTCTGTTCCCCAAGCTGCAGGGCACACAGAGCAGGCTATCTTTCCTTTCTTTCTCTCTCCTTCCCTCCCTCTGTTCTTCCCTCCCTCCCTCCCTCCCTCATTCTCACAAGCACAAATGGATATTATAACTATAATAACTCAAGGCACTTTTACAGTAATTCAAATTGGAGTATGACCTTTACCTAAGGAACCCCTTTACTATGCAACTGATTTTACAATTCCCTCAGCTGCAACTGATTTTACAATTGCTTAAGAAAGTTTTGCTGGAGCTTGTTTTGCTAGTCAAGCTCTGCTGCAACCTAAGAGGTGTTTTTGAGCAATCATCTGGCCTCTTTACAGTTCTGCCCTCTTCCCAGTCCAGTGCTGGAGAAAAAAGAAAAGAAAGCTGTTGAAGATATTGCAACATTCTTACACCCTGTTCCTTGGATTGCTACTTAAAAATGCATATATCTCATTAAGATCACGGATTTTACCAACTTTTTAGTCTTAGTAGCCTATTAGCAGCTTTAAGAAAAAACAGACTAAAAGAAGGCAAATATCTTAGTTCAGATTAAGCATACCCCAAAGTTATATGTGAAAAGCCATTAAAAATAATATTAAATGAGAAAAAATATTCTTCCAAATACTCTAATAAGTATGTTTCTTCCATTACAAAAGGAAATGAATGAGAACCACATGGTAGTAAAAGGGTGAATAACAATTTACAGTCTGCTGAAGGATGAGGCTGAAGTGGGCTATGGTCTCCCAGCCATGGCCACCTTATGTGTGGTGGTACATTTGGGACTCACAAATTTCATTAAATCCAAAAATCTTTACTGAGTGTTTACCATGTGCCTGATACCAGGTTACAGGCTACAGGGAATAGAAAAATAAATTCTATGATATGGTGGCTCTCCTCAGGGGTGGTAAGGTACATACAAATAACCACACAATACCATATACGATAAGCACTAAAAGGCCATTATGCCACTAGCAGAGATTACAGTTTCTGGAAGGATCAGAAAACCTCGCGCAGGAAGAGGCGTTTTGCTAGGTTTTAAAGAAGAGCAGGATTTCACTAGGCAGAAATGGGAAGAAAACTCCACTAACAAACACAAAGAAAGAGAAAAGGGGAAAATATATTTGAAGAACGACATGTAACACATTTTAGCAGAAAGAGGATAGGCCAGAGAAGGGCAGAGAACCTGGGTCTGGAAAATTCCGCAGGAAGGAGTGGGTGATGAGTGCTGGGCAGAGCGGTACAAAACAAAAGGGAAAGGAACTCCTCTTATTGGAAAGACACTTGACCCCAGAGAAGTTCCAGTCAATGAGGGCTGCCACTCCTCACCAGCTGTAGCCAGCCTTCCAACTACATGGCCCTTGCAAATTCAGAGAGCGGTGGAAGCAGTCATATATACGGTATGTAAATCCTAAGTATGGCGTTAGCATCCTAAGTTTTGGGTTTTAATAGGTCTGAATTTCTTTTCAGAGTGCTGCTTCAGTGTATAATCAGAAAATCTACATGAGTAGCCTTCCTTCTGTAGTTTGAAACTACCTGACTCTCAATGGAGATTTGGTGTGGCTAAGAAGCAAGACATTTACAAGTGCTAAAAGCAACCTGAAATGCAGATAATGCTCTTTTCTAGAAGAGAAGGAGGAATCTTAACCAGATTGCTGTTAAAGCTTCCTGGAACATAATCAGAAATAACAAAGGTTTCAAACAACCCCACACAATTATGCCTTGTGAGATCCTTGCGAATTCTACACAATGATAAAGTAATGTCACATCTAATACAGTGAAGTAAGCAGATGCCATGGGGACAAAGAAGAGAACAAGAAAACATAAAAGCGGGAAATCGTTCAGGAAGAAGGAGTGAACAATGTCTAGAGGAGAAACGTGGCACATACAAGAGTTGAACGAGGCCGTGAGAACACGGAACTTGAGTGACTACAAAACGCAAAGCAGTTAATAAAAGTAGGAATGATTTAAGCAGATTCACACACCTGGTTATTTTTAAGAGCCCAACCTTAGATAGTCTAACAGTCAACAAATAAAAATCTCTCTTCACTCAAAATTCAGATGTTTACTTCTCAACAGAAACCCCACCCACTTATCCAAAACGAAGCCCTGAGAAAACCTTGGCAAACCTACCGCACTGGCTTCCAAGTTTCTTTCAGAGAAGCGATGAGCCAGAGGAACAACTGGGTGCCACCAGCACAGCATGAGCATTTGAGGTGCTTCTGCAAATCTCACAACGGCACAAACGATATCTCAAAACAGTGACAATAAAACAAACCACTTGCTTCACAAAGTCTTTTCTGACCCTGTTTTTGGCCACATACGATCTCCCCATCCTTGGAATCACTGTAGCTGGTTTAGGTCTCTCTGACCCCATTTCCAGTCTCCCTACCTGTGGGATCTTATCCCTCAATCAAATTCACAAAAGTCCTCGAGGCCTGGAGTTGGGTCCCACTCATCTTTGCAACCCCTGAGGGCCTGGAATAGAGTCTTCAGGGATTTCTTGTTGAATTGGAAACCCTGTTACTAAATATTTCTTTGGAGTATATTTATACATGCTTTCCTGTTACAAAATGTTCTATAATAAGGACTGTAGAATAATTATTTTTGCTAGGAACAATTACACGTCAAAGGAGCACTAATGGTTATTCCATAGGTCGTGTGTAGAGTCTTGGAAGAAAAACATGATATGAATCAGCATATCATAGATGAGTCAAAGAAAACTTCTCTAATAAATCTTGTTTTCAATGAAACAATTTTGGGTTTTTTAACAATGTGCTTCATTTTCCTTAATATTAAAAACAAGTAAAAAAAAATTTTAAATAAAAACAAGTATGGAAGTACTTTGAAAGTGACAACTTTTTTAGCAAAAGAGAACCGTATTCTAAATCTATAAAAGATACATATTTGTTCTAAAGTTAATTATTGCAACTTAGCCTAATCACTGACATTGGGATGAATCAATTGCTTATGGTTTTTGTTCTTCCATTTCATCAAATGTTCTACAAAGACCTTTCCTGCCCCCTCCCCCACAGGTACATGGGGTACAAAGGCTATGCACTAGAATGCACATTTACTGAACTAAGGACTGTTTTTAATGCCACCTATTGTAATACACACAGACCTTATTTTAGGGGGTTAATACTGTTGATCCACATCGTGAACTACTGAGCAAAGATGAATCCATCTGTCCCCTGACTTCACAGAGTTCCCTGGGATGCTATCTGAAAAATACAGTGTTAAGAAAAAAAAAGTCAAAATAATTCAGGCCTGACCTCAGAAAGCCACTGCTTCTGGGACAGCTACAGGATGATATCAGAGTGTCCTTTTTTTCTCATAACCAAGATGAGAAGCTACAACAAACCACCCCAGATACGACTTCATTTATCTCCATCATAAAATACCCTTTGATAAGCACATTACCTTTTTGTCAAGCAAAGACTCATTAATCATTTCATATGGAAAATTAATTAACTTTGGATAAGACAAAAATCAAAAGTTCATTTAAAAATATTGAGAATTTCTACTGTATATGTTTCATTATCAAAGAAAATTCTTTTCTAAAATTCAATCCTTTCCAATATTTAAAAATCTATCTTTTTAAAAACTGCTGTACTTCTGTTACACATTTATTGGATTACCTTTTATAACTGTGCCCAGAAAGACTGTGAAAAGGAACTTTTCTGGGCATTTATGTTAAAGGTAACATCAATGTAATGTGTCTTCTAATAAAAATAGTTTTTTCTAATAAAAATAAGGACGGGGGGCTCTTCAATGCATATCTAAATGTCACAGATTAGGAGATCTTTAATCTGATACTTTGTCTTTACAAGCAAAATAGAAAATTCAATCAAGTATCAGCTATTTTTGGATTTTAAAATGGATTTTTGCTTTAGTTTTCCATTAGTTTGTATATCTAGCCACCATCTGTTTATCAGTTTTCCTTTAATTTACCTTATAGTTTTAATTCAAATTATACTTCAAAAAATCAAGCCAATTTGAGAGCTGCATTCTCTACTAGTTAGCCTAAATGACCCAGTTGACAGAGAAAATGTATTATAATGGCATAATACCAGAGCTAATTTGGGGAGGGAAGGTTTGAAAAAGCAACAACACTCTAAATTAGAAACTAAAAACATTGGCCCAAAGTAATAATCACAAACTAGATCTAAACAGGGAGCTGGCATTTGCCCTTAGTCAAGAGAAAGTTGCTACCCTTTTATTGTAATGTAGCTATATTAATGTTTAATTTATATAGATATCTATATATTTAAGGGTCTCTTCTCTGTTTAAAGCTAATTGGTAAGTTTTAGGGAAATATCTCAGTAAATTCCCATATAACTGATTTCCAAAAGAAAGTGGCATAATAACATGTATATTTTTCCTCTGGTTAATACAGCAGTAAAAATACACAGAAGCACTGTTTTTAATAAGAGGTGGTTTGTTAGGACTAATAACTTGCTACAATTTATGAAAGAGAGTTTTCTTTTCAAATTGAGAAAATAAATAAATTAAAAGGCAGTAAAACTGTGAAAGGAAAGGAGGAGATTGAAAACCAAGTTGGAGGAGGAATAAACACAAGCAGATGAAGATATCAAGCAGTTCCAGACATTACTCTGCAAATTCTAGGTACTGAAGCCTGAGAAGGAAGGCTTCTCTGTGAGACTGTAAATGAAAACTTCCATGACCTAGTAGCTCCACAGCTACTTCTTCTGTTCACTACCCATTCTAAGGCCTTTCTAGTATAATTCCTTTGGGGGAGGTCTTTGCTCTATTTCTATACCACAGGTTTTATTCTCTCTCAATATAAATTAATTTTTTAAAATTATGAAAAATTGATCCAAGAAAATAGTCATTTAATGAATTTTAAATCTTTTAATTATATTGACTTTTTGCAACTGCTTTTTAAAAATTATTTTAGATAATGCTTAAGGCAAATCATTTTTTCAAAACTAATACAGTGATTGATTCCTATTACTAAATGATTTCACAGGAAGCATCACGCATACAGCTAACAACTGAGTGGAGGTTAAACTTTTTGTTATGTTTCGCTACTGTTAACTCTGTGATTCTAGACATATTAGGATAAACACATATAAATCAAATAATTCTTTTCTTATTCACCTCAAATTTAAATTCATTTCCTAGCAACAACTGGTATGAGATTCTAGGAACTACTCAGCCACTGGCTCAACTTTTTACCTGATTTGGCAAATGTCTACACAGGCTTGGAAGCAGTCTTACTCAACCCAATGTCTAGTAATAACCACAAAAGGCTTTTGATGTCCAAAAACTATACGAAAGGGAAAACATCCCCAAATCAAAAATCTTTAAACAAAAGTAGAAAGAGTGAATATCTGCAAAGCACTAATTTTGAAGTACCATGTATATGAATATTATTAAAACAGATCTTCCAAAGCAGCCCATTAACCTCACACTGCTGTCACCCCACCTTGAAGCTTGAGGCTGGCTTCTTCTGTATTTAGACGTCACTGGGCACGTACCCTTAGTCCCACGTTCACTCTCTCGAATTATTCATAAACATCGCTCTCCTCCAGACTTGAAGATCGTGTAAGGGCTGGGACCACTGTTCTCACTCATCTTTGCATCCACTACAGCATTTACAATAGTGCTTTATTCACTATTTAAGTGACAAATCTTTACATTTCTGTTGCTTAGAGGAGCAAAAAGAAAATGCTAAATTATTTTTCTCATAATAATTAATTTTGTGAACTATTAATCAATTCCTGATGCACTTTGGGAAACACTCCCCTAATACTTTAGCAATAAGAAAAAGGACTTGGGCTTCCCTGGTGGCGCAGTGGTTGAGAATCTGCCTGCCAATGCAGGGGACACGGGTTCGAGCCCTGGTCTGGGAAGATCCCACATGCTGCGGGGCAACTAGGCCCGTGAGCCACAACTACTGGGCCTGCGCGTCTGGAGCCTGTGCTCCGCAACAAGAGAGGCCGCGATAGTGAGAGGCCCGCGCACCACGATGAAGAGTGGCCCCCACTTGCCGCAACTAGAGAAAGCCCTCGCACAGAAACGAAGACCCAACACAGCCAAAAATAAATAAATAAATAAAATTTAAAAAAATAAATAAATAAGAAGGACTGAAATAAGGAATAGACTACAAGAGTATGAGCCATAAAAATAAAGTCAGGAAGCAAGTATTTAGTACTTAGTATTAAATAATATAAAACTTGGTTTTTAATACCTGGTATTCTCTAGAGGTATAAAAACTTACAGGGGATGTTAAAATACAGGCTTTACTAATGGAGCACTTCAATACTGTTTGTTTGTTTGCTTGTCTGTTTGTTTATTATAGTTTGGGAGGGTTTTTGTGGGGGGGGAGAGCAAGGAATAAAGCAAGCAAAGCTCACACATTACAGTATAAATGCTTCCTCTCAAGAGACAGATCTCAAACATATATCTGTTTTGCACCATTCTACACTAAGGTCTGATGTTAACGACCGAATCAGACTTTTAAGGAGAAAAATTTGAAAATTTACCTGGGAAATTGTCATATGTTTTATGTGCCTCTCCAACATGTTTCTGCTCTACCCTTACTTTTTTTAATGGTATATATAATAACAAGTATTGGAAAACTGGTATGGTGTTTGCTGATCTGAATCTATACTAGACTTTTCTAGAAAAACAACCAAGTCAGGAATTAGTGTATAGTAGTCTCATTTAACGCTTATGAAGAAAAATAATACTCTTAGAAGCTAAATCACTCTCTGCACAGAATCAGGAACTGAACACAACAGAAACAAAACTATAATAGACAAGTGAGAAACAATTTTCTTCCAAAGTAATTTTGGAGACACAGTTCCCTGAATTAGCTCATTTGTTCATTCTGAAATGGAGTCACACAGCATATGAGGCAGTATTTAAAAAGTCTTTGCCTTCTAGGAACAAAGCTTGCCACAAACATCCACAGGGCAGATTGAGGGAGAGGTAAATAGGAGATCACAAGTTGTCACTGAGACCTTCATCACACTTTTCCTATGGCTCCCATATTTCCAACCATTACAGCTTTGGTCTTCAGTGGCTACCTTTCAGAGAAGTAATGATGATGGGAGGCCCACCGCCTAAAAACCCATGCATCCTGGAGATAAGAATAAATTAACTGTGGAAACTGCCACTGCTGAATCACCCAACTATCACAAAATCTCTCATACCACATGTCCAGATTACCATTACATGGAGTCGCAAGTGGTGACAATCCTAGCTTTGTGTAAGAAGCTTTTTGGTTTTTCATTCTTAAGCATCAGTGAGAAAGTAAAACCATCACACTGTGCTTTCATACCATAAAATCACCTGCTAGAAAAAGAATGAAGCCTGTAACAGACATCAGGACCTTATTCGTAGTTTGAGTATCAAGAAATGTCACAACAGTCTCAGATGTAGAAAACAAACTTATGCTTACCAGCGGGTGAGGGGAGGGATAAATTGGAAGATTGGGATTGACATATACACAGTACCATATGTAAAATAGATAACTAATAAGGACTTACTGTATAGCAGAGGGAACTCTACTCAATACTCTGCAATAGCCTATATGGGAAAAGAATCTAAAAAAAGAGTGAATATATATATATGTATAACTGATTCACTCTGCTGTACACCTGAAACAAACACAACATTGTGAATCAACTATACTCCAATAAAAAAATTTTTTTAAAAAGGAAGAAAAGAAAGAAATATTCTAACAACAATTTGCTCAAACTTAGCATTTTGTGTGCCTTTGCATGTGTGTGGATGCATGCTTAGAAATGATATA
This sequence comes from Balaenoptera musculus, assembly GCF_009873245.2. Classification (NCBI taxonomy): domain Eukaryota; kingdom Metazoa; phylum Chordata; class Mammalia; order Artiodactyla; family Balaenopteridae; genus Balaenoptera; species Balaenoptera musculus. Next base: position 49,115,592 of record NC_045802.1, read on the forward strand.
CAAATGCATAAACTTAGAGGAAGAAAATGCAAAGAGGCATAAGACATTTACTCATATTGATAGTCATGTCCATTATCAAAGGTCATGGATGGAAAAGAGCAGATATGCATGCATCTTTATATCCTTTCACAGGTTCATCATTTACGATCACACGGAATGAAGAACACAAATAACAAATGTTGGTGAGGATGTGGAGAAAATGGAACCCTCGTGCACTGTTGGTGGGAATGTAAATTGGTGCAGCCACTGTGGAATACAGTATGGAGCTTCCTCAAAAAACTAAAAATAGAGCTACCATATAATCCAGCAATTCCACTCCTGGGCATATATCCGAAAAAAAACAAAAACAATATTTCAAAAAGATACATGCACCCCAATGTTCATAGCAGCACTGTTTACCATTGCCAAGGTATGGAAGCAACTTCAGTGTCCATCAACAGATGAATGGATAAAGAAGATTTAGTACATATATACAATAGAATATTACTCGGCCATAAAAAAGAACGAAATATTGCCATTTGCAGTAACATGGATGGACTTGGAAGGTATCATGCTAAGTGAAATAAGTCAGACAGAGAAAAGACAAATACTGTATGATATCACTTATACATGGAATATAAAAAATACAACAAACTAATGACTATAACTAAAAAGAAGCAGACTCACAGATATAGAGAACAAACTAGTGGTTACCAGTGGGGAGAGGGAAGAGGGGAGGGGCAAGATAGGGGTAAGGGATTAAGAGGTACAAACTACTATGTATAAAATAAATAAGCTACAAGGATACATTGTACAATACGGGGAATATAGCCGATATTTTATAATAACTATAAATGGAGTATAACCTTTAAAAACTGCAAATTGCTATATTGTACGTCTGTAACTTATATTTTATATCAACTATACTTCAATAAAAAAAAAAATTAACAAAAAAGACAGGACTTCCCTGGTCGCGCAGTGGTTAAGAATCTGCCTACCAGTGCAGGGGACACGGGTTCGATCCCTGGTCCGGGAAGATCCCACATGCCGCAGAGCACCTAAGCCCGTGCGACACAACTACTGAGCCTGCACTCTAGAGCCCACAAGCCACAACTACTGAGCTCGCATGCCACAACTACTGAAGCCCACACGCCTAGAGCCCATGCTCCGCAACAAGAGAAACCACCGCAATGAGAAGCCCGCGCACCGCAATGAAGAGTAGCCCCCGCTCGACACAACTGGAGAAAGTCCGCACACAGCAACAAATACCCAACACAGCCATAAATAAATAAAATAAATACATTTATAAAAAAAAAAAAGACGACAAATACCCTTGAGTATCCAAATCTATTCAGTTCCTTGGTGTGTATAAAGTACCTTTAGTTAACTAGGGATACCTGTATTCCAGACTGCTGGAAAAAAAAACCTTCAAATACCAGCTCTCCACTGGCAGGCTTCCTCTTGCTACTGGCTGTAAATGTCCTGTTTTGTTTTTTTCACCTTATGACCAATGAAGAATCGGTTCCGCTTCACTGTGCCCAAGAAGTTAAGCCGGTTTCTACAAAAACTGTATGTAAGACATAAAATCTAATATTTCTTATTCTGTTTAATGGCCAGTACTCATTTTCCAGCCCCATTTTTCATCTTACTAAAAAGTATATCATACAGAATATATCAGAAACTATAATAATTAAAAAATAAAGCAAACTGAAAAGTCTGGGGGCAATTAAATTTTGATACATATTCTTAGGTATTGATTTTGTTTAAATTATCTGTCTGGTGAGAAAAAATTCAACTCTCAAAACTGGGGTATTATGTGACTTTTCGAGGAGGGCTCACTAACCATAAGTATGATATTCATGGTTGTAAATTTTAATTAATAGTAATCTAAGAGTATTCTCAGCAACCTAAAATATTAATTACTGTTTTACATATTCTGAAGAGGAACTATTTGATAACTGGAAAAATGGTCTCAAGAGAATATATTCATACCAAATAAGAAACTGAGAAGATTATCACACTAAGTGAAGTAAGTCAGAAAGAGAAAGACAAATACCACATGATATCACTCACATGTGGAATCTAACATATGACACAAATGAACTTACCTACGAAACAGACTCACAGACATAGAGAACAGACTTGTGGATGCCAAGGGGGAGAGCGGGTAGGGGAGGGATAGATTGAGAGTTTGGAATTAGAAGATGCAAACTATGCAGGGTAGAAATAGAGACACAGATGTGGAGAACAAACATATGGACACCAAGGGGGGAAAGTGGCGGAGGTGGTGGTGGGATGAATTGCGAGATTGGGATTGACATGTATACACTAATATGTATAAAATGGATAACTAATGAGAACCTGCTGTATAAAAAAATAAATAAAATTAAAAAATTTTTTAAAAAAGAAGATGCAAACTATTATATATAGAATGGATTAACAACAAGGTCCTACTATATAGCACAGGGAACTGTATTCGATACCTGTGATAAATCATAATGGAAAAGAATATGAAAAGGAATATATATATGTGTGTATGTATGTATAACTGAATCGCTTTGCTGTACAGCAGAAATGAACACTACATTGTAAATCAACTATACCTGAATAAAATAAAATTTTTAAAAAAGAAACTAAGGAAATCCCTTTTTTTACAAATAAGCCTAAGAGAAAATACTAAATTGAGTGGAGGAATTATCACATTAAAAAAATTAAGTGCTTCTTAAAGGGATCAATAGATGAACAAATGAAATGGTCAAGGGACAGATTTCAGATTTTTCCGCCTTAACTCTTTCAAGGTGGAAAAATGCAATTCTAAAGCTACAGAGCAATTACAGATGTCACACCAGAATTCTACAATCCTGCATCTGCAGCTTCTAACCACTATCGCCTGGTCACTTATTTCATTAGGTAAAAATCTTAAAAGCCAGATGGAGTGGGAAGGTACTATTGATACGTAACAAAGGGAACACATTTTCACTACAAACCTCAAGACTGATCATGCCATGAACACTGCCTCCTAAAACTCCAATGTGAAAGTGATTATACCACCCTTTTAATCAAATGTCAATAAATCAAGTTATCCATGTTTATGGAAATTGGTTATTTAAAGAAGCCCTATGTTGCAATTTACTGTGACATTTAATATCTTTCTATAAAATTAATAGTCTCCATTGCAGAGGAACATCATTTATTGAAAGAAAAAAATCAAGCCAAGCAAGAATCCTGTGTTCTAATCTCAACTCTGTCTCTAAAGCTGCTGTGTGATCTTTAGCATTATATTTAACTCTCAGACAAAAGCGATTTTCATATCTGTAAAATCGAGATAAAGACATCTGTCATGACTACTTACCAGGCAGCTGTGAGCTTCATATGACATGATTTATACAAAAGTGCTTTAAAAATCATATCCAAATATATTAGCTACTACTTTCATTTCCTTCTAGAGTTAAAGCAGATTAAGACAGACTGTCAAAGAGAAATACTCGAATTTTAATGATGCTTGGGTTAAGTCCTAAATTGTTATCCCATGCCCATGTCTAAAGAAAACTGTATAAGAGTAGAGCACATAGATTCAGGAAAACCACATTTGCACAGTAAGAATCTATAAAGTCAGTGAAGTATCTCATCAAAAAGAATAAATATCTTTTAACATTTTATATTGTATGTTTCAAGTTACCATTAATATTTCATATCTATGACATCCTCAGGCTTGAAGATTTTTTCTTTCAGGTAACATAGCAAACAAAGTTAAATGTTTATAAATGTCTTACCCTACTCTTCAAAGTAAGTCAGTATGGAAATCAACAGTCCAGAGAAGATAAAGCAAACTTCTCCCACCATAATCTCTATCACTGGAAGTAAATCTTACTTTCATCTGATCACAAGAAGACTCCAGTTCCACAGCTCAATTAATAAACCCAAGGTCCTAATGTGGGACAGAACTTCTGGGGTGTGTTTACAAAACAGCGATCCAGGGTTAACCCAGCGCTTTCGGGATCTTCTGGGATGACCTTGCACATCTAAGGCTTCAAGGCTTGACAACTGTGGTGCTATCTGCCAGGACTTCCATGCCCAAACATTTATACTTCTGTCAGATAAGAAAGTCTATACAATTTTTCTTCACAAGAAATCCTTGGTAAAATAAAATTAAAGTTATCCATTTAAATGATCCCCAAACACTTTTCAAATTTATTTATGGATAACTGCTCCTAAAGAGAAGAAGGAAAAAGAAAACATCTGGGGCAAACCAGAAAAAATGGGGGAAAAAAACCGTATCATACTTGCTATAAACTGAATGTTGGTGCCCCCTCCAAATTCATATGTTGAAACCTAATCCCTCAACATGATGGTATATTTGGGAGGTGATTAGGTCATGAGGGCTTGGCTCTCATGAATGAGATTAGTGCCCTTGGAGACCCCAGAGAGGTCCCTCACCCCTTCTGCCATGGGAGGTTACAGTAAGAAGACAGCCACCTATGAACCAGGAAATGGCAAACAATGAATCTACCACCACCCTGATCTTGGACTTAACAGCCCCCAAATTGCAAGAAAAAGATTTCTGTTGTTTATAAGCCACCCAGTCTATGGTATCTTTGTTATAGTAGCCTGAATGGATTAAGACAACTGTGAAATGCAAAGACAAACTCAGAAAAACCATAGACCAAGAACCCACAGAACTTCAGAGAGTGGGGGAGTCCTGAAGAACTTGAACAGAATGAATAGATCTTTAGATTAATTTTGTAATCTATACAATAAAGTATTCCCCAAAATACCCATATGGAAAAGGAGGAAACCTAAACTTAGCCCATACAGAATGAGCAATATTGGTTAAAGGTATTTCACTCTAAATCTCCAGATAATTGAGCGGGACAATTTATTCATTATTGTACGTAGCGAGCACCCTGGTGAACATGATAAAATTATGACAAATGCATATGACAGTGGAGAATCTGAGTTTACACAAAACATTCTCATAGTATCTGTAGCTATATCACACCACAGATTTACTCTGTAACCAGAAATTACAAAATTTTCTCTATAATCTGGATAAAGAGATGACAAAAATTACACTTTAAGTTGGAAGACATTCCTTTCTCACTGTGAAATGCACATGTCTTTAAAGGCTGAACACTTTCTATTCTGAAAATGGAGTTTAATTTAGCATTGTTTCATTGCTTCAAAATTAAATAAATGGGATTTTGTGAATTCTAAATTAAAGAGGCCATTTTTCAAAGAGTCTACATTGCTCCCTCACCTCACCTAAACACACACGCTAAAATATCTTTTCTTTCTTATAGCCCCATCTTCTTTCCAGGTATAACCAAAGGATCACTACCTGAATTTAGGGAAGAGGTCATTACAAGGGCTTTTCTTGTTGTGTTGTTGTCTTACATCAGTTTAGTACCCCAGCTCATCAGGAGGAAGATGGAGAAATCACATCTTACCAAATGTTTATCATACATACAGATGGCTGTTTCTGTTTTGAATCTTGCATTCCTTTATGTCCCATTTGATCTGGGTGCATGCTAAGGCATAGCACCTCCCTCACTCTCCACCCACTCCTCCCTTTAATATGGCCATTGTGGCTCCATCCCTGGGTGTGATTGCTCAAACTTGTCTTCCCACACTACTCCCCACAATTCTGTTCCGTAACTGAGAAAATCCTTGCTGATTTTCATTCAAAAACAAGGTGAACCAAAGCCTTGTGGCTTAAAATGAGCTGGACTCAAACTCGGCTCCTGGGGAACCCTGGCAAATGAATACACATAGCAAGCTTAAGCTAAGCTAATTCTGGGCGTGTCCCAGCCAGACTAAAAGTGAAATGAGGTTGTAATGGGCTTTGAACAGCTTTCCTAAATACTTCTAAACAATCAATTATAAAACATGGCCTAGAAATTATAACTGAGGGAATTTGCTAGTTGATTTGTAGAAGGAAGGAATAATGTGTACAAAGTATTATGAGCAATCGGAGTGTTGGTTTTGTTTCTATGCAATTTTCAGTCTTGAGAACTCTGAGGAAACAGATGTCATAAGTCTATCAAGCATATGGGTGGTAGGATTATAGGAAGATTTTTGGTACATTTTCTAAATTTTCTAAATGATCATCATTACTCTAATGATCAGAGTTAAGCAACAGCTGTAATGATAACAAAGGGAATTTTATGTTGCATTCTTGTTACCAAAGATCTTTATTAAGGAACCATTCGCATATAACTAGCAGTAGGCAAATCCTTCCCTTGCCATTCAGTGAATTAAACAAACAATTATTGAGAATCTACAGTGTGCCTGAATCTGTATTGGTACTAAGGGCTCAGACTATTTATATCCCAGGAACAGAATATAGTGGAAAACACAGACTTGTGCACATAGAAATTTCAAAATAAAGTGTTAAGTATTAAGAAAGCAGTATTGAGAGCAACTGTGAAAAGAGAAAGGCAACTTGGTTCAGTCTAAGGGTTAAGAATAGACTTTTTAGAAGAACTGAATTAGCTTGAAGTGAGCCTATTACATGAGTAAAATGTCAACTGGAGTGGGAGAGAGAAAGATTCCAGGCAAATCCCATATTCTCTGGTGAAAAGTGGCACAAACCCAACTCAAACTGGCTTAAGCAAATAAAGAGAACTCATTTTCTTTGTTTAACAAGAAAGGGTCAGTACAGAATTGGCCTTACAGACACCTGAAACCAGGGACCCTCCATCTCTTACCACCTTTGGCTTCCTTCCCTCTTGGCTGCAGGGGTCCCTTCCAGCCCTGTCACAGCAGAGGATGGGCTCACATGTGAAACAGCATGAAGAGAAGAGCTTTACCTGGTCTGGACATCCCCAGAGCAAGCACTGTGGCCAAGGTGTAAGTGTGCTAACTGCCCAGAAGAGGTTCTCCAGCCCTGGGACCAGGAGAGCCTGTGACTGCAAGCTTCACTACAACCAGAAGTTCTGAGGCATGGGTTTCCTGCAGCTGACTGTGGCCCTGAACAGACAAAACAACAATGACCATGACACAGCAGGAATGTCAACAACCACCCAGAGAAATGAAACGTCATGGATGAGGCAGAGAAGAGCATTAGGGATGACAACAAGGACAGAGTTACCAGCACTCGGCTAGCACTATATGGGAAGCTGAAGTCTGGCTGGGGGGAGGGCGGTGGTGTGGACATATACAGCCACTTTTAGATAAAAATGAAAATGGCACAGAGAGAGCAATTCACAAGGCGTCATTAATACATAAACTGTTTACAAGTAAAGATGCAGAAAAGGGTAACTACTATTTTTGCATTGGACACACTTTCTATATCCTCATAAACATACCATACGGTTGGTATTATCATCTTCCTTCTACGGATAAGTAAACTGAGGTTGAAGACTTAGCCTGTAAAGGACACAGAGCAAGAAGTGGAGGAAGCAGCAAAAATCATGCCTGTGTATATTCCTTGCATGCTGCCTCTCATAAAGATCAGCACAAATAACTGAAAAACAATAGAACGTACTGACATTTAATTGCCTCAAATCTCACCTGCCATTCCATGCCATTCAGTAAATATGAGTACCTTGTATGCGTGAGTCCCTTTCCCTGTCATGCATTTTGCCACCATTCACTGCATCTATCTCAGGGACTGGTGGCATTCCTCAGCCTAGTCTCTCCTACACGATGGAGAAGACAGGAAGCTACTCCGGTCCACTTACCCAGAACGTGCTCTGAACCATATTGCCCTGTTATCTAGTACTGTACTTTTAAGTATATGTGGAAGTGGAAATTTTTAAAAGAACTTATAGATTCTTTGCACAATCTGTTCCCACTTCTGTCCTAATATTTTCTTCAAAGCATGAAGACTACAGACAGCATAAGTCATAAAATGAAAACAATCTACTTTCCCTTGTTAAGGCATGAAAATGCAAGATTTTCTCCCCTTTTACAAACACTGAGGTGTATAAGTGTAAGGTAAAGGCAATGAATGTTCTTTAATCCAGTAAATAAATTACCTAAAGGAGAGATAGATATTTCCTAATGTATTTGACTCAAATAGTATACTGTATATAATACTGTATTACACGGGCTCACACTACAAGGTAACAGAGACTCAATGGCAAATTGAAAAGCTTCAAACAGATAACTAAAAAATATTTAATATATAAGATTGCAAAACATTTTAATAATGCAGATTCAATCTAAGAAAGAATGTGAGATGCTGTATATTTTTAAATCTATAGAATGAAAAAGCTCAGAGAACTTCACAGAACTAAAAATGGTTACTTTCATTACTTCTAGTTACATTTACCACATAAAGAGGAGAGAAAAAAACATACAAAATTACATCTAAAAAATATTCTGATATCAGTGATATAATCAAAACCTCTTCACATAGAGACATAATATGATTCTTTAATGACAACTTCAAAAGAAGATTTCATCAATAAAAACTCTAACAGGGGTTTCTAATTTGATCTTTACAACCTTTAAATATGAGACTAAAATGCTAAGGCAAGCAATAAACTCTATCACAAGGACATCATGTTGTTTCTATCACTTACTTTAAAAATGTGAGACTAAGTATCTCAGTGCAACTAGTATAAACATGCCACAGAAAACAGCAACAGTATATCATTCTTTATGCATTTGCCAATCCATGTGAAGTTGCCAAAATGACCCTCTACTTGGCTGGCATATCTGACATGTTCATTGGGGCTGAAGCTTTGGCCAGTCTGGTTGGGACTGAAGAGGTATCACGTGTGATCAGGAGACTACATGGTGAGGACTAAGAAAGCACCCAACTCATTTAGAAGGTTTGTTACATACACGGAGATTAAGCAAATACGTCAATATTTGAGAATATAAACAGTTGAGGATAAGGAAAGACAGGTTTCCCACTGATGAAAAAGGGAGTAACAAATTAAAATGGGAGTATAGAATAATCTGTGGTGTTGGGTTGGAATTGGAAGTATTAGTGTGAATGTATGGTTTTAATATCAATAAATATCTTTAATAATATTAAAAACTCATAGTTTTTAAGAAACAAGAAAAATATATAGGCACAGAAATAGATGTATATAAATGTGTATGCATGCTATATGGACTGAATTGTGTCCCCTGAAAATTCACATGTTGAAGCCCTAACCCCGAAAGTGATGTTATTTGGAGATATGGCCTTTGGTAGGTTATTAAGTTCAGATGAGGCCATGAGGGTGAAGTCCTCATGATGGGATTTGTGCCCTTAAGAAAAGAAAAGAGTGATCTCTCTTGTGCTCTCTCTCTCTCTCTCTCTCTCTCTCTCTCTCTCTTCCACACACACCCCTATCCACCATGTGAGGATATAACAAATCGGAAAGAGGGCTCTCGCCAGACACCAAATCTACCAGTACCTGGATCTTGGACTTCCCAGCCTCCAGAACTCTGAAAAATAAATGTTTGTTGTTTAAGCCATCCAGTCAGTGGTATTTTGTCTTAATAGCCTGAATTAACTAAGACAACACATACATACATGTATTTTATAAGTCTGTCCGCTGAGAGACCCTAGAAGCTATGACACCCAGGAGCAATGAGCAAACCAAATGCCCAGGTCTTGGTTTCTGAACACCATTCACCACCACAAGAATCTGGGTCTCCTTGAAGAAATGGCTGATTCCCAGGCTGGGGCAGGGTAAATGAGCCTGAAACATGCCTTTGTGCCAGAATAAAGCCCGCAAAGAATGATGGGGGCATCTAAAACGAGAGAGAAGTCAGTGTGAAGGAGTTGTAATGGCCAAATCTGAGACAAGCCAACCTCCAAAATAATAATGTCAGTAACAGATTATAGCCCACTGCGCAAAATAGAAATCCATGAATTCACACTGGTAGAAAAACAGAAGGATTAGATAGATAGATAGAGAGATAGATAGATAGATAGATAGATAGACAGACAGACAGAATATAGCTCTACTTGATACAGAATGCCAACTAATTCCTGAAGATAGAATGATGGAATAAAAAAAAATTACCATTTCACAGCCATTATAGCAATAATGGATTCAGGGAAGAATCATCAATGAATGTTAATGGGTAAAAGTCTGAAAAGTTATCTCCTCACAATATATTTATGATTAATTGACAAGTACAAAATTCTTACTAACTTTACACAGGAGAAACCTGGCAAGCACTATCTCAACCAAGTGATAAAAGCATCACCAGCTATGGGACAAATCAACATCTTGTGTCTCTGGATATGATGAAGGACACATGTCTGTGATATTCCTTCCAAAAAATGCATAAACTGAATCTAATCATGAGGAAATATCAGTCAAACCCAAATTGAGAGACATCCTACAGAATAACCGGCCTCTTCCAAAAGTAAACGATGCTTTGTAAAACTGTGAAGGTAATAAAAGAGAAGAAAAGATTAAGGAACTACTCCAGATTGAAGGAGACTAGAGAGACATTGGATATGGATCCTGGGCCTATGAAGGGTATTTTGGAGATCATGGATGAAATCTGAATGAAGTCTGTGGATTAAATGGTAACAATAGATCAATGTTAATTTTCTGATTTTGATGCTAGCACTTCCGTTCTATAGAGGTGTCTGTTTCTAGGAAAAACACACAAGTATTAATTGGGTAGTGGAGCATCACATCTGCAACTTGCTCTCAAATAGTTCAAAAATTTCATTAAAATATTTAAAAATAAATAAAGAGAGAATTATAAGGCAAATTTGGCCAAAAAAAGTTAACAAATGGGAAATCTGAGTAAAAGGAATATTAAAGTTCTTTGTAATTTTTTAATGTTTCTGTAAGTCTGAAATTATTTCAAAACAAATGAAAAAGTTTTTTAAAAGTAATTTTTTAAAAATCTACTTCAGCTGGCTAAAGCATACACATTCCTTAAGTCCAACAGGAATATTATTCCCTTGGGGTAAATTCCTTGAAGCTATATTCTCATTACAGTCAGTAAAAAACGTGGGGTTATTTCTAACTCTTCCACAAAACACCAACATGCAACTTTTCAGATTTGATACACTAAAAAGTTAAAAGTTCTCCAGTGGATAACAGACTCTCAGAGAATAGCTAACTCACCAGTAGCAGCTAATTCCTCTATAAAACTGAGCAGGCTGTTAGGGGTCCTGACCTAACCAGTGAGAAGTTGCTACTATTCCCTGTGAACTACTGGAAGATACCTTAACTCTTTCTGGTTGCTGGCAGAGGGCTGCCTAAGAGTTTCCACTTGTGCTACAAATCATTTATAAACCTGTTTTAAAAATCTTTTCTAAACAATTTTAGAGAAAATATATCTGCAATTATTGTAATTTGGGGGAAATGCTGTTAGCCTAGAAGATATTCAAAAAAGCTAAACTAACGTGGCAAAAAGAAAATCTGTACACTTTTCCATCACACCCCAATTTACTAATTTCATAAACTTTTTATCACTCTGCTTTATCCAATAATTAAAATGATGCTGAACTGTTCTTTCAAAAGACAACTTCCACCTTCTGAATTTTCACAGTCAAGCTTTCCTCTTGAAGCTGTGCATAGTCTATTAAAATTTCCTGGGAACTACTGGAAACTTACAGCTGATAAAGACTAAAGCAAATAAGCATCTCTATTAATTTGACCATTTAAAAAAAACACATTCCAATTTATTTGAGCAATGCTTAAGTTCAGTTTTCTTTAGAAACATGCCTTTGAATATTAGCTGCTCCTGAAATACCCACCTTAAGAAAGCCTAGTCACTTGTAACTGCCTAAAGATGGGAAAATGAAAAATGGAGCAAATTCAATCAACATCCTCCAAGGCACCTTTTTTTTTAGGAAGCATAGCCATCAAACTTGCAGGTGAATTCTATAACAATGGTAGAGATCTAGGGACTTCTCTGGTGGTGAAGTGGTTAAGAATCCTCCTGCCAATGCAGGGGACACGGGTTCGAGCCCTGGTCCGGGAAAATCCCACATGCCCCAGAGCAACTAAGCCCGTGCGCCACAACTACTGAGCCTGTGCTCTAGAGCCCACGAGCCACGACTACTGAGCCATGCGCCACAACTACTGAAGACCACACGCTCCAGAGCCAGCATGCTGCAACCACTGAGCCTGCGCACTGCAACTACTGAGGCCTGCGTGCCTAGAGCACATGCTCCGCAACAAGAGAAGCCACCGCAATGAGAAGCCCGCACATCCCAACGAAGAGTAGCCCCCGCTCGCCGCAACTAGAGAAAGCCCGCGAGCTGCAGCGAAGACCCAATGCAGCCAAAAACAAAACAGGACAAGACAATGGTAGATCTAACAGAGAAACAGATGTAGAGAACAAACGTATGGATACCAAGGGGGAAGGAGGGGACGGTATGAATTGGGAGATTAGGATTGACATATAGACACTATTGATACTATGTATAAAATAGATAACTAATGAGAACTTCCTGTATGGCACAGGGAACTCTACTCAATGCTCTGTGGTGACCTAAATGAGAAGGAAATCCAAAAAGAGGGGATATATGTATACGTATAGCTGATTCACTTTGCTGTGCAGAATAAACTAACACAATATTGTAAAGCAACTATACTCCAATTAAAAAAAAAAGAATAAATGCTATCAACATGTCTGTTAAAAATTTAAAAAAATAAAAGGCAAGCACATGGAAGGCCATATAACTCTGAAAGTTACAAACAGTAAAATATTTCAGAACACTTTTACAATGTTAAGCCTTTCATCCAAAAGCATGGCATATCTCTTATTCTTTGTAACAGCTTAATGTCAACTTCATTCACTGCAGATAAACAGTGGCTAATCCAATTCCCTTAGATTCATATTTTAGAAAATGCAGAAATAGTTTCATACAGCTATGTGCCTGTATAGTAAAAAGGGCATAAGATATGAGAAAAAAATATTTATGGTTTGAGGTAATTTAAGTGGAGACCTACATTTTTTAGTGCCAAATGTTTAATACTCTATAGCATTTTGTGCACCATATATTTTGAGAGCAAAGAGCTTAGTTGCTGCAGCTATAGATACGCTCAAGCAACATAACTATTAAAGCTTCTATTTGAAAGTTCTATAAATATATTTCCCATAGAGAAAATCTCTAGAAAAATAGCCTTGCCTTGTTCTTCACCCAAGAGGTTTCCAGTTTCTTGATGGAAACTTTAAGTGAAGTTTGCCATATCTAAACATCTTCATGCTAAATTTTATATATAAATTTTAGCTCTTACAATATCTTATGCTGATTTGTATTCATTTAAGGCCAAGTATTGTGATAAAATTTATGTTTTTTACTTTTAACAGTTCATATTTAATACTTTGTCATCAGCCTGAATATGCTACTCCTAACTCTGCAAACCTAATAAGCTTGACCTTTTAACCTTGTGTTCTTTCTCCAATGCAAATTATACTGCTCACTCAAAGGTAATACATTAATTATACGAAATTATAAGGTTGTCTAGTATGAAGAGTATTTAACAGAAATCATAAACCACTGCTATGTCTAAATCTTGGTATAAATAGGTAAATACTTCACATGTGGGTGCTTAGAACCCATCCCTTAGTCTATTCTTCTTTCTGTCAATTACTATTTCTGCTTTGTTGCCTGTTTAGGAAAACAAGTAGGTTTTTAAGAGAGTTTAATCAGTGTGATAGGCAGAATAATGCCTCCTCTCAAAGATGTCCATGTTCTAATCCTCACTACCTTACAGAGCAAAAGGGACTTTGCAGGTGTGATTAAATTAAGGATCTTGAGATAGATTTCCTCACTACCTTACAGAGCAAAAGAAACTTTGCAGGTGTGATTAAGTTAAGGATCTTGAGATAGATTATCCTGGATTATTCCAGTGAGACCAATGTAATCACAAGGGTCCTTATAAGGGAGGGAGAGACGCAAGGGAGTCAGAGAAGAAAGAAGACTGGAAACAGATGTCAAAGTGAAACAGTTGCTGGAAGGGAGCCACAAGCTGAGGAATGCAGGCAGCCTCCAGAAGCTGGAACAGGCAAGGAAGAGATTCTCCCCTCCAGATTCTTCTGCCTCCAAAAGGAAAGCATCCCTGCCAACACTTTAGTGTCTTAGACCTATTTCAGACTTCTGACTTCCAGAACTGTAAGACAATAAATTTGTGTTGTTCTAAGCCTTTAAGTTTGTGGTAATTTGTACCAGTAGCAGTAGGAAACTAACAGTTATTTTTATTAATTACCTATACAGACTGTGTCAGTATGAAATTAAAGTTGTGTATATACAACAGTCAAAAGCACTTAGAAAATAGTATACTAAATGTTAGACTTAATGTCTGACTTTCTGCGGAATTCTGAGGACAGTACACAATCATTAGACAAGCATTTTTTTAATCTATTTGTCAAACTCTGGTATTTAAAAGATGAACAATATAAATATTTCAAGGCAGAAATCATCTTCAAGTAGTTCCAAAGAGTCATACAAGTGAATGAATATTTACAATAAGGTGATAAGCACTTTAATTGGGAAGAAGGAAAGGGCATTTCCATTGAGGCTGGAAGACACACAAATGAAATGGCTAAATCTTTAAGGGGGAATAGGTCCCTTGAGAAGTCTGAGGCAAAGCTGAGCAAGGTCACATCGTGAAGTGGGCAGTAAGCCATGCATAAAATTGGACTTCATCTTTCAAGTAATGAGAAACCAGACCGGAGTTCTAAGTAGTGGAGCGACTGACGCAGTTAAATTTTAGAAGGATAAAAACGCTGCGTGTGTTGTGAAGGATGTGAAGCCTGGCCTGAAAGCAAGAAATATACAATGAAGCTTGAACCTATGTTTGTAACACCATATTTTAATATTCATTCACAAACGTTCAGTGATCAAATGATCACCTTCTATCAACCAGGTGCTTTGCTAAATACTAGGTGATATAAAAAAAGAGACTAAGACATGATTAGTGCCTTTAAGATAATAAAAAAAAACTATAGCTTTATATATACAACAATATACAAAATGGATACAATGAAAGCAGCTATCTCTACTTTGGGTACTCATCTAGAAACCATATTTTCAGAAGTAGGCACCAATGTGGATATATGTATACATATAACTGATTCACTTTGTTATACAGCAGAAACTAACACAACATTGTAAAGCAATTATCCTCAATAAAGATGTTGGGAAAAAAAAAAAAGAGTAGGCACCAAATTCATGCCACAAGAAACCACAAATTAATGTGGAGAAACAATTATGTGCATACTTTTCAAAAATGCGATCTAATCAATCTCAAAAATAAAAACGGAGGTAACTGCATTCTCACAAAAAATTCAAATAGCTCCCCGACACACAGGCACCTTAAAAGTATTCTTCTTTGCCATAACTCAGTAAGGTCTTGTACCACAGTGCACAGACAGCATTCAACATCGACTTCGTTGGAATATTATGTTGTCATGACAATTTGAACTAATTTAAAATTGCAAGTTTCAACAAGATCAGTTAAATCCAGAGACAGAGTGACAACTCTACAGCTTTCCCCAATCCTGCCAGTAAAAATCGATCATCATATTCTCTCTGTTCCCACTGCAATTTCCCCCCTAAATTACAGCAACCAACCATCACACTCTGATCTGTTACAGTTTATGTGTCTGTTCCACCCATAAGAAGACAAACGAGACTGTCTTACACCTCTTGTATCTAAGGGCGCAGTGTAGCTATACTCGATATTTAAGCGCAATCAACGTGTCAAAGAGAACTGAGCTAAATGTAGCTAATAATTATTAGTCAGAATTTCCATTTTAGGGCTACTCAAATAGTGATTTCAGAAAATACTTGGATACTTTATAAACTTCACAATATACACAATATGCGCACGTTTTTGGCGCTTCCTCAATTATATAATGAGTAACCTCCAAACAAAAATGTCAGGTCTCAAAGGAGAGGAAGTGGTATTTGGTTTCTGCCAAATGCCATTTCACATTTAACCTCTTAAAACCTCAGTTTTTTTTCATCTGTGAAACAGCGCTAATAATAAAACTCATCCACAGAATCATCTTAGAACTAAATAAAATGTTCAGTAGAGAATTTAGCACGTAATCAATGTCAATAAACGTTAATCACTGTGGTTGTTATAATTAATGTTATTATAATGAAGATCCTGATGATCATCAGTAATAAAGTACAGCAATGCTAGAATACCCCAAAATAGAAGACAAGTGTAATATCACTTATTTTTGGTCCTGGAATATAATGTAAAACTAACATTTAACTTTAAGTATGACTGATTTGGGGGGAAAAAATGAAGAGAGGATAGTGAAAGGTGACAGAAAAAAAAAAAAATAACCACAAAACAGTGCAGGCTCCCTATCGTGCTGGCTCTGAGACCTGTTTTCTGGGGTTCTGGTCTCTGCTAAAAGCAGCACCACTCAGCCGGATGAACAGCACCATTACAGATAAAGTGCTACGGGTAATCACTGCTCTGCTTAGTTTATGAAGTTCATCATAGCTCCTCTGGGCTTATGTAAGATACCTAGTTAGTTCGGCTTAGAGGCCCCTAGTTGAAATGTGGGCAGATGGAAAAGAGAATACAGTGGCCACCGTGTGTCACTGACAAATAACTGTGTAACTACTTTGTTCCCTGTTGAGTTTAACCATCAAGAAATTAAAAGGCAAGTTTTGTCATACAGTTTCTAAAGTTTACTAAAAGAACATGAAAATTAGATTATAGACACAAAGGCGGCTAGATTTGTCAGATGTCTGGTTTTTAACAAGATGACGTTTGCACTTTCCATTTGAATTTATAAAGTGTTTCAGTATTTTGGTTAGAATCATCTGAAAGTACTAAAGACAGCATTACGTTAAACAAAAACATAATTATATATAAATCAAAACACACTGCCAAGTGTGGGCAAGATCAAGTAAATGGTTGGAAAAGTTCTCATCATAATGTGTCCAAGTTACAAGGGAGCTGGGTTTCCCTATCAGAGGCCAACAGAGTACCTGTCAAACTCTGCCTTCCAGCCACCGTTCCAAAGCTGAAGTCACAACTGAGGCAGCGGAAGGACTTGTTCCTCTTTCTTTTTTCTGCATCAGTGATTCTCAACGAAGGGAAAAGGAAGAATGCTCATCAGAACCCCCAGGGAGGCTTTGTCCCTCACCGAGCAAAGATATTCCTTCTTCTACCTCATACCTGAAAGCACGGTTTTGTATTTGCCAGGGACCCCTGTCCCTACTCGGAATCATAGCCATCAGCAATCACAGAGACCAGGAAAGGTGAGGCTAAAGGTACAATGTGTCTTCACCTGCCTCACCAAGCACTTCAGACCACCAACAACTCTGAAATCCAGATGGAGGGAATTAGAAGAACATAGACGCATGACAAGGGGGTAACTTTTGAAGTTTGCTTAAAGCATTTTATAGGCAGATAAACTAGGAAAAAAACAAACACCTGAAAAAAGCAGTAGCTGTTAGAGTAACAGAGAACAAAGGCAGAGTAACCACT
The DNA here is from genome assembly GCF_009873245.2 of Balaenoptera musculus. Taxonomy (NCBI): domain Eukaryota; kingdom Metazoa; phylum Chordata; class Mammalia; order Artiodactyla; family Balaenopteridae; genus Balaenoptera; species Balaenoptera musculus. Next base: position 49,132,958 of record NC_045802.1, read on the forward strand.
GATTTTAGGCATTCCCAAATGCTCAAGAAAGTAAAATAATATTTAGTTGCTAATAACAATATTTAGGGAGAGGTAGAATGTGGTGGTATAAATCAAATGGTGCTCCCTAGTAAAAAAATAATAATAATAATACTGTGATCATCAATTTAGATAAGAGAATAATACAGTGCAAAAGAATAGGAAAAAAAGTGCATCAAAAGTTTAATAACTTCACATTGTAAATAAGAAATCAATTTTTGTTCATGTTTCATTTCTTTATTTTATTGAACACCTTGATGACACATGGAATCCTGGGTTTAAAAAAAGCTGTAGTGTAATCCCCAGCTTTTCTATAAACCATCTAAAGACTTACAACACAACTCAAAGGAGAAAAAATAAATAAAATCAAATGTCTCTGGTTCTAGGGTTGATCTAATTTCAAGTTCTGTATAAGTATTATGTTAATACATTAACTTATAATGTGAATTAAGTACGACTTACAGGTTTTTACTTTATATTTCGGTATTGGAAGGAAATTATATTAATGACAACCATTTACTGATTGCTTCCTATGAACAAGGAAACTTTCTAAGTCCTTTCTGTACATGATGTCATTTAATCCTCACAAAATCTCGGTGAATAGATACAATCTTCTCTATTTTCCAAACAACACCCAAAAAGAAGCCACTTGCTCAAGGTCACAGACACTTAACCAATGAAAGAGCTAAGTGCTGGCATCAAGGCTATGTGAATCCCAAAGTCCATGCTTCTTCCTCATAAGACACTGAAACTAGAATTTTCTGGTATTTCTTTGATATGCATACATCAAAGAATATAACCACACAGACAATGCTATTTCTCAATTTTACATCTTTACAGAATTTGAAAGAATCTACAGATGTATACTGTACTTCTCTGTGTCCCATACAGCACATAGAATAATGCATAGCACTGTTCTGGAAAATGTTCAAGTTGTTACTGAATAATTAATATCTTCAAATGTGCAGAACAGAGCACTTCCTTTTCCACTTGGCCCAATGGACTTCTCGTGGATATTTGAATATGAACTAGTTATGGACCTTGGGCAAATTATTTCCTCATTTGTACCAAAAGGCATAACAAGGGCATGTTGACTGATGACACAAAATTTTTCAAGCCTAAATGGAATTTACCAATACTTCCCAGAAAGTGTGAACAGATAAAAAGTTGTCAAATATTGCTGCCATCCTACTATCATATTTACAATCTAGTGCAGTGACTGCTAATTCAGTAAGTCTGACTGAAAGCCTAGAAACTTTTATTTTTGAAAAGTTATTTCAGGTAATTCTGAGTCACAGCTGCTTTGAGAACCACTTCAGTAGGCTCTCCTTCATATAATTATTGTCGTTAATCAAATCTAAGATGCCATCGATAGTAAGACACATCCAGATTGCAGAGATATTAAAATGGGGAGAACATAGATATCCTAGAATTAATGAAATATACTTAAATTGAAGACTACTGACTTTATTTTAAGATAACCCAGAACACTAGAGGGTGCCCAATTTAGTAGCACCGTGGTTATACTTATATAATCTGAACAGCTCGTAGTTTTAAAAAATCAGAAATAACCCATATTCTGTTGTATTTTTATAATCAGATTTCATTGTTGTAACTATTTTTGCAGAAACACACTACAATACATTGATTGCATGGATATTAACTGTTGTCAAAATAAATGATCCTTTATAATATCAAGACCAGTTGGTTGGTCTTTGAAAGATTTCTCCATACTCAAATTGTTCTCGGCCCAGGCAAGTTACTTCAGACAGTCACTTCAGTGATTGTTGTTTCATCTGTGAAGACAGGAGGTTGGGGTAGATTATTTCTAAAATTCCTTCTAGATTTAAAATTCTATTTCTACATCATTGTTCTTAAGTTTTTCTGGTTTTCTTGTTTTTTTGGCTGCACAGCATGTGGGATCTTAGTTCCCCAAACAGGGATCAAACCCACGCCCCCTGCCATTGGAAGGCACAGTCTTAACCACTGGACCACCAGGGAAGTCCCTTAAGTTGTTTCTTACATGTAATTGTCATGCCTCCAAACAATCAATTCCTTAAGGGTGAAGACCTTACATAACTTTCTCTGGGGTGTACACACACACACACACACACACACACACACACACACACACACACCCCAGAAGTACCTGGTACAATCATCCTGGGCTGAGTCTCTGCCAGGCAAGCACAGGCCTCTTCTTCTCACACTATCTGCTCTGGTACACACCTGGGACCCTCCCCTCTTGGGTCATGGAGATACAAGTTCCTTCCTTCCCTTCCTGCCCAGAATTTTCCAGAACTCTTGCTTACAGACTCAGTGGTCAGACAACAAATGCAAACATCTGGTGCCAGCCCCTAATTTCTACTCTTTAGCTCTTTCTACAATTTTGTAATTTCCTATAGTAGATCTTGCCTTTATTTTTAATTCCGATTGGAAAAACCAGAGTGGTATCTGTTCCCTGCACTGACACCTGACTAATGCAACATTCAATTTATATAGTTTGTGTATTCAAACAAAACTACGTGAAATGTATCAAAGTTGGTTTACCTGGAATCATCACAATGTCAGGGCACCACTATATCACCAGCTGCTTAGTCTCAAAGGACTATGTTAAAACTACAAATTATCTGCAAGCCAGAAGGGAGTGGCAGGACATATTTAAAGTGATGAAAGAGAAAAACCTACAACCAAGATTACTCTACCCAGCAAGGATCTCATTCAGATTTGATGGAGAAATTAAAAGCTTTACAGACAAGCAAAAGCTAAGACAATTCAGCACCACCAAACCAGCTTTACAACAAACGCTAAAGGAACTTCTCTAGGCAGGAAACACAAGAGAAGGAAAAGACTTACAATAATAAACCCAAAACAATTAAGAAAATGGTAATAGGAACATACATATCGATAATTATCTTAAATGTAAATGGACTAAATGCTCCAACCAAAAGACATAGACTGACTGAATGGATACAAAAACAAGACCCGTATATATGCTATCTACAAGAGACCCACTTCAGACCTAGGGACACATACAGACAGAGAGTGAGGGGATGGAAAAAGATATTCCATGCAAATGGAAATCAAAAGAAAGCTGGAGTAGCAATTCTCATATCAGACAAAATAGACTTTAAAATAAAGACTATTACAAGAGACAAAGAAGGACACTACATAATGATCAAGGGATCAATCCAAGAAGAAGATATAACAGTTGTAAATATTTATGCACCCAACATAGGAGCACCTCAATACATAAGGCAAATACTAACAGTCATAAAAGGGGAAATCGAAAGTAACGCAATCATAGTAGGGGACTTTAACACCCCATTTTCACCAATGGACAGATCATCCAAAATGAAAATAAATAAGGAAACAAAAGCTTTAAATCATACATTAAACAAGATGGAATTAATTGATATTTATAGGACATTCCATCCATAAACAACAGAATACACATTCTTCTCAAGTGCTCATGGAACATTCATCAGGATAGATCATACCTTGGGTCACAAATCAAGCCTTGGTAAATTTAAGAAAATTGAAATAGTATCAAGTATCTTTTCCGACTACAACGCTATGAGACTAAATATCAGTTACAGGAAAAAATCCGTAAGAAATACAAACACATGGAGGCTAAACAACACACTACTTAATAACCAAGAGATCACTGAAGAAATCAAAGAGGAAATCAAAAAATACCTAGAAACAAATGACAATGAAAACACGATGACCCAAAACCTATGGGATGCAGCAAAAGCAGTTCTAAGAGGGAAGTTTATAGCTATACAAACCTACCTTAAGAAACAAGAAACATCTCAGATAAACAACCTAACCTTACACCTAAAGCAATTAGAGAAAGAAGAACAAAAAAACCCCAAAGTTAGCAGAAGGAAAGAAATCATAAAGATCAGATCAGAAATAAATGAAAAAGAAATGAAGGAAACAATAGCACAGATCAATAAAACTAAAAGCTGGTTCTTTGAGAAGATAAACAAAGTTGATAAACCATTACCCAGACTTATCAAGAAAAAAAAGGGAGAAGACTCAAATCAATAGAATTAGAAATGAAAAAGGAGAAGTAACAACTGACACTGCAGAAATACAAAGGATCATGAGAGATTACTACAAGCAACTCTATGCCAATAAAATGGACAACCTGGAAGAAATGGACAAATTCTTAGAAATGCACAACCTTCCAAGACTGAACCAGGAAGAAATAGAAAATATGAACAGACCAATCACAAGCACTGAAATTAAAACTGTGATTAAAAATCTTCCAACAGGGCTTCCCTGGTGGCGCAGTGGTTGAGAGTCTGCCTGCCAGTGCAGGGGATGCGGGTACGAGCCCTGGTCTGGGAAGATCCCACATGCCGCAGAGCAACTGGGCCCGTGAGCCACAACTACTGAGCCTGCGCATCTGGAGCCTGTGCTCCGCAATAAGAGAGGCCGCGATGGTGAGAGGCCCGCGCACCGCGATGAAGAGTGGTCCCCACTTGCCACAACTGGAGAAAGCCCTCGCACGGAAACAAAGACTCAACACAGTCATAAATAAATAAATAAATAAATAAAAAGAACGTGAATTTCTTTAAAAAAAAAAAAGACAGCAGGTTCGTGTCCGAGCCTGTGGGTTCAATGCCCAATCTGAATTTAAAAATCTTCCAACAAACAAAAGCCCAGGACCAGATGGCTTCACAGGCGAATTCTATCAAACATTTAGAGAAGAGCTAACACCTATCCTTCTCAAACTCTTCCAAAATATAGCAGAGGGAGGAACACTCCCAAACTCATTCTACGAGGCCACCATCACTCTGATACCAAAACCAGACAAAGATGTCACAAAGAAAGAAAACTACAGGCCAATATTTCTGATGAACATAGATGCAAAAGTCCTCAACAAAGTACTAGCAAACAGAATCCAACAGCACATTAAAAGGATCATACACTATGATCAAGTGGGGTTTATCCCAGGAATGAATGCAAGGATTCTTCAATATATGCAAATCAATCAATGTGATACACCATATTATCAAACTGAAGGAGAAAGACCATATGTTAATCTCAATAGATGCAGAGAAAGCTTTTGACAATATTCAACACCGATTTATGATAAAAACCCTCCAGAAAGTAGGCAGAGGGAACTTTCCTCCCTATAATAAAGGCCATATATGACAAGCCCACAGCCAACATCATCTTCAAAGGTGAAAAACTGAAACCATTTCCACTAAGATCAGGAACAAGACAAGGTTGCCCACTCTCACCACTATTATTCAACATAGTTTTGGAAGTTTTATCCACAGCAATCAGAGAATAAAAAGAAATAAAAGGAATCCAAATTGGAAAAGAAGAAGTAAAGCTGTCACTGTTTGCAGATGACATGATACTATATATAGAGAATCCTAAAGATTCTACCAGAAAACTACTAGAGCTAATCAATGAATTTGGTAAAGTAGCAGGATACAAAATTAATACACAGAAATCTCTTGCATTCCGATACACTAATGATGAAAAATCTGAAAGTGAAATTAAGAAAACACTCCCATTTACCAATGCAACAAAAAGAATAAAATATCTAGGAATAAACCTACCTAAGGAGACAAAAGACCTGTATGCAGAAAATTATAAGACACTGATGAAAGAAACTGAAGATGATACAAGTAGATGGAGAGATATACCATGTTCTTGGATTGGAAGAATCAACATTGTGAAAATGATTATACTACCCAAAGCAATCTACAGATTCAATGCAATCCCTATCAAACTACCACTGGCATTTTTCACAGAACTAGAACAAAAGATTTCACAATTTGTATGGAAACACAAAAGACCCTGAACAGCCAAAGCAATCTTGAGAAAGAAAACCAGAGCTGGAGGAATCAGGCTCCTGGACTTCAGACTCTACTACAAAGCTACAGTAATCAAGACAGTATGGTACTGGCACAAAAACAGAAATATAGATCAATGGAACAGGACAGAAAGCCCAGAGATAAACCCACGCACATATGGTCACCTTATCTTTGATAAAGGAGGCAAGAATATACATTGGTGAAAAGACAGCCTCTTCAATAAGTGGTGCTGGGAAAACTGGACAGCACCATGTAAAAGAATGAAATTAGAACACTCCCTAACACCATACACAAAAATAAACTCATAATGGATTAAAGACCTAAATGTAAGTCCAGACACCATCAAACTCTTAGAGGAAAACATAGGCAGAGCACTCTATGACATAAATCACAGCAAGATCCTTTTTGACCCACCTCCTAGAAAAATGGAAAGAAAAACAAAAGTAAACAGATGGGACCTAATGAAATTTCAAAGCTTTCGCACAGCAAAGGAAACCATAGACAAGACGAAAAGATAACCCTCAGAATGGGAGAAAATATTTGCAAATGAAGCAACTGACAGAGGATTAATCTCCAAAACATACAAGCAACTTATGCAGCTCAATATCAAAAAAACAAACCACCCAATCCAAAAATGGGCAGAAGACCTAAATAGACATTTCTCCAAAGAAGATATACAGATTGCCAACAAACACATGAAAGAATGTTCAACATCAGTAATCATTAGAGAAATGCAAATCAAAACTACAATGAGGTATCACCTTAAACCAGTCAGAATGGCCATCATCAAAAAATCTACAAACAACAAATGCTGGAGAGGGTGTGGAGAAAAGGGAACCCTCTTGCACTGTTGGTGGGAATGTAAATTGATACAGCCACTATGGAGAACAGTATGGAGGTTCCTTAAAAAACTACAAATAGAACTACCATACGACCCAGCAATCCCACTACTGGGCATATACCCTGAAAAAACCATAATTCAAAAAGAGTCATGTACCAAAATGTTCATTGCAGCTCTATTTACAATAGCCAGGACATGGAAGCCACCTAAGTGTCCATTAACAGATGAATGGATAAAGAAGATGTGGCACATATATACAATGGAATATTACTCAGCCATAAAACGGAACGAAACTGAGTTATTTGTAGTGAGGTGGATGGACCTAGAGCCGGTCATACAGAGTGAAGTAAGTCAGAAAGAGAAAAACAAATACCGTATGCTAACACATATATATGGAATCTAAAAAAAAAGAAAATGGTCAGAAGAACCTAGGGGCAAGACAGGAATAAAGATGCAGACCTACTAGAGAATGGACTTGAGGATATGGGGAGGGGGAAGGGTAAGCTGGGACAAAGTGAGAGAGTGTCATGGACATATATACACTACCAAACATAAAATAGATAACTAGTGGGAAGCAGCCACATAGCACAGGGAGATCAGCTCGGTGCTTTGTGACCACCTAGAGGGGTGGGATAGGGAGGGTGGGAGGGAGGGAGATGTAAGAGGGAAGAGATGTGGGGACATACATATATGTATAACTGATTCACTTTGTTATAAAGCAGAAACTGACACACCATTGTAAAGCAATTATACTCTAATAAAGATGTTAAAAAATAAAAAAATTTAAAAATTAAAAAAACTACAAGTTATTTTTGACATAAATATATATGTTAATATTATATGTGTTAATACTACATATCAACGAATTGGTGTCTAATTATAATCAGATAGTATATATAATTATATGTATTTAGTTCAAATGTACAAATGCATATGCAGAATTCTTATCAAAGATAAGAATTTCATAAGCTGTGATATGAGTGTCATTTTCACATTTTAGAAGTCATAAGTGGAGCAACTTGTACAAAAGTTCACATATCTGTTATTTTAGAAGACTGATTTAGTTTGTTTTTAAGGCAAGGTAGTTTGATAAAGTTTATTAGTTACTAATCATGACCTGGGGAAGTGTTTTAGATCCACCGGAGAAAAGTGCCTGTTTATATTACCTTATTTTCTCATTACCAAAACACTTGTTTCTTCTGCAAAAAGCCTACTCATTTCACATGCTTTATGGTTTACATTTTAGCATATCATCTATTTAGCTGTAAATAAAATACTTATTTTAATTAATATGTTCAATATAAAGTATAAAGTGCTTTTTAAAAGCTAAGAAATCAAACTAATAAATGAATTCAGTAAAGTTTCAGGAAATAAAATCAGTTGCATTTACATACACTAACAACAAACTATCTGGAAATTAAGAAAAAAATCTCATTTACAACTGCAACAGAAAACATACTTAGGAATAAATTCAACCAAAGAGGTAAAAGACCTGTACAATAAAAACTATAAGACACTGTTGAAAGAAATTGAAGAGGGCATAAATAAATGGAAAGATATTACCCGTTCTTGGATTGGGAGAATTAATATTGTTAAAATGTGCATACTATCCAAAGCAATCTACAGATTCAGTGAAACCCCTGTCAAGTTTCCAATGGCATTTTTCACACAAAAAAGAAAAAAAAATCATAAAATTTGTATGAAACCACAAAAGACCCCAAATAGCCTGTGCAGTCTTGAGAAAGAAGAACAAAGCTGGAGGCATTATGCTTCCAGATTTCAAACTATATTACAAAGCAATATTAATCAAAACAGTATGATACCAGAATAAAAACAGACACATAGACCAATGGAACAGAACAGAGCCCAGAAATAAACCCACCCATATATGGTCAACTAATCTCTGACAAGATCACCAAAAACATACAATGGAAAAAGGACAGTCTCTTCAATAAGTGGTACTGGGAAACTGGGTATCCATATACAAGAGAATGAAACTGGGCTTCTACCTTACATCACCCACATAAATTAACTCAAAATAAATTAAAGACTTAAATATGAAACCTAAAACTGTAAAACTCCTAGAAGAAAACATAGAGGAAAACTCCTTGACATTGGCTTCGGCAACAATTTTTTTGGATATAACACCAAAATCACAGGTAACAAAAGCAAAAACAAACGAGTGGAACTATATCAAACTAAAAAGGAAAGGGAAAAATCAACAAAATGAATATGCAACCTATAGAGTGAGAGAAAATATTTGCAAACCATATATCTGATGGGGGTTAATATCTAAAGTATACAAAAAACTCATACAACTCAATAGCAAAAAAAAAAATCATTTGATTTTAAAATGGCAGAGTACCTGAATAGACACACGCACACAAAGTAACTATTTAAGGTTATGGATGTGTTAATTAACTTGATTGAGGTATTCATTTCATAATGTGTACATACATTAAATCATCACATTGTGAACTCTGAATATAGACAATTTTGTCAATTATACCTCAATAAAGCTGGAAAAAAATAAAAGATAAGAAATAAATTTTCACATAAATTCAATGTAACATTGCATCTGACTTGAAAGAAAGAGGCCTGTATCCCAGGTCATTCATTTATTCACTCAATAAACTTTTATTATGCATTTACTCCATGCCAGGCCCTGTACTAGGTAGTGGGAATACAACAATGATTAAAATAGTCTCTGTAGAGGAGAGTCACATACTCTCAAAATAACATCCCATAGCTTCTTTATTAATTGCAAAGGAAAAAATTTACCTGTAGGTGGAAAGATCTGGCAATACCACCTTAACCTAGTTATCAAATGCAGCATCACCAAAAACAGAACAAACGACATTTTAAGTGTCTATTGGTGCGATGAAATGGAAAGAACACAATCTCACTTATTCAACATTCTTGTCATAATGTTTAACCTCACTCTAACAGGAAATACAATCAGACAAAACCAAACTGGGGGCATTCTATAAAAAAACTGGCCTGCACTATTCAAAACTATCAATATTATGAAAGATAAAAGGCAGTAGGGGCTTTTCTAGATTAAAGAAGACTAAAAAGGCATGACAACCAAATGCAAGGCATGTTCCTTAATTGAATCTTGGATTGGGGAAAAGCAATAAATGGCGTTTCTGGGACAGCTGAAAAAATCTGAATACAGACTGTATATAGATAACTTAACTGTTTCAATGTTAAATGTCTTGGTTGTAATAACAATAGGGTGGTTGTGGAATGGCTGAAAATGTCCTTATTTTTAAAAGAAACATGCTGACATATAATGACTACAACTTACTTTCAAATGGTTCAGCATTTAATAGAGGAGATAATACAAATGTCCCAAAATGACAAAAATTGGTGAATTTACACAAAGGGAATACCTAATTTTTTGAAATAAAGTTTAGAGTAAAAAATATATAGACCATGCCCATCAGCGTATAGTCTGATGTCACTGTATTACCATGGCCTTCGGTTTCCTCTTCTAAAAAAATTAAGCATTTTATTATATTAGAAAAAAGTGTTAATGATTATACCTAGTGCTTACAAATATGCAATGAAACTGGAATTCTCTTAAACTGCTAGTTGCACTGTAAATTAGCAAAACTTTAGGAAAAGCAACTTAAAATAGGTGTACAGAACCAATAAAATCTACTCTAATCTCCTCATACTTACACTGTTGGTAATACATTTAAATTTACCAAACATAAATAAGGAAATTTTTGCCTGTAAATATCCCCCAGTTACTTCTAGGTTTGCCACACACCATCCACTGGCTGAAACAAGTAACCTCTGTAACCATGTGCAGTAGTTGTGTATCTTTGCGCACAGTGAGGTTTATACTTTATATCATCTACATACACCTCATTACATAAACATACAAAAAAGACTTTAGCCTTGAAACTATATTTCACTATTCACTTAAAACATACCCCTGGTCCAACCAGGCTCCCATCCCCTCTGGACCTGCTGACAGAGATCTTCTTAAGGCTTCCCGCCAACCTCACATTCTGCCTTTTTCTAGTCAAAAAACAGCATCTGGACTATCTGGAGATCAAACAAGTAGAAGTCAAATATGTGTGATTCTGGTATACCTAAAATTCCTATCATCACCTCACAGAATAAGAGTGTGTCCTTAGCTTTTACTGAAGGTTATTTCACAAAGAGTCATATTTAAAATGCTTCAGTATCCACTATAAAACTCCAGTCACTCGATGTCACATCAAGTCCCAAATGACAAATTTCATTTAGAACTGAGTGTTAAGAAAAACTGTTTCCACTGAGGAGCTAGTATTCTTCTCTTATCAGATGTACCTTATTGCTCTGCTGCTGGGAAGCCTAAGAATCCACCCTGACGCTGAATAAAAACGACATTAATGTTTATAAATTACATACTAGCCTCCTTCTCCTTTCCTTGGTTCTGATCTTCCATTTCTATTTTATTAATAGTCTGTATTAGACACCATTTCCTAGCCCTTTTGAGAAAGAAGCCCAGTATAAATTTGGTAAATAAAATTTTAAAGCAGAATACAACATAGCGACGAAGATGTTTTAGAGTTAGGCAGAGGTGACGGTTACAGCACACTGTGAATGTACTAAATGCTACTGAATTATACATTCTATTTAAAATAGTTCCCTTTATTTTCTATACAGTTTACCTCAGTAAGAAAAGAGTACAGCATAATCCCAGCAAGTAGCGTACGGTCAGCAGCCAAATAATCATAATACATTCTTCCCATCCTCACTGTGGTGTGTGGAGAGAAAAGTAATCTGTCCTCTGCCATCTGTATTGCTTCTCCCTTCCTTCTACTCCTTTATGTTCTAGTATCGTTTTCAACTGCTCAGTTTATGTTAAAAATCCTTAAACATTCTCTTGGGCCAGCAATTTCTGAACAAGCCTGATTTTTGGACTCAAGAGAATTCTTTTTTTTAAAGGATGTTTTTCACAGAATCCCAGTATATAAATCAAATAAAACCAGCTGCTCTGGTTGAAGACAGTTTGTGAGGGGTCTAAGACCTCCAGACACTACAGCCCTGGTGGTCCTCCTCAGCTTACACAGGCCACAGAGAAAGCTGGAAGCAGACGCTTTACGAGCAGAAAAAAAGACTTTCATTTGACACTTCTAGAAAACCACAACGAAAATGTTATCTTACCTCCTGTGATCCAGATAATTACTTCACTCCTCCACTTCGTGCACATATGAGGGATTGAAGTGTTTTAAGATATAATATAGTTTAATCTCTACCAGTTTCTCCAGTGAAAATTGCTTGTGGCAATTTGTAACAACTTTTATGGAATAGTTAGGCAATGGAATGTCGATTAATATTTAATCATAATAATTGACAGTTTCCCAGAAAACTATGAAACAAAGATGATTTTTCCATAAACTACTTACTCATTTTTATTGTTTTTACTGCTACAGTTAATAAAGGTTTCAAATGATACTTCCTCATTTTTAAATTGGTGTTTTAATTCAGCTTTGCCAGCCAATGTGACAAGTTCTAGAAAGGTATGCTCATAGTTGTATAAAGATATGCTCATATCATAGGTTCATAGTTTCTGAACACATGGAGCTTTCATATATTAATTTGGGTATTTTGGTCATAAACTCCAAATGTCATATCTTTACCTTCTATGGAGGAAGTACAAAAGTTAATCTAATTTCCCATTTCTGGGCAGACAATAGCATATACTGAGTAACTCCAGACATTATAAACTGATTATAAAACACCTGTAATAAATAGTGAGTTTATCTAGAAGAAAGTTTAAATGCAAACAGGTGCATAACTAATGCAAGCAATTAGAAAATAAAAATACAGTCAAATCTCAAGTAGCTGGTGTAATAAAAGCAGTCAGGAGGAAAGCTACAAAAAACTGGTCAAAATACGGTATAAAAGAGATTCACTTATTTAAAATTACATCCTGTATTTAAGAATTAATTTACAGATGTCATCTAAAAATATAAAGCTTATTCAAGTAGAACAGTTTAAAACACCAATCATTAATTGATTTGCTTGACAAGAAATGGCCAAATGTCAAAACAGTCATATTATCAGTTTCTCGGCTAAACACTCCTTTCAATATATATTACACATATATAATATATACTTTACATATACATTATATATTATATTTATATTTAATATATTCATATTTTTACTAACATATTTGTTTTATATTTTTATGTATTAGAAATATACACTAAATTATAATATAAATAACATATTTTGTATAAGTATTAGTATATTTATACATTTAATATAATATGTAAAATATAGAATAATACAGACTTAATATATATGTTACAAATAGGAAAAAAGTTGGACAAAGACAGTCCTAGCTGTATGCTTATAAGTAGCAGGAAAAAATTATCTACTGATTCTTAATTATTGCATTTGATTATAGTGCAAATGTGCACATAATAATGGTTATTATTTTATAGAGTTATGTTTTATTTTTAGACACTCTGTAAGGCATTTTGCTTTTTCTCTAATAAGTAGGTTCTATTACCTCCATAATAACAGACAAGAAAACTGAGCCTCAAACAAGTTAAGTAATTTAATCAAGGCCACATAACTAATGGCAGAGTAAAGTTCTAGAAATGTTAAAGAAATGATAACATAGTTCAGTTTTGCATACACCTAATAAAATAAGCCGTACTATACCTTCAGGGGGAATAGAAGGGTCTATAATAAGAATTTGGCTGGCTTCTAAACCCTTGGAATTTCCCAGGTAACAGGAGTATCCTTGTTATTCACAGTGGGCCCTTAAGACCATACTTGATGCTTAGGACGTGCATGCTTCCAAGGTGACTTGTGGTAAACCCCTTAGACAGTTTATGCTGCAAGAAGACTCACCAGAAGGACCAACCATATAATTAGAGGGTGGGGCTTTGTGATATCAACCTGAGAGGGGAGGGGGCTGGGACTGACTTCAATTACATGCCCAGTGAGTCAATCATTCATGCCTATGTAGTGAAGACTCGAGGAAAACTGGATGCTGAGGTTTTGGGTGAGCTTCCTTGGCTGGCAATACTCTGTGTATTGTCACATACTGATGTTCCAGGATGTAAATCAGAGTACTGAAGACATATCAGAAGAAGGTAAAGTTACCAATTTTATCCTTTCTCTTTGTAATTTCCTGGCGGGGGAGGGGGCAGGAATGTAATATGATGTATCTGTTAAAAATTAAGGAAATATAAAAGGTGCTATCAAAAAGCCTAGCACTAAAGGGCTTGACAATTCTTTCTGAAATTGTAAAGTAAAGGCAGGGGCAATATTAAAATGTGATACATGCATAGTCTCGGGAATGTTGCTATTACATTAAATGAAGTACACCTCTAGAGGAAAGACAGCAATTCTGACAGCACAAGATAATGAAGAAAAACAAGGGAAACAAAGCGCAAGAAATGAATGGCAACTGCAGCCACTATGATGTAAAGTAGCAGCTCAATAAATACAGGTTTAATGAACCCATAAAATGACAATTATGAAAATATTAGCATTTGTAAATTGCAATCTTCTCTACCAAAAAAAAGCAAATTTCCAGGAAAATTATTTTCAAATGCATTAAAACTCTTATCAGCTTGCACAAGTTTTATTCTTCGTATCTCCAATGTACCTGGCACAAATTAGCAACAGTAAATGACTTCTGATTTCTAATTAAATCTGAATTACATTGCTTTATGAATAGTATAAATAAAATTTTTAGGTAGACTGTTTTTTGTTTCCAAATATCTTTAAGCATTGAGATGCATACTTAGAGTTAAGCTGGCTACAAGATCTTCTTGGCTATTCAAATCCAAATTCCCTAAGGATCTCTAATAAGCAATACATTTCATATATCATAGCCTTTATTTTCAACACAATAATTAAATTATACAATTAAAACTCAAATTTGGATTTTTCACCAATTCATATTTTCCCTCCCAAATACTGCCAAATAATTGAGTTTCACTAAGACATATTTAAACCAAGTTATTTAATTTTCTTGAAACTATATTAATTATAAGTATAGTAATATATATGCTTCTACTAGGGAGAAGAAACATTTTCTGTTTTAAAAGATGCTCATTTAATGATGTGAACAAGAAAAAAATCACATGGGGATTCTGGAATTGCCAGCAACAAATAATGCAAAAATGAAAACAAAAGGAATATTTTGTGAAATACAATTATTTCTAAAAATGCATCATAAAATAAATCTCAATTGTGATTTTTTAAAGTATATAATCCACCATTCCAAAATGTAGCTTAAACTATCTACTCATATTATTTAATAAGGTTCTTTCTAGTTTTTTTTAAATTGATACAAATGTTAGCACAGATGTTCCATTTTAAATTTTTATGACTTCTCCTACAGTGTATAAAAATATTGTTCATGTGAAATTAAAGCGTCATGCAAAAATTGCTTCCAACTTTTAACTCAAAGATTTTAAGTAAATGATACTATCACTTCCAAAATTAAACAGATTTTATCTTGCTATATTTATTCAGCTTCTACAGACAACATATAGAAGCTGCTAGACTTTATTAAGCAATAGACAGCTTCAAATTGGCAGACCGCTTTTCAACAGAACTTACGGGGTGGTATCTGGTGTGTTAGTACAAGGCTGACGCCAGATTCAGACAAGACCTGACAAGAGCCTGCAAGTCCCCAGTCCTTTTTCCCAGGGTTTACAATGATTTGACCTAAAGGTACACATACCTTTAAAAGATATATCATGATCTGCAAAGTACTTTACATAATTACATTGGAAACGTGCTCAAATATAATCTTTTACATTTGTCAGATTCCTCTATCTATTCCCAAACTGTTACTTCAAATTTGAAAATTAAGTACTCTCTAGGAAAAATGCAAACATGAACACCTGTTTTCCCTAATTAAATATATGGCTACTTTTTTATCTACTTCTGATTCTTTTCAGAAAATATGAATTGGTGAGAAATCCAAATTTAAGTTTTAAGTGTCTAATTTAGAGAAGTTAGAGAAAGTAAAGGCTGTTCCTATGTAACTAATCAAAAAGATCAAAATATCTGGTGTTCCCTCCCTCCTATCCTGTCTTTCAAATTACACTGGCTCACTGAAAACTGAAAGAGCTTTCTTAATCAACCTTCCCGTACATAAGTTAATGAATTAACCCTTGTTCTCAGTGCCTCTGTAAAACATGCATGTCCTGTGTGCCCAGAGCCCCCTCCCAACTAGTATTTAGGGGCCCACCCTCCATGCGGGAAAGTTTATCTGTCCCCCTAGTTGAATCCTATGCTTATAAGTCAACTGTGTCTGTCCCTAGCCCTCTTTCTACTCA
This sequence comes from Balaenoptera musculus, assembly GCF_009873245.2. Lineage (NCBI taxonomy): Eukaryota > Metazoa > Chordata > Mammalia > Artiodactyla > Balaenopteridae > Balaenoptera > Balaenoptera musculus. The sequence goes on from NC_045802.1 coordinate 49,148,980, forward strand.
TTATACAGCTATTATAATCATATTCAAGTAATTACAATGTAAACTGATGAGTTCTAAATGAAAAAAAAGTGTCTTATAGGACTGAGACAAGTCACTAAAACAAAAAACTGTTGTCAAATCAAGTATAGAGGAAACAGGCATAAAGGAAAATGAGAAAAATTGTAAAACTGTAGGATGACTTGGCAGTCAAACCAATTCACAAGTGTTTTTACATTCCAGCTCCATTTTAAAGGACTCTTTAAAGTGTGATTTAGTCAAAAAATAGAAAAGAGACTCCACTCCCATTACATACCCATTTGCAAACCAAGGGCCTTGACGTGGACCTACCTCAAAAGTCTAGCAAATGGTTGGCTTTGCTTTTCTTGACATATTCTTTTATGTAGAAATGTTCTACATCTTAATATGGATGTTGATCCCATGAGATATATATACCTCAACTTAAGACTTAAATTAATTGGCTGATTGTTTATTAATACTGACAGATCTTAAGGGTTAACCAGGGTTTCTTGACCTTAGCACTGTTGATATTTTGGACAAGATAATTCTTTGTTTGTGGGAGGAGGTCCTGTTCACTGTAGAATAGGTACCTGTAACACCCACAGCCCTAGTATGACAACCAAAAATGTCTCCAGACATTGCCAAATGCCCCCTGGGGGATAAATATCCACTCCCCTCCCCAGTTGAGAACCACTAGGCTTAACTCCTGGTCTAACAAGGAGAATACAGTAAACCTTTCTTATGACTTCTCAAAGTCTGAATCAGAGTACAATCAGACCATGACTTAGTAATGAAAACTAGAATCCCTGACCTACAAGGATAGAGGAATTTAAAAGGCTTTTATTTGTCACAAGCAATATTTATCCAAGTTGCCTGATCACAAGAAGTACTTGGGATGCTTATAAACATGAATTCCAAGGTGTTTTCCCTAGAAATAAGGTAGGTCTGGGGTGAGGCCCAGAAATCTAAATTTTAGTCTAACAAGCACCTAAGGTGATTTTTTATAAACATGCAAGTCGGAGAACAGTAATCTAAGACTGCTGTATTTAACGTACATACCTTAGGTAGAAAATGTTTTGGCTATGTTGCATGACAAAAATCCTGAACATTTCCAAAAGCATAATAAATAAGACTTTCTCTTTTTAGCTCATACCTAAAAAAATATAATAACAATCTACTAAAGCTGAAACACTGGGCATAGAGGCTGTCTAATATTTTGAGAAAGACAGGCCAAACAAGTGACTGAGGACTCCCCTAGGGGCCCAGGAGACAGACACCATCTCTGGATTGCAAAACCTTGCCTTTCAAACCTAGGGCAGTAGAAAGAAAGCCCTATGTAAACTTAAACTGGGATCCTGTTTCCAATAAAGCTTTTAGCCATTCTTTTGCCTCAACAATCTCCCTACTTACCTCCACCACTGCCCTATCTCTCGTCACAATCTGCCGCTACCGCAATTCCCCCCTTTCCACAAGTCCCGCTAATGACCAGCTAGCTCACTCGTTCTGGACACCTGCTCGTACCAGCGGAGCGGGCTCTCGGGCTGGGCATGCTCAGTGATGGGCTCCAGTCCCAGCCGGAAGCAGATCTTTTTTAAACCGCCCGGGGCAAGCACTGCCTTAGCTTCAAGGTCGTCTTCTTTTCACTAGTTCTTTGTGTTCAGTTCTCCACGGCTCTTCACACTTCTGTGCTTTTCCCTTCCCCCAACACTGACCAGATAACCTGTTCATTCCCACTTTCATCTGATCTCTGACCTATTACCTTGCCTTCATTTCTCTAACTGGGTTTCCCACAGATTGTCTGGCTTCGCTTTCTATGGTTCCCTCATAAAGGTGGGTTTTTATGCCTGGCCACTCTAATTTAATCACAACTCTATACTAACAATAATAATAATGGATTGCTACCACGTGAGCGTTTCCTCCGTTGCAGGTATTATGCTAAATGCTTTACATGAATTGTTACATCTCACTTCCTTTTTATAATTCTGTAGGGCAGATACAAATATTATTCCTACTTTATAGAAGAGGGAAAGAGATTCAGATGAAGTAATTTGCTAGTTGTCCCAATTCCATGTGGTCTCTGTGCTCTGGCACTGCCTTTTTTCTTGCTTTTCTTCCTCCAAAATACATGCATTTTCTCCATCCCACTTCCCCATACCTCTCCTCTTCTGTATAAATATAACATCTTTTACCCAGTTCTCTACTGAGGACCTATATGCTTTCTCCGTGTTCTTTTTCTTAAAACAGTGGTAGTACCATTCACTGCCTTTAATTATTTAACATTTTTCCTGCGTGTCTTTTCTCTTCCAAGAGCAATATAAACCTCTAAGGCCCAGGTCGACTGTCACACTTCTTACAGCCCTGGATATAGCACAGTCCTACTCAGAACAAACACTCTAAAACAACAAAAGTATATATTCTGTTGAAATCATTTCAACAAAGCATATAATGAATGCCGAATACGTATTAGTCATTACGTCAGATGCTAAAGACAGAAAAATGGCATTGTCTCTACCTTCAATGAGTTTACAGACTAGTGGTAGAGAAAGGCTTGCAAATGAACACTAAGAATATGAGACAACTTCCATAATAAAGGAGTATGGGAGCCACAGAGGAAGAAGCAACCTTCACCTGGGGGCTGGGGGTTGACATCAAAGACTTTCCAGCAGAAATGACTTTAGTAGCATTTGTGATGATTAGGACCCCACAGCACCAGGATGGTGGATAAGAGGATATTCCCAACAAAAAGACCAGCGTGTGAACATAAAGATGTGAAAGGCCAGGTGGGCATGAGGAATAGTGAGAAGGCAGAGCTGGAGTACAGGGGTGGGGGGTGGGGCGGGAAGGGGCAGAAGTGAAGCCATGTTAAGGAGTGTGGGCATTCTCAGAGTAACCAGGTTAGGCATCAAAAAGGAGAGAAACAAGGACTGAAGTATACGGTTGGACCAAAATTACCCCATTGATGACTAGAGTCTTACAGACAGGACACTAGCATTATGCAAGACTAAGCTGCACCCATTTGGAGCGTTTCCATGAGTAGTCAACATGAGTAGTCAACATGATTTTTCATCATCACCTTCAATACCATGCTGATTACTTAAGCCACTAGAGCTTACAAAAGAGAGCATCTAAAATTCTGCTGTATGGGAATTCCCTGGTGGTCCAGTTGTTAGGACTCTGCACTTCCACTGCTGGGGGCCAATGTTCAATCCCTGGTCCAGGAACTGCATGCCGCACAGTGAGGCCAAAATATAAAATAAAATAAAATAAAATTCTGCTGTATGTTTGGGGCCAGTGAGTGTCTGTACCACAAAAAGTAAGCAGCAAAGCAATCAGGAGCTCATTATCAGTTTACTACTACTTTTTTTAAACTTTTTTTACACCTCTTAGAATGTACAATACACAATGGCCTAAAAGAAATGTACATGATAACTAAAAAGAAAAAAGGTTTAGGGACTTCCCTTGGTTGCACAGTGGTTAAGAATCCGCCTGCCAATGCAGGGGACACGGGTTCGAGCCCTGGTCTGGGAAGATCCCACATGCCGCGGAGCAACTAAGTCCATGCACCACAACTACTGAGCCTGTGTTCTAGAGCCCTCGAGCCACAACTACTGAGCCCGCATGCCACAACTGCTGAAGCCGGTGCACCTAGAGCCTGTGCTCCGCAACAAGAGAAGCCACTACAATGAGTAGCCCACACACCACAACAAAGAGTAGCTCCCGCGCACAGCAATGAAGACCCAATGCAACCATAAATAAATAAATAAATAAATTTATTTTAAAAAAAAAGAAAGAAAAAAGGTTTAAAGACTATCTATGTTTAATTGTTCCTCCCCACATTCCAGAAAGGACTCCAAGTGAAGGACTGTCTGTGGATTTCAATTACCACATGCTCTTGAGCTCCCATTTCCATATATAATGGAGCTATAAATCTCTTTAATACTACAGCTTCAAAAAAGTACTAGGTGCTATAAACTTTGTAGCTCTACCAAGCTGTTCTTTTGAAGTGGCATGATTACATTTCTGAGCAACTTGGAAATCACCATGAAGCCATTTAAAGAAATTTTTAACTTGATTAAAACCAATAAATGCCACATTCTTTATAGAAATTTAAGAATGACAGAAAAACCACCATCATTAAAATTTCCTAATCACCGAGTTCTTCATTGCTACATCTAGATAGATGTATTGACTTTAAAAAGTCTCAGACAAATTAAGAGTCACATTTCATTAAGGAATATAAACATACAAAAAACCTTAAGTCTTAATTATCTGCCATTTTTCTCTAAACTCTAGAACCAGGCCCTGAAACTTCTGCATTCCTGGAGACTAACTGCTGATCTCACGTCAGGGGATACGGAGAAGCCCAACAAATGTGTATTCTCTGAAGACCTTTCCGACATAATTAACACAAGCTTATGCTACTACCCCTGTTTATCTGTTTCTGTAGAAACCTCTTATTCTCGGTGGCTAACTCGCTAATCTTACACTTGATTAGCCTCAACCACTATTTGCTAATGGCCATGGTAGAGCTGATAACAATGGTGGTGACAAGGAAATTTAAACACTCTGACGACTACAAGGTTTTCATGCTTCCACTGTATAACACATAACCAAAAATCTCCTCTAAAAATCCTACACTGATACCATTATTGTTTTTGCTTTTCTCCAGTGGATGAATGTTTAAATATAAAAGTCAGTTCAATTAGGGATAGCAAATTGAAGCAGAGGAACAAACGCAGACGTGCCCAATGTTCTAAAGCTTAATATGACACCTAAGATAACTACTAAAGTGTATATCACCTCAAAAATAATAAATAGGGCTTCCCTGGTGGCGCAGTGGTTGAGAATCTGCCTGCCAATGCAGGGGACACGGGTTCGCGCCCTGGTCTGGGAAGATCCCACATGCCGCGGAGCAACTGGGCCTGTGAGCCACAATTACTGAGCCTGCGCGTCTGGAGCCTGTGCTCCGCAACAAGAGAGGCCGCGATAGTGAGAGGCCCGCGCACCGCGATGAAGAATGGCCCCCACTTGCCGCAACTGGAGAAAGCCCTCACACAGAAATGAAGACCCAACACAGCCATAAATAAATAAATAAATAAATAAAATATTTTTTAAAATAAATAAATAAATAAATAAATAAGCAAAGAGAATAGTGTTATATTTACGTCTTGCTTTCTTTCTGGGGAAGATAAGCAGAAACCTATCTCTTAGGAGGCAGAAGAGTTAATATGCTGCTTCCTTCCAGCACGACTAAATGTTCTCCTTTCACCACTCATAAACCTATGAGGGTAGAGGTTGGGGGAAAAAAAAAAAAAAAAAAGATGTGGCAAAGCAGAGATGAATTTCCCCCAAAATGCCTGAAGCCTCATTTTCCAAAGCTGAGAGAATCATTACCACCTTCCTCAAATTGCCTGGCTGCCAAGGCAGCCCCAAATGGCCATAAATAAAACCTTAATTACATTAATTAGAGCAACTGCTTCCTGCAGAACATCTCTTTATTTGGGAGCCCTGTGTCAGCCCTGGAGCCAGGACTACCCTCCTTGGCTCACCCCCAACCCAGACATCTCACTTCCCCACTGCTTATAACAAGGCTCCTAATTATGCTTCAATATGTCCTTGACTGATCTCTTCTCCAAGACACCGTCTCACTGTTGGCAGGAGACATCATCCACTGCTATTCTATTCTCTAACTTCGGCAGAGCATGAGTAATAATGTCCATACAATGACAATAGACCATAACCTTTGACTGGAGGCTGATCTGCCACCTAATTTCTCCTGGGATTGCCCAGCTACTGAAACATAAAGTGATACTGTAACTGCTATTCAAGTAACAGGTGCTCTAATAACCATCAATCAAGCACCTAAGCATTTGGTAACTGTTAATATACTCATAATATCTCCAACATGCCAAGAGTCGAAGAAAGAGTTTTGATTATCACTCTAGAAAGAAGACGTCAGAACAATTTGACTAGAGGTAGTATCAAGAAGCAGTAGTGTCCTGATGGCACCTGAGGCATTTTAACAAGACTGTGCTGTGGCCACCCCTACTGTACATGCTGTTTCCTGGGCTTAAGTTAACTGAAGCTGGTTCCTGGAGTTGTAATCAAACACCCTATACAGGGGGAGCGCTGCTCGTGTGAGGTGCAGGCGGGCGCTGGTGTGCGTGGAGGCCACTGCTCGCCGGGCAGCCTCCAACTGCCCAGCGGCCAAGATAGCCGTGTGGCTGACAGGGTCTTGGTGCTCCGGCCGTGTGTCAGGCCTGTGACTCTGAGGTGGGAGAGCCGAGTTCAGGACACTAGTCCACCAGAGACCTCCCAGCTCCACGTAATATCAAACGGCGAAAGCTCTCCCAGAGATCTCCATCTCGTCGCTAAGACCTAGCTCCACTCAACAACCAGCAAGCTACAGTGCTGGACACCCCATGCCAAACAACTAGCAAGACAGGAACACAACCCCATCCATTAGCAGAGATGCTGCCTAAAATCATACTAAGTTCACACACACCCCAAAACACACCACTAAACGTGCTCCTGCCCACCAGAAAGACAAGATCCAGCCCCACCCACCAGAACACAGGCACCAGTCCCCTCCACCAGGAAGCCTACACAACCCACTGAACCAACCTTACCCACTGGGGGCAGACACCGAAAACAGCAAGAACTAGGAACCTGAAGCCTGTGAAAACGAGACCCCAAATACAGTAAGTTAAGCAAAATGAGAAGACAGAAAAACACACAGCAGATGAAGGAGCAAGGAAAAAAACCCACCAGACCAAACAAATGAAGAGGAAATAGGCAGTCTACCTGAAAAAGAATTCAGAGTAATGATAGTAAAGATGATCCAAAATCTTGGAAAGTGAATGGAGAAAATACAAGAAACGTTTAACAAACACCTAGAAGAACTAAAGAGCAAACAAACAATGATGAACAACACAATAAATGAAATTAAAAATTCTCTAGAAGGAATCAATAGCAGAATAACTGAGGCAGAAGAACGTGTAAGTGACCTGGAAGATAAAATAGTGGAAATAACGACCACAGAGCAGAATAAAGAAAAAAGAATGAAAAGAATTGAGGACAGTTTCAGAGATCTCTGGGACAACACTAAACACACCAACATTCGAATTATAGGGATCCCAGAAGAAGAAGAGAAAAGAAAGGGACTGAGAAAATACTTGAAGAGATTATAGTTGAAAACTTTCCTAGCATGGGAAAGGAAATAGTCAACCAAGCCCAGGAAGCACAGAGAGTCCAACAGAGGATAAATCCAAGGAGAAACACTCCAAGACACATATTAATCAAATTATAAAAAATTAAATACAAAGAAAAAGTATTAAAAGCAACAAGCGAAAAGCAACAAATAACATACAAGGGAATCCCCATAAGGTTAACATCTGATCTTTCAGCAGAAACTCTGCAAGCCAGAAGGGTGTGGCAGGACATACTTAAAGTGATAAGAGGGAAAAATCTACAACCAAGATTACTCTACCCAGAAAGGATCTCATTCACATTCGACGGAGAAATTAAAACCTTTACAGACAAGCAAAAGCTAAGAGAATTCAGCACCACCAAACCAGCTTTACAACAAATGCTAAAGGAACTTCTCTAGGCAGGAAACACAAGAGAAGGAAAAGACCTACAATAACAAACCCAAAACAATTAAGAAAATGGTAATAGGTACATATCGATAATTACCTTAAATGTAAATGGATTAAATGCTTCAACCGAAAGACACAGACTGACTGGCTGAATGGATACAAAAACAAGACCTGTATATATGCTGTCTACAAGAGACCCACTTCAGACCTAGGGACACATACAGACTGAAAGTGAGGGGATGGAAAAAGATATTCCATGCAAATAGAAATCGAAAGAGGGCTTCCCTGGTGGCGCAGTGGTTAAGAATCCGCCTGCCAACACAGCGGACACAGGTTCGTGCCCCGGTCCAGGAAGATCCCACATGCCGCGGAGCAGCTAGGCCCGTGAGCCACAACTGCTGAGCCTGCAAGTCTGGAGCCTGTGCTCCGCAAGGGGAGAGGCCGCGACAGTGAGAGGCCCGCGCACCGCGATGAAGAGTGGCCCCCACTCGCCGCAACTGGAGAAAGCCCTCGCACAGAAACAAAGACCCAACACAGCCAAAATAAATAAACAAATTTATAAAAAAAAAAAAAAGAAATCAAAAGAAAGCTGGAGTAGCAATTCTCATATCAGACAAAATAGACTTTAAAATAAAGAATATTACAAAACATGTGGACACCAGGGGAGAAAGCGGGAGGGTGGGGGCGTTGTGGGGGTGGGATGAACTAGGAGTTTGGGATTGACATATATACACTGATATGTATAAAATAGATAACTAAAAAGATCCTGCTGCATAAAAAATAAATAAAATTAAATTTTAAAAAAAAAAGGCTATTACAAGAGACAAAGAAGGACACTACATAATGGTCAAGGGATCAATCCAAGAAGAAGATATAGCAATTGTAAATATTTATGCACCCAACACAGGAGCACCTCAATACATAAGGCAAATGCTAACAGCCATAAAAGGGGAAATCGACAGTAACAAAATCATAGTAGGGGACTTTAACACCCCACTTTCACCAATGGCCAGATCATCCAAAATGAAAATAAATAAGGAAACACAAGCTTTAAATGACACATTAAACAAGATGGACTTAACTGATATTTATAGGACATTCCTTCCAAAAACAGCAGAATACACATTCTTCTCAAGTGCTCATGGAACATTCTCCAGGATAGGTCATATCTGGGGTCACAAATCAAGCCTTGGTAAATTTAAGAAAATTGAAATCACATCAAGTATCTTTTCCGACCACAATGCTATGAGACTAGATAACAATTACAGGAAAAAATTCTGTAAAAAATACAAACACATGGAAGCTAAACAATACACTACTTAATAACCAAGAGATCACTGAAGAAATCAAAGAGGAAATCAAAAAATACCTAGAAACAAATGACAATGAAAACACGACGACCCAAAACCTACGGGATGCAACAAAAGCAGTTCTAAGAGGGAAGTTTATAGCAATACAATCCTACCTCAAGAAACAAGAAATAACTCAAATAAACAACCTAACCTTACACCTAAAGCAATTAGAGAAAGAAGAACAAAAAAACCCCAAAGTTAGCAGAAGGAAAGAAATCATAAAGATCACCAGATCAGAAATAAATGAAAAAGAAATGAAGGAAACAATAGCAAAGATCAATAAAAATAAAAGCTGGTTCTTTGAAAAGATAAACAAAATTGATAAACAATTAGCCAGACTCATTAAGAAAAAAAAGGGAGAAGACTCAAATCAATAAATTAGAAATGAAAAAGGAGAAGTAACAATTGACACTGCAGAAATACAAAGGATCATGAGAGATTACTACAAGCAACTGTATGCCAATAAAATGGACAACCTGGAAGAAATGGACAAATTCTTAGAAGAGCACAACCTTCCAAGACTGAACCAGGAAGAAATAGAAAATATAAACAGACCAATCACAAGCACTGAAATTGAGCCTGTGATTAAAAATTTTCCAACAAACAAAAGCCTAGGACCAGATGGTTTCACAGGCGAATTCTATCAAACATTTAGAGAAGAGCTAACACCTATCCTTCTCAAACTCTTCCAAAATACAGCAGAGGGAGGAACACTCCCAAACTCATTCTATGAGGCCACCAACACCCTGATACCAAAACCAGACAAAGACGTCACAAAGAAAGAAAACTACAGGCCAATATCACTGATGAACATAGATGCAAAAATCCTCAACAAAATAGTAGCAAACAGAATCCAGCAGCACATTAAAAGGATCGTACACCATGATCAAGTGGGCTTTTAAAGGGGAGGACTATAGCATGGGAGACAGCATTTCAGATAGCTCTGAGAAACTGCTCCAAAGAGGTGGAGGGCAAGGTCAATATATATGTGATTTTGGTGAAGGAGGATTCAACTCAGGTCTTTGTGACTCTAAAACATATTCTTTCCATTACTAAATCACATTCTATCCCTGGAATTTATCTTTACTCTTTACTTTTGTACTTTACTTTTGTTGTCATATCAAGACATACTTAAAAATCAGTATAGATCACTTAGGTGTTCATAATCTGGATTTCTGAGAAATAGTTTAATTTGACTGAAATCCAGTTGCACTGCTAGCATTTCTCAAAATAAAGTTGCTTAAAATCTTATATGTGGACCCTGACTTCCAGTGAGAGTGATAGCCATTGATGCTCTGGTTGCCCTGGTTATGTGGACACTGATTTCCCATGACAGTGATAGCCGTTGTCTTTGGTTGCCCTTGTTATCCCAGTAATCAAGGATTCTTCAGTATATGCAAATCAATGAATGTGATACACCATATTAACAAATTCCACGAGAAAAAGCATATGATCATCTCAATAGATGCAGAAAAATCTTTCGACAAAATTCAACACCGATTTATGATAAAAACCTTCCAGAAAGCAGGCATAGAGGGAACTTACCTCAACATAATAAAGGCCATATATGACAAACCCACAGCCAACATCGTTCTCAATGGTGAAAAACTGAAACCATTTCAACTAAGATCAGGAACAAGACAAGGTCGCCCGCTCTCACCACTATTACTCAACATAGTTTTGGAAGTTTTAGCCACAGCAATCAGAAAAGAAAAAGAAATAAAAGGAATCCGAATCGGAAAAGAAGTAAAACTCTCACTGTTTGCAGATGACATGATACTATACATAGACAATCCTACAGACGCTACCAGAAAACTACTAGAGCTAATCAATGAATTTGGCAAAGTAGCAGCATACAAAACTAATGCACAGAAATCTCTTGCATTCCTATAAACTAATGCTGAAAAATCTGAAAAAAGAAATTAAGGAAACACTCCCATTTATCATTGCAACAAAAAGAATAAAATTCCTAGGAATAAACCTACCTAAGGAGACAAAAGACCTGTATGCAGAAAACTATAAGACACTGATGAAAGAAATTAAAGATGATACATACAGATGGAGAGATATACCATGTTCTTGGATTGGAAGAATCAACATTGTGAAAATGACTATACTACCCAAAGCAATCTACAGATTCAGTGCAATCCCTATCAAACTACCAGTGGCATTTTCCACAGAACTAGAACAAAAAATTTCACAATTTGTATGGAAACACAAAAGACCCCGAATAGCCAAAGCAATCTAGAGACAGAAAAACGGAGCTGGAGGAATCAGGCTCCTGGACTTCAGACTCTACTACAAAGCTACAGTAATCAAGACAGTATGGTACTGGCACAAAAACAGAAATATAGATCAATGGAACAGGATAGAAAGCCCAGAGATAAACCCGCACACATATGGTCACCTTATTTTTGATAAAGGAGGCAAGAATATACAATGGAGAAAAGACAGCCTCTTCAATAAGTGGTGCTGGGAAAACAGGACGGCTACATGTAAAAGAATGAAATTAGAACACTCCCTAACACCATACACAAAAATAAACTCAAAATGGATTAGAGAGCTAAATGTAAGGCCAGACACTATCAAACTCTTAGAGGAAAACATAGGCAGAGCACTCTATGACATAAATCACAGCAAGATCCTTTTTAACCCATCTCCTAGAGAAAGAGAAATAAAAACAAAAGTAAACAAATGGGACCTAATGAAACTTAAAAGCTTTTGCACAGCAAAGGAAACCATAAACAAGACAAAAAGACAACACTCAGAGCGAGAGAAAATATTTGCAAACGAACCAACTGACAAAGGATTAATCTCCAAAATAACAAGCAGCTCATGCAGCTCAATGTCAAAAAAACAAACAACCCAATCCAAAAATGGACAGAAGACCTAAATAGACATCTCTCCCCAGAAGATATACAGATTGGCAACAAACACATGAAAGGATGCTCAACATCACTAATCATTAGAGAAATGCAAATCAAAACTACAATGAGGTATCACCTCACACCAGTTAGAATGACCATCATCAAAAAGTCTACAAACAATAAATGCTGGAGAGGGTGTGGAGAAAAGGGAACCCTCTTGCACTGTTGGTGGGAATGTAAATTGATACAGCCACTATGGAGAACAGTATGGAGGTTCCTTAAAAAACTAAAAATAGAACTACCATACAACCCAGCAATCTCACTACTGGGCATACACCCAGAGAAAACCATAATTCCAAAAGGGTCATGTACCACAATGTTCATTGCAGCCCTATTTACAATAGCCAGGACATGGAAGCAACCTAAGTGTCCATCAACAGATGAATGGATAAAGAAGATGCGGCACATATATACAATGGACTATTACTCAGCCATAAAAAGAAAGGAAATTGAGTTATTTGTAGTGAGGTGGATGGACCTAGAGTCTGTCATACAGAGTGAAGTAAGCAGAAAGAGAAAAACAAATACCGTATGCTAACACATATATATATGGAATCTAAAACAAAACAAAACAAAACAAAAAACTGGTTCTGATGAACCTAGGGGCAGGACAGGAATAAAGACGCAGACATAGAGAATGGACTTGAGGACACAGGGAAGGGGAAGGGTAAGCTGGGACGAAGTGAGAGAATGTCATGGACACATATACACTACCAAATGTAAAACAGATAGCTAGTGGGAAGCAGCCGCATAGCACAGGGAGATCAGCTCTGTGCTTTGTGACCACCTAGAGGGGTGGGATAGGGAGGGCGGGAGGAAGACGCAAGAGGGAGGGGATATGGGGATCTATGTATACATACAGCTGACTCACTTTGTTACACAGCAGAAACTAACACACCATGTAAAGCAATTATACTCCGATAAAGATGTTAAAAAAACAAAAAACCCTGTACAGGAAGGGGCCTTACATCCCTTAATGCAGTGGTTCCCCAAATCTAAACTGCATATAAGTGCCAAGCTGGCTGCATCCAAGCTCCCAGTTTTTAAATAGATTCCCAGGTCCTACCCTAGAGATTCTGATGCAAGGTATCTGGGGAGGGGCCCAAGAATCTAGTAGACCATATACTTTCTGAAACTCCCCACAGGTTCTTATGTGCAACTGGGTTGAAAAACACCCTCAGATCACCCTCCCCACCCCCTGCTGAGACTGATTTCATTAGCCCCAGTGTTGGTGAAAATGGTTGCCAGGGCTCTAGAAATCATAATTTCTGATGGAAGGATGTAATCTCTCTTAGGAATATTCGGTCAGAAAAAGAAATCACTGCTAACATCCAGCCCTCTCATTTTACAAATGAGATTTTTGCCCTAAAACCTGTTTCTCCCCCACTCCTCCAACCTGCCTTCCTCTTATCTGTAAATGGTAACAAACCCACCCATTAGTAAAAAAAAAAAAAAAAAAAAAAGTCAGCAACTTGGGAATCATCCTTAATTGTCATCTCCACAGTAAGTCTTCCTTGACTCATCTCATACTTTTGACTATGAGTAGCAGAAAACACAACTCAACTCACATAAACTGAAAAAGTCTACATGTAGGTGGTAATCTGGATTGTTCCTATCAGAGTTTAGTTTTTCTCCAGAGTGCCCTCCTCTGTTTCATCATCACTCTGGCAGTGAAATAACAATAACAGTTCCAGGCTTTAAATCTACACACAACAACCAAGGAGGAAACAACAACCAAGTCTCCTTTCTCAGGAGCCCCAAGAAAATTTCTCTCATCTTGCACTGGCACAAACGGATACATTCCCTGGGACTACTGGGTCTCCAGGTACAAACTTATAAAACTGACTTGGTGCAGGAACCCTGGACAAATCAATGGCATTTCCCACTTTCGAGCAGGGGATGGGGCCACCCTTTGTAGCATATGGGCTGAGTGGCAGAGGGAGAGATAAATGAAGAAAATTTTAAGGTTTTATTAGGAAAAGAGAGCTGGAGAATCTACTACACAACCCAGTCAGAAGTTTCCTCCTTTTATTCTCTCACAGCACCACGTTCTTTTCCCTCATAGCCCCTATCATCTTTGAAATTGGACACTTGTGGACATGTAGCTAACATTTACCGAATACTTTGAGACGGCAGTGTTCTAAATGCCTTACATAAATGGACTCACTTAACCTTCATAACAACGCTACCATCCCCATATTACAGATGAGGAGACAAAGGTACAAAGAGATGCAGGAACTTCCCCAGGGCATGGAGCCCACAGCGGTAGAGCTTTGAGTCTCAGTGATCAGACTTCAGAGCCCAGGCACTCAACTACTACAATATGCTATTCTTTGTACTCACTTTTGTCTCACTCCTCCACAAAACTCTAAGATACATGAAGCAGGGAATGTTTTTGTTTTATACATATCAGTCTCCAATGGAGTGCCAGGCACACAGGAAGCATTCAATTCCCCTGATAACTGAACAAATGAATAGATGGTTGAAAGAATGAGTGAATGAACAAATGAGGTAATGAACAAAGGAACAAATTGTAAAACCATGACCCAGATTAACAGAGCATTTGTGTTACATGTTTAATTATGGAAGAGTGGGGTCCAGAGCTTCAATTTCCTGTGTCCAGTCCAACTTCTCTAGTTGAAGGTCTGTTATCTCTGTTCCACATGGTCACACCTGCAGAGTCAATAGTCTTTTCTTCTTTGCAAAGCTACCAACCAGCAAATGAAAACTCCAGCAGGAGACAGTCACTTCTTTTGAGATAGATTAATATGTGAACATGTCCAAAATAGAGAATGATTTGAGTAAAGGATGGGCTTTTCCCTCATTTAGCCTATGTGCATTAGACAAACACTTTTGTTCATTAAGAGTAAGAACCAAAAACTGAAAACATATACAAAGCCCTTTGTAGTATCAGGTACTGAGGGAATTTAAACATTTTTTTAAATCAACAATTTTAATAAACCAATCAAAGTCTCTACCTGATTTATAGAGATCTGAGTATGTGCAGACCATTTGTTGTAATTTTCTTTCATGGTGACAGCCTGACTTTTAAAAATAAATTATCTGGAAAATGTAAACAGCTAAGAAAAAATTATGGGACATACATATGTCGGTTCCCACTGTCAATGTTCAGAATTAACTCCACTCTCAGCAGAAAAATCATAGCCAATCACAGCAAACAACGTCTCCAGAGAAACTACTAATTGGTACAATCACATTCACACAAAAGCTATTAACCTGCCTGGTTCCTAAGTAAACAGGGGTAATGTGAACCGGGTAAAGTAAATCCACTGCTGACAGACATCAACTTTCACGCTCAGTATGTATATTACAGCCTGTCCTTCTACAGAATGACTTGTGAGTTTACCTTCCACTCCAGGAGCAAAAGAAAACAACCTACTAAATAGGCAAACCCGCTATTAAACTACTTATATGTTTGCCTTTTGCCTTAATAAGCAGCTATATGTTTGGTCTTGAAAAATACACCATCAGCAATATTTATGTCTTCAAGCCAAGCTTACTAATGGAAAGCTGGTTTTCAAAGATCATTTCCATCATTAAAAAAAGGGAGATGACGAACCAGAAATGCTCATTTAGTAAACACACTGCTCTATCAACGGAGCAAAAGGGTCTCCTACCCCATGCAAGGGACCACACATTGAAGAAAATGTGGAGATGCTCATGGATGGACAAATTATGCCTGAAGGCAATGAGGGAATGAGGAGAAAATGCCCTTTTTGAGGATGAGAAGAAGAGACAGAGGGCCTGTATTTATAAAAGTAAATGACTGTGGCACTTTTTACTTTTTCCTAGAAAAATAAGGTTATCTTTCCTTGTGTTGTTTATTCTTTAAAGTCGAACCCCAACCCATGGGGTTACTGCCGAGCATGAATACTACCCTTATGTGTGTCTTGGTACACGTCCCACTGGCCACTGAAAACTATAATCCAACCTATCAACTGCTCTAATTATAAACATTAGATAAAAAGAACACAAGGAGAATAAAAAAATATATACTCTGTCACAAGGACATGCTGTTTAAGCAAACAAAGAAATCCAGAATACGAACCGTACATCTTAATATTGGTCAACAGTTCACCGTGGACATTGGCCATAGTTTTTTTTCTTTCCCACCCCTGGTCTCACCCTGGTGGATCTCCTCTCCATTTATTCATTTCCCTTTTTGATTTAAAAAAATTTTTGAGACACCTCTTAGGCACTTCCAGTAAGGTTTAAAAATCAGTGCCTAAGAAAATGGTCCGTTGTAGATTTGGGAGTAAAAACTTACAGAAGCCATTCTAAGTATTTTGAAACTAAACAGCCTTCCAAATGAGATTGTATTTCCACAGAGAAGCCTAAATAACAACTGAACTGAAACTAAAAAAGATCCAATTCTTGCAAGGATGTACTTACAATGCCACTCTTGCTGATCATCTTCCAGATGCGTGAATGCTTGATTCACATTATTCAAAGAAAAGGCCATGGAAACGCCTATTCTCATGTTGGCAGCTTCACTAAACTTCCTGTGTTTTGATAGGGGAGGGAAAAGTCCATCTCAAATTAGTCTACAAAATTTTTTTCATAAACTACACAATTTACTTATTAAAGAAAAGTCTGCCTTATAACCCCATTTAATATCGTAAGCTGGCTTCCCTGGTGGTGCAGTGGTTGAGAATCTGCCTGCCAATTTAGGGGACACGGGTTCGAGCCCTGGTTTGGGAAGATCCCACATGCCGCGGAGCAGCTGGGCCCGTGAGCCACAACTACTGAGTCTGCGCGTCTGGAGCCTGTGCTCCGCAACAAGAGAGGCCGCGATAGTGAGAGGCCCGCGCACCGCGATGAAGAATGGCCCCCACTTGCCACAACTAGAGAAAGCCCTTGCACAGAAACGAAGACCCAACACAGCCATAAAAATAAATTAATTAATTTAAAAAAAATATATATATATATTGCAAGCAGTATGATGTCTCTACAATTATAAACATTCATAACAAAAAATATTGTGCAACCAATACAATAAACACTTATTAAAGTTAATGAAAGGCAACAAGCAAGTATGAGAGCATATGCATATAGTTGCCAATAGACTTTAAGTTCTCACCAGTGGATTTAAATTCCTTGAGGGCAGGGACCAATTCCTACTTACTCAATTTGTTGGAATGGACCTTTACTATAGAACTAGGTCTGGGGCGTACCACTGTGAACAGACAAGATTGCTCTCCCTTTAGAACTTACATTCTAGAGGTGGTGACAGTACCCACAAAAAGTGTTTTAAAAATTAATTTTAAATGTGTAAGTGCCAAAAGGAAAATAAATAAAAGGCTGAAATAGAAGTGAAAAATTGGGATACTTACCGACTTTATGAGATAGAGGGTCACTGGAGGCCAATCTAAGGAAGTGACATTTGTCAGTTAAGCAAAGGACTGAAACCTGAGAAAAAAAAGCTAATCTAGCAAGGAATGGGAACCACACATGCAAAGACTTTCAAGTGATCTGACTTGGGCTTGGTTAAGGATGGCTGAAACATAGGGAGCATGCTGGAGAGGGGTAGTCTAAGAGAAGACTGGAGAGACAAAGGGAGCGGAGTCGAGCAGAGTCATGTGAGAAGGAATCTGCGTTATTACTCTGAGAGCAAAGGGAACCTGCTCTGGTTTGTGCTTTATAAGCACGACTCCTACTGCTCCACTGAAGAAGGGATTGATAGGAGAGCAAGAGTAGAGCAGGGAGAATAGTTGAGAGGAGTCTAAGAGTCCCAAAAAGACATGATGGGAGTTAGACCCAGGTGGTGGCAGTGGTCATGGAGAGACATGGACATATTAAAAACTAAGTTTTGAAGGCGGAATCAACATGATGACTTCCTTCAAGGGCTGTAACTGGGAAGTGAAAAGCAGGACTCAAATATAATTCCTGGGTTATAAGCATCAGCAACTACATATTCAAGTGCAGGTGTCAAGTAAGCATTTAGATGCTGAAAGAAGCTGGTGCTCAGAGGAGAGGGCTGAGCTATAGAGATAAGTGTGGGAGCCATTAGCAAAAATTTACGAAGTGGCTTTTACGAAGTGCATGAGGTTTGGAAATCCAGATCTGCTGTTACTTGCTGGCTTGTGTCTTTGTAGGAAAATTACTGACTTAGTTTTCTCACCTATAAAATGGGGATAGAAAACACCTGTTCTTAACAGGCTTGTCTAGAGCAGGGGTCAGCAATCATTTTCTATAAAAGGCCAGATAAGAAAGATTTGGGGCTTGGTGACCATAGGGTCTCTGTCAAAAATACTCAGTACTGTCATTGCAGCATGAAAGCAGCCACAGATAATAAGTAAACAGATGAGTGGGGTTGTGTTCAAATAAAACTGTATTTACAAAAATAAAGGGCAGAGTTTGCCAGCCCCTGGTCTAAAGCAGTGGTTATCAAAGTGTGGTCTTGGACCAGCAGCACCAGTATCACCTGGGAATTGTTAGAAATGCAAATTCTGCACCTCAGCCCAGACTAAGTCAATCAGAAACTCTGGGGTGGGGATCCAGCAATCAGTATGAAAACAAACCCTACAGGTGATGCATGTTAAAGTCTGAGACCCTCTGGTCAAGAACATTAATAAATATATACTGCTTAGAGGTATTATTATTATTAATACATATCTATTATTGTTTTAACCTGGCTCCTAGAAGTTTAGAGTATAATTTCTAAAGGTAGAATCAAATGTTAGATAATTGTGGTGGATCAAGTAAAACAGAAATAACAAACTCTGTTAAACTACAAGGTGGACTTAAGTAAGAATAGTTGAGAAATTAAAGATTGTTTTTATACACTCTTTATTTCAAAGAACTCCTATACTTTCTCATATATTAAGATAGATTTAATTTAGTCATGTTCACACTTCTCTTATTAAAATGAACAATATAATTTCCAATATATATCTTCAACCTAACTTCCAATAGAAAGAAAGGTTAACACCAATTAACTTCCAGACCCCGAATGGCATTTTAGCTATGGGTTAGTAGTCCACTGCTATAACTAACACACTTAGAACATAGAACAAGCAAATTTATCAAATGCCAGTTAATATTTTAACAGAAAAATTTGACCATTTGAATTTAGGATCAATGGGGGAAGTTAAAATATAAAGGGCTGTCAAGAAACTAAATATAATATCACCCACTTTCATATTGCTTTACTAGTACTATTAGAAACTAGGCAGAAATCTGGTTTCCTAGATCCAGCCTATTGAACCTTCCTCGAATTAGATAAAAGAATTATGGATGAATATAGAGGGCTCGTGCCTACTACCTACTACCACTAGGCTATATTCATGACAACTGGCCTCAGCAAAATTCCATATGAAAACTGAAATAAAATCAGTAAACAACGGTTAACAGCTTTGGAGGGCACCAACAGGAAGGGGGAAGGACCGGACAACAGATCTTTCCTCAGAAGAGGGAAGACCAGCTTCCAAAACTGAAAAGAAATTCAATCAAGCAGGCAGTGCACAATATTAAAAGAGTAAGAGAGTAGACACTGGGTGGTCTTCAAAGTGAACAGCAGGATCAGGTAGATACAACACAGAGTAACGGGGTATCCCACCAGGTATAAAGTACCTGTCACTAGAAATCTAAGGAGAGGAAATATTTGTAGAACCAAGCGAGAAGGCCATCAGTTTAACTTCAGGTAAACTCAGAAAAATCTCTCAAGCTGCCTAGCTAATGAGAATTAAATGGCTGAAACCAGAGCAAGAGGTGAACTGAAAAAGCTGGGAGCTGTCTGGGGCCAGAAAACAGATTTGATTATTTGTTTGTAAAAGCTTAAGCCATAAATGTATTTGTACACATTGTCTAACCTATTACTGAAAATGTATATGAAGATACAATTGTGAGATGCAAAATACTACTTGATTTGCTCAACCAGAAGCACTGACTTGCAACCTGAAACTGATCATAAACTACTCACAAGTTATATAATACTGATAGTACAAAGTTCCACAGTTGTAAATTTGAGAATTTTCGAAATTCCTATAAAAATTCACAACAGTGCCAAAGTGAAGACTATCCAACTAGTTAAGGGCATCCGCAAAATAAAAGAACTGAAGCAGCAAATTTAGGCTTCTATATTTAACCAGAAAGATCCCATTACTTGGAGATCCTCTTTCGAACCCAACCTCTTACAAGAAATGAAACTTGAAAGGGATCGGTAACTTGAAAAAGAATAACTCCGTATCTTTTTCATAGGGCTGCGAAAACCTGTGTTAAGATTATCTGAAATTAAACCAACCAAAATTTTAATCTCATATTTTTTCCCTTTCTGTCATAGGATCATAGATGACTGGAATCATATTAAATAACACCTGAAAGTTTAAGCCAGGAGTTTTCCAAACTTATAGTTGTTCAGAATCCTTTTAAAGGTAAAGTAAGGTGTTAACATAACTATTTTACTGTTACTTTATTTAAATATGTTCACAAAAATCTAGATATAAACTTTAGATGCTTATAGCTCTAGCTTTTAAAAAGCTTTCTATTTTTTTTTTTTTTTTTGGAGCAAATTATAACCACTTTATTCAGAAAGTCAAGAGTCTGAGAAGATGATGGACTAGTGTCCTAGAGAACCATCTTACCGGGGTCTGGGTGCTAGTTCATTCCACAGAACAAACAAAGGGGGAGGTGAGGAGGTAAAATATAAAAAGCTTTAAAACCAAAACCAATTTACAAAATACCCACAAACACAAGCATAAAACTAGTAACAATTATACTAACAAGCTAAATTCAATGGGATGAAAGGAAAGATGTTATTTTTCAAAGCACATGCCTACAGCACTGAATATGCTACAGCACAGGTTCAGCATGCTAATGTTACTGTGGACCCCAAGATTGCTTTTTTATGAACCATTTTTCTCTACTTGAACTCTTACAAAACCATACATCAGCCCATTAGGTCACTGGGCTTTATCTAACCTTAAAATTTACATATTCTTTTCCCTTTAACCCAAGGTAATTAAAATAGCACAACTTGGTGCCAATATTTCTTGCTTTATTGTATGTTTTATAATGATGGTAAGATGCATTATTTTTATAGTATAATTTTACACTTTATATTATTTAATTATATACTTTTATATTATAATACAGTTTATAATTTATACTTTGTACTTTGTTATACTTTACAATATTTGTATCCTTTACGAGTCAATAAAATATATTCAAATGCATGGTTGTACCTGTTCTTAAATGCATACCCTAAAGATTTTTTATTCTAAAGTAGTTATAAAGGCTGCAAACAGACTCTCATAGTTTACTTCCCTGCCACTCCTAAGGACACTACATAAAAGATACACCAGAATTCAGCTACATCAGCCTAACAAATCATACCGACGTTTTACTTTCCATTAAAACAAAAATACACACTGGCAAAACTATATCCAAGCATGCATTCAGCATTTCATTATTATTTTACAAATTTAATGAGCATATTTAACTGTGGAGATTTTTAATGTAAAAGTGGGAGAAAGTGGACAAATACTGCATGATCTCACTTATATACAGAATCTAAAAAGTCAAACTCATAAATGCAGAGTAGAATAGTGTTTGCCAGGGGATGGGGGATGGGAGACATGGGGAGATGTTGGTCAAAGGGTACCAACTTTCAGTTATGCAGGATGAGAAAGTTTTGAAGATCTAATGTACAGAGAGCATGGTGACCATAGTTAATAATACTATATTGTATACCTGAAATTTGCTAAAAGAGTAGATCTTAAGTTTTCTCACCACACACACACAGGCAAAACGATAACCATGTGAGTTGATGGATATGTTATTTAGCTTGATTGTGGTAACCCTTTCATTTGATACGTATATCAAAACACCACATTGTAGCTTTAAATATATACAATTTTTGCTTGTTAATTATACCTCAATAAAACTGGAAAACAAAATAAAACAACTATCTTAAAAAAAGAATGGGAAAAAGTGATAGCATAAAACTTCGTAAGACTAACAACTAAAGGCTAATTTTTCAACAATTGCATTCCAGAGCAGCAGATAAGAGAACTATCTACCCAGACTGGAATCAGCTTCTATCATTACAAGGCTTGTATCCTTGGGGAAATATTTAACCTTTCTTTACCTCAGTTTTCTCATCTGTAAATGTGTCAGAATCACCTGGTCGGCTTGTTAGAACAGACTGGTGGACCCCAGCCTCAGTTTTTGATGATGTCAAGTTCCCTGATGATGTTCAGTAGTTATGGCTTGCAGGCTCTAGAGCGCAGGCGCAGTAGTGGTGGCACAGGGGCTTAGTTGCTCCGCGGAATGTGGGATCTTCCTAGACCAGGGCTCGAACCCATGTCCCCTGCATTGGCAGGCAGATTCTTAACCACTATGCCACCAGGGAAGCCCAACATTAGAATATATTCCCTAAAAGTTGTTTATTCCATCTGCAGAACTTAAAACTTTGGCTTGAAAGGTAAAGTTTTCATTCAACATATGGCTAGTCTTATCACGCCTGGCAGAATAATGTCTATCTAGAGAAAAAGATATGCAAAGCTATTAAGCTAGAAAATGATGAGTTTCTTAAAAATCTTCTGTAGTCACGTATTACTCCTCCTCACACTCACCCTGAGCTTTCAAGTCTGAGAACGACTACAAAAATAACCAGGGGAACAGAAGTGGTCATATACCCAACCAGATGAACAAAATCACTGAGGGCAGTGGTTCTCAAACTGTGGTCCCCAGGCCAGTAGTCTGGACATCATCAGGGAACTTGACATCATCAAAAACTGAGGGTGGGGTCTACCAGTCTGCTCTAACAAGCCGTTCAGGTGATTCTGACACACACTCAAGTCTGAGAACCTCTGGCTTACGATAAACGAGCCCTGATACTGAACAACCACATCTTCATTATAACATTCCCTTCACAGGTGGGAGGCTCTGGGCATACATTTTTACCTTTCCCCCAGATATTGCAGTCAAGATTCTACCACAGAGCCAGGGCAAATTAACCCACCTCAAATCAGAAGGGGAGAGAGGGGCTTCCCTGGTGGCGCAGTGGTTAAGAACCCGCTTGCCAACAGAGGGGACACAGGTTCGAGCCCTGGTCTGTGAAGATCCCACAAGCCGCGGAGCAACTAAGCCCGTGGGCCACAACTACTGAGCCTGCGCTCTAGAGCCCGCGAGCCACAACTACTGAAGCCCGCGTGCCTAGAGCCCATGCTCCGCAACAAGAGAAGCCACCGCAATGAGAAGCCCGCGCACCGCAACGAAGAGTAGCCCCTGCTCACCGCAACTAGAGAAAGCCCACATGCAGCAACAAAGACCCAATGCAACCAAATAAAAAAAAAATAAAAAAAAAAGACTACAGCAAACATGAGGAGAGATCTACGCAGAATAGCACAAAGTACTCAGAAATCAAACAGAGAAGTGTGAACATTTCCAGATTTCTATTTCTCTGGTTTCCTTGCTAGCATACTCCCAGAGCCACTGACCCTTAACTCTGAGGAAGAACTGAAAATGACCTTTTTGAAGTATATCACTGAAAATTAAGTTGAAAATTGGTTACCTGAGTAAAGCTCAGAAAATACTAAATATTTTAAGAGAAACAAAAAAAAAAAAAACACAGACTTAGAGAACTTGGTTCGGAAAAAAACTGGTGTCAAGTTCATTTTTTAATTTTAAGAACACAATTTGTAAAATCTCTTTGAAAGTACATTCTTTCGAGCTTCAAGAAATATATACATAAACAAAATCAATGAAAATTATAGCAATCATGTTTTTGTCTTTTATAGGACTACTCATTCTATAATTATGAAGTATATGCTGTTGTCTAATGGAAATGATAACACCTTCATTCTCTAACAATAGTTATGAACACTAACAATTCTTGTTTTTTAATATGATAACAATACATATAACATAAAACAAGTTCTGCTTTTTAATGGGGAAATGGAGATAATGCCATATATATATATATACACATAGCCTCTTTCTGAACGTAGGTAAAGGTAAGTAATTTGAGGAATATTAGTGACCTTCCCAAGATGTTAGGTAGAGAATCAGATATTCTTGGTTCTCCAACCAGTTTGAAGTCTACAACTCAATTTATGCCAGTGTGATTTGTTTTTTAAGTTATGTACAGTTAAGCACTTTTACTAGTTCAAATATCCAACTTTGGCTGAAATGTGCTAAGTCTGACATTCCTCCTATGCAAGACTACACATCTTGAATAAATGGGAACCAATCTGTATTGGCATATATTTGATCTGAAACTGGTTCGTTTGCTCCCAACACATACCCCTCCTTGCACCTGGCAGAAGTAGCTCTGCATCAGACCATTCTGGCTGAGCACTGCTTCAGGCTGACTCAGGTTGAGCATCCTTAGGTTGACTCTGACCCGGAAGGTGTGGCGCCACAGGGCACATCACTATGGCAACTCCCCACAACAGCCCCAAGCTACTCACACAGTGCTCCCATCTCTGAGGTCACATGAGGTCACACTCCCCACCCCCCAAAAAAAAAGATGTGTGAGTAGATATGCTGCAAGACATTATCGTTTTATATACAGAAACCACAATCCTCCATCTCGGTGGCTTGGCAGAAACACAAACTTTGCCAATTATCTATGGTCACCCATGTCACCCATGTCCCTGTTTGCCCTAAACAGTCCAGCTTTATACTTGCTATACTTGTGTCATTTTAATGATGCCCCCTTTCTTAATAAAAATTGTCCTGGATTAAACAATAAATTATATGGTCATCCTACAGACAGGCCTATTTCAGAAAAGGGACGGGCATGACAGACAAAGCAGAGGCAAGTTTACTTGGGGATGTTTTCAGGCCTTTCTGCTCCAGGCTACCTTCCATGTTTTGTTCAGTGACTGTAGAAAATACTTAGGAGACCTAACAATAATCTTAAAGTCCAACTAAAAAATTCTCTACTTCAAATGTAGAACTCAGCAGCAAAGCAAACAGCAGGTCTTCTTCCTTCTCATTTCAAAGGTGCTCAGAACAACCCAGAGGTTCTACTCTACATTAGGCATACTGCTGGATGGTAATAATGTGATGAATTCATCCCTCTAACAAGTTCAACTGCAGAATCATCACTTCTGTGAGTTTTACTTATAAATTTTCCCCCCCAAATTACCCTAACTCTCCCCACTATTTCAACAGGATATGTGACAAACAGCACTCAGTATCTAATGACTGCACTTGTCCACTCAACAAATATTTATGCCCAAGATCAAACGTGGCAGCCCTTAGATCTCTGAAGCCAACCTTCAGATGTGTTTTGTTTAGCGCAGATAGGATTCTTATATGTTTAAAATATTTGCTGATACTTTAAAATGTGGACTCATACATAAAAATCCAGATTTCCATCTTCTCTTGAGAAATCCGAAGCTCCGGCAACAATGGGCTTATATTCTGATAATGTAATTTCCAGTTGGAGCTGAGCAGCAGCTTGAGAAAGGACCTCTCTATCTAGTCCTCTATGGCCCTCACTCAACCTTCTTCCTCGCAGTTTGAGTTTGTAACCCCTGATTTATAGCTGGAGATAATCCTTAGGTAGACAACATCTGGCCTTTCAAATTAATGATCCTCTGCCAGGGGCTCTCTAGGTTTGGAGCAAATAGGAATCTATATCTTTAGATCAAAGACTCAACTGGGAAATGGCAATAAACAGGAAAAGTTTGTTTTTTCTTTTGTCAAAAAGCCATATGGCTTCCACTGCTCCTACAGGACCAAAGGGGGGAAATAAGCCTAAGCATGTTATTATTTGTAAAGAGCACATCCAGCCTCTAATAGCTAAATACAAAATGAAGGTAAATAAAATGGGATATTTTAATTGACCTTCCAATGAGTCCAGGGAAGACTCAACAGTCACTGTTGAGAATTTAAGGTGCCATAACCCATAAACAAACTTTGACCATCAGTGAAATTAGTAATGATGTGTCATGCGTCAGATCTGAAGAAAATAACCACCAAGAATCATAAAACATTCCTTAAAGTCCTGGAAAAATGCAACCACTTCCACCTTACTGCCAGAACCCAAAAATCTTAATACAATAAAGATGTTGATAACGTTCAGAATAAAGAACATGCTGCACTCCAATTTCAACCCAGGTGAAAGCTAAAAATAAATTTTTAACAAATAAGCATAAAATGAAATTCATTTTAATCATGGTTAGAATCCTGAGATCATCTGTGATAAGGTATTTTACCATAACATAACACCGGTAACATAAACTAAAATATTGGGAGCTCTGAGCCCTTAGGATATTAAACTAGTTTACAAAGTAACTGATGGAATCCAAGACAATGAGCTTTATTTTCTTCAGCTCAGCTACAGGTCTTTTTGTGAAAAACTATTGGACAGTCTTTCAATTACAGATACTGGAATATATGAATTTTCAAAACTTAAAGCCTTATTTATAGGAAGTTTTTCTCATCTGACTATTAACTTCCCAGCTGCTAAAGAAACCCGCCACACAGTACAACCGAGACTTCATTTATTTATATTTAGACAACACTATTTTCCCAAAGAATCTAAAGTACTTTGCCCAAACATTCAGTAACTATTATAAATAACAGCATCTGGGGGGCTTTTGATATGGTAAACTCCTTACACATTTTTTAAAAAGGGGGAGGTGCTGTTTTTCAAGACACAATCACTGTAGTAAAGATTGTTTAGATACCTCTCTCCAGACGAAAAAGGACTGTGTCCGTTTTTTTTAAGGAAGTAAAAACGCACTGTTTGGTAACAGGCACCTCGATTTGGTAAACTCTGGAGAAATATTAGAAAAGAGATGTTCACCTCGTCTACAACACTGATTTTTAAATCACCCAGGTAGGTACTGATTCTGTCTCCAATTAGTGTGGAAAAAAGTGCAAAAAAGAGAAAAAAAGTCTTCTTTCCACTCAAAATCTAAAGGCAGATTCGTATTTTGCTGACAATTGGACAACGTCTAGTAACTTCTCTCTAAGCCGGGCTCCGAAACAGCTTTCCAGACCCAAGACCTGCAGATGCTGCTGTGACTAGGATGCGACTGTCCAAAGGGGCCAAGGTGCAGGACTCGACCAAGACCGAGAGTGTGTGCGGGGGCCTCTAGGAACCCAACCCTCTCCCGCTTTCCCTCTTAAACACACACGTGCACGCACGCACACACTCGGCCAAGGCCGGGCATGCCATCTCCAGTCACACCCCAAGACATCGAGATCCTCCCGGGACGCGCGCTGCTCCCGCATTCTCCTAGGGTGCACCAGCTCCTCCACCGTCCCGAGACCACTCTCCGCCTCCCTCCCTCTTCCTTGGCCCTGCGGGGAAGGAACCGCCGCCAGAAGCAAGCTCCGGACTCGGGGTCCGAGAAGCGGGACCAGCCTGCGCTCAAGCGCGCCACGTGGAAGGCGCGCGCCAGCAGCTGGACCGGAGTCGGTCTTTAACGTGGGGTCCCAGCGCGCCTGCAGCCCTGCCACTCCTCCCGGGTGTGATGGGCCCTCCCCCGTGCCTCCGAGCCGCGGTCTTGCCTGATTGGGGTCTGTGGCGCGGAAAACGTGGCAGGCCATCTGCGACTCCGGGTCGTCTGGCTGCGCCTTGATCAGGTAAGCAAAGTAGGTGAGGTCGTGGCTGTTGTGGATGAAGCGCGAGATGTGCTGCGCCTTGTGCTCGAAGATGAACACTGCCGGGTTGGGCTGCGCGGCCGTAGGGCCAAAGCCCCCAGCGGCACCGGCGCCCGGCGCGGGCACGCAGCGCAGGAAGGGCGCGCTGAGCACCAGCAGCACCTCGCGGGGCGCCGGCGCCCCGCAGCCGCCCGCCTCGGGCTTCTGGCTGCGCCGGCGGATCTCAGCCATGAGCCAGGGCAGCATGGGCAGCGTGGTCCTGCGGTCCAGGCACGACCCTCCCACGTACCACAGCCGGAACCTCTTGTCGCCCGGCTTCCCCTGGCCAGGCTGCGCAGGGGCGCCCGGCTCGGGCTCCAGGGGGTGCGGGAACGGTTCATCCTGAATGCAGCTGGGGGGCTCCATAACTCGCGCCTCCCGAGGGCACGGAGGCGGCCGGATCGGCGCGTCGCGCCCCCAGTTCTCGCGTTGAAGGCGCCGCCGAAACTGTGCCAACAGCTGCGCTGGGCCCCTGCGCCCGCCTCGGCGCGACCCCGAACTCCGCGCTTTAGTGGCCCTGCCCCATGCGGCACTTCGGGCGCGGCTCCCAGGCTCTGGCGGCGGGCACCCGGGGAGCGCCTGGCAGCAGGACTGGCAGGAGAGGGCGGGTTAAATCGCTATCCTCCTTGCTCCGGCTCGAGCCTGGGGCCGGACTTCCCCCTTCCTCGTCCGCGGCTCCGCTGGGTCAGAGGACAACGCCGAGGGCCCCGCGCCTCCGCCGGTCGCCGCCAGTTCCAGCGCTGCAGAGCCGTTGCGGCCGCCGCGCTCGCCCCGGGCGGGCACTGGGAGGCAGGGCGGGGAATGGGCTGTGGGCCGGAGGGGGTGACTTGGGGCGGAGCTGAATCCTACCAGGGTGACCAGCTGTCACCTGGAAGGTCGGGGCTCCCGGGCTTCGGTGCGGTCGGTTCTCGGGGAGGGCCTGCGAGAACTATTTCGATGGAAAATAACAAAAACAAAACGTGGCCTCGCGGGGGCCGCTCCTCCTCCGGTCGCCGCAGCCCAGCTCGCTGCTCCTCCTCCAACTGTTCCCGTCCCTCCCTCGCTTCTTCCTTCCTTCCAGGCTGCTTCTTTAATCGGGCTGCCACCCCGCCTCCCGTCCGGCGGGCGGAGAGTGTTGCCTATAAAAGCTTATCTGTGAAGTCACCTCTTCGCCTCTTTCTCCGGCCGCGATCCCAGACCGCCCCTGCCACCCGCCCCTCGGGCAGCAATACTGCGCCCGGCGCCGGCACTGCCCGGACCAAACTCATCATCTCCCGGGTCACCGAGATCTCCGTCTTCTTCTGGGCGTCTCTGCTGCCCCCTGGAGAGGGGACCACTGTCAATGGGGCGCTGGGATTTTTTTTTTTTTAATTAATTATATTTGCTTGGTTTCAATTCCTTCTAAAGCCTGCATCATAATTTCTGAATCTTATTTCCTAATAATCTCCAAAAAAATACTCGTGTTTTAAATCACGAAATTACGATGAAATTTCTTTTCCATTTCAAAAGAAATTTATTTGTGATTTTTTTATTTACACACGTAGGGGCTTTGGTCATCTGAACAAAAAGAAAAAAAAATTTTTTAAGGCTTTTTAGGTCTCTGTTTTTCAAGGCAAATGAACACTTGTTACATGTTTGATCTTGACCTCAAATCCTAGTCAGATCTACTGCCCTGGTGACCTAGAAGGGACTATATGGGCCCTGATACGCCTTTTCCTTTCTCCAGGCTTTCAAGGCTCTTGGTAGATTGTCTCTTTGATGCCATACTCTTAAACCTCTGTAATGTGTGAGGATATTACAACAGTAAAGTGTGCTCCATCATTCCCTATTCAAACTGCTTTGTCGTTTAGGGTCAGATAGGTTGTCTAAATAAACGCACCTGACAGGTTATACAATAAACATGAGACAGTATGCCACAAAACATAGCTTTCCTCCTTTGTCTCACAGAGGTATTCAAGTTCCAAAATATGTGCCCAGCGTCTTCCATCTCCAACTCTCTTTTGGTTTTTCCCAGTCTTATCCAAAGCAGTCTCATTCCTACATTGCTTCACCAGCTACATCCAAGTAGTGCCTTCCACTGCACCTCTAAAGTTGGAAGATTCTGACCCCAAGTCTTCACATGGGTGTTCCAAAGTTCCAGAAAACAATCAGGTCACATGATAACAACAAAATACAAGGCCATGCCCAACATTTCAAAAACACTGCAAAGTAACAAAAATAAACTGAAACGAGTTTTGATTAAGCCTTGTTTCACTTATGAGAGTATTTCTCAAACAAAAGTTATTTTTTAGGAACCAAATACATTTGACAATCTACCCCCATATCAAGGTCACCAACCACTGACCCTAAGGGACAATGTTACATGGGAATAAAAAACATAGAAAAACTAAATAGAGAAAATGACCTGTTTCAGTTTCTTCCAGGTATCAGCCCATCCTTACCAGCAGACCAGAGTCCATCAGCTGTGAAAGCCAACCCTCCTTCAAGACGATTTGCTTTTCTCTATCTGCCAAACCAGCTCCACCATCAAATCGGCCATCTTCCCAATCTCCTTGGCTTTCTCCTCCACCTTCTGGCACAACTCTGGCACTCTCTCATCAGCTTCCCCCTGGGATGCTGAAGGTGACTCAAGGCTTTCTCCTCCGAGGTCGCCACCTGCATTTCTATTTGCATGAGCGTTATTATCCATCTTCCACAACTTGCTCCTGGTCCTCAGGAGCCACCATATCCTCCCGCATCCCACGGATAACTAGAAGCAGGAACTGCTCCAAATCTTCCTAGGGCCCCAAAACTTCCACTTCCGCCGGTGCTTCACCTTGTCCCGGTCCCAGGGGCGCATTTTTCCTGCCTCATCTTCAGAACCACATGACCCTCACGCCCTGCCCTGGGACAGCTGATCAGCAGTTACTGCTCGGGTCAAAAGCGACCCACACTCCTTGTCAATAGTATTCCCGAACTACCTTTTTAAAAATATCCCTTTATACCTTTTGCTTCACAACTGCTCTGGGAGGAAACAGCCTCACACGCAAACTGCAGAGCGGCGAACAGAATCACGATAAAGTATTTTTAACTCCAATTTCTCTTTAAAATATAACATGGTATGACAAACATGAATCTTCATAGCTTTTAGTGCAGCCAATACATTTTATTCATTGTATTTACCCAGTTCAGAGCTAGTGTAGAGATTTTGCACCCTTTTATATGTAGTAATATGTATTTCCAGGGAACTCAAAAAACATTCTAGGGATAATTTAATCATTCTAATTTTAAAGCAGAAAGAGAAGTATTCTTTTTTTCCTTTTAGCAAATTGTACTTTCA
Source organism: Balaenoptera musculus (assembly GCF_009873245.2). Lineage (NCBI taxonomy): Eukaryota > Metazoa > Chordata > Mammalia > Artiodactyla > Balaenopteridae > Balaenoptera > Balaenoptera musculus. The sequence continues at coordinate 49,179,779 of NC_045802.1, forward strand.
TTCTTTTTACTCTTACTAAATTATAATTAAGAGTTAGGTAACAGGTAAACAAAAATAAGTGGGAAAGACACTTAAAGTTCCCAATTTTCTACAAAGGGCTCATAGGAAAAATGAAAACTCTGGTTCCTCTCCCATTCTCTCTCTCTCTCTCTCATTTTTTTTTCCTTTAATGGTATTCTCACTTTCTATAAAGCCTTGGGACTATTTTTTATCCTATATGTAATATCACTACAATCAATTCCCATTATTCCTATGCAGAATTTCTGGGTGCACCCTGATGGCTCCCTTATAGATAGAATTTAAGCTCCAAGATAAAGACATTATTAATTGGTTAGATTCACTCATTCGGTTTACTCACACCACCACATTTTTGTGCAAAGTAGAACCATGTCTTCAAAAAGCAGTGAAGGGTTTCCCTGGTGGCACAGTGGTTAAGAACCTGCCTGCCAATGCGGGGGAGACAGAGTGGTCTGGGAAGATCCCACATGCCGTGGAGCAACTAAGCCCGTGCTCCACAACTACTGAGCCTGCACTCTAGAGCCCGCGAGCCACAACTACTGAGCCCGCGTGCCACAACTACTGAAGCCCCCACGCCTAGAGCTTGTGCTCCGCAACAAGAGAAGACACCGCAATGCGAAGCCCACGCACCGCAACGAAGAGTAGCCCCCAATGGCCGCAACTAGAGAAAACCCTCGTGCAGCAACGAAGACCCAATGCAGCCAAAAATAAATAAATAATTTTTTTTTTTTTAAAGTGGTGAAAAGTTGTCCGAATGTGACTGAAACCTTGTAGAACCTTGCCAGAAACTCTTCTATACAGATCCTATTTCCCTAGGCCACATATCTGAGATCTATAAAAAAGAAAGAAAAGAACAGAGATCTGGGAAAAGCATGGAAGTGTTGTGGGTTCTACCAAATCAACTAGCTTGGGAGCTAGGATTGAATCTGGAACCCCGGCAGGCCATTTCTTACTGGTGAAAGAAAGTGATGCAATAAACATCTACTTACTGACAGAAACACAGAAGAGTTGTCTTTTATTACATGACAGCCTAAGTGTGATTGCTTCCTGCTCTGGAACGTCCTTAGCCCTCTCTTTGTAACCTTTTTGTGATGTTTTGCTTACTGTGCATTAATGAGCATTATTATTGTTTACCAGTACCTGATCCTCTCTGCATCCTGACACATGGGAAGGCAGGCACGATCCTAAGGCTTGTTTTGGAAGTGAAATGTGACCAGAGGTGACTTGGGTCATGTCTTTGAGTAGAAGCATTTAATTGCCAGTAATCAACGCCCCAGCCCTCTCGTGCTGTCCATCCCCACGCTTCCCCTTCAGTGGTCATTATGGAAACATCAGTATGGAGGTTCCTCGTGATCGAAGCAGTCCAGAATGCTGAGCCAGCTCCTAGAGGACAGCTGTCCTGGAGAACCTCCCAGGCACACAGCACACTTCTTGTAGTGGGAAATAAACTTTTTTGTTTGTTAAGCCACTGGGATTGTGGACTTGTCTGCTACCTTGTTGTAAATCTATCCTATCCTGTCCGATAAGGTTATTATACTATAGTATATATTGTATCTTATATAACTTGCTTTATTATCATTTAGACATTTGACTTATTGCATGAATGAACTATATGGTAAGCTATTAGTTTCTTATCATCATTGTATCACCTGCAGAAGCTTAGAGAATTGCATGCACATAAAAAAGTGTTCAATTACAGTTTGATCACTTGAATTTAGAAAAAGACAAGGGGATGATACAATTTTAAATGTTTGGCAGCTATTACACTGAATATGCAGGTCTATGATGTTTACTAAATGGTGGGGCAATAAATCATCTTCTGACCCCCAACCCTTCCACTCTCAACCCCACTGTTGCCCAAAAAAGGGCCAAAGAATATGCTCATGGAAAGCATTTCTAACAATCTGCAAGAAATATCTCCTGAATAGTCTTGTAGGCACCTCTACTATGATATCCAAAAGTAAACACTTACATTTTTTTAAAAAGTGCTCCTCTAATATCCCAATATTATAATGCTGTTAGAATTAATTAGAAGTTGTAACATTCAGTCAAATCCTAGTTTAAAATCTATATACTACATGAGAAGTATAAGGGCTTGAGCTAGTGTATAAGACTGGAAAGGTTCATCTCAATCTCTTAGCTTGTCTCCTTGCTTCCAAGCACAAATGTACTCTCTCTTTTTTTCTCTATCTCTCTCTTCCATTCTGTACCCTCCCCCAATATCTACTTTTCTTCCCGCTTAAAAATCTTTAAATGAAGATACATTTCCTAAAGCTCAAATCACGAATCTTTCTAGTCTTATATTTGCTGCTCCTCACTCCCCCACTCCCTCACCCAGACAACCTCCATTCCCAGATGCATTACATGCTCAGGTCTTCATGGGGCTTCCTAAGCTTCTTCCTCTCCCTGATTGCTCTGGCTTCCTAATGCCCACAACTTGAATTTCCCCCATCTTTCACTACGGAAACATTGATCTATTGTTCAAGACCCAAGTCAAGAATCATGTCTTCTGTGAAGTTGTTTCTTACTTCCCCAGTCAGTGTTAGTGGCCCTCTCTTCTTGGGTCTTTTTTTTTTTTAAACATCTTTATTGAAGTATAATTGCTTCACAATGGTGTGTTAGTTTCTGCTTTATAACAAAGTGAATCAGCTACACATATACACACGTTCCCATATCTCCTCCCTCCTGCATCTCCCTCCCTCCCACCCTCCCCATCCCACCCCCCCAGGCAGTCACAAAGCACTGAGCTGATCTCCCTGTGCTATGCAGCTGCTTCCCACTAGCTACCTATTTTACATTTGGTAGTGTATATATGTCCATGACACTCTCTCACCCTGTCACATCACACCCCTCCCCCTCCTCTTCTTGGGTCTTTTTTTAAATACATTTCACTGTTATAGCTCTCATTACATTTATAATTACTGGGTGGTTTGTCTGTGTCCCCCACCACAAAGAGAGCATCTTGAGAGAAGGGATTATTTGTTTTGTACTCTGTTTTCCTCCAGTAGAAAACACAATAGCTGGGCTTCCCTGGTGGCGCAGTGGTTGAGAATCTGCCTGCTAATGCAGGGGACACGGGTTCGAGCCCTGGTCTGGGAAGATCCCACATGCCGCAGAGCAACTAGACCCGTGAGCCACAACTACTGAGCCTGCGCGTCTGGAGCCTGTGCTCCGCAACAAGAGAGGCCACGATAGTGAGAGGCCCGTGCACCGCGATGAAGAGTGGCCCCCACTTGCCGCAACTAGAGAAAGTCCTAGCACAGAAACGAAGACCCAACATAGCAATCAATCAATCAATAAAATAAAATAAATCTTAAAAAAAAAAAAAAAAAAAAAGAAAACACAATAGCTGAACCTTAATGGGGTCTTAATAAATACTGAGTGAATGAATGAATTGAATTGAATAAATGGCAAATGAGAATTTAAGAAACTAAAGATGAAGAGGGGATTTTACTATCACAGAGGTGATACACCAAATGATTTAATTATATAATTTCAGGTAAATGTACTAAATATATCCACTAGCTAATGATAAAATACTAGAAAATAATAGAATGCCTCTCCAAAATCGTGGTGGAGTTCTGACTGGAGATAGTAAACAGAGCACAAGTGTTTGTGACTGAATAACAATTTGAGATACTATCAGGGTTTTCCCCTTATTGTTCCTTGTTCCCTGTGACCTTCCCCCAGCACAGGCAGCCAGGGCATTGCATCTTCACTGATCCAGGGAAATGACGACACAGCAGAACACAGATAACAAAAGAGTCCATTCTTAGCTTTCAGGTTTCAAAAGCTAAGAACCTTGCAAAGGCAAAAGATTTGGAATACTACGTGCTCTCAGAGTCAGTTTCTCTTGCTCTTTATACTAAAAAAAAAGAAAAGTTTCCCAAATTTGGGAGATGGAGACAGAGAGGAAATAAATAAAGGATAGCTACTAGGAAACTAGATATAAAATATATGATTTTCAAATTAGTAGAATATTGATCTATCCAGTAGGAAAGGAAAGGGAATAAAAAGAAAAAAAGAAAAGAAAGGAAACAAAATTAAAGTGTGATAATTAGAAAATTTAAAATAGTACGGCTACAGTAACTCCATATAGTAACTATAATAAATGTAAGTTAGTTACTCTAACAGACCAAAAGATAAAGACTTAACGATCCAGGAATGTGTTGTTTACAGAATCACTTTTAAAACAAAAGGATAGGGCTTCCCTGGTGGCGCAGTGGTTAAGAATCCTCCTGCCAATGCAGGGGACACAGGTTCGAGCCCAGTCTGGGAGGATCCCACATGCTGCGGAACAGCTAAGCCTGTGCACCACAACTACTGAGCCTGCGCTCTAGAGCCCGTGAGCCACAACTACTGAACCCACGTGCCTCGAGCCCGTGCTCCGCAACAAGACACCGCAATGAGAAGCCCGCGCACTACAATGAAGAGTAGTCCCCACTCGCTGCAACTAGAGAAAGCCCTCAGTGAGAAGCCCATGCACAGCAACAAATACCCAATGCAGCCAAAAATAAATAAATAAATAAATAAATAAAATAAATTTTTTAAAAAGAAAGGATATATAAATATTGAAAATAAATAGAAGAAAATATATCAGGCATACATGAATGAGAAGAAAATCAGGGTTGTGGTTTCAATGTTAGATTAAATAGAATTTAAGGCTAATGAAGGGGGTCATGAAGAAATATTTGCCAGCATAAGTATTAAGAAGATGATTTTATTTTAAACACATGCACACTAAATAAATTGCTCTCAGATACATAAAACAGAAACTAAAATAATGACAGGAAAAATAAATAGTTGGTGACTTTAACAAATCATCCTCATATACTATAAGATTAACTAAATTAAATATAATCAAATTTATAAATTTCGATAACATAATTTACAGTTTAAATATATGTAATGAATAAATGAATAGAGAATACAAAATTTTTATAGAGAACCTGTGAAGAAAGCTAAAATTGACTATGCACTGTGTCACCCAGGAAACCCATAAATTCCAAAGAATTGCTATCATATACAACATGTTTTCTGATTATCATTCAAGGTAACTAGGAATCAAAAACATATGTTTAAAAATCCACATATCTGGAAAGTAAGAAACATAGAGTACTGAATAATCCTGGTTAAACAGAAAATTATAAGAGAAAAGTTTAAAGATACGGAGTTAGGTTTAAAAAGAAATTGTCTGTCAAAACTTGTGGAATACAGATAAATGTATTGATTAAAGTACACTTATCAAAATAAAAAAAAGAACGAATGAAAACAAATAAACTAAGAATTTAACCAAAAAGAGAAAAAAATGACATGGAAAAACCCAAGGAAATAATAAGGAAAGAAGGAATAAAATTAAGTCTAGAAATCAGGAAGATAAAGAATGGGAAAACAATAGAAAGGAATAGCAAGGAAGAATGTTTTCGTATCTATTGATTATATTGTTTTGAAGGATTTGGTGATATTTTTTTGCCTATTTTTTAAACTAGGGCTAAATTATAGAATCTCCCCATATTAGGAATAGAAACATTTTGTTCAGCATACATTTTCTATATTTCTCCCAGTTTCTCATCATTTTTTTGGACATAACAAAAAGAAAGAATACAGATTTTTTTTTCAAACACTCATGGAATAGTCAAAGAAATTAACCACACCTTGTCTTTTAACAATGTTTAAGATGTCTTCACAAAAATTGAGGTAATTATTGATTTACTTCAGCCCACACCCCAAATATAGGTGCTACTTCTTAATACTCTTGACAGAATTATAAATTAAGAATTATAAAAGTGACATTTTTTAATTAGGAAATTGAGGCACAAACTAAGCAGGTAATGAGAGTAATGTTCTAGAAAATGAACACAATACACAGCAACTGATTGCTAATCAAATGCTCAGTGCTTGGCACAGAGAAGGTGACTAATATAATTCTGGTGAATGAACATGTTGAGAGCTCTGTTGAATGCCAAAGAACAGAATCAGTTAGTTACAGAGCTTAAATTTTTCTTTTTTTTTTTTTTTGACTATTTGAATTTTATTGTATTTATTTTTTTATACAGCAGGTTCCTTTGCGTATTTTGCATAACAAGACTTTATCAGATGTGTCTTTGGCAAATGTTTTCTCGCAGCCTTGAAGAAAACATTTGCTTGTCTTCTAATCCTCTTGAAACTGTCTTTTGTAGAGCAGAAGTTTTTAATTTGAATGAAGGCCAGCTTATCAATTATTTTTTTCATAGATTGTCTTTTTTTTTAACTTTATTTATTTATTTTTTATACAGTAGGTTCTTATTAGTTACCTATTTTATACCTATTAGTGTATACATGTCAATCCCAATCTCCCAATTCATTCCACCACCACCACCACCCCCCCACTTACCCCCCTTGGTGTCCATACGTTTGTTCTTTACATCTGTGTCTCTATTTCTGCCTTGCAAACAGGTTCATCTGTACCATTTTTCCAGATTCCACATATATGCGTTAATATACAAAATTTTTCTCTTTCTTACTTCACTCTGTATGACAGTCTCTAGGTCCATCCACGTATCTACAAATGACCCAATTTAGTTCCTTTTTATGGCTGAGTAATATTCCATTGTATATATGTACCACATCTTCTTTATCCATTCTTCTGTCGATGGGCATTTAGGTTGCTTCCATGACCTGGCTATTGTAAATAGTGCTGCAATGAACACTGGGGTGCATGTGTCTTTTTGAATTACGATTTTCTCTGGGAATATGCCTAGTAGTGGGATTGCTGGATCATATGGTAATTCTATTTTTAGTTTTTGAAGTAACCTCCATATGTTCTCCATAGTGGCTGTATCAATTTACATTCCCACCAACAGTGCAAGAGGGTTCCCTTTTCTCCACACCCTCTCCAGCATTTGTTGTTTGTAGATTTTCTGATGATGCCCATTCTAACTGGTATGAGGTGATACCTCATTGTAGTCTTGATTTGCATTCCTATAATGATTAGTGATGTTGAGCAGCTTTTCATGTGCCTCTTGTTCATCTGTATGTCTTCTTTGGAGAGATGTCTATTTAGGTCTTCTGTCAATTTTTTGATTGGGTTGGTCTTTTTTTTAATATTGAGCTTCATGAGCTGTTTATATATTTTGGAGATTAATCCTTTGTCCGTTGATTTGTTTGCAAATATTTTCTCCCATTCTGAGTGTTGTCTTTTCGTCTTGTTTATAGTTTCCTTTACTGTGCAAAAGCTTTTAAGTTTCATTAGGTCCCATTTGTTTATTTTTGTTTTTATTTCCATTACTCTAGGAGGTGGGTCAAAAAAGATCTTGCTGTGATTTATGTCAAAGAGTGTTCCTCCTATCTTTTCCTCTAAGAGTTTTATATTGTCCAGTCTTACATTTACGTCTTTAATCCATTTTGAGTTTATTTTTGTGTATGGTGTTAGGGAGTGTTCTAATTTCATCCTTTTACATGTAACTGTCCAGTTTTCCCAGCACCACTTCTTGAAGAGACTGTCTCTTCTCCATTATATATCTTTGCCTCCTTTGTCATAGATTAGTTGACCGTAGTTGCGTGGGTTTATCTCTGGGCTTTCTAGCCTGTTCCATTGATCTATATTTCTGTTTTTGTGCCAGTACCATACTGTCTTGATTACTGTAGCTTTCTAGTATAGTCTGAAGTCCAGGAGCCTGATTCCTCCAGCTCCATTTTTTTCCCTCAAGACTGCTTTGGGTATTCAGGGTCTTTTGTGTCTCCATACAAATTTTAAGATTTTTTGTTCTAGTTCTATAAAAAATGCCATTGGTAATTTGATAAGGATTGCATTGAATCTGTAGATTGCTTTGGGTAGTATAGTCATTTTCACAATATTGATTCTTGCAATCCAAGAACATGGTATATCTCTCCATCTGTTTGTTTCATCTTTAATTTCTTTCATCAGTGTCTTATAGTTTCCTGCATACAGGTCTTTTGTCTCCCTAGGTAGTTTATACCTAGGTATTTTATTCTTTTTGTTGCAATGCTAAATGGGAGTGTTTCCTTAATTTCCCTTTCAGATTTTTCATCATTAGTGTATAGGAATGCAAGAGATTTCTGTGCATTAATTTTGTATCCTGCTACTTTAACAAATTCATTGATTAGCTCTAGGAGTTTTCTGGTGGCATCTTTAGGATTCTCTATGTATAGTATCATGTCATCTGCAAACAGTGACAGTTTTACTTCTTCTTTTCCAATGTGTATTCTTTTAATTCTTTTTCTTCTCTGATTGCCATGGCTAGGACTTCCATAACTATGTTGAATAATAGGGGTAAGAGTGAACATCATTGTCTTGTTCCTGATCTTAGCGGAAATGCTTTCAGTTTTTCACCGTTGAGAATGATGTTTGCTGTGGGTTTGTCCTATATGGCCTTTATTATGTTGAGGTATGTTCCCTCTATGCCCACTTTCTGGACAGTTTTTATCATAAATGGGTGTTGAATTTTGTCAAAACCTTTTTCTGCATTTATTGAGATGATCATATGGTTTTTATTCTTCAATTTGTTAATATGGTGTATCACACTGATTGATTTGCGTATGTTTAAGAATCCTTGCATCCTTGGAATAAATCCCACTTAATCATGGGGTATGATCCTTTTAATGTGTTGTTGGATTCTGTTTGTTAGTATTTTGTTGAGGATTTTTGCATCTATATTCATCAGTGATATTGGTCTGTAACTTTCTTTTTTTGTAGTATCCTTGTCTGGTTTTGGTATCAGGGTGATGGTGACCTGATAGAATGAGTTTGGGAGTGTTCCTTCCTCTGAAATTTTTTCGAAGAGTTTGAGAAGGATTGTTGTTATCTGTTCTCTAAATGTTTGATAGAATTCACCCGTGAAGCCATCTGGTCCTGGACTTTTGTTTGTTGGAAGATTTTTAATCACAGTTTCAATTTCATTACTTGTGATTGGTCTGTTCATATTTTCTATTTCTTCCTGGTTCAGTCTTGGAAGGTTATACCTTTCTAAGAATTTGTCCATTTCTTCCAGGTTGTCCATTTTATTGGCATAGAGTTGCTTGTAGTAGTCTCTTAGGATGCTTTGTATTTCTGTGGTGTCCATTGTAACTTCTCCTTTTTCATTTCTGATTTTATTGATTTGAGTCCTCTCCCTCTTTTTCTTGATGAGTCTGGCTAATGGCTTATCAATTTCGTTTATCTTCTCAAAGAACCAGCTTTTAGTTTTATTGATCTTTGCTATTGTTTTCTTTGTTTCTATTTCATTTATTTCTGCTCTGATCTTTACGATTTCTTTCTTTCTGCTAACTTTGGGTTTTGTTTGTTCTTCTTTCTCTAGTTCCTTTAGGTGTAAGGTTAGATTGTTTATTTGAGATTTTTCTTGTTTCTTGAAGTAGGCTTGTATTGCTATAGACTTCCCTCTTAGAACTGCTTTTGCTGCATCCCATAGGTTTTATATCATCGTCTTTTCATTGTAATTTCTCTCTAGGTATTTTTTGATTTCCTCTTTGATTTCTTCAGTGATCTCTTGGTTATTTAGTAACGTATTGTTTAGCCTCCATGTGTTTGAGTTTTTTACGTTTTTTTACCTGTAATTGATTTCTAACCTCATAGCATTGTGGTCAGAAAAGATGCTTGATATGATTTCAATTTTCTTAAAATTACTGAGGCTTGATTTGTGACACAAGATGTGATCTATCCTGGAGAATGTTCTGTGTGCACTTGAGAAGAAAGTGTAATCTGCTGTTTTTGGTTGGAATATCCTATAAATATCAATTAAATCTACCTGGTCTATTGTGTCATTTAAAGCTTGTGTTTCCTTATTAATTTTCTGTTTGGATGATCTGTCCATTGGTGTAAGTGAAGTGTTAAAGTCCCCTACTATTATTGTGTTACTGTCAATTTCCTCTTTTATAGCTGTTAGCAGTTGCCTTATGTATTGAGGTGCTCCTATGTTGGATGCATATATATTTATAATTGTTATATCTTCTTCTTGGATTGATCCCTTGATCATTATGTAGTGTCCCTCCTTGGCTCTTGTAACATTCTTTTTTTTAAAGTCTATTTTATCTGATATGAGTATTGCTACTCCAGCTTTCTTTTGATTTCCATTTGCATGGAATATCTTTTTCCATCCCCTCACTTTCAGTCTGTATGTGTCCCTATATCTGAAGTGGGTCTCTTGTAGACAGCATATATATGGTCTTGTTTTTGTATCCATTCAGCGAGCCTGTATCTTTTGGTTGGAGCATTTAATCCATTCACGCTTGAGGTAATTTTCGATATGTATGCTCCTATTACCATTTTCTTAATTGTTTTCGGTTTGTTTTTGTAGGTCCTTTTCTTCTCTTGTGTTTCCAACTTAGAGAAGTTCCTTTAGCATTTGTTGGAGAGCTGGTTTGGTGGTGCTGAATTCTCTTAGCTTTTGCTTGTCTATAAAGCTTTTGATTCCTCCATCGAATCTGAATGAGATCCTTGCCTGGTAATCTTGGTTGTAGGTTCTTCCCTTTCATCACTTTAAATATATAATGCCACTCCCTCTGGCTTGTAGAGTTTCTGCTGAGAAATCAGCTGTTAACCTTATGGGAGTTCTTTGTATGTTATTTGTCGTTTTTCCCTTGCTGCTTTCAATAATTTTTCTTTGTGTTTAATTTTTGATAATTTGATTACTATGTGTCTCAGCATGTTTCTCCTTAGGTTTATCCTGCCTGGGACTCTCTGTGCTTCCTAGACTTGGGTGGCTATTTCCTTTCCTATGTTAGGGAAGTTTTTGACTATAATCTCTTCAAATATTCTCTCAGGTCCCTTCTCTCTCTCTTCTCCTTCTGGGACCCCTATAATGCTACCCGGATGTTGCTGCATTTAAGGTTATCCCAGAGATGTCTTAGGCTGTCTTCATTTCTTTTCATTCTTTTTTCTTTATTCTGTTCCGCGGCAGTGAATTCCACCATTCTGTCTTCCAGGTCACTTATCCTTTCCTCTGCCTCAGTTATTCTGCTAATAATTCTTTCTAGTGTATTTTTCATTTCAGTTATTATATTGTTCATCTCTGTTTGTTTGTTCTGTAATTTTTCTGGGTGTTCTTTAATTCTTCTAGGTCTTTGTTAAACATTTCTTGCATCTTCTCAATCTTTGCCTCCATTCTTTTTCCGAGGTCCTGAATCATCTTCAATCATTATTCTGAATTCTTTTTCTGGAAGGTTGCCTATCTCCACTTCATTTAGTTGTTTTTCTGGGGTTTTATCTTGTTCCTTCATCTGGTACATAGCCCTCTGCCTTTGCATCTTGTCTATCTTTCTGTGAATGTGGTTTTTGTTCCAGAGGCTGCAGGACTGTAGTTCTTCTTGCTTCTGCTGTCTGCCCTCTGGTGGATGAGGCTAACTAAGAGGCTTGTGCAAGTTTCCTGATGGGAGGGACTGGTGGTGGGTAGAGCTGGCTGTTGCTCTGGTGGGAAGAGCTCAGTAAAACTTTAATCTGCTTGTCTGCTGATGGGTGGGGCTGGGTTCCCTTCCTGTTGGTTGTTTGGCCTGAGGCGACCCATCACTGGAGCCTACCTGGGCTCTTTGGTGGGGCTAATGGCGGACTCTGGGAGGGCTCACGCCAAGGAGTACTTCTCAGAACTTCTGCTGCCAGTGTCCTTGTCCTCACAGTGAGCCACAGCCACCACCGCCACCCCCCACCCCTGCAGGAGACCCTCCAACACTAGCAGGTAGGTCTGGTTCAGTGTCCTACGGGGTCACTGCTCCTCTCCTGGGTCCCGATGCGCACACTACTTTGTGTGTGCCCTCCAAGAGTGGAGTCTCTGTTTCCCCAGTCCTGTCGAAGTCCTGCAATCAAATCCCACTAGCCTTCAAAGTCTGATTCTCTCAGAATTCCTCCTCCTGTTGCTGGACCCCCAGGTTGGGAAGCCTGACGTGGGGCTCAGAAACTTCATTCCAGTTGGTGGATTTCTGTGGTATAAGTGTTCTCCAGTCTGTGAGTCACCCACCCAGCAGTTATGGGATTTGATTTTACTGTGATTGCACCCTTCCTACCATCTCACTGTGGCTTCTCCTTTGTCTTTGGATGCGGGGTATCTTTTGGGGTGAGTTCCAGTGTCTTCCTGTTCTTGATTGTTCAGCTGTTAGGTGTGATTCTGGTGCTTTCGCAAAATGGAGTGCATGTCCTTCTACTCTGCCATCTTGAACCCATCTCTCCAGAGGTTAAAAGTTTCTGCAGAGGAAGCAGCTTCTCTCTTTTTTCATAATTTTACAATACCCATTTTTGTCTTACTGCCTAATTCAGAAATGCCTCAAGCGAAAAACTCTGAAAAACTCTTTTGTCATAAAACCTATTTGAGGGATGAAAAGAAATAGGGTTAAAATGAACATTTATTTAATGCACAATTTCAGGCCAGACAGCTCCACATCTGCCAAGCATATGCAGTCAAGCACAAGTTATGAAATACTGTATATTTGAATGCAGATATTAGTATGGAGACATTAAACACTTCCTGCACTATGCACGCCTTTATCACTAAGTGGAATTTCACATTTATGCTCTTCAGAATTATGTGGATTTAAACTGATATTATTGACTATTTTCTCTTGAACCTAATGAAAATCTTTGCAACTCAAAGCAATAGTGATGCTGCAATAAAACTGTCCCCCTGTGAAAATGCTTCCTGTTTAATTACTATTTCTAATGGGCCCTAAGAAGCTTAAAAATAAATCTATTTTAAGTCTGTCATGGATGAATTATTCCACATTTTCCTTGCTGATTTCAAAATGCAATACTCAAGCCACTAGCATAGTAGAGATTAAAATGAACAAATATACATGTAATATTTTTCAAACCAATAATTATTATTATTTTTTTTACAATGTAATTTTTTTTAATCAGTCATCAATTTTATACACATCAGTGTATACATGTCAATCCCAATCGCCCAATTCAGCACACCACCATCCCCACCCCACTGCGGTTTCCCCCCCTTGGTGTCCATACGTTTGTTCTCTACATCTGTGTCTCAACTTCTGCCCTGCAAACCGGCTCATCTGTACCATTTTTCTAGGTTCCACATACATGCGTTAATATACGATATTTGTTTTTCTCTTTCTGACTTAACTTCACTCTGTATGACAGTCTCTAGACCCATCCACGTCTCAAAAAATGACTCAGTTTCGTTCCTTTTTATGGCTGAGTAATATTCCATTGTATATATGTACCACATCTTCTTTATCCATTCGTCTGTCGATGGGCATTTAGGTTGCTTCCATGACCCAGCTATTGTAAATAGTGCAGCAATGAACATTGGGGTGCATGTGTCTTTTTGAATTATGGTTTTCTCTGGGTATATGCCCAGTAGTGGGATTGCTGGATCATATGGTAATTCTATTTTTAGTTTTTTAAGGAACCTCCATATTGTTCTCCATAGTGGCTGTATCAATTTACATTCCCACCAACACTGCAAGAGGGTTCCCTTTTCTCCACACCCTCTCCAGCATTTGTTGTTTGTAGATTTTCTGATGATGCCCATTCTAACTGGTGTGAGGTGATACCTCATTGTAGTTTTGCTTTGCATTTCTCTAATAATTAGTGATGTTGAGCAGCTTTTCATGTGCTTCTTGGCCATCTGTATGTCTTCTTTGGAGAAATGTCTATTTAGGTCTTCTGCCCATTTTTGGATTGGGTTGTTTGTTTTTTTAATATTGAGCTGCATGAGCTGTTTATATATTTTGGAGAGTAATCCTTTGTCCATTGATTTGTTTGCAAATACTTTCTCCCATTCTGAGGGTTGTCTTTTCGTCTTGTTTGTAGTTTCCTTTGCTGTGCAAAAACTTTTAAGCTTCATTAGGTCCCGTTTGTTTATTCTTGCTTTTATTTCCATTACTCTAGGAGGTGGATCAAAAAAGATCTTGCTGTGATTTATGTCAAAGAGTGTTCTTCCTATGTTTTCCTCTAAGAGTCTTATAGTGTCCAGTCTTATTACATTTAGGTCTCTAATCCATTTTGAGTTTATTTTTGTGTATGGTGTTAGGGAGTTGCTCTAATTTCATTCTTTTACATGTAGCTGTCCAGTTTTCCCAGCACCACTTCTTGAAGAGACTGTCTTTTCTCCATTATACATCCTTGCCTCCTTTGTCATAGATTAGTTGACCATAGGTGCGTGAGTTAATCTCTGGGCTTTCTATCCTGTTCCATTGATCTATATTTCTGTTTTTGTGCCACTACCGTATTGTCTTGATTACTGTAGCTTTCTAGTATAGTCTGAAGTCCAGGAGCCTGAGTCCTCCAGCTCCGTTTTTCTGTCTCTAGATTGCTTTGGCTACTCAGGGTCTTTTGTGTCTCCATACAAATTTTAAGATTTTTGTTCTAGTTCTGGAAAAATTGCCATTGGTAATTTGATAGGGTTTGCATTGAATCTGTAGATTGCTTTGGGTAGTATAGTCATTTTCACAATATTGATTCTTCCAATCCAAGAACATGGTATATCTCTCCATCTGTTGGTATCATCTTTAATTTCTTTCATCAGTGTCTTATATTTATTTTGAATAGGTAATATATGTAGAGGGTAGAGAGTTTGAAAGTTACAAAAAAAGGTAAATACAGCAAAATGTAAGCCTCCCTTCCACTCCTTTCCCCAGATACCCATTTTCTTTCTGGAAACAGCCATTGTTATAAGTTTATTATGCATGGATCTAAAAATGAAATAATAATAATAGCCACCATTTGTTGAATACTCACTCTGCACCAAGGTTCCTCACAAAAATGGTATGAGATAAGGACCGCTATTTTCCTCATTTTACAAATGATAGAACTGAGTCATACAAACATTAAGAATCTTTTTCAGGGTCACACTTTGTAGGTGGAAGAATTTTAGTTCAAACAAGAGGTATTACTCATATTTGTACAGGCTGTACTCAAACAGATACTATACTAGAGAAAATAGCTGAACTAGAGTAATAGTTACTAGGATAATTGAGATTTGATAAAACTTAACAATGATGCCTTTAAAGGGTCTTTAACAGTTAAGAACTAATTTACTTACTTATGAAGTAATATTTATTGAAAACCTACTATGGTCCAGGCACTGGAAACATACTTGCCATCCTCACATGAGAAATACAGGCAAGGGAAAAGCAACTACAATATTATGCAGTATACAGCATTGGGATCATGCCATAACAAAACTCTAAAATACGTGACGTTGATTCCAAGAGCATGTGGCAGATGAAAAGGAAACTGTTAGTAGAAATAGCAAGAAAATGATTGCAGGAGACTAGAAAAAAGATGAGGAAACTGCTACAGAAGCTTAAAAAATAGTGACCCATGTCATATAATATAGTGGTAAAAGTATCACCTGCAGTAACTTGAAAGATAGTCCACCCGGTAACCTGATGGACTTTTGGATTTGAGCAGAGATTTCTAGGAAGAAAATTGAGAGTGTTTATACTAGCTGAAGTATGAGGAGCTTCAAGAAAGAGATGGGCTCCAAAAACAACTGACCAATATGTAAGCAGAATTTAAGGAGATTATAGAGGGGCTAGAATTTGCCACTCTGGAATGTAAACTCTTATTTCCAGCTTCTCAAGCAAATAAAAGATTTTCAAATTAAGACATGGCCTAAAGATGAAGGATAAAATCAAAACTATGGCCAGAAGACACTTTTCTAAGGCTTCTAAGGAATTTAAATTGGTGCTTTCTTGGGCTGAACAAAATGGTTTCTCAAAAGCTTAAAGATGTAGGTCCACAGAAGCCTGATCCGAAAGTAGCAGTAAATTAGTCTAAAAAGAGAAGACTGTCTTGAAAACAAATGTGGCTTTGGCTTCTAGAGCATGGAGTGAACTTTCATCTGATATATAGAAAACTCCCAAAGTTCTTACGGGAATTGTACTAGCAAAAGTACTGCCAGCCTGGACTAATAGGGACCGTGACTATTCAATCGTAAAGAAGTTTCTGGGTTCCTAACTTTATACCGGCAGGAACAGGCTGAGAAAGTTGCTCAAAGGACATACAAGGAGATGAATTGGAATTGGACATTTGGAGTTTTAAGTGTCTGTGGGATATCAGAGCAGAGAAATCAGAGGAGTTGAACATGTGGTTCTAAAATTTAGGAGACAGGACTTCCCTGGTGGCGCAGTGGTTAAGAATCCGCCTGCCAATGCAGGGGACACGGGTTTGAGCCCTGGTCCAAGAAGATCCCACATGCCGCCGAGCAACTAAGCCCGTGTGCCACAACTACTGAGCCTGTGCTCCAGAGCCTGCAAACCACAACTACTGAGCCCACGCGCGGCAACTACTGAAGCCCATGCGCCTAGAGCCTGTGCTCCGCAGCAAGAGAAGCCACCACAATGAGAAGCCCACGCACTGCAACGAAGACCCAACACAGCCATAAATAAATAAATAAATAAAATAAAATAAAATAAATAAAATTTAAGAGACAGATCTGGGCTAGAGATATAAATTTGAGAATCATTAGCACGTATGAAATACCAAATTACAAATGCAAACTTTCAGCTTTGGTTGAAATACAGGCAAAATCTTGGGACCCCAACTGACAATGTTATTCAATGAGAATCTTTAACAGAAGCAGAAAATTGATGACACAAGTGCTTTTGAGGATGCAGAGCACTGGGCTAGTTTTACAACACTATCATAAAAGTCAGGTTCCCAGAAAGAAAACAAATTCACCCTAGATGGATTCAAATAAGACTTTAAGGAAAGGAGTAACAAGGAATGGGCAGAACTGAGGAGGACAGGGAATATCGAGGCACTGAGAGCTTTGCAGCAGTGGGGAAACATTATTACACCTATGACTAAAAAGTCAAGAGTAGGAAACAGTGTTTTTTGTTTTGTTTTAAAATATTTATGTTTTATTTATTTATTTATTTTGCCTGCATCGGGTCTTAGTTGAGGCACGCAAGATCTTTAGTTGCGGAGAGTTGCAGCATACCTGTGGGATCTAGTTCCCTGACCAGGGATCGAACCCGGGCCCCCTGCATTGGCAGCATGGAGTCTTAGCCACTGGACCACCAGGGACGTCCCCAAGAGACAGCGTTAATGGAACCTAGAGGGAGGCACTGCCCGGCAGAACATATAGTTGGGGAGTGACACAGCTACTGCCAGAGATATGGCACAGAGCAGGGAGCAGGCAGGGAAGAAATGCCCTGACCTTGCTCTCCTCTTGTGCTGTATCTCCAGCTGGTATACATGCCACTGGACAAGCCAAAGGGGCACAAGTGATATAGTCCTCAGAGGACAATTTTCCAAGGCATAAGGCAAGGGAGAGAAGGGCAGAGTGTATCCAGACAAGCAAATGGAAAATAATTAGCACAGGTTTTAGGTAAAGGAGAAGATTTAATAACATTTATAATTCAGGTATCAAAAATGCAAAAGAACGTATAGCACTAGCCAGGTGGGGAGAAGGCCATGTTGAATTTATATATGCAGTTTCTGTATCATAAATATGAATCACTGGACAGTTTGCTGAGAAGGACAAAGAGAACTTTTTTGTGATATTCTTCTTGTAATTACAAAAGAATTATCATCATCGTCATAGTCATCATCATCGCCTTCAAAATGTAACATTAACTCAAGACAATAGATACTACAAAGTTTGTTTTTCATGTTTGTTATGATAATTTGTGAATTACATCAGCATTGCATGAAACTGTATCTGTTAGAATGTTTGTTGTAAGAAATGACTCTACACACCTATGCTGTAATATGTCCCCAGTCAGCAGGAAATAGATTGCTAATAAGGATTCATGAACACATTTATTTTGGCTTTCTCCTTATAGACCTATTTAAACAAGATAATCTTTTAGATTCCAACAACTTCATGTCTAAACACAATGTCAAAGCATTTTTCCTACATGATATGGATGATAATTTCAGTCTGAAGAGCTGATGACATCAACCACAGAGCACTGACAATGAGAAGGAAAGATGCCTAGGAAACCCGGAGGAAGATCAACATTTAAGGGAAATGCAGACCAAAATGTAGCATGCAAAAAGACTGAGAAGGATAAACCAGAGACAAAGGAAGAATGTGGTGTCATGGAAACCCAGTGAAAAAAGAAGTGGTCCACATTTTTACATGCTGCATACAGATCAAATAAGGGGAAGACTGAAATGGTTCCATTCCAGTTTTAGCCACATGCACGTTATTGGTGACCACAGAGAACATACTTTTAGTAAGAGCAGAAGTAGAATGAATGAGAGATGCAGACATTAAAATGCTAAATATAGGTAACATTTTAGAGATGCTTGGCTCTAAAGAGAAGAATAAAGACTAGTAGCTGAAGGAGGGAGTGGGGGACAGGGGGGCTGTTTCTCAGTTTGGTTCCATTTAGTTGGTTTTTAACTGGTACAGAGTACTGAGCACAGTAAAATGCTATCGGGAAAAAATGAATGGAGTGAGAGAAGCTGAATCTACAAAAGAGAAAACAGTTAATCAACGAATGGAACATGGCATCTGTTACAAAGTAGATGCTCAGTAAGTCTTTGCCAAATAAATGACTGAATTCCTTTACAAGAAATGAGGTATTTAATCCAGAAACCAAGTGAAGAAATTGTCTGTAGACAGGAGGCACAATATCTCTTCCATCAAAAAGGCAAAAAATGAGGACATGAGTGTGGATGCAGTTCATTTGGTAGATGTGGTGTCAAGAATTTGAGAAAGTTCCATTGGATGATTTCTATTTTCTCTGTGAAATGAAGATGAGATCATCTGAGAAAAATAAAATAAAATCTGAGGAGTGGTAGATTGGAAGGACTGAGAAGAATGAAAAAGGTTTATGAATAGTCTCTTGTGTTCTGAAAGGATGCTTCAGAGAGAAGCTCCTTTAAGCAGCTGCCAGCCTCTGCAGTATGCGTGGTGGCTCACGAAAGAGGTTGCCCAGCGTATATACTCCCTGTACAGGGCCTCAGGGCTGAATCAGGTGAACTCACCATCATCTGGCATCTTTCCCTGTTCCTCCCTCACTTGAAACTCTTAGCCACAGTCTTCAATATTTTTTCTCTCCTTTGTTTTCCTGACATCGTTCCACCAGATTTGGTAGAGAGCTCCCTGGGAGTCCATGACCTTTGACAATTCTGCCTCCTAAACAGGACAATGTTCCACGGTTCCACTTGAGGACACTTTTCGTAGCTCATTACAACTCTGAGACCTGCCTAGCCAGATACTGACCCTATCACCAGGGCACCCACTAACCTTCAAAGGAGCAAACTGGGCGTAAGGTCTAAGAAGGGGGCTAAGCCTACTTCATTGTCTATCTAGTCTCTTCACACAGAGCTTGAGTCATCTTTGCCCTCAAGCCCCTGCTCTGGGCTGCTTAAGTCCTAAGGGCTTCAGTTCCTCTACTCACCCAAGTACCTGACGGTGGAAAGGACCTCTCCCTTTGAGAGGAGATCCTGCTTGAAATCTACCTCAATATGACCTTAGCCCATGGCCTCAACAAGGAAACTCTATTAGGTTATAACACAGAAAGCCTAACACGCCCCCCCAAAGAGAAAATAGTCATAAGATAGGCAGCTTTGTTACAAGTCAGAGGAACTCCTAAATCTGTATAAGGATAAATAGTACAATATTCTGTTCAACACAAAAGTTGAAGAGAAAAATGAATAAACTATATGTCCATTGTAGTCATTACCTAACCAATAAATGATGTGTATATAAAGTATTTTAGACAAACTCTAGGGAATTTTAAGTCAGTTCTCAACAAAATTTCAGAGGATGCAACACAAATTCTTGAATAACATATGTAGCTTCGTAGGAAACTTTGCCAAATAACTGATTATCTAGTATTGAGATTATGTAAGAGAAAACACTGAAAAAGGTGGCCTAGGGAATTTATTTTCAGCAAATGTGGAGGGAGAGGGCGAGAGAAACAAAATGATGGCTGAGAAATTAAAAGCACTCTGAGAAGCAGTGGGACCATCTCTGGATTATATAGTTACTAAATTTTCTCATCACTTTGCTCTAATGTATATGAAAAAAGTTATTTAGACCAGGCAGTATTTTTTATGGTTATGGCTATAACTCTAGAGGAGAATTATTCATCTGTTTTGGATCATTAAACTCAATATGTGCATTTGATTAAAATTCCACTCTTCTCTCAGCTACCCATTATGATACTCCCTGTTTTAAAGTAATTCTCCCCTGTTAAGAGTGATGCATTGCTTTCCTATTTAAAAAAGAAAAGAAAAGGCAGTGAGAGGGAGATCTCAGAAAGAGGCTATTTTTTTCTTGTTACTTTGCAAAAACAGCAGCAGCAGAAGTCCTGGAACAGGGAAGCTAGAAAATCTATCTTTTTGAACCCTCCTCTCTCATAAAAAGTAAAGGGAAACTTATTTTCAAAATAAGCAATAGAAAAAATTTGGCCAAGTACCATGCAAAATTATTATCTTTAAAAGGAGAATAAGAAGCAGAATAAAATCCCCATAAACCATGACAAAAACACTTTGAAAAGACATGGCAACCCAATGTGAAACTATAAAATCTAATATTTCAAAGTAAGCTAAAAGAAATTTTAAAAAGTATAGAAGCTATGAAAGAATAACGTAAATCAGCATTAGAGAAACTCAAAAATAGCAAAACCAGAATCTGGGGTTATAAAGCAAGGAAGCTGAGACCTTTGTTGAGTTTCTCTCTGCCATTTCTTTCATCTGGCCCTTCAAACATCAACTTGAGCCCATTATACTCTAGGCTAACTCTGCCTTTGCCATGAGCCTCTGCAGTGCTGACATGCAATAGCAGATTAAGCACATGGTAGCTTTCATTGAACAAAAGCCAGTGAGAAAGCAGAAGAAATAGAGGCAAAAGCAAAGAAAAGGTAAAAGGTTGAGAAAAGTTATCTTGTGCAAACAAAGACTGAAAATTAGAAATTATTATGAAAAGAAAGAAATGCAGTTTGTGCAGCAAAAAGAAATGTCCACCGTGACAAATCAAAGCAAGTTCAAAAGTCCTTTGAGCCGAGATATGACCATATTACAGACCTAAGTAAAGCAAAATACACTTAGCAAGGTGGTAAAAGTACAACAAGACACCAAGTGAGGCTGTAAGCACTGGTCCTCCAGGGTTTGTACTTGTTGCTATGGCCCCTAATGACTCTTCCTTACAGGAATCGAGACCTCCTGCTGGTAGAGGTTGAAGTGCAAAAAGAAATCCTTATATATAAAACTACCACCAAAAAAAGATGCTGATGTCTAAATTGATCAAGGGGCCTACCTGTCTGAGTAAACAGCTGGCCATTTTGAAATCGTGATGGAGATCACAAAATAAAGGTTTCCAACACCCTAAAAAGCCAGCTGGATCTCACAGTTCTAGAAGGATGCTAAAGTACAGTGAACCTTGTTTGGTGTGATACCAACAGAAAGTTTTTGGATTAAGCCTTTTTTTTTTAATTTATTTTTGGCTGTGTTGGGTCTTCATTGCTGCACGAGAGCTTTCTCTAGTCGTGGCGAGCATGGGCTACTCTTCGTTGCGGTGGGCAGGCTTCGCATTGTGGTGGCTTGTCTTGTTGCTCTAGGTGCGTGGGCTTCAGTAGTTGCAGCACATGGGCTCAGTAGTTGTGGCTCACAGGCTCAGTAGTTGTGGCACACAGGCCTAGTTGCTCTGTGGCATGTGGGATCTTCCTGGACCAGGGCTCGAACCTGTGTCCCCTGCACTGGCAGGCGGATTCTTAACCACTGTGCCACCAGGGAAGTCCTGAATTAAGCCTTTGAGAGGTGGAGCTTACTCCACTGCTATATGACTACAATATGAAAGCATCTGATATTTGAAAAAACAAGATTTTCTATGTTACCTCCTCTTTGATGTTCTGATATTGTTCTATATTTATCAATGGAATGCCTCTTTTGTAGCTCTTGCCTTTGTTCTAATGATTAAGATCAGGAGAAAACTCACTTGAACAAACAGGAACATGACACTAATTCTAGAAGTTATTATACCATCTTCGGTGGTTTTGAGCATGAGGTAGAGGAGATCTGACAATCGTTGTATGACTTTCAGCCAGTCTTCTGCTCTCTCTCTAGTTTAGAGATTTTTAAGTATCTTGAAGTCTCTGCTCTTTGGAGTTAACCTGCCCGTGGCAAGCATTCATTGCAGCAGTGGGTACTTCACCATTTGGGCTTAGGAGTTTTCCTCATATATAAATGTGCTTTATTTAGTGATACAAAAAGTTTATGTGGAGAAAAAAATGAGAGAACTCAGGAAATAATTCAAAAATTTTTAAGGAAGCATATATAAGGAGAAACACAAGAACAAATAAAAACAACAAGTAATGACAGAAATAGAAGATTAAAAGGAAGAAAATGTTAAAATTCAAAAAGAAATGAAGAAAGAGGTGAAAAGGATTTGAGAGAAAGTGACAGGTATAGAAAACAGTCAGAGAAGTTCCTACAGATGCATACCAGAAGTGCCCAAAGAAGAGAACCAAATCAATGGAACAGAACAAATATTAAAAGCCTATAATCCAACAAAATTTTCCAGAAGTAAAAAAAAAAAAACAAAAACTTGAACATACATCTTGAAAAGCACACTATGTACCTGGAAAAACTAACCCAAAATGACCAACATCAAGACTTATTTTAGTAAAACTAATGAATTTTAAAGAAAAACTTTAAGTATTCGTTTTGTATCTAGACCAAAACATACAAATCATTTATAAGGGAAGTGATATCAAATTGTCATCAGATCTTTTTACAGCAACCCTTTATAATTGAAGACAATGGAGTAACATATGCAAAACACTCAAGGCAAGAAAATGTGAGCCAAGGGTTTTATATCCATGCAAACTGACATTTAAGTATAAGGAACATATAGAAACTGTTGTGAACATTCAAGATGTACAGAATCTCAGGCATGTACTCGCGCATGTAAGAATTCAAACTCCATCTTAAAGGGGGTAGTTACTACTCAGCTCTAGCCAATTACTGGCACTGGAGAATGTACATGTAGTATTTGGGGTCTTCCAGTTTTTTAAAAAGACTCTCAAATTAAAAGAAAAACTTTGTGGAAACCAAAAGATCATCTCTGATGAACAATTAGATATGTGACTTTTAAACTGAGGCTAAAGAAAACCACCTATTTATTTATTTATGCATCCATTCATTCATTCAATATTCAGTTTTATTATTTGAAGTTTTAACAACTAGCACATAATTTATAATAAGGTATTTTAAAAAGATGATCACTTGATTTTATTATTTTACAACTTTATTCATGTTTCACATATACTAGAGTATAATTCCTATCTTCAGATGTACACCATGACTTGGGAGAGTTTTAATGTTTAGATTACTTATTCTGTTCACCTTACATATCCCTCAGTCTTACTGTCAATTTCTTTTTAAATGTTTTAGTCAAGTTAGTTTTTCCTAATGATTTGCATGTAAAACTACTTTTAGAAATTTGTTGGAGTCAAACAAGCTTCTTTTACTGCCTATTATGGAACAAACTGCTTACCAATTCATGTATCACAAATCAAAGTAAAAAAAGCACATTATCTGGCTCAAAGTATACTTTAATTATGGCAGTTGTGTATGATTGAGGCCAGCTGTATGATAAAAATTGCTCTATGATGTATCTTGGTCTCCCATCTTAGAGTAAGAACAAATATATTTGTAAACTAAAGGTACTAATATCTTTTGACTTTTTAATAAAACATGGTAAATTCTCAGGATATAAAAAATAATTTATATGGAAATTTTCACACAAAAAATACAATGGTATAACGAACCCAAATATACACATCACCCAACTCCAACAATTATTAATAAATAGTTAATCTTTCCCCGATCAATATCTAAATGTTTATGGGTAGGAAAAAACACCTCAGCTGATTTGTAGTCACCTTATAGTACTGAAAACCACTGCCACAAAAAGACTTACCTCCTCAAGGGCATGATCAATTTCATTCACCTCAGTATCCTTGGCTCTTGGTATATGTGCTACAGAGGAGACACCAAGTATATAAATGAATGGTTAGATGTCTATACTAGAAAGCAAGGGGTTTTTCACACCCAACTATGAGTGGTGTTTTTAGCAAGAAATAAAAAATACTGTCTTTCCTCAACCCCCAAACTAAGCTCCTGCTTCTACAGCATGACAGGGTTTGCACATGTTGGAAGGAGACAGTAAACAGTCTGCTTCTCTAGGGTTTCCCATTTGCCCTGCCATTCCTTTGGAAACTCCTATGGGCCAGAACGTTAATATCTGTCTGAATTCCTCCAACCTGTTGCTTAGTCATCATGGCTTAGAATCTAAAATCTGCCTACACGCTGCGGTTATGTGCTTGATAATAACAGTTCTTTAATAGCACATCTTAAATATTCCTTTGCCCTTTACCTTGGCACAGAAGTGTGAAACACAATGAGATATGTAAGTGCTTTTCTTTAACAAATGTTCTTCATATGCTGAAATAGTTAACTAGCCAAAGATTGATAGCTATTTTCTCCTATGGTACTTGGAATTCAAAAGAGCGTAAATCAGGATCAAGTTAATCAAGCTATGCGATTTGTAATATTCAGTATTTCTGTGTGCTATGAAATGGTGGTTAAATCAATAGCTAGCAGATCCCCTTATCAAATAACAGGACTAGTAAAATCAGCACACTCATTGGAGAATGACAGGTGAAATAGTAAAATTCCATTTAAATGATGGCACATAAGTTTCTTATTCAAATTTGAAAACCTTAATACTTAAACTCTGAAATTCTTCATCAGTATAGTAGAATGTATAGGCTAAATTTATACTAGCATCATTCATTTCATGAGAATTAATATTAATGAATTAGCATAAAAGCAAGTAGATTACTTCTTTAGGCGATCTATAAGAAGCTATTTAGCAAGTTACCTCTATACTTTTTAGATGTGTTTAATTATCCCTGTGCAGAAAAGAGTTAACATAGCACTCCTGACAGCTTATACTTAAAAAGGCCAGCTGACAAGGTTGGCCCTTGGTTGGCATCTGGGAACTTGGATTCCAGGAGTGTTCCCACCATTGACTGATATGAGTGGCTCACTGTGCCTAAATTGTTTGTACAAACAATGTAGTTATGAAACCCTCTGCATTCCTTCTGGGAGTCTGAAATTCGGTTACATGCCAGGCAGGGGAGCCTATATGATAAGCTCCAATAAAAAAATCTGGGTATTGAGTCTCTAATGAGCTTCCTTGGTTGGCAACATTTCACACAATTTGTCACAACTTGCTGGGTGAGAGATTAAGCACATCCTACATGACTCCCCTGAGAGAGGAATCTTGGAAGCTTGCATATGTTTACCCCAGATTTAGCCCCCTGTGCCTTTCCTCTTTGCTGCTTACACTTTGCATCCTTTCACTGTAATTAACTATAGCCATCAGTATGACTATATGCTGAGTTTTGTGAGTGCTCCTAATGAATTACCAAAACTGAGGGTGGTCTTGAGTACCCCCAACACAATCCCCTAATCTACTTTTAAAAGAATCACTTGATTTGAGGATTAATAATGTGCACCTCAACATATGATATAGCTTCTAAATGCATTACTAATGAAACCTTAAGGATTTCCTAAGCATTGTAAATCAAGAAATCTGTAACAATTGACTGTAATTATACCTTGTTCTGATTTTGGTTACAACGGTGTAGTCAACCTTACAGACCATTAATAAGGAATTCTCTTCTAGTTGTTGTCATGACGTTGCCCAAGATCACATCTGACCCATTGTAGAGTACCCTCTGTATCAGACAGGACCCATAGACAAAATTCAGATCTCTTTTAACTAAATTAGGTGTATCTTGAACTATATGTTTTACTTTTATCTTACCATGCCTCTCATGAGTGGTTGGGGGTTGTTTTTCTGGTTTGTTTTGTTTTTTTTTAACTTTAGAAAACTAATAGTTATTTGCAACCCAACCTAAACCATTGTACAGGATAGTATTCTATGCGTATGTTTCTCTGCACTGAAGTCAGCTATACTATTTTCCTACTCTTATCTTAATGTGTCCTAACTTCCCCAGTGTTTTTCTAACTCTCTTATTGCAGGTATTATTGCCAGACATTTCAAAAGTTTTCAGGTAAGCCATAAAGGAAGGAAGAAAAGGATTGAATATGTAACATGTCTAAAGAAAGAAGAGCGAAAAAAAAAGGGCAAGCAGTTAATACTGGAAAATGAAAATTAGTCAATTTATCACTAAGCACTAGATGGACCGGCTGTCAGATGTACTTTGGCCTCCTGGACAGATACACCTTATCCATGAAGGTGGGCGCATTGGGCTTGCATAATTCCCCTTCCTCTGATCTCAGGTTCATTGAGCGCCCTACTGATTTGCATTTCTCAAGGAGTGTTAATATGTTTTCAGGGTCTACTATGTTTCACATATGGCGTTCAGTTTTCACAGCAACCCCAGGAGTTGTTATCCCTGTTTTACAGCTGAGGAAATAGGTGGCCACTTCTGCCTGGGGTTGCCCCTCTGGCCTTCAAATATCCACAGGCAATTTTTTTCCCACACACAGAAAACACTACACATTTGTTCTGAGCCTGTAATGTTTAGACTATGCAATGAACTTGGGGGTACAGATACCTCTTTGAATGAATTAACAGCAATGTATAAAACTGCTCACATCACTTATTTGTTAAATGTTTCATTTGGCACAAGAAAATAGTACCTGCAGTCGGTTGAAAATTTCACTGTAAAAAAAGTTTGTCTTAAAATTTTTTTTTTTTTTTTTTTATTGGTAGTAGGGTTTTATTTATTTATTTTTGGCTGTGCTGGGTCTTTGGTTCGTGCGAGGGCTTTCTCTAGTTGCGGCAAGTGGGGGCCACTCTTCATCGCGGTGCGGGGACCGCTCTTCATCGCGGTGCGCGGGCCTTTCACTATCGCGGCCCCTCCCGTTGCGGGGCACAGGCTCCAGACGCGCAGGCTCAGTAGTTGTGGCTCACGGGCCCAGCTGCTCCGTGGCATGTGGGATCTTCCCAGACCAGGGCTCGAACCCGTGTCCCCTGCATTAGCAGGCAGACTCTCAACCACTGCGCCACCAGGGAAGCCCTGTCTTAAAATTTTTATTAGCTACCTCCAGCACTTCAGGATTTTAAAAACATTTCTTTTTCATTACTTATTTAGTTCAATATAAAACTTTAAATCAGCATATATTGAACAATCAATCAACCTGTAATTTTAAGCACTGTAATACTACTAAAGTTTGTTTGTTGCATCAAAAATGACCACGAGATAGGTAATACATAACAATGTTTTTATATTTTGGAGATTCTTAAAGAATTTATATTATCAAATAAAAGTGGTATTTTGTTTCATTTCAAATATTATGTTAGTCTCTAATTTTAAGAGAGCCAGCAATTTTAATTGTAAAATAGTAATTCTGCCACTTACTGCCCATAAAAGAAGGACAAATAAGACAGAAAACTGACAAAATTCAAAAATCTTTATCAAAGTGCAGGATCTCCATTTGATGCACAGTTGTCTCGATCATATCCAAATACAGATCCATGTTGGAACCAAAAGTCAACATATCTGCCCACCCCCTACACACCCAACACACATTGGTGGAGCAGAGACAGGAGAACACAAGGAAGAATTCCATCTCATTTACTTACTTATTTACTTACTGGAAAGAGATGAATGGGAGACACAGCTGTCACTGGTCCACAGCAGTGATGAAATCCTGCCAGGAAGGCATGAAGACCTCCTGCCCAAGGTCACATAACTAACTCAATTTGTTCTGTCTTCAAAATGGATAATAGGGGGACTTCCCTGGTGGTCCAGTGGCTAAGACTCTGCACTCCCAATGCAGGGGGCCCAGGTTCAATCGCTGGTCAGGGAACTAGATCCCACATGCTGCAACTAAGAGTTTGCATGCCACAACTAAAGATCCCGTGTGCCACAACTAAGAACTGGCACGGCCAAATAAATAAATATATATTTTTTAATGGATAAAAAATTCTCCACTCTACCACAGTGTGTAATAGGCTGACCCGCTGATTTTTATTATTAGTTATTAAATATCTGACTCCCCCAATAGATTATAAGCCCTGTGAAAATTGTCTGTTCACCACTATATGCCAAGTGATTAGCAAAGTGTCTGACACTTCAGAGATGTTCAATAAATATTTGTTGAATGAACGAACAATATAACTACTACAGACTACTTAGCCATTATATTTTCAGTGTAAATTAATAAATAAATATTTTGAGTTATATACCCATCTTCACTGAATTTGGTCAGCATGAATCATTCCTCCTGAGGCAAGATCATTGGACGGATTGAGTCTCTTGAGATGTTGGACTAGTGGACCCAACTACATCATCTAGCAAAATGCTATGTACCATAGGTTTACTGCTTGTTTGTTTGTTTGTTATTACTTCAGAAGCACAGACGAATACTGGATTAATCATTTAATTGTAGTTCTTGGTTTGTGGCACACTTTCATCATTGGTCTAAACCTAGCTCTCTTTTATTTTAATGTATTTTATGTGTTTATTTAATGATATGATAAACACCATGAACTTATTTCCCAACATGAATAAGTGGACATTACCAGTAATTTACATCTACTGTAGGTTCCTCTTCTATCCTGCCTCTAACTTCTCCCTGTCTTGAAACCTAGAGGTAACCAATCACCTTGGTTTTGCTTTTCATTCCCTTAATTTATTTATCTTTATGTTTTTACATATATATATTCAGTATTATGTTACTAAGATTAATTTATGACGTTGCGTATACTTTTTGCTCATTAATTTTCTCTCAGTACAATATTCCATTGTGAAAACATACCACTCTTTATTTATCAGTTCTCCTGTCCACAGTCATATGGGCTGTTGCCAGATGAGGGCAACTTCTGGATCGTGCCCTTAAAGCATCCCTTCTAGTGGAATTTGTGTGTGAAGCCAGGAGTTGGTACAACCACCCTGAACTCGTTGAAGAAGCTGTACAGTAAGAACAGTAGAGTTATAAGATAGAAGTGTAGGTCCTTGATGTCTTCAAGCAGAACAAACGGCTCGGACATGATAAATAATTTTGTCTAATTTAAGCCATCGTCATTTTGGGATTACTACCACAGCAGCTGATAACCTAACACATATTTTGTACCTAAAAGTGAGATGCTACTGGAATAAAACGTGTAACAGGAGGCACTGGTAGTCAGGCAACAGGTGGTGAGG
The DNA here is from genome assembly GCF_009873245.2 of Balaenoptera musculus. Lineage (NCBI taxonomy): Eukaryota > Metazoa > Chordata > Mammalia > Artiodactyla > Balaenopteridae > Balaenoptera > Balaenoptera musculus. Next base: position 49,208,897 of record NC_045802.1, read on the forward strand.
TTACCGTGGACGGGAACGGTGGTGACTCATGCTACGGCAAAACATCTGATAAAACTATCACCATATGATACTTAAGTTGCAGACCACGTGCTTATAGAGCCTATAGCTCTAAGGCAGTGTTTCTTAACATAGGTCCTCTTGGCATTTGGGGTAAAATAACTTTTTGTTGGTCAATAATACCCTAGGCATTGTAGGATGTACAGCTCCCCACCCATAAAATGCCAGCAGTGTGAACTGAAAATGATTCAGTGATCTTATATACTAGCCGCAGGCAATATAACAATCAAGAACTTCCTCATACATTCCCGCATGCCCCTTACAGGAGATAGACTGCCCCCAGGTAAGAACCACTGCACTAGAGGAACTAACTAGAAAAAATGGTAGAACGCTGATGTGTTGGCTCCTTCTTGCCACTTTTGGCAAAATTCTGCAAGAGAGAGCAGCTCAGGCTAGGTTTACGTGCAGAGATGGAGGGAACTTCCCTTTGGAAGAGAGGTTCTGTTTGTGGCTGGATGCAGAAGGGTGGGACTTTGGGATTGTCTTCCCTTGGGAAGGATAAACATGTTCTGCAAGTGGAAGGAAGGATGCCTGTAGTTGGTAGACAAGGAGGAAGACTAGCAATGATGGCTGGCTTTCCTTAGAATCCCTTTTCTCCCTGTAGCATAGCAATAGAACTTTTAACTGGGCACACAGCTACCCCGCTAGACATTTTCTAGTCTCCTTGGCAGTTAGAAGTGGCTACATGAATAGGTTCTTCCAATGGGATGTGAGTAGAATGAGGTGTGTAACACTCAGGACGTGAGTTTATACGGAGAAGTACGCCCTTCCGCCTCCCTCCCTCTCTTCTGCTGGCTGGTATGTAGGCATGACGATAGAAACAGGAGCAGCCATGCTTTTCACAAGATGCAAGCCATGTGTTGAGGATGGCTGGTCAACTACACAGAAGGAGCCTGGAGCCCTTGATGACTGGAGCCCTCTCTAGCCACCATACCAACTCTCTTATTTAGCCCATCTCACCGGGAAGACACATGCACTCTCTTGCATCCATGATCTCATATATATTATCTTGCCCTGTTTGTTAGCTGGTTCAAGTTGTAAACTGAAGTGATAATAACATTAGCTGAGTTCAGGTCATCATTTTCACCAATCCTAAAACATAAGCTGGACTTTGTGGTCTGACCTATCTCAGCAGCAGAACTCTTTTCTTTCAGATTTCTAAATTTCCCCCCAGTTTTACTGAGATATAATTGGTATATAACATTGTATTAATTTAATGTGCACAACATAATGATTGGATAATGTATATATTGGGGGATGATCACCACAATAAGTTTACATCCATCATCTCACACAGTTACATTTTTTTTCTTGCGGTGAGAACTTTTAAGATCTACTCTCTTAGCAACTTTCAAATATATAGTACAATATTGTTAACTATAGTCACCATGTTGTGCATCAGACTTCTAAGCGTTTTGTTTTTTAATTTTTAATTTTTAAAGTTTTTTTTTCTTCCTGTTTTATTGAGCTATAACTGACATACAATACTATATAAGTTTAAGTGTACAGCATAACGATTTGACGGACAAATATCATGAAAGACTTCTAAGTTTTAATGATCTCAAAATCTACAATACATAACCTATCTAGCACCCAGACCTTGGTTTCTAGTACCACTGTCTAATAAAAAGAATGAGGGTTCTTTGGGAGAAATGACTGATTCAAATACACAAGGTGAGCCTGGAGCATCTTGTAGTGTAAGTGTCAGAAAGTAGTGCTCAAAAAATTTTTTTTAAACTTGGCGGGGGTGTGTCAAAGGGGCACAGGAGCCAAAGGAAAGAGCTCCCAAGAGTCAAAGTTGGAATGACTTGAGGAAAAAATGTATTCAATTGTAACCCCAAGTATAAAATAAATATCCATGAGTTTGTACTGTTACAGATAAATGACTGAGTACATTAATAATGGGGAGAAGAGACGAATCTCTCTCCCAGAAGAATTCTAAATAAAATATGTAGATACTTCACCATAAAAGAAGGTGAACATAACTCCACATTCCTTAAGCATAGCCTGCAGGTAGTGACTTCCTTCCAAGAGTAAAGTATGGAAAAAAGCAGATGGACAAGTAACTTTACAGCGGAGAAACAATCATTGCTTCAGCCAGGTTATCAATATCCACGTGAACGCTCGTAAGTCATGTCGCTAGTATGTACCCTTGATATGAAGTGAGGAAAATGCACTTTCTATCTGTGATACCCATAACTCCAGTTCAGAAAAACATCGGACGGATCCCAAATGAGGCAAATCCTACAACGTACCTGACCAGTTTGAGTAGTCCTCAAAACTGCCAAGGTCAACAGAAATAAGGAAAGTCTGAGAAACTGTCGCAGACAAGAGAAGCTTAAGGAGACATGATGACTAAATGTAATATCATGTCCTAGATGGGATCCTGGAACAGAAAAATATATTAGGTATAAACTGAGGAAACCTAATGTATCAATAGTGGTTCATCAATTATAACAAATGTACCATAAGATGTTAATAGGGGAAATGGTGTGGGGTATATGGGAACTTTCTGTACTATCTTTGCAATTTTTCTATAAATCTAAAACTTGAAAGAAACAGAGTTTATTTTTTAAAATCTAAAGTACAAAATAAATTTTTAAAATTATTTGAAAAAAATTATTTGAAAAGATAATTCTGCTTAAGTACTTTTAAAAACGAAGCACCAGCATGATGGAAATTTCAACGCCTTTAATTTAATGTGACTATCTTGCCTTCTTTCCACATAAATCTGATATGTATGTTAACCTGTCTTGGTAGCAGAATATCTGAAAATATTTGGGTTTTGCTTGATGAGCTTGGGGATAATCTATTTCTTTTTAGAAACTAAATGCTCATTAATACATTTTCCAACTTGAGAATCAAGTATTTTCCAAAAGTTTACATTTAAGTCAAGTGTTTGAAACTTGAAACACATTTTCCCACAGAAATGTTGTTACAAACAGTGGTTAATTCCCAGGTCAGCCAGGTGAAGCTCATTAAACTCATAATAAGCAAAATAGACATCTTCAGTGAAAATAGTGTAAAACTATATTATGAAAAAAACTTGCCTTTCAAATTCAAAAGATAAATTTAAACATGCAATTTAAATTTATTCTAATCAAATCCATCACCCAGTGTTTGAGCCAAGGGCTTTCTTTGGACCTCTTTGTAACACTGCAAATGAGGAGGGGGAGGAAGATGGAGGGTGTTAAACTGGGGTGAGTGGGAGATGGAAAGACCATAAGCACAGTCTGGGAAGGCAAGTGTGTGGTTTTGACCCCGATTGGGTGGGCAGGTTTCTACTTTGATTTCTGGGGATACAATGAAGTTGCTATCCCAAAGGACTTGAGAAAGGGATAGAAAGGGGACTTTGCCTTCTCCTAATCCTAAATCTTTAGTGTGCTACTATGCAGAGGGTGGGTAATAGAGTAGTCTATGGGCAGCTGGTAAGGATGAATGCCCAGTCGGCTGACTCTTCAAGCTGGTGGGACCTGAGTACATGGGTAGACAGCAGTAGGCAGTGGACCCGGGCTCCTCACAACAGTATGCTACCGAGCAGAGGACCAAGAAAGAAAGTGGATTCACGTAGGAGATTGCAGAAATGCTGACAGGGTGTGAAGAGGACTTAAATTCCCAACAGGGAGGCTCAGAAGGGGAAACAAAGGTAAGCGGAAGAAATGAAGTTTCTTGCAGTGATACCAGCCAAAATATCAGACCCAGCTGCGGTCGTGATTTCTATAGCACAGCAAGGCCTACGTTTGATGTATTTCAGGTTTGTCTATCCTGATTTGGAGACACACTATACCATTTGTTAAAATAAGGATACACTGTACCACAAAAAGAACTATAAGAACTTTTCAGAAGCATAATTAAAAAGCAAACATTTTTATCAAGTATTTCTTAAAAACAATGATACATATTTTTTTATAATGCATTATGGATTTAAAAAAATTTTTTTAACTGCTCTTCCTCTCCCTCTCCAGATACCCTCTCCATCAATGCTTACAGCATGGTAAATATCTCTCCTTAATTTTCCTCATTTTCCATTAAGAATTCAAATATATATTGAGTGCATTTTACAGTTTTATGAAACAATATGTGTTGATAATAGCAAATGTATTGTTAATACATATTGATAACGGCAGGTATATGATATGCTGTAACATAGATATGATGAATTTATTCAACCATTTCTTTATTGACAGTCACTGCTCCCTTTATTTTACTTTTCACCACTTGGGGAAATGCTACAATAAAAATCTTCATACAAATATCTTGTGTTATTCAAGTTTATGCTCACTTGCTGTTGTAACGAACACTCTAAAAATCTCATCAGCTTACCACAACAAGAGTTTGTTTGTTTGTTTCTAGCTCACATCACTGGTGCAAGTCAGGCTGTTACTATGAGTTTGCCTCCAATCGTGATTCAGGGGCTCCATCTTATGGTTTCCCTATCTCAGATCTCTTCATTTCCAGCAGTCAACACGGGAGAGAGCTTGGAAGACAAGGAAAGGTTTATGACAAAGACTGGATGTATGTTAGGACACTTCTGCCCAGATTCCACTGGCTACAACCCAATCATGAGGTCCCAACCTAATTGCAAGGGAGGCTGGGAAATGCAGTCTTCCTGTGTGCCCTAACAGGAACTGGATGAACATTTAGTCAATTTTGCAAATATTTTTATATACAGTAAGTCCCCTACATATGAACGAGTTCCGTTCTGAGAGCGCATTCGTTAAGTCCAATTTGTTTGTAAGTCCAACAAAGTTAGCCTAGGTACCCAACTAACACAATCGGCTATATAGTACTGTACTGTAATAGGTTTATAATACTTTTCACACAAATAACATAAAAAACAAACACAAAAAATAAAACATTTTTAATCTTACAGTACAGTACCTTGAAAAGTACAGTAGTACAGTACAACAGCTGGCATACAGGGGCTGGAATCGAGTGAACAGGCAAGAAGAGTTACTGACTGGAGGAGGGAGAGGAGGTGGGAGATGGTAGAGCTGAAGGATCGTCAGCAATAGGAGACAGAGAGCAAGCTGCAATTTCACTCACGCCTGACGTGGATGGCACAGGTTCTGGTTCTGTGATGGATTCAATTCTACCTACCTTCTTGCTTCTGGACATCCTGGGCTTGAAATAAAGATACTATACTACTGTACTCTATACAGTACTGTACAGTAAAGTACACAAAAGCACAACCACTTGAAGAGGATGTACACACATGACAACGTACCCCAGACACGTGAACTAACTTACGTGACTGGACACGCGAACGCACGTTCGCATCTTTGAAAGTTCACAACTTGAAGGCTCATATGTAGGGGCCTTACTGTATGGTGGCTTTACTCCAAAGGATATATTTCTGGACTGAAATTTCTGGGCTGTGAAATTCTATATAATGTGTGTATGTCTATCACTTCGCAAAAAAGGCCATGATAACTCCTATTTCTGTCAGCAGAGGAGGAATATTCAGCACCTTTCTTGCTTTTCTAAATCTCCCTTCCAAAGGTACTAAAAGACTAGAAACTCCATTGACCAGATTCCTGTGTCAACAGGGTCCTGGTTTAACTTCCACCAATGAGAGGCACTCTCACTGAAACTAGAAAAGGTAAAGAAAGCAAGCAGCCTTTATTTCATTCTAACATGTTGACACTTGGCAGAAATGGCCTGTATAGTTGCTTCCAGGTGACATCCTGCATTCTGCAGAGATTACTGGCAGGGGCTTTCCCTGAAATTCCTGCACTACCGGATTTTCTAAAAGCCAGCAATGATTTCTCCTGACTTGTTCACTCAGTTTTTCTAACAGTTTAGTGAACATCTCATTTCTTGTATAAAATCTCTTCCTACTTGAAATATTTAAAGCAATTTGTTTCCAGACTAAGTACTAACATATACATCAACCTAGCATTTGTCTTTTATCTTTGTTTATGACCCATTTTTTCCCACATATAATTTTTTAATTCTTATATTTCAAATATATTTATGTTTTATGTTATAGCTGTGATGTTGCTGCTTCCCAAGCCTTAGTTAACATAAATATTCTATAAAACGTCTAATTTCTATCTTTTATAGTTAAATCATTAATTCATCTGGAGTTTACTTTTGCATGTGTTGTGACTGCTAGTATCATTTATTAAATTAATCCTGTTTTCTCACCCAACTGAAATATCATCTTTGTCCCAAATACCTTGATCTATTTCTAGGCCACCTAGTCTATTCCAGTGATCTGTTTATTTTCCTGAGCAACGCCATACAGTGTTGATTGCTGTGGTTTTATAAAATATTTTAACAACTGTTTTATAAATCTAAATTCAAAAGAGACCATCTAACACAATAACTTGTGCTACCAGGTTAACTCAGTTGTACATAAACTCAGAATAAAATTTATTTTTCTATGTCTGTGCACATATTTGAACTTTCTACAAATATTAATAACAGAAACATCTGAATGCTTGGCTAAAATAAGGGAGCAATGACCAATCCTCACCTGATTCCAAATGTTGGAGAAGGAGCAGCCTCACTCTTCTGATTGCTTTCATAATAAGTGAATGTTATAAAATTGAATTTGTAAAGTAACATTATCCTAATCAAATACTACTTCTGTCATTCACATATACTTTATATATAAGACTATAAAGGACTCTATCTAAGAATTTGTTTAGAGAGGCGCAGTCAAGATGGCTGTGTGGGGAGACGAAGAGTTAGCGTCTCCCCACAACTAGGGCGCCTGCCGGCCGCTGGTGGGGAACTCTGATGCCCAAGAAGACGCGAGGAACCCCAAAGTGAACTGGTAGGATGAAGGGGGACTGAGGCGGGAGGAGAAGTGGAGGCCAGACAGGATCGGCACCCCTGAAGCCGGGGAGATCAGGAGAGGCAGGCAGGAGGGCCCCTCCAGGAGGAACGGGAGAGGAGTGGAGAGGTTGATTGCCCCGCCCACTTGGGCCAGGGGAGCCTGCTGAGCTCCCAGGCTGGTCCCCTGCCCTCCAAGATCCACCCCACACAACCGAATTGGTCCTGTGGGCATAGAAGGGAGGCCAGGGAGATCAGGAGAGGCAGGCGGCACGGGCCCTTGCAGGCTGGAGGAGCAGGAGAGGAGAGGAGGGCGTTTGCTCCGCCTACTCAAGCCCAGGAAGCCTGCTGGGCTCCCAGGTGAGGTCCCCTGCCCTCTGAGACCAGGACTGGGAGGCACGCCTGGGGCCCTTCTGTTCCTTGAGCCTAAGCCCCACCCCCCATAGCCCCCAGGGCCTTTTCCAGCCCTGTGGGTCCTGAGCATTGGCCCCGCCCACCACCCAAAACTCGTCCTTGCTTAGGCCCCGTCCTCCACAGCCAAGGCCTCCCCCCCCTTCTTGTTTCTTTTCTTTTCCCTCCTCCTCTTTTTTTTACTATTGTGGTACTGACGTACCTTCCAGTTGTTGATTCCTCTATATTTTTATTTTTATATTCTTCCTAACATATCTGTTAGTTTCCCAGTCTAATTTTATTTTTACTTTGTTACTGTTCTTTTTTTTTTTTCCGCCCCATGCACATTGAGGGATCTTGGTTCACGAGCCGGGGGGTTGGGCCAAAGCTCCTGCGGTGGGAGCTCGGAGTCTGAACCACTAGACTAACAGAGAAAGACCCCAGGGAATATTCATCAGAGTGGTCTCACAGAGTTCCTCATCTCAGCACCAAGACCCAGCTCTACCCAACAGCCTAAAAATTCCAGTGTTGGAAGCCTCAGGCCAAACAACCAGTAAGACAGGAACACAATCCCACTCATTAAAAAAAAAAAAAAAAAAAAAAGACAGCAAAAAAATATGGCACAGATGAAGGAGCAAGATAAAAACCTACAAGACCAAATAAATGAACAGGAAATAGGCAACCTACCTGAAAAAGAATTCAGAGTAATGATAGTAAAGATGGTCCAGAATCTTGGAAATAGAATGGAGGCACAGACTGAGAACATACAAGAAATGTTTAACAAAGATCTAGAAGAACTAAAGAACACACAAACAGAGATGAACAGCACAATAACTGAAATAAAAATACACTAGAAGGAATCAATAACAGAATAACTGAGACAGAAGAACAAATAAGTGAGCTGGAAGACAAAATGGTGGAAATAACTGCCAAGGAGCAGAATAAAGAAAAAAGAATGAAAAGAAGATAATCTCAGAGACCTCTGGGACAACACTAAACGCATCAACATTCGAATTATAGGGGTCCCAGAAGAAGAAGAGAAAAAGAAAGGGTCTAAGAAAATATTTGAAGAGATTATAGTCGAAAACTTCCCTAACATGGGAAAGGAAATAGTCACCCAAGTCCAGGAAAAAGAGAGTCCCATACAGGATAAACCCTAGGAAAAACACACCAGGACACATATTAATCTAACAAAAATTAAATTCAAGAAAAAAATATTAAAAGCAGCAAGGGAAAAACAAAAAATAACATACAAAGGAATCCCCATAAGGTTATCAGCTGAGTTTTCAGCAGAAACTCTGCAGGCCAGAAGGGAGTGGCAGGATATACTTAAAGTGATGAAAGAGAAACCTACAACCAAGATTACTCTACCCAGCAAGGATCTCATTCAGTTTCGATGGAGAAGTCAAAATCTTTTCAGACAAGCAAAAGCTAAGAGAATTCAGCACTACAAAACCAGCTTTACAGCAAATGGTAAAGAAACTTCTCTAGGCGGGAAACGCAAGAAAAGAAAAGGACCCACAAAAACAAACCCAAAACAATTAAGAAAATGGTAATAGGAACACACATATAGATAATAACCTTGAATGTAAATGGATTAAATGTCCCAACCAAAAGACACAGACTGGCTGAATGGATACAAAAACAAGACCTATATATATGTTGTCTACAAGAGACCCACTTCAGACCTTGGAACTCATACAGACTGAAAGTGAAGGGATGGAAAAAGACATTCCATGCAAATGGAAATCAAAAGAAAGCTGGAGTAGCAACATTCGTATGTGATAAAATAGACTTTAAAATAAAGACTGTTGGGGCTTCCCTGGTGGCACAGTGGTTAAAAATCCACCTGCCAATGCAGGGGACACGGGTTCGAGCCCTGGTCCGGGAAGATCCCACATGCTGTGGAGAAATTAAGCCCGTGTTCCACAACTACTGAGCCCGAGTGCCACAACTACTGAAGCCTGAGAGCTTAAAGCCTGGGCTCCGCAACAAGAGAAGCCACCGCAAGGAGAAGCCCGCGCACCGCAACGAAGAGGAGCCCCCGCTCGCCACAACTAGAGAAAAGCCCGCGTGCAGCAACGGAGACCCACCACAGGCAAAAATAAAATAAATAAAATAAATAATTTTTTTTTAATTAATAAATAAATAAGCTACAAGGATACACTGTACAGCACAGCACAAGGAATATAGCCAATACTTCATAATAACCATAAATGGAGTATAATCTCTAAAAAGTTTGAATTACTATGTTGTACATCTGAAACTAATATAATATTGTAAATCAACTATACATCAATTAAAAAATGAATGCTAAAAAAGAAGAGTTTGTTTATAAACTGGGTAACATTACCAGTAATTTTTAAAACTATTGGTCTAATACATAAACTTGTGCTGCTTTTAATATCATTCAACTGTTTGTCTGATTTATTTTTCATTAAGATATAATTCACATACCACAGAGTTCTTCACCCTTTAAAGTTTCCAATTCAGTGGCTCTTAGTACATTCACAAAGTGTGCAGCGATCACCACTTTGTAATTCCTGTTTGTCTGATTTTCTTTTTTATTGTTTAAAAAAATGGAAAACCAAAAGTGTAATTTTCATTCAATAAATATCATTTGATCCTTAGGCAGTTTTGTTGCAGAAAGTAAAGTCCATGATTTTAGAATGATAGTAGCAATTCATCAACCAAGTAATCAGTTTTCACACAGTTTCAATAACTGCAGCAATTTCCTTGAACTGTCTGTAGAAATTCTGGAGAGAAAGGGGAAAAACAATATTAATTTTGCTTTTAGAGGCTATTTAAGTAGTTCTTTTAATTATATCTGACCAGCAGAGGCTCTAGAACATATTAAGTTTGCATTTTAATGTTACTTCCTCAACTATTATTATTCAAAAGTTACTATAGGAAACAAACAGGTGTAATTTGGTGCAAGCAAAAATACTACTGTAGAGTTGGATAATGAGCTCATAAATAAACTTTTTAAAAGCATCCAACAAAGTTCTTTGTGATCACAACAGAAAGATTTATTAAATGCCCAGCACTGTCCTCAACAATAAGACTTTAAAAAAATGACAGATTGGTTCCCAGGCTCTGAACCACTTTTAATTCAGTGAAAGACTACATTTCAGGGTGATAAGGGCTGTCTTGTCAGTTATACTAAGAGAGACCCAACAATGACAGTAGCTTACATGGTAGAAGCTTATTTCTCTTCCAATTAAAAACTAAGCTGGTATGGTAATTCTCCTGTAGAAGTCATCAGATAAAACATCAGATAAAAAAGGGATCAAATTCTGTTTTCCTTTCTTAACCTCTACTTGCCGAGAAGTAGGAAGCAAATTTGATATACTCTAATGATTTATTTACATCCTTGTATTTTCCCTCTTCTTTGGACTTAATTCTCTATTTTGCTACTTAAAAGAGTATCTGTATTTTGTTTTAACTCATATGTAAGTTTATGACGGAACGAAGGAGGAAGTAACCATTTCTTAAAAAATATATACTCATGATCATAATTTCAGCTACTAGAAAGATAAAAGTCAAAAGCTCAAAGAATGCTCCTTGGCGCTCAGTCCTGTAATGTGACTAACAGGCTCTGTTTGCCTGGTTAGCTGTAAGCCACGTAAAAACTACCTTTAAAAGAGTTGCCCCATTTGTGATCTTTTTACTATGAGAAAAAAATTTTAAGAGGTGTAATCAGCACCTGATCTGAGCACAAATGCGGCAAAGAAAAATAAAAATTAGGCCAGTATTACGAATTACAAAAGGACTGAAACCTATATTCCTTTTTGAAGTAGATTTGGTCTTTATATTCAGTTGAAAGCTACTCACATATCACAATACACTACATTTATTTCCTTTCAACCAAGTCCTAATTTGCTTCCAAGGCACTATTTAGCATTAAAAATAATGAATCTGAGACCCTTTTTTGTTCTACAGCAGACACTGCTGTTCTAAAACAAGGAATCAAAAGGAGAGAAAATCCTTAAAATGTAATTTGTAAAACAGAACTACAATATAACCCACAAATCTCACTTCTGGATATATATCCAAAGGAAATAAAATCACTACCTCAAAAAGATATCTGCACTCCCACATTCAATGCAGCATTACTCACAATAGCAAGGTATGGAAGCAACCCAAGTGTCTGTTGACAGATGAATGGATAAAGAAATTGTGGTGTGTATATATACACAACAGTATACTATTCATCCTTTAAAAAGAAGGAAATCCTGCTATTTTTGACAACATGGGTGAACCTGGAGGACATTATGCTAAGTAAAATAAGCCAGACACAGAAAGACAACACTGCATGATCTCACTTATATGTGGAATCTAAAAAAATTGGAATTCATGGTAACAGAGAGTATGCTATAAGAAAGAATTCATATCTGTTCACTCACCAAAGGGATCAAAACAAAAACAAAACTCTAAGGCCAGTTAAACTAGCCAAAGACAAAGCATTTCCCTGTATGTACATTGAAAAGAAAATGATTTCTCATCCACCCCCTTTCTTGCTTATAGAAAAGAGGTAGAATAATAATATATATAATATTGGATACTAAAAATAATAATATATATAACATGATTCTATAAATAAACTATTGAGTTACTCTAATCCCTAGCAGATAAAATTAGCCACCAAGTACTAGTGGTCTGATCTACATTTTGTAAACATTATTAGTCAGACAATTCAGGGTCAATACTGTTCAAAGGTAAGATTCATTTAGCTTAATCACTCTTGAATATTAAGCCTAAGAAGAATAAAACAGTTAAATGCAAAGTAAATATCCTGCTAGAAAAGATGCAAATTTCTTAAACACACTCACAGATGAGTCCTTGAAAGTGATGGAGTGTCAGTATACAAATTCAGCACATTATATTGAAAACATTGAAAATAATTTATCAAATTCCCAAATAAAGCAAATCCAGATCTTTTGTAAGTAAAGCACATCCAAACAATTGCAAATAAAAAGTTAAAATTTTCTCTTAAAAAAGATTTTATCTTTTTAAGCAGTAATTACAGAACAATGGCTAAAACTGAATGAGTTATATCACAAACCTGAAACTGCGGAATTGTCATTTCGAAGGACTTGTTCTTTACTTGGCCTGAAGGATCTGCCACTTTGAGTATCACTGCAACATAAGGATACTTAAGTGACCTGCAGCTGTCTGAGCTCACAGCCATACCCAGCTTCCACTGAAAATCTATGAGCTGTAATGAAACAGTACACAATACACCAGTTATAATATTGTCCTGAATGCAGATATTTATTCAATTTTACTGCTCTCATATTCAAGTTTTAATTTCAAGGCCAGTCAGAATAAAAGAAAATATCTTCATTTTAATATTGCTAGGGGGATATAATAATCAAATGAACACAGAGAGAGGCAATAAGGGATATAAACAGGGCTGGAAAACAACACTGTCATAATTACAAAAGGGAAAAAAACAAAAACAAAAGTCTCCACCTGATGTGTTATGGAGGTAGATGTGGCAGTACTGGTTTTCTTTTCATTTTGCTCCAGTACTTAAGGGGACTCCAAACATTTTGGACCATCTCTTATCTCATTTTCCTGTTCCACATATGCCTTTCCCCATTCCACAACCCAAAAGTCCTAAAATGGAAGATGAGTTATATACCATCTTCATATTTGATTGAGGCATACATGGGAAACATACCAGTTTCTTTCCTCACCACAGTCCTTGACCTGAAACCTTACACTAGCATAAATACTGGGGAAGGTGGTTTTAGATTTCATCACTGTTGATGGATACCTGCCACGTGATGTGCTATGCAGTTTACATGTATTTAATGCCTCACTGAATCATCATAACATTATAGGCTATTATTTCCATTTTGCAGGTGACAAAACTGAATTTCAGAGAGCTTACATAATATGCACAAGGTCACTCATTTCTGGACTCATAACTGAAACCAAAGTCTGTTTGACGCCAATGATTACATGCTTATTGACTACTGGCTGCCTCATTACCTCCTAGCTAATTCTTTTCAATGATTGTTCAGTGTTGCCATGGCATAAAACAGGACTGGATAAATGCAGCCCTTAATACTGAGTTTAAAACATAAGACAATAAATGGAGGAATTTTGTGTCTTGTTCCCAAAGCTTCTGAAGATATGTAGTACCTAGCAGGCACTCACAAAAAGTACCTGTCTATTGACTGATACCTTTTGCTACCAAATGAATGCTTACTGGGCAAATAGCTTTACGTATTAATAAAAAACATTTTTATAAAAGGTGGGATTAGTGTAAGGACCAAAATTTCCTCCTGTCTTCAGACTGGCGGTAGACGAACCAGCTACAGCATGAAGGCCAGGCTGGTCCTGATAAAAGGTTAACATCTTTGATAAGTGAAAAGATTGTATAGGTACTTTTTAAATGAAAGTTTCCCATACAAAAATAGAGAAAGGATAGTAGGTTAATAAGAAAAGAACTACAAACAGCTAATAAGCATATGGAAAGGAAACAGGGAAATGCAAATTTAAACCACAAAGAGATACCACTACACACCTACCAAAATGGCAAAATTTTAAGTCTGATGATTCTAAAACTGGCAAGAAAGGATGTATCACAGTGCTGTTGATGGAAGTCTAAATTGGGCCAATCTTTCGGAAAATTGGCTTTACTTAAACTGCAGTTAAGCATATCCAGTGATCCGGTGATTCAATTATTAGGGATATAACCTAGAAAAACAGTATGCTTGGGGCTTCCCTGGTGGCGCAGTAGTTAAGAATCTACCTGCCAATACAGGGGACAGGGGTTTGAGCCCTGGTCCGGGAAGATCCCACATGCCGCGGAGCAACTAAGCCTGTGCGCCACAACTACTAAGCCCATGTGCCACAACTACTAAAGCCCGCGTGCCTAGAGCCTGTGCTCCGCAACAACAGAAGCCACCGCAATAAAAGCCCGCCCACCGCAACGAAGAGTAGCCCCTGCTCGCTGCAACTAAAGAAAGCCCGCGCACAGCAATGAACATCCAAAGCGGCCAAAAATAAATAAATTAATGAATTAATTTTATTTTTTTTAATTTTTTTTTTAAAAAAAATTTATTTATTTATTTGGTTGCACCGGGTCTTAGTTGCAGCAGACGGGCTCCTTAGTTGCGGCTCCAGGGCTCCTTAGTTGTGGCATGCAAACTCTTAGCTGCAGCACGCATGTGGGATCTAGTTCCCTGACCAGGGATCGAACCCGGGCCCCATGCATTGGGAGTGCGGAGTCTCATCCACTGCACCACCAGGGAAGTCCCTGAATTAATTTAAAAAAAAAGAAAAACAGGATGCTTATGTGAGAATGTTCCTAGCAGCTATATTCAAAATAGCCCTAACCTATAAACAACCCAGATGTTCATCAGTAATAAAATGGACAAATGAAATGCTGTACAGCAATGAAAATGAATGAACTTCAGCTACACTTAACACCAAAAATCCTGAAAGAAACAAGTCAAAAAGTTATGTGACTCCATGCACTTAAACTTGAGAAACAGGAAATGTAATACTGTTTAGGGATGCACATACAGATGGCAAAACTATAAAAAGAAGCAAGAATATGACTATCACAAAAGGATAATTATTACCTCTAGGGAGGAGGGTGGGAGAGAGATGATTGGGAAGGGGCATGTGGTGGGTTTCTGCGGTACTGGTAATGTTCGATTTCTTGAGTTTTGATTGTAGTGACACAGAGGTTCACCTTTAAATCACCCGTTTTTTTGGTAACTATTTGAGGGGATGGAAGTTAACTAGATGTACTGTGGTAATCATTTTGAAGTATATGTATGTCAAGTCATTATGCAGAGCTGTATTTCAATTATATCTCAATAAAACTGGAGAAAGTCAAATTATTCATTAAACAGTCCAAATGTTATGCACGTTTTGGTATAGATGTTATCTTGCACATAGAGCAGGGGGAGGGGAGGATACGTCAGTGAGCTCCACATTTCTGGTTGAAAGGAAAAATTTATTTAGGCTAGGTGATCAAAGGAAAGCTTTAGAGGAGACAGAGCTCAGTTTTGAAGAATAACAGAACTGAAATTGAGAGGAAAAAATGTGTTTTATTTATTTATATATTCCACAAATACACACCTAGCAAAGAATAAGTGCTTAATAAATATTAAGCTGAACCAACTAGAGATAAAAATAGTTCATATCTGGCTGAGGGATAGAGCATACTGTCTGAAAGTGAAAGGCTCTTATAAGGAGGTATGGAAAATAAGGCTGACAAGAGATCAAGAATCAAGAGGCCAGTAATTTTTTGCAAATTGTACAAGTTTTCAGAATACTCTCATTTACAGTTGACCCTTAAACGATGTGGGTTTGAACTGCAGGGATCCACTTATACACAGATACTTTTCAATAGTAAATACTACAGTACTACACGGTCTGCAGTTGGTTGAATCCACATGTATGCAGAGGAACCTAGGATATGGAGGGCCGACTATGAATTATACACGGATTAATACCTGCGCTGTTCAAGGGTCAACTCTATTTTATCTTACTATGAAAAACATTATCATATAAGTCATTTAAACTTTTCCTGTTGGCAATGGGTAATCACTGAAAGTTTCTGAGTTCAGAGAATGGTATGAAAGTATTGATTTAAAAATATTCATCTGATGGCTGCAGAATACAATAATCCAGGTACGAGGTTTTAGGTGCCAGAACTAAGGTGGTGACAAGTAGGATTAAGCTGATCCTACAAAGAATGGATCACTAGGTCTTGATGATCATCTACAGTTAAGGGAGGTATCAAAGACAACTATAAAATTTTGAGCCCAGATGACTGGGAGAATATATGATATATGAATCAGGACTTTTTATATTTTAAGCCCAAAAGTATTATCGAGAAGTGATAATTAACCTATATGAGAAAAGAATCTAAAAAAGAATGAATATATGTATATGTATAACTGAATCACTTTGCTGTACACCAGAAACTAACACAACATTGTAAATCAACTATACTCCAATAAAATTTTTTAAAAAGTGATAAGGAATATCTAAATAGGAATGTTCAATAAGTGGATAAAAATTCAAGAACAGAATTCATGGGAGTTCATGATTAGAGATACAGTTTTATATCAGTTCAATGGTGATATTCAAGAAAGTAACTTAACACTTTTTAAACATATTTGGCCCATACAACTCCTTGATGCAAGAAGTTCCATTTTTACTGTCCATAGTAAAATGGGAGATAAAACATTGCTTATTTGACTCTAAAAGTATGAAATAAAACTCTGGATTATCCAGAACACTTCAAGCAGAAAAGCAATTAAGGAACACAATGTTGGAATTCACTGACCATTACAATGGTGAAACTGGCAGGTGGGGAAATTGGGAGAGCTGCCATTTACTGTGCAAAGTTGGTATTCATGAGTACAAGAGCTGGGACTAGGTTTATGGGATGAGAATTTCCCAAATTCTGAACTGAACATTTAAATGCAAATTATCAATAAAAGCAAACCTTCTAATAAGTGTGGTTGAGCCTTAAATAGGAATTAACTACAGAGGAGATTTTAAAAAGAATAAAAAAAGAAAAAACAAAAAAAAAGAACAGGGCGAACATCGCTATGGAGAATATTAAGAATGAAGTAACAGCCTCAAAATTCTTGTAGAATTAAGGAAATGATTTAAAAAGAAAAATGTACAGAGGAAAAACAGCTAGTAGTAAAAAAATATAGGAATAACCAGAAGTAAAATGAATACAAAGAAGAAAAATAATCAGAAAGCAAATATAGATTAAGAGGTAAACAAAGAAATTAGCTGTAGTCTGTCACACTAAAAATAGTTGATATGGTGGCTGAAGTTACTGGTAACATAAAAACATCACTATAAAAACTGTCTACAGGGCTTCCCTGGTGGCGCAGTGGTTGAGAATCTGCCTGCCAATGCAGGGGACACGGGTTCGAGCCCTGGTCTGGGAAGATCCCACATGCCGCGGAGCAACTAGGCGCGTGAGCCACAATTACTGAGCCTGAGCGTCTGGAGCCTGTGCTCCACAACAAGAGAGGCCGCGATAGTGAGAGGCCCGCGCACCGCGATGAAGAGTGGCCCCCGCTTGCCACAACTAGAGAAAGCCCTGGCACAGAAACGAAGACCCAATACAGCCATAAATAAATAAATAAATAAATAAATAAATAAATAATTAAAAAAAAAAACTGTCTACAAAGAAAAAAAATTTTCAGACCATTTCAGTTTAAATTTTATTTTTCAAAATACAGGAGAAAATTTAAAAAATACGTGCAAACCTCCATCAGCTTAAAAACTATGTTCGTATTCCTGTGTCCCTGTTTCTAGTCTTTGTATGCAATTTTTATAGCTAGAGTCACAAAATACACACTTTTATGTTCTCTCCTTTTCTAAATGAAAGTTTTATGGAAAAAATGTTAACCATTCTGCACACATTAATCTCTCCCAAAGTACTACGAGGAAAAGACTGATTAAACTCATCCAAGGATACAACACTAACAGAGCTGGTATTCAAACCCAAATTTGTCTGATTCCATATTCCACGCCTTTTTCATTATACCTAGCTGCAACATGACTACCATTCAGAATTAAACCAAGTCCTAATGGGTCAAGAAAGTAGACAGGTCTGGGACAGGGCAAGAGTGTTTAGCATCTTCTAAATGCTAGGCCTGAACTGTCCAGTATAGTAGCCACTAGCCAACTGTGACTATTTAAATTAATTTAAAATGAATAAAAGATTCAGTTCCTCAGTTGGACTAGCCACGTACAAAGTGCTCAAGAGCCATGTGTGGCTAGTGCTACCATACTGGATAGTGCCAACAGAGAACATTTCCATCATCGTAGACAGTTCTATCGGACAGTGCTGTGCTAAACTCTGTGCTTAGTACTTTGTATCTGCAGATATTGATTATGGCATGAGTTATTAGCAAACTTCTACTTGAAAATTCATATTAGCTCTAGCCTAAGTGGACAACTTTTGCTAAGTCATTAGCCTTTCTCATCTTGCTTAATGGCACCTTCATCCATGCTTTGATTTTCTTCATAGCACTTAATGGTTTCTAAAATTATGTTAACTTATTCATCCCGTGTCCCCAAGGAAATGGCATTATGAGTCTAGTTACTACTCAATCTATTAGAACATTATCTGATAGAAAATGAATATTCAAATAAGTATCTGTTGAACTGTTTAGAAGTTCTGGGGTATGTCGTAACTGGGTCTCCAAAGATAGCCTCCAGCAATTAATTCCACCCCGCTCTGTAAGTACACGGCACTCCTCACATCAAGAAGTGGAGCTTATTTTCTCTCTGCACAAATCTGAGCTGTCCCTGTGCTTGTTTTGACAAGTAGAATATGGCAGAAGAGGTGTTCTGGAATCTTTGAGCCTAGACCTTAGGAGAACTGGAAGTGTGTCCTTCCTTCTTCATGGAATGCTGGCTCTTGGGACTCTCCTTCTTGGAACCCAGCCACCATGATGTGAGCACCCACATGAAGGAGAACCAAGTCATGCCAATGATCAGCTCTAGCTCAGCTCACGGCCCAAGTCATGACTAGCATGTGAGCGAGCCCTCTTCACTTCCACCCAGCTAAGGCTCCTAGATGACTGAAGGCTCCTAGATGACTGAAGTCCCAGCTGACATGATGAGGAGTAGAAACCACCACCCAGCTAAGCCCAGTTAACCCAAAGACTCATGAGAGACAATTAAACAACTGTTTTAAGTCACTAAGTTTAGGGTGGTTTGTTATGCGGTGACAGATAACTAAAACAGAGCAAACACAACTAGCTGAAAATAGCTTCGTTAATAAACTTACTACGATACACGATTTATCAAAAATGAATTCTCAAAGCTATACAATCTGAACTATATTGGTTTACAGAAATTGTAGCAAATACAAATAATCAAAACAATGTTTCCTATTTGGTTAGTGTTAATACCACCAGTAAAAATAATACAGAAAAAGAAAGCGTTTCCCATTAAACACAATCACTACTACTAAGTTCACAGTACTACTGTCATGCAACACAAAACAAGTATCAGCTTTCCTCAAAAAGGTTTTTAATCCTCATTTCTTTTCTGATGACCCCCATTTTCTAAGTGACTCAGGTTTGAAACTTCAGTCAACTTTGATTTTTCTCTCTCCCTTACACAAAACACTTATGAATCGCTAGGTACTCAAGATTTTATTTCGGCCAAGGCCACGGACATTTATTCCCTTCTTCCCAATCTCACTGTTAAAAAGCCTTTTAAAAAGCTTGCCTTCCGGCATCCCTGGTGGCGCAGTGGTTGAGAGTCTGCCTGCCAATGCAGGGGACACGGGTTCGAGCCCTGGTCTGGGAGGATCCCACATGCCGCAGAGCAGCTGGGCCCATGAGCCACAGCTACTGAGCCTGCGCGTCTGGAGCCTGTGCTCCGCAACAAGTGAGGCCGCGATAGTGAGAGGCCCGCGCACCGCGATGAAGAGTGGCCCCCGCTTGCCGCAACTAGGGAAAGCCCTCGCACAGAAACGAAGACCCAACACAGCCATAAATAAATAAATAAAATAAATTAAAAAAAAAAAAAAGTTTGCCTTCAATTTTACTGCAGCCTCCTAATCAGTTTCTTGCCTAGAGCCTTCCTCAGTTCCAATCCACAGGATGGACTTTAAACACTACTTATAAATTTACCAAATCTAATATCACAGGTCAAAAACCTGTCATGTCTACTGCCTCAGGAACTAGTTAACCCTTCCCCTAGCGCTTAAGTCATCTCACAGCACAGTCCCAAACAGCCTTCCCACTCATGCTCAAGCTGGACCGCATTCTCTCTTTAAATTATCTTTCAGTCTTCAAACCTTTGCTCATGCAGCTCATTCCTCTTGGAATACAACTCTCAAACATCTATTTAAAATTCAAAACTCCTCTCAAATTCTGCCTGCTCTGTAAAGTCTTTCCTGGTTTACTCAACTTCTCTATGAATGGTCACGTCACTTCTTACACCCCAGCACTTAGAACATTCTGACTTGCATAGCAGTCATCTGTGGATCTGTCTCCCTCCCCCACCATCTACTAGACTGTAAACTCCCTGAGGGGAGTTCATACATCCTTACATGACTTGTAGCACCCAACAGGAGACACAGAAGAACAAAAACAGCCATACGTGTATGAACTATGACACAAACTATACAAAAACTTAAGTCACTGTCTCATATACGGAAGAGGGAAAATGGCACTAGATATTGTGTGTCAATATACATATTCCTGTTGATTTATACCATAAAACTGGCAAGCAGGAAAACAATAAAATGTGGCAACAATAGAAACAATCATTCATCTATGATAAGGAGTTCTAATTAGACATCTATAAAAAAGAACCGTGAATTACTTCAAAACAGTGATTATCAGCATCAGAATGTGAAGTAATGAATAACCTTAGACCTTCTGGGGCTGGACAAGGTAGCACGATGGTTTGTTAAATTTAACAAGTACAGACTCTGAAGTTAGACAGACCTGAGTTTGAATCTCAGCTCTGCTACCTTCTACCCATGTGGCTTTGGGCAAGTTACTATGTCTCTATGCCCCAATATTCAGTTAAATATTTACGAACTAATACGATGTTCTAGGCACTGGGACCATAAAAAATAAAACAAAGGGCTCCTGACCTCAGGAACTTACATTCTAGTAGGGAAGACAGACAATAAGCAAATACATATACAATGTGGTTGTACTAAGTGTTATAAAAAGAATTTTTTTAAATGCAGGTAAGGGGACAGAGTGACCAGGAAGGCTGTTTAGATAGAGCCTGGGGGAGACCTCTGTAATGAGGTGGTTTTTGAATAGAAAGACACCTGAGTCAAGTGAAGAAAAAAGCCACATGAGTAACTGGAGAAACGAGCATTCTGGACAGAGGGAGAAGCATGGCTGGCCTGTGCAGGGAACAACAATGAGGCCGGCATGGCTGGAGTGGCGTGAGCCAGGAAGAGAGGTAGGAGATGAAGAGTCACTTTTTGAAGGGCCTTTAGGTCAAGGAAAATATTTAAGACATTTTTCTAGTGAGACAGTACTCTCTTAAATGGCTTCGGGCAGGGAAGAGACCTGGTCTAACTTAGACCGCAAAAGTCTCCTCCAGATTGATGAACAGGGCATTAAGTTTAAGAAGGAAAACAAAAAGACTCAACTGGGAGACCATTACGGTATCTACACAAGAGGGTGGTGCTTGGGACTCAGGTGGCAGCAAGGGGAGGGAAATTTAGAGAATATTTTTAAAGGTAGAGAAAACAGTATTCTGATGGATTGTAGGCGAGGTCTGCGCTCTCACGGGAGGTGTGGTCCCAGTTAACCTTGCTGATTCTTATACTGGTGAGAAATATTTAAAGAAAGAGAGAAGGTATTATAGCTCAAGGAATTTAAACTAGTATTAGCCCTAAAAATTAGCTAGATCTGGTACATTTAAAAAGTATATACTACAAACAGAAATGACTTACTGCTAGGTCAAGGCTTTTCCCCCCTTACAAGACTGCTGAATACACATAATCATTTTGTCTAGCAATATAATATTTAAAAAAACACATCATGAACTATGAATAAAAAGGTTCAATTTAAGAGTTCCTGGAGGTAAAACTCACAAAAGTGTGAGGTCCCCCTAATGACTGGGGTGTAGGTGGGTGCCTGAGATTTTAACTCAGACTTGTCCACGCTGAGCCTCCAGTAATTCATCAATTGTGGTTTAGGTTTTCCTACCCCTAGCACTGGTTTTCACGGAGGTTTCTGTTCTGGTTAAGTTGTGCTTCTCTGTATTCACCTGTCTCTCCAATTTGGGAGACAGGAGTTTGCCCTGTGACCTCACTTTTCTGACTTATCCAAGAAGAACTGTTAATTTTTCAGTCTATTCAGCTTTTCACTTATTTTAAGGCAGAGCAATGACTTCCAAACTCCTTACACACTGGACCAGAAACTGGAAGTCAATCACTGTTTATAATCTTCTTCATAAAAGTTTAAACATCTTTTATTAGATTTATTGCAATGCACTTTACAGTCTACTAATGTTGTAAATGACATCCTTAAAAAAATGTTTTTCAACTCTGAACTACGAAAAAACAGTGAATCACCTTCCTAAACTCTAATATTATTTCTAATAATCTACTTGTAAATTATCTTGGCTTTTTCTATGTAAACAATCATATAACATGTGAACGATTGCATGGAAGGGATGTGTAGTAGGCTGAATAACAGTCCCCAAAGATGTCCACATTGCAATCCCCAGAAACCAGTGAATATGTTATTTTAACATGACAAAACAGACCTTGTAGATATGACTAAATTAAGGATCTTGATGTGAGGAGGTTTTTCTGTATTATCCAGTTGGGCTTTATAAGAAGGCGGCAGGAGGGTCAGAATCAGAGAAGGCAATATGATGCTGGCAGAAAGAGAAGTGATGACAGAAGCAGAGGCTGGAATGATGTGCTTTGAAGATGGAAGTAGAGGCCATCGCTAAGGAACACAGGCAGCCTCTAGAAGCTGAAACAGACAAGGAAGCAGATTCTCCCTTAAAACCTCCAGAAGGAACAGAACCCTGCTGGCACCTCGGCTTTAGTCCCACAAGACTAATCTTGGACTTCTGATCTCCAGCACTATAAGAATAAATTTGTGTTGTTTTAAACACACCTCCCCCTACACACACCTTCAAAAGGTTCAACTTTTAAAACCCTATACTCTAGTATAATTCAGTTTCAGGATATCTTACACAAATAAACATATGACTTAATGTAAGTATAATAAATGGATAAGATGATTTCTGAGAGATTGAATCAAAGTTATTGAGCAATAACTCAGAGCAAAGCCAGATAGGGGTTTGACTGCTATCTGAGTTTCCCCCTATCTCCCAGGAATCCTCAAAAACAACAGAAAGATCAGCTGGAGATAGATGTCAGAGAGCAGTCAAAGGACATCTCTCAGCCCCTGTGTTCTCATTATCTATCTCAGCCCTTTCTTATACTTTGTGGTCCTGGGTAACTAGCGTATTTCAAATACTCTAGTTTTAGTACGCTTCTTCTGGGAAGTGTTATAAGCTATTTGCCTAAAAAGTTTATTAGCTGAAACAGGACAGGAACACTCAAAACAAAGAGACAGTCCTAAGACACACTTAAAAAATCAAATTCTTATTCCAAGCATAAAAAAAACAGACACTGAAAGGTTAAAGAGGTAAACTCTCCCTCTTCCACAAACTGCTTTTTAAAGACTTAAGAAAATGTTTGCGCAGCTATCTTTGGAAATTTTGATAATTTCTTCTCTCTATATATTACATCCCCAAATACTATGTAGCTAGTATCGAATACAACGGCGCTTAATCAAGGAAGAACAATATTTGGTCTGTACTCTTCGGGCTGGAATGGGTGGGGAAGATTAAATTACAACGGCAGTGGCTACCACCTCAGAAGCCCCGTCGAAGGAGCAATGCAGGGTGGCGGGAGGAAAGGCACGGGCTCACGGACACGGGCCTTGGTTTGGGGCTGAGCTGGGGAAGGCTCACGGTGGCATCGTCCCGCGGCTGCCAGGGGCGGGCGGAGAACCAGGTGCAGCCCCCCGCCACTTGTCCAGCCGAGGCCGGCGGAGGCCGCGGAGGGATGGCCACTCACTCACCTGGTTGGTGACCTGAAATGGAAGCAGAAAACACAATTTAGGGAACGATCTTTCTTGCTCCGGAGCCCGCTGCCCCGGCTCCTTCCAGGCCAGGTCTTACCTTGGCCTTAGCATCCAGCTGTGGCTCGCTACACCCCTCCATAGCAGCGCCCCGGAATCCCACCAGCCACTCAGGTGGAAGCTCCCGGGGCCACCAACCCTTCCGCTTCCTCTTCCCGCCCCTCGCGGCCCGTCGCACGCACCGGACGTGGGGGGAGGAGGGCAGAAACATCTTCGTATACCTCCTCCTTAATCTCAATTAGACATCAGTTTTATGGAGCTGATCAGTAACAACGGATATACTGTAGGGAAAAAGGTCCGAAAACTTGGCAGATACCTTGTGAAGGGAAGGATAGATTATCTTTTGGATGCCGTCTCCCCCTACTTATGCCATGGACGTGGACTCTTCCTGGTGCAGCCCACGGCGCCCTTTGAGCGAGCGCAGACTTGTAGCTGCGCAGAGTTGTTAGAAATTGATGCTGAGTTTGAAAGCTGCGGGACAACCGCTCCCTCTTCCCCACAGATGTTTGTCCTGCGAGGGAGATGCCAATGGGACCTTTAGTTTTATGATTAACTTCTGTCACTCGGATTCATTTCACTGGCCTAGCTGGAGGTGGGGTGGGCATGCTTTTTGTCACCCTCCTTCGCAGAGGATAACACGAAGTGCTGGGAGCTTTATAGTCACATAGGCCTGAATCTAAAACCCTGTACCACTCAGCCGTACGCCTTGAGTAAAGGTAGACTTTCTGGAGATCGGCTTTCTAATCTGTAAAAATCAGGCTGTAGATATTTGTCTCACAAGGCTTTATGAAAGGTTCAATGAGATCCCATATGTAAAGCACATAGCAAAGTTCCTGAACATGGCGAGTACTCAATAAATACCAGCTCCTATTATCATCGTCATGATAGTCAATCCTCAAAAGCAGCCTATAAGTTATCTAGATCACAAATTATCTCCATTTTGAAGTTGAGAAAATGGAAATTCAGGAATGTTAAGCAATATCAGCTAACTAATAGATAAAACTTCAATCTCTGGTTTTAATTTACGGTCTGCAATCTAATTTCAGAGAACTCCAGAGGGGTTTAGTGCTCCCAGTGTACCTGCTGAAATCCTTTTCCAGCTGCCTTGTGCTAATTGAATGTTCTATTTATACTCCAGGCTACTGAAGAATATGGATGATGGTGTGTGTGTGTGTGTGTGTGTGTTGCAGGGGTGTTGGGGGAAGTGGATAGTGGTGGAAATCCACGGGCAGCCTGAGCAACGATGCAGAACGGAGAATAAGCATGATCACTGATGCTAGAATCATAGAGGTTTTAGAGCTTAAAGCAGAGTACGTACCACAGATTGTTAGATTTGGGGCCAAATTTGACGGACCTACATATGTAAAACAAAACAAAGCAAGTAAGACAAACTCTATCAGAAACTGGATGGCAATGCGTTTAGATAGGTTTTACATGTTTCAGATTGTCACTGTCCCACATTCTTCTTTCAGCTCACCTGGCCAAGTCACACATTCACCGGAAAGCTGCAAGACATACTTTTTAACCTCTGGCTTAAGGGGAACTTATAGAGTCTCATTTTAAAAATGAGACCTAAATAGATTAAGGGCCTGGCTTATAGAAACACAACAATATTATGTTAGTCGTGATTTCTGATCAGGTGCAGACAATTTTTCATCCATACTGCGGACAGATGAGACCAAATTATGTTAAGTTTTATTTTTTTTTAATTTATTTATTATTTATTTATTATTTATTTTTGGCTGTGTTGGTTCTTCGTTTCTGTGCGAGGGCTTTCTCTAGTTGCGGCAAGCGGGGTACACTCTTCATTGCGATGCACGGGCCTCTCACTATTGCGGCCTCTCTTATTGCGGAGCACAGGCTCCAGACGCGCAGGCTCAGTAGTTGTGGCTCACTGGCCCAGCCGCTCCGCGGCATGTGGGATCTTCCCAGACCAGGGCTCGAACCCGTGTCCCCTGCGTTGGCAGGTAGATTCTCAACCACTGCGCCACCAGGGAAGCCCTATGTTAAGTTTTGATGTGTCCTTTTTTTTAAGTTAATTTTTTTTTCTTTTCTTTTTTTTTTTTTTTGTTTGTGTTGGGTCTTTGTTGCCGTGCGCGGGCTGTCTCTAGTTGCTGCTAGCGGGGGCTCCTCTTCGTTGCGATGTGCGGACTTCTCACTGCGGTGCCTTCTCTTGTTGGAGAGCACAGGCTTTAGGCTCGTGGGCTTCAGTAGTTGTGGCTCGTGGGCTTAGTTGCTCCGAGGCATGTGGGATCTTCCGCGACCAGGGATCCAACCCATATGCCCTGCATTGGCAGGCGGATTCCTAACCACTGCGCCACCAGGGAAGTCCCGATACGTTCTTAAGTATTGCAAAAAGGCTTTTTTTTTTTTTGTTTTTTTTTTTTTCACTGGAAAGGCTATGTTTTAGGATGGTTATTTGGCAATGCAACAAAGGCTAAAGGCAAATACAGCATGAAGACAGCTGGACGTATTCCTATTAAGATAAGTAATATAAGACAGAGTAATCATGGTGGTGTGCCATGAATGAGTTACAGGTGTGTAGCGAAATTGACCCGCCCCCCCGCCGCCCCCCCCCCCCCCCGCCCACCATAGCCCTAAGGAAAGCCAGGTGAGGCCTCATCCTAGAAGATTCCCTGAGCTGGTTATGACTGCAATGACAACCTTATTCGATTAAGTCAGGTGTTGTACAAATACAGAATTTCATCATTTGTTAGATGCATATTTTTTCGCATTTGACTCCTCAGAAATCATACTGCACATTGCATCAGATGGCTCCTTACAGTGGCGGGTAGGCAGGCAGCAGGTGTGACTCAGCTGTTTTTGCAGGTGTGTACATGAACTTGGTTACAGCTGTTCAACACTTCTATTGAATCACAGGTATTGCTGGCTGTGTACATACTATGTTTAAATGCCATGTGAAATATCTTTAAAAAGATTATGCTGTCAAGGAGCAACTAAGCCCGTGCGCCACAACTACTGAGCCTGAGCTCTAGAGCCTGCGAGCCACAACTACTGAGCCCACGTGCCACAACTACTGAAGCCCGCGTGCCTAGAGCCCGTGGTCGGCAACAAGAGAAGCTACCGCAATGAGAAGCCTGCACATCGCAACGAAGAGTAGCCCCCGCTCGCCGCAACTAGAGAAAGTCCGCACACAACAACGAAGACCCAATGCAGCCTAAATAAATAAATAAATAAATAAATAAATAAATAAACAGATAGATAAATAAATAAATAAATAAATGTTCCTTTAAAAAAAAAGATTATGCTGTGATTTGGCATTAAAAAAGTTACCAGGAATGGAACCAGGCATGGAAAGAGAACAGTGGGTTGTAAACTTAGATCAGTAAGGCAAATATGGGTTATTGGAGGAACGACCAAAATTCCACGTGTTCTTACAAATCAACCAAATTACAATTCCTAAAAAGGTGGATAGACTTGAGTAGATAAAACAAAAGTGTTGCTTATTTCAGTTCAAGGTTGGAGAAGTTGCCAGATCCCTCAGAATGTAAGAAAGAAATTTATAAAAATGAGAGAGCAGTTTTTGAGTCTCAAATACTTTCGTTAAGACATCAAACATCAGTTTGTCAAAAACTTCCCAATGTGTTTGAATAGAAGCTGCTGAATTTGCAACAGTTGCTGAAAAAAATGAAACTATGAGTTTAGTCATGTAGGAAATAACATTTTTTGGAGGTACAACTGCATGTTTTTATTTGGTTATTAGAATTTGGGGCAGCTGTATCAATTATCTGACTACTCCTTTGAATTTGAGTATGAAAAATTTTGGTAGATATAGGAATTAGGCGTTGCTGTGTAAAAAAGCCCTGCCCCCCACAAATTCCCAATGTCATACCACAAACAAACATTTATTTAGCTTACATGTCTTGGGGGTTAGCAGTGAGTTGGCCAATGGAGGCTGGGCTCAGCTGAGGTGTTTCTGCTATGCTCCAAGTGTCCTTATTCTCTTCCTGGAACCAGCAGGCTGGCCCAAGCTCATTCTTCTCCAGGTGATGACTCAAGTACAAACAGCAAGCAGAAGCTTATTCAGGCCTGGATTGCGAACTGGCATACAATTATTTCTGCCCCATTTCATTGACCAAAACAAATCACGTGGCTGAACTCAATGTCAAGGACTGGGTAAATACACAGTTAATTCTCATTATGAAGCTACCAGGAATGCTGAGTTAGTAAATACTGAACCATTGCTCCTAGTGGAAACAGGTTAGGTTCCTGTGAGCCTCTGGTCACATTTTAATCAACAAAACAACACATTTTTTATGTGTATTTTTGTTGAAAGTCCCCACATTTAATCTATATTGTTGATTCTTTAACACTGATCCCAGGGCTAACAGCACCGTAACTCATGCCTGAAGGAACTTATCTAATACATGTATTTTCTCTATAAGGCACATCACAGTCTTCCTGTGTGTGGGAACACAAAACAGCACATGAGCACAATGCTTGGGGCCATTTTATACAGTGAAATCATCAACAAAAAGCACAAAAATGCCTAAAAAATGTGGCACTAAATAGACTGCAAAATGGACACATTTCCAATACAAGACCTCGAACAAGAAGGCAGAGCACAGACTTGCTTGACCTTAGCTGGGAACTCAATTTTTTTTGCCACTCTGAGCATGTCTGTGAATGACCTTGAAAGTGACATGGGTACTGATTTGGGGGTTACAAATAAATGTTAGCAAGTAGATAAATTCAAAACACAGAACCCATGAATAATGAGGATTGACACTACTTTTCCCCTAGTGGAAAAACTTCAATGTTATATGGCAAAGGGTATAGATAAAGGAAGAATTAAAACATAGGGACCTTATACATATGTATAACTGAATCACTTTGTTGCACACCAGAAACAACATTGTAAATCAACTCTACTTCAATTAAAAAATTAAAAAACAAAACAAAACGGAAAAAATGGGGGCCAATAATGCAGAATCTTGGGCCCCATCTTAAACTTATTGAATCAAAATCTGCATTTCAGATTCCCCAGGTAATTGTATGTACATTCAAGGTTAAGAAGTACTGGACTCAATACCATGGTGGGTATATGCATGCCAGAGGCTGAGAGTTAAACCCTACAAACATCAGAGGCTACTACATTCATAAGGGTTTTTTTCTTTAAGTTATTTATTTATTTATTTATTTATTTATTTATTTATTTATTTTGGCTGCATTGGGTCTTCATTGCTGTGCGCGGGCTTCCTCTAGTTGCGGTGAGTGGGCTTCTCATTGTGGTGGTTTCTCTTGTTGCGGAGCATGGGCTCTAGGCGCGTGGGCTTCAGTAGTTGTGGCACGTGGGCTTAGTAGTTGTGGCTCACGGGCTCTAGAGCGCAGGCTCAGTAGTTGTGGCACACGGGCTTAGTTGCTCTGCAGCATGTGGGATCTTCCTGCACCAGGGATTGAACCCGTGTCCCCTGCATTGGCAGGCAGATTGTTAACCACTGTACCACCAGTGAAGCCCCTCATAAGGCTTTTATGGGTCCAAAGGTCTAGCCCATAATGGGACAACCTCTCTAAGGTGAAGGATAAGCTATTGTACCCTGCAATTCCTATTAACAGGGAAGAGGCAGAGCACTTGGTGGGTTTCTGGCTTTTGGACGCAGCATACATCACATTTGGGAATACAGGTGCCACACGTTTATTGGGTGATATGGATGGCTGCCAGTTTGAGTAGATCCCTGAGCGAGAGAGTCCTCTGCAGCAAGTCCATGCTGGAATGCAAGCTGCCTTCTGTTTGGCCCTATATCTCAGCTGATCCAATGTTGCTAGAGAGGTCCACGCTGTGTGGAGTCCTAGGGAAGTCCTAACAGGAGAGTCACGGTGCAGGAACTCAAGGTTCTGGACCAACGCCATTCCTCTGACAGTAAGTCATTTGAAAAACAACCCCTGGCAACCCCTGGCTAACAGCCCCTTAGCTCTCCTGACTAACAGCCTGGCTGTGCAACTGAAGTGATTATGCAACTATGGCTGCCCATGATGAGCTGGACATTTCAGATTTACCACCTCACAGTTGGGTGGTATAGCAACAATCTCTCAGATAGATAAGGAGAATGGGGAGTCTTGGAAATTCCTTGGAAGTTGAATAGTGGCCAGAAGAACATGAGTGGGAGAGTTGGAAGTTCCCCAAGAAAGGCAAGCTCAGTGTAATTATCTTTTCCTCCCTCCCTAACTGCTCCTCTCCCTGCATTCCCTCTCTTGGGTGCAGCACTAACACGCACTCTACCCCAGGTCAGATCTCTGGAGTCATAATTGACAGTGCGGGCTCAGCAGTGGGATACCCCCTTCAAACAGTATCTCTTTAATCTATGCCTGCCCCTCCTGCCGCTCTGTCACCGCTACTGCCTTAGTTAAGTCTCTCATCATTTCACTCTGGCAAATTTTCCACATTATTGAAAATGGGGTTTATGCATATCTGATTATTCCATTCACTCCTCAAATATTTATTGAGCATCTACTATGTATCAGGCACTGGGTTAGGCTTTGGGGAAAACGATGTGAGGAATTCAAAAATGACATTGCCGCAGGCCTTACGGAATTCACAGCCTGATGAAAAAGAGAGATGAAAATCCTCCTTAAAATCCTTCAGCGGTTCCCCGCTGTTTTCAGGATGAAGCCCAGATGTCTTGACCGGTCAGTCCCTGCCTATCTCTCCAACACTGTCTGTAACCACTGCCCTTCAGTCTTGCAGGCTCTGCAGTCACAGTGCACACTTTCCCTTCTTCCGAGCACCCTCCTCTCTGACTGGCTACCATCGACTTTTTTAAGGGCTCACTCCAGCTGTCCACCTCCTCCGGGAAGCCTTCTGGACACTCCCTTTCCCCGTTCGCTGCCCTTTTGTGTAGTTTCACCAATCTCATGCTACCACTATCACACATGTATCACACTTCATTGTGATTCTTCGTTCTTTTGTCCACCTCTTCTACCCTACTGTAAGCTTAGCTTTGTGTACCCAACACTTAGTTACAGCCTCTGATTCATAATAGGTACTTGCCATTTTTTCTCAAATGGAACTGTGTAGGTATATAGAAATGTTCCCCACTCTGTTAACAGCAGACAAGGCCAACATATCACTTCTGTACCCTGGCAAAGGAGCTTCTGACCACGACTCCGGCGTCCTCTGGGTGCGGGGCCTCCTGACTGGCAGCGCCCAGGTCCCTCCCTCGACGAACAGGACTCAGCGGCGCGCCCCCTAGCGTCTCCGGCTGACGCTACAGGAATTGGAAGGCGCCGGAGAGCACGCGGTCCCAGACCCGCGCTTGGCGCATGCGTGGCACGGGAGCGGTCCCATCGGCTCGGAAGAGTCCAAGCGCGAGGGGAGAGAGCTGAGATTCTTTTCCCTTCTGCAATAGGAAGCTCGCTCCTATTCTTTTCCTTCCGATTGTATCTTAACTTAAAGGGGAAATCTTGACTTGTGGTTCTGTAGGGAGCGATAAAGGAGCTAGGGTGTTGTTAGACTTTTCTTCGTCTCTCGGCACCCCTCCCTCGGGGCGCAGGGTTGGACGGGTCCAGGTCAGGAGCAAGGGGGCGGAAGCGGCGGCGGCTGTCAGAGCTGGAGAGGGGCCGGGCGGAGCGGACATGGAGAGTCAACGCTGGCTGCCGCTGGAGGCCAATCCCGAGGTGAGCGTGGCTCGGGTCTTGGCCTGAGGCCGCGGGCAGGGGCGGAGGGCACCGGGCTGCCGCCTCTAGTCCCGGACAGTTTGTCGCTAAATCGCGTTCTCTGTTTCGTTTTCAGGTCACCAACCAGGTGAGTGAGGTGTCTTGTCGCTTGGGACCCGGGAGCCCTCCCTGGCCGCCTACACCCCTGCACTCCCCAGGAGTCTGGGATTTAACTCCGTGAGGATCCCTCTTGCTCAGCTTCAGACGGGCGTGCTCTGTTTGCGGCCGCTTCTCTTCCACCTGGGTCCTGGAGATGCTCCCAGCTGTCTCTGGTCCCATTCGCCGTCAACAGCGTTAACTGGGTTTTTTGGGTCAGAGGTTTTGAGGGACGTTCACCCTGTATTCCTGTTCCTCTTCTCTCTTCGTTTTGCCTCCTGCTAGTGCCGAATCCATAATTGTCCCACCCCTATACCTTCTAGGTGACTAATTTGCCTGCAGTACCTGACTCCAAGCTTTGTAAAGTCTCCCACCCAGTCCTTGTAATCTCATCCGCCACTTGCACCATGAAATCATCTTCCAGTCATCTTCTCTCGCCCGATCGAGTCACTTCTCTTCTCCGCCACGCCCCCTTTCTCTTCTAGTTTCTTAAAAGTGGAATTTAGTTGCTTTTATACCATAGGAAAGCTCAATTCCCACGTCATCCTTTGCCAGCTACAACCCTTTAAGTTCGTTTGGGTGTTGGAGGTTCGGGGTGGGGAAGGAAGAGGGAACATCTCGCAGCCACTCGATCAAAAGGACAATAAGTGCTACCAGGTATAAACTTTTTATTTGCTCAGGTGTATTTTGTCTTCTCCTGTTTTTCATTCTCAACAGCAGCTTTACTTTTTACTGCCCTCTTAGTTTATCATACTTCTCCCCCCTCCCCCCCCCCAAAATCTTCCTTCTCATCACCAAGGAATAATGATTCATCCTGTACTTCATTGGTTTTCAGTTTTGAAAGCTTGTAGAAAATTCCTTATATAAAGAAAGCAGATAGAAGTGCTTTATTTTAATGTTGTCAGCAAACTATTTTTTTATTCAGGTTTATTACATGCTTTTGAAATGATTATTACTGCCTCAATTCTTGTCTCTTTAGTAATCTAGTAATTTAGTAATGAACAAAGCTTGGAACACAGCATATATCTTTCATGTTATTATTAAGGTGGCATTTCCTATCAATATTAACTTTCTTTTGTTTTACCCTCTTTGACATTTGTTGTTCATTTTTTGCCTAAAACATTTTGACGGCTTTGTAAAGAAAAAAATTTTCCTTCTGAAGAAGTCAGTATTTACAACTTATGATTTAGTGCCCTAGGAAAGAAGCATATTTCTCTCAGACCTAATTCCAGATTTTTTTATAACTTTAGTTAAAAATCAATTTACCGTATATCTGGGCTCTGTTCTATTCTATTGATCTATGTGTTTGTTTTGATTACTGTAGTTTTATTACTGTGGTCTTGAAATTAAATAGTATGAATTCTCAAACTTCATTCCTTTTCAAAATTGTTTAGGCTATTTTAGTTTCTTTGCCTTTCGATATAAATTTTAGAATCAGCTTGTCAACTTACACAAAAAATGTTGGTATGATTTTGATGATTAGGCCTATAGATATATTTTGGGGAAAATTAATATCATAACAATATTGAGTCTTGCAATCCATGAAGATGGTACCTCTCATCATTTACCTGGGTCTTTGATTTCTTTCAACAGTGGTCTGTCGTTTTAGCATGTCGATCTTGCACATTTTTTTGTTTATTTATACCTAAGTATTTAATGATTTTTGGTGCTATTGTAAATGATGTAAATGATGGTGTTTTAAAATTTCATTTTCTAGTTGTCCATTGCTATGTATAGAAGTATAATTTATTTTTACGTGTTAACTTTGTACCGCTGCTGTGCTAAATTCACTTACTCTAGTGGCTTTTTTTGGTAGATGCTTTGGGATTTTCTATACAGACAGTCATATTCTCTGTGGTTAGACTTTTATTTTTCCCTTTTCAATCTGTATGCCTTTTATTTATTTTTCTTGTTGAACTAGTTAGGACCTTTAATACAAAATTGAGTAGGATGGAGAGAGAGAGGACATCTTTGTCTTGTTCTGGAACTTAGAGGGAAAACATTTGATTTTTCATCATTAGATATGTTAGGTGTAGGGTTTTGGTAGATGCTTTTATATCAGGTTAAGGAAGTTCCCTTCTTTTCCGAGTTTGCTGAGAGTTTTTATCATGGATCACTATTGAATTTTCTTAAATGACTTTCCTGTATCTCTTGAAATGATCATTTAAGGAAGAAATAATACCAATCCTACATAAACATAGAAGAGGGGGGCACTTCTCAACTCATTTTATGGCCAGCATTACCAGACAAGCCGTGATAGGAAAAACTGCAGACTCTCCCTCATGAACATGGATGTAAAAATCCTCTACAAAATATTTGCAAAGAGAATGCAGCAGTATATAAAAAGGATAGTGTATCCTGACGAAGAGCCGTTTATTCTGTTATTGCAAAACTGGTTCACTATTCTAAAGTCAATCAGTGTAATTAACTGTATCAACAGACTAAAAAACACAATCATTTTTAGATGATACCATTATTATTTTTAATAAGATATAAGCTTATATAATTGGAAACCTATATTCTAAACCTACGTTCTCATTGGAAACCTTTGTTCCTAAGTAATCTTGGTAGACGATAAAACACATTCACTTATTCACATCAATTAAATAATATTTGGGGGGCACCTTTTGGAATACCAGGTATCGGAGCAGGAGCTGGTTATATTTGGTGATGAAAACATTTATGGTTTTCTGCTTTTCAGTCCATTGGGAAGACAGACAATAAACAAGTAAGCAAACAAATAGTTAGCAATTATTATAAGTGCAGTGGAGAAAATTAATGGTACAGTGATGAAGACCATCAGGGAAAACATACTAGGTTGGATGGTGACAGGAGGCCATTCTGTGGTGACATAAACAGAGAAAAGATATTATTAGTATATGATTATACACTATTTTTGGCATGCTTTGGTGTGGTTAAGTTTGTTTTAAATTTATTTTTTTTAATTAAAAAAATTTTTTTTGTGTTAGTTTCTGCTTTATAACAAAGTGAGTCAGCTATACATACACATACATCCCCATATCTCTTCCCTCTTGTGTCTCCCACCCTCCCTATCCTACCCCTTTAAATTTATTTTTTAAAGAAGTAATGTATATTTAGTGGGAGAATGGACAAGTATCTAAGAAGTAATCAGTTCTAACCAAAATCTTTGTAGTTGTTTCTTTATTCTCTTTATGTTAGTGGCAGAACTGAGAACTGAGAACTCACTCAGAATTTGGAAAATTTATAAATTAAGCCACAGATTAATCCCAACAACAATATCCATCCCCACCTTCTCTTCTTTCCTCAGTTGAATGGAATCATAGGCCTTTTACTTGTCTTGATTTCACTCTGTTACCATTTGTTGGTTGCATGTGTCATTATACTCAGTATGAGCACACACTGTTTAATGCTCTAACAATGCCTAGTTTGTATAAGAATGATTACCACACGTCTACTATATGAAGATTGTTAGTAACTGTTAGACGTTAACTAGTAACCGTATGTCTCAGTAGATGTGGTAAGTAGTGACTTCTTTTGTTGGTTCATATGCTGTCACTGCCTTCTCAGGATATTTTGTCTTGCTATAGGTAGGACTTACCTAGAATAAAATCAGTTAAATGATAGAAAAAATTATTTTAAAAATTGAAGCTCCATTTTATTTACATATGCATTTAAGGGGGTAGGTAATAGCAGCTTGTAGCTGATGGAAAGGTACAGGTAATTAAGCATCAGGAGTTATAACTTTTTTTAAAAAGAACATTTTGTGATGTGGGCAATCATAGAATTTCTTTTTATGACCACACTAGATTTTCATCTTGATTATGTTTTGTGATTTGAATATTGCACAGCCACATTATATAATTTTAAATATTGTGTTTTAGAGCCACCCATTTCTGATGTGGAAATTCCCTAGAAATATTCCTAATTGTGGATTTTATTGAACAGGCAAAATATTTTCTGGCTGAAGGAAAAGAAATTTAACATAATTATTGTATTTAGTTGCTTAGTGTTGGAAAAAGATTTAGAAGTCATCTGCTAAATTATTGCCATGAACATACAAACATTTGTTAGTTAGTGTTTCCCATCTTGGGAAAAACACCCTTGTTACCCTGCCCTCCTCTACTACCTCCTCTCTGTTTCCCTTCTTTGTAAATTTTCACAAAGAATTGTCCATAGACGCTCTTGCTACTTTCTTATCAGCGTTTTTTTTTTCCTGTATTCACTCGCATCTAGTTTGCTTCTATCCTCACCATTTCACAGTAACTACTTTTCTCAAGTTTACTAATCACGACTTTGCCAGATCCAGCGTTCACTTTTCTGTCACCATTTTCTTGATCTCTCAGCAACG
This sequence comes from Balaenoptera musculus, assembly GCF_009873245.2. Taxonomy (NCBI): domain Eukaryota; kingdom Metazoa; phylum Chordata; class Mammalia; order Artiodactyla; family Balaenopteridae; genus Balaenoptera; species Balaenoptera musculus. The sequence goes on from NC_045802.1 coordinate 49,244,891, forward strand.
TTTGGAAGAGTAGCCCACTCCATCCCTCTTGAAACATTATCTTTTCTTGGCTGCTGTGATAATTCTGGTTTTCCTCCTGTTTCTCTGACTGCTTCTTAGATTTGCCTTTGCTGGATCATTTCCCTTCCAATTACTAAGGTGTTCCTCAGAACTTTGTCCTACACTGCTAATCTTTTTATATTTTCTGTTGTATAGCATTAGTGCTGTCAGTTGTCACCTATTTGATCCTGTGTTCCTCCAAGTCCTGACTTCTCTACAGAATTGGAAACTACTATATTCAGCTACCGCTTTTACAATATATCTCCATTTGGATGTCTTACAGATATCTCAAATTTAACATGGCTGAAAAAGAAATCTGGCTTTACATCCTCTCATTTCTCCTGCAAATCCACTTCCCCAGTCTTTTAAGGGTACCACCATTTATACAGTGCCCAAGTCAATGTCATTAATTCTTCACAACTATGCTAGTTTGGAGAGGCCATTCTTGTACTGCTTTAATTTCTTGGGTTTGAATCTCTGCTCTGAGACCATAGGCAGTTACCTAGCCTCTTTGTACCTCAGTTTCTTAGTTTCTCATAACCCCTCCTAATCCTATAAAATTGTTGTAAGGATTAAATAAATTGCTACATGTAACTTATGTATAACAATGTATAGAACAAAGCATGCACTCTATGAAGTTAGCTGTTTTTAATATTTTTCTTTCCCTAACCTCTCAGATCCAATGATCTGCAACTCTAGTAGACTCTTCTTTCAGAATCTATCCCAAATCTGGCCATTCTGTTCATTTCTACCGCTACGTCCCAAGCCACCATCATCCTTAGCTTGGACAACTGCAGTAGCTTCCTAACTAGTTTTTCTGCTTCTCCCTTTACCTCCCTAAAATATATTCTCAATATATACCCAAGGAGGTTTTATAAAAATGCAAATGCACGTCTTGTGTTTCCCTGCTTAAAACACTCAAAACACAAAACAGCCTTCCATTGCTTGTCCTTAGAATGCACTTCAGGCTGCTTACTGTGGCCTGATGGGGAGGTACTGCCTGCCTCCCACTTTTGCTGGGCTGCAGTCTTTGAATGCCAGTCCTGTTCCTGCTTCAGTCTTTGTACTAGCTCATCCTTTGCTTGAATCATTCTGATCTGGGTTGTTTCATGGCTGGGTCTTGTCATTTGTGTCTTAAAGTCCTCTCCTCAGTGAGTCTGTCCTGATTATGCAGGTAATGTTCCTTCCTTTTCCCACCACCGGCCCTGAATCTACACTGACATCATGTCTCGTTTTCTTTTCTTCATAATACTTAACCACCTTGTGAAATTATCTTGTTTATGTGTTCACTTGTTTATTCTGTGTATCCTACCACTAGAATGTAAGTTCTGTGAGAACAAGGACAAGTCTGAAGTACTAAAAATGGTGCCTGGCCCATAGGGGGCTCTCAACAAATAGTTATTGAATAGAAGAATGAATAAATTTTATATAGCTCCTTTCACGCTCCAGAAAATCTTTCTTAAAATTACCTTTAATGTGGTCATGAATCTTTTGCTTGAATATTTCAGTGAGCAGTATTCTATCTCATAAAGTGATTTAGTTTTTTATTATCATGAGAATAATGTATAATTAGAAGAATTATATTTCTTTATATTGAAACAAAATCTGCTTTCCTGTAACTTCCTCCAGTTGTCTGTCATCCTCCCATTGAAACCATATAGAGTAAATCTAATTGCTTCTTCATGATATTACTAGAAATACTGGGGGAAAAGGATGATAATAATTTAAGTTTTCTTCGAACATGCCCAGATCCTCCAGCTGTGGTATCTTCCAAAACCTTATCATTCCCGGTGACCTTTATTTTTTTTTTAAACTTTTTTTTTTTTACTATTTGAAATGCATCCTCTTTATTTACTTATTTATTTATGGCTGTGTTGGGTCTTCGTTTCTGTGCGAGGGCTTTCTCCAGTTGCGGCAAGCGGGGGCCACTCTTCATCGCGGTGCGCGGGCCTCTCACTATCGCGGCCTCTCATGTTGCGGAGCACAGGCTCCAGACGCGCAGGCTCAGTAGTTGTGGCTCACGGGCCCAGTTGCTCCGCGGCATGTGGGATCTTCCCAGACCAGGGCTCGAGCCCGTGTCCCCTGCATTGGCAGGCAGATTCTCAATCACTGCGCCACCAGGGAAGCCCCCTGGTGACCTTTCTTTGAGCCTGATTTTGTTTGTTGTCATCGTTCATAAAATAGGCCTGCCAGAGCTGATATCATATTCCACTCTGAATAATCTGTGTTGAAATAGTGTGTTACTAAATTATCCTGAGTAATACAACTTTTAAAGCAGATCAGCATTGCATCACTTACGTTGACAATTGTGTAGTCCCTATTGAGCCTGCAGTAAAGCAAACTCCTTTTTTTCTTGGTCCCTACATAAAATGTTTTTAGTATTTCCCCATTCTGTACTTAAGTAATTTCATTTTTGTTTGTTTACTAAATAGCTATTAAAATTCATTTGGCTGGTTTCCAGACTTTAAAAACCATTGTTTTCTCATTTAACTATTAGTTATTTTCCTAGTTCTGCATCTAGGAATTACTACTAGTATACTTTTACTAGTAGTGATATCAAGCAATTACTAGATAAGTATAATTTCTGTCATAACCCAAATCGTTAGTAAATTAGTAACAAGGCAGAATCTATTGCAGTCCTGAGCTGGCCATTAAAGACCGGAGCAAGTGACTTAAGAACAAATTTGAAAGGAAGGTAGATTTAATTTTTCTGTTTTTTTAAATTTATGTAATCAGGCTTTTTGTTATTTGACTATCACCTAAAGAATGAGGAGGAATTCATTAAAAATGAGGGGAGAGGCTACCAGTTTTTCAGATAGAGAGAAGTCCAGTTTGTGTGCAAAAGCAAGGTAAGAGATGGTTATCGACCCTTTGAGAACTTGAAGAGTTCATTGTGGCTAAAATTAGAGAACAAAGTACAAAAAGATACTTTCAGCAGTGAGAAACAAGTAAATAAGCACCAGAACATCCAGAGCTTTGCATGTGGGTTCTGGCAGCATGACCTTGAAAAGTCACAGAACCTCCCAGGCTCAGTTTTCTCATTGGTGAAAGGATGTAATAATAAAACCTCCTTTGCAGTAAAGGTGAAGTGCATTAAAGTTCCTAGCATAGTTTCTGATACAAGATACTGTTTTAAAATATTTACAAATAAATTAATATATTCTGTATCTGGTGGAAATTTTCTCTTTGGACTATAGAATGAAAAGGATAAGTTAACCAAGGATCTTTTTTGGGCACATATTCTAATTTACTAATTGTTTTTCTTGATAGGCCAAACGTTAGTGGCATTATAAAAATTTAGTGAGCTAGTCAGTCAGAATTTTTGGTTATTTTATTACCCAATGTTTAAAAAAGCCTGAAGACAGATATTAAAGGTTATAAATCCCTTTATTATATTTGATGCAAACAGGATGCTTCTAATTGTGTAGAGATGGCTTTGCAAGTGCCTATACTATATAGAATACTTTGTGAGTTATCTGGAGAGATTTTTTTGGAATAGTTTTAAAACTGGCATTATGTTTTATCCCAGTTTTGTAAATTTAAAGAAAATACATGCGTATCAGTTCTGTAGATTTGTATCTTTGAAACTACATCTATTGTAAAAATAACACTTTTTAAAAACACTGGAAAATAAAAAGTTGAGTTCCACACCATCCAAGCTAACTACTATTAATATTTAATATTTTAGAGAATTTCTTTTTAATCTTTCTCTATTTGATTATGATCATCACAAATGCACATAGGTTCTTTTTTTTCCTTTAATTATAAAAATAGAATACCTTCGTTATTTAAAAAAAAAGTGAGAGGTAAAAGTTGGAGACTTTCTTCCTCACCTTTTCTCCGAAGCCCAGAGGTAGTAGCCTCTTTTATTCTTTCTATGCATATGATGACTTCCTGTGTGAGTCTGACCCATAACAATCTGGAGTCAGAGGTTGCATCGATGTACTTAATAGATATTAGTTAAATTGAACGTCTTTTTATCAATCTTATTGGATTGGCTATATGAGTAAAAAGTTGAGGAAAAGTATGATTCCAGTTAAATTTTAATCATTTTTATATATTTAATTTAATCTTCTATTTAATCATTGATGTGTCCTCAGTTTGATACTAATCACTCTCGCTACAACTGCTGCCTTTGGAGCTTGGTAATTTTTATACTCTTTAGCTTTGGCTGACATGGAATAAGTTTACAACTTCAAGGTAATTTGCCAATTTTCTCCAGACTGTTTTTTCACTAAAATGTTTAACTGTTACTTTCAGTTTGCAGCACAGATGTAAAAATTATTCTGTTACATGTACCTCTTGTTTTATAACTTTATAGCAATATGGCTATTGGGGGTACATAATATTAACAAATAAATTTAAATTCTTTTTTTTTTTTTAATTAATTATTTATTTATTTATTTTAATTTTTGGCTGTGTTGGGTCTTCGTTTCTGTTTCTGTGCGAGGGCTTTCTCTAGTTGCGGCAAGCGGGGGCCACTCTTCATCGCGGTGCGCGGGCCTCTCACTATCGCGGCCTCTCTTGTTGCGGAGCACAGGCTCCAGACGCGCAGGCTCAGTAGTTGTGGCTCACGGGCCCAGTTGCTCCGCGGCATGTGGGATCTTCCCAGACCAGGGCTCGAACCCGTGTCCCCTGCATTGGCAGGCAGATTCTCAACCACTGCGCCACCAGGGAAGCCCTAAATTCTTTTATCAGGGTTTATGATACTTTTCCTTGACAGTATGCCTTTTAGAGCTGTCAGTCCTGTGCAGGTACTGTTTGGAGTATTTGGAGTTGATAAAATAAATGCCTGGTTTTAGATTAGAAGCCAAACGTATCTTTCCTACCTCTTTAACTTGGCACAAATAAAAAGTATATATAAAATATTCATTATAAACATAGCTTAACAGACATGTGTAGACATACAGATGGCTAGATTATCTATTAAGATAGAGATACAATCTTCGTCAGATTCAACAAATTTCTTGCACGTTCAGCAAATAGAACTTGAGTGTCTATGGTTTGACCAGTACAGTGCTAGGCAGTGGGAATAAAAAGATGAGTAAGACACAGTTCCTTCCTTTGGCTTTGCAGTCAATTTTAGTCCTTTTCTAGTTTCTAGATAGAATTGAATATTGAGGAGGGCATAGACTAAGAATTTCAGAGAAAGTGGAGACGGGAGAGGGAAGTAGTTTGGAATACTTCATTGAACATTATTAAAGTCTGGAATCATTAATAGGAATCAGATGAAGAATAGGTATTAACTAGAGAAGTCCATTGATTTCTGTGGCCCCAGACTGTTGCAGAGCATGTGACTTGATGAACCTATGGATTTTGAGCACATTCTGCCAAGAGAAGTTTTTTAATTCAGAGTATATCTTATTAAATGTATCTAAGACCTTATTTTTGACCAACCATACTATCAGTAAGTAGTGTTTTTTCTACAGGCAGAGAATTGGAGGAATGTGGAGAGTGGTCCTTTAATCAGGAAGGTCTTGTCTTGTAGAACCTGACTGTGAGATGAATAACACTGTTTATGTAATAGGGCATGGCTTCCATTGGTTTTGCAAGATGTCATTTGATGATCTAAGTATGTGTGATCGTTCTTCAGGGAGAAATACCCAAGGCACCTTTTTATTTTTAAATCTCAGATAATGTTAGACCAGTAGATACTATAATGTATTTTCGAAGTAAGGTATAATGATGCGTTTTTAGTATGTTTTTTGTTTCCTCTGCTCCTTTATTTGTATCATGTAAAATTTATTTTGTGATGGTGAACTTTTTAAAACCGTCAATTTCCTTCAATACAGGCATTTATTGAGTTTATTGTGAAATTGATATCATTCTTATTATTATGTTCTTTTTTCCTTTTCTCTCTGCAATAGATTAGGGTCTGATATTTTATTTCCCTATGAATTCTTAAGAGTTTGAAAAAACCGCTGCTCTTTTGTTACAGTTTTTTTTTGCTATATGTAGGAGAGACAGTGAAGCTGAGTAGGTTTCATTGTGTACTGAAAGTCAGGAAGCCAGCAGGTTACTTTATTTTTTATATAATTATTTTAAAAAATACTTATTTATTATTTATTTATGTATTTTGGCTGCACCTGGACTTAGTTGCGGCATGTGGACTCTTAGTTGTGGCATGTGAACTCTTAGTTGCGGCATGCGTGCGGGATCTAGTTCCCTGATCAGGGATCGAACCCAGGCCCCCTGCATTGGGAGCACGGAGTCTTACCCCCTGGACCACCAGGGAAGCCCCAGGTTACTTTTTGTATCAAGCATTTCCTGATGTTCACACAAGTTGCTTGGGCTTTTTTGGCCTTATACACTCTTTGCTCATTGATAAAACTTGTGATATCGACCTATCATCTACCTTTAAACCTCAGTCATCATTTTTGATAATTAGGATAAACTATGCTGATTTACTACTAAAATAATTCTTTATGTACTAGAACTTAGATGCATTTCCTTAAAAATCCAATGTTGGGAATGAGTTTAAGATATCAACCAAGCCACTTGTATATGTTCGGTGAAGTCCTGACTTATTATGTTCAATCCCAAAGTAATGGATTTTGAAAAAAGGAGTTTTTGCTTAATATGTTGTAAATTTTAAATGTTTGTTAACTGATGTAAATAAATTGCTATCTCTTCCTACCTTATTCATGGAAAACCTGCTTTACTTCATTCTTACTGAACATCAGTAATATTTGTACCTTCCATTCCCTTTTATGTATCAGATATACAGTACATGCACATTATTTCCCTGTTAACACTAAACTGGTTTTTTTCCCCCTTTTACCAGTTTCTCAAACAATTAGGTCTACATCCTAACTGGCAGTTTGTTGATGTATATGGAATGGATCCTGAACTCCTCAGCATGGTACCAAGACCAGTGTGTGCAGTGTTACTTCTCTTCCCTATTACAGAAAAGGTAATTGTTAAGTAAGATATAGTTTCCAGTAAATGCACAGTTCTCTTTCAGTGTTGAATTAAACCTATGAATTAAGAACAGATGACCCCCTTCTTGCATAAAATGAGGAAATCTAGACAGTGGGGACATCCTAAAAATCTAGTTTTATTAAAAAGATGTTTTTAGAATTTGATTTGTAGATTGACAGAGAAGCCCTGAGTCTTTTAAACTCTGGTAGTTTTTTTTTTTTTTTTTTTTTTTTATAAAATATGGCTAGTTTGCCTCAACTGTTTTGATGTGACATTTAATCACAATTTGATGTGTATACTTTAGAAATGTTAAGTACTAGGATAATCTTAAATCTGTCTTAGAAGATATATGAATAAAGAATATTCAAAATTTTAATATATAAAATATGTAAATGTTTTCAATATCTACATAAAGAAATCTTTGTTTTAAGGAGGTAGATGTAACTAATGACATGGGTTACATTATTTTCAGAATAAACTTGATTTGGGTGCGAATCGTTAAGCTTAAATACAATTTAATTGGCAGATTTAGGATATGTTGGGGATTATAAATAGCTATTCTTAGCTCTCTGTATCTAAATTCAAATCTCCATATTTCAGGCCTTCTAGAATGATATCTTATAGCTATATGTATTATGGAGCCATTTTAAAACAGTTTTGAGTCTGTGTCTTTCTGATTTTTATTTTTAAACTTAGAAATAATAGGATGAACTCAGCATTGTAAAAAATGAAGTAAATGGGAAGATGTGAGGAATGAGTATTTATACTTACTTATATAAGTAGAAAATATAGTGGCATCTGCCACTTTTTGATATCTCTTACAATTTGGTCGGTCCCTATTTCAGCTCATAAGTGACATAATAAAAATCACTCAAAGGATATCTAGTGGATGGTTTAGGCGATATAAAGTGTTTCAGTCTTCTGAGTTCTAATTTAGAAACTGATTATGTAGTTGTGAATGGCTTCAGCATACTAATAGCAAAAGAATTGTTATGGATACCTCATTATCTTTTAAATAAAGTCAGTTACAGTGTTTTAAATGTGCTTTATGCTATTAATTTATTTCTCTCTGATATTTTTGTTGTCTTTAATTATGGCAGACCACAGTGAAAACACATAGTCACTTTCCTTTTTCCTATACTTGCTCTGAATCATGTTAGGATTTTTTTTCTAAACCTTAAATCTTGAGAAGTTATCAAACTTTTTGATAACTTTATGATAACTTTTTGATAACTTCAAACTCTTTTGCTTTGTCACCAAGGAACATTGATATTAAGCAACAACAATAACAAACTAAACTCTAGGACTGTACAAAACATTTCAGCCCAAGACCTTACTATATTGAACTTTTCAGTTCTTGTCAGTTGAACTTATATGAATGAATTAATGGTTCAGAATTTATTCTGAAAATATTTACAAATTTGATTTTGGATATATGTATATGTACAACTGGTTCACTTTGCTGTACAGCAGAAACTAACGCAACATTGTAAATCAACTATACTCCAATAAAAAAATAGTAAAACATTAAAAAAGTAAAAATTTGATTTAGGAGCACATTCATAAAAAATATTTTTTCAGGCACAGGTACGTTTTGTTGTTAAAAGCAGTTCCTTAATTATGGGTTTCAAATAGACATCATTTGTTTCTTTTATCGCAGGGGTCAGCAGACTCTTTCTGTGAAGGGTCAGCTAGTAAATATTTTCACCTTTGCAGGCCCGATAGTCTCTGTTATAACTACTCAACTTTGCCTTTTAGTGTGAAATCAGCCATAGACAATACAAAAATAAAACTTTACTTACGAAACCAGACACTGGGCCAGGTTTGGCCTGTAGCCTGTGGGCTATAGTAGGGCTCCCTACTCTACCGGAATCTGAAAATTATAGGAAAACAATAAACAAAACAATAAAATCATCTTCCTACTCTCTTCCTTCTCCTCACTTTTTTTTTTTTTAATTTATTTAATTAAATAATTTATTTACTTTGGCCGCACCGGCTCTTAGTCGTGGCACGCGGGATCTAGTTCCCTGACCAGGAATCGAACCTGGGCCCCCTGCATTGGGGAGCACGGAGTCTTAGCCACTGGACCACCAGGGAAGTCCCCATCCTCACTCATTTTTTAAAAAATTTATTTTATTCAGGTATAGTTGCTTTACAATGTTGTGTTAATTTCTCTCCCCACCCATTTTTTAACCTCATTATTTTTAACGCTTTTTACAATTGGGAAAATGAGGCACAGAGACATTAAGTAACTTGTTGGAGTTGCACAGCTAATAATGGCAGAGCCAGGTTGTGGGTTCAGGCAATCAGATGTAGAGCCCACACTTTTGACATTATTGTACCATATTGTTTTTACAATCAGTTGTTATAGATAATGGTGAATGTTACGAATATCATATGCTTATAAATATAGTGTGAATTTTGTTAATATAATATGATATAACAGTATAGAAATGTGAAAAATAGAAAGTAAAAATCCTCCAGTAATCTCTTATCCCTGATCTCTTATCTCTTATCTCTTATCTGTTAAGTTTTTCTATATCCTTTAACACTTTTCAATGCATATATAAAGTAAATATTTTTAAAACATAAATGAGAATCATATTAATATATACTGGCCTGTAACCACTCTATAATCATGGACAGATTTCTAAGTCAGAATATGTAAATCTATTTTATTCTTTTTAAAATGTTTTATAGTATTTCATTCAGATATGCCATGTTAACCAAATCCCCATTGATGTATATTTAGAGTTTTTCCAGATTTACATTTAAGTCCTTTTTAATGTATTATTTTCACATGTAGACTATTGATTTTTTTTTGGATAGTATGAAATATTCAGAACAGAAGAAGAGGAAAAAATAAAATCTCAGGGGCAAGATGTTACATCATCAGTATATTTCATGAAGCAAACCATCAGCAATGCCTGTGGAACAATTGGACTAATCCATGCTATTGCCAACAATAAAGACAAGATGCACTTTGGTAAATAATTTTTCGTTACTGCTATCTTCCCCCTCCTTAAGTTATAAGTTAACTTATTGAGCAGTAGGTGGTGTTCTAGTTCTTTCTTTCGAAGTATCAAATAAAGTTTTTCCTCCCTTCTTTCTTTTATAATGAGAATGTATATACTATTAGGGGAAATATTAATCCTCCCCAGGTTTAACAAACAGATAACTTAAGCCCTATCATTTATCCCAATATTCTTATATTCCTAACTTACCAGTGAAAGGGTTTTACCTGAGAAGTAGTTAGCATGCTTCTAGTATTTTCATATCTCAGTCTCTTTGAGATATCAAGCCTTTTCAATTTTATCATCTTTAATATTCTCAGAATCTGGATCAACCTTGAAAAAATTCCTGGAGGAGTCTGCGTCAATGAGCCCTGAAGAACGAGCCAGATACCTGGAGAACTATGACGTCGGTACCTTTTTCTGTCTTGATCTCATGCGTGGGCAAAATTCTCTGGGATTGTAGATTGTGTTTGGGGGTTTGTCTTGAAACTGTATTTTATGCAATTATGGATTTTTGTTGTATCCATTAAAACAGGCCTTTTGTACTTTTGTAACATTATCTGAAATATCCATAAATGTTGATAAATTGCCACTTCTTTTCTACGTCCAGAGCTGAATGAGAGAAAAAAGGCAATTTGATTTAACAGTTTATAAAATATCTTACGATTGACTGTTCCTTACCATTCCCTCCCTATAATAAATATATGCTTGGCAATACCCTGTGTGTCTTTCACTGGGAATTTGGAACAAGGCTGAAGACCAATGGAAAAAACAAAGGTTTAAAGGTAGATGTTAGAATATTCTCTAGCTATTTTATCAGTGTAATATTTTTGCATGTGTGAGGACACAGGCCACATAGTCTAAGACGTTTTAAATGATTGTACCATTTCACAGAATTGAGATTGGTATTTACATTTTATTCTATTTGAAATCTGTTTTTCTTTTGAAGGCTTTTTACCTTTTAATGACATTATTAAGTAGACTGTAAGTGCTTTGAAATTAGAAACAGTATAGTGTACAAATTATTTGGCTAGAACAATGTGTTAGGCGGAGTTTGTGCCCAATAAATCCATTGACTTGATTATGTTGTTTTTAGCATTCTAATATACTTTGATTATTTTAAGTTGTTTTTTTCTTTAAAAAACCTGCTGATCTCATAGAATGTCTTTACTTTACATAAAAATAAAATGAACAACATAGAAGTCACCAGTAATCCCACCAATGAGAGGTAGCCATCATTTATATTTTTAATAGGGAGTATATAATTGTATACACAATTTTTTGAAACAAAAATTTGATCACACTGTAATATTGTTTTATAACTTGCTTTTTTCACCTAACTTATCACAAACATATTACATACCAGTAAGTATATATTTGACATCATCATTTAATGGCTGCCTAGCTTTCCATAGTGTAGTATTTTATTTCACCAATAAATTATTGTCAGAAATTTAATATTTTCCCCTTTTTTCCACCATTTGAAAAAATACTACAGGGTATATATCATTGTAGCTAAGTCTTTGCAAATATCATTAGTTATATATAATTATGTACAGTTATATGTAAATATATAAACACCTCGAAGAGAAATTGCTGGACCAAATAGTTTGCATGTTTTTAAAGCTTTGATTCTTATTGCCAAATTGCCATTCATAAAGGTACTTTCACCCGTAGTTTACTTTGACTATTTCTCTTCATCTTTGTTAATAGTGGGTATTATAAGAGCATTTTTTTTTTTTTTTTTTAAGTTCAGGAACCTAAAATCTCTAGCTTCTGATAAATGCGTGCCTTTTGCTTCACATTTCTCAAGTGCTGACTGAAGCTGCATGATTAAACATAAATACAGCCAGAGCTGCAGAATAGCATGTAACCTGGAGAAACAGATGAGCTAAGCTTCTTCAGTCTCTATCTGTGAGATGCTTACTTTATTCTAGTCTCAGTTGAATAAAGTGTTAAATGTTAGTTCCAGCAATTAAATAAGGTAAATGACTCCCACTTACCCCTGGCAATTACAAATAAGCAGATACCCAGTTTCCTAAGGTTTCAGAGATTTGTGGGTTGGAAAGCACAGCAATTCATTTGCTTACTCAGAAATCATTCTTAAATATTTAGTGTTAAACTGTTCCAAAAATCTCCTCCAATTTGTTGTTTCTTAACAAGGCTTTAGATGTTAAAATTGAGCATTGTTGTTTTCATTTAAAAAGTTGGATATAGTCATTTTTTCCTGTTAATACTTTATATTCTTATTACAGGCCATTCGAGTTACTCATGAGACCAGTGCCCATGAAGGTCAGACTGAGGTATTTCACATTTTTCAAAACTTTTCCTGCCACTTGTAAATTTAACCACAGTTCTGTTGTATGACATGTAGTTTTAGAAAATTATTGGGACTTTTTTTCCTTTGAGGGAATTTGCTTATGTAAAAGTAGTCATAAAGTAGCCCAAGAACATGTTTTGACAAACTGTTAATATGCACTTTGATAACAGCCATCTCAGTTTGTCTAATCATTTAGACAGATTGCAGATCGTGTGCTGTTTGCTTTGGCTAACGGGTGGTCTGCGTGTTCCCCATCAGGTTCCTTTGACTTGCAAGTGTTTTGAGAAAAATACCTGCCCTGTAGTAAAGGTAGATAGCCAGTATGGTTTTCAAGAGCCTTTATCATGCTCAGCTTCTAGCAAAAAGCTGTAACATTCTCTTTACTCAGGAAATCTGTTCTGGGGCAATGTGATGATCTCCACCATCTTTACTCTGTTAGCTAGTTATTTCTTCAGATAGGTCACCTCTCCTCTCCTTCTCTTGTCTCTTTTTTCATTCTCTTTTTCATGAGGGATTCCCTCCTTCCATTTCTCCTTTTTCTGCCCTCAAAACCTCACCCTCCCACTCTTGGGGGAAGTTTGTCAGAAGGTATTTCAGTCAAAATGAATAGAATTTAATTAAAATCGTTCGGTGTATTTATAACACATTTAAGTGTTAATACCAGAGAATTATAGATTTTCTTCTTTCTTATCCCATGCGTGACTTGGAACCATACTTTTTCATGTACAAAGATGACATTGCCTTTATGCTTTAAAAATACTTGAAAAAATACTGATTTAAAAGTATGGAACTTAAATATTCCCACTATCTTCAAAAAAATTTTTTTAAGGAGAAAACAATTTGATACTATGATATAACTGCAGTTTTTCATAGCTCTGACTGGTAACTGTGAATGTTTATAATAAAACCATTTAGGAATTTAAACATTAATTCTCCCTGAAATTGTATCATACCTTCTTGGTTGCTCTCAGGTTCTACTTTCAGAGGTGTGTACCATTGCTTTTTTGACTACGTTTACGTACACAGACGCACACACAAACAAGTGGCATGTCTAAGTGGTTTCGACACCATATTGGAAATGAATGGGATGCTCTGTTTCTCGTATTGCTTTTTACGATCTTGAGCATGTTCTTAATCTTCACTGTGCTTTGCTTTTTTTGTATACAAATTTGTAGTGTTAAAATTAGCAGTGATGGTGGAGATCAGCATGAAATTATTGTAAAATATGAAAACCGTTAATTGTAGTAAAGCAGTTAAATGCTTTAATACCTGTTTACTTAAAAAAAATTGTCTTTATGGTACCTCCTCTTGCCTCCTTTTTGGCCTTTATCCAAATTACGGCTTTTAATACCTCCTTTTAGATGATGTTCACATCTCTTTCTCTAGACCTAAACTCCTTCCCTCTGTAGACTCTTTTATTTTATATGATTCCTACTATTTGCATTTTAGCTATTTGTTTTCATATTCTTCATTTATTTAAGATGTATATTTTTTTCACATTGTAACAGCTCTGAAATTAGGGTGTATCTTACAGTTGATTTTGTAATTTACTTGGTGGTATTACCTTCTTTAGTGGTACATAAAATGATGCATCTTAAAACCACTGGTGTCTTAGATTTGCTGAAATGTGGTGTCATATCTCCCTTACTGTGGATCTTCGACCTAGGATTGGTGTTCGATTCCTGTGGATATGCCCCAGAGTATCCAACACCATTCCTTTGTGCATAGGCACAACACATAATTATTAATTCACCAGAATTAGCTCAAAACTAACCTTAGTGGTGTAAGAACTATCAAAAAAGGCTAAATCTTGGTGTTCTGTAGTCCCCTGAGTAAACCAAACATACTATTAGCCACTGTTCCTCAATAGGGCACTATTAACATTTTGGGACGAGTTCAGCTCTTTGTTGTGTGGGCTGTTTTGTGCATTCCAGGGTGGAATATAGATTATTATATTCTAGCCGCTGTATGTTAGTGACTCCCAGTCACTGAGAGAACAGAAACCCACACCATACATTTCCAAATTCAGTATCAACCACCTTAAAACTCCTGCACCAGGGACAGGTTTTGCGATCACTTTATTTCTGGTTCACCTACCATCTGTGGACTTAAGAGTCTTTGACATATTATTATCTCCATTGCTCTCTGTATTCCAGCACACTGTTTTTTGTCAGTTCCTACGACACACCTCAGTCTTTCCCATTTGTATTTGTTTGGTTTTGCTGCCATAGCAAAATACCACAAACTGGAAGACTTAAACAACAGAAATTTATTTTCTCACAGTTCTGGAGGCTAGAAGTCAATATCAGGGTGCCATCAGGGTTGGTTTCTGCTGAGGCCTCTCTTCCTGACTTGTAGACGGGTGTCTTTTCACTGTGTCCTCACATGGCTTTTCTTCTTAGTGCACCTGGAGAGAGAGAGAGAAGTCTCTAGTGTCTCTTCCTCTTCTTATAAGGACACCAGCCCTATTGGATTATGGCCTCATCCTTATGACCTCATTTAATCTTAATTACGTCTTCTTTTTTTTTTTTAATAAATTTATTTATTTTATTTATTTTATTTTTGGCTGCGTTGGGTCTTCGTTGCTGCGCGCAGGCTTTCTCCAGTTGCGGTGAGCGGGGTCCACTCCTCGTTGCTATGCACGGGCTTCTCACTGTGGCGGCTTCTCTTGTTGTGGAGCATGGGCTCTAGGTGCACAGGCTTCAGTAGTTGTGGCTCGCGGGCTCTAGAGCACAACCTCAGTAGTTGTGGCGCATGGGCTTAGTTGCTCTGCGGCATGTGGGATCCTCCCGGACCAGGGCTCAAACCCGTGTCCCCTGCATTGGCAGGTGGACTCTCAACCACTGCGCCACCAGGGAAGCCCCTTAATTACTTCTTAAAAGCTCTGTCTCCAAACACAGTCACATTGGGGATTAGGGCTTCAGTATATGAATATTTGGAGAACATCGTTCAGTCCGTAGTACCATCTTTGTGCTTTGTAAGGGCCCAGTCCTTGTCCAGGTACCCTTCCACTTTACATAGTTGGTACCTTCTCATCCTTCAGGTTTCACCTTAAAAGTCATTTTTCAGACAGGCTTTCTTTCATTACCGTTAAGTAGGGCCACCTCAGTGAATTTTCTGTCATAAAATTCTTTTATTTGTATTTGTATTTCTTCCTGGCATTTTTTAATCTACAATATGTTTTTTTGTTTGTTTATTCCATTTATTTCATAGAATAGGAGTCCCATGAGGATGTGGGTCTTTTTTGTCATATTTACCTTGAATCCCCAGGACAGTGCTTGGCAATGGACAGTATATAGGCATTTATGAAAAAGTGCATAGTATAAAAGTAAGGAGCACAGGATGTAGGTTTGTATACTGACTCTACTATTTAGTAGCTTAGGCAAGATACTTTCCTTAGCGTAAAATGAAAAGAATAGCATCTACCTTATGGGATTGCTGTGAAGATTAATGAGTTAATCATATAAAGTGCTTATAATAGTGCCTGGTATTTAATGGGCCCTCAGTAAATACTAGGTGGTGATTTTGTTTTACCAGGCTTTCAGAAAAATGCATATGAATGGCAGAGGACGAGCTGAAGCAATAGGGTGAAGCCAGATCAAGGGGTGGCTTGAATTTTATAAACAATGGGGAGTCACCAAAGATGGTATGTTTAGTGTTCAGCATATTGAGTTTAAGGTGAGTAATGGGTCATCTGTGTAGAAGTTGGATATGGAGTCTAAAGCTCCAGGGCAATATCTGGAGTTCTGTATTTGGTCGGAGAGTAGTTAGAACCTTGAGAATTCTACAGAGGGACAACAGTGGTGAACCACAATGAATCCCTGGGGCACACAGGTGTTAAAGGAGTGGGTGGAAGAAGAGGAGCCAGTAATAACAGTGTAATAACAACTGACATCATTGATACTCTCTGTCAGAACCTTTTCATGGGAATGGAGTAGGCAGGAGCCTTATTGCATGCAGAGACTTGTAGACTAAATGAGAAATCAGTAAGATGAGCCACCAAAACACAGTAGCCTCTTTAGAAGATTGGCCGCTTGTATGTTCTGAATCCCACCATGACCGTCTGGCAGACTCTGGCTAATCCAGAAATTTGGACGTAGCCCCACCTCACTTATGCTTCATTAACCTACGCTGAAAGTTACTGCTTTCATGTTTCACTTAAGTTTGGGAAGATAGAAGAACAACAATGGGATATGAGGAAATTAAATTAAAAGTGTTTTTTTTAATTGTGAACAAATACAGTGAGACAATAATGGAAACAGTATGCAAGTCAAATGTAAAGGCAAGAAAAGAAAAATCCAAAAGAATATTTTAGGGGCTTCCCTGGTGGCGCAGTGGTTGAGAAATCTGCCTGCCAATGCAGGGGACACGGGTTCGAGCCCTGGTCTGGGAAGATCCCACATGCCGCGGAGCAACTGGGCCCGTGAGCCACAATTACTGAGCCTGCGCGTCTGGAGCCTGTGCTCCGCAACAAGAGAGGCCGCGACGGTGAGAGGCCCGCGCACCGCGATGAAGAGTGGTCCCCATTTGCCGCAACTAGAGAAAGCCCTGGCACAGAAACGAAGACTCGACACAGTCATAAATAATAAATAAATAAAAGAACGTGAATTTCTAAAAAAAAAAAAAAAAAATGCATGTGCATACATTCTTAAATGCATAATTATTTAAAAAAAAAAAAAAGAATGTTTTATTTGCCTTCAGACTCTAGTTTTACTTCATCAATACTTACCTAAAAAGCCATTTCTAAAGTTTGTGATTTGCCCACATTAATTAAGGAGCCAGCCCAGATATGAGTAGAGATCTCCTGATGATTTATTATTTATTTAACTTTTTACAAAAACAATAAATTTATTATATTGCTCAGGAACCTCCATACAAATTTATAGTAATAATGAAAAATAATAGAAACTGACACAATTGTTCTATGTATGTATTAAACAAACATGCCAGTATGGAAAATGTAGCAAAAAATGCTTTTAGTATTTATGGGTTTTTTTTTAACTTCAAATCTTTTTTTAGCTAATTTTAGAACAGTCGAAATCAAACATTTTTGTGGGATTTTTTTCTTAATATTTTATCATGAGTATTTTCTTCATCAAAACCTCTTTATAAATAATTCCTTTTGGCACTGTACTCTCATGTGAATGAACCATAATTTACTTTCCAGTTACCTTAACTTTTGATATTTAGATTGTTTTCAGTTTTTCAAGTTAAACATATAACTTCATTGAATATCTTTGTTTATTCATATATTCATTCTAGGTTCTTTCTTTAAGATCATTTCCTGTAGGTAGAATTACTTTGAGTCGAAGGGATGAACATTTTTCAAGTTCTTGTTACCTAATATGAAGTTATTGTCTGTCTTTCATTTGATTAACCTAGTAATCTGTTTGAGCACCTGCTATGCCAGGTATGGTGCTAGGAACTATATATACAGAGATAAATAAGATGCAGTTTGTGTCTTCGAGGATCTCTTACTTCAGTGGAGATAGCTTCAAAAGTAGCCGTTGCCAGTGTTGAATTCTATTTTTAAATTTTGGCTTGTTTGATAGAGGGAAATAATGTGGTTGATTGCTAAGACCATTCAAAGATCTGTTGTAAAAGTTTATGAAATGAATTTCAATCACGAAATTAAATTGTAATTAATTTACAAGTGAAATGTGTAATCTACTTTGGTTAGTGTTGTCCTATAAGAGAAGGTTTTTTTGACTATTGGGAAAGCAGTGGGTAAGTTCTGATTTCAAGTATGTGTTCACGTATATGTATACACAATTTAAAATAAATTGTGTGTGCGTGTATGTATATGTATGTGTCTAGTTGGCTTTTTTGGCCCAATCAGTGCAGACTCTCAGTGATGGGGGAGGAAATAATGTCAAGTTTTATCTTTATTAGATGTATAAGTATAGTTTGCATGGCTTCATTTTACTCTGAAGTATAGTTTTTCATTATTTTGATTATGTTAGAATTACAAGGAGTTAAGATGCTCTCACATTTATTTTCCTTCTTTAGGGATTTATTTTCTTCTTTCCTTGACTCTGAAAGAAACGGAAGATATTAGGAAGAAACTTAGTTCTTATAGAATGTACAATTTAAGGTCCCGATTGTTTTGGGGGGATCAGATGGGAACAGTAAATGAAACTCGGATGCAAAGTACCATGCATTTTAAGCTGTATAGTCCAGTTTTGTCAAGAAATCTGAAATTGCATCTTTCTGGTCTTTCTTTTTGTTTTCCATTTATTTTTCATATCCCATTTTCTCTATTCCATTCCAACAAGATGTAAGGTAGATCCTTTTGGGGCAACTTCATTTTATGTCATTCTTAAAATTGAGAAATGCTCTGGAACTTCTGTCCTAACTCCTTACACTTTTGCCTTTTTCTCTCCTTCTGTTGTTATCATTTTTTCTGTATAACATTCCCTGAATAGAAGCTGGTTTAAAGCGTATGTGTGGAGTTGAATGGGAGAGCTGAGTTTGAAGGAGGAAGTACAAATTAGGATTAGTCATAGTGGGGGAAATATTATTGAAATGGTTCTTTTTTTGATCCTTTGTTTTCAAGCGTGATATTGTGTCTCCTTACATGTAATCAGTTCTTCTTTATCTAATATCACTTGAAAATGAATGATGGTTAAATGGATTAAATTAGTTGTTGAAAGGGTCAGAATGTAGTTACTACTCTGTCCTGTTTACACTTTTTTCCCTTTCTTAGGTTAACAAATATTTTGTCTTAAATGAATCAAAATAGTCTGTTTTTTATTCTTTCTGCATCATCTTCTTCTTCTTCTTATTTTCTCCAATATCAGGGTTTTGGAAAAGGAGATATATAACTATTATTATTTTAAAGTAACTTCTTATTTTGAACTCATCAGTTTACTCTTCCAGACCTGACTAGATGTAATTCTTCTATCTAAAAATGTCTCCAGCAATAAAAATAAAGTTGAGGTTGTAATGATATTTGAGGATGGTGGATTTTTCTGTTTGTTTTGTTTTAACCACAACCTTCCAAAACAAAAGGTTAAGATTTAAGATTCTTTTCGTTTGTAGTCAATGAGAATCTTATTGGAGCTACTCTCAAATTGTTAAAAAAAAAAAAAAAAAAATAGGGCTTCCCTGGTGGCGCAGTGGTTGAGAATCTGCCTGCTAATGCAGGGGACGCGGGTTCGAGCCCTGGTCCAGGAGGATCCCACATGCCGCGGAGCAACTAGGCCCGTGAGCCACAACTGCTGAGCCTGCGCGTCTGGAGCCTGTGCTCCGCAACAAGAGAGGCCGCGATAGTGAGAGGCCCGCGCACCGCGATGAAGAGTGGCCCCCGCTTGCCGCAACTAGAGAAAGCCCTCGCACAGAAACGAAGACCCAACACAGCCAAAAATAAATAAATTAATTAATTAATAAAAAAAAATCCTATTAAAAAAAATAATCCAGAACCAGGGAAAATAATAAAGAGGTTAAAATTAAAAAAAAAATAAAAATAAAGAATTTCTAGGACTTAGTTTTTGGCCAGCTTAACAATGGTAAGCTTGAGTGTAATGTAAAGTGTAGAGATATAGGTCATTATCTTAATAGGGATTTTGGAGAATTGTAAACGGAAGTGAGAAAATACAGTTGTTAAACGAGTAAGAGAAAAAAGTCTTTAAAGAATATCTAGAAATCTGTGGGTATCTTGATTTATTAGGTGAGCAAAATGAAGAAATTTGCCATTTTCCATGGAATATATAGTGGTATTTTGTGTATTTCGATATCTAGCCCATGTTTCACTTTGACTTCTTTGCCAACTGAACATGGATACTTTGTAGGAAAGTTTGCATCTTTTGCATGAATCTGGTTTTACTTTCCTATTTTAAATTTGGACCTCAAATTTAGTGTAATTCAATATATTATACTGAAATTTATTCAAATCTACAGGAGTCCATTTGGAATTAATTTATAATTTTGATTTTAAACTTTTAAAGTTTTATATATGTGTACATATCCTCGTGCATGTATGCCTACATTTATAATTTTACTTCTTTTCGTGGCATTTGGAAGCCCTAGAGAAGTTCCTAATTTTTTTCCTTTCCATGTGACATTTTTTTAGACTCAGTGGTATCTCTAAAGTTTGAAAGGACATGTCCTATTCTGGAAATAACTTAAATTTAATTGTCATGATTAAGTATATATTTTATCAGGTCAATAAAAGGAATGATTTTGTAGGTATTCAAGACAAAAGGGTCTCACCATGAGATACCTGGGGTTGCTGGAAACATTGGGAATCATTTTGGGGTGTTACAGTATCAGTCTTGATTATTCTTAAGTGTCATTTATGGGTGAATGCAATGGAAATTGACATGCTTATCAATTGCCAAGTATTCTCATCTTCTTAAATTCTCACTGCTTTTAAAAGTATGTCTGTCATCTTATTATAATGATGGTTACCATTTACTGAACGCATCTTATGTGGTAGGCATTATACTAAGCACTGTGTGTATCCTACTCTAATCTTCTCAATTCCTTAAGATAGATGTTATCCCATTTTACAGACTGGAAGACAAAGAAGTTACTAACTTGTCCAAAGTCACACAGCTAGTAAGTACTGTCCATGCTCTTAAGGCAACAAAATGTATAGATAAATAAAAATTGCTAAAACAAACAAGCTCTTAGTCAATAGTAGATTTTTCCTTATATTAAACATAAAGTCTTACCCATAAACCAACCACAGTCTTTTGGTAATTATGTTATCTATGTTTTGGAAAACAGTAATTATTTTAAGTACCTACCAGCCAATGATCCCTTTATATTTAGGAAATTACATGGTTATAATGATATTTTTCTTAGTAACAGGATGCCCTTTTAGATGGGAAAACATTTTGGGTGTAAGCCAAAATCTACTTGCTTTATTTTAACATTTTAGAATAATTTAGATTTAAGCACTTAGGATAAACTACCAAACACTTGATTTCTTAATAAAGAAGTAATACTAGTCTAACCCTCTGCCCCCTTTGTTAAAAGGTCTGTATCATTTCTTTTTAGCCTTTACAACATTTCTAATTCTTTGGTTATTATTAAGTACTTTAAAGAGTAATCTCTTTATTTTTTGTACACCCAGAGAATGTATATTAACTGAAGGAAAAGTAATTTGGCTTTTTAGACCGACACACTCTTTCCACCTTTTTATTAAAGGTTTGAAAAAAAATTTTTTTTTTTTTAGCCTTCATGGCATTTCTAATTTTGTGGTTATTAAACAGTTTAAAGGGTAGTTGACT
The DNA here is from genome assembly GCF_009873245.2 of Balaenoptera musculus. Taxonomy (NCBI): domain Eukaryota; kingdom Metazoa; phylum Chordata; class Mammalia; order Artiodactyla; family Balaenopteridae; genus Balaenoptera; species Balaenoptera musculus. The sequence continues at coordinate 49,266,421 of NC_045802.1, forward strand.
CATTTTTTCATATACAAAGTGACATACACATTAACTGTGAAGGAAAAGTAATTTGGCCTTTTAGGACCCAGGTATTTTGGTTTCTTTCTGAACTAGTTATAACTTTGAAGATAGAAAAATTTGAACTGTTGATTGTTTTGGGAATACAGCTAGAGATAGTAATAGGTTTGCCTCTATGAATTAGGTAGTTGACAGTTGATGGGTGGGTGGCTTTGTGTGACATGAAAACACTGAAATTGGAGCCAGGAGTCATGGGTTCTGCCTCTGCTTTGAGAGTCACTAGTTATATGACTGTGGGCAAGTCAACTAAATCCTTGTGCCTCTAAAAGACCCCGACGCTGCCCTGATGCTCATGGGCTGTGTCCAAATAGCTCACCCTGTATTTTTTTTTTTTTTAAACTCAAGAGGATTTAAGTCAGAATCAGAATGCTTAAAAATCTCAAAATGAATGTCTATACCTAATTCCTTTATGCAAAAAATATTTGTTAAACTCCTTAGAGTACTTTCTGAAGAGCAAATCATTTAATTCCTAGGGTTTTTGAAAAGCCTGTTCTGGTTTTTTCAAAACTGTAATGAAGAGATAGGTTATATTGCAGTGGTGTACGTGAAGTCACATTATACCGTTGCAGACCCACGCAGTATAAGCAGACGGGGCACGGGTTCAGTGTTAATGTCCAGGCAGACATTGATGTCATTAATAATTCTAATGAAATACATAATTTTTGACAACTTTGGATTCCTCTACCAGAACTGAAAAACTGAGGAAATGAGTTCTTTATTCAGATGCTCTAGAAAGTGAGCTCTTTATTAAAATCTTCTGAAAGACTCAAGAATAAGCTGTAGATATTTGATCTTTCCCAGTTAGTGTGGAAAGGAAATTGGCTATTTATTCTGAAGATTCTACTCACAGTTTAAATTTTCATATTTGAAAGCAAAGCTAACTTAGTTACTTTAGCAGCTAATATTATGACAATGTAAAAGTTGGTGAATATGTCTTTAATATTTGTAATTCTAAGAGAAAGCCTAGGAATATTAAGATTCCATAATAGTGTTCTTCATATCAGTCTTTTCATCTCTTAAAATAATATTACTTGAAAGTCCTTTCCTGAAACTAACACAATATTGTAAAGCAATTATACTCCATTAAAGATGTTAAAAAAAAAAAAGAAAGTCCTTCCCTGAATTATCATATAAACTTTCACTGGAATTGAAAATATATGTGATGTACACAGTTATGTCTATATTATGAATTAAATTACCTTTACAAATTGTACAGTTGGAAAAAATGTGTATATATTGTGTTCCTTTAGCTTTAGGAGGTAGAAATAAATATGACTAGAGTAAAAATTTAGAATTACTGGTTCTAACGTTTAACAACTCAACATATTCATTTACTTATGGAAAACAATACTTAGTATGCTAGCACTATGATAGTGGATAAAAGGTTTTTCTAAGAGCATTACAAGGTAGTTACAAGTAAGACAGTCATAATGTAGTAACATACTGTCCTGTATTTGATATTGTAGAACAGTTGCCAAATAGAAACACATGCACACACACATGAACCTTGATGTATGGAACTCATTCAGGAGGGTGTGCTTTTGAACATATCCTTTCTTTTTTTCATTCCTTCCTCTTATATATGGAAAACATGACGATCAAAAAGAGGGCTAAAATTACCCATAGATAATCTGATAATGTTTGGGCAAAAATTGTATCTTCATCTTTAAATAGAAATGATCATAATTTCTACCTTAGTAGGATCATTGTGAGGCTCTATAGCATCCACAGTTTAGAACATTTGGTATGTAATAGTAAGCACTAAATGCTAGCTATTATTATTGTTGACTGATGAACATATAAAGATACCTGTGTGAATGTATTTACTACAGCATAGTTTATAAATGTAGAAAACTAGAAACAAACTAAAGATGCCATAATATGTTTATGGTACATCTATTTAAGGAATAATATGTTGTCCTGAAAAATAGTGTAGATATATACTTATTGAGGTGGATAGATGCCCAAAATATATGGAAAGTGAAAGCAGCGTGAAGAATATGATTTTTTTTCTTTGTAAAAAAAGTTAAAAGTTTTAACAAATCGCTAAAGGTCAAGTATAGGCTGGTATGATACTATAAAATCCCTGTAAGCAGTGCCAAAGGGGAGCTCACATCCACTCTCCACAGACCTCACTGGGTGCCTATAAGCTTAAACTAGGGACAAGGCAAGAGAGAGGCCCAAGGTGCAGGCCTGGGGGAAGGAAGCAGCTTCTACTTTGGGAAGGGCCTGGATTCTTCTCCCCTAGGGAATAAAACCTAACAATGCTGAGACAGAAAACCCTCCCTGGAGAAGGGAACAGACAAAACTACTCCTTCAAGGGAGGTATAGGAAACTCCTATGAGAGAAATCAATGGAGGAGGGAAGGGTCCCGTGAAAAGCCTTGTCCTTGATATCCAGGTACAAACAACCTACTTATGATGGAGGCTGAACTATATCAACAAAGAATGCCTTCACCTTCCCACCATTAGACCAGCCAGCACCAAGAAACAAGTGTCAAATGTGTGGGGTAGGCCAAGAGCATGAAGAGAGACCTTCTCTGAAGCATAGACTCTGAGAAAAATCCTAAAGCTATGAGTGGAACAAGAACATTGAAAAAGAAAGCATTCAGCAACCCAGCTCCTACCCTAAGCACACAGTAATGCGAGGCAGATTTTAAGCTGGTAGATTACTGAGGATAACCATAGCAAAAACAAACCAAACAGCACAACTTCTAACTAGACTGACTCAAGTCCACACACTAAAGCCCTAGCAGAAGAAGAGGCATGCCCATTCCCAGACATAAATACATTTATCTCAGTCTCTCTGCTCCTACACAGGTTGTATGCCTTTTAAACAAAAATTATAAGACGAAGAAAACAAGAAAAATAACACACTGTCACAAGGCAAAGGAATCAACAGAATCAAACTCAGATATGATCCAGGTGTTGGAACTGTCAGATGCAACTTAAAATAACTGTGATTAATATGTTAAAGGCTCAAGTAGGAAAGGTAGACAACAGATACCAACAGATGGGGAATATCAACAGAGAGTTGGAAGCTCTAAGAAAGAATCGAATGGAAATCTAGTAATTAAAAACACAGTACCAGAGGTGAAGAATGCCTTTAATGGATTTGCCAGTAGACTTGAGCAAATGTTGAGGAAAGAATCAGAAAATGTGAAGATAAATTGCTAGAAATTTACCCAAACTGAATCACAAACATAAAAAATCATGGGAAAAAACCCCACAAAACCCCCCAGATCACCCAAGAGCTGTGGGTCAATTTCAGATGATCTAATATGTGCAGGTAGAATCAGAAGGAAAAGAGAGGGACTTCCTTTGTGGTCCAGTGGTTAAGACTCTGCGCTCCCAATGCAGGGGGCCCGGGTTCGATCCTTGGTCAGGGAACTAGATCCCACATGCTGCAACTAAAGATCCCGCATGCTGCAACTAAAGGACCCCGTGTGCCACAACTAAAGATCCCACATGCTTCAACGAAGATCCCCCACGCAGCAACGAAGATAACCGTGTGCCGCAACTAAGACCTGGTGCAGCCAAATAAATAAATATTTTTTTTAAAAAAAGAAGAAGAAGAAGGTTTTTAAAATGCTGAAAGAATTCGATGGAACAAAAATATTTTTCAAAAATACAGGAAAAATAAAGTCTTTTAGACAAACAAAAACTGAGAGAATTCATTACAAGCTTACTTGCACTACAACTTGAATCTACGCAAAGAATTGGTGAACACTGGAAATGGAACAAGTGAAGGTAAATATAAAATAAATTTTGTTTTTTAAATTGTTCTAAAAAATGATTAAGTGCTCATGGATAGACCATATTATGGATCAGAAAATTTTAAAAATTTTTTAAAAATTTCAATTATACAAAGAATATTTTCTAACCATAATGGAATTAAATTAGGAATTAATAACAGTAAAAAGTATCTGGAAAATCCCCATATATTTAGAAATTAAACAATACACTTCTAAATAGCTTGTTGGATCAAAGAGGAAGTCACAGAGAACATGAGAAAACATTAAAAAAAAATTTTTAAATTGAAGTATAGTTGATTTACAATGCTGTGTTAGTTTCTGGTGTACAGCAAAGTGATTCAGTTATACATATATATGTATATTCTTTTTCATATTCTTTTCCATTATGGCTTATTACAGGATATTGAATATAGTTCCCTGTGCTATACAGTAGGACGTTGTTGTTTATCTATTTTTTATATAGTAGTTTGTATCTGCCAATTCCAAACTCCTAATTTATCCCTCCCCTACCTCTCTTTCCCCTTTGGTAACCATAAATTTGTTTTCTGGAAAACATTTTGAACTGAATGAAAAATTATTAAATATATCAAAATTTACAGGTTGCAGCTAAAGCAGGGATTAGAGAAAAATCTGTAACATTAAATGCTTATAGTAGAAAAGAAAAGGGAGGGGTTAGAGAAAAAATCTATAGCACTAAATGCTTATAGTAGAAAAGAAAAGGATACTGAAGAGACATGACAAAAAAATTCAATACCTGCTCCCAGATTAGATCCTGAGGGGAAATGCTACAAAAGACATGAATGGATCAACTGACAAAATTAAAATATGGATGGAAGGTTAGACAGAAGTCTAATGTGACATCCAACCTACACACATCCTAACACAGCCCATATCTATATGAAATTATGAAGGTGATAACTGCTGTTATAAAAGAGAATTTTCTTTTTTAATTAATTAATTATTTTTGGCTGTGTTGGGTCTTTGTTGCTGTGCACGGGCTTTCTCTAGTTGCAGTGAGCGGGGGCAACTCTTCTTTGCAGTGCACGGACTTCTCATTGCAGTGGCTTCTCTTGTTGCAGAGCATGGGCTCTAGGCGCATGGGTTTCAGTAGTTGTGGCATGCGGGCTCAGTAGTTGTGGCTTGCAGGCTTAGTTGCTCCGCGGCATGTGGGATCTTCCCGGACCAGGGCTTGAACCCCTGTCCCCTGCATTGGCAGGCGGATTCTTAACCACTGCGCCACCAGGGAGGCCCCTGGTACACGGATTCTTAACCACTGTGCCACCAGGGAAGTCCAAGAGAATTTTCTTAGTCTTAAGAAATACTGAAGTAGTTAGGGGTAAAGGACCATGATATATATAACTTATCCTCAGATGGTTCAGGAGGAAAAAAAAAACAACTATGTAGAGAGAGAGGAAGAGAGCAAGAGAGTGTAAGTACAGATGATAAAGCAAATTAGGGTAAAATGTCATAGGTAAATCTAGGTGTTTCCTGTACTCTTTTTGTAACTCTTTGTAAATTTGACATTTTTTTTTTAAGTTTTAAAAAGCATTCTTCAAAAATGGCAAAAGAAGAGAGCCATCATACTTGAAGTTAGAAATCACTCTTCTCCCAGTAAGCACTGTGAGGGATGAGATAATGTCTGCCTGCAGAACAAAGACAGGTTTGCTTACTGCTTATTATAATACATCAGTTTCCCCAGGCTCAGTGTTCCTCTCCTGTAATGCAGCCCGTTGTGTGTGCAGCCATCCCTCTGGGCCCTCTGTGTGGCCCTCATGTGAACTGACACTAACAGTGATGAGCTGTGCTGTGAGTAAAGCCCTTTGTCTCTGACACAAGAGTCTCATGTCTTGTGCCAGCACCTATGAACAAGTAACAGGATAACTTTTTAGATGGAAGGGGTAAAGTCAGATCCCAGACCTGATAGTCTAGTCCTCTGAACATGTCATCCTCATTCCTATTTTTGTCTTTTTTCTCACACTGAATTCTTTGCTAGGAAAACCTTTCCCATTTTGCCTGCCCAAACCTTATATGTTCTTTCAATGTATGCCTTTGGTTCTACTTCTGGTTTAGTAATCTCTCCTTCCCTAGATTCTTAGAAAATTTTTGTTTTCTCCACTACTCATTAGTCATCTCTTCCTCTCTTCCTTTACTCCATTTTCTGTCTGCATCCATTTTCCTTTTCCTTTTCCCCACTCTTCCGTCTTTCTGTTATTTAAATGTAATCAGATTGAATATGACAAACATCTGTTAGACTGTGTGAGCGCAGACACTTTATTATATACACCTTTGTTCCCATATAGAGCAAAGTACAGGGTTCATTTATGTATTTGTAATTGATTGATTCTTATTATGAGCAGCTAAACTGTTCACAAACATGTTTTTAAAACCCTTTATTTCAGGTTATTGTATTATTTACATAGATCAGAAGTACTAAGTAGGATCATAGGATTTTCAGGGTTGAAAGAGTCTTAGAAATCGTTCAAGGAAAACCGCTTTATTTTCCTAAAGAAAATAGGTCATGGCTAGTGAAATCCATTATCACTAAGCAAGGACTTATATCACTATTTTTTTTTTTTTTACTTCTTCTCACTGTGGTTGTTAGCGATTATAATTTTATCCTACTGCTTTAAACTCAGTTTCATGTGCTGGTGTTATTTATTGGAGGCGACAATTGTAAAATGATCATTTGGATTACCATTAATAAGTTAGTTATTGTTAGCATGTGCATTTGGTGGAAAACTCTTAGGTCAGATTCACCTTTTGTGGTACAATAGTGTTCGAAAAGGTGACTCCCAAAAATCTAATTTTAAGAGGATTACTCCTCTGCTCATTGGAATCTGGTCTAATAAATTAGTATTAAAATCTTTTTCTTGGCCACTTAGGCTGTACACCACAGTTATTAAGATCATTGGATTCTAGAACTAGATTTCCTGTATTTGAATCCCAGCCCTGCCGCTTCCTGGCAGTGTGACCGGGGTTATGTTACTTAACCTCTGTGTGCTCTGATTTCTTACTTGTAAAATGGAGATAATTACAGTACTATCTCATGGGTTACTGGGAGATTAAATGAATTAATACGTGTAAAGTGCTTAAAAGAGTGCCTGGCACAAAATAAGTGATACATATTTTAACTGTTTTTTTCTTTTACTAAAAGATGGCTAATAATCCATGATAGTTTCCATTTAACTTTTCAGCCTAAGTGTGAGGATAGTTTATGCATGGCATCAGCTTCTGAGGGATTTGTTTCACTCCTCTATATTTTGAAGTTGTTTTTTTCCTTAGTGCTTATTACTGCTAAGGAATTCTTTTTTACCAGTGCCTGTTACCATACAGTTTTCTTTTACACATAATTCTTTGTACGTTTTGTATGTGTTACGTGTTTTGTGTGTGTGTGTGTGTGTTCTTTTTTTTTTTTTTCAACAGTTTGATTTAATAATTCCACTTTAGTGACTTTTAAATAATTCCATGAGTCTGCGCTATACAAATGAGGATAGTGTAGATGTGCACTTAACAGAAGCTATGGAATATAACCTGATACTTTGGTTATGTATTTCCACTTCACGTACCTTTAACTAATATTCGTTTACGATCCTTTTCTAAATTATGACTGGTTAAAAATACTAGACCATATAAATCCAAGTATGACCATACGTTGCTTTTAAGAATAACTGACCTCCCAGTAACGTGGTCTCAGTAAAATGTTCTCTTTTTTAATCATGTAGTCCTCCTCGTCATCCTCATCACAGCCTCATTCTAGCCACTGCGGAGAGAAGGCCTCATCATGGTGTCACCATGCATCTCTGCCCTGGGTCAAACGTAACCATGTAGACCCTGCAAAGGCCGCCAGTCCATCTCTCCGTCTTCGTCGCTGGCGACCCTTCTTACGCCTACCATCTTTGGGTCTCCATTCTGTTGTAAGTGTAGTCAATCTTCCATCTCTTCTTCCAGTGACAGGGGCAGTCCATTTTTTTTCCCTTAAACTTCTTCAGTCTTCAGAGCGCTTTTCTCTTGGTTCATCAACCATTAGCTTTTTCTCCCCCAGTAAGACTGCAAGCATACCTCTATGTTGTGCAGTCCAGCTTGACTCTCATCAGTGCCTTGGTGAACATCCATCTTTCCACTCCATGTAACGCCAACAGGTCCCTGCCTTTTGATGAGTGCTGATCGACCTTCATGATAATGTTTAAGTTCCTGTCAGTTGTTAAAGTGAATATGTATTCTCTTACCCTTCATCTTTCCGATTTCATTTAGTTGACTCAGGTCAACAAATGCTATGTACCGTCTGAGTTCTTTGCCATCTCTTACTTTATTTTTTTTTCATGTTTCTGAACATGACTTTAGTCTCTTGTCATGCTTTGGGGTTATTTTACTTACTCTATCCTTAATCTAATCCTCCATGGTGTAGGGTGTTTCATCTAAGCTATTTTATTCCCTGAGGTGGCTCAGGTACTTGGTTTAATCTTGATCCAATCTTCCCTGCCTATTCAGTTTCTAAAGATCTTTTCTCAAGTAGGAGGTGACGATTTTTCTCCTTGTGAATTGATATAGACTTCCCACAAATTTTGTAATTTCTCCTTCTTAAGTTGATAATATTAGCAAACTGTTAAAAAGTACATTTGTTCTTGTAATTGTGCTAATTACCTTAAATGTTGAGGTTGATGATGGAATTCTAATAATTCTCATAATTGAAATAAGATGCAGGATGACAACTATAGTTCTTGTCTTTCTGATGTTTTAGAAAATTAATGGTAATGACTATAGCTTGGCAGAGCCTACCTAGAAATGCTACATCTGAAAGATTTGGTGTACGTCACACATTTATAAGAAACGTGACACTTCAGTAAATCATCGTGACTTTTGAAGCCAGAGGAAGTCTGATTACACATACTTTCATGCTTAAAAAAATTAAAAGTTGGTGTCAGACATTCTTTCCTTCCCCTTATTTACTCTTCTAGAGCTATTCTCAAACTATGAGGTGGAGTCTTGGCACTTTTCCTTAAACATCTGCTTCTATCAAATATCAGTATGGTCATCAAAATAGCCTTTCGTCAACAAACTGGTATCAACAAACTGGTGTCTCTCTATTTCATTATCCTTATTGGGTCACAACATGCATTTGTCATATTTATTTATCCATCTGATATTTATTGCTTCCCTACTGTGCCATACGCTGGCACAGTAGGAGATACAAGTGAATTAGATGATCAGAGTAAAACCCTAATTTTCTAAATTCTGACTTGGGCACAGTTGATTCCAAATAGGAATAAATTCCTTTGTACTTAAAAAATATTCTAAATATAAATGAACATGTCATAAAAATTGGCATTCTCAGTTTTATGTTTTTATGTAATATTGATCTTTTCCCCATGTTAATTCCATTGCTTTATAGCTTCATAAGTGTTTTCATAGCCTAGTGGTTAAGAACATGGATTCTAGAATGACATTGCCCGGATTTGAAATCAGATTCTATCACTTACTAGCTTTGTGACCCAGAGCATGTTACTTAACACTTCTGTGCCTCAATTTTCTTGAGAGTACAATGGGTATAACTATATTACCTACCTCATAGGGTTTATATGACAATTAATTGGTCAATTCTTATAAAGCACTTAGAACAATGCCTGGTATATATTTAGTGCCACAATTATAAATTAAATTTAAACTATTTTTTATAATTTGAAATTTTTTTATTTAGCATTTGGTTAATTTCTATCTAATTGATTTGTCACATCATTTTTTAATTCTTCAAGGTAATAAGAAGTATGTTCTAAATTAAGAAACTTTGTAAAAAATAAGATATAAAAATGTAGGTAAAAATTATCTAATCTGTAGCTTCTGGGTTTTGCCTTTTGTTAGTTATTGGTCATTTTTTGAAACAGAAGACTTACTGGAATTTGATTTTTATGTATTGTTCTTGTTTTCAGTGGAATAATGTTTAAGCAATCGGATAATTATAGATTTCAGACTCTGACTAATTGAAGTTGACCAAAGGAAAAGGCTTGTCATAGGTGCTGAGGTCTTGTGGAAGGTTTAGAAATTTTGAGCATTTATCTTTTATAATAGTTTGAAGGCTTTTCATGCCCTCTTTAGCGTTTTGTATTTTTAGTATGCACTTTTGGATAAAAGGTACAATGACTCACAATTTTGAGTCACTAGATTTAGTGACTTCTTACATTTGTAATAATGTAGTCTTAGTATTGTAATAACACATAATGTTTATATGGCACTTAACAGTTTACAAAGTAGTTTCATGCATTTCGTTTAAACCTCAAAACAGATAAGAAACCCAGTGCTCACAGGGGTTGGGTACATATTCAGGTCTCTGATTCTGGGTGTATTACTTTTATCTCTAGCACGGTTGTATTTACTGACAAAATGTAAAAACCAGAAGCTATTAGAGGTATTATTCTTAAGAACAGATGGTGTTAAAATAAGTAATAATTTTAAAGGCATAATAGCTCAAAAGATTTTAATATACTGATATCCTATTGGAGAATTGTGTCTTAAAATAAGTAAATCAAGCCCCTTTCCTAGTTGGATAAGGAATTTTTTATAGTGTTCTTGTTATAGAATTGAATTTATAGTGGTAGAATTGCCTAGATTTAAACCTTGAAAAATTGGGTTCTCTCTGGTCATTGGTGAAATGGGGGTATTGGATTGAGTGATCACTAAAATCTTTGTTTCTCTGACCAGTAAAATAAGGGAACTCATTATCACTGTCTTCAAGTGTTTGAAGAAATATCATGTTCAAGAGGGATTAGACTTTTTTAAGATGATGGAAAATATTGGGAAACATTTTTTGCCTCAGTATGAGGGATAATTCTAACAAACTGTCAAAATGGAATGGACTGCCTGAAAACCTAGTGGCAGTTCCCTGTTGTTTGTGGGGATACCACAAGATGGGGCTACAATAGAGAGCAGTCTAGCATTGGAGCAACAAGTAAAACTACGTAACTGTGATTCCTACCAACTGTGAAATTCTTTAGTTCTAAGTTGAATTTAGGAAGAGCTAGTTTGCCACAGCAATTTATGTTGCGTTGTTGCCATTCGTAATTTGAGGGCAATAATCTCTGAAGAATAGTACGAGGTTAGATGAGTCACTATCTGTAAATGCTGTAGAGGCGTCCAGTAAATCCAAGATAGTAATGTTCTGTTCCTTTCAATTTCTGCATCTGAAAACTTCGTATTACTTAAAACTTAAAATTATATAATTACTTGAGGGTGAAAAAATAGAAATTTTAGAGTTAATACTGTTGTGTTACTTACTGGATATTAAATAATATGAGATAAAACGTGATTATGCCTCTTTAAAACTTTTGGCTCTAAAAATTGTACTTACATTTAACAGTGATTATATTTCATTTCAAACCATTTAGATTTGGTATATAGCTAACACATATTAGTGTTATCTGTGTAGTTACTGTATATTGTAGACAGTGCTAGTTATCATGTATTAACTTGCATAAGTTATTTGAATGTCTAAGAAATGTAGCACAAGTTGCTCATGCAAATTGAATTTGGTAAGCTAAAAAAACCTAGGTATAGTTTTTTAATATCAAATAGTTCACCTGAGAAAACAAGAGAAAAATCGTAGGCTAAGTTTAAATTTTACTTTAACTTGTTCAAATTCCCTTTTTCTCCTTTAATCTTTTGGGCTATTTTCCTGTTTCTCTTCATTTTAAACTTTTTGAATCTAGGATGAATAAAAATACTTATTTTATTCTAAGTCTATATTGCAGTTTTCAAAAAATGAGATTAAGGTTACATCGTTAAGGGAAGAACTCACTTTCTTGATGTCTTAAAATTTAACTTGAAAAGAGTTTTTTTAAACTCTGTTTATGCTATTATTAAACTTCTAAAAACTTTATTATTTCAAATTTCAGAGATCAGACAAATTAGTTCATGCATTCATTTCATTCAGCAAGTATGCACTGTGTACCTACTATGTACCAGGCATTGTGCTAGGTGCTGGGCTTCCAGCGTGAACAAAACTTTAGATTAAAATCAATTGAGATTAAGAAAGGTGTGCTTTGAGTCAGTGTTTTCCTTGTTGATGGGCAAGCACATTTGTTATAAATGTAGGCATGTTCACTCTGTCCACTATATCAAAGATTAAGCCTTTAATTATATTGGATAAATGTTTTTTTGTGTCCTTTGATATTATTTGTATGTGTTTACATGTAGTTGATTGATTTGTTTGACTACTAATATATATAATATGTATTTTCCCCTCCTATTCCAGGCACCAAATATAGATGAAAAAGTAGATCTTCATTTTATTGCATTAGTTCATGTAGATGGGCATCTCTATGAATTAGGTAAGAACTATTTTAATTTATCCTGGGGAAAGAAATAGTAAATGGGGAAATCTGTATTTATGATAAACATGACTGTTGATTTTTATTGTGTTTTACCTAATTAATTGATCACCATATAACACTGAGTTGGCATAATGGAAGTTTCCATTTAAAAATTTTTACTAGAAAAAATAAATATGTTTTTGATGTTCAAGTAACTTATAATTCGAGAATTCCTGCATACCACCTTTGCATTTTAGCAAAGCAGGAAAATGCTTTGCTAAATCATTTAGGAAACTCCTGTAAATCACTTCAGCAGTCTTTACTAAATTTTTGAGTCGGTTATCATCAACATCTTGGATGAACCATCTTGATCCTGAAACTAGTTTTAAAACATAGTGTATTATTCATAATGACTAGTTTTTGTATTCAGTAATGAGTACCACTAGTTTTCAGGCTTTTGTAGTATCCCTTTGTATCACATCTGATTTTTTTTTTTTTTTTTTTTTTTAAATTTTATAGCTACTTTTATTTTTATTTATTTATTTATTTTTTGGCTGTGCTGGGTCTTCAGTTCGTGCGAGGGCTTTCTCCACTTGCGGCAAGCGGGGGGCCACTCTTCATCGCGGTGCGCGGGCCTTTCACCATCGCGGCCCCTCCCGTTGCGGGGCACAGGCTCCAGACGCGCAGGCTCAGCAGCTGTGGCTCACGGGCCCAGCCGCTCCACGGCATGTGGGATCTTCCCAGACCAGGGCTCGAACCCGTGTCCCCTGCATTAGCAGGCAGATTCTCAACCACTGCGCCACCAGGGAAGCCCCTCACATCTGATTTTTAAAAAGACTTTACAGGAGTCTATGTTTTCTGGCAACAGTTCCCTAAGGCATGTGTCGAAGTAGCCATGATTAATTACTTGGTATTTTGGCCTATTCCTGCACTTACCTTTTAAAAGTTTAACTATAGGTGGACTACTTTAGTTTGTATTTGGAGGAGAGGATATTTTAATTGATAATTAAAGGATAATTAGAGGATAATTTTAGAGGGTAATAACTCGAGGATAGTTTAAATTGATTCATTCAGGCAGAAGAAACTTTTATGATTCTTTCAAACTTGGGTTAGATAGTACTTCTGAGTCCTTTTGGTCTTTCTCTCTGAGACCTTCTTTGATTAAAAGAGGCCGAATAAAGAAACAAAAAGTGAAATCCTTTTCAATTTTCTAGATACCATGATTTTTAGTTCTCTTTCTTCTCATTTGCTGTAAATATTAACTTTTCACTTTCATTTTCCTTAACTTACTTAAAGACTGAAGAGTTCCAAAAGGAAGTAAAGAGAGTGCTGAGACTTATCAGACACATTCTGTTGACTTCAAGAAAGTAGATTTAGGAAAGGCCAGAGGAGTGATAAATATGATCCGTAACCAGAGACTATAAAAGTGATGGTGACTTTCAGAATGGGAGACTTTATAATAGAGCAAACAATAACATCTAAAAGATATTCAGAAGAAAAAAAATCTCTGATCATCTCATGGGAAGGAATGAGTTGTCTAAAACCTCAGTTTGACTGATTAGCTAGCTTTCTGAGCTCAGAGACTAAAAGGGCAGTAGAAGGAAGACGTATATCAGGGATAGACTACATGTGCAGAATAGTTTCTCTTTGTAGCATGCCAAGGTCAACACGAAAGTATTTTAAAATTGGTTTGAACTAAGAACATCGGAAAAGAAAGGCAGAACTACTGAGGTCTTGTTTGGTTCAAGTATTCTTTAGCAGGAAGAATGATCGATGTTGCTGATAGAGAATTAGAGCCCTTTGAGGATTACATTCTTTAAATGAGTTTAAAGAATTTCAGAGTTCTAAAGAATAGCTGGAATCTTTGAGATGTTATAGAGGACAGGGATGAATACAAGACAAATGAAGATGGGCAGTTGCTGACTCATTGCAAGGGGAATCGGTGGTAGCCCTGACGCAAATTCCTAATAAATTTAAAAGGAATGTTGAGCAAGAGGAGTATTGAGTTAGTGCATAGAAGACAGTGGTTAAGAGAACAGCATATGGTTTTTAAGAAAAAAGTCATTTCTAAGTACCCTTATTTTAAAAAACAAGGCTATGTGATTATAGACGTGGTGCAAGGTAATTTCTACAGGACAATTGTATAACAAAGGGTAGTGGTAGTCTTTAATATATTCATTCTATACCTAATTGTAAGGTTAGCTGATGAAAGGGACTGAGCTATTCATCTTTCTGTTACCACCTCTTGTCCTTAGGGCTTCATGTAGTTCCTGGCATGTGTCCTTTTGATGTGTCCCTCTCATTCTTTTGAGCACTTTCTAACTTTCTAGTAGAACAACATTTCCTGGTTCATCCTTTGTTTTCCGTGCCCCAGCCCTGCGTTCAGCCACTTCTCCAAGGAGCCCTGGTTCCTTTTATTGGAAAATGATGATTAGAACCAAGACCTGGGTGCTAAGTGTGTTCATTGCTATTAAGATATCATTACTTCCAGGCTTTCTCAGAGGACAGAGCTAGGAAATATTTGTATGTATTATATACATAGACACATGTATGTGAATATGGATATACATGCACACACAATTATATCTGTTTCTCTATATGTTAAAAAGCATTTATTTACATCCACATTTATAATTCTAAACTAATATTATACAGTTGATTCTAGTGTTATCCATATTTGTGACTTCCTTTTCTGAACATGGGAAATCTAGCTCTCCTTATCCTTCATTTCTTTTCTGATTTACGCATTCCCCTGGTATATAAGCAAGCTCTTGACCACCCCAGCCCAAAGCTCTGTTCCAGAGACACTGCTTCCCGCCCGCAGCTGGCCCACTGATCCTGGCCTGGTCCCAGACAAAGAGCAGCAGCTCGCCAAAGTGTGTAGCTACCTTCTTCCTGGCATTGTGCAAACTCCAACTGCCTCAGTCTCCTTGAACTCTGCTCTCTTTCCCCTCGGTCTCCTAACTGAGGCTGCTGTAGGCTGCTTGGGTTTTCCTTTCCGGCACTGGCAGATAGTGGGTATTACTGTTAGGCTTCCTAACAGTTCTGGGCTCCCTGTTTCCCAATCTATAAAACAATGGTTTCAGATATTTTGTCCAGGTCTTTAGTTGTTTCCAGTGGAAGGCCTAGTCCAGTACATTATTTCATTCTGGCTAGAGGTGGAAGTTACCTAATATTATTCCTTGGCTTCCCACAATGAAGATAATCTAGCTTTCCTTTGTCACCCTCTTTACCTACCTCTCCCTCCCAATCACAGAATACATGGTTTACTTTTTCCTGTTCTTCCAGTGTTGTTATAGTTGTTTATATCCTTATGACTACAGAAATACTGTTCTCAGATGAGCCATAGTCAATGTACTTTTCTTTTTAACTTTTTTATTTCTCCAGATTTCATAATTGTCCTGTTTTGCTTTTTGGTTTGGTTAATTTTCACTCATATTTTCTTTAAAAGTAGTATCTTTTAGTCCAGGTCTATCACTATGTATACATATTGATTCAAAACTTTTTATTATGTTTAGAAGCCATGAAATTATAGAGGGAATTGTGTTTTATGGCTTGAACTTGATGTGCCACTTATAAAACATCTGAAATTATAGGCTTGTATAGAGAGTATCAGTTAACTTTGGGCTAGCATGAGTTTGTATAATTCTGGACTTTTTCATTTTTCATAGTATTGAAAAAGTACTAGTTTATTCAAGGTGATACTGATTACTTTTGGTGGTCAGTAAAATAATCCTAGGTTATTTAGATTGTTGCTCTATACGCCTACCTTGGTACACAATTAGTAGTAGTAATATATAAACCTTGTAGTGGCTTCCTTTCATTGGTATAAACATGTCAGTCTTACTTAGGAGCCTTCATCAGAAAGCTTTAAAGTGAAGAAAGAAATTTTTTATATTTCTGATGGTCATAATTTTTGAAAAGCTGACATTAATTTGCATATTCTTTTTTAGGAAATTAAAGCCAATAGTATTTATTCTAATACGTCTGTTTATGAAGATAATATAGGCTTTCAAACATGGAAGCAGGTTCTAAATAACTATCAGTGTTAAAAATATTCATAGGTAGTATACTTAAAGTGTTTGTTTTAGGATATATTATTTTATCTTAACTTTTGCCTCACTGTGGGAAGAGGAAAATGGAAGTTAAAAGTACATTATCCTGTCATTCTTAATCAAGGGGGACGAAAGAGATATGATAACTGAATAGAATATGTGATTCTTGATTAGATCCCACATAAAACAAAACAACATGGATAAAGGATATTTCTGGGTGAATTGGAAAAATTTGTACGTGAAATACATGTTGTTAATTGTTTATAGTATTAAAAAGAAAGAAAGAAAGTACATTATCCTATACAAACAACTAACCATTCACCTGTTCATCTATTTTCCACAGATGGACGGAAACCATTTCCAATTAACCATGGGGAAACTAGTGATGAAACTTTATTAGAGGTAACAATAAAACTTGTTGCCCCACCTTCAGTGTCATTAATGTTCTTGTTATCTTTAAAACATCTCTAAAGATAACTGGTATAGGACTTCCCTGGCAGTCCAGTGGTTAAAACTCCACACTTCCACTTCAGGGGGGCACAGGTTCAATCCCTGGTCAGGGAATTAAGATCCCGCATGCCACGTGGCATGGCAAAAATAAATAAATTAAAAGATAACTGGTATAACATTTTTCTGTATTTCTCCTTGTCCTGGCTCTCTTGAGAAAATCCAAAAAGAAAAATTTGAACTAGCGTTAAAAATCTACAGCAAATAAAGAGGTTTGCAGAGCTCTTTGTGTGAACAAGTATCAAATTTGAAAAAGACAAGAATAGTATTGAAAGAGATGCACATCGTATCCCATATTTCATTAAATCCAAGATACCATCATTTATATCTTGATCTTAGAGATTTTTAAATTTACGAACAAATTTTATGGCTTAGAATCAATAAAATATGTAATTTTCATATTAAAAGTTTCTTAAAAGCATTTTAAGAAAGAACACTTAGCGGATCTTATACTTTTGTACTAATCAAATTAAACCACCAGCCATTCACTCTTCTAGTGTCCTTTAAGTTATTTTTTATTTGAGAAAAGAAGTCTGCAGGATAAAATTAGTATGGATTAGGAAAATGTGAAACATTTATTTATCAGTTTTAAGTAAAACACGTTTTTAAACTGAAAGATTATGTATCTTTTTCCCTATAGGATGCCATAGAAGTTTGCAAGAAGTTTATGGAACGTGACCCTGATGAACTGAGATTCAATGCCATTGCTCTTTGTGCAGCTTAGCTTGTCCAGAATGGAAGCACCAAATAGTATATTATTTGCAACAAAATTAAATTTCTTCTGCCATACACTAACTCAAAAATTTTGATATTTTCATTAACTTGACTGATTAAACTTTATGTGAACTAAGCTTTGGCTTAATCTGTGTTTTATTATTATTTTTGCCTCAAATTAAAGCTGCAGTTCTTCCGTTTCTTTCTTATGAAGGATTTACCTTATTGGATGACTAGCTATATCTTTCTTACTCTCTTTGAATTTCATGGGAGATTCTGTATTGGGACACAGGCACAATATCCATCTGCATAGTATGAACATGTATATTTATTTAGCAAACGTTTGGTTAGCATCTACTTTTAACGAGCTGGACACTGTCCTAGGCGCTGGAGTTACAGCAGTGAACACTGTGGGCAAGTTCCTTAGTCACGGAGCTTATGTTCTTGTGAGAATAGACAGATGATAAGCACATTAATAAGATACATACCAATAATGACCGCTATGCAGAAATTAAAGTCGGATTTGTGTTAGAGAGTGACTGAGTAGATACTTTAGATTTTTGTGGTTAGGGAAGGCTTCTGTGAGTGGTAACTTTGAAGTTGAGATCTGAATAGCAAAAAGTAGCCAGTCATAGAAATGGGAGAAGAGGGGAGAGTGACAGGGAGAATAGAGGGAATAATTAATGCAGAGTCCCTAGAGTAGGCAAGTCTCGCTGTGTTGTAGGACCAGAAAAAAATGTTCATATGACCAGAGCATTGAAAATAATGGGAAGATAACAAGAGAAGAGGTCAGAATAGGAGGGCTTAGTGATACAGGAATACAGGAAAAGGAATTTAGATTTATTGCAGGTGTGATGGTAAGCCATTGGAGGGTTTTAAGCAGGAGAGTGACCTGATTTGGTTTATAATTTTAGATCACTGACTACTCTGTGGATAATACATTGGGGAGGGGGATAAGAATAGGGGTAGAGAGACTTGTGAGGATTCCACTGCTTTAGTTAAGAGACAGATAGTGATGGCTAGGGTCTTAAAATTAGTAGTAATTTAGATTGAGGTATGTGAGTGAATTTGGGGTGTGTTTTGAAGAAGAAGGGGCTTCAGTTAAGTCTTAAAGGATAAGGTGGAAGGCAGTGGAAAGGTGGAAGAGTATTTGAAGAGTTAACGTCAAAACACGGGGTTGGTGGGATGGTCCTTCATCTTTTTAGGAGAATATTGGTTACACAGGTGTATACATTTAGCAAAACTCATTGAAATCTTACTTCACTGTGTATACATTTTACCCCCCCAAAACAAAACAAAACAAAACAAAAAAAAAACCACAGCAGAGATGGGTTGGAATGAGTATAGCAGAAGAAAGACCAGACTGGTCCAGAATGAAGTTCTGAACCCGTAAAATTGAATGTAGATGTTTTATACACGCTTCACTGAGTTAGGGTGGATTCCTGAGGCTGCAACATGAGATAAGTGGTATTTTAAGAATCTGAAAAAGAGGGACTTCCTTGGTCGTCCAGTGGTTAAGACTCTGTGCTCCCAACGTAGGGGACATGGGTTCGATCCCTGGTCAGGGAACTAAGATCCTGCATGCCACGTGGCACAGCCAAAAAAAAAAAAGAATCTAAAAAAGTGGATATATGTGTATGTATAACTGATTCACTTTGCTGTACAGCAAAAACTAACACAACATTGTAAACCAACTATACTCCACTAAGAATTTAAAAAAAGAAATGGTAAGTAACTTGATGCAGGTGTTAACACTATGGTAATTATTTTGCAATATATAAATGCATTAAATAAATTGTACACCTTAAAAGTTGAATAAATTAGCTGTTTGTTATTCAAAGTGTGGTTACATCAGTATTACTTGGGGAACTTGTTAGAAATGAAGAATTTCAGACCCCACCCTTTACCTACTGAATCAGAATCTGTGTTTTCAACAAGAACCCTGAGTGATTCATATTAAGTCTGGGAAGAACTGGATTAGAAAAAATAGACTATAATGAGGTCACTTTGGACCTATCTGAAGAGGGCCTGGAATGAAGTGTTGGCAATAGGGATGAAGAAATAATCTGAAACAATGCTGTAAATGGATAGTATATAGAGATGATGCTTTGGCATGCCAATAACAACAACAAAGTGTTCGGGTTTTTTGTTACATTGTTTGCATTTTGTACTCAAATTTATCTTGTGTATCATCTTAAATATTTTAAATATTCCTAAGCAGTGTTCTGCCTGTTGCCTTGCTGGATTTCTCCTACATAATTTCTTTTTTTTTTTATAAATTTATTTATTTGTTTATTTATTTTTGGCTGCATTGGGTCTTTGTTGCCGCGCACGGGCTTTCTCTAGTCGCAGCGAGTGGGGGCTACTCTTCGTTGCGGTGCATTGGCTTCTCATTGCGGTGGCTTCTCTTGTTGCGGAGCATGGGCTCTAGGCGTGTGGGCTTCAGTAGTTGTGGCACGCGGGCTCTAGAGCGCAGGCTCAGTAGTTGTGGCGCACGGGCTTAGTTGCTCCACAGCATGTGGGATCTTCCCGGACCAGGGCTCGAACCCATGTCCCCTGCATTGGCAGGCAGATTCTTAACCACTGTGCCACCAGGGAAGTCCCATAATTTCTTAATAGATTCTTAATCAGTGACATGTTTTAGCAAGAATTTACATAGTTTCTCCAAGTTTTCTAGGTTGAGTACTAACTTTTAAAATAATTTTTTTTTTATTGAGGTATATTTGATTTACAATATTAGTTTTAGGTGTACAACATAGTGATTCAAAATTGTTATAGATTGTACTCCATTTAAAATTATTATAAAATATTGGCCATATTTCATGTGCTGTACAATATATCCTTGTAGGTTATTTATTTTACACATAGTAGTTTGTATCTCTTTTTTTTTTTTTTTTTTTTTTTAAAGTAGGCTATTTAATTTTATTTATTTATTTTTGGCTGTGCTGGGTCTTCGGTTCGTGCGAGGGCTTTCTCTAGTTGCGGCAAGTGGGGGCCACTCTTCGTCGCGGTGCGGGGACCGCTCTTCATCGCGGTGCGTGGGCCTTTCACTATCGCGGCCCCTCCCGTTGCGGGGCACAGGCTCCAGACGCGCAGGCTCAGTAGTTGTGGCTCACGGGCCCAGCCGCTCCGTGGCATGTGGGATCTTCCCAGACCAGGGCTCGAACCCGTGTCCCCTGCATTAGCAGGCAGATTCTCAACCACTGCGCCACCAGGGAAGCCCCAGTAGTTTGTATCTCTTAATCCCATACCGCTATCCTGCCCTTCCTCCTTTCCCTCTCCCTACTCCCCTCTGGTAACCACTAGTTTGTTCTGTATATCTGTGAGTCTATTTCTGTTTTGTTATATTGATGCCTTTGTTTTATTTTTTTAGATTCCACATATAAGTGATAACGAACAATATTTGTTTTTCTCTGCCTGACATTTCACTAAGCATAACGCCCTCTAGGTCCATCCATGTTGTTGCAAATGGCAAAATGTCACTCTTTATGGCTGAGTAATATTACATTGTATATATACCACATCTTCTTTATCCATTAATCTGTTGATATACACTTTGGTTGCTTTCATATCTTGGCAATTGTAAATAATGCTGCTATGAACATTGGGGTTCATTTATCTTTTGAATTAGTGTCTTTGTTTTCTTCAGGAAAACTACACCCAGGAATGCAGTTGCTGGATCATATGGCAGTTCTATTTTTAGTTTTTTGAGGAGCCTCCATACTGTTTTCCACAGTGTCTGCACCAATTTACATTCCCACCAAGTGTATGAGGGTTTCTTTTTCTCCACATCCTCACTAACATTGATTATTTGTGGTCTTTTTGATGATAGCCATTCTAAGAGACATGAGGTGATATTGTGGTTTTGATTTGCATTTCCCTGATGATAAGCAATGTTGAGTATCTTTTCATGTGCCTGTTGGCCATTTTTATGTCAAGTTCTGGGTCATTTCTGTATGTTGCTGTTAAGGACCATAATATGTTTTGGGGAAATGGGACTGACTAAATGAAACTTTAAATTTTTTCTTGGTGGACTTTTGAGAGCTGACTACACATCACCTTTCACCAGGTGCAATGATTTGCTTTAAATTATTGAAACAGAGGAGCATTTATAAACTCTATAATATTTAACCCCTAATATATTGTGTTCATTTGTGACTAAAACAGAAGTTATCTGTATTTTATGGTGAATCAAACTTTAATATATCTTAAATGCAAACGATCTTTAATTCTGTAAAAATTATTTAAACAAAGATCTGATTTAAATTTAATTTCCATGTTAGATTTGTGTACAGTACTTATTAGGTAAGCTTTATAATTGGACTGTGTATAACAAAAACCTGCTTATTTCATTTAATGAAAATAATATAGTTTAAGAGAGGTTTTTAGCCATTAATGTTTCTTTAAATAAATTTATTTATTTTATTTATTTTTGGCTGCTTTGGGTCTTCGTTGCTGTGTGTGGGATTTTCTCTGGTTGTAGCGAGCGGGGGCTACTCTTCATTGTGGTGCCCGGGCTTCTCACTGCTGTGGCTTCTCCTGTTGCAGAGCACAGGCTCTAGAGTGCAGGCTCAGTAGTTGTGGCACACGGGCTTAGTTGCCCTGCAGCATGTGGGATCTTCCCGGACCAGGGCTCGAACCCGTGTCCCCTGCACCACTGCGCCACCAGGGAAGCCCCTAGCCATTAATGTTTGACTACTACTATAGTTTTCAAAAGAAGCATCTATAGGCTTAAGATACCTATATTGATGCTTATAAAAAAATTGCAAAGAGGCATATTTTCATTACTCTTTAAAAACTTCTATTTATAGAAATTTATTTCTTTTAGGGAAAGTTTACATACATGTATATAGGTGTATATACATTATCTGGAAATTAATAAGTATATATGTGTATATATGTATGTACATATGCATATATGTGCATGTATATATATGTACCTACACATTCATACCTTGAATAGGAAAATAACTTTGGTCTAAATTCTCTGCATATTATTAAAATCCCTGACTGAAGTTAAAGTAAAACCAGTTTGAAAAGTGTGTAATCACTGTGAAGGTTTTTAGAGATAATTTAGATAGATTTGTACACACATAAAGTTTAATAATGTTTTAATCTTACAGAATTCTCTGGCAAGGTCTTAAAATGAGGTTCCTTGTGCTCTCAACAGAATTACTACCAAAAACCAAGTGTGGAATATACTGAGTTTTCAGATAGCAGAAAATAAGTTTTGTCACTGCCTTTGTTCCTTTTGATTTCAAATTTTGACCGCTACAAGCATAAGCTATCATGATTTGGACGATTCAGTGTCCTAAGGGCACTTTTTTTCTTGGTGCCAGTGGTGTCCATAGATGAGACCAGTCCACCATGCCTTAGTTTCACATAAATTCTTACTTGTTTTGCTTTTCTTTTTTTTTTTTTTTTTTTTTTTTTTTTTTTTAAAATTTTATAGCTACTTTATTTATTTATTTATTTATTTTTGGCTGTGTTGGGTCTTCGGTTCGTGCGAGGGCTTTCTCTAGTTGCGGCAAGTGGGGGCCACTCTTCATCGCGGTGCGGGGACCGCTCTTCATCGCGGTGCGCGGGCCTTTCACTATCGCGGCCCCTCCCGTTGCGGGGCACAGGCTCCAGACGCGCAAGCTCAGTAGTTGTGGCTCACGGGCCCAGCTGCTCCGTGGCATGTGGGATCTTCCCAGACCAGGGCTCGAACCCGTGTCCCCTGCATTAGCAGGCAGATTCTCAACCACTGCGCCACCAGGGAAGCCCCTGTTTTGCTTTTCTATAAAAGTTATTCTAAACCTTTCTCTTGATTTCTTCATTTAGGATAGTGGTTCTGAACCTGTCTGTTGCTTCCATCTGATAGGTGAGAGTCCCCAGTATGACATTACTACAGTCCAAGCCTAGATATTATAAGGGAGGCTATGTAGACAACAAAGACTATATAGATTATGAGCATTAATTTCTTGTCTAATTGATAGGATGGTTGGAAATCCCTGGTTTAGAGGCACTGAATGTACATAATCCATACTAAAAGCTATTTTGCAAAATGAATTATTTAAAATAATTTAAAATGCATAGAAATATGTACTAAAGCTGTTCTAATCTATGAGACAGATATGAGTGTAAATTGAATTAAAATAAAAATCCATATGGTCAAGAATAAATCGCAAATGATATGAGTGACACATTTTAGTTCATTTAAAACTCTGCCCTTTATCAACATGTAAACATAGTTGGTATTTAAATAACAGTAATTATGCTAATAACATTATGCTAAAACATAAACATTGTTTATGTTGCATTGCCTACTGAGAGTTTAACTACCTATGGTTGAAGAATGACAAAAGATGGCTTTTGAATTTTCCTTAGGGCTCAGTAGTAGAAAGTTATTTTCCTTTATTCTGCCCTGAATACTAAGTATTTGAAGGCAGACATTCCTCCCATCCTCCACCACCACTGGTAGAAGTATACATATTTGATAATAGTGTATACAGTTAATGGGAATGTTACATTGTTTATATATATTTTTTTACCATTGAAACCAAAACATATTTCATGGTCTGGGTATAATTTAGAGGAAACATTCTTATGAAGAACTGATTTCCTTTTTAAACAAAATGCACATGCCTTAAATAGTTCTTCATTTTAATATGATAATATTTGCTCTCATAGCTGTATTCTGCTATGGCTTAATAATCAGCTACATATGAAGTATTTGAGATAACAGTACAGTAGTACTGATTTTATTTTAAGAACCTTAGAAAATATGACTTGTGGGCAAAATAAACACAGAAAGAATGTTTAAAGCGAACTATTCACCTTACTGTTTTAGTTTTTACTATGCTTTTTTCCATTTTCAGAACCCATGTATCTCATTTGCTACAAGTATTCCATTGGAGACTCTTAATTTCCCAAGGGTAGTAGCCGTCTACTGTTTACTTACTGTGCATGGAATGCCTAGAGAAAGTGACTTCTATAGCTAAATTAATAAAACATAGGAGAGAAAATGCTTAGGCCAATTTATTCATATCCCTCCAATATTACTTCTATAGTTTATAGCTATGTAGATATTAAGAATTTGTTGAGCAATTAACCTGGTTTAAAATGGGATCCAGTTATTCTCAAACTTTTCCATCTCAGGAACCCGTTAACACTCTTAAAAATTATTGAGGAGCCCAGAGAACCTTTATAGGTTATATCTGTTGATCTGTAAGTGTTAAAAATTAATGCAAATTTTAAGAATTTTTATGAATTCATTTAAAAGTAAAAATAAACCCATTACAAGTTAACAAATAACATTTTAATTAAAATAACACTTCTTTTAAAATTTAGTGAGAACAGTAGCACTATTTCACATTTAACAAAATGCAAACTCTCTTTAATATCTGACTTATCAAAGACAGCTAGAGTCTCCTTTCTGATAATGAAAAGTGCTTGCTGAAGTTGGCAGTTTAGGGAGTCGGTGGTGATCTATGTCAAAACAATTTGAAGATAGTCATTGGAGGACAAAGTCAGTGTCTTCTGCATAGCATTTTATCCTCAGAGTCTGGTACAGTGCTTGGTATATAGTAGGGCCCAGATGATATTCAGTAGGTGATTGAACTATACTGCAGTGGGTTGAGATGTGAATAGAGGGTGAAGATATGGATTCAAGGAGCACAGACACCACCTTCAAGGCACTTGGTTGAGAACAGGAGAGAAATAAGGTCATAACTGGATTCAGAGCAGGATCAGAGAGGTCTTTTAAAAGAGTGTTTCTTTGTGAGGAAACAAAAACAAAAACAGCGGAGAGAAACTGAGAACACAGGAAAGAAAAGGGATGACAGGGGGACCTATGGAGGGTGGGGATGGGTAAGATATGTATCATTTAGCAAAGCATTTCATACTTTAATGAGCATATGAGATCCTAGATCTAGTTAAAATGCAGATTCTGAAACTGTGTGTTTCTAACTAGCACCCAGGCTGCTGGTCTGAGGACCTCACTATGAGTAGGGAGATTCTAGAACCCAGCTGAAGAGGTGAACCTTGGAGGAGGAGTAGATACCTCTTCCATTGAATTGGGAGATCTTGGCTGATGGAACGTTTTTAAGAGAGAAATTTTTTCTCTAATATCCAGTTAGTACCCTTTCCCTTTCTAAATTCCCTTTCTAGTATTTAGAATTTCAGTGTTCCCACAATGCTTGATTGATAGCATGATACTGAGGTTATGACATAAAATATAGTGATTTTACTATTTAAAAAAAGAGACATTATTAGGATCACTAACAATGGTCTAGATGTCATTGCTTCATAAACAGAGCTCAGACTTTGGTGTTAGACATGGTTTGATTCTTGGCTGCTCTGACTCTGAGTGGTTTTGGGCTGTTAACACCTTAAGTAAAAGTACTTTCATGCAGATTTTTTTGGGAGAATTACAGATGTAGTACATAAAAGCCAGCACACAAAAAGTGGTGTCTATCATTACTACAGTCACTCCACAAGTGCAATAAGCTATATTGAATGTAATTTCAAACTTTTTTTCATGAATCATCAGATTCATCTAATTTTTTAAATAATTTAAATTAGAAGGTGGAATGAACAGATCAAATTTCATTTCTATGCACAAGAGAACTGTGCATATTTCTTCTATAACTCGGACATGGTTTAACTTAAAAAAAAATCTCAAAATAGCTCAAGTTAGCGGACATGCAATTTTAGCAAGGATGACTGGAATTTTGGTCTTTCCTGTAATACTATTATATCCAAGCAATCCAAGCATACTGCTCATTAGAAAACATTTTTATCTGAATCTTTTACCCTTGGGGGCCAAGAATGCTGTTTTTTTTTTTTATAGCTATGTTTATGGAATATAAATCACCCTGAGCAATTATTTCGACATTTCAAGTTATTATTACTATTCGTTCTTCACTTATAGCTATTTGAATTTTGACAAATTTCAATACAGTGACAAAACAAGGTCAGGTACATTCAATATAAGGTTATGGTGTACACCTATTTTAATTTGTTAGATCTACTATGAAGAAAATGAGGATATACAATATTTCACTTTTCACAGTTGGACTTCCTATACTAAGAACAGACCTCTGAGCTCTGGGAATTTTGAGGCAACTGGTCATTGCCCAGTGTCTGCGTATGTGTGGGCTGGCTGTATCTCAGGGAGGGAGTCAGCAGCACAGAAGGTAATAGTCCCTTGACTACTTCTATATTGTTGCTTTGAAAACAGCAAGGCAGAATGTCCTCATTTGGCTTTCTTCAGGAAACACATGCAGATGGCAGAGAGGAACTCAGTAGAAGGTTAAGAAATAAATACTGCAATTGAGATACAAATTAAGTCAACATTCCAGACTATTCCCAGGCACATTTTACCTGAACTTTTATTGCCAGTATTCACAGTATTGCAAATAATTAGCTCTGTCTTATCTATTTCATAATCATCATTGATCTCTTGCACTGGTAGAATATGAGCGGATGGTGGGAGATATTAATATAGCATAAAGCATATTGTAATTTGTAGCGTGCTTTCACATACAAGGTGATGAGGGCGTGCAGAAATGTCAGCCAAGCTACTTGAAGCCAGTTGTAGTTTAGGTTTGCGGGCCCAGTGTTATTAAGATCCTGCTGGACTTTGCTTTGAAAAGTTTTTCTCATTCTTCTTCTAAATCTTGTAACTGTTAAGCACTACCTTCATAATTCATGCTCCTATTCTAATCATGCTTTTAAGAGCTTTAAGAATTCTAAGCCCAGGGATCCCTTCAAAAGGACCTGACTAGAAATGGATGCTTATGGTGGGTGCCATGCTGATTTACAACAACTATCCTAACCTGACATTAGATGTATTCAACAGATACAGCAATAAACATGGAGGATACTGATGTCTGATTCTGAAAAATTTAGTTATGCAAATATTAGTTATTATTAGTTAATATTAGTTTAGTTATGCCAAATTTAGTTTTCTCTACTGCGTTGGCTGAGTATATCAGGATACCAATTAAAAGAAGATCTGAAAATTAATAACTCCTGCTCTTTTGATGTAACATCCAATAAACTTTTCTCTGGCCATAATGGCTTAAAGAACTAAGCACTTCCTTGGCAAAGAATTTTTCTGGCATGAAATATTACTGTAAACATTTTTTTGTTGTATAACTTAAAATGAAAGGTTAATTTTACATTGCAATTATTTTGCAAATGATATGAAATTTCTACAAGCCACTAGAAGAGCAAAAATAATTTTAAGTGTCTCTAAAATTTGAATTAAAGTAAAAATATTCTTAGTATTTTATCGGGTACATATTTGTGTTTGACTTTTTTGGGACCAGCACTTGTGTATCTTGGTATCTCTGCTAGCTAGTATAGTGCCTTGGAGACTCAGTAAATGTTTGTTGTTGCTCAATAAATATATGCTGATTAGTTAATTTTCATTTTTCCGCATGTTAATGGTTTAGCTTTCCTAGTCATGAATTTTTATGCAGATATAAATTTGGAGATTAAAAGAAATTCTGGAAGGACTATTCCTATTAAGGTAAAATTTTTCTCTAATTTCTAAGCCAGAACCAGAAAAGTCAAAGCATTTTTTGAATAATTAAATTGGTAATTTATTATAGGTGTTGTCAAGTAAAATTTTTCTTTCAAAATGGTGAAAACCTAGGCTATTGAAGTTTATCAATTTAGGTTTGTTTTTTGTCTTTTTTTAGAAGGAAGTTAAGAGTGGCTTTATTATTAACAGTAAAGTAGACACCAGGATAATACAAAACATAAAAAACAGAAACAGAGAGGAACATTACATAATAACAAAAGAGTCTATCCATCCAGAAACATAGTAATCCTAAATGCTTGCACCAAAAAATAGACTTCAAAATATGAAAAGCGAAAAATGATGAAATTGAAAGCAGAAATAGACACATCAAGACCCCTTAATTTAGATTTATTTTTAAATATGTTATAGGAAGATAAAAATTATTGAAAATTTGGCCATGGTATAATTATTAATAAGATTTTAGAAAGTGAAATGATGGGTAAATAACATTCTTCTGGCCTATTCCACCACTAGGAGAATAAAGTCAGTTCATAAATGCATATGATACCCAGGTGTCTCTTGGGTATTCCTACATCTTTGATCTTTTGGAGTTACATCTCCTTTAATTTTCAAATAGAATGCCTTGAATGACTATTCTAACTTCCCCAAATATCTCCAAGGATTTTTAAGAGTATATGTATCTCCAGCCTTCTCTGGTTCAATTGTATGTTTCTGCTGAATTGTCAATTTCTGTTTCAGTCTCTCAACTATGACAGACACTGATCTTTCCCAGGTAGCACTTTGCCTCATGTAGGACATTACCGTACCCTTCAAAGCACCACTAACATAAAGCTGTGTATCCAACTTTACCAAAGGTCTCCATACGTCAGGAGAGAATTAGAATATAACAATGTCCACCACTACCTTAAATCTATACTTTGAATATAACTATTTCTCGAATCTAAGGCAAAAGAGTTAAACCTTTTGCAGGTATATCCAGCTTCCTAGCCTTTCTGCCCTACATCAGAGTCCACCCTGTACTCGTTTGTTGGAGAAAACACCTTTCATAAATATTTCACAGGGCCAATTTCCATCCTACTTTAAGAATATTCCACTCACTACCTACAGGAGTTGGTTTCTCTCTAGGACTCATTAGACATCCTTAGACACAAGAATGCACACAGGGGGACTTCCCTGGTGACGCAGTGGTTAAGATTCCACCTGCCAATGCAGGGGACATGGGTTCAAGCCCTAGCCCGGGAAGATCCCACACGCCGCAGAGCAACTAAGCCTGTGCGCCACAACTACTGAGCCTGCGCTCTAGAGCCCACGAGCCACAACTACTGAGCCCACGTGCCACAACTACTGAAGCCCACGCGCCTAGAGCCTGTGCTCCACAACAAGAGAAGCCACCACAATGAGAAGCCCACGCACCACAATGAAGAGTGGCCCCCGCTCACCGCAACTAGAGAAAGCCCGCATGCAGCAATGAAGACCCAATGCAGCCAAAAATTAATTAATTAATTAATTTAAGAAAAAAAGAATGCACACAGGCGTACATTTTCCACGGTTTGAGTTGTGATGAAAGTGGTGGGATGGTGATGAATACTTCTAGCAGAACAATACAGGATGGCTGTTGGCATAACAAATTCTGTCTACGTTGAGGTTTCTGGGCCAGTAGGAAGTAAACTTACTTCTCCTGATGTCTTTTGATCTCCTCTGGGTTCCTTTTGGGTAAAACACAAGATCTCCCAAGGTCAAACAATTATTCTCAGGGATTGGACAACCTAAGTGCATATCATGGGAAGGAAACACATCTCTAAAGCCAACATATCTTGCAAAGAATTTTTCCTGATTGTAGTAAACAGCCTTTTACATTTTACACAGCAAAGTTGCAAGCCCTTTTCCCCTATATTCTTCTTATTATTTAGATCATGACCAGAGGTCTATCTCTGCAAAAATAAAATGGAGCCTATTATAATACTTCTTCAAATAACAAAGCCATATATAGCCCTGATCATTACCTTTATTTATTCAAAGATCCAGCGGAAGACGATATATGACATGTGTAATCTATGGGGATGTTTGCATGTCTGTGTTTGTGTGTGTGTGTGTGTGTGTGTGTGTGTGTGTGTATGTATGTGTATAGCCTTGACCCATATCAAAGTCTTAGGCAGGGCTTCCCACCCCAATCTCCCCTACGCCCCAATTACTTATCTAAGCAGAAATGGAGCAGTGGATAGATGACTTCTCTCCCTGTTCCTAGAAAACCCCAGTGTCATGGTTTTTTTTTTTTTTTAAACTTCAGTTACATAGGATTGAAATTGGCCTGACTAGTCTATGTCTGTCTACAAGCGTCTATAGTAGAGTGTCCACGGATGGACAATTCCTAGTCCAAGAACTCCTGGTAGACTGATGGTTTACGTCAGAGACCATCTGGTTTTGTTCATGATCCTTGTGAGCATTCTAAATTGACCTCTAGGACTTCCCTGGTGGTGCAGTGGTTAAGAATCCGCCTGCCAATGCAGGGGACATGGGTTCGAGCCCTGGTCCAGGAAGATCCCACATGGCGCAGAGCAACTAAGCCCGTGTGCCACAACTACTGAGCCTGTGCTCTAGAGCCCACGAGCCACAACTACTGAGCCCGCATGCCACAACTACTGAAGCCCACGCACCTAGAGCTAGTGCTCTGCAACAAAAGAAGCCAACACAATGAGAAGGCTGTGCGCCACAACGAAGAGTAGCCCCTGCTCGCAGCAACTAGAGAAAAACCCGCGCTCAGCAACAAAGACCAAATGCAGCCAAAAATAAATAAATAAATAAATTAATAAAAAACATAAATTGCTGTTGTTTAAAATAAATAAATAAACAAACAAACTGACCCCTACATTCAAGGAAATCCCTTTGCTTTGCTTCATAAAGAACCTTCTGAAGGAGGTGGGACCAAAGCTGGCCTCTTCTGTGGTTATTTCCAACCTTTGAGGGAACACCTGACTCTGTGTAGACTATTTCATGGCTGTGCTGGAACTCTGAAGACTAGACAAAGACTTCAGTTCTTTCTTTTTTTTCTTTTTTTAAAGGTAGAATCTTTATTTATTTATTTATTTATTTAGGCTGCGCTGGGTCTTAGTTGCGGCACTTGGGATCTTCATTGCAGCATGCAGACTTCTTAGTTGTGGCATGTGGACTCTTAGTTGCAGCATGCATGCGGGATCTAGTTCCCCGACCAGGAATGAACCTGGGCTCCCTGCATTAGGAGCGCAGAGTCTTACCCACTGGACCACCAAGGAAGTCCCAAGGGGTTCATTTCATAGCTGTTTTGTAAGGTCTCTTCACTCTGCATGATGGTGAGCGTGAGATGTGCTAGAGATCACTTTGATCTCACTACTGATGCCCAGACAACTACTAGGGCTAAATCTAGGAGCACAACTTAGGTCTCTTATTGCCCGGGCCAGTCCATTTTGTAGTTTTGGAAACCTTTCCTTTTTGAAGCTAATATTTTTTCGATATCCACCCACTATTCACAAAACAGGAAGAATGAAGGGGTTATTTTAAAAAATGTAGTTTGAATTTTTCGAAGTTTCTTATAATATATGGCTGTTTCCTCCCTGCAAAAATAAAATGAAATCTTTTATACTTCAAAATATAAATAAAAATGGCTATTACAATTCTAAGTTAATAACACAGTAAATGCTGTGCTTCATTTTTTTTCCTGTTTTTTTTAGCAGAACAAGTTGAACAGACAGTAATGTTGTTGCTCTTTTCAAGTAAACTTAATGAGAGCTCAGGTAGAACTTCTGTGCCAAAACATAAAAACACTAAACAGAAAGAAAATGTTTTAGAGAAAACAGGGCTTGACTATTCTTATCTTTGATTATCATTACTAAATATATCCTTTTAGGGAAAATACAGAGTTCATTTTACTCATTTCACTAGGTTGCAGGAAGAGAAGTTTAGTAAACAGATATTCTCTCTTTCTTCTTACCCAGAAGCCCCAGTAGTTTATTTTAAAGATAATTTTAGGGTAAGTCCTTTTGATCTTACTGCTATCACTTAGAGAATTATAGTGTGGTTTTGCAAATCTGGCTAGAATGCAGGACCTTAACAACAAAAAAACCCCAACAAAAACCAAAGTCTTAGATTCTCTGTTAAATCATTTGAGTTCAACGATAGGAAACTCTTGTACATGCTGAAAAAATGAAACAAAACAAAAAACCCCAAAGCCTTAAGATCTTTACAGTAGGAAGAAAATAACCAACTACTCTTCAAATTATGGGGTTGGTCCCATGTTTTGAAAGTTACCATCTCTACTGGTCTCTTAATAAGCTGTCTGTGCACACAGGGGGAAGGTCAATAAGAACCAAGGGCTTCTATCTAGGCTATCCCATCTCCCCTAGCAGACTCAGAAGACGTGTTTAGGACCCCTGCCTTCATCCACTGGGCAAAGCACTCATTATAATCATCTTAAGGCTGTACTGAAAACTTCCTCAGTATTTGTCTGCCTTTTGGGGGAGTGATATAATACGGATTCACCTAGAATATTTTCCCTTTCTGCTTCCTGCACATCTACATTCTTCCCTCTTACCTTCATTTCTCAAATATTGTCTGTAACATCGTGGCTACTTTTTTCTCCCTGGCTTCCATTTCCAAATGTAGGATTAAACCTACCTTTCTGAATATCATTATGTAAGTACTGACAACATCCGTAATCCTTTAATTACCAACACTGAAGGATCTATTTTTGTGGGCAAAGATGGGATAATTAGAACTTTATCATTATATATATATTTTTTCTGTTTACGTGAACTTTTATTTTTTTCCAGCTTCATTGAGACATATAACATATATTGACATATAACATTGTGTAAGCTTAAGGTGTACAACATGATGATTTGATACACGTGTAATTGTGAAATGATTACCACAATAAGGTTAGTTAACACTTCCATCACCTTACATAATTACCATGTCTTCTTTTTTTGTGGTTATAACACTTAAGTTATACTCTTGGTAACTTTCAAATATATAATAAAGTATTGTTAACTATAGTTACCATCTTGTACATTAGATCCCCAGAACTTACTCATCTTAAACCTGGAAGTTTGTATCCTTTGACCATCTTTCCATTTCCACCAGTCCCTGCCCCTGGCAATCACCATTCTAGTCTCTATTTCTATGAGTTTGGCGTTTTAAGATTATATATATATATGTATAATATATGTGTATATTTTCTTTATCCATTTATACATTGATGGACACTTTGGTTATTTCCACGTCTTGGCTATTGTGAATGTTGCTGCAATGGATATGGGGTTGCAGATACCTCTTCAAGATACTGACTTCATTTCCATCAAATATACATTCAGAAATGGAATTACTGGATTACATGGTAGTTCAATTTTTAATTTTTTGAGGAACCGCCATACTATTTTCCGTATTAGCTGTATCAATTTACATTCCCACCAACAGTGCACAGGGTTCCCTTTTCCCAGCATTCTTGCCAACACTTATCTCTTGTCTGATGATAGCCGTTCTAACAGGTGTAGGATGATATCTCATTGTGATTTTGATTTGCATTTCCCTGATGATTAGCGATGCTGAGCATCTTTTCATGTGCCTGTTGGCCATTTGTATGTCTTCTTTAGAAAAATGTCTATTTTTTAAATCAGATTTTTTTGTGTGCTGTTGAGTTGTATGAATTCCTTATATATTTCAAATATTAACCTCTTATCAAATAGATGGTTTGCAAATACTTTTTCCATCTACATTCTGTAGTTTACCTTTTCATTTTGTTGACTGTTTCCTTTGCTGCAGAAGCTTTTTAGTCTGGTGTAGTCCCACTGGCTTATTTTTGCTTTTGTTGCCTGTACTTCCGGTGTCATCCAAAAATCATTGTCAAGACCAGTGTCAAGCAGCTTTCTCCCTTTTTCTAGGAGTTTTACGGTTTCAGGTATTACAATTAATTTATTTCCTGTTAGTTTCTGTGAATGGTATAAAATAGGGGTCCAATTTCATTCTTTAGCATGTGAATATCTGGTTTCCCAACACCATTTACTGAAGAGACTATACTTTCCTAATATGTATTCTTGGCTCCCGTGTCAAATATTAGTTGACTATATATTTGTGAGTTTACTTCTGGGCTCTTGATTCTCTTTCATTGTTCTATGTGTCTGTATTCATACTAGTATCATACTATTTAGATTACTACAGCTTTGTAATAAAATTTGAAATCAGAAAGTGTGATACTTCCAGTTTTGCACTTCTTTCTCAAGATTGCTTTGACTATGCAGGGTCTTTTGTGGTTCTGTACACATTTGTCGATTGTTTTTTCTATTGCTGTGGAAAATGCCATTGGAATTTTAATAGGGATTGCACTGAATCTATAGATGACTTTGGGTAACGTGGACATTTTAACAATGTTAATTCTTCTAATCCATGAACACTGGATATCTTTTCATTTAGAATTTGTGTCTTCTTTAATTTCTTTCATCAGTCTCTTGTAATTTTCAGTATACAGATCTTTAACCTCCTTGGTTAAATCTATTTCTAAGTATTTTATTGTTTTATAAATAGGATTATTTTCTTTCTTTTTCAGGTAGTTTGTTGTTAGTGTATAGAAATGCAAATAATTTTTGTATGTTGATTTTGTATCCACAACTTTACTGAATTCTTTTATTGGTTATAAGCTTTTTGGTGGATTCTTCAGAATTTTCTCTATATAAGATCCTATCATCTGCAAACAAAGAAAATGTCATTATATTGAACGTATTTTTTCATCTACCTTCTAGGAGTGATTCTTCCTGTTAATAAGTGTGTTTTATAAGCATGAGAAATATACCGGCCATTCGGATGTTGGCTATCTGAATCCATGAGGGTTGACATTTTTATGAACCATATTCAACCAGAGTATAAAACTCATTTATTTTATGAGAAGTGTTTCCACTGTACCTGTCTCTTCTTGCAATTCTTTCCAGCCACAAAGTCCCTTCATTCTTATAATCTTTGCCCCAGGCATCGTCCAGCCCAGTGCTTCCCTGCCCCTTCCTCTTTCATAACACAGAGTAACTCCTTTCCCCCAATTCACCTAACTCCTCTCTACTCTACCCCACACAGTTGTTTAAAAAAACTTGGGCACCTCTACTGAACCAAAGCACTAATCAATGAAGCCAGTCCCTCCCTGTAGAGCAGTGGTTCTCAACTGGTGGTGATTTGGCCCCCAGGAGACATTTGGCAATGTCTGGAGACATTTTTGATTGTCACCTCTACAGGGGTGCTGCTAGCATCTAGTGGGTGGAGGCCAGGGACGCTGCTAAATATCCTACAATGCACAAGACAATCCCTTATGACAAAGAATTATCCAGCCCAGATTGTCAGTAGTATACCTGTTGAGAAATCCTACTGTAAAGAAATTCTTGTATTAGCTTCAGTAATCTTTGGTATTTTCTACTCTGCTCCTATCAATGTTTTATTACTTCTGTGCATTAAGAGTTATATATTTTATACCCATACGCACACCAGTCAATAATCAATTGTTGAACACCAGATACGTGTCAGGCAGAGTTAGGCACTCCTAAGTTGCTCATAGTTCTTTGAGGAAAACAGACAATATAATACCTCGTGATTGAAGGGGCTATGATTACATAAAGAAAAGGTGCCTGGGCTTCCCTGGTGGCGCAGTGGTTAAGAATACGCCTGCCAATGCAGGGGACATGGGTTCGAGCCCTGATCCGGGAAGATCCCACATATCGCGGAGCAACTAAGCCCGTGCGCCACAACTACTGAGCCTGTGCCCTAGAGCCCACGAGCTACAACTACTGAGCCCGCATGCCACAACTACTGAAGCCCACATGCCTAGAGCCTGTGCTCCACAACAAGAGAAGCCACCGCAATGAGAAGCCCGCACACCGCAATGAAGAGCAGCCCCTGCTTGCTGCAACTAGGGAAAGCCCACGCACAGCAAGGAAGACTCAACACAGCAAATAAATAAATAAATAAATAAATAAATAAATAAATAAATAAATAAATAAATAAATAAATAAATAAATAAATAAAAAAGAAGGGGTACCTAATGTAGCCCAGGATGATCTGCAAAGATATTTTGAAGGATTCTGAGAAGGAAGAGGCCTGAATTGAACCTGGAAGAATACGTAGGAGAAAGCCAGGCAAAGAAAGGGAGAGAAGCACGTTTCTCACAAAGGGCAAAACATGGGTCAAGACACATGGTTAGAGAAGAGGGCAGCAGCAAGTCCTGAAGGATGTCAATGTGCTGGCAACGATCAGATGGCCCTTAAGCTGGCAATTGGGAGTCCTTGAAGGAGAAGTTAACTGGGTAGAATGATAAGATTTAATTTTACAAAGGTCATACAATTTCTGAAATCCGGCTGAGAGCTAATGAGGGCCTGAACTAAAGTAGAAATGAGGATGAGTAAGAGGGGCCAATTGGAGTGATATTGAGGAGACAGAAAGGACAGGACTGGGGATGGGGTGGACATGGAGGTAAGAGATGAGGAAGTCCAGCATGACCCCCAAATTTCAGGTGTGGTACCATTTACAAGTCAGGGAAGGCAAGGGGAAGTTTGTGGGATGAGATAGAAAGTCAATTTTGGACGTATCTTTGTGTCATACAAATGTTTTCATTTATAAAAGTAGTATACATGTCTCTTACCAAAAAATTGTAGAAGAGAGAGAAGTATGAAATGTCCATTCACTCAGTGTTAAACTTTGGATGGAGTTTTGTTTTGTTTTGTTTTGTTTTGTTTTGGCTGTGCTGCCTGGCTTGCGGGATCTCAGTTCCCTGACCAGGGACTGAACCCCCGCCACATCAGTGAAAACCCCCAATCCTAACCACTAGGCCATGAGGGAACTCCCATATTTTGGGAGGGAGTGGAGTTTTTTCCAATTTGTTCTATGTGGAAAATTATGCATTTTAAAAATACAATCATAGTGGGATGAACTGGGAGATTGGGATTGACATATATACACAAATATATATAAAATAGATAACTAATGAGAACCTGCTGTAGAGCACAGGGAACTCTACTTCACTTTGCTGTACAGTAGAAACTAACACAACATTGTAAAACAACTATACCCCAATTAAAAAAAATGCAATAACAAATTTGGGTGCTTTATAGATGTTTTTTCCCCACTTCATAATATATTTTTAAACATCTCTCTGTGTCATTGAACATCCTTTTACATTTTTATTGACTGCACAATATCTCACTCTATGGAAGAACCATAATTTACTCCACCATCCCTATTGTTTAGATTGCTTCGAGATTCTCATTTCTAGCAAATCATGTGTAATGCCATCACAGGTTGAGTCCTCCAGAAACTGACAGAAATGCCACTTGAAACATAAGATACTTATTAGGGATTGACCCCAGGGAAGTAAAGTGGGAAGGAACAGCAATGGGCAAGGGAGATGTTGAACTATGACAGAGGCTGACAGCTTCAACAGACCTCATATCTACAGAAAGGGCCCATCAGAGTTGTCCTGAATTGGGTGGAAATGACTGGGCTTTTATAACCTCACTCAATCACCAGACAAGGGCTGCTCTGGCAGGGGCATGACCTCAGGTGAGGCTGCGCTCTGTGGCCGAGGTAGACTTCCAAAGGGAGGTTTGGCCAGTGCATCTCTGTGTCCACTGCAGATGCTCATTGCGTGCATATATCTTCACTCATATCCTTAGGATAAATTCCCAGAAGTAGAATTGCTGCAGTAGAACGTGGGCATTTTAAAAACTTTTAATATTTATTACCAAATTACCTTCCAGAAAGATGGGTCACTTTCTCCTACCAACAGTTCAGTTCATCTCTAATATATAAGAACATGACAATTGTACTGTTTTATGTTTTTAAATATTGAAAGGCACCTCAAATTCTTTTGGAAAATAAATAATATCTGTGATGTTTTGTTATTGTGAATTTCATTTTTTAACTCCTAAGGCAGGTTACCTTTCTCTATAGAGCTGTATAAATCTTTCCAAAAGGATAAAACACTCTAATGACTGAGGGTAAGACACAAAGAACTGGATTTGGGTCTTGTGAGCTGCAAATCTGCAACACTAAAGAGACAGAAATGGCTGGTGCTTGAGCTGACTTGAAACAGAATTTGCAGTACCCTATAGCTCTTTCCATGTGAGTATCTGAGCAAATAAATGAAATTCCCACTTATTAGGAAAAATCCATATTTGACACACTACTGTTAGAGAGAGATGAATGGGAAATAACCATCATTTATTAAGTGCCTGCTCCATGCCAAGCAATGTCCTTGGCTTTTACATACACCATCATATTTAATTCTCACAAGAACCCTTTGAAGTAGTTATTATCGCCACATTTTTCAGGTGAGGAAATTGAAGCTCAGAGAATTTGGTAACTTGGTAACCTTAGTCATACAGGTTCCCAAGCCTGTGCACTTCTTGCCATCCTGGGCTGCTGCCCCCAAAGCTGTAAGTCAAGTGACACAGCAGTAGCTTTAAATGGTATAGTATATATATATAAAACAACTGTAGTAACAGTAACTCTCATGAAGCTTGCAGAATGTCTGTCTTTCTACTGGGTTGGAAGTCCATAGGATTCACTGTCTAAAATTTTTAAATTACACATATAATGTGCTCACTAAATATTTAATAGAACAGGTCTTAAATAGCCGGAAAGAAATTTCTTCCTAGTTTCGTTTATCCTTTCATCCTCATTTTGGGTTTGTCCTGATCATGGTGTCGTCAGGAGGCAAAGAGATGATCCAGTCAACGGTTTCCCACTTTAGCAGGAACAACTGTGAGCTCTTCTAAACAGACCCACTGATTACAGACAACGCCAGTGAAAAAAGGGTTGGATGAAAATAAACATAACAAATAAACACCATCCTCTAGAAGTCACCCCAGTCGGGAAGGATGCTGGTGAAATCTTTATTCAGAAGTGTAAATGAGTTTAATCCAGCCTTTAGATCTAACTTCTAGGTAACAGGAAATAGTGAGGGAAGAGCAATATGTTGAAGACACCGCAAAGAAGCCATAAGACAAGTCTAGAAGTCTGCCTGGTTTCTTTTTAAGAAGATAATGTCATTCTAAAAAGGGGGAGGGGGTAGAGTGGGAGAGAAGGAGGAGGCTATACTAGGCTAAAAAAAAATGCAATGTGTGGTTATTGTTTGAATTTCTGGTCTAAGTCAGCTGTAAAAGACATTTTGGAATCCATTGGAGGAATCTGAGTCTGGACTGGGCATATATTAATACTAAGTAATTAAGGTTAGCTTTAGTTAGGTGTGAAAATGGTAATATGGTTATGTAGAAAAGCGTTCTTTAAAGAACGAGATGTATATTATAATACTTAGAGATGAAATATCTATCTTTAAGTAGGAAATATGTATATTTTCAGCAGAAAATGTGATGAGGTAAATAAGGCAAAACTGGGTTTTCGCTATCCATTATACTAGTCTCTCTGCTCTTGACATCGTTTTGCATCATAAAGAGGATCAACCGGGGGGGGGGGGGGAAAGGGATGGCTTCCTTTACCGGGGTAAGAACCGATCTTTATCTTCTTCCAACAGTGACAACATCAACGTGTGGCCCGGATAGGGCTTCAGGATCATGAAGCGAGATTCCAGGGAGCCTAGACAGACGAGCAGGTTCCTTTCCGGAGATCTGATTTCTGTGGGAAAAGAACCCGCGTAAGGCAAGTCTTGAGCCTTCAACCCTGCAGTCCTGCGCACCTACCCAGGCCCCCTGCGGATGGTGAATAACCCGTCACCTTACTGCCCCCTAAGTGTTCCCAGGCCACGCAGGGTGGCGGGCGTGACGCTCAGGGTGAGGGCGGGAGAATGCTGGGTTCCCCTCCTCTCCGACCCTTCGCGGAGGGATGGGGCCTGAGTGGCAGGTATCTTCCACCTCACCCACCTGGAAGCGAAGCGGAGAGGGGCTGGCCCAGGCTGGGGGAAATGGGCCGCACATGCCAAGGCCACTACCCTCACCTGCCGCCAGGAGAGCTCCGGCCGCGGCAGGGGGCGGAGACCCGGGAGTGCGGACGTCTTCACCTGGCGGCGGGGCGGGCGCGCGGCGGACTCCGCCGGAGAGGGAGCGGCGCGCTGCGAAGTCGGGCCGCAGGTGAGGGCGGCGGGCCGGGCCGCGCTCCACCGCGGGGGACGTCTCTTGGCTGGGAAAAGGTGCAATTGTGAGCAGCTATTCCTGGTATGTCAGGCGGGCCGGGCGGCCGCGAGCCCTGAGGGCGCCGCTTCCCGGGGCCCCGGCAGAGGGAAGGCGGCCAGGCGGCCGGAGGCGGGAAGGATGCGGACAGGATGCGGGCGCGGGGGCGCATCTCCTCTGGGCGGGGCCGCGGTCCGGCGGGCGGCGCGGGAGCGGGTGCGTGGCCCGGGCCACGGCCTCCTGGCGGACGGTGGCATTCCCTGGGCCAGACTGTCCGACCACAAGGGCCGCTGCGGCCGGGAGCCCCCGGGCGCGGCGGGGGGTAGGGTGTGGAGGACGGAAGCGGCGGCTGGGAGGCCGGGAGTGGGCGGCGGGGGTGCGCGGGGGCGGGGCATCCCGGGAGGGCGGCGGCCGCGCAGCCACTTTTGAAGTCCAAACAGTCCTCGGGGCTGGTGCCGCGCGCCGCCTCTGGTAGCCCTCTCCGCCTCCCGCGCTCCGCCTGGGTCTCCGCGGCGTGTTCAGGAGTTTAGAGAAAGCCGCGGCTTTAAGTTCTCGTGGGTTGGAAACTTTACCGAACTGCAGGGCGCAACAAAGGGTCGGAGAGCCCGGGCGTCTTGCAGCCGGAGAGAGGCCGGAGCAGCGGCACTCCCGCCTTTCCGCGCACCCACTATGTCTCTCTCTCCCCCTCTCCCCCTAGTTCTGGAAGTGATGGAGAAGGCGGAGGCCGACTGCGCCCTAGCGTTCGCCGAGGCCCAGAGATGGGTGGAGGTGAGTGCCTTTACTCCTCTTCTTTCCGCACGACTTGGCGGCCTCGCGGCTGCTTTCAGCCGCCTCCCGGACCTTAGCTGGCGCAGCGCCTCAGGCTGGTTCGCTCAGCAGTTTGGGGGACTTTGCAAGTTCTGCGCCTCCTATGATTTAACGTCCAGCGAAGCTTAGCGCTGCCCTCCCCCCCGCCCCCCGACGGTCTCGCTGGCTTCCCCGGAGCTCCTCTGCCAGGACAGAGTCGAGAGCTTGGCCCCGCGGGTTTGGGGACCGCGCATCTCTGTGGACCAGCCCACGTCCGCGCCAGGACGCCTGGGATGTCCCTGCTGGGCAGAGACGGCCCAGGGTCCTCGGGTGCGTTTCTTTGGGGTGGCTAGAAGTGGAAATGCCTGAAACGTACCTGCTTGGGCAGCGTATTGTGTGTTGTGTGGGAGGGCGGATGGAGGAGGTTAGACACCTGTGGCGCACCTGGAGAGATGCTTTCTCCGAGGCAGCTTCCGGAGCCCAGGGTGTGTGAGTCAAGGCGCGTACGTTTTCCAAAGTCGGCATTGATAAGACCAAGATATCCTGAAATCACTCCTTCAAGGGTTGTTAGTTTCCCAGCTGTGCCTCAGGGAGGAGATCTTCCATTCCCCTCCTTGCCGTTAAAAAGGAGATGGTCTCTTGGAAGTTCCTTGATCAACGCATTAGGGTTACGTTTGTCTGTAGAAAGTTAACACCAGGACTTCTAGCCGTTTTATTATTGGATGAAAAAGATGACTTTTATAATGATGCTAAAGAAGTCTTACGAGCAGATGTGAATCAGGAACCAAAAGTATTGCCTTTATCAGCCTTGCAGTCATTTAAGGGTTATTGATGCCACGTGCTGGTCTACTCAACGTATTCAAAAATTCAAATTAGGATTAAAGGTTATTCCATGGAAAAACAATATATTCAAGAATCTCAGAGCAAACAGTATTTTAAAACAAGTCATTTCTCCTTAAAGAAATAAATTATGTATGTGGAAAAAAAGATAAACTTTAAATGTTATGTTTTTCACGCTAAAGGAAAGTGAATGTATCATTACCCACTAGACAGTGGCGGGAGATGGAGAGGGGGGGGGCGTCTAAGAAATTAGCTTTGCCATCTTTTTGTACTGGAACTTGAGCTGGTTTGAAGGTGACTTAGAACGGTGTGAGGGGAGGGCGTGGGGAGTTTGGGAGAAGAATAAACAGTGTATTCTGAATTGAAATGAGAGTGGAAAAATTCCAGCAATGTAGTTAAGAGAAATAACTTCCCCCATTCATAAACCTTGAAAAGTCAAGGCTTCCAAAGGTAATTTTCCATTAGCAGTATGTGTACTGCATAATTTTAGAAATCAAACTTGCCCTTCTGTGTTTGAATGTTGGGACGGAGAGAGGGAGAAGGGAAGAAATATAGGGATACTTTCTTGGCCATACAGGGCTCCTTGTATCTGCAAGTTCTGTATTTGCTTCAGGGAATCTGTGAATATGGATGATTTCACATCCTTTCGTTTTTCAGTATACAGATTTTTGAAATCTAAACATTCCTTTTTGTGTGTGTGTGATAGCTTGCTTATAATTGGAGACTTCTGTGAGAAATTTGTATCTAATAAACTCTGGGGAGGTGTGTTGTGATAAAAGATACCCCATGTGTTTGGTAAATGGGCTCATCTTCCCACCCCCATCCAACTCCACCTAAAAGTGTTTGTCAGCAATGATTTGGCAACTCTGTAAAGTGCTTTGTTCATCATTAGCAGAAAGCCAAATCTTTCTAAAGTCTTTGCCATATAATTTTAATATGGTTAACTCTTATGAAATTAAAATTAAGTGACTTTTTCCCCCTAGTGCCACAGGGAGCGAAGCAGTACGTTCATTGAAGATATGTGA
Organism: Balaenoptera musculus; assembly: GCF_009873245.2. Lineage (NCBI taxonomy): Eukaryota > Metazoa > Chordata > Mammalia > Artiodactyla > Balaenopteridae > Balaenoptera > Balaenoptera musculus. The sequence goes on from NC_045802.1 coordinate 49,309,121, forward strand.
ATAATTTACATATTCACATATACTTTTGGTATACTTGGGACACTGAAGTCACAGCATTGTGTTCACTGTTAGGTTTATGTTATTTCTCCAGTTAGTGTCCAAATTTATCTGTCTCCTTAGCTTTGCCTTTATAACCAGAGCACATATTTTAAAATATTGCTCTTGCCAAAAGAAGCAGAGTGAATGAGTGTCTCATTCCACAACCACTTAACCCTGAGAACCCCTAATTTGAGGATAAAATATTGATTCCAAAGTGTATTTATAAACTATTTTGGAAAGCAAGGAAGATTATAGTGTAAATCTTTCTCCTGCTTACTAATAGCCTTACTCCATTTTTCCATTTCTATCATACTTTCTTCTACATACATTGAAGCATAAGTGGTTCATTCATATATATATATATATTTTTATATATACACAGTACACATATATAAACATATATGTATTATGTGAATTATATCATTCATATATATGTATTTATATATATACATATAACACACACAAATACATTAATAATACTATAATATACATATTATATGTATTGTATGTAATATACATATAATATAATCTGCTACCTTTATTCTCAGCTGCAGCTTTGACCAACCCAAGGTCAGAAAACTCCGATAACCTTGTAAATCTTTGAAAGATGACCAGAGTCCATGGCAGTTTGTCCTTGCCATTTCCATTCTCCATCAGCAATTTTAAATAACTAATGTATTATTCCCACAACCAAAGTTAAAGTCTTAAATTTGTTTTGTTTTGGGAGGAGGAGAAAGGGTAAGGTGAGGGCTAGTGCTTGTTATTCTGCCAATTATTGTCATTTCATGACTTTTTGTTTATTTCAAATTGTTTCTTCAATATTTAAAAGTATATATATACTTCTGGTTAGTTTCATATTTGAAATCAAAACATGTAGGAACATAACCTTTTAAGGTAATTCAACATCATGATACTGGATTATTATCTGGTTGGAAATGTGGTTTGGAATATTAATAATGTATTGAGCTAGTTTATGATTAAACACGGGTTGAAAGCCAAATAATGTAATGGTTTGAAGGCAGAGGCAGAGGGGAAGCTTGATTCTAGCAAGGTCATGGAGTGGGAGAGGGAGTGGTAGAAAATGCAGCCTGGACCCTCTAATTTTAGTCCTTTTCTTCAGCACCTTTTAATTTTCTGTACCTAACAGTTTCTTCTGTCCCTCTGTTTATGGAACATTTAAAAACCTGTGATAAACAGACAAAATATCAATGAAATTGAAAACTGAGTATATTGCTCATTGCATTGGTTGGTCACCCATTCCAGTCTGTGACTTAATGTTCCTATCTAGGTTGAGGTTTAAACACAGTAGTAATTTTTATGACTAGAGCGGATCAGGCTAACTTAATTCAACACCTTCCTGCTCACCTGCCCGTCCTGTTATCTCTGTGTTCGAAGTTTTCAGTATCACTGTCACCCTGTAGAAGGACCAAAGGGATGCCAACTTGAGCTCATTGCCATGCCTGGCACCAGAATATGAATCCTTCCCCAGTTACTTCCAACTGGTATGTTTCTCCACCTGCCCCATTTTTGTCCTTTGGGAGTTGTGTGCTGGTCATCACTTTTGTTTGCCTTTAGTGCTAAATTTTTAAAGAATCGCACTCTGTGGGTCCCCCATTGATATTTACAAAATTTGCCTAAGTGGTTTCCCTCTTTCTCTGTAAACTGCATCCCTTCTACTGGTGGTTTCCAACCTGTGGTCTGGTGTGAAAGGGTTTGCTAGGTGCACTTGAATCCTCAGTGCATACCAGTGTTGTCTGTAGACTAAATGAAGATCTCATGATTTGTACTGTTGCTTTTCAAATGGATGTAGAGCGACATAAACATGCATTTGAAAATGTTACTGAATTCATAGAAGGATTTCTGGTAATTATATATAATTTCAATTAACAGATACTAAACTTGAAAAGACTCTGATGGTAAAACTTTGTTTAAAATTTTAAATGTTAGAAAGCAATTCTTACACTAGCTGTTGCAATTAAAATTAGTTTTTCAGAATATAAACCTGATTTTGTTTTTTGTTTTCTGAGGAGCCATGAAAAGATTTTAAAAGTCCGCATTGACATTAAGCTGTGAAGTGTAGCATTCACAGCCCTTTACAATCTGGTCTCCGTCTGTATATCTTTATTTTTTGCTCATTTTCTCCATTACTATTTGCATAGTTGCCAGACAGCATAGACATTAAAAGCACAGATTTGTACAGATATCCCCAGAACTTATTTATCTTATAACTAGAAGTTTGTACCTTTTGACCACCTTCATCCAATTCATGACTACAATTAACACTGCTGTACAGTATATTTGAAAGTCACTAAGAGAGTAAGTCTTAAAAGTTCTCATCACAAGGAAAAAAGTTTTTTGTAACTATATGAGGAGATGGATGTTGACTGACCTTACTGTGGTAATCACCTCACAATATACGTCAAATTGTTAGGTGGTACACCTTTAACTCATACCAAGCTGTGTGCCAATTAAATCTCAATAAAGCTGAAAAAAAACAAACAAACACCGTTTTGGAATCAAATCATTGTTCAAGTCCTGGCTCAGCTTCTTAAATGCCGTAAGCCTCAGTCAGTGTTCTTCCTTGAGCCTCCAGTGGTGCTTACGCCAGTTGAATGAGATGCTCACTATAAAGGAATTAGTGCTCCCTAATCCTTGCTTGTGTTTCCCCGCCCCACACAGGGTGCTGTTTTCTCACCTCCAGGCTGTTGTGTGTGGAATGCCTGTTATTCCTTATTTACCTAATATATGTTGCTCCTCTGCATTCTTCCATGCTTGGACTCTACAGTCAAGCTTTATGTGAAGCCTTTTCTCGGCCACCGAGCTCCACCCCACCCATTCCTTCCTTATCACTATTGCTTGTATGGATTTCTCTTTTTTGCTCTCTGTGGTGTAATTACAAACATGCTTCCGTATTAGACTAGGAGCTAACTGAGGGCAGGAACAATATCTTGTCTTTTGCTTGAGGATTTGGCACAGTGCCAGGTAAACAGTTGTTGAGTGAATGTACAATCCTAAGGCTGGAGCTTTAACAAAACCTAAGGACCAGGACTCTTTCCTTCTCCCAGTGGAAATGTGCGTCAGTGTCCAAAGCTGAGCTTGTTGCTTTGGCAGTTGGTTGGGACCAGCTACAAGATACGCCTTCATCTGGGTGCCAGTGTGTACTTGCCTATTTACTCAGTATTTCCTCTTCTGCCCCAACCCTGTTCCTGAGTGATGTCACTCTACTCCTGCCTTTTAGTTACTGGTTTCCCTCATGGGGACTTACATTCAGTCGTTCTGTTTTCCAAAAAATGCCTGTGAAGTGCCTACTCTGTACCAGGCACTTGCTGGGCTTACTGATTCAACTGCCAATTCTTTAGTATCTTTCTAGGACCTCCAGACAGAGTGCACCCCATGAGGAGCAGACATGCAGAGAGACCCTGCAGCGCCGTCAGATAATTGCTGTGATGGAATTTTGCCCTGTGTGTAGTGATGGCATTTGGGAGGCAGCCTGAGCTCACAGAGGAGGCAGCACTTGAGTCGAGGCTGGAGTGGGGCTAACACCTTTGCCCACTGGGCTAGAGCATTGTGACTTTGTAATTTGTTGAGAGATCTTGAGGTTGCATACAGCACAACTTTCAGGAGTTGCTGGGAGTAGTTTATTTATTTATCTTTATTTTTTATTTTTATTTTTTACATTTAAAAAAAATTTATTTATTTATTTTTGGCTGCGTTGGGTCCCCGTTGCTGTGCGTGGGCTCTCTCTAGTTGTAGCGAGCAGGGGCTACTTTTTGTTGCGGTGCACAGGCTTCTCATTGCGGTGGCTTCTCTTGTTGCGGAGCATGGGCTCTAGGTGCGTGGGCTCAGTAGTTGTGGCATGCGGACTCAGTAGTTGTGGCTTGCGGGCTTGAGTGCAGGCTCAGTAATTGTGGTGCTTGGGCTTTGTTGCTCCGTGGTATGTGGGATCTTCCCAGACCAGGACTCGAACTCGTGTCCCCTGCATTGGCAGGCAGATTCTTAACCACTGAGCCACCAGGGAAGCCCCAGAGTAGTTTATTTTTGTTCAGGTAATCTCTGCATGCAGTGAAATGCGTAGATTTTAAGTGTAGAGTTGCAGGATATACCTTTTTGTCAAATGTATAGGCCCATGTACCCAGCACCCCAATCGAGTTATCAAATATTTTTACCACTCAAGAACGTTTCCTTCCAGAAGGGCACATCAGTCTTCACCTCTCCACTCTTCGGATTTCTAGCATCATAGATTTCTCAGGGAAGTTGTGAGCAGCCAAGGAGTGTCTTGATGTCAGTTTGTTTCTTTTTTCTTTATGCAGCATCTTACTATTTCTTAAACACATCCTCTTTATTTAGCAAATAAGAAAGGGTCCTAGGACAGGAGGGGTGGCGAGAGTTGAGGGCGTTCACAGAATTCTCTTGGGAAGGAACTGATTCACACAAAGAGGAACCAGGGCAGAGATGCTGTTAGAATAGCTTGATTCCAGAAAGGGTAAACAGATATGACAAGGTATTTCCTGAGGAAGTGGGAGGATTCTAGCAGTGTCAGTCATTCTGGATCCTTCCAATGTACTGCTACACTGAAGGCTAGAAGTGGACCTCTTCTTAAAGTGGGGGAAAATAGTAGGAACTGGTACCTTTAATAAAACAGAGTGTTCTTGAACCGACTAGAGAAATGAACTCCCTGGGCCAAAGGAAATGAATGATTTTTTGGTTCTTGATGCACATCATCAAGTCACTCTGTGAAAGCTTTGTGCTAATTTGCAGCCATGAGCAGAGGCTGGGGGCCCCAGCCTCTCATTATTCTGGCCAGAATTAGAAATTGTCATTTGCATTTCCCCTCTAAATAAATAGATGAAAGATGTACATTCTACTTTTTCTTAGGTCACTAATGAAGTTAAACGTTTGTCTAACCGATGACTCATTGGGTTTTCTCCAGTGAGGAAGGGTGAAGCTGGAACAGGGAGGGTTCTACCTCCTCTAAATGAGGTCACAAAAGGCTCAGAGGGCCCCATGCCTGGTGAGGTAAGTCTCCAAGGTCATAGGCCAGGGTAGGGCCATTGAGGAAGCTTCCCCTGAGTTGTCTCACTTTGCTTTTGGGTTGTTTGGAGATAAGCCCGTTGAGTTCTGCACACAATTATGAGATAAAGAATGGAACAGTTGGCTGTTTTGAGGAATTCATAAAGCTTCTCCGAGGCTGAGAGAGGAGTAATTTCCCCGGCGTGTGGAAGGAAGTGTGCGATTCGTTCAACCCGTTGGGCTCTTGGCCTTCTGTGCGGTGCTCCAGGGCGCTCTGTCTCTGGACGCTCAGAGGGCTTTGGGTGGTCAGGGATTTCTACTGAGACTAACTGGCTCCTTTTATCTCCTCCTTCCTTTCAAAATCACTTCTCAACATAACAGCATTTGAGTTTTAGAAAAGCACTGGTTTTGAGAACGTTAGTTAAGAAAAACCAAGCAACGTCAGCACATTTACCCGACTCTCTTAGTCCAGAGAAATAGATTGCAGGTGAACTCTTTCATCTGTTAAGTCTATTATCTGCAGATTGAATTGTCCATGTTGTTCCTGTGCCCTACAGCCCCTGACAGACAGTTCTCAGGTTCTTCCTGAACAAATGAAAGTTTTGTGTCCAGTCAAAAGGTTGGCTGATTTAAGTGATGTCCGTAGATCTCCTTAAATCTGTTAATTGTCAAAAATGTATCTGAGCCCGAGGAAATGAAAAACGATGTGTTGTACCCATGTTTACCCTTTCCAAAGGTAATTGTCGGGTATGTTTCTTTAAAAACACTTTTGATGTACTCAGAGCTCTTAATAAGGATGATACCTGTCATGTATGCACAGCTTTGAAAACAGGTTTAGCACACTCACTCTGCCACTTACAGATGAATCGCCACACGGCCCCATAATCAGCCTTTTCAAAGACTGTAAAATCCTCCCTGATAGGCTTCTCAAAGCCTGGTTCTAATTCCCGGGTACAGGATGCTCAGTTTGGTGCTTACGTGTGTTTAGATGATAGTGCACAGCCCTAGACATCACATCTGTTTTTAAGTACCTGGGGGATTGTCTTAAGGAGAGAGGATAGAAGAGTCTTCTGTGGGCTCAGAGGGTAGAACTGGTAATAACTGATTGGGCACAGTGAGACTTTTGGCTCAAGTATTTTAAAGACCCTTCTATAAATAAAGAGCTGTCCTACACCAGAATGGACTGACTTGAATGGTGGGTTACCTCCTAGTGAAGGTTTTCCAAGAGTAGGTAAGTAACTGACAATTAAAGCAACTAGTATTTATTTTTTTAACTACGTGGAAGACATGTGGCTAGAGCATCATACCCACATGCTCTTATAATGAAGGACTATTATTACCCAAATATGTGAGTGTGTGTGTGTGTGTGTGTGTGTGTGTGTGTGTGTGTGTTTCCAGATGAGGAAAAAGAAGGGTGAGAGGTAAAATAATTTGCTCAAGGAAACACTAGAACTAGTAAGTGGTGGTTGGGGATTTGAACCCAAGCAATCTGACTCTTAATCAGTATACGCTGTTGTTCAAGAGGGACACCGGTCGGTAAATCGTGGTGAAGGATTTATAAATCAGGAAGAGAATGGGCTGTCAGTCTTCATTCCATCTAAAGCTGTTAAGATTAGCTGCTTTCTGTTTATGACAAGTCCTCCACACACAACAGGTTCTGTCTTGTGATGTTAGTGCCTGGAAAGCTCATGATCAAATATTATGTAAGCTACGGCATTGCTAACAGACATTCTTGAGTAATTGCAGACTTTAGATTTGTATGTTCTGGTGTATTTAAGTGCTCCATAAACCCTTGAAAGTGTTACAAAAGGGAAACATGGTTATGTGATGACACTGAGTTATACTTTGCACTAGAGTAGGAGATAAATTATATCTAACTAGTTTCTTCTCTAAACAATTTATAAAATTCCCAATTTTTTCTCTTATACTACCTGATTTTAAGTAGTACATGGTATACCAAAAATTGTACAGTCTGTTACTGTATAGTGCTTCGAAATATATGTCATATTTTTGATGAGGATACCTTCTAGTTAGTGTTTTAGACTTGTAAGGACTGAAGCCAAGATCATGATCAATGATTCTGCATTCTTGACTAGATTTAAATTTGACTTAGGTGTCTGAGCTGGGAAGGAAATACCTGATTTATTTTATTATATCACCATTTCGTAATATTCAAAGGAAGGGTGGTTGTTACCAATCTTGTTACAAACTTTGATTCTGGAATGCTTTCTCATTAGAGTTTGAAGTCTCTCATTCTACCTGAGGAAGGAGAAAATACACAAGCATTTTACCTTTACTTCTTGAGTGGTGTCTAATCAATTTGGAATTTTACCCTATTGCCTGGAAAAATATCGTCCATCTATCAGTAGCGTCAGACATAGTTGCCCACACCTTCCTTCTTGAAACATTTCCTTCAATTGCCCTCTGGGTTTTTCTCCCATTTAACTTGATATTTCTGATTTTCTTTTGCTGAATCCTAATTATTTGGGTAAATATTAGAGTGCCCTCGGGTTCATTCATCTTTCCATGTTGTCTCTTCTTTGTCTACAGCCTCTCCCTTGCGGGTGTTATCAGATCCATAGCTTTGTACACCTTCTGTGTGCTGATAGCTTCCACATTTATATTCCTGACCCTGACATTGTCTCTAACACCCCCCTCCTATATGTATGTGTATACACACACACACTCTCTCAAGATTTCCAATTGTAGGTCAAATAGGCACGTCACACTTTGTTCAAAACAAAATTCTTAGTTCCTCTCCCTCCCTACCACCCACCTACTCATCCCCTCAATGTTTCCCATTTTAGTAAATGGCACCACCGTTCACCCACTTGCTCAGGTTCCCAACTTCGAAGTCACTGTTGCCTCCTGTTTTTATCACACCCCACATCCAGTCTGTCAAGAAGTCCAAGTGGCTATATCTCCAGATACACCCAGAATCTGACCACGTCTTACCATGTCTATCATCACCTCCCTGCTTCCAAAGTAACAGACAGGTTCCTCTTAAAAAAAGTGAACCAGAGATTGTACATTCAACTCTTGCCCTCTCTTCCCTCCACAACGGCTACCATTACATTGAGAATAAAATCTGAATTTTTAACCCATGGTCTCCAGGTCCCCACACGACCTATTCCCTGTTTGCCTGTCTCCTCTCTGCTCCCACTCTCCATCTTGCTTGCCATGCTCCAGTCATCCTGGCTTCCTGCTATTCCTTACATGTGCAAAGAAGGTTTTTATTTTAGGGCATTTGCATTGCTGTTCCTTCTGCATGAAAGCATTTCCTTCACCTATTCAGATCTCAGCTTAAATGATACCTCCTCCTCCCTGTCTCCCTTTGTATAAAATAATCAGCCTTGTGACCCCATACTCTTATATTTCACAGCACTTATCATCACTTGCTGTTGTATGATATATTTTTTGGTTTCGCTGTTACTCCCGCAAGAATATGAGTGTTTTGATTTGTTTTTCAAGCCTTGAATAGTGCCAGGTATTTAGTAGGCACTCAATAAATGGATAAATAAATGGATGAACGAACAAATGTCTTTTAATTCTTTACAGTTGATATCTTTCTCACTCTGATATGACTGACTTTCAGGCTGTGCTTCCCTCAATAAGACAAGTTGGTCTTGTTATATTAGGGTTTTGTTGGTTTTGTTTTTCTTGTTCAAGTTCAGTTCTGGATTGAGCAAGTTCAAAGCATGTTTTAAAAAACAAGTTTAAACCATGTAAAATTGACTTTGCTCAACCAATTGTAAAGATGCCCAAAGGTAAGCAAGTATCATAAGGTAAGAAACATCCTAGAAAATTTGAAGGTGAGCCTCCTTAGCTGAATATCCTGCACTGGGGACAATGCATCGTCATGAAACCCTGGGTGTTAGTCATGAAAAAGATCTTACAACTCCCTGACTGGTGTCCTCCAGCTTGAGCGTGGACCATCCCCAGGAACTAACTAGAGACAGAGAAGAAGAAAATAGCTTTACCTTGTTCAAAAACAAAAGAAAATAATTAAAAATTTGAGAACAAAAACACTTCTTTCTGTCCCATCTCAGACATCTGAGTCTACTTGATGCTTTCCCAGTGCTGCACTTTATACCACTTTTTTCAGGAATCGTTCTGAGATGGCACATAAAGCCGAGAAGCCCAGGTTTCCAGAAGAGGTTCATTCAGAAATGAGGGAAAAAGGGAAGCTGAAACTTTTTGTCTGTTTTTATGCAAGCCGACTTTCTCTTTTTTTAAAATTTTTAATTAATTAATTAATTTTTTTTGGCTGTGTTGGGTCTTCGTTTCTGTGCAAGGGCTTTCTCTAGTTTTGGCAAGCGGGGGCCACTCTTTATCACGGTGCGTGGGCCTCTCACTATCGCGGCCTCTCTTGTTGCGGAGCACAGGCTCCAGGCGCGCAGGCTCAGTAGTTGTGGCTCATGGGCCTAGTTGCTCCGCGGCATGTGGGATCTTCCCAGACTAGGGCTCGAACCCGTGTCCCCCTGCATTGGCAGGCAGATTCTTAACCACCAGGGAAGCCACCGACTTTCTCTTAATGTGCTTTTAAAAAATTATTCCTCCTAGCTGTCATATGGATTAAGTGATGTGCTCTTTTCATAAATAGAATTTTTTATTATGTAAGTTTCAGGTGGACAGCATTATAATTCGACATCTAAAGTTGAAGCATACTGTTCTCTTTTAGAAATCTGTGCCCTTCATATGCTGAAGATCATCTGGAAGCCATTTTAATCTCCTGAATTTATTTCCTGTTTCCTTAGCAGGGAAAATGGCTCTTTTGTCCTCAGGGTTTTTAGCTGATAATAACTTGGTGAAGTTACTTTGTTTACGGTATTTAGAATAAATACATCTTTTTTTTTTTAACATCTTTATTGGAGTATAATTGCTTTACAATGGTCTGTTAGTTGCTGCTGTATAACAAAGTGAATCAGCTAAATGTACACATTTATTCCCACTTCTCCTCCCTCTTGTGTCTCCCTCCCACCCTCCCTATCCCACCCCTCTAGGTGGTCACAAAGCACCGAGCTGATCTCCCTGTGCTATGCGGCTGCTTCCCACTAGCTATCTATTTTACATTTGGTAGTAAATGTAAAATAGATATTTGGTAGATATTTTGGTAGATATTTTACATTTGGTAGTGTATATATATCCATGCCACTCTCTCATTTTGTCCCAGCTTACCCTTCCCCCTCTCCGTGTCCTCAAGTCCATTCTCTATGTCTGCGTCTTTTATTCCTGTCCTGCCCCTAGGTTCATCAGAACCTTTTTTTTCTAATTTTTATTTTTTAGGTTCCATATATATGTGTTAGCATACAGTATTTGTTTTTCTCTTTCTGACTTACTTCACTCTGTATGACAGACTCTAGGTCCATCCACCTCACTACAAATAACTCAACTTCATTTCTTTTTATGGCTGAGTAATATTCCATTGTATATATGTGCCACATCTTCTTTATCCATAGAATAAATATAAATAGTTTCGATTTAGTGACTCTAAGAAGCTTAAAGTCATATTAACCAGAAAACAGATGGTAATAAAAGAAATAAAACTTTTAAATATAGATGCGCATCGTTGCCATGAAGGTGTACATTTTTGGCCTGTTGGGTCTGTTTCTTTTCTGCGTTTAGCGTGGTGTAGTGGCGAGAGTGGCAGGGTTTGAGGTAGTACTGCATAGGCATAGCTCGTACATGGCAGGTCCCAGAGTAAAAGGTGTGACATGGACAAGACACGTAGCATCCCTAGGCCTAAATTCTCACTACTGTAAAGTGAGGGTTGCAAGGTGGTGATAGGTTTAAAAAAAAAAAGAAATTTGGGAGATGTGTAGGTTACTCAGCAAAGTGTCCATGTTAGTATTATTATTCTACTTGCATCTGTATACAGTCAGAAAATAGATGATTAATTGATGACTCTTTTGGTCTTCCCTAGAATGGCTAATTTTTATGGATGTGTGTGTACGTGAGCGCACGTGTACCTGTGTGCGTGTGAATCTCACAATGCACTTAGATAACTTGCTGTGTATTCTAACCTGTGATTTTTAAATATGGGTCTTTATTAAGTTCTTCTATATTGTTCTTAAGCTGTGATAAAAATCCTTTCATTTATAAGGACTTGAAGTTAGAATGAACAAATGCCTTACGAGTAATGAATTCTGTTTCTTTTTTTTGTTGTTTTTACTTTTTTTTTTGGCTGTGCTGCCAGCCTGTGGGATCCCAGTTCCCCACCTAGGGATCAAACCCCGGTGGGTTCGGCAGTGAAAGTACAGAGTCCCAACCACTGGACCACAGAGAATTCCCTGAATTCTGTTTCTTGATGATACTCTGTCATCATCTTCTCTCTAGGGACCCTCAAGTTCATTTTAGCACTTCTTTGCTATTGATTTTTTCCTGTCAATGGACCTACGGAATAAATCTAAGGCTAGTCGACCTGCCTGATACCTTTTAAGTTGAAGGAAGAGAAGTCCATATTTATTGTACTGTTGAAAACACTGCCATATATTCTGTCCTCACTGCTGCTTTCCGTTCAGCTACTAGTTTCAGATCGGAGAGAAGGGTATGTAGATTACGTGCATTAAGATTCTTTTCATATAAATTGTTTTTTTCAAGTCTCTGTGCATTACTGTTATTTCAGTTATTCTTTGTTCTTCATGGGTCTTTTTTATCCTTTAAGTTACTTTTCATGTTTTGTGTGTGTCTTTGAGTCATCTTATTAATTTCGCTTTTCTGCTGTATTCAATTTGGAAGAGGCAATTGTAAGATCCTTCCAATAAAGACACTTTTCGATGTCATCCTAAAGATGAGCCTAATGAGCTATTTTAGAAAAGAGAAGCTTTTACCGTTTCAATGAAGAAAGGAAATGCATTCTTAGGTGTTTTATTCAAAGGATAACATTATACAACTGCTTGTTTTTAAGCCAATTTGCAAACATTTTTAGACTTGGAAAATGCTTGTAAGTCCTGAAAGGTATCACTTGCCAAATAGCTGATCCTTTTGAAATTTGGCCTTACTTCTGGGAAAAGAATGTGGTTGACGGCCACACTGCAATTTACAGTAATCCTTTTTGTGTAAGGAAATGAATCTTCTTGGCTTGATAAACTCCAGATGAGTTTCTGGCTCCTTGATTATTACCAAGTCATTTAAAATTAAGGTTTCATTATTCAGTTTAGGTACCGCCACCCTCTCTGTGCTTGTCATGGCCAATGTGATGTTAAAATCCTTTGCACAACTGAAGCATTTTGGGGAAAAATTACATTTGGGTGGGTCATTTTGGGGCACAAGCTTATGATATGCCATAAGGAGATCAAGTTGAAGACCCATAGGAAGTTCTGCTGGTGTCATAAAGGAGAATTTTCTTGGAAGCCCACCTAAATATTTCTACTTCACTTTTCATCAGTCACCCTCTTCTGCAAAATAGTCTGAAAAATGTAGCTGGACACGTAACTGCTCCCAACGGTACGGCAGTTTCATTACTAGGGAAGAAGAGGTTGACAATGAAATCTCTGCCATACTTATTTTCTGATTGTTCCTTTTTTTGTAGCATTTTGCTTTATTATGATGGCAATCTAGTGTCTTAGCTCTTTGAAGATATTATAACTTTTTTTCCCCCTTACTCCCTGCATTGTCTGTGTCTTCCAAGCTCCTTTTCTGTTTTTTCCCTTTTGGCTTTGGTCTCTTTTGAATTGGAAGTTTCTCTTAAACCTCTGATGATCATTGTCTAACTGCTCTCTAGATTTTCTGTCAATTTCTGTATATGGAACCATGTTCCTCACTACCCTCCCTACTCGGAGGACCCGTTGCCTCTAGACTCTGATTCTTTTCTGGAGGAACTTGCCTGCTTTGGTTCTGCACTAGGCCTTTGCATGTCCTGAAGTTGAAATTTCCTCCATTCTGTTTGGTTGGTTACCACTCCTCCATCTACTTTCCACGTCCAAATGTTTGTTCACAGTTTTCTTCTACTGTTGTCTCTTTTTGAATTCCCTTTGTCTTTGTGGATTAATGCCTTAAATTTCTGTGCTGTCATTTTGGTGAGGTTTTGGGAGGCCATGGAGAGAAATGTGTAGCCAGTTCATTGTGTTCAAGCAGAAGTCCAGTGTGTGTGTGTGTGTGTGTGTGTGTGTGTGTGTCTACAATAGAATAAAAGAGTAGAAAAACATGGGTTGAATGATGGTTATAATTATTGCCTAGGTGAATTTCATACTAGTAAAATAAATGCCACCTTATATAAATTTTTAAAGAATCCTATCTTATTATAAACTTAAATTGAGGGGGCTTGTATAAATCTTAAATACATACACTGTAATGAGGCAAAATTTAAATCACAAGTAAAGGGATAGTGAATGTAGGACAAACAGAAAATAAGCATAAGAAATATAAACTAAAGCCACAGATGAGTTGCAGTTTCTGCTATGTTTTCTAATACCTGTGCTAGCAATAGGTCATAAACTTCATCTTTCTAGCAGTCAGTTCAGAGACAGAATCTTTACCCCATCCGTGCCTTTCACAGCCTGGATTTTATGCACACTCTTTCACTCACCTCTGAAAAAACTTGGCCCTTCAAGGGAAAAAAAGGAAGTTGACATGAGTATTCTAGGTTCTAGTCACTTCAAATAACTGCATCCTACAAAGAAGAGAACAGAAGATCAGAGAGCCTGAGTAACCTGCCCAAGGAAGAGCAAGCCGTACCTCCAGATCCTGGCTTCAGTCCTGCTGTCCTGTCTGCGACGTCACAGTTGCTTCCAGTGACACCCCTTCTGTGAATGTTTCCCTAAATGAGAATGGCACTTCACTTGTTATAATTAGTTGTTTGTCTTTGCTACAAGCTTCTTCCTGTTTTTTTTTTTACCAAAGATTTAATATTTATTTTATTTTTTCCCAGTTTTATTGAGATATAATTAACATATAACTTTGTATTACTTTGAAGAGCACAACACAATGATTTGATATAAATATATTTTATGAAATGATCAACACAGTAAGTTTAGTTAACACCCATCACTTCACATAGGTACAGATATTTTTTCTTGTGAGGAGAACTTTGAGATCTACTGTTTTAGCAACTTTCAGATATACAAAACAGTATTGTTAGTTGTAGTCACCATGCTGTACACTATGCTGCAAGCTCCTTGAGAGGAGGAGTTGCCAAACCACGTAGGGCCAAGTACACTACCTGGACCCTTAATGATGGCTCAGTAGAATTTTCTTTTTTTAAAAAAATTTTTAAATTTATTATTTATTTATTATTTTTTTTTATTTTTGGCTGTGTTGGGTCTTCGTTTCTGTGCGAGGGCTCTCTCCAGTTGCGGCGAGTGGGGGCCACTCTTCATCGCGGTGCGCGGGCCTCTCACTATCGCGGCCTCTCTTGTTGCGGAGCAGAGGCTCCAGACGCTCAGGCTCAGTAGTTGTGGCTCACGGGCCCAGTTGCTCCGCGGCATGTGGGATCTTCCCAGACCAGGGCTCGAACCCGTGTCCCCCGCATTGGCAGGCAGATTCTCAACCACTGTGCCACCAGGGAAGCCCCCAGTAGAATTTTCTTGAAAGAAAAAAGTGTTGAATAAATTTCCTGCTTTGCACGTAATACTGGTACTATAAATCCTTACTGAATGAGACCTGCGACTTGTTGACTTAGACGTGTAACCTCTGGAGGAAAGAAATGCTGGGGAAGAGAAGGAAAGCTATCAGTAGACCTGGAAACAGTGTGTAATGGTGCTGGTATTTTGTGGTTAAAGGGAGTGTACTCCAAGTCTCTGATGACAGAGCCCAATAAATAATTTTCTGTTACTCTAGTGAATTTAGACCTGTAATTCTGGCATCATTAGTCAATAAATAATTCACAACTTGACCTTAGGATTATTAGAGATGTTTATATAATACTCAAACATAAACTTAGGTTAGATTTTACTAATCACATAATGCACAGTGATCTTAAAGTTAGCAAATAAATAATTTAAAGTCATTTTGTACTTTTTCTTTTCTTTGCAACCATGGTGGGTCTCTCTATGGCGAATGTAATAGAATTATAAGACAACACAGGATCTTGGGATTTTTTTTTTTCATATGAAAAATACCCCTTTCTCATTTTTATCATTAATACACTATCCTCTACCCTTTCCCCAAAGAAGAAATTTGGAATGTATATCAGGATCCTAGCGGGAAACAGACCACAACTCACATGATTCAGATGAAGAGTTTTTAAAGAAGGCAAGGTCTTACAAATGTGTAGAAAGAGGTAAGGGAACCAATAAGAAACAAATCTGGGGCCGTTGAGGAGGGCAGGCAGGTTTGAGTTTTAGTTGTGAGGTTTCTTGAGAGGCAGTGGGAAGGAACAGGGGAAAAAAATACCCTGATCCTTCTGTTATTCTTTGTCACCTTCATCTGACACATCTCGTTGGACAAATCCAGTCAGAGGCCAGTTGGCTAAATAACCAAGATGATGCAGTCCTCAGGGGTACAGGAGTGGGGGGTGTAATCAGATCTGGTCGGGGGGAGCTAGAGAATAGGTTGGGGTGGAGGTGAGAGCAAACAAACTAACCAGCATAGATTTCACCCATTCCCATCTGTTTTCTTTTTGTGTAGCCCAATTTTAGGTCTGGACTGAGAATTTTCCTTGTAGGATTTTGATCTTAAGAATCCTCGTTGAGCATTATTATACATTCCGGTCTCATTACTCAGGATCTTGGTCTACCATTGTTTCTTCTTTTTTCATCTCAAGATCTCTGATACATGCTTAGATATACTTATTTCTCAAATATTTTCCTTAGGTCCTATTTTGGGTAAAAAAAGTTTCTGAAGCTTTGCGTATCTGGAAATGTCTTTCTGTTACCTCATGGCTGAATGATTCTTGTCTGGCTAGAGTTTTAGATTGCAGGCTTCATACCTCTGAAGTCTGTAGAGATGTTCCACAGGCCTCTCATTTCTAATGTGGTTGGGGAAAAGTTTTTGTAACTAGTTCTTCTTATCTGGAAGCTTGTTATATTTTTTCGTGTAATAGTTTGATCAGAAAATAGCAGATTTTATTCAACTCAGTGAAATTTTATTCCACTTGTTTAATTATCACTCCCATCTTTATTCACCTCCTTCTGTTGGTATTTAGGTCTCCAACAGCTCTCCCAAAATTCTACTCATGATCTCTGTTTGTAATTTTGCTCTGTGGCTGACATTCCTTTGAGGCCTCTGATCTTGGTAGTGCTGATGTTTCAATTCACCCGCTAATTTTTTTAGGTCATGGATTGTACATTTTTTTAGGTTACAGAAAGGATGGTTATTATTTTTTGGTATTGACTTTAATTTCCTGAAGTGCTCGTTTTTTGCTCAAGTTGTCATCTGAGCCTGGCAGTAGCTCTGTTTCCTTAGGAGTTGGGAAGATTTTTCTTGTTTATTCTTCCTTTGGCTGCTGGGCCCCCATAGACATGTAGTTATTTTGCCTTGTCTCCTCATTGCGGTTCAGGGCCAGCTTCTGGGCTTCCTTGTATGATGGAGGCTTGGTGGTTTCTCTCCACGTGGTGGGCAGTGAATCTGTGGATGGGGCCTTGGTCTGTCTATCTTGAGACACCAGCAGGAAACTTCTGTGCTCTTATGTGTTTTTATGCTCTTCTACCCTTTTCTGGTGGGGATACATCCCTACCTGCTCTCATCCTGGGGCCTGTGGAAATGGACCGTGTTCCCTTAGGGATTCAGGTCTGTGTGTGGGTCACTTCTGCCTGGGAGCCACTCTGGTCAGAGCTTTACCCTGGGGCTCTTCCACTGTTGGTCCCCCAATTCTCTCATGCTGAAGGGGAGACAGTCCTGCAACAACTCCTTGTTTACTTGTTGGGGGCCTGGTATCTTGCCTGGAACTGTGGGTCCAGGGGAAATGTATGGCTTAGATTTGAAGTTAGGAGAGGGAAAAAGGCTGTACATATTTAACACGCTACCACCTCCACTATATTTAAAAATCTCTTAGGCTTTCTATAGATACATTATTAATATTTATCTTGTTTTTGACCATCTATGCAGCAATTCAGAGTGGTTATTCACCTTTGCAGTATGTTTAAAAGTTTAACTTCAGAGTTTTTTAGTGCATAAAGATGTTTTTGCATTTCAAAATCTGGACTGTGACATTTTGTCTTAAATTATGACTTTGGAGTAAATGCAGGCAGATTTTGTATACTAAGTGGTTGTCATAGTTATGGTTTCAGAGATGCCATGTTTAACCTGTGGTTAGTAGACTTTAGAACATTTGTAGTCAGTGGAGAGAAATCCTAGACAACAATTTTCATTTGGATGTAAAATGTGTGGCACTTGGAAAGGTTATATCAATTCTTTTGGCTATGAAAAAGCTTAGTTCAGGTCTGGCACACAGGCAGCCTTTCTAAGGACTGCCCTGTGAAGAAGATTAGACTTTAGGACCCTTCTTGCCCTTCCCTTCTTGAGGGAGATTTGATATGATTGTTTCAAATAACTTCTGTCACCTTTTGTGAGAAAAACAAACTCGTCCTCTGATGATTTCGAATAGTATTGGTAGCAGGTATAATTTTATATTTAAAAAAAAAGTAAAATTAATATCCAATTCATAGGAGCTCATCATTGGGGATAGAAATTATTACTTAAGTTTTTGTCACCCACAAGTAACCTTGATTATTAAGTGCCATTTAAAAATAAACGTTAGTGAGCTTCAATTTTGTCTTAAATTTTTCATGGTCATTATATTTTGTTCCTTTAGTACATTTTTCTGTCGTATTTTGGACCATTTAAGAATGGGCCCATTTTAGGGAGGGACTGATTAAAAATTCATTTCTTCTTGCATTTTATTTTGGCATTTCATAAGATTCCAGGAATATATCCATTCTCTTTAGATTTTCAAATTGTAATTAATAATTTATAATATTCTTATAAAACAC
Source organism: Balaenoptera musculus (assembly GCF_009873245.2). NCBI lineage: Eukaryota > Metazoa > Chordata > Mammalia > Artiodactyla > Balaenopteridae > Balaenoptera > Balaenoptera musculus. The sequence continues at coordinate 49,327,039 of NC_045802.1, forward strand.
TTTATGTATTCACTGAAAAAATGTTTATTGAACACTTACTGTGTTCCACGTGATATAATTAATGGGACACAGCAACAAACAAGTAGGTATAAGTCCCTAGCCTTGTGGGGCTTACTTATATTTTGGTGGGGGAGATAAAAAATAAACGAGCTGACGTTTTATTAAAGTTTTGTTTATTGCTCCATTTTAGTCCGTTTTTTGCTCATTGTAGTTTATCCTTTATAAAAAAAAATTTTAAATCCCACCATGCTATCCAGAGGTATGTGTATCTTATTGATCGTTTCCAAGAACCAATTTTGATTTTATTTACTTCTATTTTTGGTATGCATGCAGGGGATGGGATTCCTATTTCATTGTTTCTGCCCTTCTCTTTAATATCAATCTTACTTCTTGTTTCTTGGCTTTTTACTCTTGCTTGTTCCAACTTCTTAAATTCCCAGCTCATGGGGCACGGTGCCTTCAGTTCTTGCCCTGGGAGACCCAGTGATTGCCGTCTTGCCCCTTTTCTAGTCTCAGGGTCTTGTCTTTACTACTTTTACTTTGCTTCAGAGCTCTCTACTTGCCAGTGGGAGAGGGGCACCTCGGTCTCCCGAGGTTGTCGAGTTAACCACATGCTGTGCCATGAGGAGAAGGTACCTTTGTTTCCTAAATATTATTCCATTTGTTTGTCATGATTTCTACCCTTAGAAACCCATTCCCTGGAGTTTTCGAAATTTTATTTGAGTCTCCCTCCTGAGTAGTAGAAGAGATGCCTTACGCCTCATCAGGATTTTCAGGTGGGGAGCAGGGTTGGCTGATAACAGGTACTTTGTCAGTGGAATTTAGAATGTCAGTAAGGGAGTATGGGGTCTCCAGGAGCGCAGTTAGTTAATAATGCAAGGCCACAGACATTTTTGCAAACTTGTATTTTGACATTTAATCTTCTTACTGTTTATTTCAAATACCTTATTCTAAGAAGTTCTGATTATTCTCTCCAGCAGTAATTCTTCCTCCTACATGTTATTCTCCTACTTTATTTTTACCTTTAGCGTAGATAGCCACATCTTTTAGCTTTTTTTAAAATTGAAGTATAGCAAAATGAGTAAGTTATACATATATATTATATATTCCTATATAATATAATATATATATTCTTTTTCAGATTCTTTTCCCTTATACGTTATTACAAAATATTGAGTATAGTTCCCTGTGCTATATAGTAGGTCCTTGTTGGTTATCTATTTTACGTACAGTAGTGTGTATATGTTAATCCCAAACTCCTACTTTATCCCTCCCTCCCCACCCCTTTCCCCTTTGGTAACCATAAGTTTGTTTTTTATGTCTGTGAGTCTGTTTCTGTTTTGTACATAAGTTCATTTGTATTTTTTTAAGATTCCACATGTAAGTTATATCATTTGATATTTGGCTTTCTCTGGCTTAACTTCACTTAGTATGATAATCTCTAGGTCCGATGGCTGAGTAATATTCCATCGTGTGTGTGTGTGTATGTATGTGTGTATATATATATATATATATCTCACATCTTCTTTATCCATTCATCTGTTGACAGACATATAGGTTGCTTCCATGTCTTGGGATAGCCATCTCTTTTAAAATAGTGATTCTTGCTTGGCTTCCTCTCCCATCCTAATGTGGGAACACTTGAAGGGCTGAGGCCCTGTTTTTTTCATCTTTGTGTTTCCCATAATACTGTGTGTGTGTATATATATATACATATATATATACATATATATGTATATATATATATAGTATGTGCCCAAAAAAGGCTGAGGTATTATTAAATTAAATATTGTCACGTACTAATTTTAGACAGAAAAGGTAGCTTCTTGACATTGGATGGGCAAGAATAAAATTCACATACATGAATTTTACATGTGCTTTGTAAACTGCTAAGGGAGACCATGAGAAAGTGACTGAACTTCTCTGTGCTTTAGTTTTCTTATTGCAAAACGGTAGTCAAACCTGCTTCATGGGGTTTGGAGGATGAAATGACACAAGTACAAAGCTATTTCAACTGGAGTTTTTAAGGAATGCAGAAGACGTGGACACCAGAAGTAACGAAAAGGGCCAAATTCCAGAATAGGTAACTAAGACACTGGGAGCACACAAAGGGATAAACAGTGACTCTGAACCAGGACCGACTTCCAACCCCTGCCTCCTGTTTCTGGTTTCCCCTCGTCCGCTTGCTGGAGAGTACAGGAGGCATGAAAGATACCCCTGTGCCAACACTGTCACGTTCAGAGTGCGTCTGTGCCCTGTCTCCTTCTATGCTTTATTTTTATTTTATTTATATTTTAGCAATTTTATTGAGCTATAATTTACATCCCATAAAATCCTGTGCTTTATTAAAGATTCTTAAGCATCCCCCCTACCCTATGAAATTGTTGTCACTACATAGGGTTACCTTTACAGCTGAACAATCTTTTTTTTTTTTTTAAATGGGTGTGCTTTACTACTAGAAATTGTAAATTACAAATGTTTTGTATATGGAATTTATAACCTCAGATTCTCATTTACCTGCCAATTTAAATTTTCTTCTTTGGGTTTTCAAATTCTTTTTTTACGTGACAAGTAATGCGTTTAACTGAATGGCTACTCAAGCCTGACCTTAACTCACCCTTAATCATGTGTTAAACTAAATTTCTTAATGTTCCCAGAGTTCCTCTCTGTGGTACTCATGGAATTTTTAGAAACTGATCATTTCGCAAGGACTATAATTTTCAGCTGCTTTTTGGCTTTCTCATTTATCTTTACATACTTGAAGTATTAGATAGTTTTTTAGTTACCCCGAGGAGGTAATGATTAACCCCTGAAAGAGGACTGTGTGAGCAAAGACGTTGATTTAAGTGTCCCAGGTTCACATCTCTCATATTGATGCTAGGGAAGAGTGGCAGATGAAGTTCCCTTTTTACAGGTGAGGAAACTGAAGCGCACTTAAGAACTTAATACACAGCTTCCAAATGGTGGAACTGAGGGCCTCTGATTTTAATCCTAATATCATTTATGGATTGAGAATATTTTCCTATGGATTATTCTAGTTGTTAATTAAAAGTAGAAGTAAAGTTTTTAAATATTCAATTTTAACTCACTGAGTATTGTTGATATCCTGGTATGTGCCTAGGAAAAAGAAGACCAATACACCCCTATGAGGAAAGCAGCTGGCCTTGGGGAATAAAATCAAGCCCTGACCCTGTTCACAAAGGAGGGGACCTCTTATTAATTCCCTTTAATTATCCCACCAACCTTTTTTTCCTTTTGGACGTTTTCTGACTTTGATTAATGCTGAGAGTTTAAAGGAGCACTTGTAGCGTCCTTAAGCTAAATAATGTCTTTGAAGGGACCAACACACTGAGTTTCTCATTTGCTTTTAAGGCTGATGGTAACTGAGATGACTTGTTATGTAGGGGACAAGAATATTGATGATTGCTAGTGAACTTTTGAGATGTCCTTCATGACTGTGTATATAATTTACCTGATCATAGCAAAGGTAATAAATCTGTTTTAATTGCTAAGTATAAGACTTCTATATCTAAAGATTTTCTCTGAGATATCTGTATTTTAAATTTAGATTTGTAAAATATTTAGTCATACTTTTTTTCAAAGTTCAGGCATAATTTTTATTCCTTTTCATATCACATGCTTCTTTTTTTTTTTTTTTTTTTTAATTTATTTTTATTTATTTATGGCTGTGTTGGGTCTTCGTTTCTGTGCGAGGGCTTTCTCTAGTTGTGGCAAGCGGGGGCCACTCTTCATCGCGGTGCGCGGGCCTCTCACCATCGCGGCCTCTCTTGTTGCGGAGCACAGGCTCCAGACGCGCAGGCTCAGTAGTTGTGGCTCACGGGCCCAGTTGCTCCGCGGCATGTGGGATCTTCCCAGACCAGGGCTCGAACCCGTGTCCCCTGCATTAGCAGGCAGATTCTCAACCACTGCGCCACCAGGGAAGCCCCACATGCTTCTTTAATCCATATAATTTTGAATAGAATTTTGAATTAAGATTTTGAAGTTTTAATATGTTTTAAACTATCAGGTTAAGAAATATGAATTTAAAACAGTATACCTAATAATACTGAAGTTACTAAAATAAAGTGCTGATGTTTTTATTTACCTCCCTGGGTTAATGTTTTGGTAGGGCTAGTCCTACCAGTTTTAGCATGGTTGGGGTCAAATGCTAACTGTAAAGTAAAATGGGTTTAGATTTACCTTTAATTGTCTTAAAGCTAATCATTTACAAATTGTTATGCTGAGGAACACAGGATAAAGACATTGCATTCTGTTGAAAGGTAAAAACAACAACAAGATTTCTTCTTCCTGGGGTGTAATGCAAAAAAGTGACATAAAATTCATTGTACTACAACTTTAATTATTGCTTATTTTGTCTTTAAGAATCAAAATAGGACTTCTAAATGCTTAAATAAAAACTTTTTAAGTTTCAAAATCTTGTGATGAATCAGTACTAATGGTGAATACTGGTATATTTTAGTGTGGGGGCCGTTTCTGGTTTTTATGTCAGATGTTTAAGATACAAAACACTTATGTATTGCTTCTCATAAAATTAGAAACATTTACGAGAATATGATTTTTTGTATAAAATAAATCAAGTAACGTAATGACTAGGGAATAATTAATATTAGTAATTAATATCTTTGTCTTCATGTATTCCGTCTAGAACTTAACATTTACCAAATGAAAAGTTTGATTTTCTTTTTACTAACTCTGCAAGGTACATGTGGAATCCAAAGACAGGGTTGATTTTAATTTAGATAACTTCTGGTCCTTGAAAGGATATTTCTAAATATCTTTGGAAGGCAACAATAGATATATGTGTTTCTGCTCATAGTTTTTTTGGGAAAAATGTATGTTTCATGGTTGAAATTGATAGCTGAAAAATATTGTTTTCAATTAGAAAAAGCATTTATGTACTGCTTTTGTGTTTAGTTACTTTAAAAATCTAAAAGTAATTGATGACTTAATTCTTATTGAATTATATACAACTGATAGATAAAATGTGGTTTATCTCCTTTGGAAATATACATCTATTCTTTAGGTTTGACTATTTCCTACACATTTTTTAAAATCTAGTCTTCTTTCTAGAAATTCCCTTGATTTTCTTCCCTGTGCCCAGATGCTTTTATCAGTGCTTTTTTTCTGTGATATTTTCTCTTTGCTCTGCAGTGGTGCCTCCGATTTTTTTCTTGGTTTTTAAATTTGGTAAATGGGATTTGGGGAGAGACAAAGGTGAATGTAGGAAGTCTGTCGATAAATATTCTTAAATATTGCTTTAAAATCTAAAACGTTGCTTCAATTTAAACTTTACTATTCCAGTTGGCTAAGAGAACACAGGAATGTGACCTCTTCTCACGCTGGGCTTCTTGCTCACTGTGGATGTACAAAGAAATGTTTTCTAGTCCTTTAAGCCCACTTTTATATATATCCAAACATTTAGAAATATGTTACATGGATTATGTCTTTCTTGATCTCATCATCGCCGTTTTTTACACATTCTGCATTCATAGTACAAAATCATTGTAAGATAGTATTTCTGTAGCCAACATGGTAAGTCTTATTTACATGAGTATTCTTTGGGACCCTAAAGCTGGTAAAAATGCACTTTCTCTTACTGAGTTTAAATTAGCACAACGGCAGAGGGTCAGTTAGGTGTATGGAATAAAATTTTTTTAGTATTTTTTACTTTTGAGGAAATAAAATGGCTACTCTGAATTATACTAAATGCTTCGTAGTAGTTTAAAATTTTCTTTCATGCTCTTATCCTTCGGTGGAATACCCTATTAGATTTTTTAGTAATTTCTTTAGAAATTTACAGCTTTCAGAAAACTTTCAATTTTTTGATTGAGGTAAATTTTAGAAGCAATTAGAGTTCAGAAAGAAATACGTTCTGATAGTTTCCTTTTTTCTGTAGTGTAATAATTATTTTTTTTTAATATATTCTGTGTATTTAGAAGTAGTCATTTATTTTATAAACTTTATATGAGAAAAGATCAGATTTACTTTCGGATTCTTATTTTGTAAGTTAATAAAATTTTAGTCTGAGTGGAGTAATTAACTTGATAGAGTTCTAATTAAAGGGGCAATTTGTATCTGCTTGGCCTACATTTTATATGTTCTGTAACTATTCAGTATTGGAGGCTAATATAGTTAATATAGTAGGGATTTTTACAAGCCTTGGTAGTTACTCAATTAAATGTATATTTTCTATTTAATATCCCATTTTCTTTGTTATGAAAAGAAAATTGTGAGAGGATAGTTAGATGATATATCATAAAGTATTAGGATTTTTTTCCCAATAATTTTTGGTGTAAGAATATTCTAGTGTGTTTCTGATTTCAGTTGGAGTCAAAGCAAACCTTTTTTTTTAATTTGGTAATGTTTTGGGGGGTTATTTGTATTGATATAAACCATGCTTACAACTTACACCGAAATGCATTTTAAAAATTGACAATAAACTGGTTTCTATTTGGAAGATGGATATTATGGTGACTGTTTAATTTTGTAATTGTAATCTTTTTTTGAAAATGAAGTTTTCCAATTTCTTAATTCTTTGTGTCAGGATTTCGAAACTTTAAAAAGTGGAAATCTTCCTAAAGTGTTTTCATTTCTGCTCCATTAGCTCTAGGATGAGGCATTTAATATTCTTGATTACTTAGAATGGTGTAGAGTTGCTGCTGCCCTGGGACCTTACTGTGTTCCTAAGGCCATTCCAGCCTTCTGCAGGGACAGAAAGGCAGCACACTGGTCCTTTCATTCTCTCCCCGTATTCACATCCATTCACATCCAGTAAATAGTCCTAGGATGTTAAGAGAGGACTCCAGTGTAGGCTGTTTAACTTACCAGGCCTGGGGGCTGTTCCCCTCTGCAGCTGCCTTCCTTGACAAACAAGAGTGTGATACAGATTGGTTCCAGCACCCCAGGCCCCCATACCCAAATCCACGCACGCTCGAGTCCCTTGTATAAAGTGGCCTGGTACAATTAGCCCTTCGTGACCTTGGGTTCCATATCAGCAGAATGACTTTACTTGTCACTCTGCTGCTGCTGGTCCCTCCCATTTTCTTCCTTCTTCAGTATTTCTCATTGTTTACTTTGTAAACTTTATCTGAAAAACATAGCCAATCAGAGTGCTTTTTCATGTCTCTATGAGAGCTAGATCATCTTAGCTCTTCACCTGTCATCTTAGAATTTTTTCCTGGTGACCCAACATGGTTACTGGGTATTTTGAGTATTATTTCTCCACCATCAGAAATGATTCCTGTCACCCATCACATCTGTCCCCAAATTCCTTTTCTTTACTTTGTTTGAATGCTGAGAGGTCTGAAATACTTAGGTAATTGAGATTCTACTATAAAGGAGAACCTCCTAATAATTTTGACGTTGGGAAGTAGGATGAATATCTTGTTTATATCCTAGTAGGCCAGGTTGTCAACCCATGTATTGATATTTCTAACTGGGAGAATGATTGAATTTTACTTCTTCATTAGATTAGTATCTATTAAGGAGTGTGTGTGTGTGTGTGTGTGTGTGTGTGTGTGTGTGTGTGTGTATTCAATGCATGAGTGAAATTCTGGGCCTTATTCTGGGGATACAGAAATGAGTAGCCTACATTATATTTCTTGGTTTAGTTAGTCTGATAAATGTCATCAGGCAGATAGGCAGAGGGAGCTATGGGGGAGGTTAGAGCACACCAGAATCAGACTGTAGGGGAAAGATTAGGAAATGCTTTCCAAAGAGGCAATACTTAGAGTTGTGGCCATGGGTAGGTGTTAGCTGGAATATGTGAAACTGAAAGGCTTTTCTTCTAAGGAGAGGGAACAGGGTGTGTAGCACATGAGAGAGAGTGGTGTGCTCAGGGAATTCCCTGAAGTTTGGGGTAGCTGAAGCTTCCAGGGGCAGCTGGACACCGGAGGGAACCATCTAAAGCAGCAGTTTTCAAGGTGTGGGTTGAGACCCCTGTGGGTCCCTGAGATCCTTTTATTTATAAAACAATACTAAGTTTTCATTTGCCCCTTTCCCCCTAATTCTCTCAAGAGTATGCTAAGAATTTTCTAGATGCTGCCCTATGTATGATGATATCATTGTTCTCTTGTTTAACAGGATGTGTGCTTGTGGATTCTTGCGCTTTAAAAATTTCTCACTTTAAATTTCTAAAACAGTAAATATTGATAGATAAGCCCACATAAACAAAAGTTCTTTGGGGCCTTCAATAATTTTTAAGAGCGTAAAGAGATCCAAAAATCAGAGAATGCCCTTTTAAAGAGTTTGGATTTTATCTTGAGTGTGGTAGGGAGTCATCAAGTAACTTTTGCAAGAGCGTGACGTGTTCAGTGTTCTTAGAGAGCAGGGGTGCTGATAGAAACACAAAGTGCATAGGGGCCAGCCTGGGGCAGAGAGACTGTTAAACAGCTATTGCTGTAATTCTGGAGAGACGTGAGGGTTCGAGCTACTTTTGGTGGGATAGACATGGTGGTGCAAATGGGGAGACCAAAAAGGAGGTAGAATCAGTGGTTCTGGGAAGGTTTGGCTGTGAGGAAGAAGTCCAGCTCACTCCCAGGTTTTTGATGTGGGATGCTGGCAGCCAGTGGTATGATAAACTGAGTGGACAGGTTTGTTTGTGTTTTTCCCCCCAACATTTTATAGGTATGTTCCTCTGTTTTCTGGCTTCTGTTGCCTCTGATAAGTAAGCTGTAATTCAAATCATTGTACTCCTGTAAGCGAAGTGTCACTTTTCTCAACTTGCTTTCGGGATTTTCTGGTTATACTTAGTTTTTAGCAGTTTGATTCTGATGTGTCAAGGAATTATTTTCTTTGAATTTATCCTGCTTGGTATTTGCTTCTCTTCTTGAATCACCAAATATGTTTCCCAATTTTTGAGGAAACTTTGGCCATTATTTTATCAGATTATTTTTTCCTGCCACATTCTTTTTTTCTGGGACATCAATGACAATTGTTATGCTATTACGTTGGACATTTTAACAGTGTCTCTCATGTCCCTAAGATTCACTTTTTTCAACCTTTATCTTTCTTGTCTTCAGATTGAGTAATTTGCATTGATCTGTCTTCAACATATCTTCAATATCTTCAAAGGGTTCACTGACTCTTTCCTTTATCATCTTCCTTCTGCTGTTAATCTCGTCCAGTGAAGTTTTTATTTCAGAAATTTTATTTTTCATTTCTTGAATTTTAATTTGTTTTTTGTTGCTACTGTTATTCAGTTTTATAGTTTATGTTTCTCTGCTGAGATTGTCTTTCATTATTAGCATTTTTCCTCTCTATACCTGAGTATTGTACCTAAAATGCTTGCTAATTAGAACATCTGAAACATCTTAGGATCTCCCTTGATTGACTTTTCCTTTGGGAATGAGATCCTGTTTCCTGGTTCTTTTATGTCAACTTATTTTGACAGTATCCTGGACATTATAAATGATGAGTTGTGGGAACTCACAATTCTGTTACATTTTGCCAAGAAGTGGTATTTTTATTTGTTTTATTTTTATTTTGTTTTTGGTTAAAGCAGGTACTTCATTTGCCTGGATTCAAACTGTAAATTCTGTTTTACCTATGGTGGTGGCAGCTTAAGTCTCAGTTCAGCTCTTTTTCCTTTAGTCTGGTGCTTGGAATCTGCCTGCACATCTGTGGTTTGGGGGCCTTCAGAGATTTGGGAGGAGTTTTTATGCTTCCTTTCTCTAGCTCTGTCTGGCCTGGAATTTCCGTCTCATCTTCTGGTGACTGTGGTTTTCCTGGGCTCTGTCCTCTAGTTCTGAAGCCCAGTGAGACTGTGAGATTTCTACCAGAATTTTAGCCACTTGCATGGTACAGACTGGGGCCTGTCCTCATCTAGCGTAGTTCATTCATTCTTTCACATGTCAACTCACCTCCAGTCATTGCTTGTTTTCATTTCTTCCTCCAGGGCCTGCAGAAATTTTTTTTTTTTTTAATATATTAGTCCTAGGTTTATAGTTCTTATCTGTGTGAGAGTTGGTCTGATAGGAGTTATTTGGCCGTCCCAGAGGTGGAATTATGGTATTGTATTGGTATTATTTACCAAGAAAGAGAGATTATAGAAAGACAGTCTAATTAAGTGGGAGGTGATTGGAGGATGATGAATTTGATTCTGGTCATGCTGAGTATGATGTTAACCAAAGTGGAGTTATCCACCAAGTGGTACTTATGGAAGTGTGACACTTAGAGGTGTGGTTTGGGCTGGAGGTACAGATGTAAGACTTCTAAACATGCCAGTGATGACCAAGATCATGAGAGCGGATGAGCAAGGAGGAATGTTTTGAACCAGAGGACTGACCTGAATTCATAACTCTGGGGAACAGCTGTGTTTAAGAGGTAGGAATAGGATGAGGAACCGAGGAAGGAGATTCAAAGTGGAAGTGGAATACAGTGGACCCTTGAACAACATGGGTTTGAATTGCGTGGGTCCAGTTATACATGGATTTTTTTTTGTCATCGATTGTGCACTACAGTACTACATGATCCACCAGCCATTTGTTGAATTCGTGGAACTGTGTATACAGAGGTTCAACTGTAAAGTTACACTCAGATTTTCAACTGCGTGGAGGGCACCCCTAATCCCCTAGTTGTTCAAAAAGTCAACTGTAATTTGTAAGGGAAAGTTGTTAAAGAAACCAAGCTTGTGATCAGCAGTTCTTAACCTAGGATCTCTTGACCCGGTTGGTTCAGGATTAAGTTTCAGGGCGTTTCTGAACTCTCTGCAGTGTGTGTATGTGTAGGATTTTTCTGGAGAAAGGGTTCATACCATTCATCAGATTTCGAGGAAGGTTTGTGACCTACAAATAGTTAAATGTTGAAATAAACAGTATCAAAACAACCCAATCAAAAAATGGGCAGAAGACCTAAATAGACATTTTTCCAAAGAAGACATACAGATGACCAAAGAGCACGGGAAAAGATGCTCAACATCGCTAATTGGTAGAGAAATGCAAATCAAAACTACAGTGAGGTACCATCTCACACCAGTTAGAATGGCTATCATTAAAAAGTTAAATAGTAAATGCTGGAGAGGGTGTGGAGAAAAGGGAACCCTTCTACACTGTTGGTGGGAATGGAAGTTGGTGCAGACACTATGGAAAACAGAATGGAGGTTCCTCAGAAAACTAGAAATAGAATTACCATATGATCCAGCAATCCCACTCCTGGGCATATATCCAGACAAAACTATAATTCAAAAAGATACATGCGAAACGAAGACCCAACACAGCCAAAAATAAATAAATTAATTAATTAATTAAAAAAAAAAAAAGATACATGCACACCTATGTTCATAGCAGCACTATTCACAATAGCCAAGACATGGAAACAACTTAAATGTCCATTGACAGATGAATGGATAAAGAAGATGTGGTACGTATATACAATGGAATATTACTCAGTCATAAAAAAGAACCAAATAATGCCATTTACAGCAACATGGATGGAACTAGAGATTATCATACTAAGTGAAGTAAGTCAGAAAGAGATAGACAAATACCTCATGATATCACTTATATGTGGAATCTAAAATATGACACAAATGAACCTATCTACGAAACAGAAACAGACTCACAGTCAGAGAACAGACTTGTGATTGCCAGGGGAGAGGGGGGTGGGGGACAGATGGATTGGGAGTTTGGGGTTAGTAGATGCAAACTATTACATATAGAATGGATAAACAACAAAGTCCTACTGTATGGCACAGGGAACTGTGTTTAATGTCCTGGGATAAACCATAATGGAAAAGAATATAAATAAGAATGTATATATGTGTATAACTGAATCACTTTGCTGTACAGCAGAAATTGACACAACATTGTAAATCAACTATACTTCAATAAAAAATAAATTAAAAAAATAAACAGTGTCAAATTAAAGTTCAGAAAAATGACTGGAGAGTATCTATTTAATCTACAGATTTGGAGCTCACTAGTGGCTTAGAGCGATTTCAGGGTGCAGGTGGAAGAGAAATTGGAGTTCACTGAGAAGTGAATCGGAGATGGAGATGCAGAGCTAAGGGCAGGGAGTATAAAATTCTCCTGCAGGAAGTGTGGATGGTAAGGGGAGGAGAGATTGCCTGATAGAGGGGAATAAGATTAAGAAAAGCCTAGCAATGCCCCGCCTGGCCTCACGTGTCGCAGGGCCCTTGCCACAGTATCCCGTTTGTGCTTATGTCCTGAGATTTTTAGTTTGTGAAAGCTGCTCTGCTGTCAAACTCTGGAGACTGCTTGTGTGGGCCGGCATGCCCACATTCATAGCTTTTGATCACAAAGATGTTACGAGCGCCATGACGACGACGACGATTTATTTTTCTCTTTAGTTTGGTGTTCTTTCCCTATAGCACATTTTATTTTACTCTGCATACAGTAAAGGCTTAATGTTAGTGGCGTCAGTTTCAGGATATGGGATAGGGCCATGATCCGGTGGAAACAGTGGTCCCTGTGCCAAGGGTGTAGAGGGCATCTCTGGTGCATGGTTTCCCTTACAGCTCTCCCTGGATGCTCTCAGGTCCCTGGGGGGATTCCAGGTTGCTATGTGTGAAGGTTTCCCCGTCGTAAGCCCTTAGAATAGGGAAAGGCTTTCAAAACATTGTCCAGGAGAAGTAGGGAAGTATGGAATATATCCTCCCCTGCCCATGCTCCCTTCCCCCCACCTTTGGACTTCTTTTCTTAAGAGAGAAGTGTGATTAGATGGGAAGACACTAGGCTGAACTACTATGGGAATCAGAAAAGTAGGCTGAACTAGGGAAATTGAGATTTTGTAGCTTTCTGAACTCATCCTGATATCCTTCAATTAAAGGAAATCTGCAAAATAGCTACTGTGGCTCATTCCTATTGCTTGTTTTATTTTCTGTCGCTGAGAAGTAGAATACTTTCCAGCCTGCCTGTGTCCCCTCCTCACCCAAACCAGCTACCTTAACACAAATTCTTGTTCCTTCCAGCCCTAATGAAGCCGTGCAGTGTCACTGTACTTCTAATATCAGATAATGGTGAAAATAATTGATCAAAGATTAGATGAGAGCTAATTCTCCACCAACATTCAATTCTTTTTTTAAAAAAATTTTATTTATTTATTTATTTTTTGGCTGCGCTTCAGGGCATGTGGGACCTTAGTTCCCCAACCAGGGATCGAACCTGTGCCCCCTGCCTTGCAAGCGTGGAGTCTTAACCACTGGACCGCCAGGGAAGTCCCTCAACATTCAGTTCTTATACTAGAAACTTGTTAAGAAATGAATCTATAGTTGGATAAATTTCTGGTAAAGACATTTTGGACCCTACCCTTCTCAGACTCTTAGCCAAAGAATAAAATATATCAAATCAGTTTAGAAGTTCCAGCTCCAGAGCCAACCCACTGCCCTCGTCACCTCTGTGAAAGCTGTGTATCACCTTGAGTTGTCACTGCTTGGTGAGAAAGTGCAGGGCAACTGCACACAGAAAGTGGAAAAAGTATTCACAGGGCTTCTGAGAAGCCTGAATGCTTTGGATAATCTGCATATTCTGTACACTGCTTAATTTCTAAAAGTACAAATGGAAACATAGTATACACACTATTCTGTTCCATGATTTTGATACTTAACAGGATAGCTTGACTGCCCTTATATATTGGCACATAAAGGGCTTTAAAATTTTTTTGACAATTGCAAAATCTAATATTTGTAATTACTATATTTTATTGACTGGATGAACTAGAATTTATTTAACTTGTCCCCTTTTGATAGATACTTAATTTTTTTCTGATTTTTATAATTATAAGCAATGCTTTTGTGAATGACATTGGGCGTACGTCATTTTGCACGTGTGCGGTTATAACTGTAGGATGAGTCCCAGCAGCTGAATTGCTGTTTTCCTCTCTAGAGGGTCTGCCAGTTTACACTCCCACCAGCCATGTAGGAGCGGGTCTGTTAACCCCTATTCTTATTCTTTGTCAGAAAGATGAAGATGGTATCTTGTAGTTTTGATTTGGTATTAATCTTATGAGATTGACCATCTCTTAATATGTTTAAGAGTAATTTGTGTCTTTTCTGTTAACTCTTTATATTGCTTCCTCCTTTTTGTAAGAGCTCTTTATTTACTAAGGAAATTGGCTCTGTCTAGGATGTAAGCTGCAAGAGTTTTTATTTTGTGTGTGTGTGTGTGTGCACGTTGGTTTGTGTTTTGACTGTTTTTCTTTGAAGAAAATCTTTGTACGTAGTTGAGTTTATTAATCTTTTCTTTTGTGGTTTCTGGGTTTTGTATCATAGGGACCTTTCTCATTCCTAGAGTACCAAAATCTCCTAGTTTCTTTAGGTTATTTTGTGGATTCATCTTTTATACTTTAAAATCATTGCTCTATCAGGAATTAACTTACTCTAAGGCATGAGCTATGGATCTAACTTTCTTTTTCCCTCAGATGGCTACCCAGGTGAATTCACCTCTTTTTTTTTTTTTTTTTTTTTAAATGTGATCTACCTATGGCAGACATTACAAGTTGTCTATCTGATATCCATTCTTCTCTCGTCACCCTTTGAACAGTGGCATTTATGAGAATGTTAGTAAATCCAGATGAAAAGATTTGTCTTCTTAGACACCCTTGTGTGAGAGTGTCCTTGTGTCACAGGTGACAATAGGGTGGATCTTCCAGGAGAGCTATTGCCTGGGTGACAAAGAGGGACAGGCTGATAGCATAACCCTTTGGTTTTATCCTTTCCCTCTTTTCCTGCCTACGTGAGGGTAGAAGGTACAGATGGCCAGCATTTGTAGGCCATCAGGGAAATGATTGTGGATTACACTTTGAGGATGGATACTAAGAACTTTACAGAAAAATGTAACTGAAATAAAACACTTGTGGAAAAAATTCCAATCTCTGGCAGCAGAGGTCAGAGTGCTTCTGTGTATGTATATGTTGGCAAACTCAAAGCGGAGGGTGAAATACAATGGAAGAATGCAACTAAACAGAAGGACCGACTTCTCAGCTTTTATTCATAATATATTGGCCTTCCCCAAATTGGACACGAGAATTGGGGTATTCACAAAACTACAATGAAATGTGAAGGCATCTCAAACCAAATGTGTTGGTTTTCTCACAGGGTTGTAGCCTGGTTTTTGCAAGGTAGAGAAAATCTGCTCAAAGGATGTGATCTATTTGGTTTCAGCTTACAGACAATACCCTGATTAGAGTAATGAAATAAATAGTATCCAATATTTAAAAACTAGAGATTGAATTATAAAGGAAATACAAGTAATAATTTATTGAAATTACTGGATTGAATCTGCCAGCAACAGCAAATAGTTGTGGCAAGTATATGGTTTCAGAGTCAATTTCAACTCCCCAACCCTGCTGTTTATAATTTTATTTTCAGGTTAGATTATAACAGAAAAATGTTCCAGCATATTTGTACCCTGTATTTCCTTTCAGTTAAAGTCTTTTCTAAACCAGATTTAAGTTAGGTTCCACAGTTGTAAAACAAATGTTTTCATGAAACAATGTTTTAACAGACTTATTTAGGAAATTGAGCTTTATTTTTTTTCAGGTTGATACATCCCCCCCCCCCCCCCCCCCGCTCCTAATCTTAGCATTTTTTTCAGTTTCAAAAATAAACTTAAACACACTTTTTTGGAATATATTCTCTCCTCTGTGGTGTTGATGGAAGTCTGAACCAACGAGACAAATCCGAAGACATCTTTGTTGCTAGAGGCAAGCTCAGGAGGTGGTGGGTGAGCTTTCTCAGAGGGAGCTCTGTATCTAAATGTTACCCAGCCACTCATTGCTGGAATGCTATTCTTTAAACAAAGAATGAGTTATTCACTTAGTTGAAGAAGGTGGTCAATGAGACATGATGCTTGTAACAGAAAATTGAACATTTTATCAATTGTCTCCCTCTTCAGAAATGTCTCCTCCTTGTGAAACGCACACACACACACACAGAGATGTCATTTACACGGTGCCTCTTCGAAGAAGCAAAGTAATAATTAAAATACAGGGGAGAATTTAGAAAGTTTCCCCTAAAACTGCACATATTTTTAGAAGATTGCAAATATAAAATGTAACCACCTTCTTGTTAAAAGCATCCTTAGCATGCTCCGTGGAGCAGAGTAGACCATCCGTAAATGTTAATGGAATGGATGAATAAAATTACGCTGTCAAGTACAGCATATTAATTATGTGACTTTCTCCAGACTGAATATTTGACTGACTTGATGAAACAGTGACTGTGGCTACTCATTGATCTCTGTGATTGCTAACGGAATTATAGTTAACAGAAACAGATTTTTCAGAGCTTGCCCTGCTGCATCTAAGTTATACACAGAGAAGCCAAGCACTGGAAGCTGGTTTCTTCACATTACTGTGGATACCTTCTCGGTTTCTTTGACTGCAGGGGGGCAGTGAACCTGAGGCAGTGTAGCAGGTAATGTAACACCAGGGCGGGGGAGCAAGAATTTGTGAGGTGTTGATTCTCTTGAATTCCATGAATGTCCCTCTCTTTGTATCAATCCACACCTGAAGATTAGGTTTGTTCTCCTCTGGATGAAACATTCCTTATTTAATGCATTCCACAGCAGCTACCAACTGAATGTGAAATTTAAACCTTGTTTCACTAGCTAACAAAGATGAGAAGACATTGCATTATTAAAGCTTTTAGCCAATTAGAGGGGTGTTAGGTACATAAGTTGAGGACACCCCACCTCCTTCGTTGTTTTTAAAACAAAAACAACTATTCAGGGGTAATACTTTTCTGTAATAAGGTGGCAATTCTTTGATGATTACCCCTAAGGCCTTTTTCAAGGGCTTTTAACCAATAGGTGTTTAAAATTGTAAATTGAACTTATTACTTTCAGTCTACAATTGAAGTTTTTAATACGAAGGCTATGAAGTTTTACTTTTGGATCAAATTCTGGTAGCTCAGCTTTTATTTTGTGCCCAAGATAAGAGCAACCTATCTTTCTTTTTTAGAAAGGTTTTTAAGGCCTTGTTTATGGTATAGAATGAGCCCAAGTATTTTTTTTTCCTGGATTGTTTTCCATGATTTTGTTTAATTCGGAAGTGACATAGCTAATCCTACATACATTAAACACTAATAAAACCTGCATATTTGGAGTAATGGCATGGACACTGGTGGGAGATATAGACCTCGTAAAGTCCTTTCTACAAAAATCTACACTAATACTTTTGACTAATTAGAGATTAATTTACTTAATGGTTCTTTAAAATTGCAGTTCTTTTCCGGGAGAATTAACAATTATCATTCCATTTTACCAGTATCTGCAATCAGATTTTGACTCACTGGGGATATGTTTTGTATTGATGTTTATAAGCTGCTTTATATTTAGATACTCATTCAATAAATAAGAGTACCTACTATGGGCTAGTGACTTTTGTAGGTATTTGGGATATATTAGTGAAGAAACCAGACAAACATACAGAATAACTGTAAGTGTTAAGTTTATTACATAATTCAGCCAAATTTACTGATTTTACTGAAACTCTTATAGTAGAAGTTAGCTAGATTTCTTGAAAGCCTGAACGAACTTTTGGCCAACCCAGTAGGCTGTGCATTTATCCCTGCAACCTTAGTTTTTTGTTTTATTTATTTATTTATTTATTTATTTATTTATTTATTTATTTATTTATTTATTTATTTATTTATTTATTTATTTATTTATTTTTGGTTGTGTTGGGTCTTCGTTTATGTGCGAGGGCTTTCTCTAGTTGCGGCGAGTGGGGGCCACTCTTCATCGCGGTGCGCGGGCCTCTCACTGTCACGGCCTCTCTTGTTGCGGAGCACAGGCTCCAGACGCGCAGGCTCAGTAATTGCGGCTCACGGGCCTAGTTGCTCCGCGGCATGTGGGATCTTCCCAGACCAGGGCTCGAACCCGTGTCCCCTGCATTGGCAGGCAGATTTCTCAACCACTGCGCCACCAGGGAAGTCCCTAGAATGCTTTTTAAAGCTACAGATTCCCAACTCCCACCCTGGACCCACTGACTCAAGTTTAAGAATCACTATCTTAAACCTCTTTTCATATCAGCTCAGATAATGGCAACATTTCTGATAGCTGTTTCACATCACTGTCTCATATCTTTTTTCTTATTGAGGTATAATTTACAGTGAAATTCACCCTTGGTAGTGAATTGAGATCTGACAAAATGCAGACAGTTGTGTGACTGCCACCTCGATCAAGATACAGCAGTTTCGGGCTTCCCTGGTGGCGCAGTGGTTGAGAATCTGCCTGCTAATGCAGGGGACACGGGTTCGAGCCCTGGTCTGGGAAGATCCCACATGCCACGGAGCGGCTGGGCCCGTGAGCCACAACTACTGAGCCTGCGCGTCTGGAGCCTGTGCCCCGCAACGGGAGGGGCCGCGATAGTGAAAGGCCCGCGCACCGCGATGAAGAGCGGTCCCCGCACCGCGATGAAGAGTGGCCCCCACTTGCCGCAACTAGAGAAAGCCCTCGCACGAACCGAAGACCCAGCACAACCAAAAATAAATAAATAAATAAAAATAAAAAAAAGTAGCTAAAAGGAGGAGGAAATTATTTAAATATAGGCTTTGAGAAAAAAAAAAAAAAAAAAAAAAAAAAAAAAAGATACAGCAGTTTCATCCCCCCGCCCCCCTCCCCCAAATTTCCTTGTGCACCTTTTGTAGAGGATTCTTCCTTTTTTACCCCCTGTCCCTGGCAACCACTGATCTGTTTTCTGTCCTTGAAGGTCCTTGTGGTTTTGTCATTTTGAGAATATCATATAAATGGAATCATACTATTTGTAGCCTTCTTTCACTTAGCATAATGCATTTGAGACTCATCCATTTTGTTTGTATCAGTACTTCATTCCTTTTCGTAGCTGAGTGGTATTCCTGGAACAGATGTACCTCAGTTTATCAATTCCCATTTGAAGTATATTTGGGTTGTTTTTAGTTTTTGGCAATTATGAAGCCACTGTGAACATTCATGACAGGCTTTTTATTTCACTTGAGTAAATGCTGAAGCATGGGATTGATGGGTCTTCTTGTAAGTGTATGTTTAACTTTATCAGAAATTGACAAACTGTTTTCCACATTGAGTCTTTCTCTTTATTACGCAAATGATGTTGAGCATTTTTTGTGTGCTTAGTTGCCATTCATATACCTTCTTTGATGAAGTGTTTGTTCAGATTATTTGCCCATCTTTTAAATTGGGTTATTTGTTTTCTAGAGTTCTGTATTCCGGATACAAGTCGTTTATCAGTTGTGTTTTGCAAAAATTCTCCCAGTGGTTTGATTTTTTTCAGTGTCTTTCAAAGAGTAGAATTTGTGTCCCAGCACTAATTATCGTCATCCTGATTTAATGCAATCATATATTTCTGTTTTTCTTCACAGATTCCTATTCAGCTGTGCCATTCTTCTCTAGTACTTTTAAGCCCACAAACATATCAAATATATCCACTGGCACTATGGCGTAGTGGGAAAGAGTATTTTCTGTGTATCCAAATTTTGTCACTTTGACATTTCATAGTCATTTTTTTCTTTTTAAAATTTTTATCATCAAAGGCAGAAAGTCTTATGGGAAGGGCATAGGAGCTGGCCAACCTTCTTACGAAAATTTGGTTCAGTAAGAGAAAAAAATAGAGGCTTAGCAATTCTGTAACTTAGCTAGAGAGTGTCAGAGCCTGAATGGGACAGCAGGTGTCTGACCCAAAGCTTGTGCTTGTTACTATGTACTGTCCATTCTTCACTAACCATTTTACTCTTCTTTGTCTGTTTCAGTGAAGAGCCTTAGTTTTTTCCTCTTATGTATTGTGATGTACAGTTTATAGAGAGCTTTGGTTGACAGCTATTGAGTAATCTTAGAGGGCCCTTCAAGGTTTGATCATCTATGACACTGATTTATTGGATTAATTCTGGTAAATTCCACCCATCTTCAGCTATTTGTAAGTTACTGCGTAAAAGCAGTGATATTGGAAAATTTAAGCAAGTTTTCTGTAACTTTCCAATTCTTTATCCCACAGGTAATTTTCCCAGAGCTTGTTAGATTATGAAAAAAGGTTTTGCCTCTGAGTATCCTTTGGTTTAGATTTTCCATGGAATTTGCCTCCATTTCATTTTGCATAGATTTAGTAAACATCCTGTAAATGCAGACTTGAACTTGGAGTAACCTGCATTTGCAGTTTCTGTGAACCCCGCTTGTGTTCTTTCCCCCTTCTGGCTAGAGTTGACTCATGTTTGTGTAAAGTTGAAGGAGACTAAAGCCTCATCCCACACTATTGTCTTCCAAAAGCATGCCAATGAAAGAGACCAATTAAAAGATGAAAGCCTGGCAATGCATTTTAATCTTCTGCCTGTTCTGGGCGGCCTCCAGGCTCTTTCGAGGAGAGGAAGCAGCAGAGCCTGTGGAACATTTACTTGGATTTGTCCTGTGGAAACTAACTCAGAACTCAGATGCTCATGGTTTTTTTGCACCGAAACAGCTCACGAAGAACGTGTTGAAACGAAAGCCATGCTTTCCGGCCGACCTTTGAGTGCATAGCTCTCTGAGGCCTGCAGTGGTGGCTGACGGACACAAACATTCAACAGTGAGAGAAGTTGGAGGAAGCCTGGATATAGAGGCAGTATCTACGGGTTGTGACAAATGACAAAAAAATGATACGATGTAGTAGCAAGTTTGATGGTCCTTTATTCAAGGGAAGATAATTCATGGATGGGGGGAGCACTGTTTCTGAGGGATTTGGGCAAAAGCGAGTTGCCAGAACCTTCGAGGCAGCAACATGGACACTGCATGATTGACCAGGAGGCCAGGAGTTTCCTGGGAAGGCTAACAGGTCTAGCGTTTTCTAGCGTGAGATGAGCCGAGCTGGAGGACTGTGGTCCGTGTATGTTAGGTGTCCTTGGCAGTTTTCCGTAAGTGTAGGCTGACTTAGGTTTAGGTTTGTGATGTGGGCCGGTCCACTGGAGTGGCCTCCATTTTTTATCAGCCGTAATTATGTATATGAAATAAGGGGTGATGAAGAGGGAGAGATTGGCCACTTCAGTTATATCAATTTACTGCGAAAGGAGGCTCCGGCATCCAAGATTTCCCTCTTACCTTTTTTTTTTTTTTTTTACCCCCTCCCCCCTTTTTTTTTACAAGGAGTAAAATATGTTGATGCTGGCTTTGTGAGAGGGGGCTTAGCTATGACAGACTAATGGAATGTGTGCAGAAGTGTCTCTAGGCAAGGTTTGTGGAAACAATACCTGAAAATCTTACAGTGGAAGAACTGGAGGAGCATTAGGGGAAAGCGGGTACACGTGCAATTGGTCATCCCATGGGGAATGAGAGACCCTCTACAGGTTCTGCCTGCGTGAAGGCTGTTCTCCCTGTTCTGGACTTGTTATCAGTGACTCTTTCCAGAATGTGTTTCTATAGAGTGACTACCGGTTATATGGAAGGGCTAAACCGTGAGTGTATTAGGATTTGTGTTGTCAGAAATACTTGGCTGTCATGTGAGATTGAAGTCTTAAGTCACTGGAATGAAGGATGCGTAACTGTTGAAGGAAAAGGACTTGGGAAAGCTCCAGAACACAGTACAAGTAATTTGGGAGAAAGCTGTGATAGGGGAATAGCACTTCTGGGCCACCAGAGGGCAGCATGCATTAAACAACGATTTTTTGAAGTCTGCATTTTCAAGTACCACTGAGGCCTGTGTGAAAGGGAAGCAGACCCTGGAGTGAAGACAACTTTGTACTGATTTTATACTCATTCCATCCACCTTGGAGAACTCCAGCAATATGTCATTTTTTTGTCTCTCCATCTTTTTCTTTCTCCCCAGGCAGAGTTATTCCACAGCTTTCAGTACATATCTCTATGTAGCACTTATTATTATATTTTTCTTTTTTTACTGAAATATTTTATTTGAAGGAACATAAAAATTAATTGCTTTTACCATGTGACTGTGAAGAATTAACTGCACCTTCCCAATAAAAATTTGTTACTTTTATAACATTAAAGTAATTAAAGTCATTTACAAAGACAATATCAATTGAGACTCATCCAGTTAGAACTAATCCGTTATAAACAAATAGCAATCTTAAAATTTCAGAATAAGTATCATTAAACTGAATTAGAATATAGGAAGCTCATTGGCTATGCTATAACAAATAGATGAAAACTACAATGGATTTTACACTCTAGGGATATCTAAGTGTTATAAATTCTAATTTCTTATACAAATAACAGAAAGCTTCATTTCATTATTGTAAGCTCCCAAAATTTATGCTTATTTTTTCTACTTCTGTCAATTTCCTGACACATTTAACACAAGCAGGGAAATCTTTTCAGTAAATTGAACATGTGGAGCTCACACATGTAAGTGAAGGATACTGGCCAAGTGACATATGTCTCATATTGTTTGAGTTTCCCATCTATTCTTTGCTTCAGACCCCCATACAAGTTTATTCTTTTCTCAAGCAACCTGTGAATTTGCAGTATCTTTTTTGGCTCTTACAGAGTTGGGGCTGGCAGTGGCTCTGATAGTTTTACACCAAGCTCTCCTGTAGCCATTTGGTTGCTGAGTTCTCAGCTTTCTCCACTTTTCAGTTGTCCACAGCCTGGTCTCTGCTCTTGAAGGGCCTGACTTATCATTTCTTTTTCTTTTTTCAAACCTATCCCTGACTCCAAAATACTGAATACGTTCCTTCCACTGGGCTTTATTTAAAGATTGTTTCCAACAAGATGCCCCTTCATTCTTCAGTTTATCTTTTCTGGAGAGTTTCTCTCCACCCCGCTTCCGCTTCCCAGGCTTGAGGTCAGGGTTTCATGTTTGGGATGCTTTTTATGCAATTCTTGAAATTTATTCCACATATTTAAGGGAATTCCAGAAAGGCACACTTCATGTGCATTGACATGTGGCTCTGTTTCAGTTTTTGGTCTATCTTAAGAGAAATCTGAGATTTGTTTCTCTCATTATCTGACCTTTCTCTTCCTGTGAGTTCAGGCTTCATCGGCAGAGTTCAATGCAACATCACTTAGGCCAGGAGGAAGCAGCCCACGCCCTGTCTTTCCTGAAGTTCAAGTCTTTAAGAGAGTAGCTCTTAGAAAGGTACACCTTCTCCTGCTGGCTGCACACCTGGAAGCCTGCAGGCTCTGGGGCAGAGCCTCACTATAATCTCAATGTGGGAAGAATCCCCTCCTGGGCATAACACTCAATGGCCAGGTCCCAGGTAGGATTTCTAGCCTGTTGACATTTTCATGCACTGCAAGTGTTTTCCAGAATTCACTGATTATATACATAGTCCATTTTCTCAATGGGGAGCGTCCTTACCCCCTCACTTTGGTGGGACAGAAAACCCCTTTCCCACCAAAGAGCTCGGGAAGGTGCTGAGCTGCCCCTTCCAAGGAAAATATGGGCCTGGCTGGGGTCTTCTCTGGCCTAATCTGCCCGTGCTGGGCCTCCTGGCAGATCCTCTGGAACTGTCACCAGGAGCCCGAGCCCATATTTAATTTTGTGTTAGGCTTTATGGACAATGGATCTTTGTTAGGACTACTCAACTCTCTCTGCCCATTGTAGTGAGAGATCTCATTGCAGTCGATTGAGTTTGGGTTCCAATAAAATTTTATTAATAAAAACGGTTGGTGGGCCTGGGTTTGGCCCACAGGCCCTAGTTTGCCCACCCCGGGTTTAAGATGTGATTTTCAATAAATCAGGTTAATAAGTTATTTTGTCTCCCATGTTGCTTTAACGTAGTACTAAGCAAATGCATAAAGTACATTGATTTTGTTGAATATACTCTGATGTACTTTGAACGTTCTTTGTTCAATGATGAACAGTTATTTCCAATGGCTGAATAATAATTATAACTACTTTTTCTGGTAATGCTTCAGTGAAGTTCTCAGAAAATATGTAAGGGATCGTCTATATGTTGTATTTGTAAATATTTGATTTACAGTTAAAAACTGGAGATTTGATTTTAGTAAGAGAAAAGTTTTGATAAGTGCATCTGGAGTGTATAGTCTAAGCAAAACTGAAAGGTTTTTCTAAACCAAACTGTGACCGAGAAGAATGTTTTTAAAAAGCTTTAAAAAAATTAGTTTTGCTTCAGGTAATGTGAATATAGCCAAAATATCTCTCTGTTTATAGACCAGTGACTTAATGTTTGAAGCATTATTCATCCCATCAGTCTCCTGGGTGTGTGTTGAGTAGACAGTGTTTGTTCAGTGTAGTTTCAAAATGCAGGATGGTTTATCATGAGAAAAAAATGCAGGATTTGTGTGGTCTTGGCTTGACTTAGTGTCACAAGTTACTGACTGTTAAATGTGATACGGAAATGTTTAAATCACACCGAGGTCTTCCCTGCAGCCGCCTAACCTCTTGTATCCTTACTGTCAGCCTTTGTCCCACCAAGATGGAAGAGCTTCGGTCATGGTGCTCAACGTTTGGCTTCTTGGTCCAGTGCCCTGCTTCCTCCCAGAGCTTTCCACTCTGTCCCCTGGGACAATTTTATGGTGAACACTCCAACATTTACCCCTCCCCTAAACCTTCTCTTTACCTCTTTGCCTTAAGAGAAAGCCAGTCCTCCTTTTTTCCTGTTGCCTTCTCCAGTGGAGTTTGCCATCTCTCGCCCACCTCAGGGCTGAAAGAAGTGGCCACTTCCAGAGAGTTAGCCTGAAATGTTCACACAGAAGTATCTATGCCTTAGACCAGTTGGTTAGACTGTCCAAGATCCTTCTTCCTCACTGCTTGCTGACCTCTGACCTCTCACTTGCTCCTTCTTATTCAGTGAAGACTTGAGCACCTTACTCATGCATCCCTCCTGCCCTGACCTGCCATCACCCTGGGTAACACAGTGTAGACTGGGAGGGTGCATCAGGTTCTCTCACTTCCCAATCCACGACATCCTTTCCTACTCCAGCCACTTTCTTTGACATCCTAATCCTGGATTTAGTTATTTCCTGGAAGGGCTGCACTTTTGCATTATTAAATCCCAGCATCTTACTCTACAGCTTACCCAGCAGCTTCAACTAAACCTGCTTAGTCAAAACCCCTTTACTTTCTTCCTTCTTACCAGCTGCCTGTCTCTACTTCCCTCCCTGCTTAGTGTAGTCTGCACGGGCTAACACTAAGCCACTTTCTTGAGATTGTCTTCAAACTGGCTCTCTTGTCCTCTCACAGCTACCTGGGAAAACCCAACTGCTGACGGCCTGCTCAGGTAGTCTTGATCTGCACGAACTCCAGGTTGCCCCGACCCTACTTGTGTGGAGTGGGTCCCAACAGATCCCAGCTAGTTTCAGAATCGTTGGTCTACTCAGTGTCTCTTAATTAAGAGGTTATTTACCCAGGACCTGCAGGAGGGCTGCAGTTCCCTCAATTCTTTTCTAGTTATCTCCGGATCCTTCACACATGTATACAGCTACTCATGTTCCTTCTGGGTTGTCCAGTCAAGTCTTAGCTCTTTCAACCTGAAGCATCACTTCATACCAGTTATCAGATGGTTGGGCCTTCTCCCACAATGTCTTCCTGGAGGTTTAACTCCAGGGAGATTTAACTCATTTCATCAAGACTTTTGTAGAAGGCAGATAAGACCAGTCACCTTCAGTCTTATTTTGACTTTAGACTTTGACTGGATGCAATTCAGAAGCATCTTGCCTTGCTTAGACAAGCTAGAGTTCGTAAGGCACTGTGCATACTCTTGTGTAAATTAGTCTGCTCATTTTGAGGATTAAGAGTATGTTGTTACATGGGGCTTCCCTGGTGGCGCAGTGGTTGAGAATCTGCCTGCTAATGCCGGGGGCACGGGTTCGAGCCCTGGTCTGGGAGGATCCCACATGCCGCGGAGCAACTAGGCCCGTGAGCCACAACTACTGAGCCTGCGCGTCTGGAGCCTGTGCTCCGCAACAAGAGAGGCCGCGATAGTGAGAGGCCCGCGCACCGCGATTAAGAGTGGCCCCCGCTTGCCGCAACTAGGGAAAGCCCTCGCACAGAAATGAAGACCCAACACAGCCAAAAATAAATAAAAAAAAAAAAAAAAAAAAAGAGTATGTTGTTACAGAAGCTGTAACTTGGCTTGATTTCTCACGTCGAGATGCCGGGAAGTGGCATGGAAGTGTATGGTTCTCCCCAGTCCACGACTCGCGATCATTTTGGGTCAAGTGTGTGGGTAGGTGTATGACGAAGCCTTTTGTTGTAATGCAGTTACCACAGTGGCCTGGAACATCAGCTTAGGGTTCAAAAAATAACAGCATTCGTGGCATAAACAGTGATCATTGTCACCAGTGAAAGCACTTATTAAACAACCGCATTTTGAAAAATGTCCAAATGTAGTTGAGTAACGAATGCAGGCGGTTTTAAGTCTTTTTGTTCTGCACTGACATTTGTTCTATTATTAGCCTCTTTCTGGAATATGGCTTTCATGGTGTGGCCATTAAGGAATTCATCAAAATTTCATGTGGCCTGCATGGGTCTCCATTGTCTGTGGCTGCCATCTGGCTCTGCTTTAGGCTGGGGCGATCATCATTTCATGCGGCGCTCCCGGTCCCCCTCCCTGCCGATACCCAATCTGTTTTCCTTCTCCTCCAGCTTTTCTGTCTTCTGACTTCATTCTCTGTTCCAGGATGTAGGATGTCTGTCATTATTCTCTGTTAGGGGAGGAAAATATTAGTTCACGCTGGTTTTCGGCTTTTCCTTTTCCCCTAAGACATTAGTTAGGGCTTTCATGTGCTGCCAGAAGCTCTCAGGTGTTTTTCCCCAGCGTAGGTACCATCTGTCTGATCCAGGACTCTTGTTCCTGGATCATGGCCTGAGAGGTGGGGAGGCTGGTTTGCTGTCCCATCTCCTCCCACTTTCCACTGCTGCCTTTTCTTTTTCCTGAGCTGTGTTCTTTTAGTCTCTGAATCTGAATTAAACCTTCTCTGTATATCTCACACCGCAGTTTCTCTTTTCTTTTTCACCTTTTGGCCTTTAGGAGAAGTGAATTAAGATATTTTTTTCTTACAAATGTTTGTTGTTGTGTATGTTACACAGTGGGGGAGGGCAGGAGAAGATGTGTAACCTTGACGGAGGTTCCTGAGCTCCATAAAGTTTCAGTCTAGGACAGAAGAGCAGACACGGCCACTTGATGGTGACATAAGGCAGAACGGGGTATCTACTGAACTAGTGGCTCAGGAAATCGGTCTCACGGAAGATGTAGAGGGAGAAGGACTCTTTTGGGGGCAGTGGTGTTTGGGGAAAACAGTGGAGGGGTATACTTTGTGTTGTTGAGATGGAGGGGTGAAGGCGCTGGAGGATACTGATTTCTTGTGTTTACACAGAATCAAGGAATCACGTGTGAGAATCCAGGGGTGAAAGACCTGGAGGGAGGGAGGGAAGCCTTACCCTAAGGACAAATGGACCTTTGGAAGATTTTGAGCAGTGGTTTTGATTTTTAAGGAATGATAGGTAGCCTTTGAAGTACAGAGTAGAAAAGGGGGAGATCAAGGCAAGGTGATCAATAGGTTGTTGAAATGTTACATCTGCCAGAGGAGAAGCCGAGAACTGGGGTGGAGAGAATTGACGTGGATTTGGAGGGACAGGAAAGTTCATGCTCATGTTTTGAGTCTGGGCAGCTGGGAGGGTGTTGGTATCATGATTTCAGTAGAGAAGTGAGGTGTGGCGGTTCAGTCCTGGGTGAGAGGGTGAGGTCTGTCTTACATGTGGGCTCTGTGATGATGTCTGGGTGCCCAAGAGGAGATGCCCAGCGGGGAGGTGAGAATATGAGGCTGGAGGGGCGCTTCGGGGGAAGGACAAGGGTTGCAAGTTCAGGGCTACCTGCTTGGCGTTTGTAATTGAATGAGCAGAGTTTTAGAAGGTGGAGGAAGGACGCTGAGCAGGTGAACTGAAGAATTTGGAGGGCATGGTTGGCAGGTCAAGCTTCACGGTTTGGAGGAGGGTGAAGTAATTACCCTGGAGAAGTTTTCCGGACTAACCCATACCCTCCTGCCTTGCACACATTCTGTCACGCCCAGCTGCCCTCTGCCAGGGATCCTTCTCGGTTTTGCCTGAACATTCAGATGCATCTTCAGTTTGTTGTGTGCTTGGTTGCCTGCCCATATTATCTCCCTTTTAAAGCATAGTTCTAGGCTCGGAGAGCAGAATCCACGTATAACCTAAGCCTCATAGAACCCAGATCTGTGAGCGTCCCTGATGCTTTACTGGATGAGAGAGAAATCATCCAGAGTACTGAGAGGAATCTTAGACATCTCACCCATACGGTCGAACATTTTTTATATCAGGAGTTTACTTTCTGCAAAAATGCAGGTCATTCCACATTGGAGAATTTTATTATGGTAGAAAGTTGTTCCATGTAGTGGGTCCCAGGTCTACAATTTAAACAGATTGTACATTTTAACGTGGAAATTTTTCTACAGAAGTCTCAAAATCTATTGTGTGTTTCAAAATCAATTTGGTAGAAACACATCAGAAGCTCTTATAGAATGTATAAAGGAGACAGATTAGTGGTGTTTATATTACTTAATTTTTTTCAGCCGTATTGAGGTATAATTGACAAATCAAACTGTAAGATATTTTTCTTTTTTGTTTTCATCAAATGTTGCTTGGTGATATGTTTTTAAGCTATTTTGTTGAATTTTTAAAAAAATGTACTTGGATCTAGCCATGAAAACTAGGAAACAGTAATTCCCCAACTGAGGTATAAACCGCAGCTTATACCTCTGCAGTACCGGGAACTCGCCAGCAGGTGGTAGCTGAGAGCAAGAACTGATTTCCTGTTCGGTTTCCTTCGATTTCCAATAAAGAACCAAAGAACCATTTAGAGTTGTGAGCTGTAGTGATGATTTACTCCAAATTCTTTCTCTTATAAGGAAATCAAGACTCACAGAGCTCTAGATACCTAACACTAAAGCAGTGTTTATCGGAGACCATTCTTAGCAAAACTCCGTAAGGGCGCTTCTGGAGAAGTTGAACTTCAGGTGTCTGTCTAGGCTGTTTGAATCAGGCTCGCTTAGAGAAAGGCCTGGGACCTGTATTGTTTTACAGGCGCCACAAGTGATTCTTTTATACGCTAAATTCTGAGTCAACGAGAGAGAGTCCTTCCTACAGGGCAGGAGTTATGCGGGACCTTCAGAATTCAATGAAAATCCCTGCGGATTTTCAAACTGACATGCCCGCAGGGCCAGCCAGGTGGTGAACTGGGGCGAGGAAGGGTGGGTGTAGCAGATGGGAGGATAGGGTCTGTGGCTCTCTGCAGAGTGTGTTCTCCCCGGGGCCGCCCATCACTAACTCAGGGCAGCCAGTTGTGGCTATGAGGTAATGCATGCCCAGCGTTGGCAGACCTTTTCTTTTTTAAAGAGAAGCTGGTGATCCAGCTCTTTGTTTCCTCTTGTCCAACTTCAACATTGTGTGTGGGCCAAACAAAACGTGTCCAGGTTGGAGTCAACCTGTCGGCTGTGACGGCCCCTTCAAGGACTTAGGCCAGTAGGGGAGGCAGGGAGGCGAGTACACATGTGCCTGCAGTGATGTGAATGTCACGGGCAGCCAGGAGTTGAAGGCGCAGCGGGGGAAGAGGGAGCCCTTAGCACTGCGTGAGGGGGTCAGGCACACGTTCTGACATTGAGCTCTCAAGGTCGGCGATATATTTTTTTTTTTGGGGGGTGGGAAACAATCTCGTCCATTTGTATGGGTAGAGTCTTCCTTCTGTTATCCTAAGATGGAACATTCATATCAATCTTTTCACGTGTCACTATACCAGGATACAGTTGTCCCTTGGTACCTGTGGGGGATTGCTTCCAGGATCTCTTGGGGATACCAAAATCCGGGGATGCTCACGTCCCTCAAATAAAATGCCCTAGTGCAGCCGGCCCTCCATATTCGTGGGTTCCACATTCCCAACACTCAGTACAGAGGGCCGACTGTGGTGTTAAAGAAGTTACTCTCAGTGCTTCTGTTTTTATAGTCTTGAAACAAAGTTTAAATTATTACTAAAAATTATTACTAAATTAAATTATTACTAACATTATTACTAAAAACTAAAATTATTACTCAGCCAAGGATATTTTAAACTAATAATTAGACGTGTTATGGAGCCCTGAGCAATATCTACTTTTGAGATAAATAATCTGGAGACTTTGTTGATCTATTAAGGCCCTAGAAAGAACCTAGGAGAAACTTTGTTCCTACAAGTCATTTGAGGAAAACTGACTTCGGAACCATTCTGTTGTGGGGATGGTAATTAATTCACAACAGGAGCTAGTGTGGAGGGGCTATGGCCCTCTGGGTCCCATCTTACCTGTGTTTTCTGTTTTGAAACCATATACGTAAAGTGAGCTATAAAAAAAGGCCATAACTGCACTTAAGAAAACTTAGGGTTGTAGAATTGTTTAGAGATAATGCAAAGATGACACATTTAAAAGTAAAAAGATAGATGGAAGTATATAAGAGGAAATATCATGATTAAAACATTTCTGTATGTGAGGTAGTGGGCTGGAAGTTTCACTTCGCAAATTTAGACCTATTCCTATGAAATTATAAATAAGTTTTTTAGGGAGATAGGCGTTTAGGAGATAGTAAACAAATTACTTTAATAGCTTAACATATAGTGAACTTCCTTTGTGTATGGGGTATGAGGTGGTATTGAACACCTTTTAAAAATTCTTTATTGAACTTGAATAAAATGCACAAACTTTTAAGTGTACAATTCATTGAGTTTTTTAAGAACATGTTTATTGAGATATAATTCACAAACCATACAATTCACCCTTTTGAAGTGTACAGTTCATTGGTTTTTAGTGTATTTGCAGGATTGTGCAACCCTCACCCCAGCCTAATTTCAAAACGTTTTTGTCACTCCCAAAGACACCCTATACCCATTAGCACTCACCCATTCTTCCCTTCCCTTAGTCCCTGGCAACCACTAATCTACTCTCTGTTGCTATGGTTTTGCCTTCTCTGGGCATGTCACAGAAATGGAATCATAATATGTTGTCTTCTGTGCCTGGTTTCTTTCACTTAGCCTCATGTTTTCTAGATTTGTCCATGATGTAGATGTATCAGTACTTCATTCCATTTTATGGCTGAATGATATTCCATTGTATGGTTATACCATATTCTGTTTATTCATTCATCAGTTGATGGATTGATGGGTTATTTTCATTTTTTTGGCTAACACAAGTAATACTGCTATGAAAACTCATATACAGGTTTTTGTGTGAACATGTATTTTTATTTCTCTCGGGCATGTACCTAGGAATAGGAGTGTAATTATCTCTTTGCTTCCTAGAAATTTACTGTTGAATGGAAGGAAGGCTGATGATTGTGTACCAGAAGGACGACATTGTTAGTTTGCAGTAGGAATCCATCAAGAATCATTTAGGCAGCTCCTGTGTCACAGGTCACCTCAAGTTCATCCCTTAATGCCAAACTTACACTGGGGAGTAAAGCATATCCTAGGGGTGTGACTATCCATTTGAAGTTCATGTAAAATAAGTAGTGACTTTCACCTGTAATACAGATACACTGTTTCCCAAAATGAATGTTTCCCACAGTGATGACTCTCATAGTAATTCACCGGGAGATAAGCAGGTTAATTGTTGAGACTTGCTAATGTGTGTGTGTGTGACATTTCTGCACAAAACAATGATGTCTCTTGACTCTTGAGAACCAATGATTATATTAAGCATTTGAACTCTACTTAAACTATCCTGATAATGGATATTCACGTCTACATGTGCCTTGTGTGCTATTTATTTAAAAAACTCCTTGATCGTGGAGAAAAAAATAATTTATGCACTAGACTAGGCTTTTGGTAGACTTTTTTTTCCTTTGCAATATTTTACCTATTGTCTGCAACAGCTTAAGTTTGGAGCATGAACTTGTATTTATAGGCAAAATGTACTTTATACTTTATTCTTTAGAAGTAGTTTTGTGATTCTTAACAAAGTATAGCTGTAAAACTTGAGCACATTTTTGTGTGTCATGTTTTTGGTGAATTTAACTAGCTGCTAATAGGGCTCAGGTTGTCTTGGATTTCATATCTAGATGAAACGTGGTACATAAATTGTCAGCCCTGGAGCAAATCTTTCTTCCCTTGGTTTTATTTAGTTCTTTCCAGTTGTTTTCCATTTGTGGCTTATTAATGGTTGTGGTTTAGCAAAAACAATCGGAGACTCTAAGCTAAAAGTTGGTATCAGGAAGTGGCCACTTCTCCTGGACCGGAAATTATATTTAAACTCATTCCTTTTTTTTTTGCCCCCAAAATATCTGAGTGTAGCTGGCATTTGGCCTAATGATGATTAAGAATTTGGAGGGTTTATAAAGACAGTTGGCTTTTAATTATCCAGAACACACCGGGAGCTGTGTACTTTGCTGTTTGTCTTCCCTTCCCGGCTGCGTGAAGACTTGGGAGACTTCCCAACAGGAGGGGAAGTGGGGAGGTGTAATTTACACTAGCCGCTAAGACCAAGGGCTTACCATGGGCAGTGGGGCAGAAAATGTTTAGATTTTTGACCACCATGAGACTTTTGGATTCCATTTAGAATTCAGTGATCTGTGCAATTCTAATACCACGATCTTGGAAGACTGTGAGTTGGCTTTGGGTTTGCTATCAAGTGATATTAGCATTGGCGAAAATAGTCCTGGTATATGCCGGGATATTATGTAGTACAATGCCAAATCTTAAGAGAGGCCAGTGACTTGAGAATTATGTCACTTAAAGCAATGCTGAATATACAATATAAGTTAACCAAGAACATGCTGTAATTCAGAGGCTTAACCACATTTTAGAGAGATGCCTAGGCTTAAAATGCCATTTTGACCACATATTTCAAAACAGGGTTAGACTTTTAAAGAGGAATTTCCAAGAATTACTTCATCTTTTTATATTCTTAGTGCCAAGCACCATGCCAGGTACGTGCATAGCAATTGTCATTACATGATTTTTGAATGAGTGAATAACCAAATACTTTCTTAGTATCTTAGTTAAAATTAAGAAAGATAATTTAAATGGAAAATTGAATTCTAATATATTCTTCGGTCTGGAAAAAATTTATGTAGCAAATCAGTGGTGAAATGCTCTCAACTTTGAGGTTTTCATCTAAGAATATTCCCTTTTAAAAAGGTGTATCACTAGAGTGATATGTTTCCATAGACTCTTGTATGTGTTTGTTCTTGAGCTAGTGACAAAACTAGGGTGAGTGATTTTTGGGAACTGAGGCAGGTTCTTCTTCTAAAACACAACCAATCCCCACCCTCCCTACCCCCCATACACTTGAAATTTAACCATCAGTTTTGCTTTTTTTGGAGTCTTGCTCTTCCTTGCTTCAAATACTTGTAGTGCAAATATTCATCAGAAGAGTAATTAGATTTAACATAAGTGACTAGTATGTGTAAGCTGTATTTCAACCAATGAGAAGTTGGGTAAGACAGTCCTGCCCTTGAGAGTATGCAGAGTAGGCTGGGATGGCTGGGAATAGGTTCCTAATTACATTGTCAGGTTCACTCAGTGCTTCCATAGACACTCTCGTTGGACGCTCACTGCCTGTTATGTAGGGACTGACCTAGGTCTCAACTCAAGCAAGCATATTTTAACTCAGTTTCCTCATGTCAAGATGGGGTGAGAGTGTCCACCGCACGAGGTTGCTGTGAAGATTAAGGGAGATCGTGCACGAAGTAAACAGAGTAAGTGCTAGCTGTCAATCCTGGAACCCCTTTTCTAGCTGAGAAGACTGAGGCCTGGGGAAATTGGGAGACTTCATTACACAAAGGAGTCTGAGACTCCGTCTCAGCTTCTCTGACTTCAGATTTTTATTAGGGTAGTTTAAAAAGGACACTACCCATACTCCCAGGTATCAAAACCAAACTTATGGTTACCAAAGGGGATACGTGGGGGGATGGGGGATGGGGGGAGAGATAAATCAGGAGCTTGGGATGAACATACACACACTACTATGTATAAAATAGATAACCAACAAGGACCTACTGTATAGCACAGGGAACTCTACTCAATATTCTGCAATAACCTATATGGGAAAAATATCTGAAAAAGAATGCATATATGTATTCAATATATGTATAACTGAATCACTTTGCTGTACACCTGAAACTAACACAACATTGTAAATCAACTATACTCCAATAAAATTTAAAAAAAATAAGATAAAAAGGACAGAGCCCCACCCTTTTTGGAAGAATTGGTTTCTCTGAAATTGTGGATAACCTTTTCAGTAATTTTACTCTGGGCAAGAAAAGAGCTAGAAGGTAGACTTTTTTTATATTTAAATTATGTTTAGTTTTTACCTAATATTTTCGACTGTGTGCCACAATCCTTGCATTATAGGTTTTTAGTATGTGTGACCAATGAGATTTGTCGAAGTTATTGAATCTTAAATAATGTATACGTCTCATGGAATTCATTATAAAAATTGGACCTGTTTTGCGGCATCATGGGAATCATATAATGATTGCTTCAAAAATGAAGTTTGATGGAAGAAAGGAGAGAAGGGTGTTTTAATTCTTTGGTGGCTTTTTAGAGACTGAAAACACGACAGCTCCTTGATGTGTGCCAGCCTGGGGGGGAGTCTGTCTGTGGAAACCGTGTCCTATAAGGGCTCTCTCATTGGAAGGTGGGATACTAGGTTATGTTTCTGAATGAAAATGTTAAAGCAGACCCATTGTTTGTGAGTTGCTTCATGATGTGGTCCCTGTGTTCCCCAGTGCTTTCTGAGGGTAAATATTCCTTGGGTTTTTGTTTTTTTGGCATGACTTTGGTTGAAATGATTGGCATGATGATCTTATGTGTGTATCTTGAATGTCCTGATGTAGTAGCTGATCAATCAATTAGTAACTTAATTTGGAATCAACTGTGAGCCCAGTTGAAGCTCATCATCTAGTTTTTGTCAGCAAACATCCCTTTCCCTCTTTTAAAACAAGCTCAAATGGGCCCTGTGTTTTTGCACTGTGATTCACACAAAAGTAAGGTGGAGAGTGCTTTTGGGATTCTAAACATCTTTTAAATGGCTGCTTAAAAGGAACTGAAAAATTTACATGAGATGAGTGCCTGCTGACTTGCATTAGTGAGTGTTTCGCTGATAACAGTCTGGTATAAAGTGGTCTTTGAAAAGTTTCCAGAATGTTTGGGGTTTAGGTCATGTGATTTCTTGGCCAGAATTGGAACTGAGATGTGAAGTTTTAGAGAAACTTGTTGCTTAGATTGGTGGGAAATCTCATCCAGTGAGAGGATTTAAATAAAGCTGTAAGCAAAACAGTCAAGGGTATGAAGATAATTCCCATCGGTATATTAAATTAATATATTTCGTAACAAAAGAAATGGCTTTTTTTGAAATTTGCCAACTTGGCACTTATTGAGGGTGTATTCGTTTGGTAGGTATTTTATTCCACAACATATGCCCTTTAAAAGCTTTGTATCAAGGGCTTCTTTGGAGGCTACAGGTGGTAGGACGGGTTTGACAGCAATGTTTGTGCGGTGTGTACTTTCGGCGCGCTGCTCCGCCCTTAACGTGCTCAGGGGGAGTGATTATAACTTCACAGGAAACATCTCACCCAAGAGCCTCACTTCTTTCCAACAAGATGGTTGCTCAGCACACAAGGTCACATGGCTGGAAGATGCACTGGCCTCGACTACAGTGTGTAGTCTTTTTTTTTTTTTTTTTCTTTTCTTTTTGAAGACATCAGATATTTTCACATATCATTTGTGGGCTGTGACGTAGATATGGCACATACTTCTTTCCCTTTGAAAATTAGGGAACTGAGCAGTAACTTAATAGAAGTGTGTAGAGTGAGATGGGTCCAGGATTAAACCCCAGATGAAATCTGATGTACGTCTTAGGTTATTTCAAGTGGTACTGATTTTATTCAGCTGCATTAGGAAAATATGGAAAGGGACAAGGAAGAGGGAAGAAAACAAGTTCTTACAGAAGGCAAGGTGTGGCCGTTTGACGACATAGTGATTACTCCTGTTTGTGTTGACTTTTGATAACTCAGTGGGAAACACGTGGTCTCTATTTAGTTCCTATGAATCACAGCCTCATTACGTAAAATGTATCACACCTCAGATAGCTTGCTAATGAGTGAGGTTGAAAATTATTGAAAATCACAATGAGTAATTGTTAGATTAGAACTACCAAACAATTTTTCTTTCAAAATTCTGGAATTTCTTTTAGCATACTGAATTCTTCAAATACGGATGCATTCACATTTTAAAGTATGATTTCATTTTTTTGAACAAAACAGCCTTCACTCTATTTTGAGGTCCTTTCTAGATCTCTATAATTTTTTTTTTTTTTTTTTTTTTTTTTTTTTTTACAGTTTCCAGGTTATAGAAAGTAGTCTAGTGGAGTTTTATAACGTAACTCAGTTTCTTCCTTTTGAGTAAAGGATGTTACTTCTGGCAACATGGACTTTCTCTTTGCTAAGATGAAACTTTTTATCTTCATTCTACAGAGGGATAGTAATAGCTAATTGTGCTAACATTTGTGAATGCTTTTTCTGAATCAGGCAAGTGCTGAGGGCTTCATATGCTATCCCATTTAATACTCTGTGCAACCCTGTGACATAGGTACTTTGTATCTCTGTTGCATCCGTGAGAAAACAAAGAGGTTAAGCACCCTCTCCAGGGTTATAGGTAGGAAATAGTGGGGCAGGGATTCACAGGCTCTAGAGCCCCGCCCTGGCCTCACCTGGCCATGGTAGGTGCCGTGCTGTGTGTTGCTGTGTGTTTCTTAAGGAACGTGGCCCAGGCAGCTGCTATAGACTGAAAATCCCTGCTATGAATTTATGTTCTCTTTTTAGTTTAAAACTCTTGGGAAAACTATTCTGTTTTAATTTCTTAGGAGAGGTCTTAGATGAGTTTATATTTATATGGATATATAAATTGCTAATTAAAAATTTTAGTTTACAGTGATCAGATGTTTTTCCTTGTTGAGCTTGAGGTAGATAGTATATACAGTATGAACATTTTGTAATGTTCATGAAAATGTCAAGAGAAATGCTGAAACCATTTATGGATGAGTTTTCATTTTATTAACATTTAGAATGCCATTTTGTCTCTATCACACACATACACACAGTCATTACGTGTTAAGACACAAGTCTTTATTTTTTCAGGAACATTGAAAAAAAGTTAATTCAACATTTTTTATTTACAGAGTTACCTTTTTAATACCCTTAACAGTGGAGGATTATTTTTGAAGGCACATTGCATGGTAAAATACATTAAATTTAAAAAGTCTAAACACAGATGGAAGACAATTTTTTTTTAGTTTAGAAACTCTTTGTGTCTGATGCAGTTAAGACATTCTCTTACTGAGTGCTTGTAAAATGCTGTAGGTTTTTGGTATCTGTTCCATGTGGATGATTCTATAACTTTCTAGAAAGTTAAACTTTCTGAACCTCAACCTTCTTACTAGTGAAAGGGGGAATAATAAGGATTATTAAACTTAAGGATGTGTGCATTTCATAGATGAGAAAAATTACCTACATGAAAACTGATGTCCTTCTCTTCCTTTGTCCTTTAAATGTAGGAGTCACAGGAAATTGACCTAAATCTGATGGAATCTGACTTCTTTTGAATGTTTTTAAAAAAATATTAATTAATTTATATATCTATTGCACAAGAAACACCTGTGGTTACTACAGAATATACATAAGCAAAAAAAAATTACTAAAATTAGCTATAATTCTACCAATTAGAAATAATTACTGTTAATATATTTATTCTATATTTATTTATATAATGCATACTTACATATGCATATTTATATAATGCATAGAGTTATAGAAATTGGGATCATACTCCACGTACTTTTTCACAAATGGCTTTATACTTAATATGTTCAGTATTCTTTACAAGTGATAAATCTACTTTTCTGACACGAATTGAAATTTCATGAGGTTTTCTGTTTTATGGTTATATTATAATTTATCTGATTTCTTACTGTTGAGCATTCAGGGTGTTTTAAGTTGTTGCTATTATGTGTAATGCTGTGAAGCAGTTCTTCTACTGATGTCTCTGAGTTCTTGTCCTGTTGCCTTAATATAAAGTCCTAGATCTGCACATAGTGTGCCCAAGAGTATGTGCGTTTAAGATGTCAGACACATTTTACAAATCGCCTTCAGCAATGATGGTGTCATTTTATATTATCTTCAATAGCGTACAGAGCATGCCGGATTCCCACGTCTTCAAAATACAGACTATCGTTTAAGAATCTGTTTAGTTTTTACATTCTGTCTTTGTAAATACAGCATAAATGGAGTCTGGTCTTATATCATCATTATGTAGATTTTGACAAGTGTATATGTACAAGAGTACATTCGTATTTTGACATATGGAGGGAGGTGGTCTGAAATCCGCTACATACTATGATTTTTGCCTTTCTGTAGTCTTTTTGGAGAAATGAACCATTCTGGATAGTTGGGTTTTCTAAATATCTCTCTCTATTCCATTATTTCTACTTTGTTAATATTCTGAATCTAACTCAGCTTTTTTGTCTATATGGTGCAGAGGTATTCTTTTTTTTTTTAAACTTTAAAAAAATTATTTATTTATTTATTTATTTTTGGCTGCGTTGGGTCTTCGTTGCTGCGCGTGGGCTTTCTCTAGTTGCAGCGAGCAGGGGCTACTGTTCGTTGCCGTGGGCGGGCTTCTCATTGCGGTGGCTTCTGTTTGTTGCAGAGCACGGGCTCTAGGCGCACGGGCATAAGTAGTCGTGGCACACAGGCTCAGTAGTTGTGGCTCGTGGGGTCTAGAGCGCAGGCTCAGTAGTTGTGGCGCCTGGGCTTAGTTGCTTCGCGGCATGTGGGATCTTCCTGGACCAGGGCTCTAACCCATGTCCCCTGCATTGGCAGGTAGATTCTTAACCACTGCGCCACCAGGGAAGTCCCCAGAGGTATTCTTTTGAGGGCTAATTATTGCGATGTGTTGTCAGCGTGTTACTTGAAGGTTGATGTGTGTAATGAGGTTAAGCATATACCTCTGTGAGCCACCCTCAGGTACTTGATTGCACTGCATCTTGGCCATTATAAGCTAATAAGTAGGTGATATTTACCCTGTTTCAGATGAGCAGACTGGGGTTCATGGAGGCTATTCAACTTGCTTAAGGTCACACAGCTACTAGATAATGAAAGTGGGATTTGAATATACTTTTGTCTGACTCGCGCCCTTTCTCCTTCCATTTTTTCACTTGCTACACTGCCTCTTGACTGGCCCATCCAGTGCTGTTGACTGTCACTCGTCACTGCTCTCCATGTGTCTGTGGGGCACAACCCTTCTTCCTTCTAACTCGCTGCTTCTAATCTACCTTGATTTGGGAACGTAATCCCTAGATTGTTTCAGTGGTGGGTAATTGAGTATTGGTGGCTCTGAGTGGCTTTCCTAATGACTAGAGAGAATGGGCTTTGACATCTACTTTGGCTGTTCCTGGGACTTTTTCATGCTTTTCAGCTTTGGGTAGGAGTTCCCAGATAAATGAGATGCTACTGTGTTTTCACTAGCTGGGATTAGTGCTCACCTTGAGTATGTTTTGGATTTATTTGGGGAGAATTCAAGAGAGTTTGTGCTGCATAGGTTACCTGGGATAATCCATGGGCCACTCAAGGTTATCCCTGAAGGAATATACCATTCCATTTGGATATGTTTTACTGAACTTTTAAACTTTGTGTTTTACTTATGTGGCTATGAGCTCCTTGCATTTTTTTTTAGATCTACACCCAGTATCCAAGTAAGTGCGGTTAACGGAGACACTCAGCAAATGTTTAATTCATGCAGCAATGTAGCCCTTCTGTAGATTAATGACCTTTGTAGGAAAGGATCTGCTACTTCTTCCTGCATTTGAGTGTGTCACCTCCTGGCTCAGGCTCCTGTCCCTGTTTATAGAACCAGCTTGTGAGAAACTAACTTTAACTCTAGAAATAGCCATTGTTATGTCAGTTACCCATTATTATGTGTATCTATGGCACTGTTGGGTGTTGTGGAAAAGATGCAGAAGACATACAGGGACTCTAGGTGGACGGTAAAGGTGACAGTGGTGAGTAAGGACAGCAGGAGCTTTGTAGCTCACCTAGGGTTTAAGGTTAGTGACTTCCCAATCAGGTTTCCGAGATCAGATTTCTCCCTGAAGTGGCAGGTGGAGCAGGGCCTCTGCTTGTGGGTGGTGGGTCCATCTCTAGGGCAGCTGCTGTCCCAGCTGTTGTGGTACACCTGCCCACACCCTTGGCTGGGGACGCAGTCCCAGAGTATTCCTGGAGCACCTTTTCCCTACATGGCCTCCATTTTCTCTGCTACTATTGTCCCAATGGAATCCCCTTTCCTCCCAACCACTTCACCCTCAGAAGACAGAGGAAGACAGAATTGGTAGACACTTTTTCAGCAGTTTCACTAAGAACATTGGTGGTGGTAACCGTAGATGGGCTGTTCATATGTAAAAGCCTTAAGTGGGGAATTGTCTGTTTAGAGATGTACCATCTTCCCTCTCTGTCTTTTGTCTCTCAATGTCAGGATTTAATCGTTTTCTTCCTATTGCAGTAAATAGCTCTTTACACACATCAAGGCCATTTCATGAATACGTTTAAGGAGAGTCATGCCCTCTGCTATTTAGCTTTGTAATGAAACTTGAGGAATTTAAGGGTGGAATTGAAATTAATGATGTGCGTATACAGTTGGTATTTCAAGTTTATATCTTAATCTGGTTTTATTTACTCTTAGTAGAGTAGATTGCCCATAGGGCTTTTTTTAAAATAGAAAATATGCTGGAAATTAAGCTTCTAACTTTTGTTTATCCTCCATAAAATGGTTGCATCATAGAAAACACTCGCTGTGGTTTTTTCTGTTTATATTTGTTCATACTAAAATGGTTAACCTTTCTCTTTGTAACATAGAACAGTGCATAGAATTTCCTGTATGGGACAACTTCTGATGATACATGCACATTCTCCAAGTATGATATTAGATGCATATTAATTAACCTGATACTGGATTTGACTTGTGTATTATCCCTGATTTAGAGAAAACTAATACCCAAATATGTCTTTCAGGCAGTAACAGAGAAGAATTTTGAGACAAAGGATTTTCGAGCCTCCCTGGAGAATGGCGTTCTGTTGTGTGAGTAAGTATTTAAAGCATTAAAAAAAATAATTCAAAAGCAAAGGGGCGCGAGCGCGTGTGTGCACGTGCGCGTGTGTGTACGTGCGCGTGTGTGTGCCTGTTATGAGGTGTCTTCATTCCCCACCCCCCCCCATGGCCACCATAGTCACTGATATGTCTTCTTGGTAGCAAGAGAGATTTGATCCCTGCAAATTGACACCCCGACAGTACCAGACAGTAGGAAGGGGTTATCGGTCTCTGTATCTAGAGATAACATTGGTGAAATATATATTATTTTAAATTAGTAAACAAGAAAGATTCTGTTATTGCTTGATGGGCCAGTAGGGGTGGTGGTTGAGAAGCAAGCCCTATCGCATCGCACCAGCTCTCACTTGCTGTGGATATTCTAATGTATGGAGTTGCCTGGTTTAGAAGTTAATGTAAAGCTTGTTTCCTTCATCAGTAAACAGTGATGATTGTAGAACAAATTTAAGCTGTAGCAAATTTTTCTTTGAACCTTTAAGTGGAGTCATTACATTACCACAATCAATTTGAGTCACAGACCAGCCATTCATTCAATTAATATGGTATTACTGAGAATCACATCTGAGGCTTTGGTTATCCTAAGTCAAATAGGCTTGTGCCATGATTGATGGTATGGGGCCTACAGTGTATGTTTAGTGTAATGTTTTGTTCCCCACTGGATGCAGAGTACAGTTAGCCGGGTGGTGACCTTTGGGGATGAGGGGCACACAGTCTGTGGAATAGAAGAATGCAGTCCTGGGTGAGGGTCCAGGTTGCAGACATGAGCAAATAAAGTATAAGAATGTACTTGTGTATGTACCCACATTTTTGAAACCACTTAAGTATTCCAATCTAGACACTTATCACATAAGTATTTATGGAATCTGTCCACAAGCAAGCACTGGGAGTGTATGTGCTCATACTTAGATGATTTTGATTATCCTTTTAAAGGAAAGTTGTTTGCAGCAAAGATCAGGAGTCAGAGGGCCTAGGTTTGATTCCTTGCTTCATACTTTTGGACATTTGAGCAAGTGACTTAACATCTGAGCCTTATTTTCTCATCTGTAAAGTGGAGATCAAGGTATCTGATCTGCCTAATTCACAAAGGTGCAAAGTTCTGTAATACAAATATTAAGGTTTCCATAAACTATCAAACTTTGTATGAATACAAGTTGTTGCTAGGAAGACGGCCTTGAAGATAACAGTCTTTATCTCAGCAGCTCTGTTGATAGGTGTTCACACTTCTTTGTCTTAGAGCAGTGTTATTAAGTTGAATCATATGAAGTGTTGATATTCAAACATGTGTGACCTATAGAAATGTCAATTTCACGTGATTCTACCTAATATGTAGTAGGACAGGCATATGCATAAGGGTCACAAGTAAAGTTTAAGGGATGTTTCTTGTCC
The DNA here is from genome assembly GCF_009873245.2 of Balaenoptera musculus. Lineage (NCBI taxonomy): Eukaryota > Metazoa > Chordata > Mammalia > Artiodactyla > Balaenopteridae > Balaenoptera > Balaenoptera musculus. The sequence goes on from NC_045802.1 coordinate 49,369,481, forward strand.
TTTTCTGATGCCACATTCAGAGTTGTTGTTGCCAAATAGTGTTTAAACTAATATTAGTAGGTCACGTGGCTAGCTCAGTTGGTCACTGATAGGAAATTATCTTGGTTTGCAAATTATATGTTTTATATATTCTAATGTGTTCAGAAGATGGAGGGAAAAATGGCTGTTAGACGCATGTGATCTGAAAAGAACCTTAGCTGTGAGTGTAGACTATTTAGAGCTTTGCTGCAAAATAACTTTGATGTCAGTTTTAAGTCCCATAAGTCAAGATAGGAGTTAGGTGGGCTTATGTAGGCAGTGGGCCTATGGAGCACAGAGTTGTTTTTAGACGTCTGAAAGCATACAACCCAAATAGGTGATCTTTTTAAGAAGTCACTTTGTGGTTATATAGTTCCAGTGATGAACTATTACTCAAAATATTTTTAGGGATCCCCCTTTTGGGGGCATAGCCTCCATAACTAGGTCATTAAACATACTTGAGAGTGACAGTGTTTTATTTAAAACGCAATTTATGCAGCAGCCTAAATTACTTGAGGTGATTTCCAAAAACTATATTCAACCTGAGTATATTGTTACCAGTGAGAATATTCAGAGTTGATAAAAAACTGTTTTGATCACAGGCAGTACTGTTCTATTAAATATTATAAGTTCTACCTTAATGGTCACAGAAAACATTTAGATGCATGTTTAGAGATATATTAGTTTTTTTAAAATGTCATTTAAATTCACAATTTCCAGAAGCTCATTCTTAGATTGTTTCCTTATTGAAATAACACCAATTTGGGGTTTTGTGCATTACCAGCTAAGCCTAATCAATCTATTTAGTACCCAGTACTCTTTATTTTTATTTTTTAAATTTATTTATCTTTGGCTGCATTGGGTCTTTGTTGCTGCGCGCAGGCTTTCTCTAGTTGCGGTGAGCGGGGGCTACTCTTCGTTGCGGTGCGCGGGATTCTCATTGCGATGGCTTCTCGTTTCAGAGCACGGGCTCTAGTCGCACGGGCTTCAGTAGTTGTGGCATGTAGGCTCAGTAGTTGTGGCGCATGGGCTTAGTTGCTCCGCAGCATGTGGGATCTTCCTGGACCAGGGCTTGAACCCATGTCCTGCATTGGCAGGCGGATTCTTAACCACTGCGCCACCAGGGAAGTCCACCCAGTATTCTTTAAATGAATGTTTCCCAAAAGTAGTGTCAATAAATATTAAGCTGTGGTAATCAGTAATGTTAGTTTATGATGGGATCCCAAAGTACCACATGATGTTTGTATTAAAAAAATCTCTTAATGGTGAATTGCATTATTTTTAGCCACTGGTTAATGAAGGCATTTTAATCTAATAGATGTAGTGTTGGAAAAAAGTCCAGGTAACTATATTCTGTATAAATTTATAACTAAAGAAAAGCCTAGCTGGTTGGTCTACAAAATGATTAAGCATCATTGTTTGATCACATATGCCTGAGGAGTTATTATGTCTAAGAGGAAAGCAAAACCTGCTGTTCAGAAGCCTGGTATTGTAAACCCTGACTTTTAAATTAGTGGTAAATATAGTAAGCTGTCTGTCTTTGAGAATATTTTGCCCATCTGAGATCTCAAGTTTTAGCCGAAATATGACTTAAAAATAAATTCAGATTTTTAAAATATTCTATAGGAAAAGGCTGACTTCTGTTTGGTTCACTGCCAGAAAAATAACCAATTCTTGTGAAATATAGGGTCTGCTTATTGCCTTTTAAAAATCTCTAGGCATCCTAGTTCATTATCACCATTAAACAGTTTTCTTATTATTTTATCTAGTAATTTTAGCAGTCTTTTATGCTTTAGTAAGAGCTTATCCTTTTTGAACTGGCATTCTGGAATATCAAAGTCAAGAGTTGGAGGAAATGAGCTCATTATAGCTTTTTCCCAACTGGCACTGTACTGACATTTCAGATAGTTTAAATTGGGTATAAACTCTGCACTGAGGTTTCAGACAAGATACACATCTGAATAATGAGGGTAGTTATGTTCATTTATTGCCTTTTAATCTGAAGTTAGTATCTTCTGTAAATCATTTTAGTGTCATTTAGTTTGATTGACTGTGGGATCCAATCAGTTGAGGGCTAAAGAATACTCCCCCAGTCAAAGTCTGTTGTAGTAATTATTTTACTGTATACCTTAGACATGCAGTCTCTCTTGGCTTTATTAAACAGTGAAATGTGAACGAAATCTAATTTGGGTTTTTTTCTAATTAGTAAAAGGATTGACAGGGGTCAATAAGGTGATTTCAACTCCCTGTTATAATTTTCTATGAATTTTATTAATTGTATTCATTCATCTGTCTCCTATCTTCAGTGTTTATGAGGGTTCCTGAAGACTCCCTTACTATGTATTTAAAAATATAGGAGATTTGCCACTACGTAAGTACCTGCAGTCCTCTCTTGCTCTGTGGTTCTGCAGAATTATTTCTCTTTAAATATATCTAGTTGGAGCATATCCAGCTAGTGATTAGTAATTTCATAGTTACTCATCTTATGATAGCAATCTTGGAAATATTTAAATGGAAACATTCTTATCTTTATGAAGTAAGAAGATGTATTTGAAGGTAATCTTATTGGGTGTGTCTCTGGTTAGTCAGTCAGTACTTCCCATCCCTGGAATAATGCCAAGTCTTTGCTCTGTCCCAAGTCAGCCATACAGACGTTTATGCCTTTTTGAACTCACAGCTCACATTTTTGAGGAAACTCTTCTCACGCTGGCACCCGGCCTTCCTTTCCATGGCTTGCAGCTTGGAAAGAGTGGAGCAAATAAACATTCACCTATTGGTTTGAGAAAACCTGTTTCTATTTATATCTGCTATGTGAATACTATACTGTCTTCCTGAAACGACTGTAGTATTTTGTTAAAGGTGCATTCAAAAAAAGAAAAAAATTATTAAAACATACTCCTGTTAATTTACTGTGGGATACTCAGGTGATTGTTTTAAGACATCAGACAAGATAGAGAACCTTGCCACTTCTCATTCATGCGAGAGAGCTCTGTCCTTTGTTAGAGTTGGAGACTTTCACACACTGAGTGACAGCGACATCAGTGGATTCTTGGGGCTTCTATGCAGAGCTCCATGTAAAGCTCAGGGGTCCTTCTGTAAGGATGAAGGCTTTTTTCTTAGAGCTCTTACTGGTTTTGAATTTCCTGAGGACAGGTGCATTCATACAGCTCTCGAGCTCACCAACGCTATCAGTTGACCCTGATCCATGTTATAGCCATTTGAAATTTAAGTAATAAGAACTATTTTTCTTCACTTAAAGTGATACAGACTTTGAAGTTTCTATATTATTTGATAATTCAGTAGTACGCAAAGATGCACGTGTTCAAGTTCATAAAGGTAATTAAAATTTTTAAAACTGCTTTCTCTTCATGGCAGTGTTTTATGGTTGCCATCTGTATGCTGTCTTTTTAAGCTTCACAGTCAATTTTTTCTGTAATTTTATATCCACATATAGCAAAACATCATTTTTTTTAAAAGTAGTTTTTCAAGTTGAAGGTCAGCTTGGCAAACATCGATTTAAAAATTCACTTCTGTAATGGTAGTCATGTTATACAGACTCATTGCAAATTTTGCAGAGGTTTTTTTACATTGTGACCTCAAACTTGAAGGTAGAAAGCTTTGATCCTGTCTCATGAACTTGCATGTACCATCTACAGGGCTTTCTCATCCTAAATATAAATTACTAAGAGGAGGGCACACAACATTTCAGTGCTAGGGTCTCTGAGGAAAAAAAATGAGAATGATGTTCTACTAAAAATAAATAGGAGTAATGTATGTGCTAAATGTGTGTAATATAAACAATTTATATTAAAGTTGATCAGAAAAAGGTTATTTTTGAAGTAGTTTTTTGATGTCATGAAGGCTCTCAGGTAGGTAATGGAAAACCACGTGTTGGCCAGGAAATGGTGAAAGTACAGGAATTCTAGTCGGTGCAACGAGAAGTATTAAGAAAGGGAAATGAATATTGCAAAAAGGACAAATATATAATGATATCACATCAATTAAAAGTAGAGTAATTGCCTTATATGAGAGACTTAATCTCTAGAATTTTTACATACCAACAATCATCAGTCAGAAAGTCAGATGAGATCTAAGGGATAAGGGCAATAGTGAAAAAGTTTAGAACACAGTTTACTGTTCACTTCAGAGAAATGTGTGAGACTTTTATTTTGTATGTTAAAATGTAATGGTAAACTATATGATTTAAGAAATGGAATGAAAAACTGTATTTCCAATAGTTGTCAATTTGTTTATAATTTTAAGCCAATACCCATGTTAAATCTAGTCAGACTTTTCTTAGAATAAATAGGATTTTAACATTCATAGGGAAGAATAAACAGGTGAGAAAAGGAAAAATCCTAAAACTAAAAATTTCTGTGGAATGAGACTGTCTCAATATTAGAACAAATGACAGACTTGAGAAAGCACAGTAATTAAAAAATTATGGATTGCTTTATAAATGTACATATTAATGTAATTGGAAGGTCCAAAATACATTCTTATGCATAGGAAGTTGTGATAAAGGACAGATGAGAGAATGGAGAAGAGATGAGTCACTCGATTATTTGTATTGGGGTACATAATTGGCTAAGAATTAATTTACAAACTCACCATATTCCACAACTCAACATCAAAAAAACAAACAACCTGATAAAATAATGGACAAAGGACCTGAACAGACATTTTTCCAAAGAAGACACGCAGATGGCCAACAGACACATGTTCAACATCACTAATCATCAGGGAAATGCAAATCAAAATCTCAGTGAGATACTATCTCACACCTGTCAGAATGACTATTATCAAAAAGACAACAAATAACAAGCGATGGTGAGGATGTGGAGAAAACGGAACCCTCGTGCACTGCTGGGGGGAATGTGAATTGGTGCAGCCACTATGGAGAACAGTATGGAGGTTCCTCAAAAAATTAAGAATAGAATTACCATTTAATCCAGCAATTCCACTTCTGGTTATTTTCCCCAAGAAAACGAAAACACTAATTCAAAAAGATATATGCACCCCTAAGTTCATTGCAGCATTATTTACAGTAGCCAAGATATGGAAGCAACCTAAGCATCCATTAAGAGATGAAGGGATAAAGAGGAGGTGGTATATATGCACAGTGGAATATGACTCTGCCATAAAAAGAATGAAATCTTGCCATTTGTGACAACATAGGTGGACTTAGAGGGTATTATGCTAAGTGAAATGTCAGACAGAGAAAGACAAATACCATGATTCACTTAAATATGGAATCTAAAAACCAAAACAAGTGAACACATATAACAAAACAGAAACACAGTCATAGAGAACAAATAGGTGGTTGCCAGAGCGGGGGTGGGGTGGGGAATAAGTGAAATAGGTGAGAGAGATTAAGAGGTACAAACTTCAGTTATAAAATAAATGAATCACGGGAGTATAGTCAATAATATTGTAATATCTTTGTATGGTGACAGATGGTAACTAGATTTATCATGGTGATCATTTTGTAATGTATAGAAATATTGGATCACTGTGTTATGTACCTGGAACTAACATAGTGTTGTAGATCAATTATACTTCAGTAAAAAAACCCCAAACCCAAACCTTACATATACCAGAATATAGCCTGGATTAAAATAATAAAAAGCTGAGAAAATAAAATAGAAGAATTAAAAAATTTTTGGAGGCAGTTTAAAATTCTAAGCTTTGAAGGAATAGAAAAAACCCAGAAAAAATAGACTTGAAGTCTTATGAAATAGATAACTCTGGCAAATAACATTCTGGGAAAAATATTTTAAGCAGAATTGGCTTAAATATTATCTAGAGTTCAAATAAACTGGTAAGGTACACATTTGAAAATCTCAGTAGACAAATGAGCAAAGGATGTGACCAAATACTTCACAAATGAAGAAATACTACTGGAAATAAATAGTAAAATCTCTACTTTCAATAGTAAGAAATAATTATGTTAAAATCAGATACGATTTTTAAATTGAACTAGTAAGTAATTTAAAATCTGTTAAAAAAAATGATGGCCGTATTATGGCAAAGTAGTCTATGATATTCTCAAAATGACCAGTTGAGTATAAGCTGGTACAGTGCTGAACAGCAATTTGGCAGTATCTGTCAAGTAATTATATGCTAGTTTATTTATTAATATAAACATATATTTATCATAAAGATTATAAGACTTTCCCCAATAATTCTTTTGTTTTGGACTCTAAGACTACAAAATGGGGAAAAAGGTATGCATAAAGCCTCTTCGTAGTGGAAAATATTAAAGAGAGCTTAAATATCTAAAACGTGATACATAAAACATTGGTAAAATTTTTTATATCCCTTACAAGCTGTGCTTATAAAGGCTGCAGCACTAGGGAGATCACGCAGTGGGGAGCTGACAGGCAGAGGGAAACAGTGTCACTCTTTTATCATACCATGAGGTAGACACAGGAATGCTTCCTGCTGATGCAAAAGTAAATTGGTTCATATTGCCAGGTTCCTTTCCAGACAAGTACCAAGAGCTTGACACTGATGATTTTATTTCTAGAAATAGACTATAAGAAATGAGAAGGAACATGGTCAAAGATATACGTACAGACATGCATCCAAGCATTTTTACAGTGGCAAAAGTTGGAAAGAACCTAAGTTCGACTGTGAGAATCCTCTGATTTATATGAAGGGATGGAGCAGAATTTGCGATGTTACTTAATAGTGAAGAGCAGAACCAGGACAGGAAACCAGAGTCCTCCTGCTAGACACGTATGGCTCTTGATGTTGTATTGGGAAATGTCCTGTTACTCAGCAAGATCCATTAGTGCCATAACTGTTGATGTTGCCTAGAATAAGAGGACTCTGCTGTCACACCGCTCGAGCTTTGCTAGACTCACTTGAGGATGCTTCAGGCATAACAGTGAAGCTAAAAAGAAAGTCCTATCATCATGAAATGATGATCATCAGTGCATTGGTACTGACTTGTTGCTACTCCACCTACTTTCCCATCTTAGCATGTATTGTGAACCATTTATTTGTGTTGTGTCCTAATTCAGCAGTATTCAAAATTACTGCCACAGGAATTCTAGACATCAAACTTATATTAATTTTACTACCAGTCTTTAAAAATATCAATCCTAAAGTAATCATAAAATTTTGTATTGAATGTTTTTAAACTTTAAAATTTTAAATTACATATGCTTATTACTTTACCCATGGATGTGTGATCACTACTGAAGGTGGTTTTTATTTTTAAAATATTACAACTTATGAATTTAGCTGTAGATAATTAATTAAAGATCTTAGTAAAAAATGTACTTATGATAACCAGTCTAAATTAATATATCTGATAGAGAGCTTACTCTCTCTTTTTTCAAAAAATATTTATTTACTTATTATTTATTTATTTAGGCTGCGCCGGGTCTTAGTTGCGGCCCTCGGGATCTTTGTTGCGGCATGCGGGCTTCTTAGTTGCGGCATGCATGCGGGATCTAGTTCCCTGACCAGGCATCGAACCTGGGCACCCTGCATTGGGAGCGTGGAGTATTACCCACTGGACCACCAGGGAAGTCCCTAGAGAGCTTACTCTCTTGATCAGCATTTGACAATCAGGAGAGAACACTGAAGATTGACTTGTTTGGTAACAGAAAAAATAACAAAGGGGAAAAGCACAAAATCATGTCTAGCATTTGAGTGCAACTAAAAAAGTTCTTCTAAATTTATTTCTGCAAAGAAGATAGAGATTTTGAATCATTCACAGGAAAATTTCTGCGTTCGAAGTTAGTGGGTTTATAAAATATTTGATACGCCAGGTCCTTCGATGAGTGCTAGGAGATGTGTTTGGAATGAGAGAACATCGTGGCACTTAGCACCTTCACTGGCTGGTTGCTCTGCGGCTGATCCCAGTGCAGTGCTCTGTCTTTACTTGACATCTGTTTGTTGAGCAGAGTCTGCATCTCGAGGAAACCTAGACAAATGATTGTGTCGAGTAACAGGTAAAACAAGGCATTGCTCCTTAATTTGTAAGGAAATGTGTAATATCTTTAGTATATCTTTTAAACAAATATTTAGCTTACTGATAGGAAAAGTTTGACTAATGTGGGGATATATGTTTAGAAAATGCAGCTGACAGAAAGATATTAAAAATATGTATGCGTCGGGCTTCCCTGCTGGCGCAGTGGTTGAGAATCTGCCTGCCAATGCAGGGGACACAGGTTCAAGCCCTGGTCTGGGAAGATCCCACATGTCGCGGAGCAGCTGGGCCCGTGAGCCACAACTACTGAGCCTGCGCGTCTGGACCCTGTGCTCCGCAACAAGAGAGGCCGCGATGGTGAGAGGCCCGCGCACCGCGATGAAGAGTGGTCCCCGCTCGCCACAACTAGAGAAAGCCCTCGCACAGAAACGACCCAACACAGCCAAAAATAAATAAATAAATAATAAAATTAAAAAAAAATATGTATGTGTGAATGACTAACCAAATACTTATAGGTTAAAAAGTTCACTCTCATTGCATTGATATGCTCTTTGATGTCAGTCTTTCTGGTACCTTTGGAAAAAATCTTTGGAAATAGGAAGCCAAAAGATGTCTCTCGATTTTCTACCTCTGCTGAAGAGCTTTCTGATAAAGGGGAAATGAGATTTGGCATTTGGAACTAGTTCCTGGAGACCAAGACACAGAGCATCACATTCTAGTTCTCATTAAAGCCTTTTATAACTGAGCCAGACGCCATACTGAGCTCTATGTGCAGTTTTCTTGGAGTGTTGCCTCTGACTTATATTTGAAGTCAGGTCACATTCACTGGTGATGAGATTTCTGAACAGAGGCAACTTCCTAGCATCTGTTATGTAACTCAACTCCCTTGGAGGGAGGGGACGATACATTTTGGGGAGGAGGAGAAGAGGAAGTAGATAAAACTGGAGGAAAGAGACGAAGGAGAGGGGTTGTAGTCCTTTTTGCGGGAGTGCTCTACCATGGGAGATAGCAAGTGACTCCGTGTTTCCTGTTCTGGTTTTCATCTTACTGAAAGAGCACACCCCTGGTATGCTAGCAAAGCGCATGGCCATGAGGGAAAGCTTGGGGGAGTCGAGGTATGATTCTACATAGGATTAGAGGGGTGGGGCAAAGGGATGCAGGCAGATAAAGTGGTCCCTTGACTGCCTCTAGTTCCTTGTGTACAGAGGTATCTGGAAGGTTAGCGTGTTACATGGTTCTTAAATAGAGCCAGTGACCTGAAGCCAGTGTTGCCTTTAGGAATTCCACATGTGTAATTTTTTTTTTAAATTTTATTTATTTATTTATTTTTGGCTGTGTTGGGTCTTCGTTTCTGTGCGAGGGCTTTCTCTAGTTGCGGCAAGCGGGGGCCACTCTTCATCGTGGTGCGCGGGCCTCTCACTATCGCGGCCTCTCCTGCTGCGGAGCACAGGCTCCAGACGCGCAGGCTCAGTAGTTGTGGCTCACGGGCCTAGTTGCTCCGCGGCATGTGGGATCTTCCCAGACCAGGGCTTGAACCCATGTCCCCTGCATTGGCAGGCAGATTCTCAACCACTGCACCACCAGGGAAGCCCCACACGTGTAACTGAAGAATACTTATTATGCAAAGAAGTTCCATTTGTAAAAGAGAGTAGTATCTCTCTTGTGTGGTGCTTGTATTTTATTTGACGTAAGACTATGCCCTATTCCTTTAGATAGACTTAAATTTCACAGAATTTTAGATTTTATGAAACCTGTTTTTCTCCCCAGAAGAAGTATCCTAATCTTTCTTTAATTGTATATGAAAATAATTACTCGTGATTCATAATCAGATTGGATGCTCACTATTTGCCAAAACTATATGAGCATTTTCTCCATATTCTAGTGCTTAGAACTGATACCATTTTAACAGCTGACAAAATAAAACAGCATTTTCCTCTAGTGACACCACTATTTTTAGAGGGTAGTTTGCATGTTATCCAGAGTGTTGTTTTTTCTTGTGGTTATTTCCATGTTTGTACACATACGAGGAGGCTCAGGAATGCATGCCAGTCCATTGGGTGTATGTTGCTTCTAAGTAATAGCTCTGAAACGTTCTGATGAGGGAGGAGTCTCTATCCCTTGCCTCCTTTGGCTGACTTAACTGAGAGTAGGCTGTGTTATTATCCATTCCAGAAACTGTATTAAAAAAAAATTCTCTCGATATTACTAACGCTGTAATACAAAAATGGTAAGTGAAGTAAACAGGTAAATGGAATGATCTGGCCAAAGTTACCAGTGACTCAAGTGGGTGGAGGCGGAATTTATGACACTGTTCCTTTAATAAGGACAACTGATGTCAGATTTCCCTGACATTTTATAAGGTGCCCCAGCTCATATTGGTGTCTAACTTTTAATATCACAGAAAGATTACATTTTAAGATTCAAGTTCCTGTAGGAAAGTCACTGTCAAACTAGTGGTCAACAACTGCTACGAATTTCTTGGTTGACGCTATGCTAGAATTATGATTCTGTTAAGTAATGTTTCAGTTATTTGTACTATGCGTTGCAAGAAGCCACCAGTAATAGAATTCAAGAAATACTTGCTTAATAGGGAACAACTAGAACAATTAAATTGGAAATGTCATTTCTTATAAACCTGCTCAATTTTTTGCTAGCTCTTCAGCTAGTGATTAAAGAAAAATATTGTGACCATGAGGGAGAAAGCCTTCCTTCCTACGTGGTTTTCAGTGCACAAGTAAGAAATTAGGAGTCAAAGAGTAACAGTTCTTGGAAATGCTTAAAGTCGAGGGGTGGTTCTGTCATCTATGTTAAGTTATCTAAAGATCTTTGTGTGAAGAAACTATGAAAACAGAAAAACAGCTTTTGTTCACCAGACTAAATCTTCATAAGCCACTGTTTTGTAATTTTGAATCCTGTTAACAACATTCTGAAGCTTATTAAACTGAGACTTTTGTCTTCTTTATTTTTAGCACACTCAAGTGTATATATAAATCTCTGGAATGTTGAAGGAGTGACATTCCACAAGTGTCAGATTTTTTTTTTTTTTTCTGTTTCCCATTGTGAAGGGGAGACCAGTAAATTAAGAATGTTTGATTCTTTCTCCTATATTTGCTTTCCTTTTGGAACTCTGTTACAAAATAAAGAATTGTGTTTTTGTGGAAGCATTATTGAATAGGAAAATCATTGTTTCAAATTATAGTTTTCTGGCAGTGATTAATGATTAATTAACGAGGCTAACTTTACTAGAAAAACATTATTATACTATTAAGTTTCTACATGGCTTGGCACTGTTATCAGTGCACAGCAACAAAAATATAGAATTCACAATAATCTAGATTTAGAACCAAAAATTGTACTCTTTAAGTTTCAGGTGTCAAAGCTGGGTTCTAAAAGTGTTTTAGAATCTAGAGACTTACAGATATCCTTGCAGATTCTGTAATAACAGCATAAACTTTTGTTCAGTGTTAGATTCTGAAGTGACTGTTAGCCTATTTTGGAGAGTTCTGGTGCATTTAAATTTTTACCCAGTCATTCCGCAGTGATAACAAAGCAATCATAGACTTGAATGAGTTACCAATGGGAAATAGTTGTTATCTGGATGAGTTCCACCGCACCCTTTAAGTATGGCAAAAAAAAAAAATATATATGGTTTGAATCTATCTTTTTAAAACATGGATCAGTTTGAGAAAAAAAATCAATAAAAATGATTAATAGAAAAAAGTATTCTTAGGTTGAAGAGAACTATATTATAATGAAAGAGATTCTTAAACTAACTGTTGAAACAGAATCAAATATTACCTTTCTTTAACAAATGTGGAACTATTTTTAAGGACATGCCTTTGAATGTAAAAGTGTGTCTATATGTTCTAAGAGGCCGTTCACTGTTGTTGGCTTTGCTGGTCTCTGACTTATTTTCTTAGTTGTTTGCTTTCTGTTGGGCTCTTGGACCTGAAGAACATATTGGGATCGATGAATGACATGTATGATTTTTGAGGATGTTAAAAAGAACACTAAACGAATATTGGCATTCTTGTAACTGCCTATGTTGTTTCTTTATTTACTTTCAGTTTGATTAATAAGCTTAAACCTGGTGTCATTAAGAAGATCAATAGACTGTCCACACCAATAGCAGGTTTGGTAAGTAATAAATTATCTTCAAAATTAGACTTGTTTCTGAAATGTAAAAAGATGGGCATAAACACGTTCTCTTATCTGGAGTTATCATAGATATTAGATTCGGGGTCCTTTTTCTCAAGAAAAGTATTTCTAGTGATCTTGTCCTTATATCTTTAGTTCCTCTTTCTGTTTCCATTCTGCCTGGAGGCTTTTATTCTATTTATTTAATTTTTTGTTTGTTTTGCTTTTTGTGCCCTCAAACTGCCTGTATCCCCCTTTTTGGCCCATTTCTTCCACAAATTGCATTTGTTTAGGATCACGGTCTTTCCAAAACTCAGCCCTCCGTATATTGGTTGCTAGTTGACCACAGTTTATGGAAACTGGCCAAAGCTGATAAGTTGTTACATTTCAGGTGCTTCGTGCTTATACATTGCCCTCACTCAGCATGCAGGTTTTGGAGTGTATTTGCAACATACTTAAGACCTGTCAGCTCTTTTGGTTTCCTACCAACATCCTGTGTGATGTTGGGCAAGTCTCTGTCTTCTACTTTGCCTCAGTAATATTTTCCATAAGATGACTATGGATGACTCTCTAGATTCATTCTAGCTTTAAATTGGGAGTTTTGTGTATGAAAAACACCCCATACTGTCATTATATACATTCTCTGCTGTATCAAGACCCTAGAGAGATCAGTAATAAAGTGGGACCATATCTTTGGAAATAAATAATTCATAATTACAAATGATGAGTAATTTTCAAAATGTTAGCAATCCCTAAGAATCAAGGCTGACGATGGGAGTCAGGTAAAAAATTAATTTTACAAAACACTCAAGTTTAAGACAGCTAATAACTGGAATGTAAATAACATATGTTAATATTTTATCTTTGGAATAGTCAAGCTGCTTATGATACATTCAGGAACCTTCTGTTTGGCCATGCATGTGTTTGCAGATGTTAAAAGCATGATGGATTAAAGGTAGCAGTACTAAAATTTCTGGGTTTGCAGCTGGCATGAAGGTGTCATCAGAATTTTGACAGGAATAAGTTGGTGGCAGAGTGTTTATTATTAGAAAATATCTGTCTAGGAGAGAAGGCAAGAAGAGTTTTTACAGTTTTTTCTTTGAAAGATCAGAAAATTACTATTTTCTTTTGAAATATAGAATGCAGTTGACCCTTGAGCAAAGCGAGAGTTAGGAGCACCAACTTCCTGCGCACTTGAAAATCTGTGTGTAACTTCTGACTCCCTCGCAAACTTAACTGCTAATAGCTTACTATTGACCAGAAGCCTTATTATAACATAAATAGTCGATTAACCCGTATTTTGTATGTTATATGTATTATCAATATATACTGCATTGTTACAATAAAGTAAGTTAGATAAAAGAAAATCCTAAGGAGGAGAAAATACATTTACAGTACTGTACTGTATTTATTGAAACCTAAGTTTACGTTGTCTGTTTACAAGTTGAATCATCTGTCTGTCAATACCAACATCAGTATTGTCTCATATGATACAAAACACTATAGCTGTTATAAATATTTCTAACATTAGTCATAAAATTGAAAAGGTGATGTGAAAAAGAAATTCATATTTATTTAAAGGTATAATGATTCATGCATTAATAACAAAGAAACAGCACTATGATTGCTTCATGGTTGCCAAGCCTATACACTAATAAATGAATCATTATATGATTTTTGTGGCATACAGTATTACAGTCATATTTATAATACAGTATTAGAAACATTGTTACATTGAAAAGCCCACTTACCTGTGATGATAGTCTGATATGCAGTTTCTCCAATCATGAGAGAGAGAGAGGCATATTGTACTGTAATGTAATTCCTTGAAAGCGAAGTTATAAAACAGTAAGAAAACTAACAAATAATTTTATATTAAATATCACTCACCTTATGCCTGTGTAAGGATAGTATCTACATATATTTTATGCATTCATGATATATACTAACTTTTTCTTAATTTTTTTGATATTTCTAGGCTACATGGTTCATCTGTGAGTTTTTTCAAATTGTCACAAATCTCCAAAAAATTTTCCAATATATTTCTTGAAAAAATATCTACATATAAATGGACCTGTGCAGTTCAAACCTTTGTTGTTCAAGGGTCAACTGTCTATATATAAAGTTCCAGAGAAGTTGGGCTCAAATATTAATTCCTTCCTTCTTACCAAGTTACATCTATTCTATTTCTGTCATGACTAAGCAGCTGACATGATATTTTTATTGGTCTCAAACTTGGTTGGGCAAAAAACTTCATATATATGCATATATTGCAATGTACATATATGTATGAATTACTTCTAGTAATATAGGAGTCAGAGGTATTATTTAAGGAATAAAGTTAAAGAACTTTTGTTTTTGAAGTCTCCCTAGGAAGAAACATTCAATTTAATAAAATAAGTATGTTTTATATGAAAATAACTTTTACGAAATAACTTCTGTGAAAATTAAAAGTATGAATTGTATTGAAAGTACTCTGTTTTTTTCAGATGGCTTGAGTTATTCTCAGTGTTAATAGGTTGAATTGTGTCCCCCCCTCCTCAAAAAAAAGATACAATACAGGCATACCTCAATTTATTGTGCTTCGCTTTAGTGCACTTTGCAGATATTGCATTTTTTATAAATTGAAGGTTTGTGCAACCCTGCATCGAACAAGTTTTATCAGCGCCATTTTTCTAACAGCATTTTTTCACCCCATGTCTCTGGGTCATATTTGGGTAATTCTTGCAGTATTTCAAACTTTTTCATTATTATTATATTTGTTGTGGTGATCCATGACCAGTGTTCTCTGATGTTACTTCTTTGACTCTCTGAAGGCTCAGATGATGGTTAGTATGTTTTAGCAATACAGTATTTGTTAATTAAGGTATGTGTGTTGCTTTATTAGACATAATGCTACTGCACACTTGCTAGACTACAGTTAGTACAAACATAACTTTTATATGCACTGGGAGACAAAAAAAAATTCATGTGACTTGCTTTATTGCGGTGGTCTGGAACCCAACCCACAATATCTCTGAGGTATGCCTGTATACTGAAGTTCTAAACTGCAGTACCTCAGAATGTGATCTTATTTGGGAATAGGGTTGTCACATGGAGTATGGGAACAGAGGTCATAATGGAGTAGGGTAGGCACCCTAATCTAATATGATTGACATTCTTATAAGAAGATGGCCTCGTGAAGGCAGATACACACAGGAAGAAAGCCATGTGACAACTGAGGATTGGCGTGATGCATCTACAGGCCAAGGAGGAGCAAAGATTGCCAGCAAACCACCAGAAACTGAAAGAGGCAAGGAAGGATTCTTCTACAGGTTTCATGGGAGCATGGCTTTGTGAATACCTTGATTTTGGACTTCTTGTCTCCAGAACTGTGAGACAATAAATCTCTGTTGCTTTAAGCCACTCGGTTTGTGGTACTTTGTTATGGCAGCCCTCGTAAACTAATACAGATAGGTAATGTTTTAGTAATACTTGCCTTTTAAAAAACTTCTTATTTTGAAATATAGATTCAGAGGAAGTTGCAAAAAAGCAGTACAGGGAGGTCCTCTGTGCCTTTCACCCCAGTTTCCCCCATTGTAACATCTCGTATAACTCTGGTACAATATCGAAACCAGGAATTCACACTGGTACATTCAAAGACTTTAATCAGATCCACCAGTTTTACATGTAGTTAATGCTTTTTTGGTAACAAAGAGCAAAGATGCTTTCAAGCTAAGTGAGAGGAAGAGTGCTTTATTGTGAGGATTTTCCAGAGGACTCTCATTAATCTAGTGCTCAGGCATAAACGTGGCAGCTGCGTTCAACATGATTACTTTTTTCTGTCCCATTTCTAACAGGAAATGGCATCCCTTAGTTGCGTTTCCCAAGAGAGGAATCTGAATGGATCAGATTACCTTTTCTTTTTTTTTTTTTTAAATTGGAGTATAGTTGATTTACAATGTTGTGTAATGTGTTAGTTTCAGCTGTACAGCAAAGTGAATCAGTTATACGTACACATATATCCAATCCTTTTCAGATTCTTTTCCCATATAGGTTGTTACAGAATATTGAGTAGATTTCCCTGTGCTATACAGTAGGTCCTTATTAGTTATCTATTTTATATATAGTAGTGTGTATATGATAATCCCAATCTCCTAATTTATCCCTTCCCCCCACATTTCCCCTTTGCTAACCATAAGTTTGATTTCGAGATCTGTGAGTCTGATATTACCTTTTTTTTTTTTCTTAATAGAGATATCTTTTTTTTTTTTTAACAGATGAAGGTTTTGAATTTATTTAATTTATTTATTTATTTATTTATGGCTGTGTTGGGTCTTCATTTCTGTGCGAGGACTTTCTCTAGTTGTGGCAAGTGGGGGCCACTCTTCATCGCGGTGCGCGGGCCTCTCACTATCGCGGCCTCTCTTGTTGCGGAGCACAGGCTCCAGACGCGCAGGCTCAGTAATTGTGGCTCACGGGCCCAGCTGCTCCGCGGCATGTGGGATCTTCCCAGACCAGGGCTCGAACCCGTGTCCCCTGCATTGGCAGGCAGATTCTCAACCACTGCGCCACCAGGGAAGCCCCTGAGATTACCTTTTTCTTTCCAGGCTACAGATCTCATGGGTCAGTAGCCAGCTAGTAGGTGAGTTCCTTAAGGGAGAGAGTGGTCTTGGCTAACTGGGCTGTGGTCAGGAGTATTCATTTCCTTTAGTTTGTTCAGTTCTGGTGTGTGGGTTGAGGTGGTTTCATGAATGAAGTTTGTGTGGGGTAGATACCAAGTTAAGTCAAATACAGCAATAATTACACAATTTCTGTGCAAGGATTTGTTAAGCTATGTGAGCGTAGCGCTCCAAGCCCCCTCTTCCATTCCTCCCTTTTTTTTTTTTTTTTTTTTTTAAATTTTCTCTCATTTTTTTACAATATTTGTATGGTTTTTTTTTTTTAAGGTTTCACTTTATTTATTTATTTATTTATTTATTTATGGCTGTGTTGGGTCTTCGTTTCCGTGTGAGGGCTTTCTCTAGTTGTGGCAAGCGGGGGCCACTCTTCATCGCGGTGCGCGGGCCTCTCACTATCGCGGCCTCTCTTGTTGCGGAGCACAGGCTCCAGACGCGCAGGCTCAGTAGTTGTGGCTCACGGGCCCAGTTGCTCCGCGGCATGTGGGATCTTCCCAGACCAGGGCTCGAACCCGTGTGCCCTGCATTAGCAGGCAGATTCTCAACCACTGCACCACCAGGGAAGCCCCCTCCCTTTTTTACTCTCTTCTTCAGTTATGACTTTTCTCTGTTTCATGTCCACTGCCATGTGTATTTAGCTTTGAAGCCAGGGCTGTGGATTTACCCATGGCAGATGGACCTGTGTGAAACACTTGGAATATCCCCTGAGCAATGACAACACAGAGGGAGATGTTAAGATGATTTAGAAATATATTGAATGCTTTACTTAAAACATTCGTATGATTATATGATTATTTTTTTCTTTAGGAAGGCAGTAATCATGTTCTCATAGATCTTCTAGAGATACAGTTTTCCTTGCTTGATTGAGTTTTGTAAAGAAATACATTTTCCCCATCCTTTAAATTCTCTTTGTTCTTTATAAAGCCGTGCTTAAAAATTCTAACCCAAGAGTTTGAGTCTTCCAAAAAATTAGCTGGTGTTAAACGTGGGTATGTTCAAATCATTGAAACTCAAAACCAAAACTTTGAGAATTAAAAAACTCAACCTCAAAACAAAACCCTGAGAAACAGGCAAGATATTCTGATGGTGAAAAGAGCCGTTGAACCAGAATAATATTTACCATCTGCAGTAGTGTGCATGCGATACAATATGTGTAGAAAACATCAAGGAAGTTACTAACCATAAGACTTATAGTCATCTTGGACCCCTAATGGTTTACTTGTATTTTCTAAAGCAAGGTTTCTCAACCTTGGTACTATTGACATTTTGGGCTGGATAATTCTTTGCTGTGGGAGTCTGTCCTGTGCATTGTAGAATGTTGAGCAGCAGCCCTGGCCTCTACTCAATAGATGCCAGTAGCACTGTGCCCTCCATCCCCCCCTGGTGACAACTAAAAATGTCTCCTGACATTGCCAATAACCCCTATGGCATAAAATCATCCCTGGTTGAGAACCAGAGCTAAAGAATCAAGAAAGTAAACCCTACCCTTTTACATGGGCTAGTTTGCTGACTGACTACAGATTTGATTGTTCTCATGCTTGGCATTTCAATTGTGATTTCCCTTTGAAAAGCAATGGTATCCTAGAAAATTTAGTTTGAATCATTTGTTTGTTTGAATGTTTGTGTCTGTCAGTGGGCTTAGTAGAAAAATCCTTGGTATATCCGGACTTGCATGAAAAATATGGGCTCAATTTGAACATCTTTGCTCTGAAGTGTTATTCTTTCAGATTCCTTTAAGAGTGGAATGTGTAAGCTTGACTACAGAGGCTGGGAAAGTTGTCTCCTCATTCAGGAGTGCTGTAGAATGTAGGAAATGGGCAAAAGATGCCAGCTAGCTTAAGCTGTTAGATGTGTCATTTTCTCCTGCCTTCATAATGGTTATTTTCAGAAATAAGGCAAGTCTATGGGTCTGTTCTTACTGCCATTTTTCAGAAGGTTATTAGTGGTCAGTGTTCTTGTACCTGTGTAAAATTACTTCTGATTCATTCATCTTCACTCACGTATACACTTGGGTGTCAGCAAAGTAGTGCAACCTAGTCTATGCCAAGGTCACTGTTGAAACATCTAGTTGTTCCCTTCCTCTGTAGTAGAAAATTCACCTGAGGAATCAGCTATAAAATTTAAATATTCTGATCCAGGTTTTATCATGCACTTTTCTGGAAACTACTCTTAAGCAATGACTATATTTATCCTATTAAAAAATTTTTTTTAGTAAAATAAGCCCAGGGGTTGGGAGAGGGGAGGTTTGTGAAACGCTGAGTTTGTGAGTTCTTTCTACAAATAAAATCAAAATGTGAGACCTCGAGACAGACTGTTTTCAGGAGAAAAAAACTTTCTTCTGTTTCCTTTCCTTTCTCTTCCAAGTACAAATAATGTAAGAAGTACAAATATAATTACTATTTTCATTCAAGGGTGGTACTTTGCTGGGTAAGAGGCAGGAATGAATTTTGTATGGTTGAAGAGAAAGTACTCAAGGAATATTACAATGTGACTTGCATGGGCAGCCAGTGTGAATATATGCCTTGCTTGAAAGAGTGGTGATTGAGAGATGCTCTGTACTAGGTCAAACCCAATGTGTGTCTCAGCGGGAATATCTCTCTAGTTGGTAATAAGCAAGATGCATTTGTGAAAATATTTGGATGTTAATATATGCAAAACACTGATAACAAGCTGCAGCATGGGAAGAGAGGGGAAAATGGTGTAGAGCTAGTTTAAAATAACCATTTAATGGTAAGATCAGTAGTGTCTATTTTCTGGTCTTGAATTTTATTGCTGACTTTGTAGATTTGTTGAAGGAGATCTTCCACCTAGTAAATTTGGGAGAGGCTTCCACCAAGCAAATTCTTTTTGATTCACTCATCCTTGCCAATTTGATTATTTAGCCAATAAGAGCAGGATTCATACTGAGCTGATTCTGACTGCCCTGCTCCCCATCTTTAGATGGATGGGGGTCAACATGGAGGTCCCTCCCATAACCCTACTCTTGCCTCTACTCTTAGTTTTCATGTTCTTGATTTCCTCACAGTTGATAAATAACAAAGGCTAAATGTTTCTATAAATTACCATTTCTCACCTCTTAACTGTATTAGAATAATTTCATATATGTTGGATCAGACCTTGGAGTTTTGAGTTAAAAGATTTTTTTCTTTACTTTCATTTCCTAATGAGACAGTGAAAGTTAAACTATATCAATACACTTGATTAAAACTGCTCAGTCATGGTCTCATGATTAAAACTCTATTAAAGAAATGTTTTTATTACAAAGGGAAGGTGAACCACTGTTACAAGCTGTGTAACACTAACATTTAAACTATTCTTATTTTACTAGCATGCCAATCTCATTATTTTCTTTGAAAACAAAACACCAATTACACAAATACGGAGTACTTTTTCTTAATAAAGACAGAAGAGTACTATAATGTTACCATTTTTAGTGTACTATTTCACTGGTGTAAGAAATCATAGCATAAAAGTTAACCACTACTAAAAAAAAAATCACTTTGTGCATTTGAAATGACATTTTCCATGGTTGTATTTTAATGTAAATAATTTTTTTCTAATGTATCTTTTATTGGAATTTCTGTGGATCACCATCTGTATTTTGAAATGGTTTGGGGTTATCCAGTAATCAAGTCTGAGGAAACAGACTGATGTGCATTGGATGTCTTCAAGGTAACAAATATTAGATATTAAATATCCAAATGCCTTAACACCTCCATGTATATGGCATATAAATAAGTCAATGATGACTGAGTTATTTATATAAAGTATTTTTAGGAGATCTCCTCAAGTTTCCTTGTCACCCTATTTTTCTCCAACTCTCAACTGAAATTAAGTATCACCAAGAGTAGAAACTTAGAAACAGTGTCAACGTTGAAATTGGTTACAATGCCCTCATAATGATGCAGCACTGTAAATCAGGAAACTCCAGTTTTATTTCTAGCCATAATCTCTTAGTCATGGCGTTGGCACAAGTTTAGGAACACTTCCCTATGGTTCCAAAACTTACTCGTTTTTAAATCTAAGATGAACATTTATGCCCCAACTTTCAGCCTTGAGGGCAACTTTTTTCAAAACGTTAATGAATTAGAATTCCTAAAGCAACACTATGATTAACTTTCAGAGTTAAAAAAAAATTGATTCAGAGTAAGATTATGTCATACACGACAGTTTTATTCAGATACAAAGACACTTTGAACAATCTCTGTTTAGGCATCTTCTTTTTTTTTTTTTTTAATTAATTTATTTATTTTTATATTTATTTTTGGCTGTGTTGGGTCTTCGTTTCTGTGCGAGGGCTTTCTCTAGTTGCGGCAAGCGGGGGCCACTCTTCATCGTGGTGCGCGGGCCTCTCACTATCGCGGCCTCTCTTGTTGCAGAGCACAGGCTCCAGACACGCAGGCTCAGTAGTTGTGGCTCACGGGCCCAGTTGCCCTGCGGCATGTGGGATCTTCCCAGACCAGGGCTCGAACCCATGTCCCCTGCATTGGCAGGCAGATTCTCAACCACTGCGCCACCAGGGAAGCCCAGGCATCTTCTTAATGTAGAAATTGGAAAAGGAAGAGCAGATGACATTAGTATGAAATAGAACCCAGGTGTAAGACTGGTGTCAGGGCATTGGTTACTTGATGGGGTTTAGGCCCATGACTATCCCTCCTTTCCTAAAAATACTGAACACCTACTCCGTGCCAGGTACTGTTCTAAGAACTTGGGACACAACTGCAAGTAAGGCAGAGAAAGTTGCTCCCTAATGGAGCATAGTCAGTAAGTCGATAATAACCTGTCAGGTGCCAATAATTACCATGAAGAATCTAGAATACCTTGTCAATGACCTTAATTATACTGAAAAAATAAAGTGAATGGGTAGAGAATGATTGAGTGCATGTATGAGAAGTATTACAGAGAAGGTGCTCAGGGACATCTTATTTCAGGAGCTGGCATTTGATCAGGGACCTGAATGAAGTGAGGAAGTGGGAAGATATGAGGATGGGTGGGAGTTTTCCAGAGAGAAGGAAAAGAGGGGCGGGGTCAAGGCAGGATCAAACTTGGACCATTAAGGAGGACTCTGCGTCTGGAACTGAGTGAGGCAAAGAGGTAGGCCAGCAAGGTTGTATAGGGCTTTGTGGGCTTTGGTGAGTAGACTGCATTTTACCCTAAGCCGCTGGGGATGAGAAGCCATTGGGGACTTTTGAGAGTAATTTAATTTGTTGTTAGAAATTATTGGTTGTCTGTGATAAAGGATGCACATATTTGTGAATACACTGAAACCCAATGAATTGTACCCTTTGGATGAATTGTATAGTATGTGAGTTAATGTCTCAATAAAACTTAAAAATAAAAAAAAGATCATAGATTGGTGTTTGAAGAGTGGACTGAAGGAAATTGAGAAGCAGAAAAGTCAGTTAAGGAACAGCTTCAGTAATTGTGATGATTAATTTTATGTGTCAACCTGACTATGCTAGGGGGTGTCCAGATATTTGGTCGGACATTATTATATTATCCTAGGTGTGTCTGTGAGGGTGTTTTGGGTGAGATTAACATTTGAATTGGTAGACTGAGTAAAGCAGATTGCCCTTTCTATTGAGAGTGGGCCTCATCTAATCAGTTGAAGGCCTGCCTAGAACCAAAAGTTCAACCCTCCTATGGGTAAGAGGAAGCTACTCTTGCCTCAGTGCATGAGCTAGGACATTGGTCTTTTCCTGCCTTCAGACAGACTTGAACTGAAACATTGGCTCTTCTTGGGTTTCAAGGCTGCTAGCTTTTGAACTTGTAGTTATACCATCCCACGGACTCTCCTGGTTCTCAGGCTCTGTCCATGGACTGGAATTATGCCATCAGCTCTCCTGGGTGTCCAGCTTATAGATAAGCAGATTGTGGGACTTAGCCTCCATAATTGCATGAGCCAATTCCTTATTATAAATCTCTTTATATATGTATCCTTTTGGTTCTGTTTTTGACTAATACAGTAGTTCAGGCAAGAGAATGTGGTGGCAATATTGGGAATGGTGAGAAGTGGTCAGAGTTTCCAAATGTTTTGATGGAAAGAGTGTGTAGGACTTACTTATGGGTTGATAGAGAAGCCAGGGTTTTTGTATTAGTAGTTTATTGACATAATACATATGGAGCAGAGGGTTGGTGGAGGGGAGGGGAGAACCAAGAGACCCTGTGGAGGATGAGACAATGTGCATAAGGTGGCAGATTTGCAAATGTCCAAAAAAGTGGTCAATGTTGATTTTTAGATGTTATTCCCTAACAACATCATGGAAAAGATGATTAAAGGGATGGTTTGTGATTATTTAACAAGAAGGAAAATAATCACTAGAAGCCAGCCTTGTCCACCACAAATAAATGCTCTAAAGCAACAGATCACTGGGCTGGTCCCATGGAGAGTCCAGGAGACCTACTAGAGGTCATGAAATGGCCCACAATGGATTTTGCTTGACTTACACAGGTTTTGTTTGTCTTAAAAATTTAAATCAACATTTGCATACCCTCATATTTTAGATAAAATCTTCATCCCTAGCTTTGCAGTGAATCTGGTAACAGCAGGCCTGTATTCCCCCAAGGCAACCATTATATGGGGTGTCCCATAGACAGGATGGGAGCCTCTGGTTTCTTTGTTCTCTTTTGTCATCTCTTTGACATTATGCCCATTTTATTCATTTGTATTTGATTTATTCATATGACCATCCTTGGCCTTTTAGGCATCTGTCTTAATTCCTGTAATGTGTCTGTTGTTGTAGCCTTGGTATTGTTGAGATGGAAAAGCGGACCAGATAATAATGTCTGTAGGCGAAATCTTAAATAATTGAGAAAAAATACTCAGTTTTAAGGACCTGAATGTAAATCCATGTAAACTTGGACAGAGGTTTCTGGCAGTTTGCCTTAGGGCTTGTACTTGCCCTATTTTTATTTTTTTTAAAAAAAAGGTGGGATGAAAACATGGGAAATTTACTTAGTCTAGTTTATAGATGTTGGAGCAATAACACATAGCTCATGTACTGGATATCAAAAACTGAAACTAAAAACGATCCGAATGGGCCTCAGTCTCCAAAAGGGTATTCATCAGGAATATATTTCCACTGTATTCTATTGAAAAAAATCAATCACATGAATTCTGTGATTTTATATTAGCTACAAATGGAATCATGCATTTTATGCCTTTTTCTGTGATACCTTACTAATAGGATCACATGACTTTCAATTCAGATTCTTTATATCCACCTTATTTTTATTCTAAATTTGACTAGCTTCCTGGTCTGTTAAAACTAACAGGTCTTCTTCCTATGAACTGTGATGTCAGTTCATAGGAGGTGACTACGCCACTGTACGTGATCTCAGCTGACAGTATAATATAGATGCCACAATACAAAGTACCTGTGGTCTGCAACAAGAGAAGTTGGGTAAATTCTCTCCATTTACTGATCACTTACTATATGCTAGAAACTGTGCCAATCACATATCTGTTTCCTCACTCCATCCTCACAATCACTCCATTATCCTCATTTTACAAGATGACCATTATTAATGACCTTTACAGTGATGGTTTTTTGTGATAATTAACCACACTTGGGGTCCTGTCTTGAGTTACAGATGCTTCACTCTGAGAAGGGAATAGCACACAGGAACCTGTTTTTAAGGAGGCTTGGTAGCTGTAGGCAGAACAGCTCCCAAAGATGTTCACACTCTAGCCCATTGAACCTGTGAATATGTTGCAAGGCAAGGGGGGCTTAGGTTGCAGGTGGAATTAGGGTTGCAGGAGAGGAGCCTGGATTAGCCAGGGGGCCCCAGTATAATCACAAGGGTCCTGATAAGTGGAAGAGGGAGCGAGAACCAGATAGATGGAAGTGGAACAGAGACTCAGCCCGATGCTGCTGGTTTTGAAGATGGAGCGAAGGGAGCCTCGGGAAGGAAAAGAAAATCGATTTTCTTCCAGAGCCTCCAGAAGGAATGCAGCCCTGCCGACACCTTCATTTTAGCCCAATGAGACTGATTTTGAACTTCTAACCTCCAGAACTGTAAAATCATAAACTTATCTTGTGTTAAGCCACTAAACTGTAATTTGTTACAGCAGCAATGGGAAATTAATACAGTGGTTAAGAGCATGCACTTGAGTTGAACTGCTTGGTTTGAATCCTAGCTTCACTACTTACTGGGTGACCTTAGGCAAGTCACATACCTCTTAGGCCTCAGTTTCACCGTGTGTAAAATGGGAACAGTTAGACTTTGTAAGCTTCTTTTCATGGGAAGTTGAGATTATTGGGAAAATTAGCTATTCTATGGAGAACCAGTTGGGATAATAAGAGAATGGAAAAATGTCACATGAGGGACCAGAGATGTTGAGGAAACCAGGGATATTTAAAGAGAAGATGTGAGGTGGGGGGAACACATGGAGTGTATGAAGTAGGAAAGCTCAGGGGCTCTCCTGTGGGAGAAAGATGAGATTCATTTTGCATTAAGTAGACAGGGTTAGGATCAATATTTTATAATTACAGTGAGAAGTCTTTGGGCTTTTTTGACATAGAAATGACTAAAAGTGAGTCGGCCTCATAAAGCAAGGAGTTCCTGGGGTTGGAAAGACTTAAAAAAGGGCTGATGATCCAGACATATCACCTGTAAAAGAGTCTCTGAAGGGGGTGGGGCGGGGGCACTGAAGGAACACGAATTCCCAGCCATCTCCAAAGTTTTACTGTGTAGTTTTCCTTCATTAAACATGCTTTATTGATTCATAAAACATGCATTTTAGCATCATTATGACACGTTGATCTAAGCAATTACTTGTTTCACTTTGGAACATACAACATGGATAATTTGAGGACAGAACTTTGTTTTCTTTTCTTCCCATTTTGTCCCGTCCCCCCACCTCTGGCAACCAACCAACCTGTTCTCTGGCAGAACTTCTTAAGAATCTATGTCGGCACCTTTTTTATTTTATTTTATTTTTTAACAGAGTAGGTAAGTTTTAGAATTACTTCATTTTTGATGTAAAGTTTAATAGAAATAATATGCAAGACCATACCTTACTTAATGCTGCAGTTTGACAAAGGCTGTTATGGCTCCTGTGTAGTTAATTGTAACCCGAGTTGCTTAAGCATTTCAATAACTAGCCTTTTGTTGTTGTTGTTGTTTTTAACATCTTTATTAGAGTATAATTACTTTACAATGTTGTGTTAGTTTCTGCTGTATCACAAAGTGAATCAGCTATACGTATATATATATCCCCATATCTCCTCCCTCTCACGTCTCCCTCCCACCCTCCCTATCCCACCCCTCTAGGTGGTCACAAAGCACCGAGCTGATCTCCCTGTGCTATGCGGCTGCTTCCCACTAGCTATCGGTTTTACATTTGGTAGTGTATGTGTGTCCATGCTACTCTCTCACTTTGTCCTGGAGTGAGGTGGATGGACCTAGAGTCTGTCATACAGAGTGAAGTAAGTCAGAAAGAGAAAAATGAATACCGTATGCTAACACATATATATGGAATCTAAAAAAAAAAAAAAAAAAGGTTCTGAAGAACCTAGGGGCAGGACAGGAAGACGGACGCAGGTGTAGAGAATAACTAGCCTTTTACCGGAGCGCTCAGCCCTCCATCCCTCTGACCTGCTGCTGCCCTAACCTGCCAGCTCTCAGTCTGTCTCTCTTGGTCTGGTTTTGCTCCTAGCTCCGCTAGACAGTGCTGGGGTAAAATCAAACCACCAAGCTGCTGGCACAGTTATCATGTATAAGCCCCGGGCCCTCCGTGTCACCTGGCGATTCCTTTTAAGCATTTCTGGTTGGGTCCTATTTTCACATGTGACAAAACTTTACTGCTCTCCTTGTCCTCAATTCCTTTCTTACCGGCAAGTGACCAAGCCTTTTTCTTTGTAGAGAAATAAGGACCCAAGGACAACTTAAAGACTAGCTGCTTATTTTCTTCACAAATAAGGATGGAAGTCGAATCTCTGTGTTTACCTACATATTAGAGTCATAGATTGTAGGTGTGCTAACTTCACAGCTTACATTTATTAACTAAGCCATAAAATAGAGGATGAATTTTCCAAAACAATTAAAAAGAGCTAGGGCTAGCTGATCAACATTGTGACTAAACTGCTTTCTTAATGGAAACGGTATACTTAAAAGGCAAATTTGGATATATTGTCATTGCTGCTTGGGAGTTGCTTTAAAATAATTTTGAATGACCACAATTAGTGTATCATAAGAATGCAATTCAATTCACTTTTGGTGATGGTCTAATGTGAGCTCTATAATGCCTAGGTGTTTCGTGTTTACGCTAATGAGAAACACTGCTTTAGATCATATTTGGAAAGAGTGTCCTTATTTTGTTATTTGCCAGAGAACTTGTCTACAAAGACTAATCACCTGGAGGAGTATCTTAGGATGTGCATTCCGATTCAGTAGGTCTGGGGTGGAGCTACAGCTTCTGCATTTCTGACAGTTCCCAGGTGATGCCGGTGCTGATGGTGTGTGGACCACACGTTGAGCAGCAAGAGGCTAGGTCAGCTGTTCTCCAGTTCGATCCCCATCAGCATTGCCTGAGCGGCAATTCTGCGTGCCCCTTTGGTCACTCTGATGTGGCTGACAGGACACTGTCACTCTAAAGCATGGACTTCGTTTCTCCACCTCCAGCAGTGCTTACACCCTCTTGCTTGCTGTCACGTACCTGCTAACTTCCTGGCACTGTCAATTCCAGAGGCAGAGGAAGTAGGGGCTTTGGTGCCATGTCATTAATAGAAAAGGAGTTGAGGTCACCAAGCCTCGTGGCCTTAGGATAAATTGACCGGCACCATCCTGTCCTCACGTTCAGAGGAACTGGATAACAGGCTCTTTTGAAAATGGAAGAATCTGGCTTAAAGTAGGCATAGAGCTGTACTGGGAGAAAAGGTCAGACTGAGCATGGGAAGATCGCTTGGTTCATTGATGGGAAACACTGCCAAGTGATGCCATTCTGGGAGCTTTGGTTTAAGATGTTGCTGGTATGGCCCTCAGGTCACAGGCCTGAGCACAGCTTCACTCTTCTTTAGAATTAGTTAGGATTTTGATCTTATTCAGGGATTCTGTAGTAAATCTCTTTATTAGTCTTGTCTTTATTTAAAGAACCCATTTTTGTTTATGACAGCTCTTGACCCTGTACACTCAGGAAGTTTCTGCAGAAGTGGGTCTAACTGGTTTGATCTTATGAGCAGACAGTTCCCCATCTGTTGTGGCATTAAGGTTTCTTGACACAAAGTATTCCCTCTACATGTTGGAAGTCATCACACTTGAAATTTTATCATTAAAGATACTTAAATAAGAAAAGGTCCTCTAAGTAAGAATGAAAGTGGCTTTGGGCAGGGTGAGAGCCTAGAGAGATGGAGTATATACTTTAATGAGGATTTAGACTTTGTGTAACAAAATGATTCAGCATGTAAGAGAAAATAGTTTGTTGACAGTAATGCAACAACACATCAGTGTATACATACATGTCAATCCCAATCTCCCAATTCATCACACCACGACCACCACCCCCCTCTGCTTTCCGCCCTTGGTGTCCATATGTTTGTTTCTCTACATCTGTGTCTCAATTTCTGCCCTGCAAACCAGTTCATCTGTACGATTTTTCTAGGTTCCACATATATGTGTTAATATACGATATTTCTCTTTCTCTTTCTGACTTACTTCACTCTGTATGACAGTCTCTAGATCCATCCATGTCTCAACAAATGACCCAATTCCGTTCCTTTTTATCACTGAGTAATATTCCATTGTATATATGTACCACATCTTCTTTATCCATTCGTCTGTCGATGGGCATTTAGGTTGCTTCCATGACCTGGCTATTGTAAATAGTGCTGCAATGAACACTGGGATGCATGTGTCTTTTTGAATTATGGTTTTCTCTGGGTATATGCCCAGTAGTGGGATTGCTGGATCATATGGTAATTCTACTTTTAGTTTTTTAAGGAACTCCATACTGTTCTCCATAGTGGCTGTATCAATTTACATTCCCACCAACAGTGCAAGAGGGTTCCCTTTTCTCCACAGCGTCTCCAGCATTTGTTGTTTGTAGATTTTCTAATGATGCCCATTCTAACTGGTGAGAGGTGATACCTCATTGTAGTTTTGATTTGCATTTCTCTAATAATTAGTGATGTTGAGCATCTTTTCATGTGCTTCTTGGCCATCTGTATGTCTTCTTTGGAGAAATGTCTATTTAGGTCTTCTGCCCATTTTTGGATTGGGTTGTTTGTTTTTTTAATATTGAGCTGCATGAGTTGTTTATATATTTTGGAGAGTAATCCTTTGTCCGTTGATTCGTTTGCAAATATTTTCTCCCATTCTGAGGGCTGTCTTTTCGTCTTGTTTATGGTTTCCTTTGCTGTGCAAAAGCTTTGAGGTTTCATTAGGTCCCATTTGTTTATTTTTGTTTTTATTTCCATTACTCTAGGAGGTGGATCAAAAAAGATCTTGCTGTGATTTATGTCAAAGAGTGTTCTTCCTATGTTTTCCTCTAATAGTTTTATAGTGTCTGGTCTTACATTTAGGTCTCTAATCCATTTTGAGTTTATTTTTGTGTATGGTGTTAGGGAGTGTTCTAATTTCATTCTTTTACATGTAGCTGTCCAGTTTTCCCAGCACCACTTATTGAAGAGACTGTCTTTTCTCCATTGTATATCTTTGCCTCCTTTGTCATAGATTAGCTGACCATAGGTGCGTGGGTTTATCTCTGGGCTTTCTATCCTGTTCCATTGATCTATATTTCTGTTTTAGTGCCAGTACCATATTGTCTTGATTACTGTAGCTTTGTAATATAGTCTGAAGTCAGCGAGTCTGATTGCTCCAGCTCCACTTTTTTCCCTCAAGACTGCATTGGCTATTCAGGGTCTTTTGTGTCTCATACAAATTTTAAGATTTTTTGTTCTAGTTTCGTAAAAAATGCCATTGGTAATTTGATAGGGATTGCATTGAATCTGTAGATTGCTTTGGGTAGTATAGTCATTTTCACAATATTGATTCTTCCAATCCAAGAACATGGTTTATCTCTCCATCTGTTGGTATCATCTTTAATTTCTTTCATCAGTGTCTTATAGTTTTCTGCATACAAGTCTTTTGTCTCCCTAGGTAAATTTATTCCTAGGTATTTTATTCTTTTTGTTGCAATGGTAAATGGGAGTGTTTCCTTAATTTCTCTTTCAGATTTTTCATCATTAGCATATAGGAATGCAAGAGATTTCTGTGCATTAATTTTGTATCCTGCAACTTTACCAAATTCATTGATTAGCTCTAGTAGTTTTCTGGTGGCATTTTTAGGATTCTGTATGTATAGTATCATGTCATCTGCAAACAGTGACAGTTTTACTTCTTTTCCAATGTGTATTCTTTTAATTCTTTTTCTTCTCTGATTGCCATGGCTAGGACTTCCAAAACTATGTTGAATAATAGTGGTGAGAGTGGACATTCTTGTCTTGTTCCTGATCTTAGAGGAAATGCTTTCAGTTTTTCACCATTGAGAATGATGTTTGCTGTGGGTTTGTTGTATATGGCCTTTATTATGTTGAGGTAGGTTCCCTCTATGCCCACTTTCTGGAGAGTTTTTATCATAAATGGGTGTTGAATTTTGTCAAAAGCTTTTTCTGCATCTATTGAGATGATCATATGGTTTTTCTTCTTCAGTTTTTTAATATGGTGTATCACATTGATTGATTTGCATATATTGAAGAATCCTTGCATCCCTGGGATAAATCCCACTTGATCATGATGAATGATCCTTTTAATGTGTTGTTGGATTCTGTTTGCTAGTATTTTGTTGAGGATTTTTGCATCTATATTCATCAGTGATATTGGTCTGTAATTTTCCTTTTTTGTAGTATCTTTGTCTGGTTTTGGTATCAGGGTGATGGTGGCCTCATAGAATGAGTTTGGGAGTGTTCCTTCCTCCGCAATTTTTGGGAAGAGTTTGAGAAGGATGGGTGTTAGCTCTTCTCTAAATGTTTGATAGAATTCACCTGTGAAGCCATCTGGTCCTGGACTTTCGTTTGTTGGAAGATTTTTAATCACAGTTTCAATTTCATTACTTGTGGTTGGTCTGTTCATATTTTCTGTTTCTTCCTGGTTCAGTCTTGGAAGGTTATACCTTTCTAAGAATTTGTCCATTTCTTCCAGGTTGTCCATTTTATTGGCATAGAGTTGCTTGTAGTAGTCTCTTAGGATGCTTTGTATTTCTGCGGTGTCTGTTGTAACTTCTTTTTAATTTTTAATTTTATTGATAATTTTATGGATTTGAGTCCTCTCCCTCTTTTTCTTGATGAGTCTGGCTAATGGCTTATCAATTTCGTTTATCTTCTCAAAGAACCAGCGTTTAGTTTTATTGATCTTTGCTATTGTTTTCTTTGTTTCTATTTCATTTATTTCTGCTCTGATCTTTATGATTTCTTTCCTTCTGCTAACTTTGGGTTTTGTTTGTTCTTCTTTCTCTAGTTCCTTTAGGTGTAAGGTTAGATTGTTTATTTGAGAGTTTTCTTGTTTCTTGAGGTAGGATTGTATTGCTATAAACTTCCCTCTTAGAACTGCTTTTGCTACATCCCATAGGTTTTGCATCGTCGTGTTTTCATTGTCATTTGTCTCTCGGTATTTTTTGATTTCCTCTTTGATTTCTTCAGTGATCTCTTCGTTATTTAGTAACGTATTGTTTAGCCTCCAATGTGTTTGTGTTTTATACATTTTTTTCCCTGTAATTGATTTCTAATCTCATAGCATTGTGGTCAGAAAAGATGCTTGATATGATTTCAATTTTCTTAAATTTACTGAGGCTTGATTTGTGACCCAAGATGTGATCTATCCTGGAGAATGTTCTGTGCGCACTTGAGAAGAAAGTGTAATCTGCTGTTTTTGGATGGAATGTTCTATAAATATCAATTAAATCTATCTGGTCTATTGTGTCATTTAAAGCTTCTGTTTCCTTATTTATTTTCATTTTGGATGATCTGTCCATTGGTATAAGTGAGGTGTTAAAGTCTCCCACTATTACTGTGTTACTGTCGATTTCCCCTTTTATAGCTGTTAGCAGTTGCCTTATGTATTGAGGTGCTCCTATGTTGGGTGCGTATATATTTATAATTGTTATATCTTCTTCTTGGATTGATCCCTTGATCATTATGTAGTGTCCTTCCTTGTCTCTTGTAACATTCTTTATTTTAAAGTCTATTTTATCTGATATGAGTATTGCTACTGCAGCTTTCTTTTGATTTCCATTTGCATGGAATATCTTTTTCTATCCCCTCACTTTCAGTCTGTATGTGTCCCTAGGTCTGAAGTGGGTCTCTTGTAGACAGCATGTATATGGGTCTTGTTTTTGTATGCATTCAGCAAGCCTGTGTCTTTTGGTTGTAGCATTTAATCCATTCACGTTTAAGGTAATTATTGATATGTATGTTCCTATGACCACTTTCTTAATTGTTTTGGGTTTGTTTTTATAGGCCCTTTTTTTCTCTTGTGTTTCCGACTTAGAGAAGTTCCTTTAGCATTTGTTGTAGAGCTGGTTTGGTGGTGCTGAATTGTCTTAGCTTTTGCTTGTCTGTAAAGCTTTTGATTTCTCCATCGAATCTGAATGAGATCCTTGCCGGGTAGAGTAATCTTGGTTGTAGGTTCTTCCCTTTCATCACTTTAAGTATATCATGCCACTCCCGTCTGGCTTGTAGAGTTTCTGCTGAGAAATCAGCTGTTAGCCTTATGGGAGTTCCCTTGTATGTTATTTGTCATTTTTCCCTTGCTGCTTTCAATAATTTTTCCTGGTCTTTAATTTTTGCCAGTTTGATTACTGTGTGTCTTGGCGTGTTTCTCCTTGGGTTTGTCCTGTATGGGGCTCTCTGTGCTTCCTGGACTTGGGTGGCTATTTCCTTTCCCATGTTAGGGAAGTTTTCGACTATAATCTCTTCAGATATTTTCGCAGGTCCTTCCTCTCTCTCTTCTCCTTCTGGGACCCCTATAATGCGAATGTTGTTGCGTTTAATGTTGTCCCAGAGGTCTCTTAGGCTGTCTTCATTTCTTCTCATTCTTTTTTCTTTATTCTGTTCAGCAGCAGTGAATTCCACCATTCTGTCTTCCAGGTCACTTATCTGTTCTTCTGCCTCAGTTATTCTGCTATTGATTCCTTCTAGTGTAGTTTTCATTTCAGTTATTGTATTGTTCATCTCTGTTTGTTTGTTCTTTATTTCTTCTAGGTCTTCGTTAAACATTTCTTGCATCTTCTCGATCTTTGCCTCCATTCTTTTTCCAAGGTCCTGGATCATCTTCACTATCATTATTCTGAATTCTTTTTCTGGAAGGTTGCCTATCTCCACTTCATTTAGTTGTTTTTCTGGGGTTTTATCTTGTTCCTTCATCTGGTACATAGCCCTCTGCCTTTTCATCTTGTCTGTCTTTCTGTGAATGTGGTTTTTGTTCCACAGGCTGCAGGATTGTAGTTCTTCTTGCTTCTTCTGTCTGCCCTCTGGTGGATGAGGCTATCTAAGAGGCTTGTGCAAGTTTCCTGATTAGAGGGACTGGTGGTGGGTAGAGCTGGCTGTTGCTCTGGTGGGCAGAGCTCAGTAAAACTTTAATCCTCTTGACTGCTGATGGGTGGGGCTGGGGTCCCTCCCTGTTGGTTGTTTGATATGAGGTGACCTAACACTGGAGCCTGCAGGCTCTTTGGTGGGGCCAATGGCATACTCTGGGAGGGCTCACGCCAATGAGTCCCTCCAGAACTTCTGCCACCAGTGTCCCCCTCCCCATGGTGAGCCACAGCCACCCCCTGCCTCTGCAGGAAGTCCTCCAACACCAGCAGGTAGGTCTGGTTCAGTCTCCCCTGGGTTTGCTGCTCCTTCCCCTGGGTCCCGATGCACACACTACTTTGTGTGTGCCCTCCAAGAGTGGAGTGTCTGTTTCCTCCAGTCCTGTCAAAGTCCCGCAATCAAATCCCACTAGCTTTCAAAGTCTGATTCTCTAGGAATTCCTCCTCCCGTTGCCAGACCCCCAGGTTCAGAAGCCTGACGTGGGGCTCAGAACCTTCACTCCAGTGGGTGGACTTCTGTGGTATAAGTGTTCTCCAGTCTGTGAGTCACCCACCGAGCAGTTACGGGATTTGATTTTATTGTGATTGCGCCCCTCCTACTGTCTCATTGTGGCTTCTCCTTTATCTTTGGATGTGGGGTATCTTTTTTGGTGAGTTCCAGTGTCTTCCTGTCGATGATTGTCCAGCAGCTAGTTGTGATTCTGGTGTTCTCGCAAGAGGGAGTGAGAGCACGTCCTTCTACTCCACCATCTTGGTTCAGGCTCTGTGTTCTTTATTGTACACGTATTGTAGCCAGCTTCTAAAGTGGTCCCAGTGATTCTCACGTGATAGTCACTCCCTTATACCTATAAATTATACCTAATTAACTAGATGCTCTAGCTGAAATGATTTCCAGGTGGAGTGTTAATGTGCTGCCTGCCGTCCTCTTGCTGATTATAGTAAAATGTGAAAGGTAAAGTGACAGGTAGAACAGTAAACACAAGGGGTCACAGGAATTGCTGGTTTTGGGAATTATCAGTCTCTTTATGTTAATAAATGATGAATTTTTTTCAGAAAAACATCAAGAGAATTGAGAAATGGGGTTTTGGGCAGAGATCAAATTCAGAGCGATGGTGGGAAAACAAGATGGTCTAAAGATGAAGCTGAGGGTGTGGCTGTAAAATCGCTTAAGATCTTAGAAAGATACAAAGTGGTGCCTTGGATATCTGTCCAGTCTAGCAGTAGGGCTTCTAAGAAGCTTAAGGGTGGTGTCCCTCAGTCATCTCTGCAGATGAAGAGAAGGACTTGTCTTGAAGGAATTTGTGGTTGTGGCTTTTGTCTAAGGGAGTGAAGTCCAATAAGATTCACAGAAGACATATGGTATTTTTGAGGGAATTGTATTTGCAGAAACTGAGGGAATCATATTTGCAGAAACTTTGTAAACTTAGACTGAAAGGGACAGAGGATTACAAAATAAAAAGACCTTTAGTCCTCCAAACTTCTACAGCCAGGAAGCAGACTGAGAAAGCTACACATCTGCAAACACAAGCTACTTTCCAAGGAAATGGAAAGATAATTTTTAAGGTGGAACCAAGTGTCCAGAGAGTGAAGCAGAAAACCATGAAGGAAGTGTTCCCTGGCCTTGAATCCTAATGAAGGACCTGCCAACCTATGCTTTGCAGAACTTCAGAATTTCTGTGGATCAGTGACCTTTCATTTCTGCACACATTGATCTGGAATGTGTCTATTGGTTACCCTACAGCTGTCCCACCATTGTATGTTGGGTGTATGGGGCAGGTAACTTGTTGCTTTAGTTCACTGGCATTCAAGTTGAGAGAACTATTCAAGGGCTGTTTTTAAGGCACTACATCTGAGGAGCTTCCTGCTCCTCAGATTGAATGCCTCCCATTGAGCTGTTCAACTTGTGACTTAAGTTCCTTTAATCTTTGACCTCTATTCAAAATGAATAAAATGAATCCTGGATTGCAGGTTTCAGCTAGGTAGTTCACGCTGCCTTTTACGGATAGTGTGTACACAAGACTAACATCCTACCACTACAAACTGGTTTTTTTTAAATGTCCCTGAGTTCCCTAACAGCACTGCTTTTCTCTGCCATACATTTGCTTCCCCTTTCCCTAAGTCCTCTCACTCGCCAAGAACCCAAACTGTTGAATTTAGCCTCTTCACCTTCCTTCATTTCCCTTTCGATCATTCCCTCCCACTTTGCCATCGCAGCCTGCCTTTTCTCCCTGTGGAGATGAGCTTCCCAGCATGGCAAAAGGGTAACTGCCTCTCTCCACGTGGCAGAGAGGACCCTCACAGCCACCTGTTAGGGAGTGAGGTGAGGTTTCAGGGGGCCTGAGAGGCTCAGCCCTCAGATGTGGCGTTGCCAGCAGGTGTGAGCAGACCAGCCTATGCTGGCGTGTGAGGAGGCCATTCTCTTGCCTGAGAACCTAACAAAGTGAAGGTGAAGTAGTCGCATGGCATCTGCACAAGCTCAGCCCCATAAAGGGTTTTCTTTTTTGAAGCGGAGTAAAGATAGAAGCTCCAGCCAATTCTGCTCACCCAATGTGTCTCTACTGTTGTCAGTGCAGGTGCAGCTGTTTACGTGAATGAAAAGCCTTGGTCTGTGAATGGAGGATTTGGGTTTTGAAATTAGATAGGAGGGCAACCTAGATTCTCATGCTGTGGAGGCACTTCCTGAGGCAGGTGCAGGGCGTGAGTAACGACCACACCTCAACTCTGAGGTTCAGCCAATGATCACTGGGCTTCTCCTGGGTCCTATAATGTGGTTTCCCTGTCTGTCCAGAGCCGGCTCAGCAACCAAACCCAGATTCCAGGTGTGGTATTCCACAGTCGTTCTGTAATTTGTAATCATAGAAACAGAACGTTCCTCCTCTTCTTTCTTCCCTGCCAACAGTTTCTGGGTGGGTGAATGTCAGTAGCTGGAGTTATTTTTAAAGAGGAGAGGTGAGGCTTGTCGCGCAAAGCTGGGAAGAGGGCGTTTGTTTGCAGAGCAGAGCTGACATCCAAGTGTAGATTACTGCTCAGTGGCCAGGCACTTGTCCTGTAACAGGTAATGTTTAACGTGCCAGTCACAAAGATCACAGGAACAGCATATGCCTGGCGTAAGAGAGCACTGCCGTTTATGCTTTGGAAAACTGAAAGGCTATACATGCGCATGTATTAATATTTTTTTTTTTACATACATGAGTGGCTTGGTCTTGCTTCCTCCTTTTTGCTGGCTGTAATTGGACTTTGAAGCTTGGAAGTTATATCATAAAAATTGGTAACCTTTGTCTGAGAGAGAGCTCGGCTAAGCAATCACTTTCCACTTCTTTTCACAGGATAATATAAACGTTTTTTTGAAAGCTTGTGAACAGATTGGATTGAAAGAAGCCCAGCTTTTCCATCCTGGGGATCTACAGGATTTATCAAATCGAGTCACTGTCAAGTAAGTTTCACTGGTTTGTTACATGTTGTTTTAAACTTAGGGCTTGTAGCTTAAGTGTAAATAATTCCTGAGAGCTCTGATTACAGAAAAATCGTCCCTCTGTCTTCCTCTATTTGCATTCCAAAACAGACCATTTAAGAAATAGCTTAGGGATTGTGAGTGTGAAGCTGTCTGTAACTGAGACCATGATATGTTATTATTTTAAATTCCTGTATTAGCCAAAATGGTGGTTTATATTTTAATGCTTGTCCAACATCATAGTGTTTAGTTGCTAATGGTGAGGACGCTCATTATATTTATAAAGAAAATGGAGAAGGTTATATTTTAGCTTACAGAGTAAAAATTATTTGAAATTAAGACATGATTGCTAACATAAAAATGAGAGTGGGACAGTGATAAAAGAGACTTAATATTTGGAAAGCAGCAGTGCTTGGGACCAACATGTACCGCTAATGACTTTTGTCAACTGGCTGATTTCTAAAAATGAACTGTTTTTCACTCTTTTAATAGTATGGATGAGAAAGTGAAAGTGGGGAGGGGGTGTGAAAACATGCGCGCAGGTGTTTGTGTTGTGTTTTAGATGGAAAATGCCGTTTGTGTTTGAGTATATGGTTTCAGGAAATCTGGTTTTAAACTCTTATAAGATTTTTCTCTTATAAATCTAAATTTGCTTTCAGTGAATCAGAATAAACTCATGTTACCAGATCAATGTGACAGGAAAATAATTTTATAATAATGACTTCCTCCTTATCATGGCTCTTAAACATAATTAGCATTTTTCCACTGGAAAAAAATAAACACCTTATTCTATCTATAGAAATAATAGAAATGAAAAAATTAGCTTTTACCAATTCAAAGACTAAGTTTGAAGAGTTAATATCCCTGTTGTAATAGCTTTAAAGTTATTAAAAAATGACTGTAAAATCTTAAATATGGCCAAGATTTTTTTCTAAAGAAGAATAACCCTGTCTATAAATATTTTTTATAGTAGTCATTGTCTTTAGCCATATAACCTAAAAACCTGGGTAGGATTAATCTTTTAAAAGCAATGATATTTTTAAATGAACAAGCCATTTCATATCTATATGCTTCTAGTTCTGTTGTACAAGCATTTCTAAACGACACAGCAGTGATATGTGCATAGCAGGGATGGGTCTGCCACCATTTCTGATTAATTGGAAGCTTGTTGATAGATCCTAAGTTTCATCACCAAAATGGCATGTTTACTTCTGCAGTATTCGAGGTCATGTTTAATTTCCATGAAAAATAACTATGGATGAATTTATTTTTCCTAATCAGCATTCTCTCATATGACCTATCTGATGGGCAAAGAAATTTTTAACTTTCAAAGTGTTTTTCTTCAGTTGTTGCTGTCTATTAAGAAGAAATGTCTTTTCCCCTTAAAATCATACTGTTTTGAAACTCTGTAGCCGATGTTCGAGGAGGCTGTGAACTTAGTAAAACATGTTTGTTGGCTTCTAATTCCAAGAGTGCCCTGAGTGAAACTTGCCTGGAGCCTGTTTCACGAGACGCTGGGTCTAAAGTGTTCAGGAAAAATCAGTATCTGGGCTCAGCCTTCAATGAAATTAAGTTAGTGACAAACTGAAACCGGGAGGTCACGTAGTTACAGCCGTAGTAGGAAGTATGCAGAACAACTTGTTTCAGTGGAAACCACAAGTCCATAAAAGCAAGGTGTGTCTAAGTAGTCCTAGTGAGAACATCTGCATGAGGACCTCGACTCTCTTAATTAAGAGCATCGCCCCGACAGTTCCGTCTTGTTGGACCAAAGAGCACAGGGGTCGATCGTGTGGCTGCTACAAAGGAAGTGCAGGGTGGAGAGTGAGAAAGCTGGCAAACGGCTTCTTTAAACGGTTGGCCAGAGCTCTTCTGCCCTGAGATAGCATTTTTTAAAAAAATTATTTATTTATTTATTTATTTTTGGCTGCGTTAGGTGTTCATTGCTGCACGCAGGCTTTCTCTAGTTGCGGCGAGCAGGGGCTACTCTGTTGCAGTGCGCGGGCTTCTCATTGCGGTGGCTTCTCTTGTCGTGGAGCATGGGCTGTAGAGCGCAGGCTCAGCAGTTGTGGCGCACGGGCTTAGTTGCTCCGCGGCATGTGGGATCTTCCCAGACCAGGGCTCGAACCCGTGTCCCCTGCATTGGTGGGCGGATTCTTAACCGCTGCGCCACCAGGGAAGCCCTGAGATAGCATTTTTATAGAAGGAAGGGAAAATGTGAAGGAAGGCAAATAATTCCTTACGAAATAGTAATGCATTTCTCTTTAGTTTCAGTTCTTATGCAATGTGGAGGCTTCTGTAGGTCAAAGGTCTTGTCCTATATTTATTGTAGATTAAAGGCCTTGGTGTTGGTTAGACTGGTGGTTCTCAACTGGGGGCATTTGGCAACGTCTGGAGGTACTTCTGGCTGTTATAGCTGGGATGGGGGTGCTACTGCCATCTTGGGGGTCAGGGATGCTGCTAAATACCCTTCAGTTCAAAAGAGTATTTAGCGGCTCCATAACAAACAATTTCTGATCGCAAATATCAGTGGTGCTGAGGTCGAGAGGCCCTGACTTCAAATTTTTAGATTTCCGCTCTGCCAGCAAGATAATCGTGTGGAAGGGAGGATACTGACATAAACTTTCAGCTGAAATGTGACTTTTTACTTACTAATATAGTAACATAATTTCTGTGTTAGTATGTTTGTTCATTTTACGGAAAGGCTCACTGTATTTGGAGCGTGCAGTAAGGTGTGAGTACTTGGGCATTATCTTGCCCATCCCTATACATTAAAATTAGCAGAAGTGTGGCAAACTATTTATTATTTTAAATGCTCTATCAAAATTCAACCCCTAAGATACTGCATTAACAGTTCACAGACCTGTTGTTGGTCTTCCTGCACATGTAATCTAAGATACATGTTTGCAGGACATACTGAGAGCAAAGAACTACATGTTGGCAAATGTGAGGTATATTTTTTTTTTGTTAGTGGACAACAGTGATTAAAAGCATAGATGACACACAGAGCCTAGGAGAGTTGTGTGTGGTGAGAATGTGTGGCAGGAGCAGAAGCAATTAATTTAAAGACCCACTGCTGTTGAATCACTTCAATAATCCAGACCCTAAGTACAAATCGTATTTTCCAGTAGTCTGAGATTTACCATTTACTTTGTAACAATTTTCACTAGTCAAACAAGCTAGGGTACTCTTTATATTTCTGTAATTATACATATTAATTTTCTCACGGAATTATTTTATTTGAAGGAAGTAATAGTTTGAACTTTTCCAAATATGTTTGAATTATTCCACTTATTTTGGGACTACATATATGCAAGAGTCAGTTGATACTTTTAATTTTGACATTCCTGACTTTGATGGGCAGGGTGTATCTTTACTCCTTTTCTTCCCAAAAGGGTAGTAAGCAAACTGGTGACTTAGCCTCCATGAATGGTAGATTGAGGTTGAACCTATCCTAGTTGAGATGTTTACTGAGACCATGAAATTTAGCTTCTGCACCAATGACTAACTGCGCCGTATTATTAACCATTTACCAAATATTCATACTGAACTTAGAAACACACACAATCTGCATAGAAGAGGGGGTGCGACTCCCACAGGGCCATCTCTGCACACTTTCTCTAAAAGGCCTGTGGGAGAGCAAGCACAGTGACGGCAAGGCCATGCCACAGCGCACTGCAGAGCTCCTACAGCAAGTGTCATGGTCTTTGTGGTGGCATCTGGCATCTGGTCACTCATTGTGGAAAGCAACTCAACAGAACAGCCCAGACGTCCTGTATTGAAGGAATGAAGTTGACAGAAAGGTAGAGTTGAACATTAAAGGTTTTAATTTTGTGTCTAACATTTTGACTCAGACTAAGTCCTGCATTTAAACCATTGCTCTAAACCAAATTATATATTGAAAGTTTTAAGCTGAGAATTTGAACAGATTATAAACACGTTTTTTCTTTCCACCCCCTTACCATTCCAATCCAGTTTTTCGCACTCCCTTAGATACATTCTGTTCATAATACAATTATAGGATGGCGATGCTTTTGAACACAGTATTTGTCATGCAAAGAAAAAGTATTTTTTAGTGTACACTTACTCTTTCGTTATTTACGATATTAATATTTTAGGTCTAAAATGTGACTTGAAATATTATTGACTGAGTTTTTTAAAAAGGTCTATTTATCAAATAGAGGGTGGAGAAATCAAGAATCTGTTATTTTTACATGTACTGGTTGCCAAAGGAACAGTAGTTGGAAGCAAAATTAGTGTTAACATATTTCCCCTGTGAAAATAAAGGAGGCTCAAAGTGATATTTTAAGGATTTAGCTGATCTCTAAAGCTTCAAAAGGGTGCTTGATTTTGCAGCAATACTGTAAAGTCATGTCTTAGGAATTAAGTTCCCAGATGGCTCTATTTTACAGTCTGCCAAATTTGATTTGAGATATGAATGTGTATGTGTATTTTTTTAAGGTTGTTATTCATGTAAGTAAAAATATACCTACTTTGAATTGTATAATTTTCAACTTTCTCTCATTTAAACCTGATTTTACTACTTTTTTTTTCAGATGTGTCTTTCAAATGAGTTTCTCAATGTCTTAATCTGTTTAAAAAAAACAAAAAGGAAAAAAGCAACCTT
Source organism: Balaenoptera musculus (assembly GCF_009873245.2). Lineage (NCBI taxonomy): Eukaryota > Metazoa > Chordata > Mammalia > Artiodactyla > Balaenopteridae > Balaenoptera > Balaenoptera musculus. The sequence goes on from NC_045802.1 coordinate 49,410,839, forward strand.
AATGGTATCCAAACTTGGATCTGTAACTTGAGTATTGGGACTTCCACCTGTCAATTCATGTTACTATTTTAAAACGTTCTCTCCCTTCCTACCAAGTAATTAGAACAGAATGAAAGAGAAAGGAAGTTTACTGCATCACATACATCTCTATCCCATTCATTCTCTGGTGTTAGGTAGTTACTGAAAGGGGGACATTAATTCTTTTGGGTTGCCGAGGTCCTGTTTAAGGCCAGCAGCAAAAATATATGGTCACATTTTTCAAATGATCTTTAATTGCGAAGTTTGAATATCTAAGAGTCTGCTCAGCTGCAGAGAAGGTGGTGGGATATGAGCTGCAGGGACAAACTGTATAATAACTAGCAGTTTTATGTGGCATTTATTTCTCTCCATTTCTAGTTCTTAATTTATTTCTTCGATAGATCAACACTTTCTAGATGCCAAGTCTCCTTCCTCAGCTCCCCACTCCCTCAAATCCAAAGAGCCATGGGGTCTGATTTTGTCTTGGTTTGCTGGGTGAGACTTCATGTTATAGACTTTTATGGCCAGGATCTTTATCTACAAAAGTAACCCATCCTAAATTCATTGCTCCAAAGAATCTCACTGGTGGCTCATCTTGATTAGCAGTTGTCATGAGTCAGTTCATGGGAAGGTGGTAGAATTTGCTTCCCCCATCAGAAAGCATTTGTTTTATAACGTGGTCCTTCAAAGGGTTAAACCAAAGAGATATTTTTGTTGAAGAGATTCTTCTTTCACCTCATTATCTGTAGGGCTGCCTATGTTGAATTAATCAAACTTTTACAGTTACATGCACTGTTATATCTGTAGTCCTGTCAGTCATTTTTGAAAATGAGAGCTTCACCAGTCACTGGAGATGTTAAGCATTGTTTTTCCCTGAATTTCATGCTATATTCTGGTCTGAGTTAACTGATTATTTGAGTGAAGGGTGTACATGTGAGGTGCGTGTGCTTACATCTGTTTCTGGAGCTACAGAGTAGAAAGTGGCAGTTAATCCAGCTATGGGGAAATTTTGGTTTCATTCACTTGCCAGTCATACAGCAAGCACTGATTCAGCATCTTCTCTGTGGCCGGTACTTATACAGACATAAATAAGATGGAGTCCTGCCGTTAGAGGGGTTCACATTATAACTGAGGAAATGTCCTCATAAGTTAAGTTAGAATACATTGTGTTAAATGCACAGGGCTCTCTGGGACTATAGAGATGAACAGTCATTTCAGCTTTTTAATCAGGAAACACTTCTAATTGAGGGTGACATTGGTCTCTCTTCTGGGCTTTCAAAGCATTTCTTGTTTTTACCTACATCTAATTTTTCCCTAGACTTGAAGCTATTTGAGGGCAGAGATAATGCATTCCCTACTCCCTTTAATCTCCTCCTGACACGTTAGGTGTTAAATACTTATTTGAAAATCAGATTTTAATTATGAAGATATCATGGAAATCTTAAAACCAGGCTTCGAAGATGAGAACTGAATTTTTCTTTGCTAAGTGCTCCTCTCTTTCTTCCTCATCTTTCAAAATTGCAAAGCAGATCTGGGAAAGCAGTCACTAAACTTTTGGTTTGCTGGGTGAGACTTTTACTTATCATTTCAGAATATTACAACACAATCTGAAACTTATTCGGTTTAAAAGAAGAATGTATGTTTCCTCTCAGTTGTGTGGGTAAAACTAAAATTGGAATTTTGGGCCATGTACTTTGCAAAGTATTTGGTGGAAGTTTTAATCCTTATGCTGATGTCAAATGATAAATGCTAATATTGTTTTTAACTGACATTTGAGGGGTGTTGTTCCATGCTTATATTTATATGAAGTTTTAGAAACATTTTAATGCTCTCATACCATCACCAATCTAAATGTATGCTTAAGACTTGGGTGGAAAAGTATAGTGGTTACATAGGTAGTTGGAATATCTTGTAGAAGCTCAAGGGCAAGGGACAGAAAATTTTAAAAGCAGGAATCAAGAGTGGAGGTAACTTAACGGGAAGTCATTAAAGTTACTTTAATAAGAAGTTTTACCAACAAGTTTACAGTAAGCCTTGTTTCTTCCAAAGTCAAGCTATCTGCCTTGGTACCTCTTACCTTTGCCTAGCATTAAACACCAAAGCCAATTTGAAAAAAGTCACAAATTGCCTTTGACTTTGGCATGATAAAAACTATTTGAAGAATATGAGCACACAGAAACATGAAGATTTCTTAGCAGTTCATTTGAATTGTTTCTAGTATACCCCAGGCTGAGTTTCTTTCTCACCCAGGATGGAATAGAAGTTCAGTTGATGTGCATCAATTGTCATGAATAGATAGATAATCATCCTAACAATAGCAGGGACTTTAGGTGCCTGACATGGGTTTAATCCCATCCCATTCAGTCAGCTGGTGGCTGAAGGACCTTAGACAGGTTAGTTTTCCTCCCTGTGATCACTTTACTGCTCAGTGAACAAGAGAGATGGAATTGCTAATATCCTAGAGCTAAGCAAATAATACCATTTGGGGCATAGCCCTACCCCGCAAGGACATTGTACTGATTTTCATAAAGTCATGTATGTAAAGTGTATAGTGCTTGACATGTAGTGGTGCTCAATAAGTGGTACTGAATTATCAATTGTGATCATTTATTTTATTTTATTTTTGTAACATCTTTATTGGAGTATAATTGCTTTACAATGGTGTGTTAGTTTCTGCTTTATAACAAAGTGAATCAGCTGTACATATACATATATCCAGATTCTTGACCCTATGAAGTGAAGATATGTGTGCCCTGTAGAAGAACATGGAGGGAAAAATTTGGCCCCCAGCTACTTAAACTGTGATGATTGGCTATAGGCTCTTTGTTTTTTTATGAGAATTTTGGCCATTTTAGACTTATCTCTTCTTTCAATTAGGAGCAGATATTAAAACAGATGTTTTTCTGACATGTATGTTTAGTCAACTTTTTACAGTTTGTCTGTTTTGTTAGAATAGCAAAGCTGGAAACCAGAGAACATATATCTACGTTATTTACTCTTCCTCCTGTTTATGTGGGACCAACATAATTTTATTAACTTTTTGAGACCTCAATTTTCTGTGTATTTTATGAAATGTTAGAAATATTGTAGTTTGATTTGGATTTGTTTCCTTAAAAAGTTTCTATTTCCATATTTAAAAAAGCAAAAAAAAAAGACATAAAACCACAAGCAGTCTACAACACAAATCCAAATTCAAAACTTTACTTTAGTGATTGGTTTAATTTTTTCATCCCATTTTTCCTCTTCTGTGAAAATTCTTCTCATTTTGGTCATTAAGAGAGGAGAGGTGGTTATCCTTTGGATAGGCAAGTTCAGATCAGATGCTGTTCTCTAAAAGGCTTTTGTAGGCCTTACGAATTTTTTTTGGGGGGGGGATAGGTGTTCATAATGTTTACAGAATTCAAATGCACACTGCAGCTATGTTTTCCCCCAGACAGAAAACTTAGCTGCTCCTTTTGGGCATCTCCCATCTGTGCTGTCCATCAAAAGGCTACTGTACTCATAGCATAAAGGTCTTGATTATATTCTCTAAAATATTTGTAGTTTGAACTCTGGACACGAACAATCATAAATAGCAATAGGCACTGTTTGTGAGGTCATAAGCCTTGGTTATTATTTACTTCCAGTTGTACACGGTGAAACACATCAAGAAACTAGGAAGTATACTTTCATGTTGATGCTTTGACATAACATTATAGCTTGGTTCTTTTAAAATGAAGAGCCTTGCTATCAAATGTTGAATAGGTATAAAAGTTGTATATTGATCATTTATTGGTTATTTTTAAGAGTCTAGGTTAATGGAGTAGTTTATATTTTAGGGGTAATTGCCCTGGTATAATTTGTCATGCTGAGCAGCCATCCCAGGTGGGATTGGCTGCTGATGGACTGATTCTCCATTTTTCAGAGACATACCTTCTGCATATCCCTACTGAACTGAGAGGCAGGGTGATGGTCACTTTTTCTTAAGAGCTTAAAAGCATTGCTTCAGATACTACTGACCAAAATATACACAGTAAACTTAAGAAAACATGTTCCAAAAGTGTTACTGAGAAACCTTTACTTTTAAGGAGACAGTGTACACCTGCTGTATAAATTAAGGATACTTGCCACATTAAATGCGTATGATAGTGTAATAAAATTCCATTCAAAAATAAGTAGGGTAAAAACATACTTTGAATGAACACACTTCAGGTAAGCCAGTTTTTCTTAAGTTAAAAAAGGAAAAAGGGGGGGGGGAATCTTGGTGGCCTGGCAAAAGCAGCTGCTTTGAATTAAGCTCTGTTTGCATTAACCACCATCAATTTAAGAAGGGTTTGTGCTGTGTATTTTGAGCACATTGGGGAGAAATCCCTAAATATCAAGTATCACTGTTATTACATTTCACCATTTCATTACATTATATTAACATTGATGGCTGCTAGACTTTGTTGAAATGCTTTTGTTCTGTATTTTTTCTTTCACGTTTACTGAGATAAATGGGAATAATCTTCAAAAGAATCTATGTCTGGGTAGACAATTTGGCTGACATGTTACTAGGCTTCTTTTGACTTATACTGAGAAGGAAAATTCTCTACTAGGTGGGGAGCTCAGGTTTTATTTTGTGTATAATGTGTATTCATCTCAAAAGTGTGCAGTAGAGCACACACGTGTACACACACTAAGAACATATGTGAAAATCTGTAAAAGGCTTCAAAGAGTGAGGCACCAGACCCTGAGGGTCCCTAGATCCTTTTTTATTTTGGTGAAGAATTCATTTCACCAGAAGGGCTTGGTCCCTGTCTTGGAGGAGAAATAGGAATAGTATGATTAAATATTGGTGTCTAAAGCATGCCGATCCCAGATTAAGAAATAGAGCTCTATGTCCTTTCTCATATTTTTCATTCTCCTTTTCATTCTGCTTAGAAGAAAGAGGCAGGGTAAAAAATTCCCGTAAAGACTGATATCCACTGATGTAAGCCTTGAGCTGCTAGAGCCAGAGATTACTTCTGCTGGGGTATCTAGAAGCAGCACAGTCCTGATGGGCTGAAGAGGGAGGGTGGGCAGGTACGTGAGGCTTAGCCTAGGGGTACTGAGTTCTCTCATCTGTACACCTTTTATCTTGTGGCTTGTCAACCGCATCCATTGAATATTTAATACGTGCTGTGTACAGACCCTGAATCCTGGGTGGGTAGAAGAGAAAAAAGACCTACTCTTTCTCTACCTCATTCTTAAAACCATAAATGGGGAAGATGAAAAAAGCATTCTTCAGTCTTAATGTTTGCTTTTGTGTCTTAAAGAGCACTGCAATGATTTACAGTTTACAACTCTAAGGGAACGATGCATTTGGACTGATGAATATCAACTAGGTGAGGGCATCACTGTACTAGAGTGTCCGGAATATTTCATAAATACTCCATCAGGTTTAGACACCTGACACACAGCTAGCTGTCTGTCAGGTGTTTTACATTAGTTATTTCTACCCTAATAACAGCCCAGCCAGCCATTTTGCTTCCAGTGCATGAAATGAAGGGAGTCAGAGAGAAGAGTAACTTGCTTAGCTTATCTTGGGCAAATAACAGAGCTAGGATTTAAATTCAGGGGGTGTCTTAGCCTTCAAAGCTTGGATTGCTTCCGCTGTATTGTCTAAACAGACTTGAACAGACTTTAAAAACTTGCTGATATTCTTTCTAGTGCTATGGGACTGAAATTGTCTGAGTTGCTACTTAACCAGGCCAGCTATAGCCCAGATGGATTTGTGTATATGACTGATATTACCTCATTTGATGCATGGCAAATATCTTTATATTATAATTAAAATTTCCCCCTAGTTTGTGAGCTAAGTAACTTCAAATAGATATAATATTACTATGTGCCATTAAATCTAAGATCAGTGATTTTAAGATCTCCTTATTTTAGGAATGTTAAATAGACACATGTGTGCCTTAGAATAGAAGAAATACGCTACATGTGTGGTCTTTTCACCCTGCCTAGTAGAGAAATAATAGAGTATTTGGATTTTATTGATATGCACACATAAAGGCCTTTGTAGGTTTTATGACTGTCACACAGATAGTTATGAATGTTCAGTTGTATTTGCCATTATAATGGAACATTCCTGTTGAGGCTGTGGATTGTAAAACTTTACTAATCTAAATTGCTCAGGATCATACTACCACACTTTGACCTTTATAGCATTGACATGAAACCTATATTTAAAAACAGAACTGGCAGGAAATTATTCTAAATAAGTTATTTATTTACCAATTTTTGATACTTCATTTTACTTGTTAAAACCAAACTAAAAAACTCTCCAGAAAGTGGGCATAGAGGGAACCTACCTCAACATAATAAACGTCATATATGAAAAACCCACAGCCAACATTATTCTCAGTGGTGAATAACTGAAAGCGTTTCCTCTAAGATCAGGAACAAGACAAGGATATCCATTCTCGCCACTGTTATTCAACATAGTTTTGGAAGTTCTAGCCACGGCAATCAGAGAAGAAAAAGATATAAAAGGAATACAAATTGGAAAAGAAGAAGTAAAACTGTCACTGTTTACAGATGACATGATACTACACATAGATAATCCTAAAGATGCCACCAGAAAACTACTAGAGCTACTCGGTGAATTTGGTAAAGTTGCAGGATACAAAATTAATGCACAGAAATCTCTTGCATTCCTATACACTAAGAATGAAAGATCAGAAAGAGAAATTAAGGAAACAATCCCATTCACCATTATAACAAAAAGAATAAAATACCTAGGAATAAACCTACCTAAGGAGGTAAAAGACCTGTACTCAGAAAACTATAAGACACTGATGAAAGAAATCAAAGAAGACACAAAGAGATGGAGAGATTTACCATGTTGTTCTCGGATTGGAAGAATCAACATTGTGAAAATGACTATACTACCCAAAGCAATCTACAGATTCAATGCAATCCCTATCAAATTACCAATGGCATTTTTCACAGAACTAAAACAAAAAATCTTAAAATTTGTTTGGAGACACAAAAGACCCCAAATAACCAAAGCAATCTTGAGAAAAAAAAAACAGAGCTTGAGGAATCAGACTCCCTGACTTCAGACTATACTACAAAGCTACAGTAATCAAGACAGTATGGTACTGGCACAAAAACAGAAATATAGATCAGTGGAACAGGATAGAAAGCCCAGAGATAAACCCACGCATCTATGGTCAACTAATCTGTGACAAAGGAGGCAAGGATATACAATGGAGAAAAACAATCTCTTCAATAAGTGGTACTGGGAAAACTGGACAGCTACATGTAAAAGAATGAAATTAGAACACTCCCTAACACCATACACAAAAGTAAACTCAAAATGGATTAAAGGCCTAAATGTAAGACCCGACAGTATAAAACTCTTAGAGGAAAACATAAGAAGAACACTCTTGGACATAAATCACAGCAAGATCTTTTTTGACCCACCTCCTAGAGTAATGGAAATAAAAACAAAAATAAACAAATGGGACCTAATGAAACTTAAAGGCTTTTGCACAGCAAAGGAAACCATAAACAAGATGAAAAGACAGCCCTCAGAATGGGAGAAAATATTTGCAAATGAATCAACAGACAAAGGATTACTCTCCAAAATATATAAACAGCTCATGCAGCTCAATATCAAAAAAACAAACAACCCAATCAAAAAATGGGCAGAACACCTAAATAGATGTTTCTCCAAAGAACACATACAGATGGCCAAAAAACACATGAAAAGATGCTCAGCATCACTAATTATTAGACAAATGCAAGTCAAAACTACAATGAGGTATCACCTCTCACCAGTTAGAATGGGCATCATCAGAAAATCTACAAACAACAAATGCTGGAAAGGGTGTGGAGAAAAGGGAACCCTCTTGCACTGTTGGTGGGAATGTAAATTGATACAGCCACTATGGAGAACAGTATGGAGGTTCCTTAAAAAACTAAAAATAGAATTACCATATGATCCAGCAATCCCACTACTGGGCATATACCCAGAGAAAACCATAATTCAAAAAGACACACGCACCCCAATGTTCATTGCAACACTATGTACAATAGCCAGGTCATGGAAGCAACCTAAGTGTCCGTCGACAGAGGAATGGATAAAGAAGATGTGATACATATACACAATGGAATATTGCTCCGCCATAAGAAGGAATGAAATTGGGTCATTTGTAGAGACGTGGATGGACCTAGAGACTGTCATACAGAGTGAAGTAAGTCAGAAAGAGAAAAACAAATATCGTATATTAATGCATATTTTTGGAATCTAGAAAAATGGTGCAGAGGAACTGGTTTGCAAGGCAGAAATAGAGACACAGATGTAGAGAACAAGCGTATGGACACCAAGGGAGGAAAGGGGGGTGGGATGAATTGGGAGATTGGGATTAACATATATACACTACTATGTATAAAATAGACAACTAATGAGAACCTGCTATATGGCACAGGGAACTCCACTTCACTGTACAGTAGAAACTAACACAACATTGTAAAACAACTATACCCCAATAAAAAATAAAATAAAATAAAATAAAATACACAGAATCACAAGAGAAACCAATTACACTGAAACATGGTTGTCAAAATAGTTCTGAAACACAAATATGAAATATGATACTACGTGTTTTTATTAATGTATTAAATTTTAAAATACATTAAAATACAAACAAATTAAAAATAAATTTATCCTTAAAGACTTAAAAAAATTAAAAATTAACTTCTCTTAAAAAGAAAAACAACGGGGCTTCCCTGGTGGCGCAGTGATTGAGAGTCTGCCTGCCAATGCAGGGGACATGGGTTCGAGCCCTGGTCTGGGAAGATATCACATGCCGCGGAGCAACTAAGCCCATGAGCCACAATTACTGAGCCTGCACGTCTGGAGCCTGTGCTCCGCAACAAGAGAGGCCGCGATAGTGAGAGGCCCGCGCGCCGCGATGAAGAGTGGCTCCCGCTTGCCGCAACTAGAGAAAGCCCTCGCACAGAAGCGAAGACCCAACACAGCCATAAAAAAAAAAATAAATAAATAAAATAAAATAAATAAATTAAAAAAAAAAGAAAAAGAAGAAAAAAAAAGAAAAACAACTAAACCATGACTCCCTCCTCCAAACATCCTTGGCTGGGAATAAGTGCTTATAAATTATTTATATATATACATATAATATAAATATTATATATAAATCTATATAATATTTTCATTTCAGTTTAGGTTATTGTATATTAAATTTTATATAAAACCTTAATGCTTTATAATTTGAAGTCATGTCTGAAAGCTCAAACTAAAAGCTAAAAGATAAATTATAGTCATATTACCTAGCTTATTGAATTAAGAAGAATTACTTCAGTACATCACTGCAAGTCCTGCTATCAGCGTAGCCATTGGAGGGTTTGAAACAGGTGGTAAGTACAAAGCACCAAGTGTAACAGTAAATAACACAGTCTCATTTAGGTAAGATGAAACTCCTGGGGGATCAGATAGTGACTCAGAAAAGCAAAGTCCAAGAAATGACTCAAGCACAGAGACACTTTAAGAATTCCTTTACTAAGACTTATGACAAGTGGAGTGATCACTTCTTCTACCAAGTCATTAGAAGTTATTTCTTGCTAGTTGTTAAATGTAAACCTTTCATTCATAGGAAGAAATATTAAACTTTTATGTTGTGAATGTGATGTTTTTAGAGAGCCAAAGATAGATGAAACTAATAGTAGCCTAAGATACACATATAGGAGAAGAATACAAACAAGGAAAAATTACCGTTTAAATAACTAGTGGGATGGGTTAGATGCAATAATAGAAAACACTTGTTTTAAGGCTGTTGAATATGTAAAAGGAGGAAAAGTACTGCTTTTGAGAGAGGAGTGGAAAGAAAGTTACATTTGAATGCTTTGCTTAATGCCTTGTATAATCTTACAACCTCTTTATTAGAAAGAGTGGCTGCTTGAGTATACAGATATGGAAGCTGAGAGGTTTGGCGGCTCACTCAAGGTCATGTGCCTAGCCCAAGTGGGAACCCTCATTAGGATTCCAAACCCAGTTTCTCTCCATTATAATAATTCTGCTTCCAAGTGTATCCTAACGAAAGATAGGAAGGTCAAACAAAGGAATTTTGAACGTGTTAATGTGTATCTGTCAGACACGAGCTCCATGAAGTTGGTTGGATAGGAGGGAAGTTTTGGAGATACAGAGGAATTTGTCATTTCTAGAAGCTGTCGGTGAGAAATTACCCAGACTTTACTGAGAGTTAGAGTGCTTTAAACAAGTGCTTCTCAAACTTCAATGTGCACGTAAAACACCTTGGGCTCTGATTCAAATGCAGATTCTGATTCATTAGGTCTGGACAGGGCTGGGATTCTGTATTTCTAGCAAGCTCCCAGGCCATGCCGATGAAGACCACACTGAGTTACATGTATTCAGGCAATTAATGATAGTGATCACATACTCGAGTGAGGGTTTAATAAAGATATTGGGGCAGATGTAAGGCTTTAGTGTGGATCTGGAAGATAAGTTAGATTTGAGTGAGGTGGGAGAATACTACAGGAAGACTGGCACATCCAAAGGCACAGAGGTGAGAAGTTCTAATCAGTCATTTTAGAGAGCCCTTTAGATGCAAAGCAATGAGTAAAGTTAAGTAAGATCTCCGCTCTTGAGGCCTGCACTTATTTGCGGAGAAGGGTGGGTATGCAAGGCATGAGTTTCTAGTCTAGGTTGGCAGACTGGAGACAGGATGACAGGTAGGTTGGGACCAGCTTGAGCGGTACCTCGAGTATCCTGGCTGGGGGAGTTTGAGCTATCTCTTAGGTAGTGGGATTACTACCAAAAGCTTAGTGCAGAAGGTTACAATGTTAAAATCAGAGATTTAGAAAGATGGGGTAATGCAGTAGTACATAAAATAGATTGACTGAGAACTAGCTTGGAGGCTGGGACAGATGTTGGGAAATTGTTGCAGTTCATGGGTGTTTTGATAAGGATGCAAACTGCTGAAAGCAGTAAAAATGTAAAAGAGGAGAAGATATTTGAAGTAGACATGACGGGGGTTGATTAGAGTGAAAGAGCAAGAAGGGCCAGCTTTTGAGCTTGCGCAACTATTAGCAGAAACGGGAAAGGTAGCCAATTTGGGGGCAAGATAGAAATGAGGTCTTAACACATTGCACTGGACATGACAGTAGAGTATCCAAATGGAAATGTAGGAGTTGTTAATGCATTTAATCAGAAATTATGGTCTTTTTTTCCTCCTTTTAAATGCCAACAAAAAGAAGGAATTATTATTTGAGTCCAAAATCTCTTTTCTGTAGTGCCTTCTGGAAGTGTTAGGCCGGATTTCTTGTCCTAGGAACTACTTTGCTTTTGGAGTAAGGGCAGTGGGAATGTCATGCCCTCACAGGAAACACTGTGGGCTTGGCCTCTGGACTCAGGTGGATATTCAAATCAGTATAGAGAATCCAACATCACTGTATATCCTAGCCTTGGGGTCCTTAAATCATAAATACCCCTGTTTGCATGGTAGCCACAATCTGGGCCAGTGTTGGCCATACTAACCCCACTCACTTGCTTTGTATCTTCTCCTACAACCTGAGCAAAAGTTGTCCCTTGTCTTTCTTGTCAACATCTTTTAAATCTAAACTCTGCGTCTCTTGTCAGCAACTGTTCCAGACAAGAAATATGTACAACCCCCCATAGAAACAGACCATTTCAGGCACATTGTGTCCAAATTCATACAACAAAATGTACTTATCTCCTTGTTTTTTCTCCCACCCGTGAAAACCCTACTCCCAAACAACAGCATTGAAAAACAAAACTATGGAGTCTGCAAAACATCTCATTCAGCCTGACGGAATTTTATAACCCAAAACTGCTTCCACTTCTGTTCATCGAGTTTGGAAAAATAACAGTATTTTAGGGCAGGTGTAACACCAGGGAATTTGATTCAATAACTAGATGGATGGATAAATGAATGAGTTTAACAAATATTTATTGTGTTCTTACTCTGTGCATGGCACTGTTCTAGGGATTGGGGATCCAGTTTTGTGGTGAAAAGGACAAAGCCTTGCCATTCTTAGGCATAAATTCTAATAGGGAGGACAATAATGAATAAAAATATAAGGTGATGGGAGGTGGTGGTAGGACTCTGAAACAAAATAAATCAGGGATGGAGAGAGCACGTCAGGAAGGTTCGTTTTGATATGATATTTTAAGCATAGTTTTAGATAAAATTCTACATTCCTTAGATTTTAAAGGTACTAATAAAACTAGCTGTTGGGATTAATGTTACATTTTATTAGAATCATAAAGAGTTTTGGTAAACTTTTTTCCTAAAACAAGCTCACTGATTTGAAGCTTTAGTGTATTTTAAAGTGAAGCATCAGAAAGGAGGCCCATTAACCTCTGAAGGTCTGGCTGCAGGTTGGGGTGCGTCTGCACACGAGGCTTCCCCTCCTCTGCACCCGACCCCCATCTGGCAGCCTGCTGGCTGGCAGGGCTTGTGTCTTTGCATTTAGGTTTCACCCTCGCAAATGAATTAAGGGTTCAGTTTTTGTTCTAAGGTTTTATATGGTTTGAATTCAAGGAAGCTTGCTTTGCTGAGGTAATTAAATACTTATGGTATTTTGACTCCTGCTATTCATAAAAGATTTCGTATTTTGTCTGTTAGTCTCCTCAAGTCTCATATGTGTACTTGAATCATGTATTCCCACTCATGAGCCCATCATGGCTCCCACTTACCCACAGGTCAAGTCCAAACACACTTGAGACTTTAATGGAGTTCTACTGTCTAATCATGTGTGGCTTATTTACTTGCATTTTTATTTCCCTTCTGTACAAGCTTTGTCACCAGACAGGCCAGCTTCTTCCCCTGGACAGCCATTCTTACAGGCCAGGCACCATCTTGCCTCATCCAGGAAGCCCTTCTCCCTCACTAAGAGAGGAAGCCAGATGCCTGGTTATTAGTCCCAGGCGGCCAGTGCTGACTGTGGTCTTTGGTCATTTCCCTTACCCTCTCTGTCCTTCCATTTCTTTACCTGTGAAATAGAGGACAACACTAGTACCTACTACACAGGGACCATTGTGAGGATTAAATGAGTAAAAGTAAAGAGCTTAGATGCCTGACACATAGCACACATTCATTACACGCTGGCTGTTAACTACTATTGATACTTAACGATAAAATTTTAGACTACCGTGTTCTCTAAATATGGTGTGTATAATCTACATGATAGCTTTTTAAATTTCCTACTCCATTTTTTTTACCTTTATGGTAGATTTTTAAACTCATGACTTTTAATATATCTAGAGCTAGATTGAATTATAAAATATTTGGTGATTGATGATCAGGTAGGAACAGGAACCCTATGGAGGGAGCAAAGAACACTTAGGGACGGTTCTTGTCTATTGCTCTTGTCTACTTAGAGGAAATGCTCAAGAGGAGGGGATGGACCCAAGGTGCTGAGAGAAAGTACTGCTGAGTTGCTGCCTTTTTTCTTTCTTGACTGTCTTAGATATGAGTTAATTTATGAATTTTCTTTTTTATTATGGTAAGAACACTTAACATGAGATCTATCCTCTTGACGAATGATTAGGTACACAAGACAGTGTTAAGTATAGGCATAATGTATCAGCAGATCTCTAGACTTATTCTTCTTTTATAGCTGACACTGTATACCCACTGAACAGCAATTCCCAGTTTCCCCTTCCCCTAGTCCCTGGCAACTACCATTCTATTGTCTGTTTCTATGTCTGTTGACTATTTTAGGTATCTCATTTAAGAGGCACCATGTCCTTCTGTGACTGGCTTACTTCACTTGGTATAATGTCCTCCAGGTTCATACATGTTGTTGCAGATGGCAGGATTTCCACTTCCAGGTGTGTATCCATAAGAATTGAAGTCAGGATCTTGAGGAGCTCTCTGCACTCCCATGTTCATTGCAGCATTATTCACAATAGTCAAGATATGGAAACAACCTAAATGTCCATCGATGGATGAATAGATAAAGAAAATATGAGACATACATGCTATGTACAATATTATTCAGTCTCATAATAATCTTAATTCTGTATGTTTTCCTCAGTTTAAAACCTTAGTCTCCAATGCCCAGTAATATCTCATTTAATAAGATGCAGTAGAGGTGACTTTGTGGTTAAAAATTGTAGGTGAGTCTTAAGAAAGGATTGTAAGGGTGTGTTTCTTAAATGAACTAAGCAATATGATTTTACACTTGGGGTAATAAGGCAGAAGGGAAAATAAAGGATCTGTCCATATAAGGAGATAGAGGAGGGAGAAAGAGCTGCATATATGGAGAAAGGAGAGGTGTGGCAGAGGGACAAGAGTGACGCCCTCTGCCAGGAGAGAAAAGTGTGACCCGGGTGACATTCCTGTAGACTCAATCTATGCAACAAACAATAATAGGAAAGGAAGGACCTCTACTCTTACCCTTATGTGTGAGGAGGATAGTTTTTCTTTTTCTTTTTTGTTCTTTGATATTTAGAGTAAATGGAGAAGTATCTACCAACTTAAATCTTAAGAAATGGAAGACTACAGATCTAGGGATAACTGATGATCTCTCCATAGTCCTTGGATATTTTGATTACTACGATAACAACTATAAGCATTTGGATTTATTTTATATAAACAGATAATATTCAACTGTGTTCTTAGGATGAAAAAGTTGAAAGCAAAAATAATTGAATAGCCCGCTAACAATTTATTCTTGCTTTAATCTTCTATTATTAGGAATGATTGTTTTTACTCTTTCCTTAAAGACTTGTAAGTGGATAATTTGTCCCCTTAATTTGACTAACAGTTGTGTTAAAGAAAACTATGAAAGTAAGAAGGGCATTATCTCACCAAGAAGTTAGTAGTAAATCATTTTGCCAAAGGTCTCAAGTCTTACTAGTTCATTCATAAAACGGAATGATGCCATCAGGAAGAACTTACCTTAGGTAAACTTTTACACTTCTAAATATTCGTTTCCCTCCCAAATACATTGTTCATGATTCTCTTCCTCCTCCCTCACTCCTAAGTAAATAATTTGACAATCTGGTGTTTGATCCCTTTTTTGTGTTCTATTGAAAGCTTAAGACAAAATTTGGGGTTACATTATTTGAAAGGTTGTTTTTTATTATGTCTGAGAATTGCTTTCAGGGAATGACTTTGAAAACTTATTAATTTTCTGCTATCAATTAACTCACTTGTGATTTCAAAAGCATTTTTAATTTCATAAGCCTTTAAAAATGGACATATAGTTATGAGGAGATAAATACTGTATTCAAAAGTTGTCAGCCTTCAACTCTGGAGCACATTATCCCTCAATTGTAATCAAGGTAATACATGGGAACATTTATTTATATCAGTTCAAAATGCTTAGTCACATCATGCAGTTTATGTGAGTGTTCACTGTTTTATTTGAACTTACCAGAAAAGCTCTCTAGGGAGTCTCTCTGTTGCCTTTCATATCAACTTAAACATTGTGGTGGGAATATTCCTTTTTTTTTTTTTAACATCTTTATTGGAGTATAATTGCTTTACAATGGTGTGTTAGTTTCTGCTTTATAACAAAGTGAATCAGTTATGCATATACATATGTTCCCATATCTCTCCCTCTTGCATCTCCCTCCCTCCCACCCTCCCTATCCCACTCCTCTAGGTGGTCACAAAGGACCAAGCTGATCTCCCTGTGCTATGCGGTTGCTTCCCACTAGCTATCTATTTTACGTTTGGTAGTGTATATATGTCCATGCCACTCTCTCACTTTGTCACATCTTACCCCTTCCCCCTCCCCATATCCTCAAGTCCATTCTCTAGTAGGCCTGTGTCTTTATTCCCGTCTTGCCCCTAGGTTCTTCATGACCTTTTTTTTTTTTTTTTCTTAGATTCCATATATATGTGTTAGCATACTGTATTTGTTTTTCTCTTTCTGACTTACTTCACTCTGTATGACAGACTCTAGGTCCACCCACCTCACTACAAATAACTCAATTTCGTTTCTTTTTATGGCTGAGTAATATTCCATTGTATATATGTGCCACATCTTCTTTATCCATTCATCCGATGATGGACACTTAGGTTGCTTCCATGTCAATATTCCTTTATAAGAGGTAAGAATCAGACTATCAGAGCCGGAAGGTACTAAAGAGACAGCTCCATCCAGTGCAGTCCTCCTTTCACATGCGAGGGAAAATGTGGCCCAGAAGAGGTCAGGACGCTATTCCAAGGCCACTCGTGAGCCAAGACATGTATCCTGACTTCAGTCCCACCTTCTGGTTTGGGCGTAGTCATTTCCCCCCTGTCTCATGCCCAGCTTAGCCAGGGCAGCAAAAGACTTGAACAAGAATAACATTTAATTTCACCTGGCTTTAACCTTTTCTTATTTCAGTGAGTGACTGTCTATAATATTGATACTTTCTCTACATTTTAGTTTATTATTCTACTTCAGATTTAGTAACTTGAATAAAATAAGGGCTATACTTAAATTTCAAAGGCAGCCACCTTCTTTAATCAGTAGACCTGAATATATTCACATTATTTCACATTTTAGAATATAAAGAAGGAAATTTACCGATGGCAATTTAATTGGTCTGTGCAACCGCTATCCACTTTTCTTTATCCATGTTTTGTACCTGTTTTCAACAAGTTGGTCTGTGTTGGTGTTTGTTAGTGGTGCCTTACAACCCTAATATACACAACTATTTTTATGTAAGCTACTTTGGTGTTATAATTTTGTGTGTAGGATTTTCTAATATTGTGGTCTTAGATTCATGCTCATTTACTCTTTCACCAGATGCATTATTCCAGTGTTACTAAATCCAGACTTTCTTCTTAACTGGGGAAAACAAATTAGAGATTAGGTAATACAAAAATAGGTCTAGGCCAGTTTCTCACCAATTACCCTTTTTCAGAGACATATAACAGGAATGTATGACATTATGAGGAAATTATAAGATGACTGTAACAAAATTAACTTATTTTAACTTTCTGAATAGCATTCATTCCTTTAAGGCTGACAGTGGTTGACTTTTCAGAAAACTTATAGGAGAAATCATTTCTGCCCTTCTTGAAACATTGTGTTCTGTGGACATGGTATGTGTGTTTTTATGTTTGGGTGTTCTCTTCTGGATCCCATGGAGTGTTGGTGCTTATGGAGTGTTAAGCAGTGAACTCAATGATCTTCCCTGTCCTTTAGATCCCTGGACCAAGACATCCTAAGTGACAGCTTAGTGAGCAGTGACAGCAACAAATCGAGTGCATTTTTATGGTGCCCTCTTAAGCCCACGCAAGCCCAGGGAAACACGTTGAGGTTTTTCAGTCAACACTTGAAAATCATTGGCAGCAGTTCCAGGCTTTTCACTTAACTCTGAGTTTCTTTGTGCTTTTTATTGTTTGTTTTTAATTCTAGTTGGGTAAGGCTAGAGGAATTATGTTTCAGTTTAACTTCCTTTTTCAGAGAAGTAGCTAAACTAGTTGAAGCTAGTAGCCTCAGTTAAGCTGTAGTTTTAACTTTGGTATATTTCTAGGGCACTGACTCTCAATCATTCGCATGCATCAGAATCACCCGGAGGACTCACTAAGACCCAGATTCCTGGACTCCTAACCCCAGAGTTGCTGGTTCAGTGGGTATGGAGTAGGGTCTGAGGATTTTTATTTCTAACAAGTTCTGTGGCACTGTGGATACTGATGGTCTGGAGACCGTGGTTTGAGAACCTCTGTTTTAGGGGATAAATTAATGGGAACTACTCAAAGAGAAGGTATGTGACATTATTATCCTAAGAATATTTTTACTTCATCTTGTATAGATATTCAGCAAAACCCCCAGTACAGTTGACCTTTGAACAACATAGGTTTAAACTGTGAGGGTCCACTTACAAGTGGACTTTTTTTCACTAAATATGTACTATGGTATTACATGTTCAGCACTGTTCAAAGGTCAACTCTATGTGAATAATGTTTGTGGAAAGAAAATAGTCCTCAAAGGTCCTTTGGAGGTAGTGAGACAAATACACAAAATGTATTAACGTCAGTAATGGATATAAGTGGATGAATAATGGTACGGCTCTATATTTGTATGAGCGATTGGGACTCTAAAGTGATGGTGTATCAGGGACTTGGCAATGTCCTATGGGAGTTTCCTAGAAATTGACATTTAAGAGTTAAATGTGTGACAGATTCTGGGCATGTTAGGCTGAAGGAATGGAATATATAGCTCTGGAGTGAGAGTAAACAGGTCCTGTTGTGTTAGACTTGTTTGATTAAAGTCAGAATAGAGTGGGATGCAACAGGAAATGGCTGAAAGACGGAAATGGGGATGTAACTAAAATTAAGTTCAAGATAAAGCATGGGGAGCCCTATGATTTAGTGGGGATGAGAGGGAGTAAATGGCCCCTTAAAAATGATTCTAGATGATTGGTAGGATAGATTTTTAGAAGAGGCTGAAGACTAATCTCTTCTTTCTGGTAATATTTTAGTGCCTATATTTTAAGTACTTAGCCAGAGATGAACAGCATTCTGTTTCTGAATTCAGGGAGTTCACAGTCCAGTGGGAGAGACTAGGAGGGTAATTTAATGGAATGCTTTAAAAGCACTCTGTGCTGAGTACGCATGGGCTCACATGAGAGAGGCCTCTAGAAGATAGGAAGGCTTCAGAGGCTGGTGACATTTGAGTTTAATCTGAAAGGATGAACAGTTCAAAAGTGGGGGAGAACAGTCAAGAGCCTTCTAGGAAGAGAAAACCTCCTGTTGTCTCTTATGTGGAGGTGGGAGAGATCAGGGCTGTTGAGAGAGTTCTAGAGCTGTTTTAAAGAAAGAGTGTTGGGTTTATGTTGGGGCAGGTCAAGAAACGAGGTGAGCGAGAGTGGGCAGATGATGAATGTGAATGCTATGTTTTGAACTTTACTTGAGGGAAATAAACCGTAAGAGGTAAGAATGTCAAGATAGGAGACATGGGGCTTCCCTGGTGGCACAGTTGTTAAGAATCCGCCTGCCAATGCAGGGGACACGGGTTCGAGCCCTGGTCCGGGAAGATCCCACATGCCACGGAGCAGCTAAGCCCAGGCACCACAACTACTGAGCCTGCACTCTAGAGCTCGTGTGCCACAAATACTGAGCCCGCGTGCCACAACCACTGAAGCCCGCATGCCTAGAGCCCGTGCTCCTCAACAAGAGAAGACACTGCAATGAGAAGCCCGCGCACCTCAACGAAGAGTAGCCCCCGCTCACTGCAGCCAGAGAAAGCCCGTGCACAGCAGCAAAGACCCAACACAGCCAAAAATAAAAATAAAAAATAAATTTATAAAAAAAAAAAAGATAGGAGACATGGAGAGGATTCCATTTTAGGACGATTCTTCAGGAATCTCTGGGGAGGAGGAGGAGCAGTGAGGGAAGACCGAAGACAGGAAATACATCTGAGAAAGAAGCAAGGAATTCCAGAGAGATTTAAGGACTAGAATTGATAGGATTAGTTTGGTGGGGGAAGTGAGTGTTCGAGGGAGATGTTGTTTGGCTTAGGCCTTAGTTTTCTGACTCTGAAATTTGGGGCCCTTCACCAGTGCAGAGCATGTGGAAGGATGAACAGGCTCGGGGATTAGATGATGCATGCACTTACGAAGACTTATTCAATTTTCAATTCTGAACTGGTGATAGTGGGAATATAAAGGGCATATCTGAGAAAAGTTGCCTGGGAAGTATTATTTGAATTTGGTTTAGATTAAATATGGTGAAGGGGAGAAAGAAGAAGAAAGAGCTGATTAGATTCATTAGTCTTGGAAGTTTCAAAAAGGTATTCACAGAAAATGGGAAAATTGAAATTGATTGCAAGAAATGTAAACTACTCTGAAGGACATCGGGATTGAATGTGTATTGAACTTGAAAGTTAATTGAAGAAGGCAGTGTTATATTAATCTGAATTTGAAAACCAATTATGTTATTCCTTTGAAGCATGTCCATTCTTTCTCAATGACTTATACAGAGTGATTGGTGATACTTTGATAAGATTACGAAATATGAAGCATTATATGGAAGGCTAAGAAGGAAATGGCACATCTATGGAAGGTGGTGTATGTAAATGGAAATTTTTAAATGATGCATGGTGTTAACTCTCTAATGAAAGACAGGCAGCTTTATACAAACTGCAAGGAATATAAGTCATAATATGTTTTTAATTTAATATTTTGTCATTCTTGGACAGTGAGTCAACTCCTCAGACTTCATTTACTACTCATGAGATTGGTTTTGGTTTCAGCTAATTTTAGGCCCATGGAATCTTGAGTATACTTTATGAAGAGGAATTAGTTAAATTCTTAGATCCTCTAAAACAGTGGTTCTCAACGATGGACAATTTTGTGCCCCGGGGATATTTGGTAATGTCCGGAGACATTTCTGATTGTCTTGACTAGGGTGAGGAGAGGTGTCTAGTGAATAAGGCCAGGAGTGCTGTTTAACATCCTGCAATGCACAGGGTAATCCCCCGCAATGAAGAATTGTAAGGTTCAAAGGGTAATATTGTCAAGAAACTCTGTTCTAAATATATATTGCCCCTATGAACCTTTGGATTAAATATAATTGTGAAAAATTTGGTGTTTTTTTAAAAACACTGAGATAAGAGAGGCTAATCTAGAACAGGCAAAATTTAGGACTAAAAATGATTTATGAAAAACTTGGGCTAGGGATTTTTTTGAGGGGGCGTGGTGCTGATTTTTCCCATGGTGGAATTAAAATTTTGAAACAAGTCTCACTTATAGACAAGGGAGAATAATGTACTTATAAGCGATATGGAGACTTTTGAATGTGTAGCATGCATCAGTAGTTTGGTATGCACTACTTTGTCAATACGGGTTTGTACTATACACACGTAGCACATTTAATATAAACTACAGCTAAGGAATTGGTGTAATGATATAATAACTTACTAATAATAATTTACACCTTATGCTTTCATGTTCATCAGAAAGGAAATAAGTAGTTACATGCTAGGCACTTTAAATATATTTTGTTTAATTTTCACAAACCTAAAGGTAGATTTAGCTTTTTTTTGCTTTTTTTTTTTTTAAGATCAGAAAATGTACCTTCAGGAGACTAACCAAAATGTTTTCCCATTTAATCTTGTTTGTGCTTAATTTATAATCTTTTTATTTATATTCGATGGGTACTTGCCTTAAAGAAACCATACTCATAAAAGCTTAGCAGTGATAAGAACAGGTAATCTCTGCCTTGCATTTCTCTCACTACGAGAATTATTGTGATATATTTCATTTACCTAGAAGGAAGTCCTTTAAAAAATACTTTGGCAATTTTCCATCTGCAGAATCCCATAACGGGTTGTATGTGCAAGATAGTACAGTACAAATCTAAATTTTGCCAGAGAAGGTAAGGGGGAACTTCTGCCATTGTCTTTGAGAGACAGATTTAGGCAGGAAATTATTGTTGCCATAGATAGGTTTTGAACCAACACTTGGAGAGAATATTGAGAGACATTTATACTTCAGGATATTACAGACAATTATTTTTCAGGATTAAGAAAGAAGTAAACTATTAAAAATATATTAAGGTAGAAAGGGTGACTGCACTAATACTAAAACAGGGTCTTAGTGCATGGCCCTTAGTGTATGGCAAGCATGGATCACATCAAGTCTTAATAGTTTTGTGACCTTGGGAAAGTTTTTAAGCCTTTGGAGTCCCAGGTTCCTAATGTATAAATCATTAGATTGTTGTGTGGATTAAAGGAGATAATAATGCAATACGGTCAGCGTAATGATTAATATAAAGTGCTTAATAAAGGTAATTATTATGAATATACATGATACAATTAAGCGTAAAGTGGACTTAAACAGAACACAATTGGGAAATACTTCATCGATACCAGAATTCCTTAAGATTTTAGTAACTGTTCTGCCAAGAACTATGAGAAAGTGAATATTTCAAAGTATAAGTAAAACGAATCTCTTGTTTGTAGGGCTTTTCACAACTTCAATTTTCTGTTATGTGTTAAGGAGAAAATATGCAACACTTTGTAAAAAGTTTTGACCTTAAGCCCCATTCAATCTGCCAGTTTTTCATGCTTCATGATACACAGTTTGACAAATACTGACTTGGAAAAGTCCTCACCTGGCACATTATTATTCCAATATCATGATGCTAAAGACTAGAAGATTTATACCTATAGTTGAATTTCTTGTTGGCTTTGCTAAGTGTGGGCTCAGAAGTCTGGAAGGGCACCTGAGCCATCTAGCTCAGTATTCTCCTAAATTGTATGTTTAGGAACATCGGTGGTTTTGACGAGATTTTTGTTGATGTTAATACTTCTTTCTTTTTCTCCTTTGAGGAGAAGTAATTAGTAATTGAGTGAGTGTGTATTACATGTGTGTAAGATATTATAAGGGTTAAGAAAAGAATACAGCAGTAATTCCTCAGCGCTCATCCTCATTCCCCTCTCAACAACATTTTTGACTGTTCCCTCCGTATTGCTCTCCTTCCCTCCGGCGTGCCACTCCCATCACATTGGCTGGTCCTTCTGTGTCTGCTTTGCTTGTTTCTCCTCCACCTCTTAGCCCTTATGTGTTGGGTTTCCCAGCCCTCAATCCCTAGACCTCTTCTCTATCTACACTTATTTTCTAGGGGGGTCTCATTGTAGCTTCATGACTTTACACTTAATCTCTACGGTGACAACTCCCCAGATTATATCTCCAACCTAGATTTCTAGCTTGAACATCCTACTTGTATGTCTAATTACCTGTTACTTCACATTTCTACTTTGTCATGTGTCTCAAACTTCCCATGTCTAAAACCAAGCCCACTCTTCCCACTGCTGCTGCTACCTGGCATTGTTACCTACAGAAGTAAAATGATGGGTAGGCCTGTAATTTGACACCCCCTGTAGTCTCTCCCCAGCACATTTTATATAATTGAAGGTCATAACTCCATTTAGTACACGGAACATATATCATGGATATTAAATTCTGTATTCAGGAATTGTCTGTTTCTGGGTTACCATCTAACAGGGGATATACATGTGTGAGTCTCAAATTGTGAAATCAGTTTTATGTAATAGCAAACATACTCCAAAAAGTAGAAAAGAAGATTTGCAAAAAGTCTGTGGTTGAGAGAGTTAGAAACAAAACCCACTTTTCAGCTCCTGCAGCAGCTCTTCAGGTTCATTATTTAAGTGGAACTGTGTGCCAGTGTCTTCGAATGCATGTGTTGTTTTTTTTTTTGCCTTTCTCTTTAAGTGAAACTTAGCTATTCTTAGTACTGTGTGGGTGGGGTGTGAAATTTAATAAGAAATGATTTTTAACGAGAGGGTACTTACTCATTTGTCTTGTTTGGAATAAGCATTATGTTCCTAGGGCAAACACTGTTGAATTTCCAAGAGTTTTGTCTCACATAGGTAAGTACAGAAATCATCAAGTTTATCTATTTTTGCTCGCTAATTATCTCCAGATATGGTATTATTTTCTCAAGTGCCATTTTTACAATTTCCACAGTCAGGTAGAGCTGCATTTTGTAGCCATGGCAGATTAAAAGCCTGTGAGTCACATGTGTCTCACATTACTGGCAGATTGTCAAATGGAATACAGTTTCATTTTTAGAGATGAAGGTGGGAGGAAAGGAAGAATTTCAACTTCATTTTTTAAAATGCAGCTTACTTTTTGAGTACAGTATTCCAAGAGTTCATCTTTAACTTTTATCCACACATTTCTTCCTGCTTCTATTTGCCGGTCATTAGAGAAAGGTTTGCTCTATTTTATGTAATGCAATGGAAGAGCTTCCATGAATAAAAATGTCTGTTAATAGAAAAAGGAGCCGTTACCTGATAGATTGCTAAATTCCTTCTTCACTTCCTGCATTTGGAATAAAAACAGGCCCTTCCCTCAGAGACAGTAGCGTCAGCAATTATGATGTCACTGTGCTTCTTAAAATTTCACTCAGTATCCTGAGCAACCCTGTCCTCCCATTTGGAGGCAGACTGTCTTGTCTCTTATAGAAAACGATGCCGCTGCTGTAATGAGAAGGGCATCTGCTTTGAATGGTCTCAACCGTCTCCCCTGGCCACACACATGCCTCCTCCCTAACCTCATGCATACCTGACAGATTGAAAGCAGATACGGTCCACACACTTTTTTCTACTGGTGACCGCTTATGAAATCATGATTCAGGACCTCATTTCTTGACATTTTTTAAAAAGTTGTGAACAGGTGGCCAGACTACATAAGCAACAACTGGAGGGCAGGGATTACTTAGTGGCTTGGAGGAGGACCAAGTATTGTGTGAGCCCAGCTTCTCTAATGTCAACCCCATTTGCCAAACGGCACATCCCGGTCAGCTGAAGCCGCCCAGGGCAGGGCAGGGCAGGGCTAGAACTGACTCTGGAAGGGTTGGGCCCACGCCTTACTCTGGGAAGTAGCCTCAGGAAGTGGATGCTTGGGGACATAATCACCCAGTGAGTTGCAGTTGTTCTGAGGAACAAAGGTAAAAGCTTATTTGAGGCCAAGAAAAGGGGATGATCGGGGCTGTAGCTTTAGGGATAGAAGGAGGGGTGAGTGTGTATGGCAGGGAGGAGACCGGGTGGGGTAGGAAGTTATACTTGAGTCTCTTATTGAACTCCAGATTCCTTGTAGCCAGAGAAGCTTGGGGTAGTGGCAGGTGGTACCACATGTCTCATCTCTCCTGTTAGGATGTAGGGAGTCTTCCCCCGTGGTATCTGGAACAAAGATATTCCCACTCTATCAGAAATTCCAGGATAAGTTTTTCATCACACGCTTCCTTGTATGATGCTTCAGTAAGACAACTGTATTTGATCTTCACCGAGGTTGGATTGGACAGGGTGCGGGCTGGGATTTAGGGAGGAAGGATGATTTTGGAGCGTGGAGAATTCAGTGCTAGGGGATTTTGATCTTGGGGCAGAACATGACAAGACTGAGCTTACGGTGCTGCCAGTGAAGAAGCTGGCACCTTGAGGAAAAGGTGTATCAAGATATGGAAGAAGAAAAAAAAAAAAGGTATGGAGGAAGAACATAAAGAGAGAAGTAGCACTCGGTTTCAAGCTCTGTGAAGCTTTATCTTATTTGGGGGAAATTTTCCTCCAACTCTTTGTCCTTGATCTGCTGGACTGGCTCTGTGAGTGGCTTTAGGTGACTTATATATGAACATTGGAAGCTTGGCGGCTCTTAGCCAGGCCTGTGGTTGACCCCAGGGGTACAGTCGTGAGTCAGGTGTGGTTCCAGCTCTCTGCTGTCCACCAGGAGAGATTCTGTGAGAGGCTGAGGTGGGCGCATGCATGTGGGCCCAGGGTTAGCTCTTGGGATAAACAGAACGTATTCGGAAATATTTTTGATGAAGCCCTAGAATACAGCTGGCTGCACCAAACTATAATAAAACTAGAATCTCATCCTTTAACACTCTGTTCCCAAACTATGCTATCAGATACGAGAGAGATAGACTTTGGCCATGTAGGCACATTTTTTTTCCCTCAGATTTTGAGCTTTTGGAAAATTGAAGGGTGTTGGCCTAGGCAGTCCCTGGTAGATAAAGGGCGGGTGAGGAGGGCTGGCTTGGGGCCAGCATGGATGTTTGGCCAACAACGGTCTTACCACACTAGTTTGCCTTGCTCTTTGTTTGACCTTATTCTAGAAACAATTTCTTGTTCAAAGCCTTTCAGAGAAAGAGGGAAAGGAAAGCAGAACATGAAAGAGTGTCTTGAATTGTGCTTCACAGAAATGTCTCTTCTAGGGGGAAAATACTATGTGTGGGGAAACTTGCCTGTCCTCTCGCCACTTCCCTTCCACCATACTGTGTGGCTGAGATGGGTAATTGGAGGATAGTCTTGAAGTGTCTCCTTTACCTGATCTGCTTGGGTTCAGTACTTTTCAAATGTCTGTCTTAAGCCCAGTGAGATGGGTATGTGGTTTCCAGGTGAGACTATGGAGACACAGAGTTAGATAAGCATTACCACATTCTCACAACTCCCAAAAGTGGAGCCAGAAATCACACCCAGGAGGTCTGACTCCAGAGCCTGCCCTCTTAGCCACGCTGCTGCCTCGGGGAAGAATGGGGTCTCCTGGTGAGAGCCAGAGCGTCCACATGGATTTTATTTCCCTGGTCCTTTCCTTAGAGATGGTACTCCTTGATTGAGGATTTGTACGAGTATTTTAAAACAGCTTTGAATAAAGAAAGGATCAGACCTAGAGTTTCCTGGCTCTAAGTATACCTTGAAGTTAGGATAAGGTGGTTACTGATGGATCTTGTTCACTGATGGGCTTACTTGAGGGTTTATGGCTCTTTTCTTCCTGGCCTCCGGCAGAAAGTTTAGAGCTCTGTGATGAGCACATGTTTTCTGGTCCTTTGTCAGGTAGTGAAGAATTACCAGAGCTATTCCATTAACAGAGTGGAAGATGATATCTATGTCATACTTGCTATTTCTTGAATGTTAAACAATATTTAAATTAGTGTGTAATACACAGAGAAGGCTAGCAACATATTCAACATGGTCATTTTTTCAAACTATTAATGTTTCATCTCTGTCCCTTTTTATGGTAAATTTGGGTTTCAAGGAAGGTTTGGATTCTTTGGCCTTTGTCTTTCAGAGCTCTGCTGGGAAGCTTTTTTATCCCAGAGACCACCACTTAATCTTTGTACTCAGCACTTTGAAGCTGCCCTTTGTTTTTGAACCTGTGCCTTTGTTGGGTTATTGATCTATGATTATAAAGAATTCCTTTTATTGCAATTCTAAAGAAAATAACTTTAAAAAAGAAGCCCAGGTATGAGTATCAATACAGTTTGAGTCAAAATTGGATGTTTTAAGTAAGCTAATGTAATTTAACTGTTCTTTGACATCACATAGGAATCTCCTGAGCTTTTATCTTTCAGGCGTTCTTTTGCTGACTTACATTTCTGTAAGCTAAATAAATGTGTTCAGATTCGTATTGGTGAGCATCTGTGTGCCATGCACTGTGCTAGGCATTTTTTTAAAAATTATGGAAATAATTAATTTAGAAAACTTAAGGAACTCAGAGGTTTTGTTTTTTTTGGCCGCGCTGAGTGGCATGTGATCTTAGTTCCCCGACCAGGGATCGAATCCACGCCCCCTGCATTGAGAGCATGGAGTCTTAACCACTGGACCACCAGGGAAGTCCCATGTACTAGGCATTTTTAATAAAATATTTTAACGTACTTGTCAGGTGGTAGACCCTGTCTTAAGACACTTGGGATATGGCAGTAAATAAAATCACAGAAATTCCTTTTGGATTATGAAGAGACAGATAATAAACGAATGCATGCAGCTGATGGTTATAAATACAAAAATAAAACAGGGATGACAGATGGGGAGTGTCAGGCAGGCTGGTTGCAACTTAAATATTGGGGTCCAGCATGGCGTCACTAAGAAGCCTGTGTGGGTAGCTTGGTAAATCAGATGGGCCCTGCCCTCACATAGCTTACAGTCTAGTGATAACTGCTGCTTGATGAGCACTTACCACAAGGCTAGGGACTCTGCTAAATACCTGTGTACTTTTCTTATGATGTCGTGGAATAAGGGCCATTATTTGCAGTTTCTCCAGAAGGAAATGGAAGCTTCAAGAGTTAAGTAAATTGCCGAGATGAACATAGCTAGTGGGACCTACATCTGACCCAAAGACCATGCTTTTGAACATGGAATTATACCATGTCAACTCTTGAAATATCTGTTGTAACGGAATTAGCCTATTTGTAGATCAGACTGTCTTAATTTTGGTTCTTATGGGTTGGGCAATATCTTGGATGGCTCATAGAGAGACTGATACCATGAGCTTCTCCTCTGCCTTCACGCTTGCTCTATTTGGAAGGCCTTGGGGCTGTGCCCTGTGGCCACAGCAGGCAAAGGAGCCGCCTGGTTACTGACTTGCATACAATGAGATGTGTTTGTTGTGTGTCAGAAGTTGACCTCTATTGACTCCAGCAAATCATTGACTACTTGAATTCCTGGCATTACATTTCAGTGATAGAACAGCAATTTGGCTGGCATGTGTGTCACTGTGTTCAAGAGCATGTTATAAATGCTCATATTCAGAAGGGAATGTGAAACGAGGGAAAGGTTATAGTGCCAAGGTCACTGATTATTGTGAGTGTTTATTCCAAAATAGGCCATACCTTGTGTTTACAATTATTGCTTTGTCATAAGACAAAGTAAATGAGTGTGTTGGATTAGAAACCTTTAGAGAGGGCTGTGGAAAGGAGGTTAGGGGTTCAAGAGAGCTCTGTTGCTCTTTCTGCCTTCAGTGTACTTATGAGAAAAGTGGGGTGGTTTGCATTGACTGTTAAGAGTGTGGTGATTTTCAACCTAATGTATCGTTTTCATTGAGTATTGATGGTTCTTTGTGCTTTGGTTGATGTCTGAGGTGTGTTTGTTGGTCATTAATATAAAAAGAGGCTATATATTTTATCACTTTTTATTTATTTATTTTTTTGCCCATGCTGTGTGGCCTGCGGGATCTCATTTCCCCGGCCAGGGATTGAACCCAGGCCATGGCAGTGAAAGCGCTGAATCCTAACCACTAGACCACCAGGGAATTCCCAATATAACTCTTTTTTTTTTTTATTGTCAGTTTCTAGTGATTTTTTCCCCCCACTTCTTTGAAAAATGTTGGTTTTGTTTTTACAAGATGATTTTCTTTTTTACTTAAGAGATAAGCTACGATTTAAGTACTTGGGCTGTAAAATTTATTTGCTTTTTTGAAGTATGTATCTTTTTCTATATGTGTATTTTAAGTGTACAATTCACAGACTTTAGAGATTGAACTCACTTAAATAGCCAGCATACAGATCAAAATATAAGAAATTTTCAGCGCCCTAGAAGCCCCTCACCTTTTTCCAGTCACTTCCATCCTCCCCCACCAGGGCGAACAGTATCCTGACTCCTAACATCATATCTTTGTTATGCTGTTTTTGTTCTCGACTTGAATGAATAATACAGTCTGTGCTCTGTTTGGCTTCCTTTACTTCCCATTGTTTGTCAGATTGAACCATATAGCTGCAGGTTGTTTGTTCTCATTGCTGTGGAATATTTCATTGTGTGGATATTCCATAATTTATCCATTCTACTGTTAAAGACATAGATGTAGCTCCAGTTTATTCTATTATGAATTGTGCTTCTATAAAGGTTCTCAGCTATGACTTTTGGTGAACATCTGTAAGCATTTCTGTTGGGTATATATCAAGGAGTGGAAGTACTAGGTCATAGAATATGCATATACTGTATATTCAGCTTGAATAGATGCTACCAAATGTATTAAAGTAGTTGTACCAATTTACATTTCCACAGTAGGGTGAGAGTTTGTGGATTTTATTTTTGTTATGCTGTTTTGGGGGTAGGTGAGAGGCAAATGTTGTTAAGTTCATTTCAGTTCATGTTTATCTTATGGGAAGGAATGGTCGTAGCTGTCTCCATGGATTCTTTGAAAGCTGAGTTAAATGTTTGTCTCCATTTGTGTGCTCATTCTCTCCCCCTTTTCTTTGTCTCCCTGTGTATATTTGTTATATATGTGTGTTTTATATGTCTTGCACACACGATGTATGTGTATACATATATATTTTCTTATAAATGTACTACTTATGACTCTTAGACTGAAAAGTGACCTTGGAGGTCATCTAGCTCAGGCTCCTGCCTCTCTGTGAATTAGCAATGATCCTGTTTAAGTCTCTGATGGAAAGCGCCAATAGTTTCGGGTCATCCATCCCTTTGTTAATTAACTTATGTTTTTTCGTCTTCAACATTGCGGTGACATCTGCCTCTTTAACTTTTCCCACAAATATCATTCCCTTTTACAGGTGGGGGGGGAAAACTCATGATACTTACAATAGAGTGAAATCTCTTTAGGCAGAGATTCATGGCTATTCTTTAAACTGCACTTTTCAACATCTGCAGGGCTTGGTCTCTGAGCAATTTTCTCTGGGGAACTTGAGTGAAAAAACCCTCACGCAAAGTGGAAAAGAAAACTCAGGGCAAAATTACTTTTGTTTTTTCCTATTTAAGGTTTTTTTCCCCCATTTCCTGATTTTTTTTTTTTCTGCCGTGAGCACGCATTGATTTTTTCCCCCCCTTTTGATTGGGTTTAAACATTGTTTAAAATGAAAACTTATAAATGCAAATAACACATTTAAAAAATCAGGCTGTAATGAATAAAATAATGAAAAAAAGACAACCTTGCTTTTTATAGAAAACTGACCATTATATTTCATGAAATCAGTGAATATGGAAAAATCCTTCTGATGGATAATATACTGACTAAGGTTTCTGAACTTCCAGGTGGTATTAATATTCATAGAACTTTAGAATACAAATGAGTTTTTTCTAGTTAATAATTAACAATTTAAGGTTCATAGATATTACTAATGGATATTTTCTTTTTTCTTTACAGGCAAGAAGAGACTGATAGGAGAGTGAAAAATGTAAGACATATTTAATGGGACATTATAAATGGTTTTTTACTTACGTGTTCTGTGAAAAGGTAGTGGGATCTAAAAATATCTGATATGTTCTCTATCCTTTTTCTAAGTTTTGCTAGAAACAAATTCTAAATGTGTTTAAATATGGTTGAAACATGTATTTTCTGACCTCATACTATAAGAAGGTGGGTTAAGTCTAGGGAATGGGTCCTTACATGTTAGTAACGTGGTAAAGGCAAATGAATAGGCTGTAGGATTTTTAGGAGAGCAAGTCAGAAAACACCAAAATCAGACTTTAAGGAAAAACACTAAATGTTTAAGAACTCTGGGTAATTGCCCAATGTAGACTTATATCTATACTATTCTGCATATTAGAAGAATTTCTAAAAATGTGACACCTTTATTGAAAAACATAAGAGCTCAATATCATTATTAGGGAAGCTGAGAATTTTTGATTTTAAGTGTGCAGTCTGTAAGATTGTTGGAAAAATATTACTTTAAAAGTTTAATTTATGTTTTCATACTGTAAATTTTTTCCTTCTTCATGTGTACCGGTAGAGTAAAAATACCTGTTGGGGTCTAGGCTTTTGCTCTGAGAATGTGCTCAGAGATGGAAATCTAAGAAGAATAACATTTTTAGTGACCCTTCTCCTTTATATAATTTAAAAGAAAATCTACTTTTCAACCATAGATATTGTCTTTTATCTAGAGTGCTCACTTGCATTTGAGCTTGCCATTAGTTACTAAATAGACTGATCTTGTTGTTTCATGGAATTTTTTTTTTAAAGGTTTTGATAACCTTGTACTGGCTGGGAAGAAAAGCACAAAGTAACCCCTACTATAATGGTCCCTATCTTAATTTGAAAGCATTTGAGAATCTTTTAGGACAAGCTCTGACTAAGGTAAGGAAACGCTATCTGTATGAGACAACTACTCTAACTAATACTTCTTCTCGTCTTCCCCTTTCCCCTTCGTCTCTTTTTTCCACATGCCCTCTGCCTTCTTCTCCTCCCTCTATAATATATGGCGGCTCTGATTGGGATGGGTGGAGAGGATTGTTACTCATTTGCTGGCTTTGTAAGCCACCACAAGGAGTGAGTAAGTGTTTCAGAGCGGTTTCCAGGTTATATGATATAGGTATACGTATTTATTTCTTAATTTTAGTAACTCAACAAAATACTAATTTACTTTCTTTCTTCGGCACTTTATATAACCTAACTCTTTCTATAATCATTATGAACTTAACCTGTAAGAGAAAGTTGCTTCCGGGCTATTAAAATGTATGGAAGTTACTCATTTCTTTATCTTACTGTCTTGCCATGGGTCATTATATCTCAAGTGCCAGCGCTGACCAGAGTTGGCCAAATCTTCACTCATGATATTCAAATGGGAAAATTAACTTCACTATGGTGATATTTATGCAGGAGAATCTGCTGTGTGCAGAAGAAAATATGTCATCAAAATAATATATGATCATCTAATTAATAGTAGTTGCTTGATGGGTCTTTATGATGATTAAAGGATACTGTACCAATCAGGCATTTAACATTAGTCTCTGGCACATTGGAAGGATGTAATAAATCTTAGTTACTATAATTGGAAGATAGAAGTTTTAGGATGAAAATGATCACTTTGCCTTATAACTACTCTGATCTCTAAATAGTTTTGCCTGAACCCAGCCACATACATTATAGGGAGATGGGAGTATAGTCTAGAAGGTTAGGGTATTCCTTCTGGATTTTTATTTTCTAATTGTAAAGAGTTGATAATACCCTATTTAAATTCCTTAAAACAGTTAATTCAGGTAACAGTTGAGATAATACCATGCACAAGCATTGTACTAGTTGTTGAGAAAACACTCATACAAGGCTGATGACCCATCCTTACAGCGCAACCCTCTGATGTAGACAGATGGACAGGTAGGTCAGTGCAGTGGAGGAGGGCAAGGCTCTGAAGGATGAACGTGGCAGGGCTTTGAGCAAGGGCAAAGCCTTGCCTTACAGGTATTTCAACTAAGAAGACATCCAGTTAAAAATAACATAGGACTTTGGCTCTTGCATTAGTGTTCTCATTACAGCCTTTGGTTCTTTTTATGGCAGTCTGACTCAGGTTGAATCATCCTAGTAGAGTGTTTGTGCTGGG
Organism: Balaenoptera musculus; assembly: GCF_009873245.2. NCBI lineage: Eukaryota > Metazoa > Chordata > Mammalia > Artiodactyla > Balaenopteridae > Balaenoptera > Balaenoptera musculus. The sequence continues at coordinate 49,443,385 of NC_045802.1, forward strand.
AATGCTTTATTCGAGGCTGCTTCCTGTCACCAGTGTCAAAATCAGAGTAGATAAAAAAGAATTTTCAGGGACTTCCCTGGTGGTGCAGTGGTTAAGAATCTGCCTGCCAGTGCAGGGGACACAGGTTCAAGCCCTGGTCCGGGAAGATCCCACATGCTGCAGAGCAACTAAGCCCATGCTCCACAACTACTGAGCCTGTGCTCTAGAGCCTGTGGGCCACAACTACTGAGCCCGCATGCCACAACTACTGAAGCCCGTGTGCTTAGATCCCATGCTCTGCAACAAGAGAAGCCACCGCAATGAGAAGCCCATGCACCACAACAAAGAGGAGCCCCCGCTCGCCACAACTAGAGAAAGCCCACGCGCAGCAACGAAGACCCAATGCAGCCATAAATAAATAAATGAATAAATAAATAAAAATAAATTTATTTTTTTAAAAAAAGAATTTTCATAGGTAAAACTATAGTTGTGGTTCCATTCCATTATTGTGGAGTGTGGAGAGCCATAAGAGGTATGTGAATATATGAGCTGTTTTGCATCTGTTCTGTTAAAATCAAAATCATTGTGTGCATCAAACTTTTCTCCCTTAACTATATAATGCTTAAGGGCCAATCCAAAATATATATTAAAAAAAATACTTGCAGTAAGCTGTTGACCCTTAGTCATCCTATAAGTTGTAGGTGACTCATTTTAGGTGACTTGTCAGACTAAAGTCCTTGGTGGGGGTTAGGAGGAGGAACCAGGCAACGGGACCAAACTTAGGTTCTTTTATAACCATGATGGCACATCATCATTATCTTTAACATTTACGAGGTCAAAAATCATCTCCTGTGTGTTGAACTCTAAGGCCTCAACAAGTGTGTGTCTAAGAAACCCGGTAAATCTAAAGATTTACTTAGAATTTTAAAATCTGTATTTTTTAAGAAGTATTTTGGTGGTACCAGCACTAAGCCCAGCTTCCCTATGCGCTTGGAAATAGGGTACAAAGTAGGCACTTTCATTTTCATGCTAGGATGTCAACTCTAATTCCAGGGTGTGTGTGGTGTCTAAAATATATGAAATCTCACATAAATCTACTAGACCCTACCGGCACTTAAACACTTGTCAAACAATTCAACCATGAATTAACATCCAGTCTTAGCCAAAAGTATGCCTGAGACAGCTAATTTATTCATTGTAAACATTCTTTCTTCAACTTTTTCAAATCTTGAGAATGTTCCTAATTAAAAGTTGAAAGAATAGTACAACAAATACCCACCTGTGTTCCATCGGATTTAATCATTAAACATGTCCCATATTGGCTTTATTTATGTATCCATCTGTGTTTTTTTTTTTTTTTTTTTTTTTTTAATTTATTTATTTATTTATTTTTGGCTGTGTTGGGTCTTCGTTTCTGTGCTAGGGCTTTCTCCAGTTGTGGCAAGCGGGGGCCACTCTTCATCGCGGTGCGCGGGCCTCTCACTATCGCGGCCTCTCTTGTTGCGGAGCACACAGGCTCCAGACGCGCAGGCTCAGTAGTTGTGGCTCACGGGCCCAGTCGCTCCGTGGCATGTGGGATCTTCCCAGACCGGGCTCGAACCCGTGTCCCCTGCATCGGCAGGCAGACTCTCAACCACTGCGCCACCAGGGAAGCCCCATCTGTGTTTTAATTAATCATTTCAAGGTAAATTGCAGACAACTCACCCCTAAATACTCAGCATGCATCTCTTAACAGTAAGAATATTCTTCCATATACCTATGATGTCTGCTAGACCAAAGAACAGTCATGAATTCCCCATTAGTTAATATCCAGTCTATATTCAGAACATCCCAATTGTCTCCCAACTCTCTTTCATAGCTTTTTTTCTGAATAATGATTTAATGAAAGTTGACATATTACAGTTGGTTGTTAAAGAACCTAGGAATTCCTGGGGCTTCCCTGGTGGCGCAGTGGTTAAGAATCCTCCTGTCAACGCAGGGGACACAGGTTCGATCCCTGGTCCGGGAAGATCCCACACGCTGTGAAGCAACTAAGCCTGCGTGCCGCAACTACTGAGCCTGCGTGCTGCAACTACTGAAGCCCGCGTGCTTAGAGCCGTTGCTCCGCAACAAGAGAAGCCACCACAATAAGAAGCCCGTGCACCACAACGAAGAGTAGCCCCTGCTCACCGCAACTAGAGAAAGCCCGCGCACAGCAACGAAGACCCAAAGCAGCCAAAAATAAATAAAATTAAAGAAAAGAAGAAAAGGAAAACTCTCTGCTTTAAAAAAAAAAAAAGAACCTAGGAATTCCTATCTCTGTATTGGTATCATCACCTGAAAGAAACATTTCTGATTTTTACTATAGTAACAAAATTACCTTCACCATATTAAAAAAAATTATAGAGTTACTAGCTATTCATTGAGTACTATGTATTAGAACTATGCTAAAGGCTTTATAAATTCTACTTACATGCTAATTTTAAAAAGTCCAGTTGTATTTGGCTATTAACTTTCCTAGGGGAATGTTAGTTAAAAATGCTTATTTTAGTAAGTTCTATATGGTTTACAAACCTATGGTTAATAACATTTACATATTTCTATATAGCTGTTATATGAGCTAAACAAATATTTCATTTAGATCCAGGGAAAATGTTTTATATTCAACAAACAAGTCTACTTTCCTTGGTTCACATCTAGGTTTTGAGTGAAAATAAATGAATTTGTGAAGTGTACACCTGCTATTCTTGCCCCTCTCTCTTTTAAAACTTTTCTTTTTGTTAAAGAACGTTGTTATGGTTTTTTTGTTTATTTAATAAAAATGAGCCCTAATATTTCCTGGAGGTAGGCTGAATATAATCTTACTAACTTTTCTCCTTTTGGATATCAAAATTAAGGTTGGCTTTTCTCTTTGCCTCCTTTCATGTTTATTGCCAGAAAACTGTAGATAATAATTGATTTTAGCCTTTGAATGTTACTCTAATTATTAGCTTTTCTTTTATTAAAATGTTCCCCCTTATTATTAAATAGACTATATTACCTTATTAAATAATATTGAATTACCTCCATATAGTCACATGAGTGCCAAGTATTAGTTGTGGGAAAACATTTACAGATTTATATTCTGATTTTTATCAGATTTTTTCTGATATTTAATGGGGCAGTCTCATTGCCTCACCTATCAAAATGCAGCACAACTTGAGCTATTGCAAATAAATAAGCAATAACTGATTGCATTTTTGGAAGTTTATGCTAAGTTACTAGTCTTTAAAAAATGTTCTTCAGGCACTTGAAGAGTCCAGCTGCCTGAAGAGGAGTGGCAGAGACAGTGGTTACGGTGATATCTGGTGTGCTGAGCGTGGAGAATTTCTTGCTCCTCCAGGAAACTATAAAAGAGAAGATTCATTTGAAAGCTTGGACTCTTTGGGGTCTAGGTCATTCGCAAGCTGCTCCTCTGATACCACGTTGAGGGGGGCACGTGAAGGTGAGTTAACGTTTTGGACTCGACAGTTTATTTTTATTTGTGTATTGAGAGAAAATTGGGAATTGGAGAGAGGAGAAAAATGGAGTGAAACTATTGAGGCAAAAATTTCGCCAAGAAGTATATTTTTGTAGAGATAGAAATATAATTGGGGGTGTCTTTTCTTTCCTTCTTTCCTTCCTCCCTCCCTCCCTCCCTTCCTTCTGTCTGTCTCTCTGTCTCTCTGTCTCTCTGTCTCTCTTGTTCCTTCCTTACTATATTGCCACTAGAGGGGTGATAGTTTCACTTTTTTTAATCTTCTGTTTTTAGAGGAGTTTGGGGAAGAGACAGTTAACTATGACCTGTTTTATCAGCGATAATCTATCCTAATTCTTTTCTCTCCAGATTCAGGTTTAATGATGTCTGCCTCTGAGGCCTAATAACTGGTATATCTAAACATAAAAAAGAAAGTAAATAAGATTCTGTAAAAGTCTGTTCTAGTTCCTGAATAAGCTTTCTTCCCTTTTCTTACTTTTCTGCAAAAGATAAAAAAAAAAAAACTTCTAAGAAAAAACAGGAAAATATTTTAATAATTATCTCTAAGAAAAGAAATGATTGGTATCTGTCATGATAGAATATTATGCTAAACTTTGATTAAGTAACAACACTGGCATTGTGTTAGAAAACATCTTTTGCGTCTGTCAGGGTCAGAGTAAACCCAGGACAAGTGTGAAAGGAACATGTTAATGAAAGTCTTTCTGTTGTGGGAAGGAACTTTCTTTCAAAATCCCAATATTGTGGTCAAATCTGTTATTTAAATGCAAGTCTTTTTCCTCTGGCTATTGGGTGGTGTCAGAAATTTCTAACTGTATGCCTCTCGCAATTCAAATTGACTAGATTGAAACCACAAGTGAAGTTTCTTGAACTATTTCTGTGCTTCCACCATCAGCATGAAAAATTGAGAGTTCTGGTTGTGAGTTTTTGCTGGATTGTTAGAGAGTTTACTTTGCTTGTTTATTTTGATTATTATTTTATATTTTAAATGTTTTTCCTAATGTTTTTATTATAAAAAATTTCAAACATCAGCAAAGTTGGAAGAATTTTACATGAATACCCATGTACCTGCCACCTAGTTCTACCATAACATTTTACTGTGCTTGCTTTATCACATACCAAGCTCTCATTCTCTATGCATTAATTATCCATCTTATTTTTTGAGGCACTTCAGAGAACATTACACTTGTCCTAAATGCTTCAGCATGCAGTCATTAGCTAGAATTCAACCTTTATTTGCTGTTGTTCTTTTAATATAAATTTACATAAAAGCAAAGTACAATGAATTTGTTTTTCAAAAATAAAATGAATCAACAAATATTATAACAAAACCCCAAATTCTTTAGCTTTTTGAGTAGTCGTGGCATTTAAACGTTTAAAAAGTGAATGGCTGTTTGAGTTAACCTTTACAATTACTGCTGTATTTGTTGGCTGTTTGCTGTCTAGGTTTAATGTTTTCATAGCCCAGATGACTCTTATAATAGTTTTAAGGAAATGAATCTGAGTTCATAATTCATCTGAGTGATTAAAGCTGTAAAAGCAGAGACTGAAATTCTCAACCCACTATATTACTTTGTCCTGACTGAAGAACCTAACACATGTGATGTTTAAATTTATATCTGACCAACAAAAATAAAAGGGACACATATTGAAGGCATGTGGGAGTGTACAGACTCAGTCAATTCAAAGGCAGTGGTCCAGTGGTGTGACTTGAGAAGCATTCTCCTCAGATACTTGTTGGGCTGGGTGCCTGGTCCTTGTGAAGAAAAGCAGAGGGTTACTGTCATGCTGCTTCCTGATCTTGGGAAAGGAGTTGCAGACCATGTTTGAAGAGGGTGGAAGTGAAGACTTGGTAATTACAACTAAGGAAGAAAAAAAAAAGAAAATCCTGGGGGCCACCAGGATGATAAAACTTTTTTGTGATCGGTATGCTGAAATTCTGCTACCTACCAGGTTGTAGTCCCAAATTGATGATCAATGTAATATTGATAAGATAATGTTTTTAGGTTAACAGAATTGCAAAGTCACATTCCTTAGTTTTATATGAAGCCTCTGTTGACTGAAAAAAAAAAAAAAAAGCAAAAACACAATCTAAAGGTTGAGAATTATGTTTTATTCAGCAGACTTGCTGAGGACTTAAGCCCAGAAGACAGTGTCTCAGATAGCACTGAAGAGGTAAGGGTGGAACCGGGATAAATAGGAGTCTTTGTAAAACAAAACAAAACAAAAAAACAAACAAAAAACAACTCACTCAGGTAGTCAGAACATCAAAAGGTTACTGTTAATTAAAGAAAAACCAGACATCTCAAGTTAATGAATTTCAAGCTTTCCTGTGTATGGAAAGATGAAAGAGTCTGGGCTCGCTGAAATCATTCCTTTGACATGCACCTTACCTATATGGGGTGAGTAGCCTGCTTTTCTCCATCCTGAATCCCCTCAGGTGCACAGTCGGGGACAGGTGCAGTGGCTGCTGGCTGGATGGCCGCAATATCCTTTGTTTACTGATATGGCAGGTGGCATTTTTCATCCATATCTCTTACCAGATCAAGAATATTTGCCTACTCTGCAGCATACTGTACTGGACTTAAAAAAAAAAAGTAGCTTAAGAAATTCCAAAGTAGAAGGATCTTTTGTACAGATTTCACATGTACAAAATTTTAGCAAGAATCCTTGACATTTCTCTCTTATTTTCAAAAAATGTACAAATTTAGGAGGCAGTAAAAACAAAGCGTGAGATTATTGACAATCCTTCTGGTCATAGCTGCTATACTTCCTCCTTTTTTCCCATGACTCTCCTTTCCCTGTTCCCGTCTCAAGGTCTCCTAGCTGTGTGTTCAACCGCTTCCTGTAGGCTCCTCTCTGTTACTGTAAACTCCTGCCAGGCACAGGGGAGGGGACGAGACTGCCTTTGGCTCAGGTTTACCCTGCAGGTGTGCTCCTGCCGAGAGCCCACAGCTCCCAGGTCCTTAGGTACTGTGCACAGCCAGCCTCTGAGAGCTCTGGCGGGAAGCATGCAACACTTGCAAAGTTTCTTAACAAATACACAGAGGCAGGAAGAAAAGGGCAGACTGGGAGGCAGCTGAAGCTTGTATCTATCGTATCTATATTGTATCTATTGTAATGTTTTGTACCCTCGTTTCTTCCCGTGTATTTAAAAGAACAGACTGACTTTTTTTTTTTTTTTTTTTGAGAACAGATTAGCGTTTGTATCTATCTGACCTTGAGGTGTATCAAAGTGTATTCTTTCAAATTTGTGTGTAAATGATGTTGACTCAAAATACAAGGTTCCCAATATTTCCGTGACCACCGTCAGAAAAAGCCTCGAGTTCTGCGTTCTCTTAATATTTTGGGGGGACATTAGAAGTCATTTGGTCCAACCTCATATGTAATGTGTGATTCTTGCTCATAGGGGTCTCACCAGGATCTATCAAACTTCTTTGTGATCTTGTGCTTTTTGCATCTCTTTCTTTGTCTTCCCTTGTCTCTCGCCTCACAGAAATTTTGGATGACTGCATGATTTATTTTAAATGACTGAGTTTCCCTCGAACTACATTCAGATCTCATTTTAGGCATCTTTGACTTGATTGCTAGATTTTATTCACGTGTATTCCATCAACAAATTTTATGAAAAATCGTGAGGGCAAGGAAGACTGGGAAGAAAAGGGGTTCAGCCATAAACCGGGACTTTTTCTGCTTAGAATGTGCAACAGTGAAAGAATGTGCTGCATGCATCTCCAGTATGCAAAGCAAGTTCCTCCTGATGGGTCTTATCACAACTTCATGACAAATTTCTAAAAATATTCCCTGCAGTTAGCAGTAGAGCACTGGGTTTCCAAGGGAAAGACAAAAGCAGGCAACGCTGTGTGGGTTTCAGTTAGACGAGTAATCTGGAGAGTAAAGCAAATTCTTGTGCCTTTTTTTTTTTTTAATAGGTTGTGAAAGTGACACAGATTCTGAATTTACATTCAAAATGCAGGACCATAATAAAGATGATATGTCATATCGAAGGATTTCGGCTGTTGAACCAAAGTCTGCTTTACCATTCAATCGCTTTTTACCCAACAAGAGTAGACAGCCATCCTATGTGCCGGCGCCCTTGAGGAAGAAAAAGCTGGACAAAAATGAGGGTACCAGAAGAAGCTGGGCAAGCCCAGTCTACATAGAAGCCGATGGAGCATTTCCAAGGTACTGGGATGCAAGCTGATTGTTGAATTTTAAAATTCAGTCTGCTTTGTGAATTTGCCGGGATATTTAAATTTGGTAAAAAGCAATGGTCCTTAAAAATGTATTTCACAGATAACATAAAACTTCATTAGTGAAATATTTCTTTTACTTACCTATATTTTTAGTCATCTGTATCTTGAAGAGATTTCTTCCGTTTTAGAATGTCAGCGTATGATTTGCCGGTTCTTTTTTTAGATGCATGCCTTTAGCTCACTGGTTATCTTTCAGCTTCCTGGACGACTTACATTGTTCATTGTGAGCTCTGCTGTGTTGCTTTCTTCCATTTTTTTTTTTTTTTTTTCTTTTCTGTGTTGACTGAGCTCAGTGGACACAAAAAAAATCCTTTAATTTCCCATCAAATCAGCAGAGCAAAGCATGATTTTTCGAATCCAGCTTCCTATCAGAAGGAGGTGTATGGTTCTGAGAGTGGATCAGACTCGGAGGAGGAACGGAGGTTGCCGGATGTAGTCTTGGATGACTTAGCCAACCGTAGATTCCAAATGAAAAAGAGGCCCGAGGGTTTCATCTCGAAAAGCATCTCTCCTAAGTCTTGTTCACCAATCTTTCCTCCTGCTGACCCATTAGCCACTGGGCTATACAGAATGACGAGGTCAGAAAAATTTCTCTTGGATTGGAATGTCTATTATGCTCTTGATTTTTAATATGTAAAGTAACACCCCAGATGGTTTGCAATTTGTCTCTCTCTTTTAACACATTTTATCATTGTCTTTGGCCCTTCTGTATCAAGCTCTTCTCTAATTAAAATGAGATGCTATTACAATGCCTTAACTTTGTTGTAGGAGCTGGAATGATGAGACTGATGAGAATGGGAACTAATTGTCTGCATTCACAGTGTAAACTTTGTGAGACAGAAAGCATGCCTCTTGTGTTCTGTGTCACAAAATGCTCACGCAGTGTCTTAACTGGTTGGATGTTTTGAACAGTAACGAGAGGAGAACTTGGGGCACAAATGTGGAGAACTGGCCAACAGTACAAGAAACTTCAGACTCCTCTTGTTATTTGGAAGAGGCAGAAGAAAAGACAAGCATACCCAACACTGTAAAGGATGATCTTTATGTGCGAAAGCTAAGCCCAATCGTGCCAAGCCCAGGGAATGCTTTTGATCAGTTTCTTCCCAAATGCTGGATCCCAGAAGATGTGAACTGGAAACGAATAAAAAGGGAAACTTATAAACCATGGTATAAAGAATTTCAGGGATTCAGGTTTGTCTTTGTGCATGTTTCTTTTATTCCGCTGTCCATTCAGTACCCTGACTGGGTACATTCTATGTGCGCTTTTTATGAGAGAAGTTAATTTCCCTTCAACGTCTGTAGAATTGCTAACTGAAAAAACTACTGTTTAAATTTAAACGTTAGGATCTGGATCTTAAAAAGTCCTCTACATAGCCAGAGCTTGACGTTATTTTTAGTTGCGTCGTTCTCCAATTCTTTGTCTTCTTTTCTCTTTCCTTTCTCTATGTCACTCCACGGTAGAAGGAATTCAGACTCTGACGATGAGGATTCAGGCTCTGAGAGAAGCTCTGCCGTTTTTAGTAGAATACAAAAAGCAGATCATAGGCTAGACAGCGACTGTCAAAGATGTTCACTCTTGCTGGAACTGGCTAAGAAATGGGCCAGAAACTCCCGGGACACCCATGCAGCCAGGAGAGCTAGTGGTGCTTCGGATGAGCCCAGGTGTACCTGCCTGCATGAGCCCGCCTGCTTGGAGTCTGGCCTGTGACCCTTGTGCCAGCTTCTGCTGCTACTTTAACCTCTGACCATGATGTGCTGAGTCATGAACACTTAGGCACTTAATGTTTAGTTATAAAAGCATAACATATGACATCATGCTTTCTGTACAAGCATGTGAGCTTGAAATTCTATAGGATTAAATATTCTTTAGCACAGTCACGTACAAGAGAGTATATAGTTACATGTGGCATAGACAGTTCTTGGCGGAAAACCGTTTTTAAAAGGCTTTTTAGGCAGTTGACCTAATTTTACAGTTGCGCTATGTGTGGAGCTGTGGAGAAAGGAAATAACTTATAGACAGACACTGGGACAGGCAAGACTGATGGGAAAATGCAAAGAAAAGATTCATCAGTCTTTAATAAAGCTTCAGAGCATTTTATTTAATCTGCTGACTGCCTGTGCCTGTTGCATAAGGTGCTTTTTGCTCTGCTCTTGAAACCTTCCAAGATCATTGCTGCTTCTCTGGGAGGGGACTTAGGTCGTTGTGGCCAATGGGATGAGGAAGGGGTGGAAGGGAACACTGTGTGTATCAGGGAGCTTCGCTCTCTTCCCGTTCTGGCCCCATCACTTGGCCTCAGTGGTGCCCACTGAGAGATACGCTCTGCTCTTATTCCTTTAAATGGTATCCAGGAGAGTCATGGATTATGGCATTAAATGCTAGTCTTTCTTCCCAGCAAGAGTCCCTCCCATGGCCCCCTAAAATAATTCACCCACAGTGACTATCTAGTTGGTCTGCTACCTGATTACCTTTTCTCCCCAAATTTAATAAGCTTCTCCCTTCCTTTTTCTTTTCTATGCTTCAGTCAGTTTTTATTACTTCAGGCCCTCCAGACATATTCTGATGACATCTTGTCCTCTGAAACAAATATCAGAATTGATCCCACTGCTGGCCCAAGGCTCATAACACGCAGAAAGAATCTCTCTTATACACCAGGATATAGACCAGATGACCTGGAGATGCCAGCCCTGGATCCTGACTTAGAGAACGATGATTTCTTTGTCAGAAAGACTGGGGCTTTCCATGCAAACCCATGTGTTCTCCGGGCTTTCGAAGACTTAAGAAGGCTTTCTGGGCAAGACGATCCTGTAGAGCAAGATATAATTCTGCAGTGTAGGGAAGGTGAACTTGTACTTCCAGACCTGGAAAAAGATGATATGATTGTTCGCCGCATTCCAGCACAGAAGAAAGAGGTGCCTCTGTCGGGAGCCCCAGATAGATATCAGCCAGTCCCTTTCCCCGAACCCTGGACTCTTCCTCCGGAAATTCAAGCAAAATTTCTCTGTGTACTTGAAAGGACATGCCCACCCAAAGAAAAAAGTAATAGCTGTAGAGTGTTAGTTCCTTCCTGTAGGCAGAAGAAAGACGACATGTTGGCTCGTAAGATCCAATCTTGGAAGCTGGGAACTACTGTGCCTCCAGTCAGTTTCACCCCTGGTCCCTGCAGCGAGGCCGACTTACAGAAGTGGGAGTCCATCCGGGAGGCCAGCAGGCTTAGGCACAGGAAGCGGCTGATGGTGGAGAGGTCAGAGTGTGTTTCTGCAAGGATTTGCTTGTCATGGATGGTCTTGTGTGACTTTCCTTGTGTGAGAAAGTGGCATCGTATTGCCCAGCTCTGCATGTCATGAGCCATTTGGAAGCATCCTGTAAAACATTGATTTTGCTTTGAGAGACCTTTAGTCTTTGTGTGGAAAAAGTGCAATTCCATATTTGCACATCTCAACATCACCTCTCTGAGACCTGTTTAAGAAGGTGTATACACAAATGTTGCCCTTGGCCTTAAGGATGACTATGATACTATTCTGCCACATTGACGTTTCACGAAAATGTTTTCCAATTATATTTACAGACTTTTAGTCTCACGTCCAGGCATTTCTGAAACAGTCTGGTTGTTTGGTTTTATGTGCTTCTCATATTTCGGAGTATATGATTTTTGTGTAAAAATTTCCCTTAAAATATGGCATTGCAAGTTTCATTTAACTTGAATGTGGTATTTGATTTTGACCTAGACTTCTTGGACTATCGATGTGTGACTTTTTAAATTTATGGTTTAAAGTTCAGTGCCAACATTATTAAAATGCATGAATGTTATTTGCTGTCTGCTACACTTTACGTATATGTAATTATGGCCATTTTGATAATGAGTCTGCATTTATGTGTTATGCAACTTGCTGTTTTGATGACTGTTCAGTTTGTTGAACTTTGGGATCGACAAATATTGGGTTAAATGAAATTAGTAGATCTAAATCTAACTTATTAGTTCCTGGCAACAGGAAGCTTTTTTAAAAATGGGTTTGTTGGTTCAAAGGAAATCAGGAAATTGTTTATCTTAATCTGAATTCCTTGAGATATGAGATCAATGAGATTTTGAGACATGATCAAGAATGTGACTGAAGAAGCAACCTTTTGAGATTTGTCCATCTCTAGTTCAACTCTTAAAGATGCTGATTTAGAAACTAACACAAGTAGAAAAAATGACTTTTAATTTTTGGTTTTCTGATTCCTTAGACTCTTTCAAAAGATTTATGGTGAGAACGGGTAAGTTTTGTGGTTCACAGTAAAAAAAGAAATCTGCGTTTTGTTTGTCCTTTGTGTAACACGTCCTTGCACTTCTATCCTGGCATGTCACTAAATGGGGGTGCTCTGTGCTGTGCATGAGACTTAAAAAATGGGAAATCTTTCTTAATTCTGCAGCCAAATGGTAATATTTCTGTCTGAGTGCCCAGTGCATGAAGTCCTATAGGACAGCAACAGTTTGTTTTATTAGAAGTCGAAAATTCAGGTCCTTTTTTTTTTCTTAAGGAGTTGATTAAAAGTCACAAAAACACGTGCCTGAGATTAGGTGTATTTATTTCGGTATCTGATTGCTGCATAGACCAAACCTCTCATATCTGGATGTTGAAGCCCAAATAACTACGTTTTAGACTATCTATGATGGAAAAAGAGTATTAGCATTTTCTTTGAGGTTGGAATACATGCAGTTGGCATTATCTGTATACTCTTAGTTCAAGGGGAGCTTTGTTAGTTGGGATGGTGAGTGGCATTAGTCTTCCCTTAGTAGGATTTGGAAGCATTTTCAAGATTCCTGATTAGGGTAAAATTTTATAACATGGCTGTATTATAAAGGCAAATCAGACTTCCAAAACTGCAAAAAAATTAAAATATTGGTAGTTTCCAATATAGCTGCAAGGACTATATTTATAACTAATTCCCAGTTTTTGTCTACATTGGTCCTCTGTATCTGAGGATGCAGATCCTGGAACCAATCCCCCTCGGATACGGAGGGGCGACTGTCCTGTTGTTTAACTCTAGTCACCTGGTAGACATAAAATAGGATAAAAATAACTTTCTGGAAACATTTTCCCTTTCTAGAATAACTGAGTTAAAATAAATACTTCTTTACTTTTAGTACACACTAACTATGTACTTAGTCATTCTTAGTGCAGAATAACCAGCTGGCTACATCTTAATATTTTATATCAAACTTTCTGTAACTTTGTGACCCTAACTGCTAATACTTTTTGATCAAGAAGAAAATTTAAATACGTCAAATATTTTAATCTCTCTAAGCTTTTCATCTCTAAGGTTCTCTAATTTTAAAATAATTAATTAATTAATTAATTTATTTATTTTTGGCTGTGTTGGGTCCTCGCTGCTATGCACGGGCCTTCTCCAGCTACGGCGAGTGGGGGGGGGGGGCGCTCCTCGTTGTGGTGCGCAGGCCTCTCATTGCGGTGGCTTCTCCTGTTGCGGAGCACAGGCTCTAGGGTTGCGCGGGCTGCAGCAGTTGTGGCTCGCGGGCTCAGTAGTTGTGGCTCGCGGGCTCTGGAGCACAGGCTCAGTAGTTGTGGTGCACAGGTCTACCTGCTCCACGGCATATGGGATCCTCCCGGACCAGGGCTCGAACCCGTGTACCCTGTATTGGCAGGCGGATTCTTAACCACTGTGCCACCAGAGAAGTCCCAGGTTCTATAATTTTGATAGCTTTGGATAATTTTGATAATGTGGAGATCTTGGAAGGTACTAAAAATTACTATTTAAAGCAATATAGCCATTCTAGATGTCAAAGATGTAAAGGAGCGACGGGCAACTAATTTCAAGTACTTCTCAGCCATTGATTTTAAAAATCAGGCTCCCAGCATGCTTTAAGTGTGCCGTGCAAAGGCACATTATCTCCTATCCAGTTCCTCACGTTTGCTTAAAGCGTTTCCATCAGGGAGGGTGAACAAGGCAGTTTTTAGCATGACGCTTAAGCATCTGCTAATCTCAGTTCATCACGGGAAAGCTGTTTTAACTTGATAAACAAATCTTTGCAGTATCAAGCATTTTGAATGATAACTTTCCGAGGAATTTTCTTTGGTAAATAAGGCTTTATAACGTAAGCAGGTTGTGTTTTCTTAAAGGGGATACGAATACACTGAGTACAAGTGCTTCATGTGAATGTAAACCTGTACAGCTGTACCTGTTCCCTCTTAGGAACGCACTGTATGACTGGGTTAAGAAAAGAAGAGGAAAACCCAAATGCTGAGGCTCAGCAAGCTAAGGGTTTTCCTGGGCCAGAGCCAGCAGCAGCAAAGGCCTTCTGTAGACCATTTCAAGATTGCTGCTTGCATAGTACACTATTTGTTTTAAAGGCTGTTCCCCATGCCGGTTACTGCCAAGGTAACACAAATAAAGCAAGGTTGTCTGTAAATGGAGACTGATGAATAATGTATGACTTGTCAAATAATGGAAAGTAATACAGATATATCTTCAGAAAACTGAAGTGCATTTTAGACCACTTGCGATCAAAATATATTATTTGGGATTAAAAAAAATTCTCTCAGTTACCAATGTTTTTCTTAAATTGATCTGCAGGAAAACAAAAAAGATTTAAATTGGATTGAGTATAGACATTTAATCTAGAATTCATCTCATGTTTATAAACATGTTTGTAAATGATTATAAACATGAAACAAGTGATATTTCTGGGTGATATTCCTCTGGACATCGTGTATGTTGTCAAGCTTGGAATACTTACCTGGAAAAATCATTATTGCTCAACATCCTGTGATGGGAAAATAACTGCCTATAACATGAATGCTTTCTTTTTGGTAAGAACCAGGTTAAAGAGAAATGTGCATCACCTTTTGCAGGCTTAGATTGTTCATTTCTGGCTTGCTTTTTATTTGGCATTTAACACTTCTCACTTTATTTTTAGTAAGACGCTTTGTATGTGGCAGTCATTTTCTCACATGTGCTTTTGTGTTGCATGATTTGTCTTATGGTTCTGTGACATTTGAAAATTTGGTTACGATGCCTCTTGGCAGAAGCTGTTAATGACAAAGAATTTGTAACAGTATATAGCTATAGTTTAGTAATATGATTAAGCCATTGAGTCTACTGCCAGTATCAACAGGAAATGAACATTGATTCAAAGACAGCTAAGACACGTATATTTTACTTATGGGTTTTGGCCAAAAAATTCTGTAGAACAGTAAGACACCTAAGACAACAAAAAGGAAGGAAAAACAAAGTTGATGTGAGTTACTTTCTGAAGATTTTGCCCCCAGGGGACATTCAGCAATGTTTGTAGACATTTTTGATTGTCACATTGGGTGGGTTGAGGGGAACGTTGCTACCGGTATTTAGTGCTTTTATAGCCAAAGATACTGCTAAATGTCCTACAGTACACAAGATTGCCCCCTACAATAAATAATTTTCGGGCCCCAAAATGTCAATAATGAGGCTATAGAGAAACACTGATTTAGACTCTAAACCTATAAAGGAAAAGTCTCTTATGTTATCTTATCATTATAATTTATGGTAATTCTAAAGCCTCTTACCCTGGTTTTAGCATTAATTACTCTTCAGAGAATTCCTACAACACCTAATGGAAATATATTTAGAGGTGCATAAATAGGTATATTGTTATCTTCCCTTGAAAGTTGGGGACCCCAAACTTAGCATCATGGAATTTCTGTTTGCCATATAAGGTTATCGGTGATTTTATATTTAGGAAATTTTGCTACATGTTGTTCCTTTTTGATCCCTTAGTTCCTAGATATTCATCTATAAATTTCCTGAGATTGAGTTCTAAAAAAATACTCATCGTAACACTAGTCCCTGCACTGTGGGAAAAGAAAATAAGATTTTAGTGATCTTGTTTTATAATCTACTCCCTTTTTCTTAAACTTCCCCTTCTTTCTCTCTTCACCCTGCATGCTATTTAAAAAAAAATTCTATTCAACTGAAAATGCAACATGATAGACCTGTATTTTTTGGGAAAAATCCAAATGCAGTTTTAAATTGGAGCTTTTCCAAATAAGGAAATACAAGGGTAAATGAACTGCAAGGGAATTATTTGCCAGTGAATAGTAATTCATTCTACAAAACATTCTAGAGCTGGGTAGTCCTTTCAAGTTTTCCCAGTCTTCCTGGGAGTATCTCTGGTGCTTATCTCAGTTTGCGGAGGTAGACAGGTAGGTGTTAAGTGCATTTTAGAGATGTGGAGAAAGAGAAACAGATGCCACAGCTTTCCCAAGGACCTGCAGCTCCTGAGTTGCTAGAATCAGACTAGGGTTTCGTACAGTGAGGTAATCCATGGAGACTGCTCGGTAGTTGTTGCTGGCACACAGTAAGCCCTCAGAAGTTTAATATTATGCTGTTAACTCTGATAAGGAAGGAAAGAATTCTTCATGATCTGGCTGAAAGACTCCTACACTCAAAAAAGTTCTCGATTTTATCAGTGTGGCCTGGGGTGACCTCTCTAATTTGAAACTGCTTTGGGAGTTAGTTTTCAGTAGATCTCTCATGATCATATTTGCCTTAATAAGAATAGTTGGTGTATAGGACCAGATGGTTATTGAAATGCCATCGACATAACCTGACCCATTATTTCTCCTAACGACTCCTTCCTGGCTTAGCAGACAAGGAACTGAGGCTGAGAAAAGTTAAGTGATGTTAGGTGGGAGTGAAAATTGGTGCCTCTGCTGGGTCTTACTTCCTGTCTCATTCTGGTTCCTGGCTCAGCCTGTATGGAATGTGCCAGGCTTTCTAGAGGTAACTTTATCGATCCCAGGGAACACAAGGGGCTCACATTCCTGCCTTCCACAGGGACTTGTCTACTCTAGCCGTTGTTTGGCTCACTTTGTTCATATTGGGGGGACCTCCTGTGTGCCAGGCTCTGTGCTTTGGGCTCCCCGGAGGGTGATGCAGCCTTTGCCCATGGTGATAACCGTGTTTTCTGAAAAGACACATGTTAAGGTTTCATAGTGCAGGAGGGTGAGGGCTGAAAGGGTCTGGGCCAGTTGAGACTGTCCAGCCTTCCTCCCACCAAAAGATTACTTAAGATACTTACATTTCCAATTTTGTTCTGGAATATATGTAACCTCATGTGTTGGGCATCCAGATTCCCCTCATACCTTGGTCCTGAAAAAATTTTCTTTTTAGTGAGTCTGTTATTGTATTAGCTCATATAGCCTTATTCTTTGCAGTTATGACTTAAGTGAGTTTATATTCTCAAATCACATGACGATTTTTATATAGTCATACCTAGTTAATTATATATGATGTTAACAGCTCAATATATAATTTCATATATGTACTCATATATGTAATTCCTTAATATTCTTGAATAAATCCTATAAAGCTTTCTGTATAAAACTTTGGCGAGGAGCCACAATTTCTTACAAAATTAGAAACATTTCATAGCTAGTTTATTTTGCATGATTAAATATGGTAAAACATACCTCATGCTTACCACAGATGTTAAATGAGTGTGTCCTGCATGCCTTGTGCTGTGTTAATGTGTTTTCCTTCCAGGCAGCATGTGAACTTGTGAGGGAGGAAAGCTAAACATGCATGCATGCGTGCACGCTACATATGACGTAATGCTGAGTGTTAAGTGCCACGAGAATGGTATAACTAAAGCATCACTTTTTGCAGGAAGACTTTATCAAAGTGGGAGAAGATTATCTAGATCATTAGGACATTTATGAGCACCTACCAGGGGCTGGGCACTCTTTTAGGCGCTGGTGATAGAGCAGCAAACAAATCAGACAAAATTCGTGCTTTATAATCTTACAGGACGAGGCAGGTGATGTGTAAATAACCATACAATTCAGATGGTGATAAATGCTATGGAGAAAACCAGGGATAATGTGAGTCAGGGGAGAGGGGCATTAGCTCTTCTTGTAGGGTGGTCAGAGGAGGAAACCCTGAGGTAACATTTAAGCAGCTGACGGGAAGTGAGAGATAAACCATGTGAATATTCGGTTGAAGAGCATTCCAGGCAGATGGAAGAGCAGGGAGGGAAGCAAGAGGTTGGGCCTGAGCAGGGAAGCCAGTTGGCTGGAACAGAGTGTGTGAAGGGGAGCTCAGTGGGGACAAGAGCAGAGAGGTAGGCAAGGGGCCAGGTAATGTCAGACCTTGAAGGTCTTGGAAGAACCTGCTTTTAACTCAGGTGAGATGGGAAGAAACTGGTGGGTGCCGAGTGGAGCCATGTCACGACCTGAGTGCAATTTCAAAAAGGTCCTTCTGGCTGCTATGTTGAGAATACATTGTTGTGCAGGAAGCGGTAGAAGCAGGGAGACCGATTATTGTAATAATCCGGGCAGGCGATAGGATGGCCTGGATCAGAATGGCAATGGTGGAGGTGGTGAGAAGTGGTTGCCCCTGGATACATTTAGAAGGTAGAGGGACAGGATTTCCTGAGGGATCAGTTATGTATAAGAGAATGAGGAATCTGGGATGACTTAAAGATCTTTGGCCCATAATATGAAAGGATGGAGTTGGCTTATATTGAGATGAGGAAGATGCGAGACCATGTTTTTGGTCTGTCAAGTTAAGTTTGAGTTGCCCATGAGACTCCTAAGCAGAGAATGAATACACCCAACCAGACTGTAGTCTTGCAGGGATCCTGAGGAATGAGTGGCATTTAAAAAGGCATATATACTGGTGAAGGGTTTCTAAGTTGGAGAGAAGAGTTCAGGAGAGACCTTCACTGGATTTGGAGCCTGGGTGATAATTTAAGAAGCTTTTTAAAAAGTCTAGGTAAGAGTTGACTGTGCTCTGATCTAGGGTGTTGGCAACAGAAATGGAAAGAAAAAGACACTGAATAAGAGGACTTGATAACTAGGGAGAAGGGAGAGAGAAAGGTGAAAAATGGTTCTTCGGTTTCAAATGTGGGTAATTGGGGGCAGGTAGCATCCTCGACAAGAGGAAAAGCAGGTTTGGAGACAAAATTGAGTTTGGCTACATCAACAATAACCACGTGTTTAGTAAGTTACCATTTACAAAATCCTTTCTAGGTATTATTTTCATTGATCCTTTTACGGTGGCGGTGGCTGGAGATATCCATGCAGAGAAGTTTATTTAACAAACAATTGGAATTGAGTCAGAGAGACTGGTCCTAGGCCATGGATTTGGGGGAGTCATTTGCATGGAGAATGTAATTGAATTCCTGAGCTGGCTCAGGGCAAGCATGTTATTTAAAAAATGTGGCGATGGCAAAATCTTGGGGAAGGCAAACTTAGGGGCTCAAGAAGGAGAGGGAGAGTTACTTAAATAATTAAAAGTGGAGTCAGTTACAATGAAATAAAAATTCTGAAAGATTGGTAAGAAAGAACATTTTGGGCACCCCACGTTCAAAAGCTCTGTGTCTCTCTCTTCTCTCGTTCCTCCTAGCTGCTACTCAGTGTTCAGATCTGACACCTCTCTTTCCGGGAGGCCTCCCTCAGTCTCCCTTCTCTGGTGTAGCTCACCATACCCTTTTGTTTGCGTGTACAGCACATGTGTCTCATGGGAGGCACCCCACTCTGCCCAAACTACCCTAGCTTGAGCTCTTTGAGACCTACCCCGCAGTACATCCTCACGGCAGGGGTCACACGTGGACAAAACGAAAGCTGCCTTAACAAAAAAGAGGATTATAATAGAGGTTATATTGTAACTGGCTATTGGAAACCACCTGTGGTCTTTGAGACCAAGCCCAGTGCAGTAGTGGGGCAGATGTTATAGAATCTTTGAGAAGCAGTGGCACATTTATTCCTGGTATTGAACTTGAGGAGAAAATATCAGGTAATCGTTAAATTATTTAATAAGTGCTCAGAAAAGGCAGCCAAACCTTAAAAGATTATCTCTGGGGGAGATAGAAGAATAAAGACAGGTGATTCTAGGGACTAATAATTATTTTTTTCCTAAAGTAATCTTTTTCTGCGTCAACTACCTAAATATGAACGTTGGATTATTTTTTCAGACTTGTTCAGGGTTCATTTAGCCATTTTGTGAAAGAATTCACGCTTGACTTGAGTGCTAGGCTCTTGTTTCTGCGTTTTGGAAAAACACCATTTATCTCTGTAGTGCTATTTCTGTGATATTATCATGAAAGCATCTAGGTAGTACTGCAGAATTTTAGATGGAATTTCCAAATATAAGCCCAGCCTTCCAGTTTTACCTTAAATCCGGTCACATGAACCTTGGTTACCATGGGTATTTCTGTCGTAGGAGCAAGTCCATGAGTGATGTCAGCGCAGAGGATACTCAGAACTTGCGTCAGCTGCGTTACGAGGAGATGCAGAAAATAAAGTCACAATTAAAAGAACAAGATCAGAAATGGCAGGATGTGAGTATTATTTTTATTGGGAGATGGGGAGGCAGGGAGGAAGTATTTGTTTGACTCTTCCTTCTTTAAAAAGAGAGTCAGTATACTCAAGGGACGATTTTCCTTGCGATTCCAGATTTCAGTTCTGTAGAAAATGTGATGTTTTAACCATTTTGGTCTATTACTGCTGCATATCCTAAAGGCCATTGTGTAAAACGGAAGCTGTTTGTCTTCTAATATTTTCTGTGAGTTCTCAAAAATGAGAAGCTGCTTCCGTGCAGTATAGGTAACTTGTTTACTTGCTTTGGTGGTTGAATTTGGCATATGACTGTTACTGATCCTCATGAAAGGAAAGACTTTGCTCAAGGTTTAGGGAGAACAGGGGAGCAGGGGGTCCAGCCCAGAGACTGGGTATCAGCAGGGAGAGAGGAAAGGGTTCTTAGAGTTAATAGAGGAGGTTTGGGGAGAAATACGAATTATAACTCAGTAATATTTTGGTTGAAAAAGCAGTTATCTAATGTGAATCCAAATTAGGTGTTTTTACAGCGCTGACATATATCCAGATGTCTATTTGGATAAAGATTTAACCTTTAGTTTTGTCCCCGGCAGAAGGGAACTCTACCCTTTCAAAAAGTGTTAATTGTTTTACACCAAAGGAGTGTAAAGAAATACGATAGATAAACTACACCGAGCAGACCCGAAGAAGTCTGAGGACAACCTTTTGGTATGAGGGTTGAGTGGTAGCATAAACAAAAGGGCTAGAGATAGTAAATCTTAATTTTCCAAGGAGTTAAAGATTACATAATACAGATGAAACCTCTGCCTTGGCTATGTTTCTAAATTCCAGTTCCTCTTTTATTTGGGAACTCATTTTAATTGTCAAGAAACAGAAATTCAGTGTCAGTTTGCCAAAATACATGGTGACTGAGGCTGAAAATGAGAGGTATGGAGGGTTTATCCCTTAGGTTAAGTCAGATGAAAATTCATGCTGGTTTCCCTGTAGCAATAATGTGCACTGCTTTTGTTCTTTCTGAAAATAGTTCATATGGATTTCAGGCTGTTTTTTGAAGCAGGAATGGCCCTGGCTGCTCCCAAAGGGTATAAACCAAACCTACTTTATGTGCCCTGGGGATGAGGTTCCTCTCAGTTTGAGACGCTTACATGAGCTTCTGTTGGGGCTGCAATGCCACTAGGAGTTCTTAGCATGGGATTTCTCTGTTTTGATGACATAGAAAAGTTGGTACCATCCAAACTGTCTTAACCCCTAGGTGTCAGAACCAGCTTAGGCTGCTAGGACTAATTTTAAAGGTGAGTTAGGTTGATTGTCCTGGGGTCACCCAGCTAGGTGAGACTTAGGTTCCTGGATGTATGGGAAGCAGATGTCCACTTGTTCCTGTGTGATCCTTCTTACTGCCCTGTCCTTATGGGGAGCTGACCCGCTCTGAAATCACATACTTGAGGCTGGCTTCCCCATTAAAGCCTTTCCAAACTCCGCCTTCCCCTGCCTGGGATAGAACTGACCACTTTCTCCTTTGGATCCCTACTCTCTCACACAATCCTATCACACTCATTGTTGAACTTGATTTACCTGTCTGTCTTTCCCTCTAGACTGAGAGTTTCTTGAGGGGAAGTGCATCTTATTCATCTGTGTGTTTGTGGCCCCCTTGTCTCAAAGTAGGGATTGAACTCAGTATTTGTTAAATGTATGCTTCTACGTTTAGCCATTTTACAGTCATGTTTCTCTTCCAGTCTGACTAGTGAAACATGTCATTTTGTGTAAGAGCCAGATTATTGGAGTGAGATGGAAATGAATTTGCAACAGTTCCTGATCTTTCTGACCTGGCATCTAATTACAAGCATTTAGCATTCTTTGTGAAATGGGCAGTGAGGCAGGCTACCTGGGAAAACAAAAATGGGGTCTATCTTATTAGGTCAGGGCTTTTAGGCAGATACATGAGATAAAAGGCTTGGTACAGAAACGCTGGCTATAAAAAGCAAAATTAGGGCACCTTGGCATCAAAGTTGGAGTGAATAGTTTCAGCGACGTAATGGGATCCTCTGGCGCGCCCTCACTGCTGGAGAGGGTGTGTAGAAATTCAGGTGTGCCTGTGCTGATGTGATTTTCTTCTGTCAGGACCTTGCAAAATGGAAAGATCGTCGGAAAAGCTACACTTCAGATTTGCAGAAGAAAAAAGACGAGAGGGAAGAGATTGAGAAGCAGTCGCTTGAGAAGTCTGAGAGAAGATCTAAGACATTTAACGAAATGCTGCAGGACAGGTAATGAGGCTGAATGCATCTCAGGGTTGGAGATACCAGTGTTAGAAATAGATATTTTGTGTAAGTGCAGTGGGATGTACATGTGCACCAATATTAAACTGTCATCAAATGTGCATACCTTCGAGCATTTTGCTCTGCAGTGAAAAAGCAGAGTATTGCTGTAATAAATAGCGACTTGGATTAATGAAAGAAATGAGTACTTAGGAGTGGTGTACGTAATTTCTTCATTTTATATTGTATATTCACATGCAGGATTGGCTGGTGTTGGCTATATATGCAGAAAATAAACAACTTTTTCTCCTTTTAAAGTAAATTTAGGAATGGAATGGTCGGATAAAACCAGCTCTCACTTTTAACTAAATTGTGTAAAAGTATAGCAGAGTTCTTTTTCATGTCTTCCTGGTGCAATTAAAATTGTATTTTTAAAGGAAGACTATATAAACATCAATGTGAGGGTTTATTTTTTTTCATTGCAACATAACAGGATAAAGGTCCAATTTAAACTTGACTGTGGAGCAGTTACTATGTGAAACCTCGAGATATTTACAGGTCAGGGAGAAGGCAAATAGGCTTTAAGGATAATGTCAAAAAGGAAATGTGCTGTCAGGTGAAATTAAGCAAAGCTCCTTTGTCCCCTAGAAGCCAATGATAAACACAGTTTCATTCACTTAAACGCAAGGCAGTTGGCTTGAGAGGTACTCCTTACTAAATGGTAGCCGTGAGACTTTCATCAACCTCTCTATAGACAGGAATGGTGACTTTTAATCTGCAATAATTGTCCATGGAAATTCTATCAAGCTGTATGAAATCATATACTAACTTTTTTTTTTAAATTTTTATTTATTATTTATTTATTATGTTTATTTTTGGCTGTGTTGGGTCTTCGTTTCTGTGTGAGGGCTTTCTCCAGTTGCGGCGAGTGGGTGCGTGGGCCTGTCACTATCGCGGCCTCTCTTGTTGCGGAGCACAGGCTCCAGACGCGCAGGCTCAGTAGCTGTGGCTCATGGGCCCAGTCGCCCTGCGGCATGTGGGATCCTCCCAGACCAGGGCCCGAACCCGTGTCCCCTGCATTGGCAGGCAGATTCTCAACCACTGCGCCACCAGGGAAGCCCAATCATATACTAACTTGATCTTAATGAAAGTCTGAGTCTTTTGTGGTCTTCTGTTTTTACGAAGCTATTATAAATTGTGTACAAGAAAACTCTCAACCCTGTTAAGAAATCCACGTCTTTGGAGGGTTCAAATCGGTTGTCAATTAGTTATTGTTATAGTGTGTTAATTTTGGAAGCGTTATACACTTGTGGATGAAATTTTGAATAATCCCTTATTAAAGTTTTCTTATTTTCTTATTAAAGTCTCTTTACAATTGCATATACTTCAGGGACTTTTTTTTTAACCTCTTTAAGATAAAAAAGTCAAGCTCTTAATCTTTCTTAGTGTGACATTAAAAAATTTGCATGTATTTATTCCCACATTCTCTTAATATTGTGTTATGATATGAAGTCAGCAGTCTTTTTGTTCCCACCCATTTTTTTATGTTAATGACCAAAATAACATCTGTCTCTCCACCTCTGTGTGTCAAATGCATAACTTTGTGGTTTTGGTGTTTCTTTCTGCTAAGGGAATCCCCACATCAGACGTCTACAATTACATCGAGGAGGAGACTGTATTCTTCTGATGATGGAGTGAATGAAGAAAAGCTTCCCCCTATGCTGACTATGTCAGAAGCAGGTTCCCAGAGTGAGAGAGTAGAAGAGAAGGGAACCACTTACCCGATGGAAATTCTTAAGCAAGATTCTACAACTTTTGCAAAAAGGGAGGCTACTCTCACAGCTGAAATTCAGCTTCCTTCGAAAAGCCCTGTGGAAGAACAACCCCCAGCCTCTTTGTCTTCTCAGCATTCACTGAATACACAAATGGAGTCGACTCGAGTTTCAGCTACTCTCCCCAGAAGTTACCAGAAAACTGATGCGGCCAGGTTAACGTCTGTGGTCGCACCGAGACCTTTTGGCTCTCAGTCAAGGGGAATCTCATCACTCCCGAGATCCTACACGGTAAACGTGTTCCTAGTTCACTTAGTCTGTTCGCCAGCGCAAAATACCGGTGAACTAGTGCAGAGGTTTGAGTTACAGATACTTGATGGGTAAAATGTATATAACTTGTATATAAAGCAGTTGTATTTTTACCAATTTAGATTCAATAGACATTTAATGCTTAAAATATAGCAACGATGCAGAACTGATTAAACTTTAAATTCAATGAAAGTCGAGCTGATACATTTTAAAAAATAAGTAATCTACATTCTAAGGCAGAGCATTTATTTTTTAGTGTCATATTTTCTCAAATATATCTTTTGTAAAGTATTAGGTTGTACTGTATGAAGTTGCCAATAGTCAGTTCTTTTTGACCTACAAAACAGCAATTTCATGTGGTTTAACCTAAATATTTTCAGGTGATTATGCACAAAGTTCTATTTTTCCTGATTTCCCACTTCATTAGAACTTGATATATTTGACTGTAGTTATTAAAATGTATCTCATGGTTCAAAAAATACATATTTTTATTGGGGTTTTAAAGAATATAGAATCATTTGCCCTGAGAATGAAGCAGGGCAGAAAGTGAGTGTATTATTTTGAATTATTTAAAAGGAAGCAGTACAGTCTTCAGCACATTGGTGTTCAAATTCCTTTTACCTCTGCCAGTGAGGAATCCTGAAACTCGAAAATAGAAAAAATTTGATTAAAAAAATTCAAGGTGAGGGAAGCCTGCCTAAACTAGCCAGAAAAACCGCTGACCATTATATTAAGTAAATACAGGCATATTTGACAACATAAAAATTAAATTTATATGGTAGACACCATTGATGTAGTCCAAAAGACAATTTATATAGGCTCAGAAAAATATTAGTAAAATGTATTTTATATATAGGTTTAATATCCCTAAGATTTAAAATGCAAATTGATAAGGAAAGATAAACAGTAGAAAAGTGAATATAGAAATGAATAGTTCAAGGGAGAGGGAATTTAAATGGTTGGTAACATAAAGTACATAGAAGCACGTTCAGTCTCATTAGAGCAAGAATGAGGTGTACAACTTTTCACCCATGAGATTGACAAAGATTTAAAACATTCAAAACGTCTAGTGTTGGCAAGGATGCAGGGACAGAGACCTTCTTATACATTACTTTGGGAGTGCATTGCTACAATTTTTAAAGATATATATATATATATATATATATAAATAAATATATATATATATATAAATTACATTTTATACTACATACATAAAATATTCTTTGGTCCAGCAAGTCTACTTTTGGGAATCTGTGCTATAAAAATAAACATTCTGGTTATAAAGAGATGTGCAATATTTTTGGCACACTTTAAATGACATTGAATGCATATCAAATGAATAAATTGTAGAGATCCATAGTGTGAAGTATTCAGTTGATCTAGTTTAGATTTCTGTCTGTTGACCTGGAGTGATGTAGATGGTCAAAGCAAGTTTCAGAGGTCTGTTTATAAAATAAACACTTCTGTAAAAAATAACTACTCCTACCACTTCATGTGTACAGATCTGTTCGTGTGAAAGAACATGCTCCAAGCTTTTAGTAGTAGTTACTTTGCTGAGGGAGGTATATATTACTTTTATTACTTTAAAATATTGATTTAATGGATACGCTTTTTAAATAGAAATCTAACAGAATACGAAGTTTAAAATGATGTTTCCTATTTAGATGGATGATTCTTGGAAGTATAACGGAGACGTAGAAGGCATTAAGAGAACCCAAAGCAGTTCGGTCAGCATCTCTGTGCAAAGACCTGACACGAGCCAGCTTGCGTCCAGCTCATCCAGCGAAAGAGAGGCGGCAGCATCCAGAGAAAGTGCGATGAGGCTGCAGTCTCCTACACCCACCTTCTCGTCTCCTTCCCAGGACCAGGCTGCCACTTCGAAAGACACGTTATCTTCAACATCTAGCCCTGATTTAACATCTGAGCTTGGAGAAGGGAGAAGCTCACCACAGACAGAGGTCTCAAGATCACAGGTGAGTTTGGGAAGGCTTTTTAATCACCTGCTGCCCAGAAACATAAGTATTTAAATCAGGAGACCACGTTTCTAACCTCTAGGCACTACAGTCCGGGCTGATAATGTAGAACATGACATTGCATTTTATTTGTAACAGATCTTGGAGGAAGTAGATCTCTTGCAACTCTGAGTTGATGGATCCAGATGACCCTTGTGATATGGGTGTATGGAGACTTCTTGGACCAGTCTCCCTGGAGTTGGCTGGCTTTGCTCCCTACTCCCCATTTCAGCAGCTGTTGCCTTGCACAGTTAGCACTCAATAGTCCGGGTTGAGGTGCAGGAGTCACTCAGGAGGTTTAATAGAAAATGGGTAATAAAAGCCCCTTCTCAGGGAAGTGAACTGACCACAAGGAGAAACTGGTACACATGAGAGGGTCTGGCCACTAAGGACAGGGAACTTCTTTCTCTGCCATATGAATACTAATTTGAATTAGTATGAATACTAATTGAATTATATGAATACTAATTTGTACTTTGGGAAGCCTAGAATTCTGTACCACTCCTTGTCTTTTAAGGGGAATATTAAGGCTTAGTTACAGTATGACAATTGCGTTCTTTAACATTTGGAGTCCAAATAAAATGTACCATCAGATGAAGAAGGACTGGGGGCATTTATAGTTTTTCCTACTTAAAATCCCACAGATGACTTTAAGAGAATTATTAGGTAATGAATGTTCTTTTAGTTATGTTTTCCACATAGGCTAAAAAGTTGTTGCTTGTCTAGAGAACAGAAAGAAACTTTTCTCTTTTAGAAAAAACCTTCAATAAGCAATTTGATAGTTGTATGAACCCCTTAGTGTGGAGATGCTTTTATGGTTCTGTGGCTTAGTCTAGCATTTTCTGGTGCCTTACTAAAGTGTATTTTTTCCCCAAGGCACAACATCAAGTATATAACTTGGCCCAAGTTGTATTAATGAAATATCTTTGTGTAAAATATGATACAGCATATTTTAGTATCATTAGTTTTTATTAGTACAGGAAAGCTTTACAAGTTTAAAGTAAGCTTTTTTTCTTTGTGATTATAAAGTACTCTGTGCTTGAGAGAACTTGGAAATGCAGGAAAAAATACATAATAAAAATGACTTGGTAATCCCATCATTTAGAGATATTCTGTAGCATTTAGATATATTTCTCTCAGTTTTCCCATGTATATTTACAAACATACCTAAATCCACTCTCTTCAGGTTGCTAAAATCATTGGTTGTAAATTATTTTTTTAGCTTCACTTTTATTAAAGAATTGGGAATATGTAATTAGCATCATAAGTCGCAGTGGATGAGAACAGTAGCCTCTGTTGTACTTGGGGAACATAAGGTACCAGTGGATGAATAATAAAGAGAGAAGCAAGGTGTCTTTTGTTTTATGGACTTGCCTGTTTGCCTTCGCCTTTTCAATTAGCAAATCCCAGGAAACAGCCTGATTATCGAACTGTGTGCTCAGTGGTGGTAACTCCTTCTGGGTGGCAGTTGACTAGCTGCATCAGTGGATTAAGAAAAAGAGGCGAAGTGTGGGTGTGGCTTCCAGGTTAGAGCAGGTCAGAGGACCAGTGAGTTAACGTGGCGTGGTTTCAGGTTTTATCATCAGTGGATTTATGCTCTTTAGTCACCCGACTTGAAATGGAATGCTACCGGGCAAAATTAGGCTTGACTTAATAAGTGGAGCACTTGGAATTCTTGAACAAATGTCTATATCGTATGGTGACTTGCCTATCCCTGAGATGCTTGGTGTGTCCACTTCTGCACTCCGAGGAAAGTAGCTTATGTAGCGTCACCCTGCTCTTGTCACAGAGAAGGAGCTTACTGACTTGGGAAAAGGGCTGGGAATGCACGGAACAGCCTAGGACCAGTATGGCCAGGGCATATGCAACACTCCTCCAAACTACCTAATTCTAGGAGTTCAGAGTACAGAAAAATAAAAAATGGTGTCTGGCTGAACATCTAGATGTCTTTCTCTTTTAATTGAAGCGTACTTGATTTACAATATTATATCAGTTTCAGGTAGACGTCTTGGTAACTTCGTAAGAGTTTTCTTCGGGTCCTCTTCCTTACTCACACTTGTGCTGGCAGTGACCTTTCATTTCTTCCTACAGCATCTCCCTTGATGTTACCCTTTTCTATCCCTGCTTCCGCTACCCTAATTCCAGTCCTTTCCCTCATCCATGCAAACACTTTGTAAATAGTCACATCTTTGTGCATTCTACACAAGGCTGGCACCAGATTAATTTGCATGATGCCAGGCTGGACTGGGTAATTTCTCTGCTTCAAAGCCCCCAGTGGCATGCTGTGGTCTGTTCAGTGAAGTTCAAAGCGCTCAGGGGAACACCGAGGTCTCTCATGACTGTTCCCAAACTCCCTTTGTAGTGCCGAAACGGCTAATGTTTACTGAGTAGCTGCTATGCCGACCAGGTTTCGCAAGGCATTATTTTATTTAATCCTCACAGTGACCCTCTTATTGCTGTTTTGTAGCCATGAAAATTGAGGCATGAAGTGGTCATGTTACTTGTCCAAGGCCATGCAGCATACCAAGTGGTGGAGTCAGGATTTGAACTCAGTTAGTTTGTCTCAAGATTGCCTACACTGCCCTGTGTTGTGAGAAAGAGAGCGGAAGTAGGTGATATCTAGCCACATGAGACTGCTTGATTTTTCTGGAACATACCCTATACTTTCATGAACACATCATGTATATCTTTATTCTTATTGTTGCCCTATTTAAAAATGTTCATTTCACCCATCTCTGTATTTTGAAGCCCTCCTGTTCCTTCAAAGCACAGGAGGGTCGGTTCCTTCGTGGATCAAGAGATCGCCTCCCCCTTGTTGGAACTGAACTTCTTACCCTTGCAAGTTTCCTTCACTGAATGCTTCCTTTTCCATATGTTCGTTTCTCCTTCACTGGTATTGTTTATACCCTCCATAGCCTTTACCCATAGTTGGCACTTAGGTATTTACTGACTTGAATTACATTCAAGGACTTGATTACTAGACTGAAGTATGAACTTGATCCAGCAGGTAATTTAGGTCTTTATAGGTTCTTTTAAGATTAAGGGGTGTTTTAGGAATGTGAGCACTGTGGTGCTATATAGAATTATTTTAAGGAGGCGAAATCTGGGGGCAGAGATGGGCTAGGAGCCTCTCTCAGAATTGTGGTAAGAAGGGAGTTCATGGCGTAAAGAAGCAAAGACTTAATGAGGGAAGAACTTAAATGACCTCATTTAAAATCTGCCCAGGAATTTCTTTCTCACCTCCATTGCTGGTCTGGAGTTCTGTTTCTCTCTCTTCCCTTTTCTCGCAGACTTCTCTTATGGTACTGCTTCTTTTCCAGCCTCCCCTGCCAGTCTGGGCTGCCAGGGCAATTCTTGGGGCACCCGAGCAAGGGGAGGCGGTGGGACTCCCAGAGTCCTCCATCCCACTCCAACTGCCTCGCAGATGTGGCTTTTCCCCCAAATTGGTGTTGCATACAGGGTTTGGTTTGGTTTTGTCTTGTCCAAGCCCTCTGCACCCAAATCTCATCCAAATCCACATTTCAGGACCTTTGCCCCAAATTTTTAAATTAGAACTCAGAAATAGGATGATACATGTGGAAGGAAGGAAGCTTTCTACACTTCCTAATGCCCAAGCCTACGAGAGTACCTCTTTTAAGAGTACCCAGGGTTTACCTTATCACATCTTCCTCCTGTGCATTTTACCTGCTTGTCACCTTCACTAGACCCCCACTCTGTCTAAGGGTAGGAAGCAAGCCTGTTGTGCTCACTGTTAGTGCGGTGCCTGGATCTGTAATTATACATTGAATGCTGACCGAGTTCTATTAGCTTTAGAGCGACATGCGTGAGAGTTAAATAGGATTTTCTTTAGTTGGTCTGGAAACTGCCTAACCAGCATATATTACCATGTATAACATTGTTTCCATGGGAAAAAGAAGGTAATTACTGGGCATCAACCATGTGGCTTGGCATCTTTTAAATGTTTCATTTAATCCTCTCAATAGCCTAGCAAAGTAGGTGGTATTATCTTCACTTTCACCAGTGAAATACTTGAGAGTTGAAAGTTATGTAACAAACCTCAGGCTAGTTAAATGCTTAGGCCACATTTGCAACTTCTCTGACCCTAATTTTTTTTGAAATGTGACATGCTTAAATTTGAGAACTGCCTTAAAACACCAAATGTTGACTTAATTTAACTTTGCCATGTCTCTAGAATTTTAGAGCCAATATGGACTGAAATATCTTCTGGTTGATAAAGAGAAAATCATTCTTAAAATTATTTTGAGGAAAGGTAGATATTTATCAAAACTTACCCGAACTGAATCTAATTCTGAGGTGCAGACTTCAGACTCTACCCAGCAGGCAATAAGGAGCTACCAGCAATTTTAAAACAGGGTATGATATAATAATTGGTATTTTCTGTAACTAAAGTTCTGGCAGATGTGAGCAAGATGGGGGGAAAGAAGGGCTGGAGGCAAGAGAGCCAATTAGGAGGTGATCCACGGCAATTTAGAGGGGAAACCATGACCTGAGTTAAGATGAGAGCCTGAAGGAGAATGGAAGGATGGGATGGTTCCAGATGGATTTATGGCTTGTGGACTTGCTAACACTTTATTAAGTGCATGTGTGTGGTGGAGCTTGGGAGACCATTGTGTAGAGGTGGTGTGGGGAGCACTTAGGGGAAGGAAGGAGGAAGAGGCCCAGAAAGAACCTGATGTTTCTAGCTTGGGTATCTGGTTAGACAGTGATGTGATTAACCAATATGTGAAAAACAAGAGGTGGAAGAGCAGGTTTGGGGAGGAAGATAATGAATTTAATTCTGAGTATGTTGGGCTTAGATAGTAGTTGACGATAGTAGTTGCATGAGGTTTACTCAGGAAAACATGTGGTCAGGAAGGTGGGAGACTGACTAGGGGAGAAGAAGAGCAACAAAAAGAAAATAGAATAAAGAGGAACACACTAATGAAACTGAGAGGTGGCCAGAGGGATAGAGGAAAAAAGGCAGGAGAAAGTGGAATAATGGGTGACTTGGAAGACCGTTTCCCGTAAGCAAGAATAGTTCATAGTGCCTGATGGGATGAGGGCCGAAAATGGATTTGGTAGGTAAGAGCTAAGCTGTGGAATGGGTTGAGTCAAGTGGTAGAGCTGGAAACACCACCTGCTTCTTTGGAACGGATAACGGAGAGGGGAAAAAAGTAGGTATAGACGCATCTTCGGTGAAGGAGAGTAGCTCCAGTGCCAGAGCTGCACCGTGAGTTGAGGGCTACTCACTATGTTCTCATTCCACTAAGACCCTGAAAAAAGAAACTAAAGAACCATGTAACAAAAATCAAAGGTTATATATTTCCTCTGTTATTTATGATTTTACAGCCTGAATCTACTTTCAGTGTTATTTGGTTTTTATCAACTTAAGTAGGCTTTCTTTAAGGAAACATGTTTATCTAATTGAAAAAGTTTGAGGAGAATAGCCATCTGATTGACCCTGTTGTTCATTGATTCCCATCTGTGTTGATACGAGAATCTTAATTCATCAGATCTCATAAAAATAAATCTTATCATTGCTATGCCAGATCACCGTGTCATTGTTTAAAAATCTCAGATTTAAGTGTATATTTCTGTTTAAATTGTACCTAAATTGAGGGAAGTTATTTTTATTTTAGATGCTGATATGTTGGTAACTGTATTTTATCTTTCCCAGAATAGGCAACTGTAACCACTTGGGATAGTTCTTTATCAGTCATCAAGAATCTAGATTTCTCCCAATAATTTATATTCCTGATTCCATCCAGTTCAAAAGGAAATTCCCACAGTGTCATCTTCTGAAGTGTGGACCCTTTGTAGAATACTCACATGGCATATATCTTGCAGGAAAAATAAGGAAGTAGAAATCCTAATCATTGTTGAATAGTTTATGCTTGACTATAATTATAGATATATTCACCTGCAGAAAGTCTCAAGGATAATTTAATTCAAGAACACAGGATTCCACAGAGATGCCAGGGAGACTGTCATGGGGGGGAGGCCATGCAAGAGGGGCCTCTGGGGCCCTTTCCCTGAACTGCCGCCACCTACTTTAATCCTTTCTGTGGTGTGGGAGGGAGATGGTCTGCATTGGAACATAGGATTTTGAAAACAGAAAGCTTTAAAATTAATGTCACTGTGAGAGAAAATTCCCTGGCAGACTCAGTGACATGCCTGAGGCCACCTGGCTATTGACAGAAATAGTCCTGTAATTGCTCACATGGTTCTCTCTCCTTTGCCTGTGTGCACTCCCAGGACCCACGTAACAGGCTGCCAGGCTGTAGCCATAGTAAGGCTGACCTTCTCTAGTAACTCTTTCAGAGAGGTGGTTATCTGCCTTTTTATTATGTTCAAGTAGAGATTTATCTCCAAGGTAAGAGCAGTCCTTTGGAGGACAGTTCTTCTGGTCTAATACAGTTGTGACACTCTACCATCTAGAGCTGAAGCTCATTCTCTTTTATCCTGTGTTTGGTGGAAAAGGGTAATGTTCACTTGCTCTCTCCCACAAAGTATTCTTTATTGTAGTTTGAAACTATTTATTAAAACTCCATCCTGTCTCTTATTCTTCAAGATAAAAAAACCTCAATTAGTGTCTTGGAGTTTCTAACCCATCATTTGTCTCTGTGCCCTTATATGGTAATAGATTCTGCACTCTAATTGGCTTTAGGTCAGAATTGGGCGGGGGGAGCAGAGTGGGGTAAAAGTGGTGAAGATGACTGTTTATTTTCATTGAGTCATCTCTAATTTAAGTGCATGGCGGTTTTGGTTAAGGAGTAGAACTAACCAGTAATGTTTTCTATTCATAGCAGAGTTTTGATATACTCTGGAGATTGGTATCCATCAGGCTGATCATTAATGACTGTTCTCACTGTCTACGTCTGGGTTCCCATATTTCAACTGCTTTACATGATGTCTGATGAAAACGTTTCTATATCATTAGCTACAATTTTTTTCTTAAAAAATTCCATACCCACTTTGAAGAGTCAGTATTTCTTGAGAGCAAGGACCATGCCTAATTCATCTTTATTTCCCAAGTGTTTTATGCAGAATGGATGCACAATAAATGTATGTTGAACAAATG
Organism: Balaenoptera musculus; assembly: GCF_009873245.2. Taxonomy (NCBI): domain Eukaryota; kingdom Metazoa; phylum Chordata; class Mammalia; order Artiodactyla; family Balaenopteridae; genus Balaenoptera; species Balaenoptera musculus. Next base: position 49,476,851 of record NC_045802.1, read on the forward strand.
AGTAAGTGTGTATTGTTACAACACTTATTGCTCATATCCATACAATACAGTAAGTTCTTGATCCTTTATTCAATGCCTTCCTTGTCTTCCTTCTAATTCTTATATAATATCACAGTGTTTCTTAGAATATAGTCACTTGGATTTCAAACTTGTTCTAAAGGTAGAAAAATTTATGAATTGCCCTGTTGGTCCTAGGTCTGGATTTAAATGCTCAGTTAAAATAGAGGAAAATAAAGCGGCTTTAGGAAGAATTTTTCTTTTTAAACAGTTAAGTCTAAGTTCTTGATAATTATGAATCAAAGAACTGGAAACACTAGTCTGGGAAACACATGCTAAAGTTCATGTCTGCTGTTTACCCAAAACAAAACATGTAAATTATGGAAGTTAATTAAATTTTTCACAGACCTAGTATACTGTAAAACTTAAAATATTTGTTTTGGAAAATGGCCTAAGAAAGTCCGTGAAACTGAGAATTTGTGGCTGTGGACTGTAGGGATGGAGGTGAAAATAGAGGTCTGCCTGTTGTCCAAGTTCTGGGGCCTGCGGGCTGTTGTTACTTCAAGGAGGTTGTGGCCTGGAGCTCGTGGTGTCTCAGTGGGGCCCTCTTGGCATCCTACTGGTGGTTCCTCGGGCATGACCCAGTTCTGCATTTTGCAGCATATGTAACAGCTCTGCCTTTACCGCTCGATCTTCATGCAGCAATAGGACAAGCAAAAATGCCTTGCCAAACTTTCAGATACCCATTCGGGGGTGGTACCAGTCCTAGATGAGTGATTCTGGTAGCTGAATTTTGTGTCTATGAACCCCTCAAAATTATTTGGCTAAATATATTGAATGTTGGAGGTAGTTTAAGTATTGTGGCATTTTAAAAATAAATGATTTAAATCTTTTTTGCATTTTCAAAGATGCCATTTTATTGCAATGTATTTGAGATATAATGTGTAAATTTTAAAGGTACAGCATGTTAATTTGATACACTCATATATTGTCATGTGATTGCTGTTGTAGTGATAATTAACATCTCTCACATTACATAATTATCCTTTCTTTGTAGTGGTTGGAAGTTCTAGTGTCTTAGCGAATTTCATTATACTAAGATATTGTTTATATTCACAGTACTGTGTATTAGATCTCTAGGGCTCATTTACTATTCGCTGCAAGTTTGTACCCTTAAACAACATCTGTCCTGTCCCCTCACCCCCATCCCCTGGTAACCACCACTTTACTCCCTGTTTTATGAGTTTGGCTTTTAGACTACACGTATAAGTGCTATCATACGTACTTGTCTTCCTCTGTCTGACTTACCTCACTTAGCATAATGTGCTCAAGGTTCATCCATATTGTCACAGATGGCAGTATATACACACACACACACACACACACACACACACACACACACCACATCTTCTCACTCAGCTTCATTCCTGGGTAATAACAAATGGTCTCTAACTTAGACCCAACTGTATGGTGGGCAAAAGCCTAAGCTTTATCAATATAAATCAACTGATTTATAGTATGCACGTGAAGAAAAATATCTATGGATATGAAGATTTCCCTGATTTTAGCAGCAAAATAATAAACTCAGAGATATTTGTGTAAATGAAGGTTTTACCAAACCCAAAGGGGAGAAGAATGAAGCTTCCGGTTTATCATGAAATAACTCAAGTGTACCTTGCGTGCAGCCTCCCTTCTTTCACGGATAGACTTTCCTCCGTGTGGGTGCCAGGGACACTTGATCCCACCGTTTCATGCTTGTTTTCAGGATCAGTTCAGTGATATGAGAATCAGCATAAACCAGACGCCTGGGAGCAGCCTTGACTTTGGATTTACAGTAAAATGGGATTTTTCCAGGATCTTCGTAGCATCAGTCGAAGCAGGTAAACCATAGATTGAGCTCTACTGAAGTTTCTTCTCCTTTGTTGTCCTGTGCTGTTCAAAAAGCCCCCACAGAAATTAGTTTATCTGATAGAGGAGGAGAAAACACATGTGGAAAATGCAGCAGTAAAGCGAAGAGGCGCATCCTCTTCCCAGAGACTGATAGTTGGAGTTACAAATTACATATTGTTTGATCTTGCCTCGTTAATTTTAGTTTTGAAGAGTCGTAATTTTGTGACTTTTACAGACTTCATTTATCAAAATTTTAGGCTTAATATTTGGAAATACTAACAGTGCTAAATTGAAGATCCAGAAAGAACTTTCCCTGATCGTTTGTGTTTGTGATGGAACCATAGGTGCTATATCATCAATATTTTCTGAGCGTCCTAATGTATCTATTGCCCAAGGACTCCTGAGGATGCTTTGGGACTTTTACAAAAGCACTGCCCCTCCTCCACCAAATCAAGCCCAGAAGCTCTTAGCAAAATATTACAAGACCTAAAATTAAAATGAAAGCTATTGTATTTATGAGGAGTTCCTCATTTACATATTTTAGCTATATAAAAATGCATGTGAACTCTGGTTATTTCTTTGAAATTTCAAGGCTGCTTTAATTAGATAACGGTAAGTAGTAATTTTAAGCCATTTTAAGCGGCCCTGTTTTTTTTTTCCATTCTAGAGTGCATTTGGCTTTGGAAGCTCAGCTAAAGCGGAATATATATTTCACATTTTTAATTTAAAAATAATTTAAAATTTTCTTCTTAGGAGTTTAATAAAGAAATTTTATTGAACAGATGGGTTTATCATTTCTCTTTAAACGTTAAGGAAGATACATTCTATAGGATTAAAAAATGCCTTTGGTTGCTTTGTGATGTTGTAGCTACTCAAATATTTGATAACTTTAAGAAATTTTGTGACTCCTCTGCACCTGGAAAAATATGAGAAATGATTAGGTGAGATTAAGAAGTCATTTTTTCTCTTCATTTAAGTAAGCAGTGACTAGTAGAACATGTTTTTATTTTTTATTGGTAGTTTAATTTATTTTGCTTTATTTAGGTAGCCCAGCAGAATTTTCACAGCTACAGGTAGATGATGAAATTATTGCTATCAACAACACTAAGTTTTCATATAAGGACACAAAAGAGTGGGAGGAAACCATGGCTAATGCTCAGGAAACTGGAAACCTAGTAATGGATATCAGGCGCTATGGAAAGTCTGGTGAGTTGGTTATACCACTGTGTTTGGCTTTCTAAATTGGGAACTGGTCTTTGGCAAGTGGTTATAACAGCTTGCTTCAATAACATTGTCTTCTCTCTTCGTTTCACTTTTTTATTTTTTGGCTTAAAGATGTTTTGTGGTTATGTCGAGACAAGTCTTGAATGATGCTTCTTTGGATGTTCTGTCTGAAAGCTTTTCGCTAGCAAATTTACTGAATTCTGCGTTATTTATTGGCTGATTTATATGCTGGACTGGCTTTGAATGCACATATCAGCTGAAGGCTCTTGTAATTATATCTGCATTTGGGAGTCATATGATGATGTTGAATATTAAGAATTACACCATGGTTTCACTTCCTCTATAGCACCATGACTGTAGCTGATATAAGAGAGAGCACAGTAGGTCAATATCCCAGTTGTTCATTCTCGAAGAACTTGCGATGTACATTTCATTATTGTGTTGCTTAATTGTTGAGGTTAGATGGGGAAGGGCGTTAAGCCTTCCCAGACCTACCAACTTATGATATCAAAATATAATACCCAGTCCTGGTTTACAGAAAGATTCAGCAAATTTGCCAGTCTTTTCACTATTAACATGCTCTAACCCTCTGTTTTTGGAAGTTGATCTGTTGGTAAAAGGCCTAAACTCTTCACTTCTTTCACACACTATCTGACTTGTTTGTCTTCTGTGTGTGTATTTTGTATATGTACATTCAGTAACTTTGTTCTTTCAACTTCAACATTTACGTGTACTCATTTCTTGATCTTCGTGTGCCAATCAGACTGGGGCAAAGACCAGCCTTCCCTGCCATTTACACGGCATAAAACCCTCAATCTCACCAGTATGGCTACCAAAATTATAGGTTCACCTGAAACAAAGTGGATTGATGCAACTTCTGGAATTTACAGCTCAGACAAATCTTCAAATCTATCAATAACAGCTGATTTCTCAGAAAGCCTTCAGAATTCTGTAAGTATTTTGAGAAGTGGGAGTATTTGGGTAGAGCAAAGCAACTATAGGAAGTGTGTTTGTGGGGGGGAAGAATCTACTTTCTTTGAACAATTTTGATGCTGTTTTAAAAACATAGATAATTGAGTAAGGTAATTTATAGTAATGAGAATAAAATATATTTTTGAAAATCATAAGGCATTACTCATTAATAATTTAGAGTAATAGTGAGTTATATAATGAAAAAAATCAAAAGATCCCGTAGTGATGTTTTGCAAGGTATTTTTTTTAAAACATTTATTTATTTATTTATTTATTTATTTATTTATTTATTTATTTATTTATTTATTTATTTATGGCTGTGTCAGGTCTTAGTTGCAGCGGGTGGGCTCTTCGTTGCGACACGTAGGCTCTGTAGTTGTGGTGGGCGAGCTCAGTTGCCCCGTGGCATGTGGGATCTTAGTACCCCGACCGGGGATCGAACCCACATCCTCTGCACTAGAAGGTGGATTCTTAACCACTGGACCACCAGGGAAGTCCCTGCAGGTGTTTTTTACCAATCTTTCATCATTATACCCCTCTCTCAGATCTTTGTGAATGTGAAGTAGTTAATTACGTAAAATTATACACTATAACTTTACTATGCTTTCCTTAGTCTTTACTGGTAAAATAAATAGAGTAATTGTGTGCAGTTTTAAAACCTCATGAAGCAGTTTTAGTTCCTGTGTGGGTGAATTTGATGGGTAGACTTACATATGTGGTTAGGAGATACACAGTTACATTAATTGATTTAAAATAATTATAATGTAGAAAATTTCTAATTATCAAAGTAATAGTTAAATTTAAATTTGCAAATAAATGTGTTTATATTGACTCCCTAGATATAATTGCTGTTATCCCAAGATGCTCACTTTCATGTAATAAGGAGATCCTGCTACCTTGTATAAGAAAAGCTTAATTGTTAGAGAATCCTATATGACTGTGTTGCTTACTCATAAATATAAACCGAATGGACCAATGATTATTTGGCCCATCATGTTTCTTGGAAAATTAATGACTGATTGAACTTAAAGCTATTCATGCTTACAGTTGGTCATTAATTCTTCCACAAATTTTGAAGAACAATGAAAAAATTATGTTTCTATTATACGTAAAAGGCTGTAAAGAATATATCAATACTGTGAAAAACTCATCTCATTAGAAGATATTTTCACTCATGAGAAATGCATTCTTTAAGCCTGAAGTCCAATTGGAGAGAATGTTGTTAACTGGCATTTTTATCCTTTCTAGAATACTGAATCAAAGGAAATTAATGGAATTCGTGATGAAAGCAATACTTTTGAATCAAAAGGTAAACATTGCCATTATAGCTTACATTTATAATATAGGAGAAGCCATTGCACTCAAGTTCTGCTACTGTAAAAATTAGTATCTGTGAGTGAAAGCCAAACTGATCCACTGCAAGTTGAAACTCAGAGGTTAGCACACAGATCCGGTTGCAGCCAGGTGGGAGGGCGTTCATTTCCAGTGTTGAATAGTCCGGGAACTGCAAACAAAGCTTTGGCAGTCTGTCCAGGAGCTTTGAGTGCCTGCGCGTCTAATCCAAATAAGAAAGACTGGTTTTCCCGAGGCCATCAGCCTTCTCGCTATGGTGTGCTGGCAAAGGGAATCTTAGTTAAATACGAGGTTTCCTTTCTCCCTTTTATGTTGTGAAAGGGACAAGCCTGGAAGCGGCTAGTAATAAGGAAATGCCAGTGGCAATAACAGTTGTTAGCAGAAGTACCCATCTGTAATGAGAAAGCAGACATAGCATCTAGGGAAATTTTGTATTATGGGGTCATCACTCCCTTCCTTCTGCTGTCTATCTACAAATAATTGAGCTACCACATGCTGTGTGCTATGGCTTAGGCATACAAAATAAATAAGAAAGATCTGGTCCACACAGGCAGGGAAAGAAACCCAGAGAAGACGAAGCTTCTCTCAGCATGAAACTAGACTGCCAGGCACAGGTCTAGGTTTTCTCAGTGGTTTGGTGGTTTTGAATCTGCATTTGTCAGTTCATAATACCTTATGTCAAAATCAAACCAAGTTTATAAATTTCCATTCCTTTATTTATTATTTATGTATTTAATTTCTGATAATTATAAGTGACTATATTTTAACTGTTTGATATTGCATTCTTTGTCAAAGGAGTTTTTAAAAGTGAACATGACTGCTTTTTTCTTCATGATATTTTAATCTAAGATGTGCGGATCCCGTTCTGTCAGTGGCTCAGCAGAGCACTTGTTAGTGACTGTGGGGTGATACACAGGCCCTGTCAGTTGAGGGTTTTGTTTAGATAAGTAAGTATCAACTAGTGTCAAATAATAATTACATTTACATTTTATGAATAAACTGAAGTATAATAATCATTTGCCATAATCTTGTGACAGATCTGTAGAAGTCAGAATATTTTCTTTTTCTTTTTTATCTGATTGAACTCTACTTGCTTTATGTAAAGTTAGGGGCTATAAGATCTTGGAAACTAGGGCAAAATAGTCTAGTTAGAAGACTATTTTAATTTTAGCATTTGGGTTTTTTTTAGAATTGTTCTCTGGATATTTATTTTCTTGTCCTCCTCCCCATTATTTTTTAGTTCCTTTTTTACTCACTAGTACTATGAAAAAGCTTAGTTATAAACAATTCTTCCTGTAGTAGAAAAGATTTTGAATTGATTAACCTAAGCAAAAACATTTTAATTTCCATTTCCCTAGAGGGGTGTGATCTAGCACGGAAGATGGTACTTCAGCTTCTATGAAACTGTGATGCTACCTACTAAAATTTATTAATTAAAATATTAGTTCCTTTTACTAATTTGAATGTAGTATAGACTACTAAAACTATGCGTGTCTTTGTGCATTGAAATAATCCCTATCTTCTATGGCTATCAGTTTTATCATTTTAAAAATAATATTGCTACAGAATGGAAAGATGTATCAAGTATCATTTAGTTTTCCAGTGGTGAGAGATTAAAATGAATGACATGGTATTGATGTTTTGTTTTGTTTTTTTTTGTTTGTATTTTTCAACTAGCCTCTGAACCTATTTCTTTGAAAAACTTAAAAAGGCGATCACAATTTTTTGAACAAGGTAAACTGCCAAGCTAACAATTCATGTACTTTCATGGAATTGTTCCCACTCTCCACTCTTTTCCTGATAGTCTGTGGTGCTGGGCACTGAGCCTCTTCTATTTGGCCGTCATTATGACCAAGCAACATAACCCATTTCCATTCTTTCCCCAGGGTCATCAGGCTTTTCTTACAGTTCATGGGTCTACCTCTGTGGTAATGGGTCTTTGTGTGTCCTTTGTATACCTCTGAAGTTTTGGGGGTTTTTTTTAATTTAAAAAATTGAGATGCTGTTTAAACACACACTACTTGCCACTGGGTGACAGTAAGAAATGAGGAATTTCATTTATGCCTTACTGCTTCCTACAAATTGCATAATATTAGATTACACCAACATACAATTGGCCAACTTTTTAGAGTCAAATTTTGGGTTTTGGAAAATGCTCTGAATAAAGAACAGAGTTGTTGATTGCTATTGGGATGATGGCTTTGGAGTGCTAATAGGACCGCTCTGTAAATTTGGTCACATCTGGAAACAAGTACATTTTGAGATTCTCTGTGTTGGTGTAGTCGGGCAGTGCTGCGTTACAATGTGCTGTGCGTGTGGCATTTCCTCCCCTTTCACGTTTGTCTAATGCTCTGTCTCATGAATGCAGTTTGAACTCTGCTTTGCAGTCAAGAGCTTAAAAGTAATATCCAACATTTGAGATGCAATGGCACAGTCAGTAGGGAGTGTGCTGTTGGTGTCTAAAATGTTATTATTTCTTACTTTTAAGATTATCAAAAATATTTACAAACTTGCCTTATAACATGGTACTTACTGGATTTGTGTATTTTGTGTTAATCTATTCGTAGTCTCTTTTGGTGAATTAAGATCTCTTTTTGACCATAAATAGAAGTAGCTTACCAGCTCTGCATGTACAAGGGTCCATTTGTTTCAGTGTCCTTTGTGTTTTTGATATCTTTTGTTCAACTCTTGTTTTTCTATGGTAATTTAATTGAAACTGTGTGATACTCCTAGCTCAAAGTGGCTAAAATAAAGCAATTCCTTTTCTCTCTCCATTTTCACGCACTTTTCTTCAACAGACTATTTTAGGGAAGAATATTTTCTTAAATCTCAAAGCAGTTTTCTTAAAAATATGATTGTGTAGTGAATAATTTATTTGACAGCTGAGGTTTCAGGAAAATTTAAAAATACAGTATGGTAGTGTATTTTATGAAATTTGCTTACATGTTTATAATCATTGTACTACATACAGGCACACACAATTATGTAGGCCCCCTAAGAATAAAAAGAATAACATTCTGCCCATAAGTTTACACATGAAGTCTGAATATTTTGTGTTTCAAGTAATAGGAGTGGAAAGGGAAATGTTTCTTGAATATGTTTGTTGGTGGCTTATTTCAGAAAAGTAGCTCCTTAGCAATAAGACCTAAAAAATGTGACTTACACCTGTCACAATGTAATTGAATAGCAGCAAGTTAAAAAATTGGGTTTGTTAGATGTTGTAATATTTGAAATTCAATTTTTCTTCTATTAGGCCAAGTTATGAGAATACTATCCACTCTGTTAATAAAAGAACCCTGAACCCTTAGAAATAAGTACACCAGTATCTCAGCTCTAGCACCTAGAGATAAGATGAAACTTTGGCATCCACTGTTTCTCTTCTTTTTATTGACTTTGAATTTGGAAGATGAGTAACAAACAGGTGGAGCTAAAGAGAGAAATGTACTGTTGTTTGAAAAAACTGATGTCACTTAGTATACTCGCATAGAGACAGTTAGTGATACAACTTCCTGAAAGGAATTATTTAATAGAAATGAAGATTTATAGTTTTCTTTTTCTTTCCTTGCCCACGTGCTGCAATATAGGAAGTTCCGATTCTGTGGTGCCTGATGTAAGTAGTATTCATTTGGTTTTGGAATAAACAAGGAGGCCTGGGTGGAACTGAATTAGCACACAGCATCACTTACCGTTATTTTAAGCTGCATGAGAGTTTATCCAGGAGTATCTTTCCAAGATAAAGAGACCTATTTTTTTTTTTTAATTGAAGTATAGTTGATTTACAATGTTGTGTTAGTTTCTGGTGTACAACAAAGTGATTCAGTTATATATATATATATATATATTCTTTTTCGTATTTTTTCCATTATGGTTTATAACAGGATATTGAATATATCAGTAGTTCCCTGTGCTATACAATGGGACCTTGTTGTTTATCCATTCTATATAAAATAGTTTGCATCTGCTAATCCCCAACTCCCAATACAACCCTCCCCTGCCCCTTGCCCCTTGCCCCCTTCCCCCCCCCTTGGCAACCACGAGTCTGTACGCCATGTTTGTGAGTCTCTGTTTCTGTTTCATAGATAAGTTCATTTGTGTAAGAGACCTATTTTGATATATAAAGTCCACCCTCCTTTAGTACAGCGTAGGCCAGGGGTGATGTGAATAATTTATGTATGCAAAAGTACTTCAGTAGGTGACTTAATGAGGTAACATATTCTTCTCTGTTGGCACCTGTTCTCTTGTGACTCGGCAGCTTCCGGTCCCGACCATCAGTGCCCCGAGTCGCTGGGCGTGGGACCAGGAAGGGGAGAGGAAGCGGCAGGAGAGGTGGCAGAAGGAGCAGGACCGCCTGCTGCAGGTAAAGCAGAGTAGTGCGGGTCAGCAGGAGCAAAGTTTGCTTCAACAGCTTTTCCTGCTCAGTGTCAACCTACATTAAGAAGCAACTTTAAAAAAATTAAAAGCCAATAACCTCCTAATTAACAAATCTTTTGATATGTAGCACATTTTTTAAAAATAAATTTATTTATTTATTTATTTATTTATTTTTGGCTGCGTCAGGTCTCTGTTGCTGCGCGCGGGCTTTCTCTAGTTGCGGCGAGCGGGGGCTACTCTTCGTCGCAGTGCGCGGGCTTCTTATTGCAGTGGCTTCTCTTGTTGCAGAACACGGGCTCTAGGTGCGTGGGCTTCAGTAGTTGTGGCACGTGGGCTCAGTAGTTGTGGCTCGCGGGCTCTAGAGCGCAGGCTCAGTAGTTGTGGCGCACGGGCTTAGTTGCTCCGCGGCATGTGGGATCTGCCCGGACCAGGGCTCGAACCCGTGTCCCCTGCGTTGGCAGGCATATTCTTAACCACTGCGCCACCAGGGAAGCCCCTGTAGCACATTTTTTATGAAATACTTTTCCATTTTGAAAATTTCCAGAGTCCTCCTTTAAAATTATTTAAATTATTTAAAATTATTTATTAGACCCTTTGTATATTTTTAGAGTATGTGGCACCATCGTTTTATGGATTTTCTTATGCATGAGAGGTGTAGAGATTTGTCAGGACCTCCACCTGCATAAACTGTGTGCTTGGTCCATTGCAGAGTAATTCAGTGCCCCTTCCAGTTAGCTAGGGGCTTCGATGAATTACAGCCACAGTAAAGAGTGGATATGGGTTCAATTCCGAATGTCTGCCCTTTCCCAAGTCTGCCTTTTAGCTCAGTATAAGCTATTATCTACTTTAGGGGTGCCAATCTGATCGGTTAAACCAATATCTCTGTCTTTAAAGATGGAGGTAGAGGGTAGAACTGGCAAAATGCAAATGAGAGATTAACATCATTAACCTATTAACTAATTAATATGCCATCTCATCTTGTAGGAAAAATATCAACGTGAACAGGAGAAACTAAGGGAAGAGTGGCAGAGGGCTAAGCAGGAGGCTGAGAGAGAGAATTCCAAGTACTTGAATGAGGTAGTGTTGGCCCATGCCCTCTTCCTCCTTCTCTACCTTGTTGGTGAAATTCGCTGTAAAATGGAAGCTACCCCGTTTCACCTAGCTTTTGTCACCCATTCACCTATGTAGATCTCTGAAAATAGCAGGCTCTGGTGTGTCAGAATTTCACTTTGACGTTTCAGCCTTTCTCCTAGTTTCTCTACTGTATCACTGAATAATCCTATCGGTAGGCTCCAAGTGCATCTTCCTGTTCTGTGTTGCAGCTCCACCACCCATGTGTGATTTTTGGTTAGTGAAAAAACTTTTAACCTTATTTCAAGTGGAATTCTGGGCCGACTACAATCCGTGTCATTTAAAACCGAATATAGACATATCTGTGCCTATTACAGAAATGCACAGATTTAGACGGGTTTCTTTTCTCCCTGGTCACGTAGGAGCTGATGGTCCTAAACTCAAACAGCATTTCTCTGACCACACGGGAGCCTGCTGTGGCCACCCGGGGTGAAGAGTCCAAGGCACCTGACAGGGAAGGAACCCCGGCAGAGGAGGAAACGAGGGGGCAGCAGCAAGAGAAAGGTGTGAACGAGGACCCAAGGAAGAAGCTGCAGGAGCAGACGCGGCGCCAGGCAGAGGCAGAGGCAGATGAGCAGGAGCGCCAGGCGGACAGAGAGAGGGACACTTCCATCAAAATATACCAGTACAGAAGGTCTGTCCCCACGGCCAAAGGGCACGTGTGCTTTTCCAATTGATGTGACTTAGGTGCCTCTGAAGCGGGGAATGGATACAGCTAACTGGTCGTCCCGCTCCCCACCATCCATCCTCTCTACGCAGGGCGACACAACCTTTTCATTGTCAGTGATCCTGTCCCCTTCCTTCCCTCCTCAGAGTTCCCATATGGCTCCCTGTCACGTTAGAGGACATCATCCGGGGTCCTCGCCGTGGCCCCGATGGCTTGAATGAAGTGCGTCTCGGCCTTCTCGGCCACCCGGCTTCCAACCACTCTTCCCCTCACTTGGTCGCTTACAGTCACACTGGCCTCCTTTTCCTTCCATGAAAATGTCTGACTTACTCTGCCCCGGGACTTTTGCATTTTCTAGTCCCTGTACCTGGAGAAGACTTCCCTCATGTGTTTGTGTGGCTTACTCATTTTCTTTAAGTCTCTGCTCCAATGTCACCTTCTCAGACTTTCCAGAATACCTCATCTGAAACACATCTCTTCCCCCAACCCTTTCTCTGTAGTGTGCACTTGCCTGCTTTACATTATGCATTTATTTGCTTGTCTGTTAACCTGCCCCATTCCACTAAAATGTATTATGAGGCCAGTAAGTTTGTTTTGTTTACTTCGGTAGCCCAGCCCTGGAATAGTACCAGAACATAGCAGGCACTCAGTGTATGCTTGTGGAATGAGTGAATTGCAAATGTCTGTTGGAGGTAGTAGGTCTGTTTTCTGTAGGGATGGATTGAAATACTTCTGTATGTTTAGTTTTCAACTCAGAGACCATTCTCATAAAGAGGCTGGAATAACATTACTTTGATATCCATTTCTTAAACTCTGGGAAGGCATTAAAGTCTAATACTTTGAGCATAAACTCTTTTTCCATCTTTTAGGCCTGTTGATTCCTATGACATACCAAAGAGAGAAGAAGAATCTTCAGGTTTGCTTCCTAGTGACAGGTGTGTAGAACTTTAATTGTAATTTGGTTGGAGTAATTGGCTTCAGAAGAATATTTGAAGTCTTGCCTAGATGTTTTGTAGGACTGCTTTAGCGCCTCCTCTTTTGTGGGATACAAATATATCCTGCTGGTTGATCTTTGTATCAACTGGCTTTTGCTGTGCAACCAACTACCCCTAAACTTAGTGACTTGGCTTATGATTTCGTGGGTCAGCACTTTAGACTAAACTCAATTGGTGGTTCTTTTAATTGATTGGGTCCCTAGTGCATCTACCACCAGTTTACTAAGCAATCCTGCTTTTGGGAGTTGACTGGCTGTCGGCTGGGACAATGAGAGCAACTAAGCCATGTGTCTTTCAACATCCAGCAAGCCAGTGCAGTCTTCTGTACGTGGTGGCTGGACAGAGAAAAGAGAGAGAATTGAAGAGAGAAGGTGTGCGAGGCACCTTGCAGTCTAAGGTCTGACCTGGTACACCATTGCTTCTGCCACATTCTATTATCTAAAGTCACAAGGCCAGCCCAAGTTCACGGAGAGGAGAAAAACCCTATCTCTTTGTGGGAGGAGCCACAGTGCAAGGGGAATGGACACAGAATAAGACTTGTGTTCATTTTTGCGATCTACCTGAAGCTTTGTTTTAAAGAAGTTATAAGCAATGGCATAAGCTTGCCAGAAGTTCCATGCGGACATCTGAAATGAGAATTGTAGCCTTTCTCTTAGTTTGATTAGAACTACTAGTCAGTTTCAGGGAATGAAGATAGGATTTCAGATACCTGAAAAGTAATGTATTTCCTAAAACATTAAATTTAATATTTTAAAGGAATTCAAAAAATGCTTTGCACTCTTGAAATCACTAAGGACTTCTGAAAAGTCTGTCTATATATATATCCAGTGTATGACCATTAATTTGTGTTTTCACAGCTAAAATTTCTCCTTTAGGAAGTTTGCCTTAGAAATAAGGAAAGACTCATATCTATAGGCAATCAGGATGACTAAATAGGGCTCAGAGTAGATAGGGAAAAGAAAAACAACATACATAAAGGTACTAATGGGCTGACATTAAGCTAGACAAAAAATTCTAGTGATGGATAACCTTATTTATAGTGAATGTTTCTGGGTAACTTTAGATCATTAAAATGTGTATCTCTCTTTTTTAAAGCTATGATTTATTTATATATGTATATAAATAAGCTTTATGTATGTAGCTCATTACCTTGAGAAAATAATTAGATTTCAGGGAAAGGAAACTTAAGGAATCCTGGAAAATATGAAACACTCATAGGTAGTTGTGATAAAGCATGCCCTAGGGGCATTAAGGAGTGTAGGTAGACATCATGCATTAAAAGTATTTTCTTCTATGTTAATACAAATGAAACCATTCATGGATGTTGCTAACAGTTGTGATATATTGTGTGTTACACATAATTATATGTTGTATTGATGTATTATGAACATCTGCATATACCTATGTATGACAATGTATATTATATAATATATTATTATTCATTATTATTACTAGTATTTGAAGTTATTGTACCTAGGAGAGTGAGAAAGAGATTAGCATGTATTGGTATATGGACCCAAGGTTTATCATTACAAAGTCAGGCCTTTTCAGAAGTTGCCTATACCAGTGTGCTCCAGTACCTGTTTGGAATGCTAGGATAACATTTGGTGAGTTGCTGTTTCAGAGTAGGACCCTAATGCCCCCAAAGATGACTTCTTGACCCTCGGGCAGCATGAAGGAAGTGCTGACAGTCTGATGTTAGGTGATCTGATGACAGATGCTTTGTCCAGCCTGGTAAGGTTGATGTCTGGAAGAGAAGAGAGTCAAAGTATTCAAGCTGGTCCAAAAATCATAGGCTTTAACTGACATCAAACTGGAGAGGATTTTCACATGCTTCTGTTTCTAGCATCAAGCTCTTTTCTCTTTAGAGATGTCTTGTTTTCTGCTAGTTTGTGCAACATGAAAAATGCCTTGGTATGAAAATAAATATGGCTCTCAACAGACGTGGGAAATAAATCAGCTCCTTTAAAAAGTAATCTTTTGGGGGTTCTTACTTCATAAATATGAAAAGGATGTTCTTAATGAGATGTATGTAATCTGTTCTGTGTTTTAGGAATAAATCCAGATCCACTACTGAACTGGATGATTACCCCGCAAATAAAAATGGTAAATGTGAATTTTTTTCAGAATTCTTCAGCGCAGTTGCTTAGTTATGCTATCACACCCTATGATCAGTATTTTGAAGGTCAAGATACTTCAGGTTGATTAAGATTACATATTTAAAATACTACAAATTTTTAGCACCCCTTCCCATTTGTGTATAAGAACAAAATTATCTTGTGCTTATTTTGGCTTTATTTTATGATGGAGGGAGTACTGCAAGATTAAAATGATTATAAATAGCTAAGGAAATCTGTGGAAATTTTGCAAAGTGATGCTGATATGATTTTGTATAGTGGATTTCATCTTGCCTCCAAAGAATTGGGACAGAAAAGTTTTCTGCAGAGTACCAGGGAAATTGGTATATAAACCTGAAATTGCATGTAAACCTGAAATTGGACATTTAAATGACAAGATTCAAAAAATTCAAAATGATGATTTTACTAACTTGGCAAAAACAATTTGGAGCCTGATATTTTTAGTATAAAGTGTATTTCTAGGAACACATGTTAACTGAGGTTATGTCACTAAGGAAAGAAAACTATTGAAAACCCCATTTTAAGCAGGGTTTGCCTACCAGGCTTTGAGTAAGTAGGGTGCTGGTCAGTTATGTAAATGAATGAAGATCCAGATGAAGATTGAGGTGAACTTGGGGGACACGCCTGTTTAAGTGGACAGCCACTCCCTGGTTCCAGCTTGTCACTGCCACATGGGAAGATAGAAACCTGTGATTGCCAACTCTTTCTGTTGTAAAATAGAAGTTAAAAAAAAAAAAAGTCTGGATTTTTATGTTGTCTTTTAAGTGTTTGACAAGGAATTTAAAAAAGCCTCTAACGCACCATTGTAAAGCAATTATACTCCAATAAAGATGTTAAAAAAAAAAATTTACAGCCCTCTGTGAACAAAACAACATCCACAGGCGCCAGTGGTCTGATGGCAGCTCTGGTTAAAGCTTGTAGAATTTACAGTTTCTAATAGTCTGTAATCACCCCTTTTCCCTTAACGCAGAGGACCTTCCATCGTCTGGTCCTAGTTTAACTTTTCAGCCTATTTTGCTGTTTTCCCCATTAGGGGCCCTTAACTATAACTAAATTGTTCTCTCTCTCATCTTCTAACGTATCAGATGCTTTCTGATCTGGTTCCTCTGCTCTCGCCTGTTTGGATTTCCAGTTTCTTCTCCCCTGAATGTGCCCCTAAGCCACCATTAAAATTAAAGTTTAGGTACTTGAATCTGCCATGAAACCTTTTTAACCTGAAGTGATCATATTCTCTCTTGAACGTAAACACGGGACCTGTTAGTAATAACAAGTGTGACACTCAGAAATAGTTTTGTTAATATTTGTGACTAATGTTATTAATCTGGCTATTTTTCTATGTATGTTTTCTCCCCTTTATTAACTGTAAGCTCTTGTATAGCACACGGTAGATGTTATTAAATATTTTATTGAAAAACTTGGCTATGCCAGTAAGGCATCTTTAAAATAGAGATTCCAAATCTGACCAAATTGATAAGCTGTGTGCATACACCAGTGTAAACATAGGTGTGTATAAGAAACCTTTGGTGGCCTTGTTCATTGTTTACTGGAAGATGAACTAAGGCAGAATGAATTTTGAAAGAAAGACAATAGCAGTGAATCTGGAGAGCAAATGAAAATAAATCCTTAGATGAAATTTTCTAATCCAAATTAAGATGGGGTGGATACATCAAAGTTATGGATGTTTTACCCATATCAGGAATTAATCAGCAAATCCAAGGAGACAAAGCCTTCAGGATAAAACCTGACTTAATTGTCATTCATCAATTCAACATCCAAATTATAGTTCTGTCAGTTCCTTTACAGGAGATACAAGTCTGGTAACATTCCTTGGTTATCATTTGGATTACTTGGCTATTTTTCAATTTCACAAAAGCCATTTCGGTCATTGAATATGCTCTCATTCCTATGGTTTGGTCATGACTTATTCTGTGACTTATACCATGAAGACTCGAGCCATGTTAGCTGGAGATGCATGCGTTTATGTCTTCGCTCTCTCCCCAGGGGGAGTGTACGTTTTTTGAAAGAATAGAGTGCCCGTTCCCTTGCAGAGTTGTCACAGCAAACATTCAGTGAGCAGGTGCTTGACTGATTTTAATTTAGGAAGGAAGGATACAGTGGAAGAGAAACTTTCTAGATGAGCAGTTTGTAATGTAATACTGCTGAAATCAAGGCTGGTTGTTTCCTTTTTAGGCAACCCTATGGTATGCCTCTGGGTGTGGAATTGGAATTTCTAGGGACAGGAGACTGTTCCTTTATGTTCCGAGGCAGCAGTCTCATTGAGAATTGATAATGTGAGCATATGTGCCCAATGTCACTTTTTTTTTTTTTTTTTGCTCCACTGTATTTGGAGATTTATCCACTATCCCTATTTTGAATGTGCTAATCCCAGAGCTTTTGATGTTTTTAATTTAGGAAGCAATAGATATTTAGACCGACCTGGGAGCAGTAGCTCATCGCAGAAAAGCTCCAAGAAGGAACAAGTCCCATCAGGAGCAGCGTTGGAGAGACAACAAATCCTTCAAGAAATGAGGAAGAGAACATCCCTTTATGATGACAACAGCTGGATCCGACAGCGCAGTTCCAGTGTCAATAAAGAGCCTATTTGTCTGCCTGGGATTATGAGAAGGTGTGAGACATCTTCGGAATTATTTCTCCTTCTGTACTGAGGGGCAGATATTTAATTTCTAGACGTGCTGGCTGCTTTGGACAGAAGAGATGTCATCATTTCTTTTCTTATGTAAGATTTAGTGGGGGAAAGAGAAGGAGAGCAGATGTCATTGGGCACTTGTCACGGAGCACTGATTAGTGCCAAACATGTGCCAGGTGCTTTGTCTACATCATCTCACTTAATCTGGAAAGAATGTCTTGAGGCAGGGATAGTAATTCTGCTTTTCCATACGAAGAAGCTGTGACTAGAGCAAGGAATGCACTCGGACAAAACCACACGGCTAATAGGTTGCCAGGCTGCATGTGGAGCTCTGATGTGTGATTCAGGTACTTAAATAATTGATGTGGCTCTTAGTGCTTCCTTGGATGCTGAACCAAAAAAAAAAAAAAAAAATTAAACCTCTGTTTATAATGAGATAATGGTTAGATTGGAATCATGAAAGTAGTGTTCACAAAGTGTGGACACCTAATTTTTGTAACTTTAAGGAAAATACAGAGATATAAATTAATTGGAGATGAGAGGATGAACTAAACAGATGTATCTTGGGTAAGTGAATACTGAAGCTACTTTTATTTAGTATTTCCACAGCTGGCAAACTGAGGAAAATTACTGACAACACATTACAGACAAAGGGCTAATTACCTCAATGTAAAAGTAACTCTTGAAAATCAGTAAATAAACCCTGACAACTTTATAGAAACATAGACAAGTGATATGAACAGATAGTTCATAGAAAAAGAAACAAAGTCAGTAAGCATATGACAGATCAACACTTCTCCTAAAACAACAGTGGTATGCCTCGTGGGATTTGTAGAGTTAAAAGGTTGATTAAATCTAGTATTGATTAAATTAAATTAAATCTAGTATTGATTGAATCTAGTATTGATTAAATCTAGTATTGACAATTGTATAAGGAAACAGGAATTCTTGTTCCCAACTGGGTGGGCAGTTTTTTCAGTGTTTATTAAGCAAAAGTTTTTGCGTATACCCCGTGAGCAGTTTAGTTTCTGGCACTTTATCTTCTGGATATATTTGGATAAGTATGCAAAGATATCTCAAAGGATGTACACTTAAATAGTATTGGCAGTAGCAAAAAAGAGAAATAATCAGAATATCTACAAATAAGAGTGTACTTAGTGCTCATTAAATAAATAGTGGCACCCTGATAAGTAGAATACTATACAACTATTAAAGAATGAAAGAGACATCGCTCTATAATATACCACCTCAACAGTGAGTGGGTTAAAATAACAATTCACTACTCTCAAAATTCTGAGAGTTGGCTGGGCAGGTCTTTGCATGGTATTGGTTGGGGCGCTTGGCAGCTGTAGTCATTGAGAGCTGGGCTTGGCAAATTTTTTTGCATGCAGGACCAGATTGTAAATAATTTAGGCTTGGTAGGCCACCCAAGTCTGCGTCATGTATTTTTTGTTGTTGTTTTTTTTAATGACTGTTTGAAAAGATAAAATACCCTTAGCTCATGCATTTTACGTATCCTGGCAGTGGGCTATAACTTGCTCACCTCTGATACTCCACTGAGAGCTCAGCTGGAGCTATTGGTTGGGAGCTGCTGTTCTCCAAATAGGCCTCCACACATAGCTGCTTGGGTTGCCTCATAACCTGGCACCTGGATTTAAAGAGGAAACCTTGCAAGAGGTATAAGCCCTAATGTGCAAGTGCTTATCAAACCTCCATTTGTCTCATGTTTGGTAATGTCCCATTGACCAACACGTCACATGGCTAAGCCCAGAATCAGTGGGAGGGGACCACACAAGGATGTGGATACCAGGAAGATGATCCACTGGGGGCCACCAAAGTACCTTCTATCACCTGAACTGACATGAAGATAGTTCTAAGAAAATGTATATTACATGGAATAAAGCAAGTTATGAAGAATATGAGTTGTAGAATAATCCCATTTGTTTAGGCATGGTAAACATGTGAACACATTACATATGTATATAGACATGGTTATATGTACATATGTAAATTTGTATATGTATGTAAATATGTACTTGCATGTGTGAGGAAGAAGTCTAGAAGGATACACAGTTAACAGTGGTTACCTCTGGGGATTAGGGCAGGTAAATTTTAGGTAAAAGTGTATATACCCTGCCGTATTGCTTGCGTCTTTCTCATCATGATGATACAATACTTTTATAATTTGAAAAAAATACATATTTCAAACTTGGGATAAGAGAGAAAGTTTTAAAAGTAATAACAACAAAATTGACCAGGTAGGAAAAAACCCTCATAATTTGGAGTCAATCTTTGTAGATCAGAATTAATGTCAAGTACATAACGATCTTATTTACAAAGCAGAAATAGGGACACAGACATAGAGAACAAACATATGGATACCAAAGGGGAAGGGGGGTGGAATGAATTGGGAGATTAAGATTGACATATAAACACTATTGATACTGTGTATAAAATAGATAACTAATGAGAACCTACTGTAGAGCATGGGGAACTCTACTTAATGCTCTGTAGTGACCTAAATGGGAAGGAAATCCAGAAAAGAGGGGATATATGCATACGTATAGCTGATTCACATGCTGTACAGTAGAAACTAACACAACATTGTAAAGCAACTCTACTCCAATAAAAATTTTAAAAATTAAAAAAAAATAAATGAAGATTAATTGAATATGAAACATCATGATGCCGTTGATGAAAAGGAACTTTAGCTGTTAAAGGTAATTTTATATGTAACTGGCCTTGTTAGATTCGTACCTGCTTATAAAATACATGGATATTTTAATGACTGTAATGGTGTTAAGTGGATTTCTAGGTGAATGTGTTATATAACTTGGATGAACCCTTTCCGTGTTTCAGAGGTGAATCTCTAGATAACCTGGATTCCCCAAGAGCCAGTTCTTGGCGACAGTCCCCTTGGCTCAACCAGCCTTCAGGAGTCTATGCCACTTCCTCTGTCCAAGACTGCAGTCGCCCTCCACCTCAGCTGCTGTCCACATCGAACCGTGCCTACATGCGGAACCCCTCCTCCAGCGTACCCCTTCCCTCGGCGGGTTCCGGGAAGACCACCGCCCCGTCCCCCATACCGCGCAGCCCTTCCCCTGCGGTTCCGCAGCCAAGCTGCCAGCCACGCAACAGGTGAGGCCCTTTGGATTTTCCCTCTTCTTCCCTTCGTCCCAAGGGGTAGTATTTCATTAAAAATTTCCCAAAATCTTGTCCAAGCTTTCCAATGAAAAAAGAAAAACAAGCCTTTTTGAGTGTGTCAGATTCAGTGTTCCTTTCCCAAATCAGTTCCTTGCTATCTTTCTATGCCAACCCAAGAGCATTTATGGATGTCTTGTGAAGCCATTGGAGGCCTTTAAAATGTTTACTTCATTGCCACTGCCTCGTTTACTTGGGCCTGTGGTCAGTGTCTTAGATGCAGACGGACCTGAACAGTTGTCACTGTGGGATCATAAAAATATACAGTAGCTCAAGAATGCATGACAAATTGATGAGTAAAAGCAGTATTGTAAAATGTTTGACTGTTTTGATGAGACTGTAATATAAAATCATTTTATAGGAACTGAGTATAAAAGGAAAGCATTATAACCCAGACCCATCGTCTGTGGAACTTTGAACAAGCTGGCTTAAAAAATTCTTAAGTTAGATATGGCATTTTGGGTTTTTGATTTCCAAAGCCATTGATTGTCTCTTATGTGGTTTTCCAACATCTTGCTCAGACTACATCAACTGAATTCTGCAGGTCATATGCTGCGGGAAATGTGTGAGAGTTATAATGGTGGGTCTTGACACTTGCCTTTTGGTATGGGTTAAAGCTCAGATTATCAACATGTGTTGGGGTGTTATATCTGTGTAGCTTCTCCACAGATCACTGATGCTTCACGAAGCCACATACAGCAGTGTTTCTGTTGAGACCTGAAGGGAGTTCTACTGGCCTATGCTACTTTTCATCGCTATTGAAATACTGAAAAGTAGAAACACAATGATTAATATTAGGATTTTTTTTTTAAGCTATCAACTAAAGGATTTCGTTCAGAGAAGATATTTTTATCTAGCTAAAATGTTGCTTGTGCCAGGATTTATAAAATATGTATCAGGGAGCTTAAATTAAGAGAAGAAGAAAAAAAAAAAAGAGAAGAAGAGATGAGGATTTTTGGTAAATTTGGAGGGAAGATAGGGGACTGCAGGGTGGGGGGAAGCCAGAGGAGAGAGAGAGTACCTGTTTCCTTACTGAGAACCCTGCCCTCGGAAAGCAGAAAGGAGACGGGGCTGTGGACTTCTCTGCCCTGAAAAGGTCTCTATCTAGAGCACGTGGTGCTCTAACGTGAGGCACTCAACAGCTTTGCCCTTTCCAATGTCACTGAAGTGCTGTGCCGTTCCAGTGGGATGCAAAGATAAGAAGTAGCCTTCACCTTTCAGCCTGGGAGAAGAGATAAGCCTTGTAAACAAAGCAAAGTAGAAACTTGCCTTACCTATCTAAATGGTAGCTGTAGGGCAGTTTTCATGCCATTCTCCACAGAGGCAGTCCTGTAAGCCAGAGGCACAGTCAGGAAAGCACTGATACTTCTGTTTACCTAGAATATCGGGTGAATGAGAAAGAGGTTGAGAAAATAAGGTTGAGGCGGTAGGTTGAATAGACTTGCAACACCTCTCGGAAGCTGGGGCTGCTCTTTCAGTGTTCGATGAGCAGAAGACATGATTAGAGCTGTGCCTTGGTGGGTTTACCTGGCAATATGATGTCGGCTGCATTAGAGGAGGGGGGACTGTTGCCGAGTACAGATGTGGTCTGAGGGCGATAGCATCGCGAAGGGCAGAATGGATTGATTACACAGAAATCGTTCATGTATGTGACTTGATGTCAAGGGTTCCGGCGCCATCGTGGACATCCATCAAGGTACAGTATAATCAAGGCATACTTTGGTTGGCTGGTGAAAGTTTTCCTGCCACAGGTATATAAAATAGTTTCGTAAACTATGATTCACGTTAATACCAGAGTGTGATTTTTAGATAAGAGCTTTGAGCTACTCGGATGAAAGCCACCCTTCCATTCTTGTTCTACGTCTAGGTCGGTCAGTGGGAAGCGCGTGTGCTCCTATTGTCATAACATTCTGGGCAAAGGAGCCGCCATGATCATCGAGTCCCTGGGTCTTTGTTATCATTTGCATTGTTTTAAGGTGAGACTGAGCCAAACAGCCTGCAGGCCCGCATCGCTTTGCTTGGAGAGAGCATGGCTTCTTGCAGCGCTGGGTGTGGACCTGCCACTAACGAGCTGGGTGCTGCCTCTGTCGGTCTGTGCTGCACTTTGAATCACAAATGGCCTGCTACTGCTACTAGGTTCTCAAACCTTGAACCTGGCTTCAAAAATTAAAGCCGGAAGCACTATGCACTTCCTATTTCCAATCTAAGATTCTATAAGTAAAATTTACAGTGCGTAAATGCTTTCTCTGACATGCTGCCACGGTTATTAACAGCATGGGGACATGAATTATAACAGTGTCCAAAGCCTAACTTTGAATAGGGAGAGTATGAAAGGAAAAACAATGTATTTTTACAGTTGCACAGTCTGCTTGCACCTAAGGGGTTCTTGCACATAAGAAAGAAGTAGGGCTCTATGACTACCTTATTTTGCAGTATCTGTCTTCAGAGACACATCTGTTTGATTCTTGAACTTGCGTTGGGCCAGAGAGAGAAATTCCGGTGGTTGATCCTGGAGTCCTGCAGAGCTCAGCTTGTTTAAGCTTGTCTCTCTCTGGCTTGGGTTGTTCCTAGGCATAGCAGAATGAGTTAAAATTATTAGTGTTTGAGCACATGGAACCAAAATACCCAGCCTTGAAGGGAAAGAACCATGAGTGAACCTCACCGAATTGGTGCTGGGGTGAATGCCTGGGGTGACCCACCCCAGGGCAGAGAGCCAGAAACCCAGTCTTGGTGCCCTTCACCCGTTCCTTCCTGTGGTGCTTTATCCTCTCCATTCCCCTGGGAGAAAGGAAGACGCAATTTCTTTAAACCAATCAACGAATCATCTCTATTCTTTTGGTATATTTAGAGTGATATCTTGGCTCTTAAAATTGGCTTTATGAATTCTTTAATGTCTCATCTGGCAGGCTTCCTTTTAATCTAATTATCTTTTGGCCTTTTTTTTTTTTTTTTCCTTTGCTGAAATGTATCTAAGAGCTTAGAAGCTGCATTTTGCTCAATTTTTTTTTTTTTTCTGGGAGTGCCCCAAGCTTTCTTGAGCTAAGCGTGGACGTTTCCTGTTTTTGCTTTTTTTGTTTGTCTCCCAGTGTGTGGCCTGTGATCGTGACCTCGGAGGCTCTTCCTCAGGAGCCGAAGTCAGAATCCGAAACAACCAACTGTATTGCAACGACTGCTATCTCAGATTCAAATGTAAGAGAGCAAATCAGGGAGAAAATTTCTTGTCTTTTACGGAGACCACGGGTTCCCATGCATTTCCCTGAACCTACCACCAGCTCCCCTTCAAGCTCCCTGCCCCAGAGCTCCAGGCTTTAGGAATCTCAGAGTATCCCCTTCAAAGAGGGTCCGGTGAGCCGGTCAGTGGGTCAGTGCTCAGGATTCCAGCCACACGAGGGTGGGTGTAGGACCAAGGAACCAGAGAGAGATGCGTGCTGGAGTCAGAACGGTGTGCTGTGCAGTCTGCTCAGAGTATGCAGAAACTTCTGATGACTCAAGCATACAAATCAACCAAGACCGACAGTTAAAATGAATCTTCTGTATAGACTCTCATCAGTTTCTTGGCTAAGAAACTCTCATCATTTTAGCTGATTTCTAGTATTTACCAATGGGGTCTGATTATGTGATTTAGAATATGATCAACTTTAAAAACTGTGGTTTAAAAAGGTAATAAAAAATAGTCAGTGTATGCTTTGTTACTCTATAATCATATGCTATCAAGTTATACAATAATTTAAAAGGAGAGCATTAATTCTGACGACATAGTGTTTCAGTGTCATTTTTGGAAAAATTGAGTTTTTCAAAAACTTCACGTGCTATTCTGTGTCTAAGCATGTTTTTGCCTCTAAGTGTGTTATAAACATAGGATAGCGTAAGTAGATTGCATATCGTTTATAGCTACATAAAGACAACCATTCCTCCTTTTTATATTTTGAGCCTTG
Source organism: Balaenoptera musculus (assembly GCF_009873245.2). Taxonomy (NCBI): domain Eukaryota; kingdom Metazoa; phylum Chordata; class Mammalia; order Artiodactyla; family Balaenopteridae; genus Balaenoptera; species Balaenoptera musculus. Next base: position 49,501,372 of record NC_045802.1, read on the forward strand.
ATGCTGGTAACATGTGTTTCTTCCTTATTGTGAAAGGGTGTTTGTTACAAGTGGTATCAGCCAAACCATATGCTTTTGAGCTCTGAGGTATTTATATGGCCTTTATGTGAAGAGTGCTTTGGAAATGGCTTCAGCCCAGTCAACTCTCTCTTATCTGTCACCGTGATTTGAGCCTTCTCACCCTGTTGGTCCAGGCCTTTCCTGGATGCCAGCATTGAGGTTGGAGAGTGTCAAGGCTGGGCATGGAATGGGGGGGCAGTGTGTGTATGTGTGTGAGCTTTTCTCTCTTTAGTCAAAATTCCAAAGCCAAATATAATTGATTTTTGGAATCATCATGGAAAAATTGCCCATGCCTTTTCTCTCCTCCAGTACAAATAATAGAGAGTTGAGTGTAACTTGTTTCTATATCAGCAGTTAATTTTTACTCCATTTTTGCAAAGAAAGACTTGTAGAACCCAGAGGTGTGGTTTGCCCAGCTTTATCCTAAGTGAGTAACAGGATAAGTCTTTCTACCTCATGGGGTCATTCTCTGAGCGATTCCTGCTATGTATCCCAGGTGGCGATATTCAAGTGTTTCTGAATCTAAGCACTTTTCTTTCTTCTCTCCTTGCCTGATCAGCTGGACGGCCAACCGCCATGTGATGTAAGCCTCCACACGAAAGCACTGTTGCAGATAGAAGAAGAGGTGTTTGCTGCTGATATAGAGCTATAAATATATGTTGTATGTCCTTTTGCTCTCTTTTTTAAAAAGAATAATACTTTTTCTGGCCTCTTTAGATTACATCAGAGCATTATAGTCTTGGTAGAACCTGTATTTTTGTTGTTTATTTATAAGAAGGTAATTACGTGTGGGGAAAAGTGCAGTATTTCCTTTTTGAATTCAGCATTATAAAAGCACAAGGGAAAAATAAGAACTTCAAAATATTTTTTTGATGCTGATAATGATCTAGTTTGACTTTCTAGTGGTGTTTTGAGGAGGGTTATTTTATTGTTTTTTTTTTTTTTTAAGTTTTGGAAACATTTGAAATAGTTAATATAAATATGTAATTGCATTTGCTCTGTTTATTATAATGTATTCTAAATTAATGCAGAACCATACGGAAAATTTCACTAAAATCCACCCCCAAATTTGCTTTCTATATCCTTCTTTTCATTTATGTAATATTATTAAATTTTTTTTTAGCTTATATGACATTTTATTTGCTTGATGAGGGGAGCTCTATTTTCTTCACCAGAATTGTCACTAAGCAATTCCCAATAGAAATTGCTTCTTTTCATTCATGGAAAATCATCATGGTTTGTATGCCAGAAGTTTTCTCCAGAAACTAGTGAGCCTTTCTGTTCAACTGCATTTGTAAATAAACTTGCTGATGCATTTAAAGAGTGGTTTTCTTCTGTGTGTGTCTCTGTTTGTCTCTCTTCCAAGCCTTTTAATTATGTTTCAGTGGGTGGCTTTTCTCGATACTATGTTTTATTTAGCATCTTTACTGAGGTATAAATTGACATACAATAAAATGCACATATTTAAACTGTACAGTGACAGGTTTTGACATGTGTATATACCTATGAAACTATGACTGCAATCGTGATATTGTTTTTCCTGAAAAATTTTAACAGGAAACTTTATTTTTGATGGAAAGTTGTTTTCGAATGCAATACGTTTTTATGGTGAGAGGTGAAGTGAATGGTGAATTGTTGGATGATTTACATAGAATCTTTACATATTCTTTTGCTTCCTCAGTGATAAGTTTAGAAAATCTGTAGGATAAAAAAATCTATAATGTTTTAGAAATCTGGAGTGAGAGTGCAAGAACGCAAGACTTTAGCATGTTTTGAGCAAAAATATAAACTTGCTTGAATCCTTTATAACAAGGAAACTGGAGTGGTTAATTCTAGGATATGAGAACTGTACTGGGATAGGTTAGAAATATATAAGAAGCTGTAATGTGGGAGAAAATAAAAAATTTAGTTCCAGTTTTTATTTTTGTTTAGTATTCTTTATTTCTGATTATTAGAGTAATGTGTGTTTTTTGATGAAAATTTATCAAGTACCTAAAGCGTAAGGAATATAATTCTCAATTCCAAACTTCAAAGACAAGAGCTCTGTGTTTAAACTCAATCCGTACATAGTTATTTATCCTGTGTTCCTAGTTAACATTGGCCTGTGAATTTTTCCATGTTCTTAAAACCATTTCTATTTATTTTTATTAATCGTTGCACAATGCTCCATTGTTTGGTGCTGTTAATACTTATCTGATAGTTCCTCTACTGCGTGCATCTCAATTGTTTCTAATATTTAACACTTTTTTTAAACAAATAGATTTTATTTTTTTTAAAGTGATGTAACAATTACTTTTATTTTTTCCCCATTATTTTTATTTTTTATTGGAGTAAAATTGCTTTACAATGTTGTGTTAGTTTCTGCTGTACAATGAAGTGAGTCAGCTATATGTATACCTGTATACCCTCCCTCTTGGACCTCCCTCCCCCCTTCCCTCCCTCCCCCATCTAGGTCACCACAGAGCACCGAGCTGAGCTCCCTGTGATATATATAACATGGTTATATATACTGTATGTATGCATATATTTCTAGTATAAAGTCTGTGATGGACTCTCCATGATCATATCTATTTGTTTATATTATTTTCATAGACATGAGATTATTGGCTCAGAGGTTATGTATCTTAGGGCCGTCATGATACATATTACCACAGTGGTTTCCAGAAAGATGCTACCAACTTAGACTCCCACTAGCACCACACAGGCTTGTTCATCTCAATGCATGTTCACCAAAAGGAGTTTCCGTTGCCTTGTTCTCTGCCTGACATATAGTAGCCCTCAGTATGCAGTAGCTGAATAAATTAATAAACCACTGCTTCAATTTCTGTCTTGTTAATTCTGCTTGTTCCTGCCTCTAGCACAAGCTTTAATTCTTACCTCACAGTTTTAGTTTTCTCATCCAACATCTTTACTGATCAGTACTCCTTTTCATCTAAATCCTTTGTCTTTTCATCTTAACCTTGTATACTGTTTTTTTTCTTCTCTGTACATTCTTACGACTTTTTTCCTCATCTCTCATATTATCTTGTTAAGTGTTAATAATTTTGTTAGTACAAGTTGTTAGGACAACTTTCAGAGATTTTCTTCTAAGACACTGGTGTTATAGCACCTTTGTATATGCCCATGAGAATTTGTAACTTCATTTAGGAACAAGGAAAGATTCAGTCATTCAACATTCTTTATTCAAACGGTATGTGCCAGGCACAGTTTTAGGCACTGTAGATAGTGCAATGAAGAAATACAAAGTCTTGTCTCTGGGCTTAGATTTCTAGTTGGGGGAGACAATGACAAATGCAATAAGATGTAACATGCATGTGGAGATAAAGGCGTTGAAGAACAAATGAGCAGGGCAAGGAGGCCCCATGAGTGTTGGAAATGAAAGTTCCGTGATGCCTTTTTATATGGGTTGTAGAGACAGCCTCTCTGATATTTGAGCCAAAGCCTGAAGGATTGAGGGAGCAAACCTTACAGATATCTGAGGGGAATGCATTCTGGATATAGAGAAAGCAAGTTCAAGAGTCTTGAGGCAGGAGAATATTTGGTGTGCTCAGGAAGCGACCATGTGGTTGGGACGGATCAAGTGAGAGTGATATGAGCAAGGTGTGGGGAGGGGGACGCGGGTCTGCTGAGCAGGACAGAGACATTGGAGGGTTGAGCTGAGGAGTGAAATGAACTGACTTATGTTTTAAAATGACTGCAGACCACCACATAAACAATAGGTTGCAGAAGAGTAAAGGTAAAAGCAGGGAGGCGAGTTCGGAATCTATTGAAATTGTCCAGGCAAAAGATGTTCACTTCAACGGGGCGGGAGCAGGGGAGGTGACGAGGAGTTGGCAGATTATACAGTGTGCATATGTATCTCGAAGATGAAGTGACAGAATTTGGTGATGGATTGGATGTAGCATAAGAGAAAGGGAAGAGTCCAAGTCTCAAGTGTTGTCTTGAGCTGAACGTGGAACCACCACTTTCTAAAATGGATAAGGTGGTAGGTGGAGCCCAGTTGGGGTTGGTGGGGCAGGGAGATCAGAGTTTGGTTTTTAAACATGGTGAGGTCTGAACAGTGTATTAGATAAACTAAATGACAGTGTCGAGTGGGCAGCTGGCTGTGCAAATCTGGAGTTCAAGGCAGAAGTCCAGGCTGGAGATGTAAGTGTAGGGTCATCAGTATATAGATGGAATTTAAACTGAGAATCAAGAGGACATCACCTGGATTCTGACTAATTAGAGCAAAGAATATCTCAGAAGGACCAATTCCTGGGGTCCTCCAGCATTGGAGATCAGAGATGCAGAGGCAGGAGAAGAACCCACACACTGGTGTTCTGGAAATCAAGTCAAGAGCGTATTTCAAGGCGGAAGGGACCTGCTGTGTCAAAGGCTACCCAGAGATGCAGTAAGATGAGAACCCAGTTGATGACTGGAGATCATGTACATTTTGGTGTTGGTGGATTGAGCACCTCAGATGTTCAGTTGGAGGGGTCTTTCACGTACTACACAGTACCCAGCCCAATTTCCAGTGCCTAGCAACCTCTGAATGTCGTGATGTGTTGTCTATTTACCCAGTGAGATGAACTGAGGGAGAGCTTGGAAAGCCATCTCCAGGCCACGTTCTGTCCGTACCCTCCCCCATGATATGTTAGGAATCAGAGCTGCACTTCCCAGTGTGTTGTGAGTGAGTTCCGTTGACGCATGTGCTGCTTCCCCTTTACCACTTGCCCTGTAGTTTTGGGGACTCTCAGAATGTCCTGGAAACAGAGGTACTGGGGTTAGAGTGCACTGGCTGCTTCCAGAGGCAGAGACAGCCAGCTGGGTTCTGTTCTGCCGTGTTGTGAGACGCAAACTTTGGGTCTCTCGGCTGAGGCCCCGGACTTGGTCGCTCTGCCTCACTTCAAGCTACAGACAAGCTTTGGTCCTTAAATTATGATTCACAGTTGAGTTTCATGGTAGTTGATTGAAATTCTGTACCCTTCCACCCCCCGGAGTCTAGCATTGCCAGTGGTAGATCTCAGTGTTAAGGCTTTTCATCACTTTCAATGTCTCCATGTATGCTTTGTGGGAAGCAGGGAGAGGCCAAGTCAGAAATTGCCGTCTAGGTGCCATATATTTTTTAAATTAATTAATTAATTTTTGGCTGCGTTGGGTCTTCATTGCTGCGCACAGGCTTTCTCTAGTTACGGTGAGCAGGGGCTACTCTTGTTGTGGTGTGCGTGCTTCTCCTTACGGTGGCTTCTCTCGTTGCGGAGCACGGGCTCTAGGCACACCGGCTTCAGTAGCTGTGGCTCGCGGGCTCAGTAGTTGTGGCTCGCGGGCTCTGGAGCGCAGGCTCAGTAGCTGTGGTGCATGGGCTTCGTTGCTCCACAGCACGTGGGATCTTCCTGGACCAGGGCTCGAACCCGTGTCCCCTGCATTGGCAGGCGGATTCTTAACCACTGCGCCACCAGGGAAGTCCTAGATGCCATATTAAGACATAAGAAAGTTCTACGTTTTAAAATTTCATAAATATTCTTTAAAGTTACCCTTTATAATCTTGACTTAAAGAGGCTGTAGGTACAAGTGTATCCTCTAGCCTTTCATTTGTTTTGTTTACACATGAGAATTATCTGTGTGTTTATGGGGAGGAATAATCAGAGTGCTGGGTCCATTGGGAATCTTTACAAGAGGCAGGGATCAAAAAATATCACTGTCATTTCTGCTGGCACACTTCCTGCTTCTTCCTACTTGAATTGAGCTTGGCAATTGAGTAGCCAAGAGAAGAGCTCTTTGTCCTCTGTGTTTGTGGGAGAACCACATGGGGGGAGAAGATGGCACATGGCCTGTGGACAGCCAGCTTCATAAGACAAAGCCAAGGAAGGATTGAGGGGCCAGGCCATTTGTGAGTGGCAAATTCTAACATTCAGTCTGTCCCAAAGAGGTAGTGGGGAGGAGTGAGTGAGTGAGAAGAGTAGAAGGAAGGGATGATTTCTTCAATAATTTTGAGAAATCAAAAGTTTTTATTTTATGGGTAGGCATGACTGGTATAGAAGGGGAGAGGATGCTTTTATCCCCTGTAGTCATTAAAACCCGGAGCCTCTGCAGTGCTAGATTCAGAAAGGAAAGTAGCATGAAAATTAAATTTGTTCTATTCAAGAATGTAATCTAGGCATTTTATTCAATACTTAATTTTCATTTCTATCATGGTGTGAGAAGTAGCAAAAAAAAAAAAAAGAAATTAGCTGGGTTCCAAGGAATAGGCCTGGAATAATAACTACTGCCTGATTGTTAGTTGAGAGACATCTCTAATAGTGTATATGCCAGGCCTGGGATTTTACTCGTTTTATTTACCGCTCTAACATCAATCAATACTTTTTTTGCAATCTGGAAGAGGCGTTAAGGTGTGCTAATGCAAGTCCCAGTTTATACCAGTAAAAATGGCATAAAAAGAAATTGAACTGTTTGTAGTGAGGTGGATGGACCTAGAGTCTGTCATACAGAGTGAAGTAAGTCAGAAAGAAGAAAAACAAATACCGTATGCTAACACATATTTGGAATCTAAAAAAAAAAAAAAGGTTCTGATGAACCTAGGGACAAGGACAGGAATAAAGACAGAGACGTAGAGGATGGACTTGAGGACACGGGGAGGGGGAAGGGTAAGCTGGGATGAAGTGAGAGAGTGCCATGGACATATATACACTACCACATGTAAAATAGATAGCTAGTGGGAAGCAGCTGCTTTGCACAGGGAGATCAGCTCGGTTCTGTGTGACCACCTAGAGGGGTGGGATAGGGAGGGTGGGAGGGAGATGCAAGAGGGAGGGGATATGGGGATATATGTATACATTTAGCTGAATCACTTTGTTATACAGCAGAAACTAATGCAATATTGTGAAGCAATTATACTCCAATAAAGACGTTAAAAAAAGGCATTTCAAAACCCTAGTATGTGTTTAAAATCCATGTGTACAGGACAGGAAAAAAGCAATTTTCAGATTAATGTCATAAAACATGGAGGGAGTGTATTTGATGAATACAAAGCAATCCTTAGTCTCATGGAGGGGAAAGGCACATACCCAAAGGATTCTAGTGCCTGGTAGAAAAGACCAGGGCTACGAGAGAAATCCAGTGTGTGACAATCCATGAGACATTTACATTTACATTTACATTTACTCAGTTGTGAAGCAACTTCACAGCCGAGTTGATATTTGAACTGCATCTTTAAGAGCAGACATAATCTTAGCAGATAGAGCATGCAGAAGGAACAAAATACCATTTCTGAGTTGGGATCAAATCCCTAGAGGTGCCTCCCTTACATTGTATTCGATCGAAACTATACACACTTTGGCCTCTTTTGCAGAGGAATGAGGAGATCCCTAGATACACTATGTGGGATCATGTCTCCATGGAGTGGTGAAGATCTGACGTAGGGTGGTGAGACTGCAAAAAGGAATAAGTCAATGGATGAGAGATCATGACACGTGTCAAAGACATGACACGACCTAAAGAGAAGCAAAAGAATAACTGTAGGACCCCAAGCCTGGGTAGTGTAGAGACTGATATTGTTGAGAAAGGAAATGAGTTCTGTTTTGGACATGCCACAGTACTACAGGGTTGACATACATGGAGAAGAAGTAGGTGAAGGTAGCTGGAAGTAGGGGTTTGGGTTTAAATAGAAAGAAGTGACATCCATTAAAGGTGGTTCCTTTGCAAGCTCAAACTGACTTAGATATAAGTTTATTTCCTCACCTGAGAGAAAGTCAAGAAGGTCAGTTCATCCAGCAGTTTAATAATGTCATCAAAGGCCCATATCATTCGTCTCGGGCTGTTTGGCCATCACAACCCTGTCTGCTCCTGAGGCTGCTTATTACCATGGTTGCAAGATGGCAGATAGGCTGCATGCTTCTTTTTTCATATTCACTGGAAGAGACTCTGAGCCCTCATTGCTCTTCAGCGTATAAGGGACCTTTTCCAGAAGCCATTAGCGAAACCTCTCTCTTCTCATAGGCCAGCCTTGGGTTATTTGACCATTTTTGAACCAGGGGGCCCCCTTAAGTGAGAATCAACTTCCCGGTGATGCGATTGCTAACTAATGGGAGTTTGGTGGAGTAAATGTTGGGGGGTTAACCACAACGTTTACCATAGTTAGCCTTTATGAATTCTCTTAAAAATTGAGTACTTGTATGAATATTATGTGAGACCCTGTCTTTCAAAATTAGAACCTTGTAAGTCAGCGAGTTTCTTAAGGAACACTATAGAGAGAACAGGGGAGGGGACAAGAATATTTCCTTCTGTCGTACTCACCAAGGATCATGGGAGGGAGTACTTGAGAAAATTTGATCTGTTCAAGCAATCATGAAGAGATCATGGTGGTGATGAGGTGAAAAATTGGTAACCTGGATAATTTGTAAATACTTGTGAATACTTTGTGAATATAAAGTGTGAAAAATAGTCTCGTACTTTTTCCGGTTTCTTCTATAAAAATTCATGAAAGGGAATGGTGGGTTAAATGCTCATCTTCTTATGATTAAATATTAAACTTAAGATTGTGGGTTTTAGGTACTGTAATCCCATGATATTGTTTAATACATTTAGTTGACCCAGTAATTCTCTTGGTGATTCTGTTTGACGATTCCGTGTGAAGCTCTTTAATGCTTACACTGTAAAGATCCTCAAAGCTCGTCATGGAGAGTATTTTTCAACACCAGTTTTATAACACAATCCTGTGAAAGATTATCAAAACTCCTTGCTATTAAAATTAGATTGGGAAAAATAGGATTTATTGAAAATTCCATAGGAGAGACCTATTAGAATCAGGAAAAGGAGGGAGCAGTGCTTTCTAGGTTACATTCAGGCTTTTAACTTACATATTTTTGTGTGCTACTTGCTGTTACTTAAATTTTGTGTGTGTGTGTATTTTTGATAGCTAAAGTGCTTTATTAGATCTGTAATGAGTTCAGTGTCACAGACCTGCATGGGAGGTGTTGGACTGCCTGTTGCCATTTCAGGCTAAATAGAGAGTTCTTCTTACATTTGTCAGAAGCTCATTTGCCCTTTCAACCTGTTCTACGGCAGCAGGAAAACATGCATCACAGATGGCCAAGAGAGCTCCTGGGTCAAGCTTGCAAGTCCTCTGTGTTCTTAAATCCATTTCTACCTCCAAATCAGACTAGCTTCCTGGGAGCCCTTAGTTGTAAAATACTGACTTTGTGTCAGTTTCAAGTTCGGATGTATAATGAGGTTTAGGATATCCATGTTGCCTTCTTTCTGAATACATTTAAGTTCTAGGGTCAGGAATATAGCTCACAGCTGAAGAGGAGGCCAATGGAAGTGCAGAGAGAAGCCAAGAAAGAGCCTCTCCCATGACCTGAGTTCACCTTAACAAGTCTTTATTGAGTATTCATTGTGTGCCAGGTGTATTAGGGACACGGTACAAGTGTGGTATTTTCATACTATAAAATAACTATGAATTCAGCTATGAAAATTGACATTTTTATAATTAAAATTATTTACAAACAATTTTTTTTCACACACACACACTGTGTTTTATTTTTACAAGAGATAAATAAACTGACACCAAGCATTGTAAATGGATGATCCCAATACAAACAATTTTTACTCAAAATTAATATATACTTAGAGCCCCATTCCACCTGAAGGCAAGAAAACTCAAATCTAGTCTTGCCTATTTCTTCTCTCCAGCTTTTTCAGATTTAAGTCCAATCAAATCAGGATATTCCCTAACCCCTCTTCTGCCCCATAGTTGTTGTCTGACCTTGGCTTGGTTTACATGGTGACAGAGTCACGGCCCCGTGGTGGGCCTGTGGAAGCACCTTGTTCTATGCACCTAGTTGCTATGCCAATGATCACTGCAGCACCTAGCATCCTGTCTGATCTTTCTACTTGGTTAGCCCTTCACGATGGTATCCACTGGGGTGTCAACTCTCCCATCTGATCCATGGCTTGAAGGACCATGCAGCACAGGTCACCCAGTGTTCAGCTTCAACCCTCATCCCTTCATCTCAGGCAGGTCATCTCTTTGGGTCAACAGGTCTGCTCTGTCAGCCAAAGGTCCTCTCTGCCCCTTGATCCTGAATCAAATCTGCAAAGTCCCTCTTTCACATAAGGAAACATACAGCTTCCAGGGATTAGGATGGGAACATTATTTGGCGTACCACAGTCACTTTGATATTTACCAACTAAAACCAGGAGTTAGTATTCTCCCCTTTTGCCACTATTTAAAAAGAGATCATTAGGATGATTCCGACTTAAAATGTTGAAGTTTTTTCTCAAATAATATTTATAAATGTGTGCTCATCACTAAAAGTTGTAATAAAATGACATTTGTCATCTCAGTAGGCTTCATTTTCAGTGGGATAGTGGTGGTTCCAGTGACCTCTGTGTTGCCCGTTTTGCCTCATTTCTTTGGGCGCAGTCTCTAAAATGATGGGCAAGATGATCCATTGTGCTGTATGAAGAAAATATTAGAAAATTTATTTATATGTGTTTTTATATTTGAAAAGAAACATTTTTAAGCATTTCTGGTATTTCACAGAAGGGTTGACACAGACACGCTTGTCTTTATGGCTGTGTTAGTCATGTGTAGTGCAGAATGTGTAGTGTAGCATGTAGATGTCCTGAGGGCTGAATGGGCACCCCACCCTGTGGTGGGGTGGACAATGGTTTCTTCATTTGGCATGTTGTGATGTATTACAATTTATTTATGTCATCACTTTGCAAGCAAGATTTTTAGAAACATGAGGAACATGAAGAAGAACATCTACAATTTTTCCAGTGATGCATAAAGTCAAGTAAGATTTAATCTCTCCTTGACATACTACATACAGTAATAAATGTTTACAAGCATCTTTTGAGCTTACATAATAGCAGATGCATATAACGGCAATCCCCTTGCTCTTCCTACTGAGGTTAAAATGGCTGAAATAAAATACCGGAAATAACATGGAAACTGACACAAGTATATTCCTTTGTCAGTAAATATTGCTGGAAGAGGCACAGAAAACGTCACTGAAGTAGAGAAGAAACAAGAATGAGAACAAATAATTCGGTGTGAGACGTTTGCTCCATAATACAGGTGTCTCTATCGTATCTCAGCTTGTGGTATTTGCTAAATTGTTTCAATGATGAAATACAAAAAGAACTATGAGCCATTAAAATGTTTTAGGAGACTGATACTCAACAGTAAGTTACTTCTTTATTAAAAACAAGGGACTTCCCTGGTGGCACAGTGGTTAAGAATCCGCCTGCCAATGCAGGGGACACGGGTTTGAGCCCTGGTCCGGGAAGATCCCACGTGCCATGGAGCAACCAAACCTGTGCGCCACAACTAGTGAGCCTGCATACCACAACAACTGAAGCCCGCGTGCCTAGAGCCCATGCTCCACAACAAGAGAAGCCACCGCAATGAGAAGCCCGTGCACTGCAACAAAGAGTAGTCCCTACTTGCCGCAACTAGAGAAAGCCCACGTGCAGTAACGAAGACACAATGCAGCCAAAAATAAATAAAAATAAACAAATTTAAAAACATTTTATGGTAAAACTGGGTACATTTACCCATTGATGGAACGACTATTTTGAAATAAAAAAGATTCCAGAATATAGTTACAGAGTCTCTATAATATTACTATATTATTTTTACTGCATCATTTATTGCAAGTTTTAGTCTCAAATTGTGGTCAGAAATTAGCAAATGTGGTTCATTTTATAAAAAACAGGATCTTTTTTCAGCTTTATTGAGGTATAATTGACGAATAAAATTGCCAGATATTTTAAGTATACAACGGGCTGATTTGGTACACACGTACATTGTGAAAGGATTTCCCGCATGGAGTCAATTAACACCTCCATCACCCCACACAGTTATTCTTTTTATTTGGTGAGAACATTTAAGTTCTACTCTCTTAGCAAATTTCAACTCTACAATACAGTGTTATCAACTATAGTCACCATATAATACATTAGATCCTCAGACCTTACTCATCTTATAATTGAAAATTTATACCCTTTTACCAATATCTCCATATTTCCTCCACCCACAGCCCTGGGCAACCACTTTTCTACTCTTTAAAAACAAGATCTTTACTAGAATAAAATAACATTTTGTAATGAGATAGGAAATGACCGTGAAAATATATTTTTGCTACACTTGATGGCAACAATGTTTGATGGCTTTGTTTTCATTACTTTGGCAGTGGTTGAAGATATTTTGCATTTTTTCCTTTGCAAAAAAAAAACGGGGGGGTTTCAAAGTTGTTGACCTTTTCCCTAAGTGGCTGCCTGTAGTTTTCCTAGTAGATATTTAAAATACAAAAACAAGCTTAATAATCTTCTTGTACAATAAAGGTGATAAAAACAAATACAATGCGTAACCCCTTTTGAAAGAAACATATGCTATGAGAGAACAGTTTGAAAATTAAATGTGTAAAAAGTTTCCATTGTTATATGGTTTTGTTGCAAAAAAAACCCTAAATATTACACACATAACAATTCTCATTAGAAACTAAAACGTTTAACAGTATTTTCAAATGATATATTTTTAGCAAAATTTGAACCAGTTTGTTTATACACAAAAGGCAGAGGACTCAGTGAGTGAAGGTAGTGGGATGGAAATCAACTAGCTCATCTTTTTTTAAAAATAAATTTATTTATTTATTTTTGTCTGTGTTGGGTCTTTGTTTCTGTGCGAGGGGGCCTCTTCATTTCTCTAGTTGCAGAGAGCGGGGGCCACTTTTCATGGCGGTGCGCAGGCCTTTCACTGTTGCGGCCTCTAGTTGCGGAGCACAGGCTCCAGACGCGCAGGTTCAGTAGTTGTGGCTCGTGGGCTTAGTTGCTCCATGGCATGTGGGATCCTCCCAGGTCAGGGCTCGAACCCATGTCCCCTGCGTTCGCAGGCAGATTCTCAACCACTGCGCCACCAGGGAAGCCCCAAGCTCATCTTTAACAAAACGTCTGCCTAAATGGTAGATGGCATTGAGCAATGAGTAGTTGCTTAGTAAATTACTAAGTGTGACTCAGTAAACCAGCCAAGGACAAACTCCTTCCACCTGTCCCTTTGTGCCAGCCATGCACACCAAGGATGCCTGTACATTCGTCCACGACAAAATCTTCCAATCTTTGTATCACCAATCAAGATATTTGGTAAGATCAGAATATTCAATCATATTGTGTTCATAAAAATATCTAGAAAAATAAACATTTTGAGGGAGGAAAGGCTTTATTTTCGTGCAGCAACGAAGACCCAACGCAGCCAAAACTAACTAAATTTATTTTAAAATAAATAAATTAATTAAAAAAATAAAAATGTTTACAGTTCTGGCAACTGAAACCGAAAGAAGTAAAGTATCTCAGACCAGAACTGGAACTTCGGTCTTGTCTTGTTTGGGGTTTTCCCATCTTAAATCTTTTAAATGTATTATTTTTTTTCTAACGTCTTTATTGGAGTGTAACTGCTTTACAATGGTGTGTTAGTTTGTGCTGTATAACAAAGTGAATCAGCTATACATATACATACATCCCCATATCTCCTCCCTCTTGCGTCTCCCTCCCACCCTCGCTATCCCACCCCTCTAGGTGGTCACAAAGCACTGAGCTGATCTCCCTGTGCTATGCGGCTGCTTCCCACTAGCTATCTATTTTACATTAAATGTATTTTTTAAATTCCTCCAGGTGAAGGGAATTGCACTAAAACACACATCTGCTGGAGAATTGGAGCATTAGCAGTGGGACTCACTCTATTGTTTGGTTTTAATACACATGGGGTAGAAACTTGAACTTTCAGAGACACAAATCTCCATGTGAAAAGCCTTTAGTGATCAAATAAAGCACTCGGTCTCATCCTGAATTTTGCATTTTTCCATTAAGAGCTGTATTTACTTGTCCCCCAACTTGTTGATGGTTGGATCCAAGTTTTCTAAATATTTTGTATCACCTTCATGGCAATTAGCACTTAGAATGAGGGGCAGGACGCTGTGATGGTTAAGACAACAGTGCTGGGTCACAGGGTCTGTGGCTCCCTGCTTACCAGAGGTGTAACCCTGAGTGACTTACTTTCCCTCTCTGTGCCTCACTTATGTGTAAAACAAAAATAATATGGGGATTACTAATAACCTATATCTCAGGAGCTTCTTGTGACCAAGAACAGTCCCAAGTCAATTCATGTAACGCTCTTAGGAAAGTGGCTTGCCAGTAGAAACAGATAATGCACGTTAGCTCTTCAGCTGAATGGCAAACGCTGAGTGTTGGAAGAAAGAATAAATAATCAATCTTCTAAAAACTTTATTTCGGCTTTTGAGATGATACAGAGTTGACACAATTTTAGAAAATCAACAATAAATAACAGCTGAGAGTGCAACTATGTTCCTAATTCCCCATTTCTTTGGAAGGGTTTACTTGCAGCGTTCCTTTTATGTATTTTTAACAATAGGTGGCAGTGTTGGCACAAGATGGGGAAAAAAAATCCACCAGGTTTTTTTTTTTTTTTTTTCCCTTTCCCCTTCATGTTTGATAACTTTCTGATTAGTTTTTGAATCACCGATCAGTCCAGTATTAGTAGTCTGGGCACACCCCAATGCTAAGTCCAACAGGAGAGCGACTGAAGGATTAACAGGAAATTTAAATGATCATTGCTTCATAAGGAGAAAATCCGGGCTGTTGCCATGTGGAGAATCTAGGTCCTTATTTCTCTATCAGATGATTACACCCTATTTTAGGGCTTTTTTTTTTTTTTTTTTTTCTGCGAGGGAGTAGATTTAGGAACGCCTCAGCTCACTAACCGGCGGTCTGCAGGCTGTCCCGGATTGTGCTGCCCGCTTAGAGAAGCGGTCCTGTCTCAGGCATCTCCACGTTTCCTCAGCTAATGAGCCACCTACACTCTGCCTGGGGGATTTTGTTGCAACCATTCCTGACTCTCTTTGTGGGAGAGGCGAGTGACTGCCAAGACATTCCGGTCTTGCCTTTAAAAATAACCAGGTTTTAAAATAATTCTCATATTGTTTTAAGATTTTTCACCTGGAGCTTCTCTGAGAAGGGTGAAGGTAAGATTATCACCTGTTAAAATGAAAAAAAAAAAAAAAAAAAAAGCAACTGACACAACTGGGCAAAGGCATGGGGCCCACAGAAAGATGAGGAGCGTTCCTACTCCTCCTATGAATTAGATTTTTACAATGTTAATTGAGCCCAAAGATTTCCCATCAGGCAGATGAACTCTTTAATGGATTGGGGCATATATCTCTGTCTTTATATCCACACACACACACAATTTTTATTCATTCAACCCACAGATATATTTTGATTGCCCACTAAGAGCTAGGTATTGTTTACTGAAAAGCAATATATGACCTAAAAGTTGAGAATTGTTTTATTTGGTGGACAAAACTGAGGACTTAACCCTGGATGGCAGCCTCTCAGATAGCTCTGAGGGATTTCTCTGAAGAGGTAAGGGAGGAGCCAGGGTTACAGAAGTTTTGCCACAAAAACCAAGCAGTCAGAAGGCAAGGACTCAGAGGCAAAGAATATACAAATCAATTTTCACTGCAAAGTAAAGGAGCTGTTACAGTGGAGGATTACTGGACTGAATGTCAATATTATGACATAGTATGAGTGTGTTTCATGTTTGGTAATTGCAATCATTGTTGCTTTTGTTGTGGTCATCCATGTACAATGCTTGGTGTCAGTCTATTTATCTCTTGTAAAAATAAAATACAGTGTGTGTGTGTGAAAAAAAAAAACAAAAAAAAAACCAAGTAGTCAGAACATCAGAAGATTGTGAGCTCCCTGGTGGCCTAGAGGTTAGGATTCCGGGCTTTCACTGCCATGGTGGCCTGGGTTCAATCCCTGGTCAGGGAACTGAGATCCTGCAAGACGTGCAGCGTGACCAAAAAAAGAAAAACAAAAAAAAAGATGACTGTTAATTAAAGGAAAACCAGACATCTTAAGTTAATGAATTTAGCGCTTTTCTCTGGATGGGAAGATGCAAGGGTCTGGGCTCATTGAAATCATTCCTTTGATGTGCACCCTAACTACTAGGGCCAGTAGCCTGCTTTTCTCCATCCTGAATCCCCTCCGGGTGCACAATCGGTGGTGACTGCAGTGGCTGCTTGCTTGATGACCACAACATCCTTTGTTTACTGATGTGGCAGGTGACATTTTTCATCCACAGCACTGATATCAACAGTGCAGATAAAGCAGTGAGTGAAACACGGAAGTCACCCCTCTTGTGGTGCTTATATTATAGGACACACAAATGTGGCAGGTGGTAAGTGCTGGGAAATAAGTGGTGTAAAGTGATAGAGAGAGATGGGAAATGAAGGGGATTCTATTTTAGATAGGGTGGCCAGGAAAGGATTCCTGAGTGTGGTGACGTCTGAGCAAGCACCTGAATTACTATAGATCGTTCCTGTCTCCCCCCAGATTCATATGTTAAATCCTAATGCCTGACGTCATGATATTTGGAGATGGGGCCTTTGGGAGGTAATTAGGTCTTGAGAGTGGAGCCCCCCACGAATGGAATTAGTGCCCTTATAAAAGAGACTCCGTAGAGATCCCTTGTCTTTTCTGCCATGTGAGGACACAGTGAAAAGACGGCCATGTAAGAACCAGGAAGTGGGTCCTCACCAGACACCAAATCTACTGGCACCTTGATCTTGGATTTCTCAGCTTCCAGAACTAGGAGCAATAAGTTTCTGTTGACTAGAAGTCACCAGCCTATGTTATTCTGTTATAGCAGCTCGAGCAGACTAAGACATGAATGAAGTGAGGGAGTGAAACAGGCAACGTTCTAGGGTAAGACTATTCCAGAGGAAAGGGCATATAAATGCTCTGAGGAAACTGGGTGATAAGTCACTGAGACAATCAGGGGCAGATGCAGATTGATGGGGTCTGAAGCTTATGAAAATTAGCCACCCGCTTTAAGAGAGAATACAAAATTAGATACAAAAGTGAATATGTGAATAAAAATCCCAAGAAATGACAAAATTGTAAAAGTTGACAAATTGTGTAAGCATCAAAGTCCAATAAAGACATTTATACTCATTAACTGCCTGACACACCTATGAAATAGTTTTTTCCTGTAGTTTTGTCTACATACTCTTTGATTACTTCTTCATATGACGCTGGTGGTATAATACATTTTTATAGAGATGATAGATAATTTAGTCTTTCCTTTAACATCGTTGAGCAGAATATTACTGACAGTTTATAAATTTCTTTCCACTTCACACTTCTTTTTGGTTATGCCATGTAAATTTTCAAGATTCTCAGAGTTGAAAAAAATCTCAAAAATTTCTTTGAAATATGAACTGTAAGATTTGGAAGAATTTTCCACAGAGAAAATTCTGGTTTCGTTCATTTCCACTATGAATACTTTAAAAACTGGATCCTGTGGAACCACATTCATATCTCATTTGACTTTCACCCTCCCGTCTTCACATCCCGACGTTGGAGGGCGGGTCAGCGTGGAGAGGGCCGGGCATTTCCTGGAAGCCCTTCGTGAACCACAGCAACTACCACGCAGAGAAGTGACTGCAAGCCGCAGGGATACACCTCACACAGATCACATGCCCTTGGATCTACCTCCCCTTAGCCAGACCCCAAATGCCCACGGCCACGCCACTGCCCTCTGACAAGAGGGGAGATGTATCAGAGGGAAATTAGGACTGGAAAGGAGACAGAGGCCTTAACTGATTGGGGTTGAACGATTTTTCTTTTGCAAGCTTTACAAGTCTTATGACTACATTGACACGTTACTGTACAAGTAAGGGCCCTGGACCTTAAGCTTCATAAACTCCATGGAAAACCCACCTCTCCTAGAATGTGAAGATATCTCCGCCCTACCCTTAGGTCATTGAAGGGAAAGGAGGTCCAGCAGTGTGGGATTTGTTTGGGAGAATAACTTAATATAACAGAGTTCCAAAACAAACCCAATAAGCCATGGCAGACAGATTTCCCATCTTGGGCAGTTGTATTTCCCCAACAGGGGTGACATGAGACCATGGGATGAACACAGCAGCGTCTGGGATGGTGACTTTATTGGATGTCTGGTGGTGAAGAGTGAAGGGGAGGTGGGTTTGGTAGTTTCACTGATAAGTTACTAGTCATTTGAATTTTGAAATATTTTTTAAAATATGTAAATCCCATTTATAAATTATGCTGATTGCATGTGAAGTTTTAGGCTAAAACAAGCTTCCAGCAGAACTTCTCCCTTGCAGTGGCCTGCTGTAGGGACAGCACGATAGCCTTTTCACAGTTAGGGCTTCCTCAGTAGGAAATTTAGGGAAATGTATTCAGACTAAATGTTCCATCCTGTAGTGGCCTATGATCCCTCATTTACCAATGTGACACTTCTGACAACACTAGAGCGGATGGCCTTTCTTTATAGTTTCCGTTATTTACACGATCTATTTGTGTGGTTAAGCAATACAGCACAGAGGTTAAGGGTGCAGATCTTTGGCGCCAAAAGTCACAGAATTGTTATGAGCATCAGCTGAATTAATTTTGGGCATTAGTCATTGGTTGGCACAAAGAAATACAGTGCATGTCAGCTGCTTGACTGATTTCTCCGGGAAACTTCTCCTCAAGCTCTTCCCTTTGCCTCATCAGTCCTCACTGATTAGACCAATCATTGGCATTCATGGTGCCACTTCTGGAACATGTCAGAAGGCCCGACTAATCAGGATGGGACCTGCCACCAGGCCTTATGAGGGCCATGGTCTTGCCTGGTCATATTTTTTAAGTTGTCTTAAAGCAGAAACTTTCCCTTCCAAATAAAATCTTATAAAATGCAGCTGTTCAGGTTGAACCACAGATGGGGGACACAGAAGCCCACCTCTTTGCCCTATATTACTATCCCTCCCTTCCAGAGCCCTGGGAACCCTCCAAAATGTTATTGTTTCATAGAACACAGTTTGGAAACCCTAAAAATCAGCAAATTCTCTTTCTTAAATGTCAAAAGAAAAGGCAGATATTTTTCTAAATATAGCCATGACTCCTTGTCATGTTAATGGGGCCAGGCTTACTGAGGGCTGTTTATCCACCTGTAAATCCAGAGTCATAATCTTGTGTCTCAACCAAACCTTCTAACCAAACTGTTGAGTGGACTGACTTGGGTTCCTTTTCTGGTTCCTGCTCTGTGTATTTTATGGTTTGGGGGTAGACAATGGCAGGAAGAAAATTGAGGGTTAGCTGTTTCCATTTTAGATTCAACTAACATTTATTGAACATCTAGACATCATGCCATGAACTCTCATTATTAACCTGTAAAGTATGTTTTCAGATGAATAAAGTGAGCTCAGAGAGGTGAAGTGCTTCCCTCACCTCAGAACCATAATGACTTAGAAGCATTTCTTAAAAAGTTGTATATTTTATACTGACAGTCCAGCATGATGTGAAAATGGTAACAACTTGCATTTATTTGAAGCTCTATTATGTGCAAAATACTCTGACTTTTGAAAATTTTGACACGTGGTTCTCAAATATAGTTTCTTTCCCCCCAATTATTGGTCTCAAACTAGACTTAGATTAAAGACTGAAACCGCACAACTCAGATTGGGACTTGAACCCACTGTCTCTCTTTTTTTTTAAATAGCTCTTTATTGGAGTATAATTGCTTCACAATACTGTGTTAGTTTCTGTTGCACAACAAAGTGAACCAGCCATATGCATACACATGTCCCCATATCCTCTCCCTCTTCAGCCTCCCTCCCATCGTCCCTATCCCACATCTCTAGGTGGTCACAAAGCACTGAGCCGATCTCCCTGTGCTATGCAGCTGCTTCCCACCAGCCAACTATTTTACATTCGGTAGTGTGTATATGTCGATGATACTCTCACTTCGCCCCAGCTTCGCCCTCCCACCCCATGTCCTCAAGTCCATTCTCTATGTCTGCCTCTTTATTCCTGCCCTGCAACTAGGTTCATCAGTACCATTTTTTTTTTTTTTTTTTTTTTTAGATTTCATATATATGTGTTAGCATATGGTATTTGTTTCTCTCTTTCTGACTTACTTCACTCTGTAAAAATCACACACCTGGTGTCAGGACTTACTGAAGCTCAGGTTCTTTATGTCTCAGCGCAGAAGTTATTCAGCGAGAGGCAAAGTGATAGGTAAGAAGTAGATTTATTGAGAGAGATACACACTCCATAGACAGAGTGTGAGCCATCTCAGAAGGTGAGAGGGCGGCCCCGAAATATGGGGTGGTTAATTTTTATGGGCGGGGTAATTTCACTGGCTAATGAGTGGGAGGATTATTCCAACTATTTTGGGGGAAGGGGCGGGGATTTCCAGGAATTGGGCCCCGCCCACTTTTTGGCCTTTTATGGTTGGCCTTGGAACTGTCATGGCGGTGCCTGTGGGTGTGGCCTTTAGCATATGCTAATGTATTACAATAAGCACATAATGAGGCTCAAGGTCTCCTGGAAGTTGAATCTTCTGCCATCTTGGGCCCAATTGGTTCTAATCAGTTTTTGCGTACCCTCATGTGCTATGTCATTCTTTTAAAGGTTGCGCCCTGCCCCCTTCCCTTCTGTTTGAAGACCACAGAGCAAGAAGAGATACAGTTCGGATTCCGAATCACCCAGGTGAGAGGGCTTTCATCCCTTCTATCCTATCCTGACCAGTTTACTGGTAGAAAGTGTTTTTGGTGATTCTAAGTCGGATTTTCTTAATATGCTTTGACTTGGCTGCTTCTGACCCTGGGAGTCCAGCCCCACCTGAAGCACTGCAGGCTTCCTTTTTTTTTGTTTTTTTCAACAACAATCGTGCCTGACTCCGTGGAAGGTTAGCCAGGTGGCCGGAGGGCCTGGCAACTTTAACCCCTTCATTAGCAAAGGAAAATAGCCTCATTGCCGAAGAGAGGTGAAGCGAAGGGAGACCACTATGTTGTATTCATTAAACGTCCAGCTTAAACTTCCCTCAGCCCTCTCCAGCCCTGCGGTGGATAGAAAAAAACATGGAGAGGAGTGACGAGACCTGGATTCCAATTCTGCCTTTTAGTACTTAGTGACCTTGGGGAGGTCGCTTTATCTCTGCAGCCTCTGGTTTCTACATAAAGAATAAAATGAGGTATTTTGCCTCATACCTGAAGTGGGCTTATCTTACCACGAGGGGGCAGGCAAATACAACCCGTGAAGTTCTTGCATCTCTCTCACACGCAGGAGTGTACAATGAAAAGTTATAATACAAATAAATGTGTAGAAGTTTTAAAAAATTGGTACAATAATATACGGATTTTCTGATAGGGTGTTTGAGGACTCTCAACTGTAGGTTACACCCTTCATGTTGTCTGGGTTTAGTTGCCTGTATTGTATGTTGCAATAATGGCTAGCATTTATTGAGTGCTTGCTGTGTGCAAGGTGCTGTGTTTTACATGTTATCTGTAATCCACACAACAAACTTTGCAAGGTGGGCATTATTCATGCTTTACCCAGAAGGACCCTAAATCTCAGCAAGGTTAGGTGGCTTGCCCCAGGTCACGCAGCCAGCAACTGGCAAAGCTAGGATTCAGATGTAGGTCTGATTTCCCCTCAGCCAGACCCTGCTTTTATTCCCACAGTTAACCTCCTTCCACAGCTGCATGAGTGCGTGCACGTGGCCTAATCCATCCATCCCTGCAGTCATCCAGAGGCACAGTGATGTCATGGAAATATTCAGTATTTCTCTCTTTGAATGAGTGACTCTGATTTCATAAAACCACAGAAATCGCTAGTATAGAAAAGGTTAAATCCTGACCTTATTTCTGGAACATCACTGGATTCACCTGTTCTGTTTCCATTGGTCCCACAGAGCTCCGAGGCCCACACTCCGCATTCCCACACAGCCTGCTACTCCCTGGAGGCCTTCCTTCTCCAGCTCCTCTCCTGTCCTCTCTCCTCGTGGTGCCCAACGGGAGGTGACAGCTTGTGGCTCTGTACGCTCTCTATTGGGAGCCTACAGACGCAAGTGCTGAAGGATTCATTACACAATATTCCACCAGCCATCACTGTTCTCCTTCCGCCCCTCCTCTCTCACCTTAGCTTAGGACCTGCTACTTCCAACTACGCAAATCAATGTATGTTTCCTAAAAACACCCAGCATTTCAGATACCTTCTCTCTTACTTGCTGCCTCTCAGGGTTTTGTGTGTGTGTGTGTGTGTTTTCATTTTAACATCAATTTCAAAATGTCTGCTTTGAAATGCTTTCCTTGAATATTACTACTCCACCCTGAACATGGCTTTGCTTAGCTTTCAGTTTCCAGTTTGTTAATTTTGTCACCTTGTACATTGCTTCTCAGATCTCCCCTTTCATGAGTTGGTAGTATATTTCTAACTGCACTGTAAGTTCCTTGAAATCACTGGAATTTGATTTCTCTCGGGATTTAACTGAGTGTTAATAATAATAAATACTGAGCTGGATTCCACCCCGATCCTCATTTATGAGGCAGGGATGAGGGTGCATCATTTCAGTAGCTCAGGGGATCATCAGTGTGCCCACTGGGGGATATTTACGAGCACCTAGAATGTTCCCAATTCTGTGTTTTGTGCTTTAAGCCATGGTCTGGTATCATTTACTCAAAAACCCAGGGAAGTAGCCACCATTATCATTCCTGGATAACAAATGACATCTCTCATGGTCAGTAGTCTTGTCCAGAGGCAGAGTGCTGACCAGGGCAGGATTTGAATCCAGGCAATCTGACTCCAAAGCTCATGCCTTTAACCACTGCTCTATCTGCCCCATATCCAGACTTTGGTACAGTTTGGCCTTCAGAGCTGGGTTGTGAGAGGGAGGACAGGAATGATGATGGCAAGAATGATGAAAGCGGAACAGGGTAGCTGGTGGAAGTCTCTATTCCACAGTGTGACTCTCCCTGTGACCCCGAACATCTTGAGTAAACTCTACTAAAATTCATGAAACGTTTGAGACCAGAGTTCTTGCAGAAACCCTGGGAAAAGGCAAAGTAGCTTGACAAGATTCAGGCATCTGGTGAGAATGCTGATTTTATCTAGATCTCTAAAAGGAGTGGGCACCTCAGCTGAACAAAAATTACTGTTTTGGCACTAGTCTCTAAAACAAAAACAAAACAAACAACAAGAAGTGTGTATCACCTTGAACTAAAATGACTCAACAAGAGGCCACATCTCTGTCAAGTGAGAGAAAGTTCCCGGCTGATCATCGCTAGGCTTCCAGCCGTGCTGCACGGTCACTGTGGGGACCGCCTTGGGTGCAGTCAAGAGGGGAAAAGCAAAGGCTCCCTTACCCTTTCTTTTGTTTCTCTGCGTCTGTTACAGTTGCTGCAGAACAGCAATCCCATCACTCAAAATGGCTCCAAGTCCCTTACTCATTCGTTAGTATTGGTGTTAACATTGAAAATATTGAACAACTGGACTGGCCCAGGCAGTGACCCTCAGAAAAGATGATAATTATAAACAACTCATGTAGGTAGGAAGTGTCAATTAAATATTAGATACGGTTAGCCTAAACATTGGCTTTACTGTTTCTCTGATTGCAGGCAAACAAGGAGGAGGTGGTAAAATTAGCTCTTGCCTGGACTTCAGGTGGCAGAGAAGACTGGGATTGGCTGTCACCATCGGCGACTCTGGTGGGTGTTCAGGAAAATACTAGAGGGTGATGAAATTTTACGTGGCATCGCAAGACAGAAGGTCAGGTAAGTGGTACCCAAACCTGGCTGATTATTGGAGTTACTTTGTGAGTTAAAAAATATACAGATCCCAGGTTTTGCTTAAGGTCTGTTGAACTTTTAGCCATGGGGCTACAGTCATAAAATAAAAATTCCCCAGGTAATTTCTGATAATCAGTTTGATCAATAACTTATTGGAGGGAACATTCCATTATTGTTATTTATTTTTTCTTGAGACGCCTCCCTTATTTCTTGATTGAGATCCAGAACTCTTTCTCTGGTTACGAAGGTCAATTATCTGAGCAAAACGATATGTGGATAGGGCATTCAGAAGGATTTATGCCATCCGTGTGTGTGTGTGTGTGTGTGTGTGTGTGTGTGTGCATATAATGCATTTGAAATATGACTTTTAGTCTATAATTAAGCCCAATGAAAATGTGATATTTTAAGCCTTGGTTTCACTATATGTAAAATAATAATGATTATAATAAAAATGATGATCTATGTAAACCATCTCAATAGCATCAGTTGTACATCTCTGCCTAGTCCCTGGCTGTTGCAGGTAGAGTTTTGCTAATCCCACAATCAGCCTCAGGGTTTTTTTTGTTTTCTTCTAGGTTAAGAGAGTTATGATTTCTTCTCTTCCTAAACTTCTAGTCTCTCATAGACTTCCCAATGATAGAAAAAGACTAGTACAATTTCCTTAATGACAGTTGCCCTTTTCTCGGGTTTTCTAATGTAGGGAAGCAGTTTTTGAGTCAATAGATTGGCCAGTGGGAAGTCTATACTGAAATCAGCATCATGCCTATAAGTGTGCTTGGGGATTACTTCAATAAACTCTGGGAAATAAAACTCTTTCTGCAGAAGAATCGATCATACTTATCTGGCTTGGAGCCAGTTCTGAAACAAAGGGCTAACTCACTGGATATAGTACTGTTTCTAAACTAAGTGATACAGAATGTTCTTCATTGTCAGAAAGTGATAAAAATAAATATGGTGATTAGATACCCATTGTGTTTATCAGGAACTCCAAAGCAGAAAAACTATTGTTGGAAATTCTGTGATCACTATAAAAATAAACTCAAAATAAATTAAAGAATTCAAAGCTGCAATTCTCAATCAGGTGTCTCTAAACTAAATAATGAATGGGGAAAGAGACTTTTAATTAAAAAATTCTAATAAAAAGCATATGTCTACTATGCAAAGACCAACTTATTTGGTGGATATTTCTTGGGAAACAAAACTTTTAAAGATTGGGCACATAAAGGTATAAATGGAAATAATAAATGTAGAAAGGTTAAAAATGGTGAAAAGTTTGCTTCAAGGTGTTCATTATTCAAAAAGAAACTGGGTTCCTTGGATCTAATTGCATTTTATAAGATAGACTTGAGCATATCATTGAGGATAGTGGACCCCAACTTTTTAAATGCCCCAAGCTCATTTTTTCCCCCGAATACCACTCAACACAATATTATTTGTAAATTATCTTATAGTAATTGTGGTGATTCATAATTACAAGACCACAATAAATAGCTTTTCATATAAGTGGTATTTCATAAATCAGAGCAGCACATACAAACTATATAAGATTAAAAAAAGTAGCAGCTATACGTGCAAGAAATGTATGTCATCTACAGACAATGTTTGAGGATATACGCTTTGAAAATATAGATTCTTCCACCCCCCTTTGTATTAGCTCTCCAAATCTCAGGTGATCCATGGCCCACATATTTGGGATCACGAATTTATTGAGTGAAAACAAGAACAGTGGATGGTTTAAACTCTCCCTCAGATACACTGTGTACACAGATAAACTGATGGTTTTAAACTCTCCCTCAGATACATTTTGCCTGAAATGTATTCTTTCCTACTTCTGTCTGTGCTGACCACCATTCACAACTGGTGGTACCCATCTTGCTGACTGTGATCCTTGGCAATTTTAGCCTGTGTCTCAACAATATGGTGTAGGACTAGAAAAAAGGAACTAAGGGAGAGCATCCAGATTCTAGCGCTGGGTTGGGACTTGGGGTTAATCATTTTGACTCTCTTTTTATATGCAACATAAAGACTCCAATGCTCCTGTTATTAACCCAGCTCACAGGGGACCGAGAGGAATAAAGTTAATACGAAGGAACAATCTGAAAGCTTTGGCTGAAGGGTATTATTTAAGCCACTGGAGAAAACTGTCCAATTATGGATAAGAAAGTAGTACGGATGAGAACTTGTGGGTTTTTTCCATTTACGTAAATTAATGGTAAGAGGTCTAGAACATACAATTTTCTTACGTATATTTTATTCCTTCACTAGTAGATAGAAATAAAGGCGCCCAGCCTGCAAGAGAAAGTTGGGAATAGTGGGGCTGAAATGGCTATTCTTGTTATTTTCCCTTCCCTGGAGCTAGCTTCATGCAATTCATGCTTCGGGGTCTGGCTGAACCTCCCAGGGCATTGCAATGCCTAATACTCAGTGGAGTATAAAGATTCTTTGGAAGTTTTTTAGATGAATACATAATAACTTTTCATACATTCACAATACCTCTTATTCCTTGAATTCACAAGGGAGAAACACTAATCATGGCAATGTTAAGTACTGTAATGAGCGCAAGGTAGCATATGGGCCCTGGGATAAACAATTTCTGTACTGTTGATGTACTTATTTGATTTTCCTGTAAAACGTCCACGACCTGAACCATTGCTGCAGAATACAAATACAGGTTTTCAATCTAAGCCACACATTAAGATTCTTTCTTTAAAAGAATCCGAGTGTTCTCTGGAAAGACAAAGGAAGGCTAATTAGTGCCTTGGGCCCTGGAAACCAGTGCTTTGCAGTTTAAGTGAGTTTGTGAAGATGAATCCTCTATAAAGAACGCCACAACTTCTATCAAGACACCACCAATATGATTTCATTTCCAGATGCTTCTATTTAGAGTTCAATATCTGCCTGGCATTCTGTTGTATATTATCACATCATGAAGGTATTGAGGTATGATTTCTTGTCTTCAAAGAAACACATAATATTTACAATATTCATATAATTCCTGAGAGTTCACAGAAGACATATAAACATATAAGATGCAAACTTAAATGCCTCAGGGGCCAGGCAGATAGCGTCAATGTGTGGTGCTGCCTGGTATAAGACAGTAGGGTGTGGTGGGGACTGTGGCCAACTGGGAGATGCATTACCCTCAAGTTCAAAGTCACATTTAAAGAAAACTGCTCTGCTATTCAAATGAAACATGTACGTGGGACACATTTACCCTGTTGACTTCTTTTCAGATACACACAATCTCTTTTGAGCCTCTAGCAATTGTTCAAAGTTGACTATAGACACCATTTTGCAAAAGAGGAAACAGAGGCTCTGTGAGGTAAAAGTCTCGGGCAAAGTAACTCAGCAAGTAACTGGGAAAGCAAGAATAAGAAATTGAAGTTCTATGGACCCAAGCCCAGTTATTTTTGTAAAAAATTAGTAGAGTAGGAAGGGGCAGAAATTGCTATTTACTTTGAGACTTACTCACTCTTCTCATATCTAACTCATCATCCAAGGGCTCCTCCACTGATTTTGGTTGCCCTTTCCCCATATTTTTGTACAACATTAAAGAACACAGTATGTGTGTGTAATATCCTCTAGTCAACATGCTTCTGATTTGTCAGAAGTCTCTGGGCTGCTTTCAATACATTGATTTGCTCTCCAAAGACAAGAAGAAATTGCTGAGGAAAATAGCTTGATGCAAAAAAGTTGCTGCTGTCATCTGAGCAGGCTGGTCAATCCAGGGTGGACCCAATGCAGAGCTGCAGACCTCACTAGGGCTGACTGTCTAGGATGCCTCAGAGCATGGGTACACATCACAGACATGAAGAGCTATCCTTGTAGCCAGTTCAGGTGGCAAAATATAGGCTTCAGAGTCAGAAAGTTGGGTACAAAACATCTAGTCCTGGGTGGCCAGGACAATCTAATTAAACCTTCAATATCGCTTTTGTTGTTTGAAAATTGAGGAGACAATTATCGTGGGGCTACATAGGTGAATGTATTTGGAACAGGCGTTGGGCAGTTGTTACTGAATACTAGATGCTCAGTAAATGCTGGTTCTCCTCTCTCCCACTTCCTTTCCCCTGGCTTCATGCCCAGTGGAGGAGGCTTAGGCCACGCTGGTAAAATGAGAAGTTGGGAGAAGATGTGCTTTGGGAGTTGGAAGACCACAATCCTCATTGCCACGACCCATACAGTGTTGACAGGGACAATATCTGCCTTGGGATGCTCCAAATACTTTGTCACTCTTAAGGGAGAGTGAGTAGGAAGGAAGTTATGGAAAGTGAAGTAGAATTTCTGTGAACTGCTGGCGTAAAATCTCTGACAGGGTCACATGCAGATTAGCATAATTTTTGTTCTATTTTGGTCCTGTGAGATACTTATTTGAGTTTCATTGTGCCCATTGTGTAGCTTTTGTTCTGAGGCTATGGGTTTAATTATTTAGTTATTTATGAGTGCATCTGGGCATAAATGCCACAGTTTTATTTCAGTGACAAATTTATGGTCAGTGAATTTTAGTAATGAATGAATAAATTATTTCTCTTTCATAAATGCCCCTGCAATTTGTGATTTCCATGGCAATTCATAATACTTAAGAAAGGTTCTTTATTAGTTGAAAAAGCCAGTGCTAATGGAATCAGGAAAGGGGAGATTTTAAATTGCTTTAATTAACTGTATTAATTAATATCCAGCATGTGTAAGATATTGAATTGGCTTTGGTTGGCTCGATTAGAATTTAGTTGCTTAAAATCTGTCTAATATATAAATGTTCTTTGTTAAAGGACATTCTAATTCTTTTGTGAAGTAAATGGCAGGAATAAAAGGATTTCCTCTTCTGTAATCTTTGATTCCTGGTATGTTATTGAAATAATGAAATTACTGAAATTTGCCAAAAAAAAAAAAAAAATCAGCACATGCAAGCAAATCCACATCTTGACTTTCTAATAAAGAAACCCTTAAAGCCACATTGTGATGTGATTTGAAGGAATTAGGGAAGCTTATGACTGATTGCCTATTTCAAATCTTTTTCAAGAAGAATCAACACAAACAAAGAAATTTAAATAAACCCTATTCTCCACAAATCACTGCACAAAGTGGACTGGGGCAAAAAAAAAGACAAAGAAGGCTAATCCCTGCTCCCATGGAGCCCACAGCTGAGTGAAGATGGGAGACTCACAGTTACTCAAATGAGGAGTTGGGAAGAGTGTTTGAAGAAGGAGGAGATGCTGAGTATGGTCTCTGTGCGGAAGGAACAGACTGTTTCCTTGAGGATAGTGAATGCCCTATTTTTAGATCCTCCTAGGCTTAGCATATGTTTCCTCAATGGAAAACATCGAGACTCATTCTTGATTTTTCTTTTTCTTCACACTCACATCCATTTCATCAACAATTCCCATCAGCTTCACATTCAAATTATGTATTGAATCTACACACTTCTTATCACCTCTACCAATACCACATAGTCCAAACCCCTGTGCAGATTTCCTATTTCATCTAACTCTTCCCAGGGCCTGGAGAGAGTTAGCAAGTGCAAAGGCCCTGGGCCCTGGATATTCCCTCCGCTGGAATAATTTCCCTTTAGATATTCTCAGGACTCATGTGTTACCTCATTCAGGTTTCTGGTCATATGGTACCTCCTCAAAGAGACTTACCTGACTGCCCTATCTAAAATAACCTCTTGCTATGTACTTGTCTGACTTTTAAAAAATCATGGTACCTGTATTAGTCAGGGTTTAAGCACAGAATTACATATCTATATTATATAGGTATAATATATATATAGTATTTGCATCTGGCACTTAGTGTCCCCAGGATGGTGGTCAGGAGGGGAAGATGGATGTGGAGTGGGGAGACCAAGGGTTGGCTGGAACCCACAAACATGACCTGGAACCCCATGGGGATGGACTGAAGCCTGTATCCATGTTTTTTTTTTTGCCACTGGCCTTGCTGACAAGGGTATCCTGCAGAAGCCAAGGCACTTCATCAGGGAGCTAAACACATGCACCTGCCCAGGAGTCACTGGCTCAGGTGTCAAAGAAGTAGCAGGAAGATAGGAAAAGGCAGTCCAGCTATTGCTCTGTGCCCCTGGGGTATCTCAGCAGATCAGCAACGATGGGTGTGAGCTACAAATAGGCAGCTGCTTCCCTCTGCTCTCTACATCTCCCGGAATCTTCCTGTGGTCTAATCAGAGAGACACAAGAAATGGAATTCCAGAAAATGTAATTCAGCCCAGCCAAACTGACATGTTACAAAGCCATCACGGTATCTATAGTACCTAACATTGTGCTATATATTTATTTGTTCCATGAAAGCAATTATTTTTTTCTTCTCAACAGAGCAGATTCAGATATGTGATTTGTAACAGAATCTTTCTAGATTGTTACCTAATTTCCATACATCTCCCCCATCAGCCTGTTGCTACTGTCTAAAATAATATTACTGATTCTTTCCTTGGTGTTATTAAGAATTCGTCACCAATTTGACAATGCCAAGATGACCTCCTCATTCAACTGACTAATGTGACAATTTTGTGCTAAGGACACATTTCGTCCTCACAACTCTGAAAGTAGATGTTATTATCTCCATTTTACAGATAAGGAAACTGAGGCTTAGGGAGGTTAATACCCCAGTGAGGTCACATAGTTAGTAACAGAGCCCTGCAGGATTTGAACCCAGGTCTCATTGATTGCGAAGTTTGTTCTATTAAACTCTATATGTGGGTAATTATAGTGTAAATGTTGGACTAACTGAGATCACTGTTATCCTTTTGAGAAGTGCGTATCAGCCACCGGCCTCTGGGTCTAGTATTCTACATCATGAGGCAGGATGAGAACCTGCGGGTCATTGCATTGTATTGACCTAAAGCTAAAGTAGTTGAAACCAAACAGGTGGCAAAATCCAGAAGATGGACTAATGTAACACATGTGATCAAATAAAATCAATAAAAATGGTTCAAAGGATTGGTCCCTGACAGGAATTATTGATTTAAGCGGGAACAAGTTAATATGGATTTGACAGCAAATCTAGGTTCTAGGCAGCCCTTAATGAGTGGACTCTTGGAAGATGGGTAGAAATTGCACATCTTCAATATCTATGTTTTTCCTCTCTTTCCCAGGCACATAGCTGAACTACATTTCCCAGATCCTTAGCAGTTACTCTGGGGCCATTTGACCAAGTTCTGCCTAATGGAATATGGGTAAAGTGAAGCCTGTCCTTTCCCCGCCTGACTCATAAAAAGCTCTATGCGTGACCCTCATCTCTTCTTTCTGTACTGCTGCATCCTCAGAAGTCACTTTATTTTTAAAAATAAATTTAGTTATTTATTTGTTTATTTTTGGCTGTGTTGGGTCTTTGTTGCTGCACGCAGGCTTTCTCTAGTTGTGGTGAGCGGGAGCTACTCTTTGTTGCGGTGCGTGGGCTTCTCATTGCGGTGGCTTCTCTTGTTGTGGAGCACGGGCTCTAGGTGCTCGGGCTTCAGTAGTGTGGCTCGCAGGCTCAGTAGTTGTGGCGCACAGGCTTAGTTGCTCTGTGGCGTGTGGGATCTTCCTGAACCAGGGCTTAAACCCATGTCCCCTGCATTGGCAGGCAGATTCTTAACCACTGCGCCGCAAGGGAAGCCCCAGAAGTCACTTTAAAGTAAATGTACTTTAAGAATAAAGGAGTCTGGAAGCATGGGTCCCCCTATTATTCATTGCTTCTCGCTCTCCACTCCTCACCCTGCCTCACTGACTTATGTTGGACTGTGGCATGAGAGAGAAATAAACCTTTGTTGAGTTAAGCCACTGAGAATGTGGACTTTTGGTTATATAAGCCAATGTTATTTATTCTGTAAGAAAAGCATGCACAGTGTCTCAAGCTCAATTCTCCTCGAAGTATCAGTGCTGCCACTGGATTTTCTGCCTATTCTCTCCTATTACTTTCAATACCAGAACTCAAAGGTGTCCAAGCGCCTAATGATAATCAGACCTTAGATGCCAGAACCAGGAGCTAAAGCACAGACTCCCTGAGTCTAGGTCAAAGCACAGCTCAGATTCAGCATTTGTGTCTGCTTGGGTCCTTGAAGAAAATAGCAGGCCTTTGATGGGAAAGAGGATTGTAAATTCTGAGAGGTTGCAAATCACATCACATAAGATTTCATATCTTGTGTTGAACTATGCTGGTGGGTGAAGAATTGATGAGATAGAAAGGAGGGAACTTTTGTAGTTTTGGAAAAGAACGGCCACAATAAATGTGGTGTATAAAATGAGTGGACCCTGAGAGGCAAGTACAGACAATGAAAGAATTAAATTGTGAATTGAAAGATCAAAACAAAGCAGTGAATGCAGAGAAAGGAATAGATGAAGAGATGCTTTGAAGGAAATAAAACAAAGTTGGTGACGATAAGCATTAAAGATGGGAGGGAGGTGAGTCAAAGGTAACTTAAAAGTTTCAAGGCTTGACGATTTGGGAAAATAAATGGTAGTGCCATTGGCAGTGACAGCAAATATCTGGAAGAGGCATAATTTTTTTTATTGCCATTTAGTTGACCTACGATGTTGGTTTCAGGTGTACAACATAGTGGTTCAATATTTCTATACATTACAAAATGATCTCCACAGTAAGTTAGAAACCAT
This sequence comes from Balaenoptera musculus, assembly GCF_009873245.2. Lineage (NCBI taxonomy): Eukaryota > Metazoa > Chordata > Mammalia > Artiodactyla > Balaenopteridae > Balaenoptera > Balaenoptera musculus. The sequence goes on from NC_045802.1 coordinate 49,533,665, forward strand.
CTGTCACCATACAGTTACTATTACAATATTGTTGACACTATCCCCTATCCTGTACATTACATCTCCGTGACTTACTTATTGTATCAATGAAAGTTTGTACCTCTTAATCCCCTTCACCTATTTTGTTCATTTCCGCACCCCCTTCTCCTCTGGCAACCACCAGTTTGTTCTCTGTATCTCCAACCCTGTTTCTGTTTTGTTTGTTTTGGTTTTTAGATTCCACGTATAAGTGAAATCATACTGTAATTGTCTTTCTCTGTCTGACTTATTTCACTTAGCATAATAATTTCTAAATCCATCCATGTTGTTGGCAAGATTTCATTCTTTTTAAAGACTGAGTAATATTCCTTTGCATATATTTACCATATCCTCTTTATCCATTAATCTATCCTTGGACACTAAGGCTGCTTCCATATCTTGGCTATTGCAAATAATGCTGCAATGAACATATGGGTTCATATGTCCTTTTGAATTAGCATTTTTGTTTTCTTCAGGTATTTACCCAGGTGTGGAATTTCTGGATTGTATAATAGTTCTAGTTTTAATTTTTTGAGGAACCTTTATACTGTTTTCCATAGTGGCTGCACCAATTTACTATCCCACCAACAGTGCAAGAGGGGGTCCCCTTTCTTTACATCCTCACCAACACTTTTGTTGTCTTTTGATGATGGCCATCTGACAGGTGTGAGGTGATATCTCATTGTGTTTTTGATTTGCATTTCCCTGTGGCTTATTGATATTGGAGCATCTTTTCATGTGTCTGTTGGTCATCTGTATGTCTTCTTTGGAAAACGTGTATTCAGGTCCTCCGCCCATTTTTTAATTGGATTTAAACCCTTCGGGTTTTCAAAGCCAGACATTTTGTGGGCTCGTCTTCCCTGTGCAACACCCCCAGGCTGGGGAGCTCAATGTGGGAATCAGATTCCTGCCTCCTTTGGGAGAACTCTGCAGCTGTGATTTTCCTCCCACTTTTGGGTCACCTTGCTGGGGGTGGGCGTCCAGACTAGATGCCCCTTTTGTTGTTGCTCCTTCTTTATATCTTTTGTTATGGAAAATCCTTTCTGCTAGTCTTCAAGTCACTCTCAAATATAGTTGCTCTGTAAGCAGTTGTAATTTGGTGTGTCCGTGGGAGGAGGTGAGCTCAGGATCTTCCTGCACCACCATGTTGCTCCAGATTCCAGGAGAAGAATAATTTTTGATGGAAATGTGATGATTTTTTGTGTGTGTGTTTGTGTATGTAGAGTTTCAGTGACTGAGACATTTAGAAATGTCCAGTAAGCAGTTGATAAATTACTTTCTAATCAGGCTGACTTTTCTTTTTCTTTCAAGTATAGTAAAAACTAGGCTTCTGATTATTGGAGTCTTTTTTTTTTTTTTTCAAAACTGAAGTTAAACTAATACTTTCCAGGCATTTGATATATACCTTATGATGGTGACAATGCTTAATAACTCCATCATTTTGCTGCTGTCTCTTGTTCTATTTCCCTTCCCACCACAATAATTAAGGATTCTATACTTTGCCCACACTGCTAATGTATTTATAAAGCATGGCCCTGCTGCTCTTTCATGCCCTTGCTAGTTGCAATGTATTTTGTGACGTGGCCTTTTGACTTGGCCTATGCTTGTGTCAAATTGTCTTATACACGTCCTTGATCTTTTGCCCTGCTAACATTTTACATACTATTACATTTCAGAGTTTGGAATCTTCAATCATGCAGTAAACACTGATGCTGCATTAATTTTAAATTCAAGAGATTGAAAAAGAGGTCAACTTGGATCTAGAGATTGACTGAATTTCTGTAGGAGGCAGAGCACCTTAAAAGCCTGCATTTCAACCAGATGATTTGTGAGTGACCCTTGTGGCTGATATTCAAAGAAAGAAATTACTGCTTTGGAGGTGAGAGCCAAGATAGTGCCTCACTGCTGGTCAGTTTCTCATCATCTTTGGAAAATAAAGGTAGAGAATATCAAGGACTGTTTGGACCAGAAGAACCTGATTGGTTAGGACTCCATTGGATCTCCAGATTATGCCAGGAGAACGGGAATGTGTGCTGTGAGCAGCCAGGTAGTGATTTTTCATCTCCCTACACAGAGCAGAAATATTTGGAAACAGCTCCATCCTCTCCCTGAACTCAATTTCACTGGCCTTACTGCTCAATGCTGTCTTTTCTTCAGTGCCTTTCACATGAACAGTGCAGATCCAACAGAACCAACTGTCACTGAGTTTGGTGATTGTCAGCAAGGGGGGTGAATGTCTCTTTGATGGGTGTTTTGATGTGCTTGTTTAAATGTGCCCTTTGTCCACTGATGCTTGCGGAATGACCTCTTGTTGTCTCAAAGGCTGGCCTCTCTTATTTCTGCATGGGAAGTAGAAGTGTGTTCTTCCTCCCACCCATTTCAAGTCTTGTCAAAGCAGACATTGAGATGAATATTTGCCCTTTCCTCCCTTTCAGGCCAGCTCTGCAAACTAGTAACATTATTGACATGGATTGTATAGATATAAAAACAAAGAGATAAAATGATAATTAGTACTAATGAGCATAGGGTAAAATAATATATGTCTGCAATATGACCTGAGCTGTGCACAAACAAATGCACAATGATATTTTTCAGATTATCAGTGGACAGAGGGCATATCAGAATAAACTGGGGGACTCTTCTTCAAATATACTTACCAAGGATACATCTCCTCTGTGACAAACAATGACAGATGATACAGCTAGAAATGCACTGTGTATATGACCAGCATAGAGGAGAAAAATGTTGAGCACCAAATCCTGTGTGATTGATTAGAATAAGATAAGAAAATCTTTGTTTAGATTGCAGTCTTTATTGATAGCAGATCAAAATCTGAGTATGAAAATCAGACCATATATACTTGTAGAATTCAACATTTCTATGTATATGGACTTAGAATTAGATTAGGCTTCTTTATGCCTCAGGTTTAATAAGATTAGAAAATCGTGTTGCAATTTTGCATGTTTAGATGAGAAGGGATAGTAATACTTACCATGTGGCTCAAAATCCTCATTTCATGGAGGAGAGTTCTGAGGCCTAGAGAAATTAAGATCATCCATGGTCAAAGTGGTGTAATGGCAAAAACTTAGGCTTTGGAGACACAACAGTCTGAGCTTGATTTCTTGACTTGCCATTTGACCTTGAGCAAGTTTCTTACCTTTGCTTAGTCTTAGTTCCCTGATTTGTAAAATCAAGATGTTAATCCCTGTCATTCAAGTTTATTGGAAAAAATAAATCAGCTAACATCTCCAAAACAGTTATAGGCATGTAGTAGGCTCTGAACAAAGGGGGACTGCTAGTATTATTATATATGCTGAGAGAAGACAGATTTGGGAATAGAATCTATATCAACATTATAGGATAGAGCTTTTGTTTTTCTACCTCATATAGCTCATAAATCAAGTTTCTATCAATGAAAACTAGCACTTATGGAGAGTTTGCAAACACTTTCACATCTGCTACTCATGACTAGATGGAGGGGCCAGTATTACAATCCAGCTGTAATGGTAGGGAACACTGACTTTTAACTTTAGGTTAAATGACTTGCTCAATAATGCTAATAAGGAATAGAGTTGGGACTGAGTCCAAACTCGGGTCTTCCCCTACCCTGAACCGTTCCAGATTTGCTCCTTTATAATCGATGTTTTATGGCTCGCCATTTCCTCCATTCCCTAATTAAAGTGCCGTATCAGTGCTCCACAAACATACTCTATTTCTTATTTTATATATATATTTGAAATGGTAACATAACTGGTATATTGAATTAGTTGAACACTATAGGGTGCAAGTAGAAAACAATTTTATCTCATTATCTCAAACATCGTGGATATTTCACTCGTGTAACTAGGATAAAAGCTCAGCCAGCCACTGATGTTTCCAGGCAATCTTAGATAATAAAATTTCAACTGACCTTCCAGCCATGATGGTAATTGGTACTTGACTAGCTCTTGCAACGTAAACAACTATAAAGCTAGACAAATATATATGGAACAACTGGTTTCAGATGATGGATGACAGGCAGCAATGGACTGTAATCCCTAGAAAAGGAAAACACATGATCCTTATGATTACCCCAGATTTTTGACTGAAGGCACTTTCAGACCATGGCACAGGAATCTGAAACCCTAGCAAAGTATGACAGTCTCACTGAATGGAGGAGCCAGAGTCTGGGGCTGCTGAGGCTGGAACTTGTAGGAATGGATATCTGAAAGAAGGCAGCTGGTCAGAAAATAAGCTTCAGAAATCTGCCTAAGAGTCCCCTTGAATCGTTGGCCAAATACTAATCTGCATGTACAGGGAGAGACACGGCAAGGCTTGACAGCAAGCAGCTACTTAGGGAACCGTGAGCTGACCTGAGATTTTTGAGATCACAGAGTTCAAGGGAGCATTAGAATTCTGACCAACCAAAGTAGAGAGGTCTTGGGCTTCCCTGGTGGCGTAGTGGTTGAGAGTCTGCCTGCCAATGCAGGGGACACGGGTTCGAGCCCCGGTCTGGGAGGATCCCACATGCCGCGGAGCAGCTAGGCCCGTGAGCCACAATTGCTGAGCCTGCGCGTCTGGAGCCTGTAGTCCGCGACAGGAGAGGCCGCGATAGTGAGAGGCCCGCGCACCGCGATGAAGAGTGGCCCCCACTTGCCGCAACTGGAGAAGGCCCTCGCACAGAAACGAGGACCCAACGCAGCCATAAATAAATAAATAAATAACCCCCCCCCAAAGTAGAGAGGTCTTGCTGAAACTTCAAGTATTCAATTGAAACCCCATAAAGGCCACATCTCAGATGTTGGGCTACTCTGGCCTTAGAGAAAGAAGTAGGAAAGTGTGCCTTATACCTGTAGAAAAAAAATCATCAATGGAAGCAGACCCAGAGATGACAGAGATATTGGAATTAGCAGGAAAGAACTTGAACAGCTATTATAAATACATTCAATAATTTAAAGGAAAATATTGTCATACTTAGTGATGAACAGATGGATAATCTCAGTAGAGAAATTGGAATTATAAAACAAGAACCAAATGAAACATTAGAACTGAAAAAAAAAAGGAAATGAAAAATTCACTGGACTAGCTTAACAGAAGATTGAACACTTTAGAAGAAAATATCAGTAAACTATCCAAATTGAATGACAGGAAAAGAGCCTGAGAAAAGGAACAGTCTCAGAGATCTGTGAGGCAACATTAATCGGTCTAACTTATGTGTAACTGGAGTTCCCAGAAGAAGGAAGAGTGAGACTGAGGCAGAAAAACAAGGATGAAATAATTAGCAAAAATTTTAAATTTGATCTTTAAATTTTGGAACAGGGAAAGGAAGTTCACTCTTAAAACTTCTTTTCAAAATTGTACTGGATGTATTAGAACTAGTAAGTGAATTTAGAAAGGTTGTAGGATTCAAGATCAATATACAAAAACAATTGCATCTCTATATACAGGCAAGAAACAATTGGAAAATGAAATTAAAAGTCAATTCTATTGTCAATAGCATCAAAAAATATAAAATACATGGGAATAAATTTAATGAAAGAAGTGTAAGATCTCTATACAAAACACCAACGAAGATAGCAAAAAGGAATAAAAGACCTAAATTCATGGTGAAATATACCATTTATGGATTGCAAGATTTAATATTGTTAAGACATGATTTCTTTCCAAATTGTTCTATAGATTCATACAATGACAATTGAAATCCAAGCAGTTTTTAAAAAATAGAAACTGACAAGCTGATTTATATGGAAATGCCAAGGACTTAGAATAGCCAAAACAATTTTAAAAATAAAGAACTTAGACTACTTGATTTCAAGATCTACCTTAAATTATTATAATCCAACATTATTATTGATGTAAGGATAGACAAATAGGTCAATAGGATGGAAGAAAATAGTCCATAAATAGACCCACAGGTGTATGTTGTTATGGTTTTAAAGATGACTACAAATTCTTAGATACACCTCCCACCAGGATGTGGGGTTCTCTTGAATCTAGATGGGACTGCGATTTCTTGGACCAAAAGAATATGATGGAAATGAAACTGTATAATTCCTGAGAGTAAGTCGTAAGAGGCAAAACACCTTCTGCCAGGTTCTCTTGGGACACTCCTTCTGTGGGAAGCCAGGCTTATGTAAAAAGTTTGACTACCCTGTGGCTACTATGCTGGAGAGGTCATGTGTAGATGTTTTGATTGACACTCTCAGCTGAGCCCCTGGCAGCCAGCCGGCATGCCAGTCATGTGAATGAGCCATATTTGACCCTGAGCCTAAATGAACCTTCAGAATTCTACAGCCCCATGCAACACCTAAGTGTATCCACCTGAGAAACTCCATGAATAAACTCCAGCAGAGCCTTTCTCAGATTGCTGACCCATAAAATAGCAAAGTAAAATCTTTGTTCTAAGCCAGTCATTCCGGTGGTAGTTTGTTATGCAGCAGAAGTAATTGGATAATTTAGTGGGTAAATGAGACTCTTTTCAAGAATTGGTGGAAGGAAAACTGGATATCTGTATGGAAAAAAAGAACTTCAACACATACTTTGTACTATACATAAAACAGTTCAAATTGGAGGATCGACTCAAATGAAAGAACAAAATATGTAGAGCTTCTAGATAAACACATCAAACTATATTTACATAATGGAATATACTCAGCAATAAGGAAGAAAAATAACTCACTGATACGTGCAACATCAGGGATGTATCTCAACAACATTACCTTGAGTAAAATAAGCCAGACATGAAAGAGTACATATTATATGAATTTATTTATATAAAGTTCTAGGACAGGTGATCTACAGTCATATTGAACAGTAGTTGCCTCTGCAGAAGGGATGAAATTCTGGCACTGGTTCCCTCTGTTTATGGCAGGTCCCTAACACTGATTATTTTTCTTTCAGGTGCTTTTGTGACTTCCACAGAAATACTCCTGCTGGGGCTCTCTAATTGTAATTGTCATGATTTGAGTCTCAGCCTTTGTATATGCAGTGACCCATCCCATGCTAAGTCTCTCTTTAGGGTTCCATCATACATTCAGGGCATCTCCTGAGTAAAGTTTACTTTAAGGCAGCTCCAGGTCAGCTTTCTTCCCCATGTGGTCCACATCTCACCAATGAAAATGCTCACAAATATTTGTCCCACCAAGAACTGCAGTTTGTTCCCAGTGCAGGGCTTTAGTCTTTAGCCATGGGCTTCAGCTTCTTGCCTCAGACTTTTTCAAGCATGGTTCTGACATCAGTCTTGGACCCCAGATATGCCAGGCAGTCAAGGTCAACTGCTCTTAGCCATTCACTAGATGCTTCTCTTACTTGCCCTCTTCCCCTCCTCTATGATGGGAAGAGAAAATATTACAGTCCTCTAGAACTGGCTGCAGTAGTTTTGCTTTGCAATCCCTTTAAACCTCAATCCTTTTATATCCTCAAGAGTGTTGCTGAGCGAATCACGGCAACACTGATTTATTATCATTTGCTTTGGAAGCTCTGCAGAGGTGGTCTTGCCCTACACTTTGTAATGTAGGGTACTTAGTACCTATTGTTTGCTTTCTCCAATTTTAGACTGAGGCAGAAATAGTCAAATTTTAACTTCTTATTACAGAAAGGGGGCATTTCAAAGCCCTGGGAGCTGACCTTTAGCTGACATTCTTGGCTTTCCAAAGCAGAGCACTTTTACTAAATTATTGGCTGCAGAAAATCTGTCAGAAGATTCAGTTTGTCCACAATTAACATTAATGTCAAGTGTGACAGCTATTTTTGTGATGATTTCAGCGGTGAAAATTCTCATCTCACTAGTGTTCCTGCCACCCACAAATTAAAAAAAGCTCACTGTTAATGGGCCTCAGTTAGTTCTTGTGCCCTGTTGAATAATTCTATGTTCTCACTCTATAATTTTATTTTAAAATAAAAGTCACTACATTTGAGGGTGACCTACAAGATGGCGGAGGAGTAAGACATGGAGATCACCTTCCTCCCCACAAATACATCAAAAATACATTTACATGTGGAACAACTCCTACAGAACACCTACTGAATGCTGGCAGAAGACCTCAGACTTCCAAAAAGGCAAGAAAATCCCCACGAAACTGGGTAGGGCAAAAAAAAAAAAAAGAGAAAAAAGAGACAAAGCAATAGGGACGGGACCTGCACCTCTGGAAGGGAGCTGTGAAGGAGGAAAAGTTTTCACACACTAGGAAGCCCCCTCACTGGCGGGGATGGGGCGGGGGGAGCTTCGGAGACACAGAGGAGAGGACAGCAACAGCAGTGCAGAGGGCAAAGCGGAGAGATTCCTGCACAGAAGATGGGTGCCGACCAGCACTCACCAGCCTGAGATGCTTGTCTGCTTACCTGCTGGGGCAGGTGGGTGCTGGGAGCTGAGGCTTGGGCTTCAGAGATCAAACCCCAGGGAGAGGACTGGGTTGGCTGTGTGAAGACAGACTGAAGGGGGCTAGTGAACCAGAGCTAGCTGGGAGGGAGTCCTGGAAAGTCTGAACCTGCCAGAGAGGCAAGAGACCATTGTTTCAGGGTGCAAGAGGAGAGGGTATTCCTGCTCCGTGTGCCCACAGATGGCAGAGCACCGCCTAAGCAACCTCCAGAGACAGGCACGAGCTGTGGCTATCATCTTGGATCCCAGAGGCGGGCGTGGACTTCTACTGCTGCCACCACTGCCACCAGAGGTCCTGTGTGCAAGCACAGATCACTACCCACACCCTCCCAGGAGCCTTTGCAGCACACCACTGCCAGGGTCCTGTGATCCAGGGCCAACTTCCCTGGGAGAACACACGGCGTGCCTCAGGCTGTTGCAATGTCACGCCGGCCTCTACCGCTGCAGACACTCCCTGCATCCCAATTATGACTACCGTACCCTTCCGTCTCCCCAGCCTGAGTGGGCAAGAGAGCCCTAATCAGCTGCTGCTTTAACCCCCTCCTGTCTGGTGGGGAACATATGCCTGAGGGCGACCTACATGCAGAGGTGGGGCCAATCCAAAGCTGAACCCCAGGAGCTGTGTGAACAAAGAAGAGAAAGGGAAATTTCTCTGTGCAGCCTCAGGAGCAGTGCATTAAATCCCTGCAATCAGCTTGGTAAACCCTGCATCTGTGGAATACCTGAATAGACAATGAGTGTTCCCAAAACTGAGGCAGTGGACTTTGGGGGCAACTGTGGACTTGGGGTTTGCTTTCTGTGTGTGATTTGTTTTTGGTTTTATGTTTATCTTAGTTTAGTTTTTAGTGTTTGTTTTCACTTGTGGGTTTGTTTATTGGTTTGGTGCTCTCTTCCTTTCTTTTTTCCTTTTTTTCCCTCTTTTTGTGAGGGTGTGTATGTTTCTTTGTGTGACTTTGTTTCGTTTTGCTTTTACCCTTTGTCTTGGGGTTCTGTCTGTTCCTTTTTTCTTTTCTTTTTCTTCTTCCTTTTCTTCTGTGCCATGTGGCTGGCAGGGTCTTGGTGCTCTGGCCAGATGTTGGGCCTGAGCCTCCAAGGTGGGAGAGCCGAGTCCAGGATTTTGGACCACCAGAGACCTCCTGGCCCCATGTAATATTAATCAGTGAGAGCTCTCCCAGAGATCTCCATCTCAACACTAAGACCCAGCACCACCTAATGGCCAGCAAGCTCCAGTGCTGGATGCCCCATGCCAAACAACTAGCAAACCAGGAACACAACCCCACCCATTAACAGACAGGCTGCCTAAACTCAAACTAAGTTCACAGACACCCCAAAACACACCACCAGATGCAGTCCTGCCGACCAGAGGGACAAAATCCAGCCCCACCCACCAGAACACAGGCACCAGTCCCCCCCCACCAGGAAGGCTACACAAGCCACTGAATCAACCTCACCCACTGGGGGCAGACACCAGAAGTAAGAGGGACTATGAACCTGCAGCCTGCAAAAAGGAGACCCCAGAGTTAAACAAAATGGGAAGACAGAGTAATATGCAATAGATGAAGAAGCAAGTAAAAACCCACCAGACCAAATAAATGAATAGGAAATAGGCAGTCTACCTGAAAAAGAATTCAGAGTAATGATAGTAGAGATGATCCAAAGTCTCAGAAATAGGATGGAGAAAATACAAGAAACGTTTAACAAGGACCTAGAAGAACTAAAGAGCAAACAAACAATGATGAGCAACACAATAAATGAAAAAAAAAATACACTAGAAGGAATCAATAGCAGAATAAGTGAGGCAGAAGAATGGATTATTTACCTGGAAGATAGAATAGTGGAAATAACTGCCACAGAGCAGAATAAAAAAAAACAAAGAATGAAAAGAATTGAGGACAGTCTCAGAGACCTCTGGGACAACATTAAACACACGAACATTCGAATTCTAGGGGTCCCAGAAGAAGAAGAGAGAAAGAAACGGTCTGAGAAAATATTTGAAGAGATTGTAGTCAAAAACTTCCCTAATATGGGAAAGGAAATAGTCAATCAAGTCCAGGAAGTGCAGAGAGTCCCATAAAGGAAAAACCCAAGGAGAAAAATGCCAAGACACATATTAATTGAACAATCAAAAATTAAATACGAAGAAAAAATATTAAAAGCAGCAAGGGAAAAGCAACAAATAACATACAAGGCAATCCCCATGAGGTTAACAGCTGATCTTTCAGCAGAAACTCTGCAAGCCAGAAGGGAGTGGCAGGACATATTTAAAGTGATGAAAGGGAAAAACCTACAACCAATATTTTTCTGCCCAGCAAGGATCTCATTCAGATTTGACAGAGGAATTGAAATCTTCACAGACAAACAAAGTTTAGAGTATTCAGCACCACCAAACTGGCTTCACAACAAATGCTAAAGGAACTTCTCTAGGCAGGAAGCACAAGAGAAGGAAAAGACCTACAAAAACAAACCCAAAACAATTAAGAAAATGGTAATAGGAACATACATATCGATAATTACCTTAAACGTGAGTGGATTAAATGCTCCAACCAAAAGGCACAGACTGGCTGGATAGACACAAAAACAAGACCCATATATATGCTGTCTACAAGAGACCTGCTTCAGACCTAGGGACACACACAGACTGAAAGGGGATGGAAAAAGATATTCCATGCAAATGGAAATCAAAAGAAAGCTGGAGTAGCAATTCTCATATCAGAAAAAATATACTTTAAAATGAAGACTGTTACAAGAGACAAAGGACACTACATAATGATCAAGGGATCAGTCCAAGAAGAAGATATAACAATTGTAAATATTTACACACCCAACATAGGAGCACCTGAATACATAAGGCAAATGCTAACAGCCATAAAAGGGGAAATCAACAGTAACACAATCATAGTAGGGGACTTTAACACCCCACTTTCACCTATGGACAGATCATCCAAAATGAAAATAAATAAGGAAACACAAGCTTTAAATGACACTTTAGACCAGATGGACTTAATTGATATTTATAGGACATTCCATCCAAAAAAAGAGAATACACTTTCTTCTCAAGTGCTCATGGGACATTCTCCCGGATAGATCATATCTTGGGTCACAAATCAAGCCTCAGTAAACTTACAAAAATTGAAATCGGGCTTCTCTGGTGGCGCAGTGGTTAAGGATCCACCTGTCAATGCAGGGGATGTGGATTTGAGACCTGGTCCGGGAGGATCCCACATGCCGCGGAGCAACTAAGCCCGTGTGCCACAACTATGGAGCCTGTGCTCTAGAGCCCACAAGCCACAACTACTGAGCCCGTGTGCCATAACTACTGAAGGCCGCATGCCTAGAGCCTGTGCTCCACAACAACAGAAGCCACTGCAATGAAAAGCCTGCGCACTGCAACGAAGAGTAGCCCCTGCTCGCCACAGCCAGAGAAAAGCCCGTGTGCATCAACAAAGACCCAATGCAGCCAAAAATAAAATAAATAAAATTTAATAAATTAATTAAAAAAGAAAGAAAGTTGAATTCATATCAAACATATTTCTTGACCACAATGCTATGGGACTAGATATCAGTTACAGGAAAAGTTGTAAAAAATACAAAGACATGGAGGCTGAACAATACACTACTAAATAACCAAGAGATCACTGAAGAAATCAATGGGGAAATAAAAAAATACCTAGAAAGAAATGACAATGAAAACATGAGACCCAAAACCTATGGGATGCAGCAAAAGCAGTTCTAAGAGGGAAGTTTATAGCAATACAATCCTACCTTAAGAAACAAGAAAAATCTCAAATAAACAACGTAACATTACACCTAAAGCAATTAGAGAAAGAAGAAGAAGAACAACAAAAAACCAAAGTTAGCAGAAGGAAAGAAATCATAAAAATCAGATAAGAAATAAATGAAAAAGGAATGAAGGAAACAATAGCAAAGATCAATAAAATTAAAGCTGGTTCTTGGAGAAGATAAACAAAATTGATAAAGCACTAGCCAGACTCATCAGGAGAAAAAGGGAGAAGACTCAAATCAACAGAATTAGAAATGGAAAAGGAGAAGTAACAATTGACACTGTGGAAATACAAAGGATCGTGAGAGACTACTACAAGCAACTATATGCCCATAAAATGGACAACCTGGAAGAAACGGACAATTCTTAGAAAAGTACAACCTTCCAAGACTGAACCAGGAAGAAATAGAAAATATGAACAGACCAATCACAAGCACTGAAATTGAAACTGTGATTAAAAATCTTCCAACACACAAAAGCCTAGGACCAGATGGCTTCACAGGTAAATTCTATCACACATTCAGAGAAGAGCTAACACCTATCTTTCTCAAACTCTTACAAAATATAGCAGAGGGAGGAACACCCCCAAACTCATTCTGTGAGGCCACCATCACCTTGATACCAAAACCAGACAAAGATGTCCTACAAAAAGAGAACTACAGGCCAATATCACTGATGAACATAGATGCAAAAATCCTCAGCATAATACTAGCAAACAGAATCCAACAGCACATTAAAAGGAGCATACACCATGATCAAGTGGGGTTTATCCCAGGAATGCAAGTATTCTTCAATATAGGCAAATCAATGAGATACACCATATTAGTAAACTGAAGGTTAAAAACCACATGCTCATCTCAATAGATGCAGAAAAAGCTTTCAACAAAATTCAACACCCATTTATGATAAAAACTCTCCAGAAAATGGGCATAGAGGGAACCTACCTCAACATAATAAAGGCCATATATGGCAAACACACAGCCAACATCATTCTCAATGGTAAAAAGCTGAAATCATTTCCTCTAAGATCAGGAACAAGACAAGTGTGCCCACTCTCACAACTATTATTCAACATAGGTTTGGAAGTTTTAGCCACAACAATCAGAGAAGAAAAAGAAATAAAAGGAATCCAAATCAGATAAGAAGTAAAATTATCAGTATTTGCAGATGACATGATACTATACATAGAGAATCCTAAAGATGCTACCAGAAAACTATAAGAGCTAATCAATGAATTTGGTAAAGTAGCAGGATACAAAATTAATGCACAGAATTCTCTTGCATTCCTATACACTAATAATGAAAAATCTGAAAGAGAAATTAAGGAAACCCTCTCATTTACCATTGCAACAAAAAGAATAAAATACCTGGGAATAAACCTACCTAAGGAGACAAAAGACCTGTATTGAGAAAACTATAAGACACTGATGAAAGAAATCAAAGATGATACAAACAGATGGAGAGATAGACCATGTTGTTTCGATCGGAAGAATCAACATTGTGTAAATGACTATACTACCCAAAGCAATCTACAGATTCAATGCAATCCCTATCAAACTACCAATGGCATTTTTCACAGAATTAGAACAAAATATTACATAAGTTGTATGGAAACACAAAAGATCCTGAATAGCCAAAGCAATCTTGAGAAAGAAAACAAAGTTGGAGGCATCAGACTCCCTGACTTCAGACTATAGTACGTAGCTACAGTAATCAAGACGGTAAGGTACTGGCACAAAAACAGAAATATAGATCAATAAAACAGGATAGAAATCCCAGAGATAAACCCATGCACATATGGTCACCTTATCTTTGATAAAGGAGGCAAGAATATATAATGGAGAAAAGACAGCCTCTTCAATAAGTGGTACTGTGAAAACTGGACAGGTACATGTAAAAGAATAAATTAGGACACTCCCTAACAGCATACACAAAAATAAACTCAAAATGGATTAAAGACCTAAAGGTAAGGCCAGACACTATAAAACTCTCGGAGGAAAACATAGGCAGAACACTCTATGACATAAATCACAGCAAGATCCTTTTTGATCCACCTCCTAGAGAAATGGAAATAAAAACAAAAATAAACAAATGGGACCTGATGAAACTTAAAAGCTTTTGCACAGCAAAAACAGAAACCATAAACAAGACAAAAAGACAACCCTCAGAATGGGAGAAAATATTTGCAAGTGAAGCAACTGACAAAGGATTAATCTCCAAAATATACAAGCAGTTCATGCAGCTCAATATCAGAAAAACAAACAACCCAATCCAAAAATGGGCGGAAGACCTAAACAGACAGTTCTCCAAAGGAGATATACAGATTGCCAACAAACACATGAAAGAATGCTCAGCATCACTACTCATTAGAGAAATGCAAATCAAAACCACAATGAGATATCATCTCACACCAGTCAGAATGGCCATCATCAAAAAATTTACAAACAATAAATGCTGTAGAGGGTGTGGAGAAAAGGAAACCCTCTTGCACTGTTGGTGGGAATGTAGATTGATACAGCCACTATGGAGAACAGTATGGAGGTTACTTAAAAAACTAAAAATAGAACTACCATATGACCGAGCAATCCCACTACTGGGCATATACCCTGAGAAAACCATAATTCAAAAAGAGACATGTACCACAATGTTCACTGTGGCACCATTTACAATAGCCAGGACATAGAAGCAACCTAAGTGTCCATCGACAGATGAATGGATAAAGATGTGTCATACATATACAATGGAATATTACTCAGCCATAAAAAGAAACTAAATTGAGTCATTTGTAGTGAGGTGGATGGACCTAGAGTCTGTCAGAAAGAGTGAAGTAAATCAGAAAGAGAAAAACAAATACTGTATGCTAACACATATATATGGAATCTAAAAAAAAAAAAATGGTTCTGATGAACCTACTGGCAGGACAGGAATAAAGATGCAGACGTAGAGAATGGACCTGTGGACATGGGGGCTGGGAGGTGAAGCTGGGATGAAGTGAGAGAGTAGCATTGACATGTATTCACAACCAAATGGAAAATAAATAACTAGTGGGAAGCAGCTGCATAGTGCAGGGAGATCAGCTCTGTGCTTGGTGACCACCTAGAGGGTGGGATAGGGAGGGTGGGATAGGGAGGGTGAGAGGGAGGCTCAAGAGGGAGGGGATATGGAGATACATGTGTACATATAGCTGATTCACTTTGTTATACAGCAGAAACTAACACAACATCATAAAGCAATCATGCTCCAATAAAGATTTAAAAATAACCAAAAGTCAAAATATTTAATAGTATAATGGGATATGTCATCGTCTAATTGATTTTAAAAGAAATCTTTATTTTATTTTTTGTGTGTTTTTTAGCTTTATTGAGGTATGATTGATATATCAAGAAATCCACACATTTGATGTATACATCTTGATGAATTTTGATATATGCATATACCTGTGATGCCATCACCACAACCAAGGTACTAAACATATCCTTCACCTCCAAAATGTCCTTGTGTTCTTGTGTGTGTGTGTGTGTGTTTTGTGATAAAACAATTACCATGAAATCTATCCTCATATTTAATGATTCATCATAATACCATATCATTAACTTTAGATACTATTGTTGTACAGCAGATCTCTAGAATTTATTCATTTTTCATAACTAAAAGTTTATACCTATTAATCAATAATTCCCCAATAGCAATTGCTATTGGATCAGCAGTTTCTGTTGCAATGACAAGTATCTGGGACTGAAGTAACATGACCTCTTTTTAACAAGTTTTGTCAAACAAGATGATATGTCATGGTTTCCCCTGATAGAAATAGTAACCAGCATGAAAAGCAAACCAGTACCCAAGAGTGTGTAGTGACTACTGTGGTTTTCTTGGTGAAGAACAGATTTTTCTACTTGGAAGTTGAATTTCCTTCTTCTCTTCCTTTCTTTTGATTGCTCTCTAAATGCCATTTTTAGTTATAGAATTGGTTCTCTTGTAAGAAGATCCGGTGACTTCCACTTAAAGTTGTCATTTCACTCCTTTCTTTTTGGCTTATCCAAAAGCAACAAGAAAAGAATGAGAAATGAAAACATATTATCTGTCTTCAGAAGAGACAGCATAAATTTGGGACAACAAAGTAGGTGAAGAAGTATAATGATGGTGGCGATCAAACAGAGGGATGGAAAGAATTAGAAGACATCCCTCTAGAGAGATCCCAGAAATCAGTGTGCTTTTCTAAGGTAGGGGCCTTAGAGGTGCAAAACTAAGACCCATGCCAGGAAATTGGGAACAAGGTTCACTGACTGGCATAGACGTTTTCCCTCTGCTTGGTTTTTTTCTCAGAAATGAAAAGCAAGGCCAAATGAGGAATTACACAAGTAATACAATTTGCAAGAAGCAGTCCACTCTTGTGGTGATGGGTGGGCCTTCAGGGGTCTTTATATTATAAAAATTCCTACAACTGACAGTCTCTACAGCTAGGGAAAAGTAAACTCCCAAAGAGCTCATGGATACTACTATGGTATATTAGGAGCCATATCCTGGCTCCTACCCCACAATTATATGACCTCATTCATATAATTGGTTCATGAAACTTTACTACATTCAAATAATGAAAAATTAAAAAAAGAAATCTATATCTATATCTATATATAGAATTATTGCTAGAAAAAAGGAGGAATGGAAATGAGAAACAAATTTCGGATAATGAATTCTTACTAGAGATACATTGCAGGTAGAAATTGTAACCAGATATTTCACATTCATTAAAAAAATTAAGGAGGCAATTGCTCTAATATAGAAAGCAGACAAAGCAGAAATATGAGGTCAGGGAGAGGTAGTTAGAGAGTATGAGGAGATCACTGTGAGCTGGCAGAGTTCAGGAGTCAAAGCACAAAAGAAATAGAATATAAACAAAACTACTCTAGAACTAAAGGCAAAACTATTAGCAGACAAACAGAGTCTAGACATTGATGAAAATACAATAAGGGGCCTGATAAAAATTGGCACACTGAAATGGAAGCAAAGAGTTTAAAAGGTTAGAGAAAAAATAATAGATAAAGGTGATGTGTGTAATTGGTGTCCTAAGGAGGAAAAATGGAGATAATTATCCAGAAAAATATTTAGAATATTTTATGGATAAAAGGAGAATCTACAATTTGAAAGGGCATGCTATTTCCTAGAAACATTTGACATAGAATGATAAATACAAACTTCAAGTAAAAGAAAAATTTCAGTAAAACAAAAACAGTCCAGGTTCAGACTTCTTCACAGAAAAGAGTGGGCAGCACTTAAGAATTTCATACCCAGCTAAAATATTTTTCCTGTATTAAGACAACAGACATTCATGAACATGTTAGAATGCTGGGAATTTTGATTCCATGTATTATTTCAAAAACTACTTAAGGATAAGCCTCAGCCAATGAGGAGATAAGTGGTAAAATATAGAAAAATGGTGGTATATACTGAGTCTGTATAATTGCACAAAAACAAATATGGGGAATATGGCTATAGAACTCAACATAAATGTTATAAACCCTGACAAATACTGGAAAGAGATAATAAGAGAGGAGAAAGTTTATTATTATTTGGCTGGTTTTCTTATCTTTTACAGTGAAATGTTAAAAGATTAAGTAAAGCTGATAAAACAACTGATAGAGGCAGACAAAGGGGGTAGGTGGCAGTGGGGTGTTCTCTCCTTATAAGAAAGAATATTTTATCACTGATATTGGATTATTGGAGCAGTGTGGTAATGATGATCAGACTGACTTGTAGTTGGTTTCATTATTGTTTTAAAATTTTCTAAAGAACAATGCATGTTCTTCTTGCTAGCACCTGGCAGGAACTGCTCCTACAGATTCATCCTTGGTAATTCACTTGATAAAGGTACAATTAAATTTACCATTACAAAGGCAAACGCTAAAAAGATAATATCAGCTAGAAGAAGGCAAAGAGAAAGCAAAAATACATGTGCTAATTTCTTTTGGGTCAAAGTGTGGAATTAATCGGTACTGCAAAAAATACGCCCCTGTGAATCTGAGTAGGCGAGAATTTATTAAAAAAGAATCCCCACAACATAAACCACAAAAGAATGATTTACAACCTATGATAATTCTAAAAAACTTCTATTCTTCAAAATACACAGAGGACTAAATGTATTACATAATGTTATAAATATGAATGTTATCACTAGGAAAAAACTCTTCCAAATTTTCAGAAAGAAATCAGATACAATACAAAATGGAAAACAATAGACCACACAGGAAAAGATCAAAAAAACAAAACAAAACAAAACAAAAGAATATTTCTCTTAAGAAAATGAGAAGTTTCTTTCGCCACAAGTTGTCATGGCCTCTATATCCATTTTTCTTATTTTGTTGTTTCTTGTCCTGCATGTCTTGCACTCAGAAGCCGTGAAAAAATACACCTTTCTCTCTTGGAAAGGCTTGTGGTGGGGTGGGAGGTGTGCGGGCACTAGAGCAGAGAAACCCAGGCTTCTATAACCGTAACTATTATCAACCATCGTTGATTGTCTATTACTCTGCCTACTTTTAGTTATGCCGGGGGTGGGGGGGGGGAGTCCAAACTCTGTCCATCAATTTCATTGGCTTCAGTCAGAGGTGAAAACCCTACTGATCTGTCCATGTGGACGCTTCCTTCTCTCTGTGTGAACTCTGCCTTTCAAAGAGAGCTTGCAAGTTTTGGCAGGGATCATGGGAGCTGACTTGAAACGGAGAGCAAATGTTCAGAAGAAAGGAAGTTGCCTAAGCATGTTAAATGCATGTAAAGGACTATTCTGGGATTTGTAGATGGAGATCTTTCATCCCCTCCCTCTGCCTCAGCCTGGGCCTGCTGGCAGCATATCATGTCTGGCTGTGGGCAGAGAGCAAACACCTTGGCCTTCCTGTGGCTCTGCCTCTTCAAACTTCCCAGGAGGAAAAGAACCTTATTCAATACTGTAACAGATGAGCTCTTGAGTTCACCTCATTCCCTGCCGCCACCCATCCTCACACGACCAGCCTCTTTGCAGTTACGACTCTTGATTTTCGAAGTCCCAGTAATTTATTCGTGTTGCTCAAGCACTACTGTGTCCCTACGTGGAAACAGCAGTTGTTATACTGTTAGCCAATATATTTATCTCCAGTCCCGCGGCCATGCTGAGCTGGTGAAACAGATGCCGGCGAGGCTCTTTGCTCTTTGCCTCTCACGGAGATGAACCTGGCGGGAGTGCAAGGCCAGAGCAGCCAAGGGAAAGCCTCAGGGTCCCTTCCCCAGCTGGCTCCCCAAACGGTGCAGGCAGACGGTGTGCAAAGCTACTCGTGAGCGCTAAGGACGGCAGGCTCGGCGCCACGCCCACGGCCCCTGCTCCTCTGTTTTTCCCAGGACTATGGGTGTGAGATGAATTGTTAAAAACCATCCTGGCTTCCAGAGCCCATGGGGAGCTGCTGCCTTTCACTGTAATTACCCTTCACACTGTTACGCTGTTTAGCAGGGCCAGCTGGCTCTTTGGATGAAATTAGATTCCGAATATAAAGCCACGTGGGCATGAAATTATGTTCTAATTGGGCCACGGCATCTAGTCCCTGCTACCTCTGTACCTCAGTCCACTCCCCACACCCAACCAAGATGCTATTGATCTTCCCATGTTCTTGCTGGAGTCTGAGTTCGAACAGGCTCTAAGGGATAAGGTCACGTGGATAAAGCTGAAAACCTTCATAAGATGAGCCCAGTGGGTACTTGCTGGGCTTGAATGCTTCCAAATGTTTCTCTGCAGTGGACAATATTTCTTTTCAAATGACAGTGAATGCATTGTAAGCTTGGATGAGGCAGTTGTGTCCTGTTTTTTAATAGTTGTGATTAAAAGAAAAACTAGAAATAAAAAAAAAACCAGATTAAGCAAATTTAAAAAATCAATTAGATGAGATTGGGTGTGTTCAGGGTGGTGTATACTACATGATTCCACTTACGTGATGTATGTAAAATAGTCAAATTCATAGAATCAAAGAGAGTGGTGGTTGCCAGGGGCTGGCAACCTAGAAATCTGCTGTACAGTACTGTGTCTATAGTCAACAGTATGTACTGTACACTTGAAAATTTAAGAGGGCACATGTCATGTGTTCTTACTACAATAGAATAGAATAGAATAGAATAGAATAAAAATCAATCTAAGAGAAGTACCAGGGGTACATTAAGAGAGAGGACATGAAGTCAAAGATGACTTTTTTCTGGAAGTGTTGGCCCTGCTGCTTTTTGGTGACTGAGGCCCGGATGTCAGCGTCGCGTGGGTATGCTCTGCTTGTCATGTGTCAATGCAAGGAAGGTAAGGATGATGCTATCCTTTTCACCATTGTTTTCCCCTGACCCAGAGGCATTCAATGAATATTTGTTGAAAGAACATGTCAGCGGAATTGCCCTCTGCTGAAGATAAAAAGCAGTCGATTTTCTTCCCTGAAAGATCCACATGACCCTCATGGATTTCTGAGTCAGAAGGAGACCTAGGCTCTTTGTGTCAGGGAGAAACAATGGCAGTAGCCCATTGATTTTCTGACTCCCCACATAGGTGTGCAGAAGTTGGACTGACCTCTTCCCTCTAGACTGCCCAGAGTTCTTAGTCTACTCCACAGCAGGGGAAAACCCCAAGAAGATACCAGCTTTGCTGATGAGAAGAGGCTTGAATCACCTTTGGTATGAGCTATTAATAGAAGAGATGCCCTCATATTTATACCCAACTCTCTGCAGCAGTTCATTATATTCATATGTGGAAATCAATTCATAAACTCAGTACTCTGAGTCAAGGCTTACATGAAAATGTGGACTTAGTAATAAAGGCCTGGGGTTAAGAAGCAAATTCTCAACATGGATGCATGAGACAAGAACCATCTGAGACCTAGATAAGAATTTAGCCTAAGGCAGATTTAAAAATTTTTTTAAAAAATTATCTTCAATTTCATAATAAGGAGAAATTATTAACTAGGATCAATTTTCCATGCCTTATACAATTCATGTTTTATAACTATGAATAGTAAAATATAAATATCAAAGATGTGGACTCAGTTATTCTCAAGTCAACTCTGAGAACATCTGAGAGTTAAAGAAACCCCTCTAGGTTTTGTTACAAATACAGACACCTGAGTCTCATGGGGGCCTACAAGGTTCTGAGTGTGCCAAACTAGGTTAGCTGGTCTTCACAAGAATTTTGTCTTGAAACAGCTTCTTTCTGGCTTGGTGTGGTAACCATTGGTTTACAACTGGGTAGGGGTGGGAGAAGTAAAGGCAGTGCTGTAATGCTCAGATGTTATTTATCTGTAATTCTTTAAGACTGATAGGACCTTAATTATCATTTCTGGGAGGACATGGAGGGAGGGAGTTAGGTTGGGGTAGACGGGTCATTGCTCTTTCTCAGGGGAAATGATTTTGGAGGAGAGTTGGTGGAACGATTCTCCCTTGGCGTCTTTTACTCTGTAATTTGATCTGGATGGAGTCAGTTGATATCAACAACAATAATAACACCTGGTATTCATTGACTATCCGCTTTGTTTCGTAGGGACTGTGTTAAGTGTTTTACGTATATCACCACATTTTAAACCTTTAGTACAACCCTGTGAATTTAATAGCACTATGTCTATTAGGTGGATGGGAAAATCTAGGAGTAGTCAGAGAGAGGCTCTCCTGTGGAGGTATGGCTGGGAGGGGTGTATGCAGGGACCTCAGCCGAGTAGGGAGAGGAAAGCAGAGACAAACTCTGTAAACCTCACCAGCCCTAAGGCTGCCCTTGACTGTGTGCCTCAGGCAGGTCTTCCCAGGCACCGTGTGTGTGTGTGTGTGTGTGTGTGTGTGTGTGTGTGTGTGTGTGTGTGTGTGTGTGTAATACCTCGTTGTGGTTTTAAGCACATTTGAGCCAGTTGAGGATTCATTGTGAAGGCTAAATGGAGTGATGCACTAGTGGAAATAAAGACTCGTGGGTATTTCCCATCTAGTTTGATAACTGTCAAATGAAAGGGATTCGTGCTGCCCACAGAAATGCTAGAATAACAATCTGATAATAGTATTTGGCACTTGCTTCACAGAGTAGCACTCTTCCAGAATGATTCTCTGAAACCAGCAGGATAGCAATCTTCTTTTAAGTCCACATAGGGAAAGCATGTCCTCAAAATAAGACTTCTGAAGTCAAGGACTAGGGGTTGAAGTGGCTACCAGCTTCACTTGCTCTTTAGCCAAGATGCCCAGGTTTGATTCCATAGTTGTTTCTTTTATATATTTTCTAAAATTTCATTGGGAAGGGAAGAAGGGAGAATAGTGAGGGATGTATAAAGCAGAAACAAACCCTGTTTTAGAGATAATATTATAGCGGTTCAATTTCTTTACAGCCTCACTGAAACAAATCAACGAAAACCCAAGAAAGTCTCAGTTTAACCAAAAAAAGTGTAACAAGGTGAAGAAAAGTTTATTTGCCATAATTTCTCTTGGGGAAAGCACCTTGTTGTGTGTGTGTGTGGAATTTCAGTGAATTGTTTGGGATAGAGAGTGAGACCGCAAGGATAGGCCCAGGAAGGAAAAGATAGTCCCTTAACCACATGATATAAGATGAGAAAGGAAATCTGTGTGCAAAACGGGTGGGGGGCAGGGGGGAAGAGCCAGAACTGGGAGCTCCAGGGGCAGCCCAGTTGCAGGAGCTTTTGGGGAAAGAAAAATGTGTTTCATGAATTTCTAAGTTGGTTTTCATCTGTGCTCCATCAACTCTCTCTTCTCAGCTTTGGCCCTTGGACTCCCAACAATAATCTTCAGTGAAATGGACATTTCTCACTCTTCTTTTTAGGGGAGTATAAGTGGATACTTTTGATGAAATTTGAGGAGATGCCTTTCTGTGTTTGGGTCAAAGATGGGTCGAGGGCAGGCATATACTGGGGCAGCTTGTGACAATAAATTACATTAAATAGTAACCTTCATATTTTTGTCATTTAGAATACTGCATTTTATATTTAGAGTATTTAATTTTGCCTTGCTTATGATTCTATCTTTTCCATTTTGTGTGGTATCTCATATGGTTCTCTCCAAGAAGGCTAAGGTGGTTGCTTACCTGTTGGCAGGTAATACCGTTTGTGGGTAATCTCTTGCCTTCTCTAATGAATTATGCGTTTTGTGAATTTTTCAAAACACAATCCATGGCTTGGCAAGCTGTCAAAAGAGTCCCCTATAGTGTGGAGATACCATTCCTGGAGAATTAGTTCTGGATGGAATTAGTTCTGAGTTGCAAAAATAAGAAAATAAGATTACAGGAGAGAATGAGTTGTTCATGGTGAGCGAAAAGAAATGCAAAGGCAGATGGGAGTGAAGAGCTATTTGCTCTGCCTAGAGAGACTTTTGAAGATAATATCCTTAACATTTATACAGCTCTTCATATTTTTTAAGTGCTTCCTGGTAATTGGAGTCATTAATCAGATATTAGCTGCAGGTCATTCAATGAATTAGCTGTTGATTTAGACTGAAAGCTGTGCATAATTTGGGGGACTAGGAACAAACACGATTCATTTTACATTTCTCAAAAATTTTGACTTTCTTGTGCTCATTGAGAGTTACTGTGTGTGTGTGTGAGTTCTGATTATGGATACCAATATGTACTTATTATTGTATGAATTCACATTTATGTCGAATACTCATTTATAATTTGTTAGTTTGATCTTTGTAACACGTGTGGAGATAAGACTATGAGGAGAAACTCCAGTTGTTAGAGCTGTCATGGTGCCGTCATCACTGAATGCCCTCCCCCAGCACAGGGGAACATGCTGGCATTGAGTGGTCAGTAAAACACACAACCGAGTCTCCTTCCTTCTCCAGATTGAACATTTGCCACCTTGGATGCGCCAAATGATTGTAAGGAGATCAGGAATAAATACGATTTTTACTACAAGTAGATGACTTATCTATTTGGCTATTTCTATAAATCATAACTAGTTTATCTTCCATCTAACCTGGAAATAAATTATGCATATACATATAAGGCTTAAGTTTATTTGGCACATTATGTCTAAATATCAAGACATTCTTATTTCCCACTAGTATTTCTGCATACGTGTTCTTCAACCAATAATTGCAAATAATTGAGGTCTAAGGGAAGCCATAGAACTTTGGAGTTGAGTTTTTCAGAAATTAATGGGGACTCCTTTGGCTTTGATGCTTGAATACGTTAATATCACTATGAGTCTTGTTGATTTTCCTACAAAGGCTTTGAAACCGTGGTTACTTCTCCCAGCAGAGCCTCTGCATTTCCTTCCTTCCTATAATCATGCACAGTCTCTGTGACCAGGTGGCCTCGATTTGAATCCTGCTTCTCCTATTCACTAGCTGTGCGACCTTGAGTAAGTTACTTTGCCTCTCTTGACACTCTGTTTACTCATCTGTAAAGTAAGGAATAATTTATCTGCTGCCTTTAGTTGTTAGGAAGATCAAATGAGCAAATATTTATACTGTGTCTGGTGCATTTAGAGCACACATCTTCCTCGACTTAAGATGGAGTTACATCCAGATAAACCCAAGGTAAGTTGAAAATGTCCTAGGTCGAAAATGCATTTAATACACCCAACCTACTGAATATCAGAGCTTAGCCGAGCCCACCTTAAATGTGCTCAGAACATTTACATTAGCCTACAGTTGGGCAAAATCATCTAACACAGAGCCTATTTTATAATAAAATGTTGAATATCTCATGCAATCTATTGAATATTTTACTGAAAGGGAAAAACAGAATGGGTGTCTGGGTACGGAATAGTTGGTTGTAAGTGTATCTGTTGTTTACTCCCGTGATCACGTGGCTGCCTAGGAGCTGTGGCTTGTTGCTGCTGCCCTGCATCACGAGAGAGTATCGTGCTACATCTCTCTGGCCTGGGAAAAGATCAAAATTCAAAATTCCAAGTACGGTTTCTACTAAATGTGTATTGCTTTTATTACCTACTTGGGTTCTTGGACTCTTTAATCAATAAAAATTGATGAGGCCAGACAAGAAATTCAGGCAAGGCTTTATTGGCACTGGTGCTGCAGGACGACTGAGCGAAAACAAGTAACAGGTTTCTTTGCTCGCTCCCTAAAAGGCGGTGAGCTGGTCCCTTAAATGGCGTGAGGGTGTGGGCGGGTCCAGGCTGGAGGGGCGGCTAAGGCGGTCGGCCTAGCCCCTTGGTGCCGTGCGCAGGGAGCATGCGCAGTGTGTACCTTGCTTTTGCTCCCGGCACCTTAGAAGCGGCTGCTGGGTGTTTGGTCTTTTTCTATCTTGTTACTTATAATTTGCCCCAGCTGCCTATGCATGCAGTTATTTTTAGTCCTTTATAGTTTCTTTATATTCTGTTGCTGGAGGAGACGTTTGTCCAGTGTTGCAAGCACTGCAGCCAAGGATCCCAGGTCCCAGGTCCCAGCCTGTCTCACCTTCACACCGTCGTGAAGTCGAAAAATCGTAAGTCGAACCATCCAAAGTCAGAGACATAAGTATTTGTTAAACCTATTAAAAATTTCACATTTAAAAATACGTTGCTGAGTCAAACATAGAAGATACTCTATTAATGTTTGCTAAGCCTTTTTAAAATTCACATTTTAAAATACGTTGCGAAAAAATGAGTTTAGATTTCTTCACTTAGCAAAAAAAAGAAAGAAATTACATTTTGCCGCTGGTAAACTTTAAGGAGCAAAAATTGGCTAAATTTGCACTACAAACAACTACTTTCTTTGAAAATGCCAGGGGTGTGAGGATTGGGCAAAGGGTATTTGGTGGTGGCTCTGAGCACTGTGGGTGAGTTGGCAAAAAACTAAAGACCTGGATTAGCTGTAGCTTCTCACTGAGGTTGTTGATTGATGAGCTTGAGGCAGGGAGCTTGGGAGGTCTTGGCAAAGCTTATTTGGAGCTCTTCAGCTTTCCTCACGCCCTATCTCAGTGCCCTCTAGGTTTAGGAAAGGTCATAAAGCAAGCCAGCAGCCAGAAGAAGAGAATTTAAATACGGGAATAAGGGGGCTTCCCTGGTGGTGCAGTGGTTAAGAATCTGCCTGCCAATGCAGGAAACACTGGTCTGGGAAGATCCCACATGCCTCGGAGCAACTAAGCCCGTGGGCCACAGCTACTGAGCCTGCGCTCTAGAGCCTGCGAGCCACAACTACCAATGCCGGTGCGCCTAGAGCCCGCACACCGCAGCAAGGAGTAACCTCCGCTCACCGCAACTAGACAAAGCCCATGCGCAGCAATGAAGACCCAACGTAGCCAAAAAAAAAATGGGAGTGATTTATTCCAGGGATGCTCCAAAAATTCTCAAATGGAACAATTTTCATTAGGTAAAAATATTTGAATGTTACACAAGAAACATTTAGAAGGGTGAGTTTTGTTCACAACAGAACAAATGAAAAAAACCAGGCTATTAAAATTCCTAAAAGATTGCATTATATTTAGACATTTTTTGGGGGGAGGCGGGAGTCAAAAGATCAGAATACTAGTAGGATCATAGGAACAAGGTCAGGAACTGAAATTGCACCAGGAACGCTCAGCCCCGAATCCATTATAGAAACAGTTGGCCTGATCTATATTTCATAATCTGATATTTCTTCTGAAGACTGGCTCCATGTTCCCCTTTTTTTCATGATGTTGACTCAGGTTAGGAGGATGGTTAAGTTTGGGTGGGCTAAGTTACAGTTCAATAACAGTTGACCTCCAACCTTACCTTGTATCTGTGGGGGTCTTGGGTGGGTGGGAGATTGTTCCCTCTTCATGTCTCACTGGTAATACATCTCTGTCTTCAGTGTGCGGCATCCTGGAGCCCAGCATCTTCCCCTCCCTCCAAGTCAAAAGGCTTTTACTTCTTTTATGCTTCCATCAGCCCTGCTTCTCCTCTAGCTGAGACTCCTGTTGCTTGTTACTCAAGGCTCAGAGCCGAGGCAGAAAGGGCCCGTTCCTCCCTTGGGGATGAGTGACTTTTGCCTCTATCTCTCCCTAAGAAACAGGAGATTTTACCTAGGCCCCCGGGGGTGGGGAGCTTTCCTGGCCCTCCCCAGGCCCTTTCAAGCTTTTGTTCTAAACTTGTTCCTGGCAGTCTGCATTTGGCCTTTGAGAATTCATTAATGTTTTAGCTGCTTTTTCCTTACCTGATTTCATGGTGGCTAACTCTTCCTCCCCAGCTCTGCTGAAGGTGAAAGAGTCATGCGTCCCTTCCTCCTTGGAGGAGCTTCTCACATTTTGTATTTCACTCAGTGCCTTGCAAGCTCAGCTGTCTGATGGCCTGAAGAAAATTTATGATTTTGTAGACTACCTGACTTTTTCTAGTTGTTAGGGTGTCAAAGATGCTCTCTTACAGCTTTATACATTTTTAAGCAGAAGTTGAATTAATATTTAAGCCTTCGTCACACTGTAAACTTCTATGCTTCTATAGCCCAGACAAGAGAAGAGGAAAGGCAAGAGTTCCCGAAATTCAGGGGGACAAGCTGTACTTGACCCAGCCAAAGGAGCTTACTCTTGTTCATCTTATTAGTGATGCAGAGAGGTGGTGACTCAATATGTCCTGTGATCTACCCCATGTTCAAAAATTTCTCCTTTGCTAAGCCTTTCATGTGAAATTAATCACAATCCTTACATCTGACAAACGAGGCACTTCAATTTGGTCCCCAAATGCTTTTCTCAGTATCTCCCTTCAGGCTCAGTTGCACCTTGTGCTTCAGCCACGTGGGTTGACAAACCTTGGAGTGGGGTCTGTCTTCCTTGGTTGGAATCCATAGTAGACCACTTATTAGCTCTGTGAGCTGCAGCTAGCTGCTTAACCTCTCCATAGCTCAGCTTCTTTATTTGCAAAATAGAGAAAGTAATAATTGTTACTTACATCATAGTTTTGTCACGAGGTACCAGCCTGGTCTAGACTATTCCTAGTCCTCTGAGAACCTCACCTGTAAAAGTAGAATATATAAAACACTGATGTTCAGCTCAGGTTCAAATTTGTATCATGTTTCCCCTTTGCTGCCCTTAGGATTAGCTTTTGTGAGCGTGTAAGAACTGTGATCTGCCCTAGGGTAGAAGGTGAAGATTCCCAGTTTGATGAGTTCTAAAATATATCCATCACACCCAATTCTTTTCTTCTCTCATTATCTTTTTTTAGCTTGTAATCTTGTTATTCCCAGTAAAAGAGTCTGTTAAAATTAAATAATAATTGACTTGAGGTTCTATGTATCTATGGAGTTTTGAAAAATACATTAGTTCTCTGACCAGTATATGCTGTAAGAATCATTCATTCGTCCATAAACATTTATTGAGCGCCTACTATGTGTCAGGAATCGTTCTAGCCAGATGTTATCATGGTGGTCTAAAGCCTTTGCTTTATGAATTACTCAAAAGGGAGAATAGATTCAAAAGAATACAGAATTCACTGGCAAATAGAGAAAGGTATCAGCATCGAATCACATTATTGTATTATTCTATAATAATTCTAGTCACAATAGGAATCATCACACGTGATTTTGATGATTTTGATACTTTTCATGTTAGCATGGGAGCTGAGGGAAAAATAAAAAAGCCTTCTGAGATGACTTATTAAACTTAAATTATATTCTTGTTCCTGCTTTATCTCAGTTATAGTCATTTTTTTCACTTGAATGCCTCTGGATAGTTCAATCATATTCTAAAGAATTACAAGCTACAAAATTATGGCCAAATCTTTATTGTCAGAACTCTTGGTCAGTTAAATGTTGTGGTTAATTGAGTTCTCTTGTTATAATGAAAGATTAAATTGATAATACAAGTTTCAAACTTTCTGCTGCAAATCATTCAGCCTTATTTTTCTTTCCAGGTATAAGGAAAGTTGTTAAAATAGGTTTCTGGGGGTTGTTTTATTCTATATTATCTTGTTATATTTTTAACAGTGTGGCTTACTCAGCGTCTCATGGTTATACTTAAAAATTTCAGGTATCATTTTAAAGCACTGAAAAGTGAGACAAATTATGGATTAAATTTAACAATGACTTCAGGATATACCTGAGGAAAAAGAGGCTGTGCGATTTAGTGGGACATGGATCAAATTTCGGGCCTGAAAGACCTAAATATAAATTTTGGTCACCATTTACCATTTGTGTTAGTCTAGGGAAATTTACTGACTGTTCCTAAGTAGCCTCAGTTTCTTCATCTTAAAATATAAATAATAGGTTGTATCACATATTCTTTGATCACATGATGATCAAAAGAGATATTGTGTATGGTGGGCCTGGACACAACATTTATTCAGTGAATAATTGTGGGCATGTGGTTTTTGCCTCCCCTTGCTTCTGGTTTATTTTACTATTAATTACTCTTATAAAAGTCATGGGTGACCTTATGGTTTAAGAAGGTGGATTTGTCAATGTGTTTGTCTCCTTTTACTTTTTCCAGCCCTCACTAATATGATAGTAAGTGGGTGAAAAAAATACAAGGACAAATAGGAGAACAGACATCAGTGGGAATAGACATTTGAACATTTTTTTTTTTTTAGACAGAATAAGATAGAGGAAGATAATTGATGGAGAAGGGTGGAGAAAGTCACACCCTGAAATGTACGCAGGACAATACATTTTTTTAAAGAAATAAAAATTTTCCCTCTCCAGTTCAGAGAGGTTTGGGATTTGGAAGCTGGGGAGAGTAGAGGGTACATGGTTAAAAACAGGGGATCTGGCTTTTGGCCAGCACACTTGCTTATTAGGGAAGGATGGGACAATAAATACTGTTTTTCTTTTTAAATTCAGTGCTATATAATCTTTTTTTCCTATGTGCATGAATTAGGTTGATAAAAATTAAAAAAAAAAACATTGGGGACACACATGATTCCCAGGTAGGAGAGTTTCATCATTGTATGAAATTATATCATATAATTGGGGACATATAAATATGCATGTGTGTACATACATATGTGTGGATATGACTTTATGGTCTTTGATAACAATATGGAAAGATATATACTAGGTTCTCAGGATGAATTTTGCTAGGGATGGGAAGTGACCTGTGTGAAGAGAAGGAATAAAAGAGGAGAAAACAATATTTGTTTAACAAACTCTATCCTTTTAAATTGCAGAACTTCAAAAAATGGTAAACCACTGTAATCTCTTAGAAAAATCTAAACAATTTAGAGAGATAGTAACCTTTTTTGTGTGTGCTTTGATGAAATACATTTAGTTTCCTCTAATAGGCATTATGCACAAATCTTTCTTTGCACCATTTCAGAAGTTATCAGACTTCCATTATTCTATACAGAGAGTAAGGATTAACCGTATTGTTCTATTTCTGGTTTCATTCAAACTGATCGCAGTTATTTTACGCAACCAAATTGTTATTCAAGGACTGGAGAAAAAAAGAAAAGCCCATGTATTCATGCTATTTGAATGGGTTCTTAAAAGGAATTTTACTTGTTGGGAAATGTTAAGAGTCGGAGATATGCTCCTGCCTTTATTCTCTTTTTACAAAAAGCAGAATTAGAAAATGAGCTTTGTCTCTTAGAAATTTTCTTAGTACCAGTTTCTCTACCTAGTAAATGTCTTTTCATGATGAGGTCAGAATTACTTGAAAACAATTCCCTCTTCTACCATTTATCTAGTACCTATATGTTTTAGATGGTGACTGTGTATATTATTATCTCCATTTTTATGAGGAAGTTGTGGCTAAGAAAGGGTTAATAGTTTGCCTAAGGTCAAAGCAGTAATAGTGTCAAATGAAGAATCAAATCCAAAACTTGTGCTCTTTTTCCTGCCCTCCATGGCCGTAGAGGGCTACATTTAAAGATAGCGTTAGTGATACCTGACAGTTTTTTTCTGCAAGAGTGTTGGAGGAGGTCATTGAGAGGATGTGACTGTTGGTTGACCCAAAAGCTGGACCAGGGCAATCAGAGACTCCTCACTCTGTCTCCGTCCTTGGAATGTAGGCTCCACCCACTGTTCCCGCACTAGGAGTTGTTTCAAGGAAGAGGCTCGAGAGAGCAAAGTGTTGTTGAGACCATCTGGATGGTTTACTCCATTGAACCCAGTTAAGGCCTCTCTAGAAACTCTTTCCTCCCCTCCCCCCCACCACTTAAATGGCCAAACATCCTGGCAGCTTTCTTTGCAGGAAAATGAAAGTAGGAACTACATTGCATATAATAAAAAACAACTGCTAGCACCAGTCTCGAAACATTTCCATTTATACCTAGAGTAGATATAATTTCTCTACCCTAATTTCCCTACCCTCTCTAGCATTTAATTTTCCCCAAACCACAGATCTAATTACAGGCATATACAGCAAGTTTCATGTTAAACAATGGAACCCTTTGTCTATTTTCACAGTTTTTAACTCTACCTATTATCCCAATTTAACAAAATCTAAGAAACAATCTTCACTTGAAGGCTTGGGCTGGAAAAATTATAAATATTTTTAATTTCAAGGTTTCTTTTCCAAGTCAATTTATAAATCCATTGAATTGGGGGGAATCATCGAGTTAATTAAGCTATTTCAGTTTAATAATTTTTTCATTTTTTGCTCTATGTTACTTATATATTCAGACAGAAAATACTGATTCAGCACATAACACAAGTTTGCATAATTTACTATGCACATGAGGGCAAAATGATGGACAAGACAGATATTCTACCCTCACTGATCTTAGATTCCAATGAAGGCTGACAATTATTCACATTAAGTTTGAAGAGCCCTTTGATAAAGGAAGAGTGGAGTAGATAGGAGTAAGCTATAGTAAGAAACACTATAGTCTGAGGGATGAAAAAAGACCAGAAGAAGTAATATATAAATTGTAATTAGTAACTTGAATAGGTGTTGATGAAAAAGGCTGATGTTGGTAATGTCTGATTTCAGATGTTAGGAAATTGAAAATGTTCCAGGAAAAGGAAGTTAATTCCTAGAGTAAAGATATAATGTGGCACATATTCCTGATAATATGGCTGCATGATAAATTACAGGAAAATTTAGTGGCATAAACAACCATTTATTACACTCACAGATTTTGTGGATCAGAAAAATTTGATTTATATGTATGGCCTTTGATGCTGGCTGTTGACTTGGGACTCCAGTTTCTCTCTACGTGGGGCATTCCATGTGGTTTCTCTATATGGACCCTTTGGGGCTTTCTTACAACATGGTGGCTAGGTTCTAAAGGTGGGTACCCTGAGAGAGATAGCGAGACACACAGAGAGAGAGAGACATATGAACTCTTAAGATCCTGGCCGGTGGGTTGGGAGATCTATTCATCTTGTAGCTGCCTGAGACAAGCCTCGTAAGTAAGTTTTCTTGCTTGTTAAAACTGCCACCTACCAACCTGGAGTGGGCTGCCTCTTTCTTTGGTCTCTCCTTGCCCTCCTGTACACAGACCAGTTTCAGATTTCACCTGGGGAAGACCCTTGAGGTTTTGAACCAATAAAGGGAGAGTGTTTCCTCCCTCAAACTGGATTCCTGATCCTTCCTCATACACCGTATACATATGAATATATTCAGTGCCACTGCAGAGCCATTAGCCTCTGGAGGTATTCCAGGGAGGAGACAGCTGGCCTTGCCCTAATGACTTCAGACCCTTTGGATGTACTTAGCTGAGCTTACAAAAGGTTCCTGGTACAGCTTTGTTCACTGAGACGGGGTAATTTGCCGAAAACAGAAAACATACTTTAAGGCTATGTTGAAGCATAAGCGAAGCAATAAAATTAGCCTCCAATGGCTGGAGTTGCAGCCAGGTATAGGGCAGGGCAGGAACTCTTCTGAGGTGGAGGAGATTCATGATGCTTGTTTTTAAATCTCTTATTCAGTCCAGCCTTGTGCTGGGCACATAGTAGTTCTCTTGGTTGACACAGCATGTACTCAACAAACATGTGTTGCTTGGTCGATGCAGAGGAGAGCTGGCTTACTTTGTCACAATAAAGAAAACCACCATAGGCTTTGAAAATAAAGATCACAATCTAGGCTGGTAGCTGTCATTTATGGAGAGCTCACCATGTGCCTGCCACCGTGCTAAGGATTTTATGTGGGATGATCCACTACTCTCAGAAGAACCTGCGAAGTTAGATATGATATTACCTCCTTTTTTTTAGAATGAGGTGTCAGTGGTGGAGCCAGGATATGGAGCTAGTGTTCTGGTGAGGTCTAGAAGACAATAGACTGAGAGAGAGGTAAAGCATTCTCACTCTACTTTTTCTTATGTCACTCCAGCTCTCCTCTTCATCCTGAATATGGAATGAGGGCCCCTATACCCAGATCAGTTGTGTAGAAGACCCAGCTCATTTACACATCACTTGGATTTCCCTTTATAGAAAAATGTATGTATCCAAGATGTATGCAAGGAATTGATAACTGTCTTTAGCTTGCTGAGCCATAATTAATTCCTATGCCATGCTCTCTATTTTTAATGGCTAAAAAATTCATACTTTCACCACGTCCTCTGTCTGACCGTCATTCATTAGAGCTGTTGTTAACCTGACAAATCACCTGGTACTCATCCTAAATCATCTTCTCATTTAATTTCGTCCCCTTTGTTATTCTTAATCCTTTCTGAAAAATATCTCACTCTCCTGATTTCTGGACTGATCCAAACTTCTCACTCTTTCCCTGTGGATTTTGCTTGTCCAACATACTTATTTCACTTTTGCTAGATTTCCTTATTATCCAGCTCTTTCACTTCCTAAATTGTTTTGTGTTTTGTTGTGAATGATTAACGTACTTATGGTTAGAAACTTTCTAGAAGCAAATGCAGTATTTTCTGGTGTAGTGTGGAATGGGGTTGGGGAAAAAGCCTAAGTGTGCATCCTTCATTTCTATCTTCTTCCTTAGGGACTGTTGTGGTTGAAAAGCTATGTTGAAGTCCTAATCCTTGGTATCTGTGAATGTGACCTTATTTGGCAACAGGGTCTTTGCAGATGTTATCCAGTTAAGATGACGCCATACTGGAGTAGGAGGGACTCTCAACCCAAAGTGATTGGTGTCCTTATATGGAGGGAAGACACACAGAGAAAAACACACAGGGAGAATGCCCTGTGATGACAGGCAGAGATTGGAGTGATATGTTCACAAGCCAAGGAGAAGCAGGGATGGCTGGGAACCCCAGAAGCAAACAGGAGGGCAAGGAACAGATTCTCCCCCTAGAGCCTTCAGAAAGATCATGGCCCTATTGATTTCAGAATTCTAACTTCCAGAACTGTCAAGTAATAAATTTCTGTTATTTTAGGCCACACAGTTTGTGACAATTTGTTATGGCAGCCTGGGAAACTAATACAGGGACTAAACCATTTCCTGATTTATTATCGTCCTCATCTTAGTTGTAATAGCATCAGAATAATGGGCACCCAATGTGTTCCTGGCACTGGGTTAAGTGTAAATATAATGCCATATCTGATTTAATCCTCATAGCCACTCTGGTATTTTAGCAGTATTTTCCTTGATGTAGAGAATACATCAAGAGATTGAGAACTGATGAGGTTGAATCTATTCCAGTAAGAAGTGGACCTTAATATAAATTCAAATGGATTTGACTCCAAAACCAGTACTTTGGACCACTTTACCATTCTGCCCTCCACTGAGGTGGTGTGATCATTTTCTTTGTTTTCCTTCCCTCACTGATACAACATTTTGTGGATTATGCTCTCTGTAAGGTACTCTGACTTCATTTTTTTAACAGGATGAAATCACTGTTTTTCTTTCCCCACATTCCATTACATTTCAAATATGTCTAACATCCTCTTCTTTTGTCATTACTGCTCACTTCCCTTCTTAAGAACGATTTTGGTCACTAGGAAAGGTACAGAATCAGATCAGGAGAAACATGATTTGTTTATGTCTCTGAGGAAGAGTACAGGTCAGAACAACTTCTCTGAAGCTTGTGGTTCAAGGAGATGTGTGTCTAGCTATTAGGGCGTAAATATGCTGTGTCTTCCTTTTCTTCAGGTTATAATTTGGTTAAAATTTATTCTTGTCTGTAACAAGGAGCAGTAAACCAAGATTCCTTGGCTTCATGCGCTGAGATAATGTTTTGAAAAGCTTCTAAAGTGACCCACCTTTTGGCATGGTTGAGAGAAAAGTCTGGAGAGGAGAAGCCCCTGGAACTGTTCTCCCTTCCATTTGGTTACTTGATTTACATTTTAAGACTTTATTCTTAGGTTTCATGTTAAAAAAATTTTATAGTTTATCTTATTATCTATAGAGCACTTTCATATATATATATTTTTCATTTGATTCTCACAACACTCTTGAGATACAGACAAGACGGCTACTATTATTCTCATTTTAGAGATGAGAAAATATACTTACAGATATGATGTGTTTTGCCTAAGGTGGTATAGACAGTAAATGGAAGCAGGATTAGACCGTGAGTATTATGGTTTCCAACATTCAGTTAAACTTTCATAAATCAATGCAATTTAATGATAAAAATTAACATTTATATTGTGTATTTAATCTCATAATCCTCAAAACCACCTTATAAAGTGGATTTCTAAAATTGCTATTTCACAAACCCATGGTCAGAGACTTAAAAAAGAAACTTAAGAGGGTTGAATAAATTGCCCAAGGTCCCATGGGGTGTAATGGTACAGAGGATTTGAACCTATCACAGAACACACATTCTTAGCTGTTTCACTGCACATCTTTCCCAAGTCAAGCATTTGTTAATGGGGAGGTCAGACCATGAAACGCTTTACTAAGTGATGATACACCAGGACAGTCAATCTCAGCCTGAAATTAAAGCCAGGATTTCAGTTAGATAGGCAACTGGATGGGTGGTGTAATTTGAATTAAAAAGCATAAATTTCTTTGACATTGAAACTTCAGTTGGGTCCAAATACTCTTGGTTCCTAAGTCCCATAATTTAAAACATCTCTATTCTGACGTAGCATTTAAAGAATTTACTTGACTCTTAAAATGTGCACTCATAGGCTTTCTTCCCCTTTTAGGATCTGTTCAGGTACCTTGATGAGACTTGAAAAGTTGAAATCCTTGAGTGATGATGGCTCTGTGCTGTTAGGTGACAGCTTTCAGGATCTGACAGACAATCCAATTGGTTTAGCAGTGATCAGACTGTTGAGAAGTTAAAACCACCTTCCAATCACAATGAGATCTGATGGGGAAGTTTGAAAAAAAAATAGCTTGCAATAGTTATGTGTCTGACCACATTTTTTCCACAGTTAAATCTTAGAGATAAACATTTTTCCTTTTCAGAAAGCAATGCTGGGTTAGGAACTTTACCTGGGTGTTGGATATTGAGCACATTTCTCTGGACTCATTAAAAAAATAAATAGAAGTCTCTTATTTAAGAGATGCTTGACAGAAAATCTTTGCACAGTGACCATTGGTTTATCGACCTCTCTGCATAACACTTAGATTGGAAGATGTTGGAAGGTTTCCTTTAAATCATTCATTGAATGGCTTTAAAGTAAATTTAATTACTTTCACATGTACCATCTAATGAAATGTTCAGAGTAACTTTTCATTTTTCAGAGACAACTAATCTTAAATAATTTATTCGTCTATAGAATCAGGCAAGCGTCAAACTACTTCCCAGGATATTGATAAAAATCTATTTTCTTCCTCTGTTTTAACATATGTCAAAACCCAACATGAATTCAACACTGGAACAAGTGATTAGACTGATTCGTACTACATGCAATTAAAAAGCCTAATGTTGAGAATGAGACATATAAAATTATATATATATATATAACATTTTTTCTTTAAAATTTTAATGACTTAACTTTTAGAATGTTTGGTGGTTTATATTGGTTGTCCTAGAAACCTGCTGTCCACATGTGCTGGACTGACTGAACATGTCTTAATGCATTGTTTCTGACAGTAGACTTCAATATAATCAAATGTAATGTTACAGCATCTATTCATACTGAAGAGTTTATCAACCATCACTGCATAGTGCTGGATTTTCTGTGTCTATGTTTTGGTTCAGTCTACTTGTAGATAGAGGGCCAATTTAAATGAAGTGACACACCTTTGTATTTTATTAGTGATATTCTACAGCTATAGAAAAACAAAAAACAAGTTAAGATGTCATATTCTTCATGACAACAAAACTGGAACCATATTCTGACATTTCCTTAGGACCCCTTTTCTTGATGTAATTTTCCTATTCTGTTATATAAATTTTTCTAGGTCTTTCTTATGTAAAGCTAATCCAACATCACCTTTAGAGTTTAGTTTCCTCATCTAACATGGGAATCTCTAGTTGTCCAGGGTTATTCCTAGGATTCAGTTGATATTGGAGAGCCTTAGTATTTTCTGGTAAGTGTTTGTTAGGAGAAAACTTTTGCCAAGGCTCTGGATTACTTGAGTTTGAACATTTCAACACAGTATATGCAATACTGGGGGTGCTTTTTAGGGACTGTAAGTGCTTACCCTAAAATGAGTTATTGCCATGCAAGCAGAGCTCACTAGAGATTCTAGGACCTTGGGCAAGGTGATTGCTTTACCTTTTAAGCCACATTCTCTATAAAATATGTATAACAGTAATAATAAAAAACACCTGTATTTGTCTCATAAAGATGTCATGAGAATGAAATGATCTAGCAATATGCCTTGATATAGTAGGTGCTCAAGAAACCGTACCCTTGTTATTCGTCTATTAGCTAAAGGGGCAGAGGGGAGAGGAGAAAGACTGAAGGTATCAGTAAACATTGTCTTCATTCTTTTCTGAGGACCCACTGCTCCTGGGACTGGAGGGCAGTTGAACATACATTCATGGGACAAGGATAGGGAGGAAGTATAGCCAAATAGTAATTTATGGGTGGTCGAATTAGAAGTGATGTTTTGTTTCTTCTTTATACTTTTCTGTACTTCCTGCATTTTATACCATAAATGTTACTTTTTTAATCCTAGAATTTGTTTTTAAAAAATAATATAAAATTATGCTGCCCTTTGTAATTTTTTTTTTCTGTTAATACAGCTCCAGGAATCTTAGAATTGAGTCCCTTAGAGAGATTTTGCAGGATGGTAATTGCCATTAGTATTGCAATAAGATCCGAGATGTGAGCTACCCTCAGGAGGTGGAAACACAGCTTAGGAGTCAGACCAATCTGAGCTGAGTCCAAGCTGTGCGGTCTGGGGAATGTTACTTCATCTCTCTGAGTCTGTTTTCCAATCTGTAAAATGAGAGTGACAGCGTCTCCTTTGCCTGGTTGTCGTGAGGGTTAAATCAAGTGAGAGTTCCTATGTAGTGCGCTTAACACAGCCTGACCCATAAAAGTATTCATATAACGGTGGCTATTATTATTTACTGAAAGATCATTGAAGGTCAACTTCCTCTTTTTCGTGGTGAAGCAAATGAAGTACATGGAAGTTACATGACTTTTCTGATATCTTCCAGGTAGCAAATGACAGAGCTTGGACTAGAAATCAGGTTTACTAACACGAGTAACAGGTGTTACTCTGTTCTGTTACTCTGCTCTGACAGATGTTCTCAAAATTTCTGTCATTGAGTACAATCTTCACAACATTTTCCATATCCACGTAACACCTAGATGTTATTGCCTTACTATTTTTCTTTATAATTATTCTTTTTCACCTTAATAAATTTGTTTAGAAATTGTGTGTCATTCTAAATATAAATTCAGTATCACTTTCAGTGTCATAAACAAAAGGTAATTGTAAAATAAATTCATTACCACAAAACAGTTTTATTATAGTTTAGCTAGATAGTGTTAGAAGCAAGTTCAATGCCAAAAAAGATAATAGCTTGGGAGAGAAATTTAAGGAGACTAGAGCACTTCATGACATCAAGGAGCTGGTGTCCTGGTGGTAGGAAATGAGAAAGCAGAAAGATGAAACGTTTTGGTACGTAAGTGTAAGAGACTGGCCATCTGCACTTTGGGTTTTAGAACGGATCAGAATGGGTGAGAATAATGTACAAAGATTGATCAGGGAGTGAGTCCTTAACCAGAGTAAGATGTCATTTCTGTTTCAGAAACGTCTGAAACCATCATATTGCTACTCATCAGATTTCCTAAAAGGATCTTACTTGTTTAAGAACCTGCTTAGTTTATTCCACCTTCTTCCTCCGCCATCCATCCCACTTCCATGCTGTCTCTCACGTCCTAAGATGGTTTGAGATCAGTTGTTGCTGTTACTCTTATGCTAATGAATTGAACATGTATTTTGTAGCAAGGAGGCCATCCATTTTCAGTGACAGGTTGTAATGAACTGAGAGTGTTACACTATCAAATGCATTTCGATGGGAGTGATGGGAGTGCAGCTTATACATCAGTCAAATAGCCAAAAATGGCCTTTTGCATGCTGGATAGGGATGTGAATAATGTGACCACAGGCAGAACAGATGGTGTAAGGCATGTTGGCAAGAAACCTTCTCTCCAGAGGTTAAGTTTTCAGAGTTGTCTTCAGCAATGTGTGCGTAATTGTTCTCTCAGTCAGTATTTTGGGAAAGTAATTAGTGAAGTACCCACATGAGAACAGCAGTGTATTTCTAGGAATGAGAAAGAAGTGAAGGAGATCATTCATATGACTAAGAAACAAGCAGGGAGACCCCTCTCCTTCAATTTAAAAATCTTTCTTTCCTAATCCTGTCATTTCAGTTCTCTTCCTCATTTTTCCTTTATATATCTCTTTATATTTTTCTCTCTGATAGATTATCCTTTAATTTTTTAAGTACCTTAGCTCTGGCCCCTTCTAATTTCATCTTATTACTGTCTACAAAAGGTCTCTGAAGGAGAAATTTCCATTTTTTGGGGAAAAAAAAAGGCTTAAGGAGATTGTAATCAAAGCTCATGAAATATATGAAAACGGTAAAGATAAAACAGGTCATCCGAAGTTCTAATATACCAGGAATATGATTTTTCTGTGAAGCTTAAAAATAGTAGATATAAGATGAAAAAAATGGATGATTGACATTTAAGGGCTCTATCCTGAGATTTTTTAAGAGTCTCTCAAATCATAAATATCAATGAAGTATACATTTTCTGACATAAAATGCAAGAAAAGATACTGAACCATGTGTGCATTTTCTTTAGACTGTTAGAGTTCTTACATTATAAACCGATGCCAAACTCTGTAAAAGTGTATAGTTGGGTTGACTAATGATGTGAGGATGAGTGGCTTGATAGACATGCAGTTTGGTCAGTAAGTAAGAAAACTATACAGACATTTATGTGAGGCACTTGGTGGTAAATGCGTTGGTGAAGCTACTCAAACAATTTATAGTTTTATCTCTTACTTGATGGGTAATATTTCCCACTGGCTGCAACACTAGCCAAAACGTCATGAATTGCTTTCTTCCTGTTTCTCAATAGATATATCATGGATATATTCACCTTACAGCTATGAGTACTGCTGAACTAGACATTCTCTAATTTATTCCAGAATTCTATATTGTATAATGGGCCATATTGTACTTATGAGCCATCATTTTCTTAACCTTAAAATTCTATTAACAGTACTATCATTTGCCTTTCTTTTCAGAACTGTTTTTTCTCAAGGAAATAAGTGTGTGTGTGTGTGTGTGTGTTTTCTGGGTCTGGAAGGTATTGGTGACCAGATGAATCTGAATTTCTCCACATACCCTTTATCTGCAGATGACATAATAGTATACCTGCAAAATTCTAGAGAATCAAGGTAAATCAGACTCAAATAATAAAGGAATTCAGAATAGTAGCAAGACATAAAATCAATATGCAAAAATCAATAGTGGATATGTACAACAATAATAACTAGTTAGAAGACATAATGGAAGAGAAAAATCCCATTTGCAACAGTGACAAAAAAGTAATTCATGTAAGAGTAAACTTAAGAAATGTTCACAACCTCTATGAAACACTCCTGAAAAATTCAAAAGTATTCTGGAATAAATGGAAAAACATCTTTTGTCCTTGGTTAGCATGTCTCAACATCATTAAGATGTCAGTTCTCTCTAAGATGACATCAATTTAATGTGATCTCAAAAAATATACCAACAAGATTTTTTTTTCCCTAGAGCTAATAAATGTGTTGATACTAAAGTTCATTAAAAATAACTTGCAGGAATAGCTAGGAAGACATTGAAAATCAAGGTATATAATTAAATATGTGTGGTACTGGTGCATAAATAGACCACTGGAATGCATGTTCCAGAAATAGAACCAACTTCGTGTGGAAATTAACTGTCTGCAAAGGTGATGTATTAAATCACTTGTGCAAAGATGAGCTTTTAAAATAAATGATGTTAAGACAAATGAATACATGAAAAAGCATAAATCTATTTCTCATACAATATATAGGAATAAAGTCAAAATGTGGAGGAAGTGGTGAAGTTGAAAAAATTATTTGGAAACCATTATTTTAAAAAGATTGATTCAAACAAAAATATGGGTGTTTAGACAAGGGAGGAAGGCTTGAGAAGGAAAAGATATTTGCATAGTCTCATTTGTTTCCTCACACATTCCTTATGTTGCAGCTGTGCTGTGCAGAAACTGGACAGCACTGTGACCTGGTGATCAAAGTTAACTACACTAATTAGTGGCAGGTGGATATCTTGTGCCTTTAGATCTACTACCCTGAGAACAACAAACATCACCTAGATGGTATTCAAGTCAGAGATGCTTAATTGACTCAGATGAAATATTAGCAGGGCAACCCCACTTGAGTAACCCTCTGTAATATTCTGTATTCTTCAAAGACGTCCATGTCGTGAAAGACAAAGAAAGCCTAAGGAAATGTTCCGGATTGAAAGAAACTGAAGAGTTATGACAACTGATTCTATATGTGATCCTGGGCTAGATCCTGCATTAGAGGAAAAATGTGCTATAAAGTACACTAGATAAAAGTATAGTATCAATGTTAAATTTCCTGAATTTTATAACCATACTCTGATTATGCAGGTTAATTTCTTTGTTTTTAAGAAATACGTGTTTAAGTATGAAGGGCGAAAAGGGGCATGATGTATGCACCGCTTTCAAATGGTTTAGAAAAGTAAACTATACACATATCTGTATTTATACACCTATCTTTCTATCTATCTATCTATCATTTATCTATCACTTATCTATCTCTCATTTATCTATCTATCTACCTATCTACCTATCATTTATCTATCTATCTAGGATGATAAAGAAAATGTGGCGAAGTGTTAAATTTGGTGAATCAGGATAAAAGTTAAACAAGACTTCTTCTTACTATTCTTGTAACTTTTATGTAAGTTTGAAATTATGTCAAAACAAAAAGTTAACACACACGTATATTAAATTTTAAGAAGTTTATTCCGTGGTTATACTGTTGTGTTCTACCCAAGATAGAAAATAAGAAGGAAAAGGGAAGAAACCTCCATTTTCTGAGAATATGCTGGGGTTTCAGGAGAGAGCAGAGGTAAACGTGTGTCACGGCTGTCCTTTGAAGTGTCCTTGAAACACCAAACCCAATTAAAATGACAGAAAGTGTATTAAAAAGGTGGTAATATAAAAACAAAAGGAGAAGAATGAGGAAAGCACAGCATTAGGATTCTGGAGGTTAGAAAGCATATGGTGGAGTGGTAACAGCCTCAGCAGACGAGAGAAGGCTGCCAGTGAGGGGAACTTAGATGCAGGTAGATTCATGCAACAGAACCCTAGAAAATCCCTGGAGTTGGTGGTACGAGACGCCACTGAAAGTGAGGGTCATGGGAACCACAGATAGGAAGGGGCTGAGTATAGGAAGATTGGTTGCAGGTCTGCACACGAAGCTCTAGCCCCAGAAGCCCTATTACACTGTGCAATGCTGGCTCACTGCTTCTCCCTTAACCCAAGCAGAAGACTGGTTGTCTGCTCTCTGGAGAGGCTGAGTCAAAGGAACTCAGCGCTCTGGGACTCCATTTACAGCTGGGCTCTGGGCAGTCACACTAACAGCAAGGGGGCCACTGACGGTCTGCACACTGAATGGTGATGACCTCATCCAACTTACTCCACTTGCCTCTGAGAAAGCAGGCAGCCAAGTTTATGTAGTTAAGGCAGGGCATTGGGATTTTCTTCTGAAGAAAGACTTAGAGGTATTGAACATTAAATATTCTCAGGAAATGTTTCAGCCCAGTAATGCTGAAATGAAGGATGCCAATTGACAAGCCCTGACTACAGACACTTTTTAGGGCTTTATGGAGAATTTCTAGTACAAAGGATAGGACAAAACAAGCACAGTAAGGGATTCAGAGATAAAAAAGACACAAAGCTAAAGATAACCTCAGAAAAGTATCATTACTATCTTTAGGCAGAGAAAAGGAGATACTGTCTCCATGGAATAAGAAGGGTGAAACAAAAAAGGAGCAGAAAAATGGCTGCCTGAAACTAAAAATAAATGGCAGTTAAAAATTCAGGAAAAGTTTGGAAGCCAAAGTTGATAAAATTCCCCAAAAAGTAGACTAAGAAGACAAAGAGGTGGAAAATAAGAAATAAAAGAAGGTTAAAGGATCAGTATAAGGGGCCAAATATCCAAATAAGAAGAGTTTCAGAAAGAGAGAGGAGGAAATAAGGGAGAAAATCATCAAATAAATAATTTAAAAAAATTTCCCAGAATCAAAAGAC
Source organism: Balaenoptera musculus (assembly GCF_009873245.2). Taxonomy (NCBI): domain Eukaryota; kingdom Metazoa; phylum Chordata; class Mammalia; order Artiodactyla; family Balaenopteridae; genus Balaenoptera; species Balaenoptera musculus. The sequence continues at coordinate 49,577,272 of NC_045802.1, forward strand.
ATGAATTTTCAGGCTGAGAAAATCACTTGAATGCACAATGAATGCCCCCTTTCAAAAACGGGAAAAAAATCTATGCACATTATCATGAAATTTCAGAACATATTGACTATAGGGAAGATCATAAATATTTCTAAATTAAAAAGGAGTAGTAAGTCAAAAAGAGAAAACCAAATATCCTATATTAACACATATATGTGGAATCTAGATCTTATTTGCAAAACAGAAGTAGAGACACAGACGTAGAGAACAAACTTATGGACACCAAGGGGGGAAAGAGGCGGTGGGATGAATTGGGAGATTGGGATTGACATATATACACTAATGATACTATGTATAAAATAGATAACTAATGAGAACCTTCTGTATAGCTCAGGGAACTCTACTCATTGCTCTGTGGTGACCTAAATGGGAAGGAAATCCAGAAAAGAGGGGATATATGTACATGTATAGCTGATTCACTTTGCTGTGCAGTAGAAACTATGCAGTAGAAACTAACACGACATTGTAAAGCAACTATACTCCAATAAAAATTAATTAAAAAAAGGAGTATATTCAAAGGGTATAATCGAAAGTCACTGGATTCCTGAATAATATCACTGGCAGGTAGAAGGCAGTGAAGACAGACAAGTTCTTCATTGTAAAAATGGGCATAAAGTTGTGTTGTTTTGAGAATAAAATGAGAAAAGCATGTAAAGTGTTAGCCTACCTGGCATACATTGATTATTATTAGTAGGTGGTGAGTAACTTGAAGATAAGAATCATGCTTTACTCAACTTGGGCTCTTCCAAGTGCCAACCAACCTGCAAGGCTGGGCGTATGTTAATACCTACTATGTGTTTGTTGCATCCAGAGGGAAGCATGCGATTGCACTGATGCGACTAATGGCCATAGGGAATTCCCAGAGAAGAGTAAAAGTGCTCCTTCCTGGTTTTATGTGGTAGACTAAGTAAGGATCCCCAGGCTGGAGCTCTTGTTTGTTTTGTGCACAGCCGTTGCAGAGAACCTTCATCATAGTTTCTGGTCAAGAGTAGTGGGAACTACTCTTTTGAATGGAAACCCCATATTTGTGGAGCTTTGCCTGTTGATGGTGCTAATGTACATAGAGCTTGTCAAGTTTGTTCTTTGCGGCTCCTGGAAGAAGAAGTATATGTATATTCACAGAGCAAATAGACTTAAGGAACAAATTATTTATATGGATAATTTGAAATGACCCTTCCTTCTACTCTGTACACACACAGGATGATTAGTATTCAGTATCTTTCTGGCACTTCTAGTTAACATGAAAATGGAGGAAAAAGCAATAAGCTATATATATTAGAAAGGAAGAGATAACTTTTTTTATTACATATGACATGAAAATTACCATTTTTAAAAAGTTAATAAAATAACTTTTATCACAGATGACATGAAAAACTATTAGAAATAAAAAGATTTTGGTAATTATAAGATTCATGTATAAAATCCAGCAGCATTCCCTTATTCCAGAAACAACTTGTTAGAAAATATAATAAAAAATTCTAACCCACAATAGAAAAATGCTTGGGAATAATAAGGAAACAATAGTAAATAATAAAACCCAGGAGGTTTTTAGTTTGATGTTAGCTGCCCCCTTTAGTTTTTAACCAGAGAGGGCCCCTTGCTGTGTGTGGAAGGCTACTCAGTGGTACCAAGCCGGGGCAGCTCTCAAAATCCCACTGCAAAGGGTATCCTCACCAAAGAAGACATACAGATGGCTAAGAGGCACATGAAAAGATGCCCAACATCACTAATTATTTGAGAAATGCAAATCAAAACTATAATGAGGTATCACCTCCCACCAGTCAGAATGGCCATCATCAAAAAATCTGCAAACAATAAATGCTGGAGAGGGTGTAGAGAAAAGGGAACCCTCTTGCACTGTTGGTGGGAATGTAAATTGATACAGCCACTATGGAGAACAGTATGGAAGTTCCTTAAAAAACTAAAAATAGAACTACCATATGACCCAGCAATCCCACTACTGGGCATATACCCCGAGAAAACCGTAATTCAAAAGGACACATGCACCCCAATGTTCATTGCTGCGCTATTTACAATAACCAGGTCATGGAAACAACCTAAATGTCCAACGACAGGTGAATGGATAAAGAAGATGTGGTACATATATACAGTGAAATATTACTCAGCCATAAAAAGGAATGAAATTGGGTCATTTGTAGAGATATGGATGGACCTAGAGTCTGTCATACAGAGTGAAGTAAGCCAGAAAGAGAAAAACAAATATTGTATATTAACGCATATATGTGGAATCTAGAAAAATGGTACAGATGAACCTATTTGCAGGGTAGGAATAGAGACGTAGACATAGAGAACGGACATGTGGACACGCGGGGAAGGGGAGGGTGGGACGAATTGGGAGATTAAGATTGATATATATACACTGCCATGCATAAAATAGATAGCTAGGGTAACATGCTATAAAGCACAGGAAGCTCAGCTTGGTTCTCTGTGACAACCTAGATGGGTGGGGTGGGAGGGAGGTCCAAGAGGGAAGGGATATAGGTATACATATAGCTGATTCACTTCACTGTATAGCAGAAACTAACACAACATTGTAAAGCAATAAAAAATGCTAAACAAACAAACAACAAACAAACAAACAAACAGAAAGCCAAAGGGCATCTTCAGAGAGACAGCAAGCTGGGTGGTGAGAGCATATTCTGGAGGGAGGCTGCCTAGATTTGAAGCCCAGCTTCAAGATGTAATAGGCAAATCACTGCCAAGTTCTGCTCCTAATTGTCCCATCTGTTAAATGGGGTTAATAATTACCTGAATCTAATAAGGTTGTTGTGCATATAAATAAGTTAATACATATAAAGCCCTTAAAACAGTGTCTGGTACATCGTAGTTTCCACAAAAATGTGAGCTGCCATGGGATTATCACTGTGGATTCTGCTCGACATCATCTACTGTGTGTTCCTACAGGACTTAGTTTCCACTTAAGGCACTCCTTCAACAATTATAATGAAGTTAATCTCATTATCATTTTCTTCCAAAATGTAGATGGAACAGGGGAAAGGTAGATGGGTGCACAGCAAAGATGGGCCACACTCTTAAGTTTCAAGAGATTGAGGTATTTTTCTCCTAAATGTGCAATTCATCTTCTTACCTCACAGACCTGTGGGAAGATAACTATAAAAACTTCCTAATGGAGAGACATGCTACATGCCAGATGAGAAGATTTGATATCATGGATATTGTCAATTCTTCCCAAATTAATTTACACACTTAATTTCAGTGTGATAAATGCTCCCTGCCCTTTTTTGCTAACTTAGCGAGCTAATTTTAAATTTTGATTGGAAGGGTAAATGCAACAGAAATGCCAAAAAATATTTAAAAATAGAAGAAGAATAATGATGGTGTTTGCTTTACTATAAATCAAATCAAATAATAAAGCTCTAGTAATGGAAGCAGCCTGGTGCTGGTAGAGGACTATCCAATATGGTAGCCATAGCCACATGTGGCTATTTACATTTAAATTAATTAAAACTAAATTAGATGAAAAATTCAGTTTTTAGTCATATCATGTTTCAGGTGTTCAATAGCTACATATGACTACTACATAAACAGTATAAATATAGAATATTTCCATCATCAAAAGTGTTCTATTGGACAGTGGGACTCTAAAAACTAGTATAGGATAAAGGTGGAAATTCAAATAAATGGGTAAAAATGGACTTCTTTTTTGTAATGGGTGCAGTTATTGATAGTTTTGGAAAAAATATTCAAATGATATCACCACTTCATAGTATAAACAAAAATTTCAAATATTTTAATGTTTTAAAATAAAGATAAAAAATAAGTATTAGAAGAAGAGAACATTAAAAAATTTCATGATTGAAAACATCTCTTAAAGAATAACAAATTATTCTGAAGCATAATGAAAAATAAAACAAGATTACATTAAAAAGAAAACTTTTATGTAAGAAAATATGGAGAAACTAAATAATAGGTGACAAATGGGAAAATTTTGCAACCTAATTGACAAATAAGGGCTATTTAAAACATTCTTGGAGATTTACTTTTTTAAAAAAAGGTAAAATTCAATATAAAAATGAGTAAAGTACATTAAAACTCAATTCAAAAAAGAAGGAATGCCCTGAACACTCAACATATGAATGAATAGTCAATTTCTCAAGTAAAAAAATGGAAATTAAAAACAATATTGAGATGATTTTTTACGTGTTGTACTGTCACAGTTTAAGAAAGAGTAGACACAAAGCTTTCTTCACACTGTTGAATGGAACGGAGATGGGTACTTCATGTTTGGCAAGAAATTTGGCAAGAGTAGAAAAAATTTAAATGTGCCAACTTGTTGACCCAGAAACTCCACTTCACGCAAAGATGTACTGTACTCGTATGTAAAAGGTTAATTGCAAGACTACTTATAATTCACTCCAAGTGGAAACATAAATGTTTATCAAAAAGAAAATGATTAATTGTGGCATATATGCATGTATACTATATACTAGGTATATGTGTATTATGTCTGTGTATATATATGTATATATATAACAAAAATACTACACAGCCATGAACACAGTGACATAGCTCTGTATGTTCCTGTATGTAGAAATGCCCTCAGTGTAGATTGAAGTAAAAAGAAAGAGTATTACTTATAAATAAATATACATTTTACAAGTTTATAATATTACTTTACTTATAAATTATTTATAAATAAAATAATGAACATTATAGAGTATTACACAACTTTTGTTAAAATATATGTTTGTATATACACACATGCTCTCTCTCTCTGAAACATGTATATTTTTCACATGCTTAGAAATAAGTCTGGAAGACTTGAAACCATACTATTTATAACATGCTACTTTGAAAATAAAAATATCCATGTAATATAATAGGAGAGAAGATTTATTAGATACAAAGAAAATCTTCTGGCTAGCATGGGAAAGACAGTGTAAAAGTTTTCAGAAAATAACTCTGGTCAGGCTGAGGTCAGTATGATATAGTAGATAGATAAAATACTATGGAAGTCCACACGGAGGCTCAATTAATTCCAACCTGAGGGAGGCAGGACAGAGGAAGATGTCACAGAGGATATTTGATAATCTTAAAACGAAGAGTAGGATTTTATTGTTCTCATTTTTCACATCAAAGAACCAAGGCACTAGAGGATTTTTGGAAGCACTTAGCCCAAAGCCTGGCACATAGAGTGCTCAAGAAAAGAAGTGGGGTATTCTAGGTTGGTGGAACAAAATTTGCAATACGGGTGTTATGAACATTACGGTTTGCATGGGGGAAATGTAATTGGGTGCCTGGTACTTAGGATTTGTGCGAAAGGCTGGGAGGCAGGGAGGATGGAGAGGAGAAAGGACCATAGCAGGGTGTTGAAAGAGAGCTTGGGTTCAGAACACAGAGGGTGTTATATTGCTTGCTATTGAGTTTAGACTGTATCCACTAAGCAATGGAGAGCTACTCAAGGGTTTTGAAGAGTGATGAAGTAAGATCAAACATGTATTCTGGAAAGACAACTTTGGTGGCAGGATGGGAGGAGGTTTAGAGAAGGAGGAGACTACAAACTCCTTAGTGTGTTATTGTGAGTGTTCACACCAGGCATGATGCCATCTAGAACGAGGGGAGTGACAGTGGAATGTAGAGATGAGGGCCTACAGAGGTAGTGTATGCAGAAGCTATAAATGCATTCTATCCTTCTCATAGGATGGCTTGGCTACTCCGAAAATATTTCTCGACATCCTTCCCTGTTATGGCTTTTGTCTGTTGCCCTTCTGCCAGGTTTCTCTTTTATGAGCTGCCTGCCAACTACGGAGGCTACAGTGGCTTTTTGAAATACCATAAAGCTTGGAAACACTATTGAATTAAACATTATTTAATTCGTGAGGTGCCCCTCCTAAAACATTTAGATCCTTTTTAGCCAGGAGAGCTGAAAATCTAAGTGTAGAGTATAAATAGACTGTAACTGTAAAGAGTATGAAATAATTTATCTAATGGTTTAGGGCAGGTTTAAATTTAGTTTAATAGAAATTCATTGCTGACTGACTTTGATCAGTATTGTTCTTTCCTTTTTAAATAAAGGAAACAAAAGAGTACAAACAAAGGCCCCAAAGGTGACAGACGAGTTCCTTCTAGGAACACTGCTCCAGGAATCATATGGGGATAGATTTCCCTTCCTCTGAATTGTCTGTGCTGTCTTGTGAACTTTGTTACTGAAGAATCTGGCCAGGATGACTTTTTATTTTCCTAAAAATGAATGTACATGTGGAGAGAAATTGAAGATTGCCTGGATGTTGGGACGTTTTCGTCTCTGGGAACCACCAGATCTTTAGCCCTTTACTAAGAAACCACTGTGGCGATAGTTCCCACTGTAGTGACTGCCCCCCACAGTTATTGTGTTTCTGGAGAGACTTCCTTGCACACAACCCTGGGCTAGGTGCTGGGTGAGGAAAGCCAAGAGACGTGAGACTCAGTCTGGGACCTAAAGGAGCTTGCAGTTTAGACAATGAAATAAGACTAACAAATGAGGAGCAGTTAACTCAGTGTGAAACTGTCAGAGAAGTGGCTCTCCATACTTTTTTCACAGCACTGAAGATATGACATAGCCTTCAGTCTACATTTGGTTCTCACAGTGGATTGCTCAGCTAGTGTGAAACTGATCCTGGGCTGGAACTGCTGAAAGAGAGAATGCCTTACCTGGTCCAAAGCTGCATTAATCTTAAGGCATTCAGAAGATGGAAAGAAAGACTGATACAGTCCGAGAAGCCTTCAATGCAGAAGTGGCATGGAAGGATGGATGTGTCTGAATAATGAGGATCTGAGGAACTTTACGTCCTCTTCCCTTTCAGGTCCGGGGATACAAATGCTGACGTGATGCTATTCAGGTCCTTAAAACAAAGCAAAATTCTGATAGGAGCAAAACACTTCAATGATATTTCTCAGCAAACATATCCTGAGAAACATATACTGACAGCTGCTGAGCCGAGCAGAAGGGCAATAGAGATGGGAAAGACATGACTCTTGCCCTGGAAAATCTTCTTGGCTGAAGGTGGAGAAAGATCTGACTTAGCATCTTTATATTTCCTGCAGTTATTGGAAGACAACAACATCCTGTACCTCTGACCAAAGGTCAGTCTCTCTGGGAGGCTGTTTTCTGTATCCAAGTGAAACTGGAGTGAAACACATGGACTCTCAGTTAACCAATCGTTCACGCTGGTTAATCACTGCACGCTCATGTTACCCCTCTGGGTCTCCTTGAAACGTCTGCTTGAACTTGGGCAAATGGCATTCAGGCTTTTATTTTGCTGACTTCAGTGACTCTGGGCTTGATGTCCTAGATTCTAAGAATGCTTATTTTTCTTCTTCTCAAAACCTAATCTTCCCAATATCCGCTAAAGAACTAGAATGTTTTTTTAGATGCAGTAATTGTTAAGCCTCAAGAATAATGGTTGGAATATTTATTGATGTTTTGGATGACTTACATTTTAAAAGTGTGCTCCAATGGGAAAATACTTAAATTCATTTGAATGCTTAGTATTTACATGTTTAAAGGAATTCACAATCACCATCATGTTTCTACAGTTAAAGAAATGAAAAAAACCATTGTTACAAAGATTTGTTTAATTTCCATTCATAATTGAGCCATACTATAATTCTAAATCATATTCATCATCTTCCCTCTGTACTCTTTCCCCAGACTACTTCTCCCGCTTTCTACCCCATCTCTGCTCAAGGCATTAAATACCTTCCCTCTAATCAGGAAGAATCTGAACACTGGGGGCCCCTTTGGCTCCTCCCCTTCTTTTACCTCTGTGTCTGGTCATTGCTCAACTTTTATCTTGCCATGCTTCTTCCCGCACGTCTGTTCTCTTCTATTATCTCAGTAATGAAACCCAGTTTTTAATTGGCTATGTTGTTATGCAAAATAAAGACTACATCTCCAGTGTTTCTGTGTCTTAGTTCTGAAAAATGAGATGTAAGTGGAAGTGCTATGCCGCAACTTCTAGGAAGCTTCTTAAAAGAGAATATGAGTACCTTTTGCCATACTTTTTTGTCCCTTCCTACTGTGTACTTCCTGGTTGGAGCTCAAGCAGCCATTTTGAAATATGAGGCAACATACTAAGGATAGTGGAGCAGCAAGATAGGAGAGTGGTGACCTGCCAGTGGGGAGCTGTGTTCCCAGCCCCGACTGCTTAAGTCTGAATTTCTTCCACATGAGAGAAAAATACACAGAAACCTGTTACATTTCTATACACTAACAACGAAAGAAAGAGAAGTTAAGGAAACAATCCCACTTATCATTGCATCAAAAGGAATAAAATACCTAGAAATAAACCTACCTAGGAGGCAAACGACCTGTACTCCGAAAACTATAAGATGCCGATGAGGAAATCAAAGATGACACAAACAGATGGAAAGTTATACCATGTTCTTAGATTGGAAGAATCAGTGTTGTCAAATTGACTGTACTACCCAAGGCAATCTACAGTTTCAACGCAATTCCTATTAAATTACCAATAGCACTTTTCACAGAACTAGAACAAAAAATTTTAAAATTTGTATGGAGACACAAAAGACCCTGAATAGCCAAGGCAATCTTGAGAAAGAAAAATGGAGCTGAAGGAATCAGGCTCTCTGACTTCAGACTATACTACAAAGCTACAGTAATCATTTTTTTTTTAAACACTGTTTTGGGTTTTCTCTTATGAGTCAAACCTAATCCTGATTAATATACTTCCTTATGCTTCTGTCCTGTTCTTGCCATGCTCACTCTTTGTTATCAATCTCACGGGAGACTAAACAACAACGTAATGTAGGCAGTGTAGTGGAAGGCTTAGCAACACAGGCTTTAGAACAATTCTTGTTTTATTCTTTGCTCTGTATCTAGCTTTATATTTCTGTGTCTCAGTTTTCTCATTGTTAAAGGGGAACCTCCTGAGTTTATTAATAGGAATGAATGAGATAATGCCTATGAAAGACTCATATGCATAATGTCTGGCAGTTAAGTGCTCCATAAAGTGTAGCTTCACTTGATATTATCGTCTTGTTTACTTTGACCAAATGGAGAGATCAAATGCCATTGGACATGATACACTGATTCAGTGATTTACTAAATAGTAACCTGCCATTCACACTCTTCTCAGCACAATACTTTTTATATTTATATCAAAATTTTATATTTGACATATTTATATTTACATTTAAAGGTGCCCAAATTTATAGGTCATATTAAATCACAGGGTTGCAGTGACCATGCTGTACATGTTGATATGGCATATTTTTCAAAATATTTTTCAGGCATAACCTTTTATACCATCTTCTTTGGCAGTGGAGCCTTTTATACCCAAGTCTTTTATTATCTTCTATAATATTTACCACACCTAGATTATTCTGCTTTTTGCCCTAGGTTTTCTTTATGCAAACATAAGCCTGTAAAAGAAAATATTTTCCAGTCAATTTCGGTAGCTGCCTTATTTCCAGATTAAAATTTGGATATTCAGTTAAGCACTTATGTCTAATCTCTCACTCCATTTTTTTTTTCTTTTCAAGAATCCTTTAAAAATTAAAAAAAATGATTTAATGTATTTATACCAGTAGAGTTCATGACTGAAATCTGCAACATTTTTCAATAGTCTTATTCTTTACAGAAAAATGTCTTTTATTTTGTAGTACTTAGTACAAATTATAAATGCCTAGTCTATAACTGACCCAACAACTCTAGCAGATTTCCCCATTCCATTAGCCAAGTTGCCTTTTTTTCTGCATTTCTCATGTCACTTCCTAAATCCTCCATACACATAGTTGCACAGAACTTGATCAAGTTACCCTCTTTGTGAAAAGCTTTGGTTCACTTAACTCTTCTCCTTGGCTGTCTCTGTATTACATTTTCTGTTCTTCCAGACAAATACCACCAGCTCCACGAAACATGATACCTGCAGCCAAAAGTGAATTTCACTCTTCCGTCTTCCCTTATCAAAGGGGAAAAATCCCAAATCATATATTCTTTAGAATTATTATATTTGCCTCAAATTGTTCAACTTTCTTATTCATGATTGCCAAAACTGAACAGAAGTGGGCTAAGCTCCTCTTGACCTCTGCTATGATGAATGTTTTTTTGCCCCAAGGAAGGTGGTAGGAGAGGAGGTTAGAAAACCAGGACCCCAAGATATGAGCACAGGCAAAATTCATGAATGGCAAAATTGGAGGAGGCAGAGAATGAAACTGAAATTGGAGTTGACCCAAAGTTTAGATCATGTTGGATTAATGACCAAATGAGTCCGAAACAAGCAAAGTTGAAGGACATTGACAGCATGTCTTGGGAAATCACTTCAATTTCCATCCAAAGTCCCTGACTTTCTGTTACGGGCTGGTATTACCAGTGGAAGGTGGCTGCTGGAATTGCTGGGTGGGAGAAGTAAAAGTAGAAATCCATTAGGACAAATTAGCTCTGTATTTTTAAATAGCCTTAAAAAGTAATTTTCCATTTTTTTCTTTTAAAAAGTAGGTGGGTGGTATGACATTTTTAGAAGGAGAGGAAATTGTGTCACTAATTTGGAGTATCTCCCAAATGGTGCCTCTTGGCTCTACTCTTTGAATTCTGGATCATATTCTGTACATGTTGGGTGGCCAGCAGCCTCTTCAGGCAATGACAAGGTAGAAGCAGGCTCAGCAGTGAGCTAGAAGTGGAAGCCCCATTGCTATGGAATGGTGGAAATATGCAGGATTAGCATCCTGAATGTGGGATTTGAGGCAAGTGAATTATTAGTATTTCTGCAAACTGCGAGTTCTGGATGTCCTTTCAGGGTTTTACTGTGTATTCAGTTGGGGAATTTTCATGGGCCATGGGGTGGGTTTCTACTGAAGGCAAGGCTGGTGGCTTTTGTGAGTGGACACCTTACCTCCTGGAAGCTTGTATTTTCTCCATCAATGTTGCAGTCTCCTAATGCTCCTAGATTGTAGTGGTAGAGTGTGTGTGTGTGTGTGTGTGTGTGTGTGTGTGTCTGTGTGTGCGCGTGTGTAACTCAACAGAGGATTCAAAGCAATTTGGATTCTTTCCCCACAGTTCTTCCTTATCTCTCATTGAGACTCTTGTAATAGTCTTCTAATTGATATGCTTCTAGCTCCAGCCTTCCTTCCATCCCTGACATGCTTCCTATGTATTGCTGGGGAATCTTTGTGAAACACAAAGCTAGTGGTTCTTCATTGCCTAGACTAACTTGGCCACGTATCTAAAGGTGACATTCACCTACATGACTAGTGAAAAGCAGTCTTTTTTTGTGTAGACTGAGTAGGATAGATAGTCTGTAGATTTTATGTGCAGTACAGAATAAGGTCAAAGTTCCTTGGTGGAAGGCATGGCCCTCCACACCCTGGTTCCTCACTATATCTCTTGCCTTATACCCCCCATAACCCTTTGCTGTACTCATGCCCCTCTGCATGCAGTTTACTCACACTCCAGATTGATTCGTGTCCATGCACCTGGCTCACACTTCTGCCAGGGCCTGAAAAGTCCTCCTAACTCTACCCTATTGAAAAACTCATCCTTCCAGACTCAGTCCAAATATTATGTTCTTAATGGTCACTTTTCAAGCTCTTTTAAATGAGTGAATTAGCCACTCTCTTCTGTCTGCTTTAAGATTCCATGCATATAATACTTGTCTTTATTGTAACACATATTTTTAATGCAAATGTTTCAGTATAGTCTTGTTATGTTTATTAGGTAAGTAAAAAACTCCACTATGATTATTGTTTTATACAGACACTATTCATTTAGACCTATGCAATTTTTACCTTTTTCTAAAGTTGCTTTTCCTTTCTCCCAGCATGTCCAATCTTCCATTTGGGATCATTTTCCTTCTGCCTGAAAAACTCCTTTTACTATATTCTGTAGTATGGCCCATTAGTTATAAATTCTTTTAGTTTATGTTTCTCTGAAAATTTTAAAATTTCAACTTCATTCTTCACTTTTTTTGTGTGTGTACGGTAGTCCATGTTTTCTTTTAATACTTTGTGGCTTCTATTGCTTTTGTTTAGAAGTCAACTGTCAGGGGTGAATTGCTGCTCCTTTTATAATTATATGTCAATTTTTGTTCTGTAGCCGCTTTTAAGATTTGCTTTTTGTCTTTAGATTATAGCAGCTTTGCACCTAGGTATCTTTCTCTCTGTATTGATATAGCTTGTGGTTTGTAAATTTTCTTGCAATTGTGCCTTGATTTTTTTATCGTTCCTTTCCAATTTTTCTTCTCATTTTTTAAATGAGACTTCAATGCATACATGGTAGACTTTCACAGTGTAACCTTTATGTCTCTTACATTATTTTTCTATTCATTTTTCTCAATGTTATAGCTATATATTTTATGATCACTTTTCTTTTTTCTTTTTTTAAACATCTTTATTAGAGTATAATTGCTTTACAATGGTGTGTTAGTTTCCGCTTTATACCAAAGTGAATCAGTTATACATATACATATGTCCCCGTATCTCTTCCCTCTTGCATCTCCCTCCCTCCCACCCTCCCTATCCCACCCCTCTAGGTGATCACAAAGCACCGAGCTGATCTCCCTGTGCTATGTGGCTGCTTCCCACTAGCTATCTATTTTACGTTTGGTAGTATATATATGTCCATGCCACTCTCTCACATTGTCCCAGCTTACCCTTCCCCCTCCCCGTATCCTCAAGTCCATTCTCAAGTAAGTCTGCATCTTTATTCCCATCTTGCCCCTAGACTCTTCATGACCAATTTTTTTTTTAGCTTCCATATATATGTGTTAGCATAAGGTATTTGTTTTTCCCTTTCCGACTTACTTCACTCTGTATGACAGTCTCTAGGTCCATCCACCTCACTACAAATAACTCAGTTTCATTCCTTTTTATGGCTGAGTAATATTCCATTTTATATATGTGCCACATCTTCTTTATCCATTCATCTGTTGATGGACACTTCGGTTGCTTCCATGTCCTGGCTATTGTAAATAGAGCTGCAATGAACATTTTGGTACATGACTCTTTTTGAATTATGGTTTTCTCAGGGTACATGCCCAGTAGTGGGATTGCTGGGTCATATGGTAGTTCTATTTTTAGTTTTTTAAGGAACCTCCATACTGTTCTCCATAATGGCTGTATCAATTGACATTCCCACCAACAGTGCAAGAGGGTTCCCCTTTCTCCACACCCTCTCCAGCACTTATTCTTTGTAGATATTTTGATGATGGCCATTCTGACTGGTGGGAGATGATAACTCATTGTAGTTTTGATTTGCATTTCTGTAATGATTAATGATGTTGAGTATTCTTTCATGTGTCTGTTGGCAACCTGTATATCTTCTTTGGAGAAATGTCTATTTAGGTCTTCTGCCCATTTTTGGATTGGGTTGTTTGTTTTTTTAATGTTGAGCTGCATGAGCTGCTTGTAAATTTTGCAGGTTAATCCTTTGTCAGTTGCTTCATTTGCAAATATTTTCTCCCATTCTGAGGGGTGTCTTTTCATCTTGTTTATGGTTTCCTTTGCTGTGGAAAAGCTTTTAAGTTTCATTAGGTTCCATTTGTTTATTTTTGTTTTTATTTCCATTTCTCTAGGAGGTGGGTCAACAAGGATCTTGCTGTGATTTATGTCATAGAGTGTTCTGCCTATGTTTTCCTCTAAGAGTTTGATGGTGTCTGACCTTACATTTAGGTCTTTAATCCATTTTGAGTTTATTTTTGTGCATGGTGTTAAGGAGTGTTCTAATTTCATTCTTTTACATGTAGCTGTCCAGCTTTCCCAGCACCACTTATTGAAGAGGCTGTCTTTTCTCCACTGTATATTCTTGCCTCCTTTGTCAAAGATAAGGTGACCATATGTGCGTGGGTTTATCTCTGGGCTTTCTATCCTATTTCATTGATCTATATTTCTGTTTCTGTGCCAGTACCATACTGTCTTGATTACTGTAACTTTGTAGTATAGTCTGAAGTCAGGGAGCCTGATTCCTCAGCCCCGTTTTTCTTTCTCAAGATTACTTTGGCTATTCGGGGACTTTTGTGTTTCCATACAAATTGTGAAATTTTTTGTTCTAGTTCTGTGAAAAATGCCATTGGTAGTTTGATAGGGATTGCATTGAATTTGTAGATTGCTTTGGGTAGTGGAGTCATTTTCACAGTGTTGATACTTCCAATCCAAGAACATGGTATAGCTCTCTATCTGTTGGTATCATCTTTAATTTCTTTCATCAGTGTCTTATAGTTTTCTGCACACAGGTCTTTTGTCTCCTTAGGTAGGTTTATTCCTAGATATTTTGTACTTTTTGTTGCAATGGTAAATGGGAGTGTTTTCTTAATTTCACTTTCAGATTTTCCTCATTAGTGTATAGGAATGCAAGAGATTTCTGTGCATTAATTTTGTATCCTGCTACTTTACCAAATTCATTGATTAGCTCTAGTAGTTTTCTGGTAGCCTCTTTCAGATTCTCTGTGTATAGTATCATGTCATCTGCAAACAGTGACAGCTTTACTTCTTCTTTTCCAATTTGGATTCCTTTTATTTCTTTTTCTTCTCTGATTGCTGTGGCTAAAACTTCCAAAATTATGTTGAATAATAGTGGTGAGAGTGGGCAGCCTTGTCTTGTTCCTGATCTTAGTGGGAATGGTTTCAGTTTTTCACCATTGAGGACGATGTTGGCTGTGGGTTTGTCGTATATGGCCTTTATTATGTTGAGGAAAGTTCCCTCTGTGCCTACTTTCTGGAGGGTTTTTTATCATAAATGGGTGTTGAATCTTGTTGAAAGCTTTCTCTGCATCTATTGAGATGATTATATGGTTTTTCTCCTTCAGTTTGTTAATATGGTGTATCACATTGATTTGCATATATTGAAGAATCTTTGCATTCCTGGGATAAACCCCACTTGATCATAGTGTATGATACTTTTAATGTGCTGTTGGATTCTGTTTGCTAGTATTTTGTTGAGGATTTTTGCATCTATGTTCATCAGTGATATTGGCCTGTAGTTCTCTTTTTGTGTGACATTTTTGTCTGGTTTTGGTATCAGAGTGATCATGGCCTCGTAGAATGAGTTTGGGAGTGTTCCTCCCTCTGCTATATTTTGGAAGAGTTTGAGAAGGATAGGTGTTAGCTCTTCTCTAAATGTTTGATAGAATTCGCCTGTGAAGCCATCTGGTCCTGGGCTTTGGTTTGTTGGAAGATTTTTAATCACAGTTTCAATTTCAGTGCTTGTGATTGGTCTGTTCATATTTTCTATTTCTTCCTGGTTCAGTCTCGGAAGGTTGTGCTCTTCCAAGAATTTGCCCATTTCTTCCAGGTTGTCCATTTTATTGGCATACAGTTGCTTGTAGTAATCTCTCATGATCCTTTGTATTTCAGCAGTGTCAGTTGTCACTTCTCCTTTTTCATTTCTAATTCTATTGATTTGAGTCTTCTCCCTCTTTTTCTTGATAAGTCTGGCTAATGGTTTATCAATTTAGTTTATCTTCTCAAAGAACCAGCTTTTAGTTTTATTGATCTTTGCTATTGTTTCCTTCATTTCTTTTTCATTTATTTCTGATCTGATCTTTATGATTTCTTTCCTTCTGCTAACTTTGGGGTTTTTTTGTTCTTCTTTCTCTAATTGCTTTAGGTGTAAGGTTAGGTTGTTTATTTGAGATGTTTCTTGTTTCTTAAGGTGGGATTGTATTGCTATAAACTTCCCTCTTAGAACTGCTTTTGCTGCATCTCATAGGTTTTGGGTCGTTGTGTTTTCATTGTCATTTGTTTCTAGGTATTTTTTGATTTCCTCTTTGATTTCTTCAGTGATCTCTTGGTTATTAAGTAGTGTGTTGTTTAGCCTCCATGTGTTTGTATTTCTTATCAATTTTTTCCTGTAATTGATATCTAGTCTCATAGCATTGTGGTCAGAAAAGATACTTGATATGATTTCAATTTTCTTAAATTTACCAAGGCTTGATTTGTGACCCAAGATATGATCTATCCTGGAGAATGTTCCATGAGCTCTTGAGAAGAATGTGTATTCTGTTGTTTTTGGATGGAATGTCCTATAAATATCAATTAAGTCCATCTTGTTTAATGTATCATTTAAAGCTTGTGTTTCCTTATTTATTTTCATTTTGGATGATCTGTCCATTGGTGAAAGTGGGGTGTTAAAGTCCCCTACTATGATTGTGTTACTGTTGATTTCCCCTTTTATGGCTCTTAGTATTTGACTTATGTATTGAGGTGCTCCTATGTTGGGTGCATAAATATTTACAATTGTTATATCTTCTTCTTGGATTGATCCCTTGATCATTATGTAGTGTCCTTCCTTGTCTCTTGTAATAGTCTTTATTTTAAAGTCTATTTTGTCTGTTATGAGAATTGCTGCTCCAGGTTTCTTTTGATTTCCATTTGCATGGAATATCTTTTTCCATCCCTTCACTTTCAGTCTGTATGTGTCCCTAGGTCTGAAGTGGGTCTCTTGTAGACAGCATATATATGGGTCTTGTTTTTGTATCCATTCAGCCAGTCTATGTCTTTTGGTTGGAGCATTTAATCCATTTACATTTAGAGGTAATTATCGATATATATGCTCCTATTACCATTTTCTTAATTGTTCTGGGTTTATTATTGTAGGTGTTTTCCTTCTCTTGTGTTTCCTGCCTAGATAAGTTCCTTTAGCATTTGTTGTAAAGCTGGTTTGGTGGTGCTGAATTCTCTTAGCTTTTGCTTGCCTGTAAAGGCTTTAATTTCTCCGTCAAATCTGAATGAGTTCCTTGCTGGGTAGAGTAATCTTGATTGTAGGTTTTTCTCCTTCATCACTTTAAATATGTCCTGCCACTCCTTTCTGGCTTGTAGAGTTTCTGCTGTAAGATTAGCTGTTAACCTTATGGGGATTCCCTTATGTGTTATTTGTTGTTTTACCCTTGCTGCTTTTAATATTTTTTCTTTGTATTTAATTTTTGATAGTTTGATTCATATGTGTCTTGGTGTGTTTCTCCTTGGATTTATCCTGTATGGGACTCTCTGTGCTTCCAGGACTTGATCAACTATTTCCTTTCCCATATTAGGGAAGTTTTCAACTATAATCTCTTCAAATATTTTCTCATTCCCTTTCTTTTTATTTTCTTCTGGGACCCCTATAATTCGAACGTTTGTGTGCTTAATGTTATCCCAGAGGTCTCTGAGACTGTCCTCAATTCTTTTCATTCTTTTTTCTTTATTCTGCTCTGCAGTAGTTATTTCCACTATTTTATCTTCCAGGTCACTTATCCATTCTTCTGCCTCAGTTATTCTGTTATTGATTCCTTCTAGAGAATTTTTAATTTCATTTATTGTGTTGTTCATCATTGTTAGTTTGCTCTTTAGTTCTTCTAGGTCCTTGTTAAACATTTCTTGTATTTTCTCCATTCTGTTTCCGAGATTTTGGATCATGTTTACTATCATTATTCTGAATTCTTTTTCAGGTAGACTGCCTATTTCCTCTTCGTTTGTTAGGTCTGGTGGGTTTTGCCTTGCTCCTTCATCTGTTGTGTGCTTCTCTGTCTTCTCATTTTGCTTAACTTACTGTGTTTGGGGTCTCCTTTTCGCAGACTGCAGGTTCGTAGTTCCCGTTGTTTTTGGTGTCTGTCCCCAGTGGCTGAGGTTGGTTCAGTGGGTTGTGTAGGCTTCCCGGTGGAGGGGACTAGTGCCTGTGTTCTGGTGGATAAGGCTGGATCTTGTCTTTCTGTTGTGCAGGTCAACGTCTGGTGGTGTGTTTTGGGGTGTCTGTGGCCTTATTATGATTTTAGGCAGCCTCTGTGCTAATGGATGGGGTTGTGTTCCTGTCTTGCTAGTTGTTTGGCATAGGGTGTCCAGCACTATAGCTTGCTGGTCGTTGAGTAGAGCTCGGTCTTGGCATTGAGATGGAGTTGTCTGGGAGATTTTCGCCGTTTGATAGTACGTGGACCTGGGAGGTCTCTTGTGGACCAGTGTCCTGAACTTGGCTCTCCCACTTCAGTGGCACAGCCCTGACGCCTGGCTGGAGCACCAAGAGCCTGTCTTCCACATGGTGCAGAATAAAAGGGAGGAAAAAAAGAAAGAAAGAAAGAAGATAAAATAAAATAAAGTCATTAAAATAAAAATTAATTTTTAGAAAAAAAATTTTTTTAAGTAATTAAAAAAACAAACAAAAAAACAGACAGACAGAACCCTAGGACAAATGGTAAAAGCAAAGCTATACAGATAAAATCACACATGGAAGCATACACATACACACTCACAAAAAGAAAAAGGGGAAAAAAAAATATATTGTTGCTCCCAAAGTCCACCTCCTCAATTTGGGATGATTCGTTGTCTATTCAGGTATTCCACAGATGCAGGGTACATCAAGTTGATTGTGGAGATTTAATCCACTGCCCTGGAGGCTGCTGGGAGAGATTTCCCTTTCTCTTCTTTGTTCGCACACCTCCCGGGGTTCAGCTTTGGATTTGGACCCGCCTCTGCATGTAGGTTGCCTGAGGGCATCTGTTCTTCACTCAGACAAGACGGGTTAAAGTAGCAGCTGATTCGGGGACTCTGGCTCACTGAGGCCGGGGGGGAGGGAGGGGTACAGATGTGGGACGAGCCTGTGGTGGCAGAGGCCGGCGTGACGTTGCACCAGCCTGAGGTGTGCCGTGCGTTCTCCTGGGGAAGTTGTCCCTGGATCACGGGACCCTGGCAGTGGCGGGCTGCACCGGCTCCCAGGAGGGGCGGTGTGGAGAGTGACCTGTGCTCACACACAGGCTTCTTGGTGGCTGCAGCAGCAGCCTTAGCGTCTCATGCCCGTCTCTGGGGTCCACGCTGATAGCCGCGACTCTCGCCCGACTCTGGAGCTCCTTTAAGCGGCGCTCTTAATCCCTTCTCCTTGCGCACCAGGAAACAAGGAGGCAAGAAAAAGTGTCTTGCCTCTTCGGCAGCTCCAGACTTTTTCCTGGACTCCCTCCCGGGTAGCTGTGGTGCACTAGCCCCCTTCAGGCTGTATTCAGGCAGCCAATGCCAGTCCTCTCCCTGGGGTCCGACCTCCGAAGCCCGAGCCTCAGCTCCCAGCCCCCGCCTGCCCCCGGCAGGTGAGCAGACAAGCCTCTCGGGCTGGTGAGTGCAGGTTGGTACCGATCCTCTGTGCGGGAATCTCTCCGCTTTGCCCTCCGCACCCCTGTTGCTGCGCTCTCCTCCGCGGCTCTGAAGCTTCCCCCCTTCGCCACCCGCAGTCTCCGCCCACAAAGGGGCTTCCTAGTGTGTGGAAACCTTTCGTCCTTCACAGCTCCCTCCCACTGGTGCAGGTCCCTTCCCTATTTTGTTGTCTCTGTTTTTTCTTTTTTCTTTTGCCCTACCCAGGTATGTGGGGAGTTTCTTGCCTTTTGGGAGGTCTGAGGTCTTCTAGCGTTCAGTAGGTATTCTGTAGGAGTTGTTCCATATGTAGATGTATTTCTGATGTATTTGTGGGGAGGAAGATGATCTCCGTATCTTACTCTTCCACCATCTTGAAGCTCTCCCCCTATGATGTATTTTCTACTTCACTTATTCTCCTTTCAACTGTGTCTAATCTGCTGTGAAACTTATTAACTATTATTATTAGTTTTTAAATGTTAGCATTTCTCTTTGGCTTTTATTTGTTATTTCCAGTTCACTACAAAAAATTCTTAATCTTGTCTTTTATCTTCATGACTATGATAACTGTATTTAAAGTCTTTATGTGATAGCTCTCTTATTTGGATATTCTTTGCATCTGTTCCTATTGTTTGTCTGTGTTTTTTTGGTTTACAGTCATATTGCTTTGTTTACTCATGGGCCAGGCTATTTTCAATTGAATAATGGGTATTGTATCTAAAATTTTAAACTAATTTTGAAATGTAGGATAATGTTATCATCTGCTAGAAATAATTTATATTTATTTCTGAAAAGAAAATTTAGCAACCTGACTCTCAACTCCTCTTCTAGAATTGGCAGATACCCCTGGTGGAAATGTGGTCTCAAATACAAGACATGAAAAACTGGGTTTATTTCTTCTGCTACATAGTCTTCACTGACTTAGTACTCTGATGCCTTCAACTGTTTTTTGTCCAGAATTTCTAGTTATACTCAGTCAGAAGGTAGGTCTACTATTACCAGAAATAGAAGTATGGATAATTAATTTTAATACACTGGGAAAATTGCACTGTATCCTCAGAAGTGAAGAACACAACATTCTCTTCTTATTGGCGAAGAAGGAACATGAGGAAACATTTGTGGATTATTCCCAGCTCCACTCTTAACCAAATAATTTACCAACAATTTATAAAGATGTACTAGTAATTTTGATTATTACATCTGTAGGATGTCTGTATAAATATGAGTTATTATATCTCTCCATCCTCTTATGTAGTCTCTCTTGCTAAATATGTTTTACTGAGAATACTATATTTTGAATCCCAACCATAAGAAAAAAGTTTTTGATGATTTATTAATGACATTTCTGTCTCAAAGTAATATTTGTGAATAAAAATGTTCTCCATAGGCACTCTTAGTAACTAGAAGTAAAGGAGGGTGTTTTGGCTGAGATTCATGTAGGCAAATGAAATTAGTTGTCATACTCTTCCTAGAGCTCCTCTGTCTACTCTGGGAAGATACCATTTAACAGTCAAGAAGATCTCACAGAAAAGACTCTAACATTTCCCTGACTTACTAGGGCCCTGAATATAATTGGGGTTTAGGAATATATAGACATGGTTGAGGGATTGAGATGCTACCCACCAAAGCCATATAGCAAGGAGGGGCAACACAATTCTTGAGAGAAAAGTCATATGAGTGTGCAAAGAATCATAATAGAGTGGGCCAGAATGAACAGAATTTCAAGTGCAGTTCAAGGCTATGGTTGACCGTGCTCTGGTGCAGCATTCCCAGATTGCTGTCTCACTGGTAGGTATGATAAAGAGGACTCTGGTGACAGACATTCATGTTCCTTTGCTGTGGGATTCTCCCTTTTCAAGGCTGAACATCTGAAGAAGGTGTTTTTTTATGACTGAGAACCAGGTAATAACTGGAGATGTGGCAGCAAGATGGTGGAAAGCCCAAGGTGTGAGCACTGGAGAGTGAAGATAATTCACTCCCCCAAGGACATTAGTGGTTCTAGGTAGAATATAGACTCTGCAGAGAGAGGCACTGCACGAGACCTGAGATAAGCAGACCAATGATTAGACAATGGAGTAGAAACACAGGGAGAATTTTAGTCAAAAGAGAGGGACTGCAGAGCTGAAGTTCAGGGACTTGCATTCTATGTGAGATGCTGTTCTTCTTACCTGTTGGAGACTGTTATGGAGTAAATGTTTGTATCCCTCCAAATTAATGTGTTGAAACCCTACCCCACAGTGTGATGAGGTTAGGAGGTGAGGACATAGGGAAGCAGTCAGGATTAGATGAGGTCTCAATGCAGGGGACATGGTTTTGAGCCCTGGTCCGAGAAGATCCCACATGCCGCTGAGCAACTAAGCCCGTGCGCCACAACTACTGAGCCTGCGCTCTAGAGCCCACGTGCCACAACTGATGAAGTCTGCGCGCCTAGAACCCGTGCTCTGCAACAAGAGAAGTCCCCGCAATGAGAAGCCTGTGCACTGCAACGAAGAGTAGCCCCCGCTCGACACAACTAAAGAAAGACCGCACGCAGCAATGAAGACACAATGCAGCCAAAAAAACCCAAAAAAGAGCCATGAGAAAGCTTGCTTCCTATCTGTGCTCTCTGCCATGTGGGGATACAATGTGGAGTCAGAAGTCTACAACCTGGAAGAATGCCGTCACCGGAACCTGAACATACTGCCTCTGATCTTGGATTTGTAGTCTCCAGAATTGTAAGAAATAAGTTTCTGTTGTTTATAAGCCACCTAGTCTATGATATTCTGTTATAGCAGCCCAAACTGACTACGATAGGAACTCTTAGTGTGACATAAAAAAAGAGGGGAAACAGAGGTTCTTTACTTAAAAGGTAAGGATCCTTAATACAGCCTTAAAGACTATTAAGGGCCTTTAATTAGGGTCTTTGAGTGCACAGATGACGAGGGACATTTTGTTATACAGGTAAGTAGCCCTGAGGACCATCAGATCCAGGGGAGGACAAACCTAGGAAAATCAGAGCTTCTTGCAAACCAAGTAAGTGATGATTCAGAATATCTCTGAACAGAGACCAAAGAAGCCTGAGCCCTTTGTAGAAGAGGAGAGTATTAAGATATTTATCCTCTTGACAAACACTTCAGCTTTAGTTCTAGCAAATGCATTGGACGTAGACAATTCACTGCAAATTTTGATCTTTCTTCTAAAACTAACTTTAATTGCCACAAGTATTGTTTGTTAGAGGACGTAATGGCAATTAGAATTTTCTCAAAGATAAATATTTTTTACTACTTAGATCCTATTTCTTTTATAAGTAAAATGTATATTGGTGAATATTATTTTATAAACTGAGAAATTTAAACAGTACTTTTGGTAAAAAATTGCTCAGGTGTTTATATTCATTCTGTTTTTCCAGTGGGTGTGAGGTCACAGCAAGTGACCAAACATCACTGGAATGGCTTATCTGCAGAGTCAAGGAACTGAGGTCCATTCTAGAAATAGTCCTCCTGGGATGTGGTAAAAGAACTATTTGGTTTTCTTGAGGCCTATACATGACCTTCTCAAATCCTGCTATCATTAACAGAGATGGAGAGAAAACATTCATGTAGGATACTACACAAGTTGAGTCAACTTGCATGTAAAATTGATGATTTCTCTTCTTTTACCTCAGAAAGAAACTACATTGTTACTGATAACGTAGAATGGTAAAAAATGTGGCTGAATATATAGTGTCTCAACCCTAGAGATAGAGAAATCAGGTAATGATGCAATCATGGCAGAGGAGGTAGAAATGAGGAGTTCACTAAGAACTAAGA
Organism: Balaenoptera musculus; assembly: GCF_009873245.2. Taxonomy (NCBI): domain Eukaryota; kingdom Metazoa; phylum Chordata; class Mammalia; order Artiodactyla; family Balaenopteridae; genus Balaenoptera; species Balaenoptera musculus. The sequence continues at coordinate 49,600,158 of NC_045802.1, forward strand.
TGATGAGAGCTTCCTGGGGCCACGATACTCTAGGTACCAAGGACAGCAGGATGAGAAGACAACAGGAGAGGACTAAAGAAGGGTAGTGGTGTTTTATGGAACTCTGAATTTAGGCATATCTGGGCCTAACCATGCTGCTGCTTCTTATTAGCTCTATTATCTTTACAAAGCTTTTATTTTTTATTTTTATTTTTTTTTAAACATCTTTATTGAAGTATAATTGCCTTACAATAGTGTGTTAGCTTCTGCTTTATAACAAAGTGAATCAGTTATACATATACAATATGTTCCCATTTCTCTTCCCTCTTGCATCTCCCTCCCTCCCACCCTCCCCATCCCACCCCTCTAGGTGGTCACAAAGCACCGAGCTGATCTCCCTGTGCTATGCGGCTGCTTCCCACTAGCTATCTATTTTACATTTGGTAGTGTATATATGTCCATGACACTCTCTTACCCTGTCACATCTCACCCCACCCCCTCCCCATATCCTCAAGTCCATTCTCTAGTAGGTCTGTGTCTTTATTCCCGTCTTGCCACTAGGTTCTTCATGGCCTTTTTTTTTTTTTTTCCTTAGATTCCGTATATATGTGTTAGCATACTGTATTTGTTTTTCTCTTTCTGACTTACTTCACTCTGTATGACAGACTCTAACTCCATCCACCTCATTACAAATACCTCCATTTCATTTCTTTTTATGGCTGAGTAATATTCCATTGTATATATGTGCCACATCTTCTTTATCCATTCATCTGTCGATGGACATTTAGGTTGCTTCCAGGTCCTGGCTATTGTAAATAGAGCTGCAATGGACATTGTGGTACATGACACTTTTTGACCTATGGTTTTCTCAGGGTATATGCCCAGTAGTGGGATTGCTGGGTCGTATGGTAGTTCTATTTGTAGTTTTTTAAGGAACCTCCATACTGTTCTCCATAGTGGCTGTATCAATTTACATTCCCACCAACAGTGCAAGAGTGTTCCCTTTCCTCCACACCCTCTCCAGCATTTATTGTTTCTAGATTTTTTGATGATGGCCATTCTGACCGGTGTGAGATGATATCTCATTGTAGTTTTGATTTGCATTTCTCTAATGATTAATGATGTTGAGCATTCTTTCATGTGTCTGTAGGCCATCTGTATATCTTCTTTGGAGAAATGTCTATTTAGGTCTTCTGCCCATTTTTGGATTGGGTTGTTCGTTTTTTTGTTATTGAGCTGCATGAGCTGCTTGTAAATCTTGGAGATTAATCCTTTGTCAGTTGCTTCATTTGCAAATATTTTCTCCCATTCTGATGGTTGTCTTTTGGTCTTGTTTATGGTTTCCTTTGCTGTGCAAAAGCTTTTAAGTTTCATTAGGTCCCATTTGTTTATTTGTGTTCTTATTTCCATTTCTCTGGGAGCTGGGTCAAAAAGAATCTTGCTGTGATGTATGTCATAGAGTGTTCTGCCTATGTTTTCCTCTAAGAGTTTGATAGTGTCTGGCCTTACACTTAGGTCTTTAATCCATTTGGAGTTTATTTTTGTGCATGGTGTCAGGGAGTGTTCTAATTTCATACTTTTACATGTACCTGTCCAATTTTCCCAGCACCACTTATTGAAGAGGCTGTCTTTTCTCCACTGTATATGCTTGCCTCCTTTATCAAAGATAAGGTGACCATATGTGTGTGGGTTTATCTCTGGGCTTTCTATCCTGTTCCATTGATCTATATTTCTGTTTTTGTGCCAGTACCAAACTGTCTTGATTACTGAAGCTTTGTAGTATAGTCTGAAGTCAGGGAGCCTGATTCCCCCAGCTCCATTTTTCGTTCTCAAGATTGCTTTGGCTATTCGGGGTCTTTTGTGTTTCCATACAAATTGTGAAATTTTTTGTTCTAGTTCTGTGAAAAATGCCACTGGTAGTTTGATAGGGATTGCATTGAATCTGTAGATTGCTTTGGGTAGTAGAGTCATTTTCACAATGTTGATTCTTCCAATCCAGGAACATGGTATATCTCTCCATCTATTTGTATCATCTTTAATTTCTTTCATCAGTGTCTTATAATTTTCTGCATACAGGTCTTTTGTCTCCTTAGGTAGGTTTATTCCTAGATATCTTATTCTTTTTGTTGCAATGGTAAACGGGAGTGTTTTCTTAATTTCACTTTCAGATTTTTTGTCATTAGTGTATAGAAATGCAAGCGATTTCTGTGCATTAATTTTGTATCCTGCTACTTTACCAAATTCATTGATTAGCTCTAGGAGTTTTCTGGTAGCATCTTTAGGATTCTCTATGTATAGTATCATGTCATCTGCAAATAGTGACAGCTTTACTTCTTCTTTTCCGATTTGGATTCCTTTTATTTCTTTGTCTTCTCTGATTGCTGTGGCTAACACTTCCAAAACTATGTTGAATAATAGTGGTGAGAGTGGGCAACCTTGTCTTGTTCCTGATCTTAGTGGAAATGGTTTCAGTTTTTCACCATTGAGGACAATGTTGGCTGTGGGTTTGTCATATATGGCCTTTATTATGTTGAGGAAAGTTCCCTTTATGCCTACTTTCTGCAGGGCTTTTATCATAAATGGGTGTTGAATTTTGTCGAAAGCTTTCTCTGCATCTATTGAGATGATCATATGGTTTTTCTCCTTCAATTTGTTAATATGGTGTATCACATTGATTGATTTGCATATATTGAAGAATCCTTGCATTCCTGGGATAAACCCCACTTGATCATGGTGTATGATCCTTTTAATGTGCTGTTGGATTCTGTTTGCTAGTATTTTGTTGAGGATTTTTGCATCTATGTTCATCAGTGATATTGGCCTGTAGTTTTCTTTCTTTGTGACATCTTTGTCTGGTTTTGGTATCAGGGTGATGGTGGCCTCGTAGAATGAGTTTGGGAGTGTTCCTCCCTCTGCAATATTTTGGAAGAGTTTGAGAAGGATAGGTGTTAGCTCTTCTCTAAATGTTTGATAGAATTCACCTGTGAAGCCATCTGGTCCTGGGCTTTTGTTTGTTGGAAGGTTTTTAATCACAGTTTCAATTTCAGTGCTTGTGATTGGTCTGTTCATATTTTCTATTTCTTCCTGGTTCAGTCTCGGCAGTTTGTGCATTTCTAAGAATCTGTCCATTTCTTCCAGGTTGTCCATTTTATTGGCATAGAGTTGCTTGTAGTAATCTCTCATGATCTTTTGTATTTCTGCAGTGTCAGTGGTTATTTCTCCTTTTTCATTTCTAATTCTATTGATCTGAGTCTTCTCCCTTTTTCTCTTGATGAGTCTGGCTAATGGTTTATCAATTTTGTTTATCTTCTCAAAGAACCAGCTTTTAGTTTCATTGATTTTTGCTATTGTTTCCTTCATTTCTTTTTCATTTATTTCTGACCTGATCTTTATAATTTCTTTCCTTCTGCTGGCTTTGGGGTTTTTTTGTTCTTCTTTCTCTAATTGCTTTAGGTGCAAGGTTAGGTTGTTTATTCGAGATGTTTCCTGTTTCTTGAGGTAGGCTTGTATTGCTATAAACTTCCCTCTTAGCACTGCTTTTGCTGCGTCCCATAGGTTTTGGGTCGTCGTATCTCCATTGTCATTTATTTCTAGGTATTTTTTGATTTCCCCTTTGATTTCTTCAGTAATCACTTCATTATTAAGTAATGTATTGTGTAGCCTCCATGTGTTTGTATTTTTTACAGATCTTTTCCTGTAATTGATATCTAGTCTCATAGCGTTGTGGTCGGAAAAGATACTTGATACGATTTCAATTTTCTTAAATTTACCAAGGCTTGATTTGTGACCCAAGATATGATCTATCTTGGAGAATGTTCCATGAGCACTTGAGAAAAATGTGTATTCTGTTGTTTTTGGGTGGAATGTCCTATAAATATCAATTAAGTCCATCTTGTTTAATGTATCATTTAAAGCTTGTGTTTCCTTATTTATTTTCATTTTGGATGATCTGTCCATTGGTGAAAGTGGAGTGTTAAAGTCCCCTACTATGATTGTGTTGCTGTCGATTTCCCCTTTTATGGCTGTTAGTACTTGCCTTATGTATTGAGGTGCTCCTATGTTGGGTGCATAAATATTTACAATTGTTATACCTTCCTCTTGGATCGATCCCTTGATCATTATATAGTGTCCTTCTTTGTCTCTTGTAATAGTCTTTATTTTAAAGTCTATTTTGTCTGATATGAGAATTGCTACTCCAGCTTTCTTTTGATTTCCATTTGCATGGAATATCTTTTTCCATCCCCTCACTTTCAGTCTGTATGTGTCTCTAGGTCTGAAGTGGGTCTCTTGTAGACAGCATATATATGGGTCTTGTTTTTGTATCCATTCAGCCAGCCTGTGTCTTTTGGTGGGAGCATTTAATCCATTTACATTCAAGGTAATTATCGATATGTATGTTCCTATTCCCATTTTCTTAAATGTTTTGGGTTTGTTATTGTAGGTGTTTTCCTTCTCTTGTGTTTCTTGCCTAGAGAAGTTCCTTTAGCATTTGTTGTAAAGCTGGTTTGGTAGTGCTGAACTCTCTCAGCTTTTGCTTGTCTGTAAAGGTTTTAATTTCTCCATCACATTTGAATGAGATCCTTGCTGGGTAGAGTAATCTTGGTTGTAGGTTCTTCTCCTTCATCACTTTAAGTATATCCTGCCACTCCCTTCTGGCTTGGAGAGTTTCTGCTGAAAGATCAGATGTTAACCTTATGGGGATTCCCTTATGTGTTATTTGTTTTTTTTCCCTTGCTGCCTTTAATATGTTTTCCTTATATTTAATTTTTGACAGTTTGATTAATATGTGTCTTGGCGTGTTTCTCCTTGGGTTTATCCTGTATGGGACTCTCTGTGCTTCCAGGACTTGATTAACTATTTCCTTTCCCATATTAGGGAAGTTTTCAACTATAATCTCTTCAAATATTTTCTCATTCCCTTTCTTTTTCTCTTCTTCTTCTGGGACCCCTATAATTCGAATGTTGGTGCGTTTAATGTTGTCCCAGAGGTCTCTGAGACTGTCCTCAGTTCTTTTCATTCTTTTTTCTTTATCCTGCTCTGCAGTAGTTATTTCCACCATTTTATCTTCCAGGTCACTTATCCTTTCTTCTGCCTCAGTTATTCTGCTATTGATCCCATCTAGAGTATTTTTAATTTCATTTATTGTGTTTTTCATCATTGCTTGATTCCTCTTTAGTTCTTCTACGTCCTTGTTAAATGTTTCTTGCATTTTGTCTATTCTATTTCCAAGATTTTGGATCATCCTTACTATCATTATTCTGAATTCTTTTTCAGGTAGACTACCTATTTCCTCTTCATTTGTTAAGTCTAGTGTGTTTTGACCCTGCTCCTTCATCTGCTGTGTGTTTTTCTGTCATCTCATTTTGCTTATCTTACTGTGTTTGGGGTCTCCTTATCACAGGTTGCAGGTTTGTAGTTCCCGTTGTTTTTGGTATCTGTCCCCAGTGGCTAAGGTTGGTTCAGTGGGTTGTGTAGGCTTCCTGGTGGAGGGAACTAGTGCCTGAGCTCTGGTGGATGAGGCTGGATCTTGTCTTTCTGGTGGGCACGTCCCCGTCTGGTGGTGTATTTTGGGGTGTCTGTGGCCTTATTATGATTTTAGGCAGCCTCTCTGCTAATGGATGGGGCTGTGTTCCTGTCTTGCTAGTTGTTTGGCATAGGGTGTTTAGCACTGTAGCCTGCTGGTCATTGAGTGATGCTGGGTCTTGATGTTGAGATGGAGATCTCTGAGAGATTTTTGCCATTTGGTATTACGTGGAGCTGGGAGGTCTCTTGTGGACCAGTGTCCTGAAGTTGGCTCTCCCACCTCCGAGGTACGGCCCTGATGCCTGGCTGAAGCACCAAGAGCCTTTCGTCCACACGGCTCAGAGTAAAAGGGAGAAAAAATAGAAAGGAAGAAAGGAAGGAAGGAAGGAAGGAAGGAAGGAAAGGAAGGAAGGAAGGAAGGAAGGAAGAAAGAAAGAAAGAAAGAAAGAAAGAAAGAAAGAAAGAAAGAAAAGAAAGAAGCTATAATATAGTGAAGTAAAATAAAGCTATTATAAAGCAAAGCTATACAGACAAAATCTCCCCCAGAAGCATATGCATATACACTCACAAAAAAAAAGGAAAAGGGGAAAAATTAATATATCCTGCTCCCAAAGTCCACCTCCTGAATTTGGGATGATTCGTTGTCTATTCAGGTATTCAACAGATGCAGGCACATCAAGTTGTTTGTGGAGTTTTAATCCGCTTCTTCTGAGGCTGCTGGGAGAGATTTCCCCTCCTCTTCTCTGTTCGCACAGCTCCTGGGGATCAGCTTTGGATTTGGACCCGCCTCTGCTTGTAGGTCGCCTGAGGGCGTCTGTTCCCCGCCCAGACAGGACGGGGTTAAAGGAGCAGCTGCTTCGGGGGCTCTGGCTCACTCAGGCCGGGGGGAGGGAGGGGTACAAGGAGGCGGGGCGAGCCTGCGGCGTCAGAGGCCGGCGTGACGTTGCAGCAGCCTGAGGCGCGCAGTGCGTTCTCCCGGGGATGTTGTCCCGGGATCACGGGACGCTGGCAGTGGCGGGCTGCACAGGCTCCCGGGAGGGGCGGTGTGGAGAGTGACCTGTGCTCGCACACAGGCTTTCTGGAGGCGGCAGCAGCAGCCCCAGCGTCTCACGCCCGTCTCTGGGGTCCGCGCTGACCGCCGCGGCTCGCGCCCGTCTCTGAAGTTCGTTTAGGCGGCGCTCTGAATCCCCTCTCCTCGCGCACCAGGAAACAGGGAAGAAAAAGTCTCTTGCCTCTTCGGCAGCTGCAGACTTTTTCCCCAGACTCCCTCCCGGCTAGCTGTGGTGCACTAACCCCTTCAGGCTGTGTTCACGCCGCCAACCCCAGTCCTCTCCCTGCGACCGAAGCCCGAGCCTCAGCTCCCAGCCCCGCCCGCCCCGGCGGCTGAGCAGACAAGCCTCTCGGGCTGGTGAGTGCTGGTCAGCGCCGAGCCTCCGTGCGGGAAGTGCGGGAGTCTCTCCGCTTTGCCCTCCACACCCCTGTGGCTGCGCTCTCCTCCGTGGCTCCGAAGCTTCCCCCCTCTGCCACCCGCAGTCTCTGCCCGCAAAGGGGCTCCTAGTGCGTGGAAATCTTTCCTCCTTCACGGCTCCCTCCCACTGGTGCAGGTGCCGTCCCTCTTCTTTTGTCTCTGTTATTTCTTTTTTCTTTTGCCCTACCCAAGTACCGGGGGAGTTTCTTGCCTTTTGGGAGGTCTGACGTCTTCTGCCAGCGTTCAGTGGGTGTTCTGTAGGAGCAGTTCCACGTGTAGATGTATTTCTACTGTATCTGTGGGAAGGAAGGTGATCTCCGCGTCTTACTCTTCCGCCATCTTCTCTCCTCTCATCTACAAAGCTTTTAAATTCAGTAAGCTTTAGTTCCTTCATTTTCAAAATTGGAATAATATTAAGACTTTGTATTATATTAAATAATATTTGCAAAGTTCTTGGTTTAAAAAATTACTATTATTAGATAGAGACTTCCCTAAAATTTGATTTTCTGAGAGGGAAAGAGGAATGTCAATCATCCTTCCTTAAGTACTTCAGGATGAAGAGCAGGGAGAAGGAATAAAATTGTATGAAGGGACTCACTTTGGATGATGAGAATGATACTTTGATATTTACTAGCTAATCTATGAGAAATAGTATATCATAATATTTTGGTGGGCTCTTGAGTTAGAGATAGAATCTGTGAATTTTACTGTTTGCAGATAATTGGTGTCTTGGGAGTAAGATTATAGTGATATAGAAAAAGAACTGAAAGGCTGTTGCCAATAAGCACCTATGGGATATGAAAAATTATTCTACCTTTCTAACTCAGAAACAGAAGATGTAAGAAATGATCCCTGGCAAAGAGAGATGGTCTGAAAATGCATCATGAAAGGACAAAATTCCCCCCAAAAGCTAAGAAGTGACATTCTTGAAGATTTTTTTTCTTGATGAAACTATATTTGTAAAGGTAGTAGTTTTCTATTTTGCACAAACTGAGCAAAAAAAAAAAATGTGTCTAACAGCAAACATTTGCATCAGGATGCATAGGACCCTCAATGCAGAACAAGACGTAGCATCTGCTCTGAAGGAGCACATAGAACATAAATCATTTTACACCCAACAGTGCATTGCCGTGGCACTATATTTATTTGTCTGATAAAGTCATAAATGTAACCAGACTAGAAATGCCATTTTCATGCTTGGAAACACAATCTAACTTCATACTAATTCAGAAGTTTATATGTTATCTGTTCTCTGATTTGGAAATTTTGTCAAAAAACAATGCTATTCTGATCTGATTATATATTAGGGGTAGGAGAACATCCATCTGTAACAGTTTTTATTCTTTTCACCATATGACATGGAACAAAATGTCTGATAACAGAAGACACTGTATAGGTATGTGGTCATTTTGCTGTAAAAGACCATCTGCCTATCTCTGTACAACATGGTTGAAGAAGCATAAAATGAAGACCCAAATCCCTTTATACTCTTGAAGACCAGATGCCTTATGACATGACTGATGGTAGGGTAAAATCTACCCCAGTGCCTATCCAGCAGGTAGACATTAGGTAATAAGCAAAAGAACCAGCTGTCAGGAATCTGAAACACCATGGCATTTTAGAATTTCATCATTAAAATACAGTATGAAGCTGAAATTTTTAGATGAGTAATTTTATGAGCAACCTTAGAAAAATAATGACACTGGAGAACAGGCAAAATGTAGCTGAGTGCTGTATTACACTAAATTTGGCCAGCTCTTTAAAAATGCTATATTCTTGAATTCTGGAATAAAATCAGCGCTCCTTTCCTTGGGGAATCATGAACGTAGTGTTCAACGGAAGTGGTAGACCAGGAACTCAAGGGTGAGCCACTGTAACCCTGAGTCCGGATAGGGAATGCTCTGTAAACCTGAACAATACATTCAACCTGCACTAGGAAAAGGAAAGTGTTCCAAAGCACTCCCTCCCAAGGCAGAAGCATTTTATAATACTTGACAGGACATTGTGTACAATGAAAATTAATAACAATGATTCTTTTTCAGAGACGAACCTCTCACTTTTGCCTAAGTATTTCAATCTGTTGTCTGATTAGAGAGAATAGGAGGAATGAGACTCTCTCCTTCTCATTTTTGGCTAAAAGTCTTGGCTGGCCATTGGGACAATCTGTTGCTGCTGGCTATTGCTCTGGGGGTGAGTTAATGCCAGCCATTCAGATGCTCACTAAAATCTATACTCGCGTGGAATGGTGGTTTTCTGCTTCCAAGTGATCAGCTTGCTATCCTATGCAGCATAAGCAAAAAAGACTCCCTTTCTGCCCCTTGGTCTTGCTGAAATTTAGGCCTGCAGCTCACATTCTCTGTGCTTCCTCAAGCTCGCTAGTTTACAGCCATCTGTCTTTGTACCATTAACCCACCCGATTAAACACCATACCCTTGTTTTCTGTGTCTGCTCTGGTAAATTTTGTGCATTCTGAGGCGTTCTCATGATATACTGGTCTAAAGACAGCTCCCTCAGAAAGGATGTGGGTGGAGACTACCTCTGTGAGAACCTCAAGCTGTGGCAGATTTGGACCCTCTGGGGAGCCCACGGGGGATCTGATCAGGGCAATCTTTGATTATACTATACCAACAGTGAGACAATGGAAAAGTGCCCTCTTTACCAGCCAGTGGATAAGACTAGAATACAGGGAAGCATACGAGAAAACCCAATGGAGACTGAAGCAATTTTGTAGGCATGGTGGAAAATGATAGCACAAAAGGGAATGGCAACATGCAAACAGTGAGCACTGGGAGTGAGGATCTTTGCTCTCCTTTTCTCTTACTTGTTCTGTCCATGCCATGTCATGGATTGTCTCCCTGTTCTGCTCATGCTGTTTGGACAGGATAGGGACAAACAGATAAAACCAGCCCGTGGTTCCCTGGAAGACCTTATCCGACTGGGGAAGAAGGGCTAGCACCCATCAAAAGGAGAAAAGGCAGGACTCTGGGTGCAGAGCTAAAATAGATTTTTCTGTTGGCTCTCCAGAATTCTATGGCAAAATTTTAAGCAATGCTGGGAGGTGAGACTACCTCAAGGTATTGCCTGCTGTCTCAAGAAACAAAGGAAGCGACAGTGGTTGTATGTGAGGCAAGGAAGAGATGTAGCCTGTCTCCCATTTATTTATTTATTCAACTCTTTAACATAAGTTTATTATTTAATTATAATTAAGTTTAATTATAAGTTTACAATTCTTTTATGCCATGAGTTTTAATCCTATTTTACAATTATGTATTTTATTGCTCATTAAAAAAAAAAATTGGCCATTAGAAGCCCCTTCCTGCATCTAGGCTTATATTTTCCTCACCCCAGCCCTGGAAACTACCACTTCTGTAAGGGGTCCTGGTCTTCTTCATCAGAGAATGATGTTTAGAGACCAAACAATCTGGGAGCTAGGTATACTAATCGCTATTTGGGTATCATTGCTTCTAGGCCCTTTCAGTGATCAAAACTAGGAAATATATGTGTGTATACTCACATATACATGTGCAGCTGTATTTATTTCCAAATCTACCTGTATAAATATTGAAATTTATATGTGTATACTGATACCTCTCATTTCAATCTAACACAATAGGATCCTCTCCTTTTCTTATTTGTAATTTCCACCCCAGAGAGTAAGAAACTTGGCCTCCATCATTGACAATATATTAATTATTTGTTCAATCCTAGTATACAAATAAGACAATTTCAGAATGGCTAACTCATGCCTCTGGGAGAAACACATTTACTAACTAAATTACGGTATTTGTTTATAGGTCTTTTTGTCTTTAGGATCTAGGCTTATTTTGATAATACATTTTATTTCCACTCAAATTTAGATTTCAAGGTGACCTCCTCTAATATCAGCTCTAGTGAGATAATTATCACTCTAATAGGTTTTTGGTGGTACAGGTTATCACTGGAACACAGACATGTGCAAACTGTCTGCAGATAACAAAAACGTATGTAATCTGAAAGAAAAAAAATCACCTAAGTTTGCTTGTTTCATAATTGGAGGTAGGCACTTTGGTATAACTTCGTGATTTTTTCCACTGGCAAAATTTTAAGCAATGCTGGGAGGGGAGACTACCTCAAGGTATTGCATGCTGTCTCAAGAAACAAAGAAAGCGACAGTGGTTGTATGTGAGGCAAGGAAGAGATGTAGCCTCTCTCCCATTTATTTATTTATTCAACTCTTTAACATATGTTTATTATTTAATTATAATTGAGTTTAATTTTAAGTTTATAATTCTTTTATGCCATGAGTTTTAATCCTATTTTACAATTATGTATTTTATTGCTTCACATTTTGCTTAACTTACTGTGTTTGGGGTCTCCTTTTCGCAGGCTACAGGTTCATAGTCCCTCTTACTTCTGGTTTCTTCCCCCAGTGTGTGAGGTTGGTTCAGTGGCCTGTGTAGGCTTCCTGGTGGAGGGGACTGGTGCCTCTGTTCTGGTGGGTTGGATTGGATCTTGTCTTTCTGGTGGGCAGGGCTGCATCCAGTGGTGTGTTTTGGGGTGTCTGTGAACTTAGTATGATTTTAGGCAGCCTCTCTGCTAATGGGTGGGGTTGTGTTCCTGTCTTGCTAGCTGTTTAGCATGGGGTGTTCCACATTGGAGCTTGCTGGCCTTTGGGTGGAGCTGGGTCTTAGTGTTGAGACAGAAATCTCTGGGAGAGCTCTCGCCGATTGATATTACATGGGGCTGGGAGGTTTCTAGTGGTCCAATGTCCTGAACTCGGCTCACCCACCTCAGAGGCTCAGTCCTGACACCAGGCCGGAGCACCAAGACCCTGACAGCCACACTGTAGTTCTATGGTCTTAGACCAGGCAGTTAACTTCTCTGTGCCTCAAATTTCCCTTCGTGCAGCACCTCCTCGCCCCAGAGTCCCAGTCAGGTGCGAGGGAAGGGCTATCGCTCCCAGGCTGTGCAGGGAGGAAGCCCAGGAGGCTGGCACAGGACACTGGTGCATGACCCTGTCACTATGTTCTCATTTTAATTTTCTGACAGAATTTTAAGAATTTCCTGGGTATTCTTTGGACTTGAAAAATTGCCACTTACTATGAGCTTGGCGAAAAAAATCAGTCTTAGAAATTACAAATGGTACAAACAACTTAGAGGAAGATACCACATAATATAGATATAGATATATAATATAGATTAATTAATATCCACTATTTTGAAGTTCTCCCAAGAAGCTGAGATCTGTTCAAAAGTGTAGTTGCAGTGAATGTTTGGGTTATTTTGATTTATTAATTCTGTAATTGAGATCTAAAATGTCTGTGATTGTATGGGCTTCCCCTTCGAACTTAATATGTTGCTCTGAGAACTTCATAGAAATGTTGATTTTTGAGCTGATCATCTCAATAGATGCAGAAAAATCTTACAACAAAATTCAACACCCATTCATGATAAAAACTCTCCAGAAATTAGGCATAGGGGGAACCTACCTCAACATAATAAAGCCCATGTAGGACAAACCCACAGCCAACATCATTCTCAATGGTGAAAAACTGAAAGCATTTCCTCCAAGATCAGGAACAAGACAAGGCTGCCCACTCTCACTGCTATTATTCAACATAGTTTTGGAAGTTTTAGCCACAGCAATCAGAGAAGAAAAAGAAATAAAAGGAATCCAAATTGGAAAGGAAGAAGTAAAGCTGTCACTGTTTGCAGATGACATGATACTATACACAGAGAATCTGAAAGAGGCTACCAGAAAACTACTAGAGCTAATCAATGAATTTGGTAAAGTAGCAGGATACAAAATTAATGCACAGAAAACTCTTGCATTCCTGTACACTAAGGATGAAAATTCAGAAAGAGAAATTAAGGAACCCTCCCATCTACCATTGCAATGAAAAGAATAAAATACCTAGGAATAAACCTACCGAAGGAGACAAAAGACCTGTATGCATAAAACTATAAGACACTGATGAAAGAAATTAAAGATGATACAAACAGATGGAGAGATATACCATGTTCTTGGATTAGAAGAATCAACATTGTGAAAATGACTATATCTTCCAAAGCAATCTACAGATTCAATGCAATCCCTATCAAACTACCAATGGCATTTTTCAGAGAACTAGAGCAAACAATTTCACAATTTGTATGGAAACACAAAAGACCCTGAATAACCAAAGCAATCTTGAGAAAGTAAAATGGAGCTGGAGGAATCAGGCTCCCTGACTTCAGACTATACTACAAAGTTACAGTAATCAAGACAGTATGGTACTTGCACAAAAACAGAAATATAGATCAGTGGAACAGGATAGAAATCCCAGAGATAAACTCATGGACCTGTGGTCACCTTATCTTTGATAAAGGAGGCAAAAATATACGATGGAGAAAAGACAGCCTCTTCAATGTAAAAGAATGAAATTAGAACACTTCCTATCACCGTACAGAAAAATAAACTCAAAGTGGATTAAAGACCTAAATGTAAGGCTATTCACTATAAAACTCAGAGGAAAACATAAGCAGAACACTCTATGACATAAATCACAGCAAGATCCTTTTTGACCCACCTCCTAGAGAAATGGAAATAAAAACAAACATAAACAAATGGGACCTAATGAAACTTGAAAGCTTTTGCACAGCAAAGGAAACCATAAACAAGACAAAAAGACAAGCTTCAGAATGGGAGAAAATATTTGCAAACGAAGCAACTGACAAAGGATTAATCTCCAAAATATACAAGCAGCTCATGCAGCTCAATATCAAAAAAACAAACAACCCAATCCAAAAATGGGAAGAAGACCTAAATAGACATTTCTGCAAAGAAGATATATAGGTTGCCAACAAATACATGAAAGGATGCTCAACATCACTAATCATTAGAGAAATGCACAGCAAAACTACAATGAGGTATCACCTCACACTGGTCAGGATAGTGTGTAGATCAAAAAAAAATCTACAAACAATAAATGCTGGAGAGGATGTGGAGAAAAGGGAACCCTCTTGCCCTGTTGGTGGAAATGTAAATTGATATAGCCACTATGGAGAACAGTATGGAAGTTCCTCAAAAAACTAAAAATAGAACTACCATATGATCCAGCAATCCCACTACTGGGCATATACCTTGAGAAAACCATAATTCAAAAAGAGACATGTACCACAATGTTCATTGCAGCACTATTTGCAATAGCCAGGGCATGGAAGCAACCTAAGTGTCCATCGACAGATGGATGGTTAAAGAAGATGTGGCACATATATACAATGGAATATTACTCAGACATAAAAAGAAACGAAATTGAACTATTTCTACTGAGTTGGATGGGCCTAGAGTCTGTCATGCAGAGTGAAGTAAGTGAGAAAGAGAAAGACAAATACCATATGCTAACACATATATATGGAATCTAAAAAAAAAAAAAAGGGTTCTGATGAACCTAGGGATAAGGACAGGAATAAAGACAGAGACGTAGAGAATGGACTTGAGGACACGGGGACGGGTAAGGGTAAGCTGGGATGAAGTGAGAGAGTAGCATTGACATATATACACGACGAAATGTAAATTAGATAGCTAGTGTGAAGCAGCTGCATAGCACAGGGAGAGTGTGAGGGAGATGCCAGAGGGAAGGGATATGGGGATATATGTATACATATAGCTGATTCACTTTGTTATACAGCAGAAACTAACTCAACATTGTAAAGCAATTATACTCCAATAAAGATGTTAGAAAAAAAGAACATAGTGACATTTATACCTATTAACATAGCAAAAATTAAATAACAACAATGACTAAAAGTAATTCATTCATTCAGTGCGTATTAATTGAGTTCCTACTATATGCTAGGTGCTGAGAAAACAGTTGTAATTAAAACAAGGAAAAGTTTCTGTCTTCGTGGAACTCATATTCCAGTAGGGGAAAGATGAGCAAGAGACAAAATAAGTATGTTGTGTACTGTTGGGGATGGTAAATTTTATGGAGAAAAGAAAGAAGGGAGGATGGGTAGGAAGTGTTAGGACCCGAGGTGGGTTATACATTTAATTTGGATGGTCAGGGAAGGTATCATTGGAGAAGTGACAATTGGGCAAAGACTTTGAAGGAGGGGATTGAAGAATCTGGGGGAACAACCAGCATAGAGACTTCAAAACATGTCTCAATGAGCAGCATAGAGGTTAAAATGGCTGAAGTGGACTGTATTAGGGTAGTTTAAGAGATGAAGATGGAAAGGAGTTGGGGGGTACAGGGGCAAACAGTGAGAAGCAAGCTGAGAGTGGAGTCTTGAAGCTAATGCGAGGGCTGTAGCTTTTATTTTATCCACAAAGACAAACCATGGAAGGTTATTGGTCAGACACAAGACATGATCAGTTCTTGTTATTGCCAACTAACTACAACCCTTCCACAAACTCAATTCCATGCATCCCGCTCTCTGACTACCACCTCTTATCTCTGGTCTTCTTCCTCTAGACACCCAACTTCAATGATTCTTTGATCTGACTAGGATCTCCAATCTGTTATCTCAGCTCCTTTCTCTTCTCCCTTACCCCTTGGTGTCCTCTCCCTATTTTTTAGCCTGGTGAGATCCTATGGTCAATCACTATGATCACTCCATTGACCACACCCAAAAGTTCCTTGCCCTTCTTTCTTTTCTTTGTAGTTGTTTGGCAGAATCATAATCCTGGTTAAATTCAGCTCCACACCTGAACTGGTGCAGCTAATGTGGAGGAAAAAACACATCTTCATGGACTTTGAATTGGTGACCATGTGTCTCAAATGCATTCTTAATGTCTCCAGGCAACCACACCAAGCCTTATACTCCCACGAGTGATCACTTACACTCCCAGTCTCTTATATGATTTATCACTTTCTTGTCCTGCTTCAAACCTGCAACATATTTTCTCCATTTCCTTGCTTCCTGTCTTACTAAAATAATTAAAAAATCAGAAGACCCTCCACAAACTCCACCCATCTACCTACCATCAATATGTGCCTCAATATACTGTGCTTTCTTGCCTGCCACCAGAGAGAAATATTACTGCTCGGATCTGAAGACTATCCTTGTACACTGGATGCCATTTTTTATCACCAGTCAAGCACATCACTCTTTCTATCTCAAAGAGTCATTTCTTTCACTCCCTTCTGAAATACACTTGTTAATATGTGGTTGTTTCCTTCATTAAAAACAACAACAACAGCACCAAAAACATCTTCCTTCAATACCTCCTCCATCACCAATCCAGTCCTTTGCTCTGCTTTACAGCAAAATTCTACAAAAACATTGCCTTTGCTCATTGATTCTCTCTTAGATTTATCTCAGTCAGGGTCTCATCTTGACCACACCACTAAAATTGCTCTTGTCAAGGTCTTAAGGTCACCTTACTAAATCCCCCATTCAATTCTCACCCTCATATTACTTGACCTGTCATCAGTATTTGTTGACATTTCATCTCTCACTCCTTTCTTCACCAAACTCACCTGGTTTTCTTTTTGCCTTACTGGTGGCTCCTTCTCAGGCTCCTCTGCTGGTTCCCTCACTGTGCCCTGTGGCCTAATAATGGAGCTCTCTAAGGCTTAGTTAATGATTCTCTGCTTTACTGACACTCATTTTCTCGGATCTTACCCAGTCTCATGGTTCTAAATACTCTCTATATGTCAACAACTCCCAAATTTATATCTCTAACATAGACCTTTTCCTCACATCTCACTTTCAACAATTAGAATATTATTTTGACTTTATCTTGAAAATATATTCAGTACATTCGGAATCTGATCACTCATCACCACCTGTAGTACTATTACTCTTGTCTGTAGCCACCATTCTCTCTCATTGAATTATTACAGTAGCCTTATAATTTGTCTTTCTGACTCTATTCCCCTATACATTTTGTTAGCACAGTGGAGAGTGAACAAAATGAGAATAGATTCTAAGAGACACAAAGATAAAAGCAGAGAAACCTGAAAAGAGGCTAGATAGCAGTAGAGGCGGTGAGAAGGGGTCAGATTCTTGATACATTTTGAAGGTAAGTCCAATAGGATTTGCTGATGAGAGAAAGAGAGGAGTCAAGAATGCTCTTAAATTTTTGGCCTGAGCAAGCAAAAGTGGTGAAGGAGGTGGGATCCTACATTGCTGATGACTCAAATTTCAGTCTTTTTGAGAGGCAGCATGGTAACCTGTATCAAAAGCCTTTAAATAGTCATACTTTTTGAACTACTGGCTCTAATTTGATTTTTTTTCAATAAAAGGAAAAGTCTCTGTTTATAAATATGATCATTAATATAATATAATCAATAATTCATATGATCAATAATATAACATATAATATTATTTACAATACAAGAAGAACATGGAAATATATACAATATAACATTAAATGAAAACATGAAATGATTTGTTGACTATAATTAGGACAATGTAAAATATTTATTGAAGTAAATAAGTCAAAATTAGAATTTGTAAAAATAAAGCCAATTAATTATGCTGGGCCAGTGAGAAAAGGAATTATTCATTTTTAAGTGAAAATATTCCTGAATGTTTTGAAAAGTTTTTATATTTATAAAAGGGAAACATGTTAGAAATATAATTAGGTGTCATCTCTTTATTTTAGACAATAGATCTATCCCTTTATAAAATTTTTCCTGCAAGGCATTTGCTTTTGTCAAGTGGTGAAATACTTAATTTGTTTAAATTTACAAAGATTTTTAATGGATGTTTATGAAACTACCATAGACTTCTAACCTAAGAGATATGTTTTATCCTAACAGTCTTATACTGGAATGCAGAATCAAGGGATTTGATTTCAAGACTCAGATATGTCACTTATCCACTGTGTGATTTTGGTTGAGGTAGATCAGGTTTTTCATTTGCAAGATGGAGATACCAATCTTTTTTCTATCTACTTGATAGGGTAGTTGTGAAGATCAAATGAGATGACATATCTGAAAATGCCTTAAAAACTGTAGATCTCCAAAATATACAAACAACTCATGCAGCTCAATATCAAAAAACAAAACCAAAACCAGAAACAAACAAACAAAAAAACAACCCAATCAAAAATTGGGTGGAAGACCTAAATAGACATTTCTCCAAAGAAGACATACAGATGGCCAAAAAACACATGAAAAGATGCTCAACATCACTAATTATTAGAGAAATGCAAATCAAAACTACAATGAGGTATCACCTCACACCAGTCAGAATGGTCTTCATCAAAAAATCTACAAACAATAAATGCTGGAGAGGGTGTGGAGAAAAGGGAACCCTCTTGCACTGTTGGTGGGAATGTAAATTGATACAGCCACTATGGAGAACAGTATGGAGGTTCTTTAAAAAACTAAAAATAAAACTATCATATGACCCAGCAATCCCACTCCTGGGCATATACTGGAGAAAACCATAATTCAAAAAGATATATGTACCCCAGTGTTCATTGCAGCACTACACATGGAAGCAACCTAAATGTCCATCAACAGAGGAATGGATAAAGAAGATGTGGTGCATATATACAATGGAATATTACTCAGCCATAAAGAGGAACAAAATTGGGTCATTTGTAGAGACGTGGATGAACCTAGAGACTGTCCTACAGAGTGAAGTAAGTCAGAAAGAGAAAAACAAATATCGTAAAGTATCACTGATATGTGGAATCTAGAAAAATGATACAGATGAACTTATTTACAAAGCAGAAATAGAGACACAGACATAGAGAGCAAACGTATGGTTACCAAGGGGGGAAAGGGGTGTGGGATGGATTGGGAGATTGGGATTGACATATATACACTACTAGGTATAAAAAAGATAACTAATGAGAACCTACTGTATAGCACATGGAACTCTACTCAGTGCTCTGTGGTCACCTAAATGGGAAGGAAGTCCAAAAAAAGGATATATGTATATGTATAGCTGATTTACTTTGCTGTGCAGTAGAAACTAATACAACACTGTAAAGCAACTATACTCCAATAATAATAATAATAAAAAACTGTAAATCATTACAGAAATGTGAGGGATTGTGGTAATTTATGTTGAGATGACTTCTGCTTCATTCTGTAGATTTTATCCTTAGGTCTCAATTATCACCTTCTGATCCCAAAAGTGATGCTTCCCTTTGAATGCAATTCAATTATCTTTAAAGAACTAAGCCATAATGGAAACATATCTTTTTCAAAATAAGAACAAAATTATAGGATGCTAATAAATCATATGATTGTCTCACAAAAATTTGTAAAACAAGAGAAAAAATAGGCATAATTCACTGTATGATCCTATATACATTTGAAGTGTACTTTTAACTTGAAAAAAAGAAAACAAGCAGCAAAAGTTATATGAAAGTTTAAAAACCTGAAATTAGGAAGTAGCCAGTGACTGAGTCACCTTGTCTTTTTCAAAAAATAGGTCTTTCTGAGGAGGTGAACTATGAAATTAATTAATTAACAAAAGATTAAATAATCCATCTGGCTAGCAATATATATGAAGGTGTCCCAAGTATAGAATCTCAGAAAGCAGAGAACAGAATCTTCTTATTAAGTCTCAACACTTCCCTGAAGAGGAAGATTCACGAAGAGAGTAATCCAGGTAGAACTGAAGAAAGAAGAAAATATTAGTTTTAAAATATAAAAAGTTGAAATTATGGCTCTCCTAAGAGAAGCAGATTTATATGCAGCATGTGTCCAACAGTCACAAACAAAAGGCAAATGAAAGGGTTGATTGGTCTGCAACAAAACTTTGCATTCTCTCCAAAGCTGCATACATGTTATGGGTGATACAATTCATCAGGATAAAAATCAAATGCATTGTAAATCGAGAGAAGCCAATTATTAGTTTTGAAAGGACAACAAAAACTTGCCCAAAGTTTATAGCCACCGCTGCAAAAGCTGTACAATAAAAGCAATATGATTATATAGTAGTTTAGTGAAAAGCAAATCATCTGATGCCAGAGTAAATGGACAGAAATAAACTGCAAGATTTATTATTTTGCTCATGAAAATGGGAATCAGTTTTGGCTGAGATCCAAGCTGAACTAAATATAAAAAAAGGGAGAAAGTCATGCTCTAAGAAGTTTTACCATTTGCAGCAACGTGGATGGACTTGGAGGGCATTATGCTAAGTGAAATAAGTCCGACAGAGAAAGACAAATACTGTATGAGATCACTTATATGTGGAACCTAAAAAATACAACAAACTAGTGAATATAACAAAAATGAAACAGACTCACAGTTGTAGAGAACAAACTAGTGGTTACCAGTGGGGAGCGGGGAGGGGAAATATAGACGTGAGGGAGTGGGAGGTACAAACTACTGGGTATAAGCTAGGCTCAAGGATGTATTGTACAACATGGGGAATATAGTCAGTGTTTTGTAGTAACTGTAAATGGAGTGTAACCTTTAAAATTGTATAAAAATAAAATAAAATAGAAAAAATAAGAAGTTTTCCTTCACTCCTGACTGCAGACCTTATTCTCAATTATGTGCGTCCAGCTTTCTCACAAGGGCTTCTGAGTAGAAGTGGACTGAGTATGTCTGCCAAGAAAGTAGGTGACTTTATGGTTTTGAACCTCAGTTCTGTCACCTTATAAATGAGAAAGTAGAAGATATCTAAAGTCCTTTCCAACTCTTAAAAAAAGAAAACCTTATATCTCTTTCTGCTGTCCTCCAGCCTTACACACCAATTTCAGAAAGGCTGACTTCAAGTACTTTTGTTACAGATTGCTTAGATGATTTTTCTCTGGGACTATTTATCGCATTTTGATATTTTAGTTTTCTTCTTTATTTTCTCATGTGTTGGCTTCTCCATGCCCTTTATCCCGTGTTTTCTTTTCCTTGGCCTAATCCCTCATTTTGTTGGAACATATTCTCCAGGAGGTCCTAATGAAAAAAAAAAATGCATGGGAGGTGAAAAATAGAGTTCCTGCATATCTGAAAATGACTTAATTTTGTTCTCAATCTTAACTGATTGACTGGTTTCAGAATTCTAGGTTGAAATGCATTTGTGCCTTAGAATTTTGAAAGCATTTCTCTGTGGTCCTTTAAGGCCCATGCTGCTGTTGACACACCAACTGCTGTTCTGATTCTTGTATCTTTGTGTGTGAGCATTTTTCTCTCTAAAAACTGTAAGATTTTTCTCTTTATTCCCAGAGTAAAAAAAATGCACTGTGGGGTGTTTTAAAATATTTATTATTTATTTTTATTGTGCCTGTTGAACTGGCTGTTCATTCTCTTTCTTTCTTTGAAATTTGTCTTTTATTGTGTTTGTTACAACTTTCTCCCCACTGCTCTCTCTCATCTCTCTTTCTGGAACACCTATCAATTAGATATTAGACCTCTTGTACCGATTCTCTAACTTTCCTATATTTTGTCTCCCATTTTCCTTCTTTGTTTCTTTGTTTTACTTCTGGGATGTTTTCTTCAACTGTATTTCCTAATCATGCCATTGAATTCTTTATGTCTGTCACACTATTCACATCCAGGAGCCCTATCTGTTGCCTGAAAGTTGTCTTTTGGACTACCTTGCACTCTTTTTTTATGGATGCACTGTATCTTTTTTTTTTTTTTTAAGTTATACAATTTTAATTAATTAATTAATTTATTTATGGCTGTGTTGGGTCTTCATTTCTGTGCGAGGGCTTTCTCTAGTTGCGGCAAGTGGGGGCCACTCTTCATCGTGGTGCGCGGGCCTTTCATTATTGCGGCCTCTCTTGTTGCGGAGCACAGGCTCTAGACGCACAGGCTCAGTAATTGTGGCTCACGGGCCTAGTTGCTCCGCGGCATGTGGGATCTTCCCAGACCAGGGCTCGAACCCGTGTCCCCTGCATTGGCAGGCAGATTCTCAACCACTGCGCCACCAGGGAAGCCCCACTGTATCTTTTTATCTTTCTGAAAACCTCAATTTAATTTTTTGTTTGCTGGATTTTTTCTTTGACTTTTCCTTTTCTTTTGAGTCCCTTATAGTCTCCCCTTATCCATGGGGATACCTTCCAAGACCCGTAGTGGATGCTTGAAACCTCAGATAGTACCAAACGCTAAAAATACTATGTTTTTCCCTACGCATATATACCTATGATAAAGTTAATTTATAAATTAGGCATATTAAGAGATTAACAATAATAAATAATAATAAAATAGAACAATTGCAACAATATACTGTAATAAAAGTTATGTGAATATGGTGTCTCTCTCTCTCTCTAAAAAATATCTTGTTGTTCTGTTCTCACCCTTCTTCTTGTGATATGAGATGATAAAATGCCTAGATAATGAGATGAAGTGAGGTGAATGAAGTAGGCATTGTGACGTAGAGTTAGGCTATTATTGACTTTCTGACGACACATCAAAAGGAGGGTCATCTGCTTTGGGTGATCCTGGATCATCAAGCCATGATGATATTGATGGTTAGATGTCAAGAGATGTTGTGCTTGGGGATCCTGGGCAAATTGGAGCAGGACAGCATGAGATTGCCTCACGTTTCTCAGAATAGAGAGCAATTTAACCTTACAAACTATTTATTTCTGGATTTTTCCATTTAATATTTTCAGGCAGCAGATGACCACTGATAGCTGAACCTGGGGAAAGTGAAACTGAAGGTAAGGGAGAACTACTGTGGTTTGTCTTGGTCCTTTTCATTCACATTGGAGCTTTGTCAAAAATGTCCAGTGAACCTTGGATATCCATTCATATTTAAGGTGGAGGTCTTGAAAACCAATTGGAAGCTCTTTGTATATTGATAGGACTTGTTGAGAGTTGTTTTCTGGCTACCTCAAACCCAAATATTCCCTTGAGGAATCCACAACTATTCGTACATATGAGGACTCTCCCACAGCCAGTTTCCTCAGGAAGAATCTTCAGCTTCTGGCTGACATGGGTCAAAGTACATGCGGGCAAGGTTGGTCGTCACTTGGCCCTCAGAGCTGAGTCAGAGGAAGGAGGAGGGGGTCTCATTGTTCAATTCCATTTTAAGGTCGGCATCCCACTCTAAATACTCCTGGTGTTTCTGTTTTCTGAATCCCTCCAGTGGACCCACAGTCTCTGCCTACTTAAGAGACAGGCATCTGGTCTGTGTGGGGCTCTAGAGGTCTAACTGCTCTTTGTAGATTTTCAGTACTCTCTTCTGTCATCAATCTCTTTATTATATTCACCTTCAGAAGTTTCCTTGGTCTCCAGTTCCTAAATCCATCTAATGTTCTATGTGACTAATTTTCTTGATAATTCATCAACTTTGCTAAGTCATATATTTTCCAGTTTTCCAAATATCATTGACATCACTTTACTTCTGTCATTTATTTTGTTCTCTTTGTGTTCATGTTTATTTTCTCCCTTTCTGTCATTTTAATGTTCTGGCTTTTTCAACTTCTTCTGGAATCAGATTCTGGATTAATGCTATCTGCAGTCATAAATGGACCCCTAACACTTAGTGGCTTATTTCTTTTTTTTTAATTATAATTTTAATTTTAATTTTTTATTACTTATCTCCATGATATCATTTGTGGCTTATTTCTTGTTCCTGGCTGGTGGGAGGCATTCTTCCATGATGTATTTCAGAAATCTTGGCTCCTTCCATTGGTACTGCCATTTTCCAGAACCAGCCAGTAGAAAGGGAAAAGCACAAGAAGAAGGCTCATGGCTGAAGTCTGTGTAGATAGTAACACACATATTCCGTGTACTCTCTATTCGTATGAACTAAAGACACGGGCCCCATCAAGATATATGCAAGTGCTCCTGGGAAATGTAGTCTATGGTTGTGCATTGGCATCCTTGCAATGACTCTATAATGTAGAAGAGGAAGAAAAATTCTCGTAGACAGCTGTCTATCTCTACCACATTTGTGGGGATGCAGTGAGAAATTATCTGCCACATTGCCCTATTTTTCTACCATTTGACTTCAGCTTTAGTATCAAAAAATATTCATTTCAGAATTCTTTCTATCTTTGAAAGTCTTCACACTTTACTGACACCAAGGAAGATGTTTTTCTTTCTCTTTTCAATTATTTGGGTTGTCTCCAACTCAATAAGTAGAACAGTTATTTGGTATCTTATTGTATTAATTGTAAAAGAAGTAATTTGTTTTAATGCTGAAAATCTTAGTTACATAAGATGCTTTTCAGCTTATGACACTTTCTCCTTTCTTTGGGATTTTTTAAAAAAACATTTATTGATTTGTGTGTGGCAGGTCTTAGTTGTGGCACGTGAGATCTTTGTTGCCACGTGCAGGATCTTTAGTTGTGGCATGTGGGCTCTTAGTTGTGGCACGCAGGATCTTCGTTGTGGCATGTGGGATCTTTAGTTGCGGTGTGCAGGAGCTTTTTAAGTTGCGGCATGAGAACTCTCAGTTGTGGCATGCTGGCTCTTAGTTGTGGCATGCACGTGGGGTCTAGTTCCCTGATCAGGGATCAAACCTGGACCCCCCTGCATTGGGAGCGTGGAGTCTTAACCAGTAGACCACCAGGGAAGTCCTGGGATTGGCTTCTATAATATATGACACTGACCTTTGGCCAGGGCCACTGTTACAAACTGGGCTACACATTCTCTTTAAAAAAATTGAAATATGAAAACAGTGAGACTTAGTAACTATGACTCATTAGAGTTGAGTCACTTGAGTGGTAGTTTTCTAGCAATAAATATATTCTTGATATTTTGTGCTGAGATTCCTTTGAGCTACCTTTATTTCTTCCTCTCCTGAAACTTTTTGTTCAATTCCTTCTGCAACATCTTGAGAAATAACAGAACTCTTCCAATAAATTCTCCCTTATACTTAATCTAGCTAGAGTCAGTCTCTGTTGTCTGTTGACTGCAACCAAAAGACCCTTAATTAGTACCCTGGGGAATGCAGATTTAATGGGATCTTCAATATCTGTCCAGTATCCATTGACATTTTGAAGATTTTTTTCCCATTAATTCTTATGTTAATGGCTTAGATTGACTGTGTTATATTGTGGGCTATATGTCTTTTCAGAAGTCCAAGAAGTGATTTCTTAGAACTAGATAAATGTCATTAGCTACTGTGTTGAATAGGATGAAGTTCATTCATTTTTCTGCCTGTCGTTTTGTCAACAACATAGTGGTCATAGGAAGATATGTAACAACATTTTTCTGGGATAGTGGCATTGTGGAGAATCAATATCTTGCTCAAGGTCATATAATAGGTAAGAGATGGAGATGGCATTTTAACCCTACCTGCAAGACTCCATAGCCAAAGTTCAAGACCTCTCTCTATATATAACCTTTTACATGCCATACATTTAAATAGATGCTGGGAGATTGAAGATAAAAAAAAAAAACAACCCTCTGTTCTTTGTTTTTTAAAACCCTGTGGCCTACCAGTAATTAGATGATATCAATAGAATATAGCGGATGAAAAGAGAGCAGTATACTGGGGATTATGAGGATATGGAAAAGAAACCTGCATCCCAACATGGGTATTTAAGGACTGCTTTTGGTTGAGCAAAGACTTACTGAATTATTAAATGTTAGCAGGGCATGGAAAAGATGAGAAGGATCTTCTAAGTAGCAGGAAAAGCATGAGCAAAGTTACAGAAGAATAAATCTGCAGCTGCTATGAACTACACATGTTTGGTATTCAGAAAGCATAGGGTGCAGTCTAGGAAGATTATATTTGACAGGTTGGTAGTGACCGGTTCCTGGAGAATTCGGTGTAGCTAGCCTAACTTTTGGAATTGAAGAGGGAGCATATTGTAGTAATGAGGAGCATGGGTTCTGGAGCCAGACTGCCTGAGTCTGAATTCCGGCTCTGTATGATCTCGGGCAAGTTCTTTAACATCCATATACCTCAGTTTACTCATCTGTAAAAAGGAGATAATACTATTTCTTTTATAAAGATTAAATAAGTTAATGCTTATAAGAATGATTAGAATAGTGCCTGGAAAATAGTAAGTGCTGTATAATATTATTTACTCTTTAATTTTGATAGAATTAATAGAGCTTCTATGGGTTGAGAGAAATACCTTGAATGATTCCAAGGTTTCTGAGTATCCTGATGAATGATGGTGCCATTTCCTGAAATGAAGAATGTAGGAAGAAAAGCAGTCTAAGTCAAGGAACATAATGGATTTTGGTTTTCAAATGTGATTTTGATACTTGTGAGTCATTCAGTTAGGCATATTCTACGAGCACTGAATTTTAGGAACCTGATGTTCAGAGGTAAGTTTAGAGATACAGGAGTCCTCATAGAGATATTGATGAAACAATGATGGTGGGTAAGATTTCCAAGATAAATGTGTGCAGTGAGCTTCCCTGTTGGCACAGTGGTTGAGAATCTGCCTGCAGGGTACAATGGTTCGATCCCTGGTCCGGGAAGATTCCCACATGCCGTGGAGCAACTAAGCCCGTGTGCCACAACTACTGAGCCTGCGCTCTAGAGCCCACAAGCCACAACTACTGAGTCCATGTGCCACAACTACTGAAGCCTGTGCGCCTAGAGCCGGTGCTCTGCAACAAGAGAAGACACCGCAATGAGTAGACCCGGCTCACAGCAACTAGAGAAAGCCCACGTGCAGCAGCGAAGACCCAATGCAGCCAAAAATTTAAAAAAAAAAAAATGTGTGCAGAAAGAAGAATAGTAGAATAAAGATGGAGCCCTGAGGTGCAGGGCAGGTAGAGACTTGTGAAAAAGATAGACATAAATCCAAGGATTTGGCCTGAGAGTATAGTGTTTTTTCCTACTGCAGCTCAAGAAGCTGTTCTGTGAATCAGATGTTGAAACTAAAATTCCCACAATGCCCAGTATGAGACAGATTTAGAAGAAAAGGATACTTTCCTACAATGTTGGTGACAGAGTTATTGCTTAAACATTTTATAGAGGCAGTTGGTCTAAATGTGAACATGACCATTGACCTGGAACTTTCACATCTAGAAATATATATTAAAAAATTTATCAGAGATGCACACACAGATTCATATACAATCATGTATCTATAATGGTTATATTACGTGTGTGTACAAATAGACTTTACTTTTTAGAGCAGTTTTAGGTTCACAGCAAAATTGAGTGAAAACTACAGAGAATTTCCATATACCCCCTGACCTCCATGTATGCAACCACCTCTACCATCTATATCACACACCAAAGTAGTATGTGAACTAACATTGACACATCATTATTGCTCAAAGCCCATAGTTTACATGAGAGTTCATGTTTGGTGTTGTACATTTTATGGGTTTTGACAAATATATAATGACATGTCTTCACCATTAGTAGTACCACACAAAATAGTTTTACTATATTCAGTCATGGATATATTTGTGCTATTTATAGTATAGGAAAAACTTGAAAACAACCTAAACATAGAATATTGGGTGATAGCTAACATGAATTAGGGCTCATCCAATTGATACAGTATGCAGCCCTTGAAAAATATGCTTGATCGAATGTCTGATAATATGAGAAAATCCTTTTAATGAAATCCTTTCATTATTAAATGAAAAAGAATAAGATTATGGAATTATATAAACATATTTATAGTATATATTATATTTGTGTGTATGGTATAATGTCACTTTTATATGTATATAAACACACATACATGCATACACAGAAACAGACAAAAAACTGAACAGATATACATCAAGATGTAAAACACTATTACAATAAAGCTGGAATAAATAGTTTCAATCAAAAATTTTTTCATACTAAAAATTGAGATATGAATAACATATAACACTATGTAGTTTAAGGTGTACGATGTGTTGATTTGATACATTTATATATTACAATATGACCATCATAGTGTTAGCTAACACCTCTATCATGTCACATAATTATAATTTCTTTTTTGTACTAAGAATATTTACAATCTAGTCTCTTAGCAATTTTGCACTATATAATACTGTATTTTTAACTATAATTACAATGCTGTCTATTAGATCTCCAGAAGTTATTCACTTTCTAACTGTAAGTTTGTCCCATTCGACCAACACCTCTCCATTTCCCCAAACCCCTAGCCCCTGGTACCCACCATTCTATTCTCTGTTTCTATGAGTTCAGCTTTTTTAAGAGTCCACATATAAGTGATATCATACGGTATGTCTTCATCTTCTTGACTAATCTCACTTAGCATAATGCCTTCAACGTCTATCCATGTTGTTGCAAATGGCAGGATTCCATATTAAACTGTTGTGAGTAATGCTGCAGTAAACATGGGAGTGCAGGTATCTTTTTGATATCTTATTTTCATTTCATATATATATATATATCCAAAAGTGGATCATACTGTAATTGTATTTTTACTTTTTTGATGAACCTCTATATTATTTTCTATAGTTTTCAATTTACATTCTTACCAACAGTGTGAAGAAGTCCCTTTTCTCCACATACTTACCAACACTTATCACTTGTCTTTTTGATGACAGCCATTCTAACAGATGTAATGTGATATCTCATTGTGGCTTTGATTTGTATTTTCCTGATGACTAGTGATATTGAGCACATTTTCATGTACCTGTTGGCTATTTGCATGTCTTCTTTGGAAAAAGAATTTACTCTGCCCATTTTTTAGTTGAATTTTCTGTTGTTATTGAGTTGAATGAGTTCTCTCTCTCTCTCTCTCTAAATATATGATATTAACCACTTATCCAATATATAGTTTGCAAATATTTTCTCCCATTCTGTAGGTTGCCTTTTCAGTTTGTTGCTTGTTTCTTTTGCTGTTCATCATATTAATTGCTTTCTGGCTGTTTTGTGGTTCCATTGTCCTCTTTTTCCTCTCTTGTTGTCTACCTTTGTGAAATGGTGGTTGTCTGTGGTGCTATCCTCTGATTCCCTGCTCTTTAGCTTTTGTGAATTTACTATAGGTTTTTGCTTTGTGGTTACCATGAGGCTTACATAAAACATTTGACAGATATAACAGTCCATTTTAAGCTGGTAGCAACTTAACTTTGATCATATATAGAAACTCTACTCTTTGACGCCCCTCTTTTATGTTTTTAATATCATGATTTACCTCTTTTTATATTGTGTATTCATTAAGAAATTATAGAAGCTATAGTTTTTTTAAAAAATATTTTAACCTTTATAATATAGTTAGTCAACACACTATCATATTCCAGATTTAGAGCTTTCTGAATCTGATGATATATTTACTCTCACCAGTGTGTTGCATATTTTTGTATGTTTTCATGTTACTAATTAGTGTCTTTTCATTTCAGTTTGAAGAACTCCTTTCAGCATTTCTTGTAAGGCAATTCTAGTGGCAAAGAAGTCCCTCAGCTTTTATTTGTCATTTTGAAGGATAACTTTGCCATATAGACTATCTTTGGCTGGCAATTTTTTTTCTTTCAACACTTTTAATATATCAACCCATTCTCTCCTGATCTGTAGGGTTTCTGCTAAGAAATCTGCTGATAGTGTAATGGGGGTTTCTTTGTAGGTTAAAATATTTTTTTCTGTTGCTGCTTTTAGGATTCTCTCTTTTTTTTTTTTGATTTGATTTTTGACAGTTTCATTATAATGTTTCTTGGAGGAGGTTATTTTGAATTGAAATAATGAGTGATGTATTAGTTTAATAAACTTGGATGTCCAAGCCTCTCCCCAAATTTGAGAAGTTCTCAGTTGTTATTTCTTTAAATAAGCTTTCTGAAAAGAATCTGAAAAAGAATATATACATGTATGTATATATATACATATATATATAACTGATTCACTTTGCTGTACACTTAAAACTAACACAACATTGCAAATTAACTACAATTAAAAAATAACTTATATCAAAAAAAAAATAGTCCACCTTAAAAAAAAAGTTCTCTGTCTCCTGTTCCCTTTCTTCTCCTTCTGGAACTCCAATGATTCTAATATTGGTTCTTTTTAAGAATTGAAGTATATTTTATTTACAACAGCATGTTAGTTTCAGGTGTACAAATAGCAACTCTATTTTTATAGATTATAACCTATTTAAAGTCACTACAAAATAATGACTATGTTTCCCTATGCTGTACAACACATCCTTGTAGTCTATCCATTTCATACATGGTAGTTTGTACCTCTCAATCCCTTACCCCAGTCTTGCATCTTCCCATCCCCTCTATTTCTATTTTGAGGTTTCTTTGAATTCTTTTTTGGGTAAATCACAGATACCTGTGTCTTGGGGTTTGGTTACTGGCAGATTATTATGACCTGTTGATGTCATATTTCCTTGACTCTTCATGTTCTTTGGAGTTTTGCATTGCTGTTTTCACACTTGAAGTAGCAGTCATCTCCTCCAATCTTCACGAGCTGCCTTCAGTTGAGAGATATTTTTGTTGATCCTGCTTATATTTTGGGGCCTTCTCTGATCTTGTATGGTTAGACTTGCTCCACTTCTTGCTCTGTCTTGTAGCAGAACATTTAAGTTTGTATGTCTTCTCATGGTCTTACAGTGCATCAGGCTGGCTGTTGGTAACCTCTCTTTTGTTTTCCCCAAAGTGGTGCTACAGCTCAAGACTGTGGTTTCTTCCTTTCCTGCAGACTCTGGCTTGTTTTCTGTGTGCACTCCCTGTCTAGCTGAGCTTTCTTTCACCACCACCCTCAGGAGTTCACATAAAGAGCTGGCTGTAGAGTTGGGGGAGGTGTGGGTTTGATTCAGGGCGCTGGGGGTGTCAGTGGACCAGTAGGAGGGATCCTTGAGTGAGATTTTTCTAGCAGCTCATGGACAGGCTTCCTGCTGGAGTTTAGAACATGTCAGCAGGAATTGTGTCTCTTTAATGTTCTCTGATATTCTTATTTGCCTCTTTTCCTATCTCCTTCCTACCTCCTCCCGCTTCCCAGTCGTGAAGGTCTTGCTTTAATGCTCTGGGGGCTTCAGGAGAGAGATAGGTTTCTTTAGTAGTATCCTGCACAGCTGGGGAAGCTGGGTCCTCACTCACCACTCTTCCTTTTCCCCCATGGGAGGGACCCCCAACCTCTTCTTTTTCTGAGCTGTGCCACCTGGTAGCGAGGGGTGATGCAGGCACAGCTCCTCTCAACCACTCCAATGAATCCAAGTTTGTATTTTTTAAAAACTCCAACAGAGTGCTAGGACTTTTCCTCTATAAACCTGGACTTCTCCAAAGGCTCTCTCATCTTGTGGGTATCTGCCCGAGTCAATGTTTTCCAGGTACTCCTGGACCACAGCTGAGAGAGGTTGCAGCCAGTTTACAGGCCCCTGCTAGTTCCACAGCCTATACTGGAGTCTGCCTGTCTATTACCCAATTCACAAGGGACAAGACTCCTCTCAGGTCCCTTAGTGTTTGGTGGTGGTCCCACAGCTCCCACAGAGGCACTTTTGTTCATGGATAGATGCTGAATTTTAGACGTTAAAAGGGGGACAAAAGTTAGGGACATCTTATACCACCATGATGCTGACATCACCTATCTCCATATTTTTGAATATTGCTTTAAGAAAGAATCTAAAGGTGGGATCATTGATTCAAAGGGAACAATGTAATTTCACCCTTGTGTTTATTTGGTAGTTTTTTTTTTCTCCAATTAGACTCTTTGATGATAAGTCCAGGTCTTATTCATGAAAGAATAACTTGCATGTAGTAGGTAGGAGGGCCATTCCTTCAGTTTTCTTTATATGAGTTCTACTTCTCTATGGAAGGAATTGATAATTTATATCTCTGTTATCTAGAACAGTGCTTGGTCTATAGTAGATGCTCAAAATCTGTTGAATGAATGAGTAAACCTAGCTTAAGACTTTGAACAGGCTATGTTTACTGATGGGTGAGGGCACTGTGTGATCAGAAACATGACCCTATACCCCTTCTTCTCTTTAACTTCATTGCTTCCAGGAGGTAGAGGTATACAGTGGACCCTCTATATCCATGGGTTCTGCATCCATGGATTCAACCAACTGTGGATTGAAATATTAAAAAAAATCCAGAAAGTTCCAAAAAGCATAACATGCATCTGCTGTCTGCCAGCAACTATTTGCATAGCATTTACATTATATTAGATATTATAAGTAATCTAGAGATGATTTAAAGTATTGGGGTGAATATGCTTGGGTTACTTACAAATACTATGTCATTTTATATGAGGGACTTGAGCATCCGCAGATTTTGGTATCCATGTGGGGTCCTAGAACCAATCTCTCGTGAATACTGAGGGATGACTCTATATAATGATCCAGGCAAAACTTTTGGGCATAGGCTAGTTGTTTAAATGTTCTCTTTCTTGATGCTTGTTTGAGTTAGCTGCTCATCATCCTGAGTTTATTTATCATGGGGATGGCTAAAGAATTTGAATTTTGACTTAAGACAAGATAAAGTTCCTGCTGGCCTGAGGTGTGGACGTCTTCTACCAATTAGTTCCGTATTAGGGCATTAAGATATGACTCAGATTACAAAATGGTGTTTTTTTCACATTGGTCACTGTGTGTATGTGTGTGTGTGTGTTTCCACATGTCTCAGTAACTATGAGAAGGGAGAGTAAGGATTTTCTGGAGCTAAGGTCGAGGCATTCTAGGGCATTGGTTACAATACCGTAAATCTCATCTTATTTCCAACAGTAATCATGCAAACCACTTCTGGCTTTAATATATTTGAATCCTGACAAGTTTAGGATACGAATAAATTAGACATGATTGTTAATCACTTTGGAGGCTTATGTAGGGTATATGCAGACCTAAGCAAAAAATTATTTTAGAACCAGTTTTGTCTTAACATATTTTGGAGAATATCCAAGTTTGACTGAAAAACAAAATGCTGAACTAAATTTGTGCTGAAATTGAACAGTTTGTATGTCAATTATCATCAAAATAACGCTCAGCCTTTTTTTCTTTTTAATTCTTCCATTGGTGGCTTAAAACTTCACTTTGTGCATCTCCTCCAACACATTGCTTTGA
Source organism: Balaenoptera musculus (assembly GCF_009873245.2). Lineage (NCBI taxonomy): Eukaryota > Metazoa > Chordata > Mammalia > Artiodactyla > Balaenopteridae > Balaenoptera > Balaenoptera musculus. Next base: position 49,632,896 of record NC_045802.1, read on the forward strand.
GTATGGGCTAGTGAACCCTGGGTGGCTTTTTCTTTTCACAAGATTTCAAGCACTATGGAGCCTGCCTTGAACACAGTTGCATCTCTGTTTTTTTCATCAACAGTATAAGAGAGCTGTGCTCTTAGAAGAACTGACACCTTTTTGCATTCTATCTCAGTTTATAGAAAGAGCAGATAAAAGATAAAACCAGACAGAGCGTCAGGAGATTGGTCTATTTCAGCTTGCACAACTTTCTCTTCTGTTCTCCTGTTCAGCTGCACCACCAAGTTTAGTTGGGGCAAGATTGAAGCACATCAAGCAAGGATAGAAGGACTTTAAAAGCAGGTCTAAAGGAGCTCAGAAATTAGCACGAGGAGACTAAGAGATTGGAGAGGAATGTTTTGAAGGAAATTGTATTTCCTTTTCTCTCATTTTTCTTTGTGAGCTTGGGGAAGAGGAGGGGCGTGGAAAATGAGAAAAACTAGGGAGATAATGTTTAATTTTGATCATTAAATTTAAAAATTTTGAAAATGTCACACTGAAAAGAAAATTCTGATCTAATTTTCTCTACTTTGATATAGGAATTCTCTTGCTTCCATTTTTACAATAATAATATTTCAGATGTATATTTTTTGACCATTTTCCTGCTGAGGTATTGAGGGTTTTGTTCTTACCGATAATCACAGTAAAGATAGATAGATTACACATTTTTGCTCTCAGATGCTATTTTGTTATAACAAATTCTGAAAACTGGGAGGGTTACCAAAGAAGGAACACAGGAGTAGTAATAGTTCTCACATCTTAGAGTCCCTGATGCACAAGAGTTTTGACATAAACATGTAGATGATGTTTCAGTAGGTGTGCATTTAGAAGATCGTATGGAACAAACCTATTTTATCATATAAGCTAAGTGGCATTTACAAAGCTATTTAATCTGTTTTGAAAATAGACACATCTCATTTTACTCAATAGTGAAACACCAAGAATAGCATATTGTCTGTGTGTATATGTGTGTGTGAGATTATTCTGTATTTTATAAATGGAGGTATATGGTTTTCTGAATTTTATCTTTGATTTAAGGGCTAAAAATCTAAATTTACTAAAAAAATTAGTGCAATTAATCAGGCTCTGAGAAGAAGTTTTATAGAATCTTCTTTCTCTCACTTAGCCCAACAAACTTTTGTGAAGCATACCATCTGCAAGGTGCTGTGGGTAGAAGTAAGACACAGTCTGACTCTCAATGCGTTTACTCTCAAGTTAGGATAACTGACAGATTTGTATAAAACTAACTTTTCATTTCATTCATTGCTTTTAGAAGGCCTAAATAGCATATTTCTATCTACTGTATATATTGCCCAGGACATAGTTTGGTAAGTAAGATAAGATATTTCTTTTTGATTAAATAATTTGGATTGACCTGTTTAGTAGTTTGGAATTTCAGCTCGTAAGTGAAGTGTTATATTTAATGCCCCTCCCCCCAAATAAAAGCAGTCTAAATAAGTTGCATCAAACTTTTGGATCAATTGTTTTGCCTGAATGAAAAAATATATATTTGGCTACTCCCTTCAGTTAAAGTGACCTATCAACCTGGGACTTATGTATTAAATAAGTATGTCTGAGCATCTATTAAGTGTATAATAAGGCTAGACACTGAGGATAAAGTTAGAAATGGCATCAAAAGAACCATGGAAAGGTATTTCATCACTGAAAGTTGCTTAAAATTCATATTAAACTTGTTGGGTATCAGTGAGATTCTAACAATAAATGATGGTCTAAAATATTTATGTCGTTTATGTCTAGTCTATGAATAGCCATTGCTCATGTTTGTAAATCGAGGGGTTCTGTGGATATCTCCAGTCGTATACATCTTTTTTTTTTTTTTTTTTAAAGATTGATTGATTGATTGATTTCTATGTTGGGTCTTCGTTTCTGTGCTAGGGCTTTCTCTAGTTGTGGCAAGCGGGGGCCGCTCTTCATCGCGGTGCGCGGGCCTCTCACTATCGTGACCTCTCTTGTTGCGGAGCACAGGCTCCAGACACGCAGGCTCAGTAATTGTGGCTCACGGGCCTAGTTGCTCCGCGGCATGTGGGATCTTCCCAGACCAGGGCTCGAACCCGTGTCCCCTGCATTGGCAGGCAGATTCTCAACCACTGCGCCACCAGGGAAGCCCCTGTATACATCGTTATCTCTGTCTTAACAAGGCTCATTGTCCACCATTAAAGCCACATTACTTTGAGTTATTGGTTTAATTTCATGGACGTTAGGAGGAAGGTGAGGTGGTTGAATCAGAAAACCAGAGAGTGTTTTTTAGGTTACTAAGTTAAATCTAATATTCCAAAGAAAATATTGCAGAGTATCTCATTTCACTTATTATAGGGATTTCATATACTATACTTATGAGTCCAATAATTTTCAAATTGAAAAATCTGCAAAAAGCCCTCTCCTATCTTTGGTAGTTCTGATATACTTTATAAACTTCTAATACAATCTAAATTTTTAATTAAAAAAACTTCCTGATTAAATAAATAATAATCAAAAAGCTCAATAAGATGTTAACAGAATGAAAACTATTTCTTGAAAACATTATGCCACTGCTAAATTTCTTTTGCAATAATATGCTATTTTGAGGTGACATTATTCATATGCATTGAATATGCCATTGAATTTGTAGTTGATTTATAACAGTAGGATTGTTTTTACATCATTTCCATTTGTTTCTACAAACTCTTTTGCTACATAACTTCCAGTTCATCTTAAAGTAAAAAGTCCTATATATTAAAAACAAATGGAAAGTCATGCATATTTCAGTAGCCGTATAGTTATATTATATATTCTGACTTTGGTTGTTTACATTATAAGAAAACCCATTGATTACTCTGAATTGTGTCAGCCAAGTTGAAAAGTCTAAAGGTATTAAAAATGAAAGAGACAAAAACTCCCTGCTTATATTCAAATTTCAGCTCTCAAATTAATATATTGTGGCTATTTTTCTTAAAAGAAAAATAAATCTGGACCTATAAACATGAGACCACCTCAGATAAGTAATCCTGCTGTTGGTTGACTAACGTGCATTTTATTAGCTCTGTAAATGTGAATTTACATAATAGATGCTAATGGTTTTGAGGAAGTTGTTGAGGCCCAACAGGTCAATGATCCATGATGTCTAAATTCCTTAAACACATATTTGCATAATTTACCTTTCAAATATTTCATAAATGCATATTTATGGGATAGACAAGGGTTTAGTATTTTATTTTCAATTTATGCTTCATAGTATAGAAACCACATTAGTTTATTGGTTCTTGCCCACAAGCTGTAGGGACATTTGTGACTAGTAAAATTTTCATCAATCAGAAGCTAGCAAACTGGAAAACTTCAAATATTTAGATTCTCTCATTTAGGTACATGTTGTACATAATAATTTTATGAGGTGAGTCAGTAAAAATTTATTTCATACCTACATACCTGTGATGTACACTGTGTTGGAAATTGTAGTTACAAAATGAATAAGGCATTGATTCTTCAATTGCTGAGCTCTCGTTTAGTTCGTAAGTTGGATAGGTGAACTGATAATTATAATAAAGTTTTATTTTTCTACAATTTATCTTAGGAGAAAGGGACATGTATAGAGTAAACATTGATATGTTACGACAAGGTCTTTATTTAAAAGTTGGGTCCTAAGATATGTTCTAGCATCACGAAAACTTCTGCCCTTCCCTGGACACTGCTTGCATCTCCATCTCCATCTCCATCTCCATCTCCATCTCCATCTCCACTGTGAAAATTACCAGCCAGAATGATGAGCTGAACTCACAGTAAAAGCCTAACACACTGTGTTCTCTCTCATTGGTTGTTGTAACCATGGCTCTCCTCATTTTTTTCACGTTGTTAAAAATCTGTCATCAGTTTCTCATAAGTTCAGAGTTTAAAAGCATTGCTTAATTGCTGGTGGTGTTGATTCAGATCACTTCCTTCAATTCCGTTCAGCAGAGTGTAGTCTGGTTCTGATCAATTCAGTTTAAGTCAAGTCCCCTAATGGTCTAGGGTGAGCAGTGTTGGCCTTCAGCTCTGTCATTTTTTCCTGTCATGATTACAGTGGAAAAGCAGGTAAAACTAGCATGCAGGTCTGCAAATGTATTGTCTTCAGGATTTATGTATGTTTAATTTAGGCAACCACTGACCACGACCTTCTTTACAATGTTCAGTTTTTGTGGAAATTTTTTCATTAAAACAGTATTCTAGAAGTTCTTTTTATAATCCTATCTCTTTCTTAAAATTATATGTCTATATCTATATAAGCCCTTAAGTATATTTAAATATATTCAAATATAAACATTCACATATATTCATATATATACATATATATCTCAGTCTCTGAGCAGAGCACATTACGGTCAACATAATTTAAGAATATATATATATATTTAAATTTTATTTATTTATTTATTTTTGGCTGCGATGGGTCTTTGTTGCTGTGCGCGGGCTTTCTCTAGTTGCGGCGAGTGGGGGCTACTCTTCGTTGAGGTGTGTGGGCTTCTCATTGCGGTGGCTTCTCTTGTTGCGGAGCAGGGGGTCTAGGCATGCGGACTTCAGTAGTTGTGGCACGTGGGCTCAGTAGTTGTGGCTCGCGGGCTCTAGAGCACAGGCTGAGGAGTTGTGGTGCACGGACTTAGTTGCTCTGCGGCATGTGAGATCTTCCCAGACCAGGGCTCGAATCCATGTCCCCTGTATTAGCAGGAGGATTCTTAACCACTGCGCCACGAGGAAAGCCCCTAAAAATATGTTTTATTCACTGGTTTCTTCATAAACTTTCAACTCTACAAACCCCCATATGCTGAATTTCTTTGTTCCCCACACCCTCCCTACTTCCACCTTCATTTTCAAATTCCAATTCTTTAAGCAGTGGAAACTTCTAGTGTCTTAATGTGGTTATTGATAAGTTCTTGTTAAACAAATGCTACTGTAATGATTTTTATTTCAAACTGTGTTACATATGTACAGTTCAATTTACCTCAACAAATGTTCTATCGTTTTCTCTTTAGAAAACAAAGTGCCACATATATTGGGTTTTTAAACTGAATTTAAATCATTGAGCCTTGGTTTCCTCATCTGTGAAAATGTTGTGAAGAAAGACACACTAGGAAGATGTAGGAAATGTCAGTTGCATCTCCATTGCAGAATTTAAAATTCTGTGCCTGCAGATTTTTGACTTATAAGTGACATTGAAAATTTTAGGATCGGGAACTCTTAGGAAGAATAAGGCATTGGTTTGAAGGTGTCATCAGAAGTTTAAAATCATAAATCCATGTTCCTCTCTTGGTTTCTGGCAACCCGGATGGGGGGCGGGTGTATTAGAATATGATTGCTGTCAGCAAAATGAATAGAGGAGATTTCAGAATGTGAGCGAGAGTACAGGGTATGATTCCAAGTTCCTTGACTAGCCAAGGCCAGGTTAGGTTCCTGACATCTGCTTACTTCATTTTCCTGACTGACCAGAATTATGAAAAGCAATGTCTGTTCTATGACAGAATCCATAGGAACCTGCTGGCTGAGACTTTCTTTCTTATTGCATTCTGCAATATTTACCCTTTATTTTTTCCTTATCACTTTCACATTCTAAACTAGAGATGATGAGACATTGGCAGGTTGCTGCAGTGAAAATTTTTAATCTTCTGCCACTCTTTAAGCTGTTATTTCAAGATTATTTTATTCTCCTGCCATTTACCTTCTCATCTGAATTTCAATTTGTTTGCATGTTTTAGTGCACCTTTTTTGGGGGAGAGCATTTGTGAGAGATCTTTCCAAATACACATTATATGAAATTTCTTTCGAATTGAAAAACTTTTAGGTTGTTTTGGGCACTCCCCACCCCTTCCTGAGCAAACAATCAGTGGCCAGGAAAGCAGACAAGAGCACATTTTATTGTAATTATTTTTTTGTAATTATTAACAAGGGTGACTTCCTTGTTAATCTCTGCTATGGTACGGTTTGTGTCCCTTGTTTACTTCTGTATCCCATAGAACCTATTAAAGTGCTTGGCATGTATGCATTTAACAAATATTTGTTGCATCCTGGAGGATAGGGGATGACATTTGAAAAAATAAGCAGAATTCCACTAGAAAGATAATGCGCCAAGTATAGATCCTACAAATACAGGCAAGAATGAATGGTTATGGTCCATTGAGGAAATGAGCTTTGTTTAGAATAAACTGTATGGAGAGTCATGGAGGAAGACAAGGATGAACACGTTCCTCTGGGTCAGAGTATGAAGGGCTGGGTCTGCCACGCTAAAACAATTGTACTCTATCCTTTAGGCCAGGACTTACAAACTTGAATTCCTGTAGATAATATTAAAGAGTGAAGAGTACAAAGTAAAGTATTTCATGTCCTTCTTAATTATTCTCTAAGAATGAACAGTCTGAGCACCATAATGAACAGATCTGATTGGGAGGACAAAAGAGAGTGGTGGGAAGTATGGCAACACAGAATGCACCCTCTCTGTTTAAAGACAGTGGTGTTACTCAGCTTCTGCCTATTGACTCCATGTGGAAATTTGGGCACAGTGTTGTCAGATATTATGCTTTTTTTTCAAGAGATTCCACAAATCTAAAATTTGATATGAAGTGACCTGATTTCTAAACTTTGACAACCATTTCAATTTTTTAAAGAATATATATGTGTGTGTATGTATATATATACATACACACACACCAGTGCTGTGAAGACCAAATAAAGTATGTCTGCAAGCTAAATGTAGCTTGAGGGACACAAGTTTGTGACCTCTTTTAAGCAATGGGAAGAAAAATGTCTACAAAAACCTCACTACTATTCTGTCAGGTTTGAGGCCTGGTCACTGATCATAGGATCAGAATGCAATAAAATGCAACTGATTATTTAATTGCAGTATAACGTGAATGCCGTGGTACCTCTGATAATTCAGAAGGCACTTTAGGGTCTGGTGAAACTCCAGAGTTATAATGCTGATAATAAATTTTTGTGCTATAGCACAAAAGTGCAATTGGTCTTATTATAAAATGTCAATTAGTAGAATATGATACATCAAATTTTTATTCACGAACTCAAAAGAATACTTAAGCATCTACTAAGTGCCAGGCACTATTCAAAGCACAGGGGATAGAATACTGACAAATATAGTAAAAATCCCCACCCTCAGGAAGCTTTCATTCAGTAGTGCTTTTTAAAGTTGATGGAGTCATCATATCTATATACAATATCCCATAATCATATGCTTTAAAAATAGCAGTGGTTACTTCAAGTTCTGTTTTGAAAAATAATTACATTCTGTTGGCCTTTCATTAGTTTTCTTTAATGGTGTCCTTGGCCCCAGTGCTCAATTCATTAGCTGGTGTTAATTAGAATTCTGGAAATACACTTGAAAAGCCATAACTTTAATTTTATAAATGAAATTATTGGCTGTATGTTCAAATATTAGATACTACACATAATTTATGAATGGCCTCTGTAAGGTGGCCTATAGCTACATGTGATTGTGGGAATTTTTGACTTTATTTAGCAAACCATAAATGCCAAATTAACTTATAAAATCCTCAAATTAAAAGATAATTAAGTTTTTGCATAAACTTTTTTCTTTAATAGGGCTAAAATGGATTGGAAAAAAAGGAGATTATATGAATAATTGCAACTGGGGGCATAACAGGACAAAATAGTGAACATGGAGCAGTAATAATGGATACCTTTCCTCTCTGTTTATGGAAACTTCTTTCAGATTTAAAGATATTTCTTTCAGGTCAAAGGGAGAAATTCTGTAAAGGTACTTCAGTATCCTTACATGGAACTTTCAGTCTTTAGGGGAGAAAAATGAATAAAGAGTGATACTCATAGGTCTATAGGATATATCAATTATCAAGACAGGCCGCAGACATGAGACACTCCTGTGAATAGGTAAAGTGAATTTAGAACCAGTTTGGATAGCTTGGGACCCAAAGTTGTATAAATAGATAAAAATCTTGATCAGATTTTCTACAGCATCACTTCTAGAACTGGGCCTGGCAAAGGGACACAGGAGCCAAAGGAACAGGCCTGGAGCTAGAGTGCAGAGGCAATAAATAAGGAGGAGCAAGACAGGAAGGTCAGAGGCTTGACATGGAAAAGTAATAGATGAACATGCTTTCCGAAATGTCACATAGTAATAAGACTCACCAAGCCCTTGCCTCACCTCTTCCCAATCCTAGTCTTGCTTCCAAGAAGCAAGCACAATATATGTTTGAATTAGTAGCCAGTTTTTAAATTACACCTGAGTCAGTTTTATGTTGAGCCAATTGGTTTCCTGTGATATTCTATTTTCTTTTCTTTTCTTCCTTAGAGTTAATATTTGAATTTTTCATTGGGATATGTTTCAGTGTTCTCTATTATTAATATGTTTTCTAAATGTTCAACAAAGCTGATATAGTTAAGCATAATGATCAGTTGCATTTCTTTCTTGAAAGGCTCCCTTCTGGAGCCAGCTATCTTCTTGCCTCAAGGGAACCTACCTCAACATAATAAAGGCCATATATGACAAACCCACAGCAAACATTATTCTCAATGGTGAAAAACAGAAAGCATTTCCTCTAAGATCAGGAACAAGACAAGGGTGTCCACTCTCGCCACTATTATTCAACATAGTTTTGGAAGTCCTAGCTACGGCAGTCAGAGAAGAAAAAGAAACAAAAGGAATCCAAATTGGGGAAGAAGAAGTAAAAGTGTCACTGTTTGCAGATGACATGATACTATACATAGAAAATCCTAAAGATGCCACCAGAAAACTACTAGAGCTAATCAATGAATTTGGTAAAGTTGCAGGATACAAAATTAATACGAAGAAATCCCTTGCATTCCTATACATTAACAATGAAAGATCAGAAAGAGAAGTTAAGGAAACAATCCCATTTACCATTGCAACAAAAAGAATAAAATACCTAGGGATAAACCTACCTAAGGAGGCAAAAGACCGGTACTCAGAAAACTATAAGATACTGATAAAAATCAAAGAAAACACAAACAGATGGAGAGATATACCATGTTCTTGGATTGGAAGAATCAATATTGTGAAAATGACTATACTACCCAAAGCAATCTACAGATTCAATGCAATCCCTATCAAATTACCAATAGCATTTTTCACAGTACTAGAACAAAAAATTTTATAATTTGTATGGAAACCAAAAGGACCCCGAATAGCCAAAGCAATCTTAAGAAAGAAAAATGGAGCAGGAGGAATCAGGTTCCCTGACTTCAGACTATACTACAAAGCTATAGTAATCAAGACAGTATGGTACTGGCACAAAAACAGAAATCTAGATCAATGGAACAGGATAGAAAGCCCAGAGATAAACCCATGCACATATGGTCACCTAATCTATGACAAAGGAGGCAAGAATATACAATGGAGAAAAGACAGTCTCTTCAATAAGTGGTGCTGGGAAAACTGGACAGCTACATGTAAAAGAATGAAATTAGAACACTCCCTAACACCATACACAAAAATAAACTCAAAATGGATTAAAGACCCAAATATAAGGACAGACACTATAAAAATCTTAGAGGAAAACATAGACAGAACACTCTTTGACATAAATCACAGCAAGATCTTTTTTGACCCACCTCCTAGAGTAATGAAAATAAAAGCAAATAAACAAATTGGACCTAATTAAACTTAAAAGCTTTTGCACAGCAAAGGAAACCATAAACAAGGCAAAAAGACAACCTTCAGAATGGGAGAAAATATTTGCAAATGAAGCAACTGACAAAGGATTAATCTCCAAAATTTACAAATAGCTTATGCAGCTCAATATCAACAAAACAAATAACCCAATCCAAAAATGGGCAGAAGACCTAAATAGACATTTCTCCAAAAAAGACATACAGATGGCCAACAAACACATGAAAAGATGTTCAACATCACTAATTATTGGAGAAATGTATATCAATACTACAATGAGGTATCACCTCACACCAGTCAGAATGGCCATCATCAAAAAATCTACAAACAACAAATGCTGGAGAGGGTATGGAGAAAAGGGAACCCTCTTGCACTGTTGGTGGGTATGTAAATTGATACAGCCACTATGGAGAACAGTATGGAGGTTCCTTAAAAAACTAAAAATAGAACTACCATATGACCCAGCAATCCCACTACTGGGCATATACCCTGAGAAAACCGTAATTTAAAAAGACACATGCACCCCAATGTTCATAGCGGTGCTATTTACAATAACCAGGACATGGAAGCAACCTAAATGTCCATCAACAGAGGAATGGATAAAGAAGAAGTGGTACATATATACAATGGAATATTACTCTGCCATAAAAAGGAAAGAAATTGAGTCATTTGTAGAGATGTGGATGGACCTAGAGACTGTCATACAGAGTGAAGTAAGTTGGAAAGAGAAAAACAAATATCGTATATTAACACATATATGTGGACTCTAGAAAAATGTTATAGATGATCTTATTGGCAAAGCAGAAATAGAGACACAGATGTAGAGAACAAATGTATGGATACCAAGGGGGGAAAAGTGGGGGTGGGATGAATTGGGAGATTGGGATTGACATGTATATACTATTGATACTATGTACAAAACAGATCAGTAATGAGAACCTACTGTATAGCACAGGGAACTCTATTCAATACTCCATGGTGACCTAAATGGGAAGGAAATCCAAAAAAGAGGGGATATATACATATACGTATAGCTGATTCACTTTGCTGTACAGTAGAAATTAACATTGTAAAGCAATTATACGCCAATAAAAATTAATAAAAAATAAATAATCTGCTAAACAGTGTAAAAAAAAATAAATGTTTTCAAAAGTCTTGATCTGCTGGCCAGATAATACCCAATTATTCCCTTTCACGGTTTCCTGGACTTCATGTCTTTTTCTTTCTTGATTTTTACCCTTGTTTTGTTGAAGCACATCCCCCTATAGCTTCTTAATTTAAAACTGTAGCAGTTAGTGGAAAGTTTCAGTTTATAGAATGAGGAACAGATAAACTGTTCATTCACCTATTCAACAAATATTTGTTGAGTAATCAATAATAGACCTACACATTCAATCATCAGCATTCAGTAATTTCTCAGGAAAAGTTATTAAGATATAAACCAGAGCATTCCACTTCTTTGCTTCAAACCCTTTTGATGCTTCCCTTCACCCTTGGAATAAACTCCAAACTGGCTCTCAAGGTGCTGAATGATTTGACTCCACTTCTCTGCTCACCCTCCTTTCGTGCCACTCTCTCTCTTGCACCCCATACTCCATCACCCTGGCCATACTTTGGTTCCAGGAACACACGCGGGTCTTCAACATAGCACACCTTTTTCCACTGCCTATGTGCTCTTTCCCTGGCTCCTCACTATTTAGGACTTGGCTTAAATGTTCTCTACTGAGAGAAACTTTCTCTGAACACTCTCTCTGAAAAGGCCTTCTTAATCCACCCTTATCGTCTCTATCACAGTGCCTAATTTATTTCCTTTATGACAATAGTAAACATTTTAATAAATGCATTTGTTTATTGACTTGCTTATTTCCTATCTCCTTCATTGGAATGTAAACTTGATGAAGGCAGAGACCTTGGCTTATTCTCTGTTGTATTTTTGGGGACTAGTGCCGTGTAGGGAATGGAATAGCTTCCAAATGCATAAGTGACTCCAATTGGCTTGAAAAATTGAACTGAAATGACTGGTCCATAGACTGTACTGTTTAGGGAAAAGTGTTTGGAGAAATGAACGTGACTGCTGTGTGCCTAGTTCCTGTGTCCTACCCTGATCTCTCCTCTCGCCCTTGGGTCTGCCACACAGTACCGCATCCCCTGATGGGCCTGACATCCTCTACTCCTCTGTGCCTGACTAATTTCCACTTGACCTCCAAGCATCCCATCAAGTTTCAGTTCCTCTGTGGAATCTATTCTGACATTTTAAGACTGAGTCAGGTGGTTGTTTCCTAAGTTCCTATACTCTCTGTTTTAAACCTTTAATAATACTTAGCCTATGATCAAAATTGCCTCTTGCTTCTCTGTTGTTCATGTAAGAAATAAACTCCTAGAAAGCAGAGAAACCAAACCTTGTTCTCTCTTTTCTCAGTATATACAATGAAGGCTTCAAAGTAAGTATTCAGTTAAAACTTGTTAAATGAAAAAAATGAACAAGTAAATGACTACTGATAGAGAATATACTATAGAGGAAATAATATCTTTAGAAAAAATGTTTTGGAGATAGAATGGCAAACAGCAATCAGTAGAGAGAACATTTAAAAAATTTTTTATGAGGTGATAGGTAGTAAGAACATAGCCCGAGGAAGATGGCAATAATAATTTTGTGTTAGCACATCAGAAATGATGAAATGTATCAATGCCAAGGCTACTTCATTGGCATTTTAGTCTTTAGTAAGTGTGAGAGAGTTCTGATTCTACTGTAGAAAGAGATACTGACTCTCAAATGAGGAGGTTATGCTGATGAACACAGACATACCCATTTACACAGTGGTAACAATTAACATACAGTAGGAAATTTGATGCAGATTATTATTATTACTCTAATATGTGCTGGGCATTGCATTAACGTGCTTACCTTACATCATCTCTACCAGGACAATAACCGAATGTTTTCTCTAGTTTTTAGGTCTCTGTTCCCACCTCTGGCCACCTCAAAGCCTGTACTCTTTCCATCAGCTCCACTACTTGTCACTGTGAATAAGCAAACCAAGAAAACAAACTTCTTCATTGAATTTTAGCACTGAAATAATGTGGAAATTAGTCAGGTGCTGGGGTGCAGAGGTCATGACACACATCAGGGGATGTGGTACCTTGTTGCAGATCTGAGGCGGGAGAGCATGTGGCTTATTGAAGAATATGCAGCTGGAGCCCAGGAGGTGGAGTGGTGAGAAAAGCCATCAGAGTAGGACACAGGAACCAGGCACACAGCAGTCGTGTTCATCTCTTCAAACGATTTTTCCTCAACAGTATAGTCTGTGGACCAGTCACGTCAGTTACATTTTTCAAACTGATTAGTCTCTCATGCATCAACGAATATCTCTTTGGAATTGGTCCATTTCGTCTAGATTATCAAATTTGTTGGCATAGAGTTGTTGACAGTGTTTATTCATTGAGTGTCCTTTCAGTGTCAGTGGGAATGGTACTAATGTCCCTTCTTTAATTTCTGATATTAAATTTGTGACTTGTGTCCTTTTTTTCCCCCTTTTTAAAAAGTTTTCCTGGCTAGAGGCTTATTGATTTTATTGATCTCTTCAAAGCATGAGCTTTTGGTTTTGTCGATTTTCTCAATTGATTTCTTGTTTTCAATTTCATTGATTTGAGCATCTTTATGCTGCCAGCATGCTAACTCGAGTATGTATGCTGGTCTTTTGTTTCCTGCCCTGGAGCTTCTCTGACTCAGGGCTGCCTGTGGGAGCACACCTGACACTCACAGTGAGCAACTCAGAACTGCTGGTGGACAGTTCTGAGTTGCATCCTACAGTTCCACGATGGGTTGATCACCTGTTGTCCACATTGGTTTACAATATAATAACACATCATTATGCAGACTTGTCTCCCTTCTCTCTTTTACCCTGTGTATCAGTCAGGTTCTCCAGAGAAACAGAACTGGTAGGGTGTGTGTGTGTGTGTGTGTGTGTGTGTGTTTATGTATATAATATACATGTGTGTGCATGTATGTATATAAATTTATTATAAGGAATTGACTCACATAATTCTACAGGGTGAGTCTGTAGGCTCATGACCCAGGAAAAGCCAATGTTCCAGTGTAAGTTCGAAAGTAGGAAAGAGCTGATATCCCAGTTTGAAGGCACTCAAGGAGGAATTCTCTTGCACTTGAGGGAGGGTCAGACTTCTTGTTTATTCAGGCCTTCAACTGAGTGGATGAGGCCCACTCACATTAAGGAAAGCAATCTGCTTTACTCAGTCTACTGATTTAAATATTAATCTCATCCAAAATCACCCTCACAGAAACACCCAGAATAATGTTTGACCAGATATCTGGGCATCCCATGGCTCAGTCAAGTTGACACATGAAATTAACCATCTCTCCTTCCCTGGTCCTTCACTCCTGCTCCCTAGCATAATTTATGAAGTAATACACTTGCATACCAACCCTGTCCGGTGTTCAGGTAAGACTTGAGCTAAGACATCCGTGTTGTATTTAGTGTGTGAAGTAAGGCTTTGACTAGATGGCTGCTAATACTGGTGCAAGAGATGTTTATGACTATTATAATTGCTATCTGAGTCATTAAGGAATAATAAAATAATGTTGTATATGCATATACATTTTCTACTCTTCTTTCAAGGTCTTTTGAGATGTTAAATTGATCTATGTGAAATAAACTTCTGACATTTTTCCCAGGCATTAAAGCTGGGTGCTCTTTTTAAAGGGAAGGATAACCCCTAAGAACGTTTCTGATTTTCTGCAATCACCCTTTTAATAAAGGACAGTGGAGAAATCATTATATTGTGAGGAGAGGGAGAAAATACATCAAATTCTTTGCTCTAATTTGACATGCTGAGTTTAGCTAAATTTATCCTAAGAATAGCTGCAAAATGCTGGTTGCTAATAAGACCCATCATTACCATTAATGGCTTGAACAGTCAAATTCATTTTTATTTATTGAATGAAAGCAAAACTGTTAAAATCTTTGAATAAGTCAACATGGTTTAAAGATTTAAAAAACTGTACTACTTAACATGTTTGCATTAGAGGAGAATTTATTTTTCCTGATTGAGAGTAGCTCTGTATGTATGTATATATATATTTAAATTTTAAAAAAGGAGCCATACTTTCCTGATTGTATATAGCCTTATTATGTGAAGACTTCAAAATGATATTTATTATGAAATAGAAGTATTGGAATAAATGAAGAAAGGATTACATACTGCTTTTGCCTACACTTGACCTTTCGAGCTGCCCATCAGTTGGACTGATTTTTAGCTCTTAGCAATACTGACAGCCCTCTTGGTGGCTGAATATTGGGACATATAGCAAATCGTTGACACCAGTTAACCGCTGACATTTTCCTTTAAATCATGCAGTGTTATTGCCTATCGGCTGGAGGCAATTCATTTCTATTTCCTGGACTCTTGGTTCTCCCTAGCTCGTCATGCTTATACAGCAGCATTTAAAATTAAAAGAAGGAAACTGTGCTAAATTCAGCTAAATTTTAGGTTTGCCTTGAAAATTTCTGAAGACATTTGATACAAACTGATGTTTGCTGTGTCACTAAATAGAAGTTTACTCAAAGAGGAGAGAGTAGGGGTACCTTTAGGGGAGAGGATGGTCAACCAGGGTGGGGACAGCCAATTGTCTCTTGCTTTCGCCTTGGTGGCTCTGTATGTAGAGGATTCTTTCCTACCAGAAGTTCGTGAGAAAGGCTATCAAGCCTCTGATATTTAAAATTTATTCTGTAAATGCTCAGAAGCTGATTAGTATGTCAGGTCCAAGTTGGGCTCTTCAGGGAGAATGGAAAAGGAAATAAACCTCTAAAGTGACTTAGTTCAGTCTTGTTGAAAGCCAATTTAAAATCTAATCTAGATTTGATTAACAGTAAAAGCAAGCTGTGTGACTTCTAAAAAAACATGATTTTAACCCAGACCCACTCTCTTTTTATTTATTGCTGGTTATCTGTTTACAGATATTAATTTTTCAATGTTGTCAAGAATTGTGTGTTTACTATATGAATGCGATGGAAGGGTTAGTAGGAAGTACACAGGTTCTGGATTCAGTTACATCTGGATTAAAGTTCTGACCCTGTAATTCATCATCTGTGTGACCTTGTGGATATTATTTAACTTATATGAGTTTCAGTTTCTACATCTGTAGAAAGGGGATTAAACTATGTACTTTCCAAGATCACTGTCAAGATTAGAAATTATATATGTAAAATAGCAGGCACAAACTCAGGGCTTAGTTATCAGTAGCCATTCTAAGGTTTATCATCCAAAGGCTAGACACCCTGGGGATCTTGGGGTCCTCAGAGCTGAGAAACAGAATGGTCTCCCTACTGCATCTTTGTCATGGATTCCAATTTCATCATTAGCTGTACTCTAGTCAGATGAGGGACATCCATGGATGGGCTTTCAGACAGCATGCAGGAGGAGTGAGCTACCTTTAAACCCAGTTCATGGGACTCCTAGCAAGAGTAAAATCCTTTAATAGTGTGGTTTGTAGCTTAAAAAAATTTTTTTTGAAGACTTTTATCTGCTATCTTTGTAAGTGATCTTACATATTAGTCTTTATTGAAGTTCTGCTTTTTATTGATTTTAAAATTATTTATATGTTTGTTTATTCTTCGTGATACATCTCTTACCAACAAAAAGTATAAAGAATGATCATGAAACAAATACTGTGTAGCTACCACGGAACTTAAATATAAAATAAACACAATCTATCTGAAGTTCCCTGTACATCATGTGCCAAACTTTCTCATTCTTCAAGCCAGCTTCAGTCTTATTTTTCAGGTTGATTATGCCTTTCTAAAAAATATTTTTACCACATATAAATATACCCATAAACAATATGCTACTTATTTTTGAGTTTATTAAAGTTTTATAAAAAATAATCATAAATGTATAGTGACTTTTAGCAATTTTTAAAAAAATTCATTGAGATAGTTGAGCTAATCTTCCATTCATCTCTTAATTTGGTGAATTATATTAAAAGATTTTCTAATGTTCATCAAATTTCATGTTTTAATTTAAACTCAACTGATTCATGATATATGCATATATTTGGACTTGATTTACTCATATTTTGTTTAGGATCTTAAAAATATTAGCAGCTTAGATTTACTCACAAATTTTCTTTCTTACACAGGTCTTATCTGTTTTCAAAACCAGGATTTTATTAGCCTCTTTGAAGGATACAGAGAGTACTTCCTTGTTTTTCTTTTTTTTCCTCTGGAATTGTTTGCCTAAATTGTATATTTTCCCTTGAAGTTTGATAGAATTCACCTGCAAAACCATATGTTTATCTGTGAGAGATGTTTAATTACTGAATCAATTGCTTTAATAAATATAGGACTCTTCAGGTAGGTCTTACTTTCTAGAGACATTTTTATAATGTTTTCTAGGAATTTGTCAATTTTATCTAAGCTTTCAAATTTGCTGTCATAAAATTGTTAATAACGTTTTCTGATGTTTAATATGCCAAATCTGTAGTTCTGTTTACTTTCTCATTTATAATATTGTTATTTGAAAATTTTATTTATCTTTTATCATGGTTAAATCAATTTGTGGTGTTGTTGAGACTGACTTTAAATATTTGTCTTCTGTTTTTATTCATTTTGGCCCTTATCAGTTTTTCTCTTCCTTTAGTCTATTTGGGTTCATTCAGTTTTCTTTCTCTGATTTTTTAAGTTAGACAGTTAGTTAATTAATTTCCAGCATTTCTCATTTTTCAATGTAATTATTTAGAGCTATAAATTTCCCTTTAAATACCATCCTCCAAGCTTATAGGTGTAGTTTTTTTTTTTTTTTTGCCTTTATTTTGTATTTTCTAAAGTCCGCAAGCTCTTTTTTTTTTAACATCTTTATTGGAGTATAATTGCTTTACAATGCCACTCCTAAGCTTGGTTTTATGGGATTAAGGTTGTGTTTTCTTTTTTGGTTTCTAACTTAACAACACTGAGGTCAGAAAACATAATCTTTATATTTGTAATTTTGGGAACGTTTCTGAAAATTAGTTTATGGCACACAACATTTTCCTTATGTCCTACGTATGATTAAATGTATGTGATTTCTCCAACTTTTAAATGCAATGTTCTACATCTATCCCTTGAATCAAGCTTGTTAATTATTGAAAGTTAGCTTTACTATTCCTTTTGCTTAATCTATCACTTATTGAACAAAATATGTAAAAATCTTCCACTTACACAACGAACTGAACTTTTCTTTGTAGTTTGCTCACTGCTTGTTTAATATGTCTTAAAGTTATATTTTTACATGCATACAAGTTTAGAACTGTTATATCTTTTTGGAAGATAAAATTTTACTAATATTTAATGACTTAAAATTTCTAGCAATGTATATAATTTTCTTATCTCTATTTGTCTGATTTTAATATAGTTCTATAAGCTTTTGTGTGACTAGTATTGGCTAGGTATATATTTTCCAAATTTTTTCTTTCAGTTTTTCCATGTTTTATGTTTAAGGTTGGCAGCATGCATGTAACATTTAGTTCCACAGTCTTTATATTTTAACTTGAGTGTTTAATCCATTTATAGTGATTAAGAGTACTTATTAGTAGTAATTATTATATTTATTGGATTAATGATTATTTATACTTGTTAAGTGTGCTTTTCTGTATTTCTGTTTTCATCCCTTCTTAACTTTTTTTCCTGAAGTGATTATAATTTTATTTTTTTCTTATTATTTTTCTTCCCTTGCCCCACCAACTAGTTTGGATATTACTTTATTTTCAATTCTTAGTACAAATTTTAACAGGCATTTTACAGTAGCAATGTTGAGATATAACTCACATACCAGACAATTCACCCTTTAAAGTATACAGTGATTTTAATACATCACAAAGTTGTGCAACCCTCACCATAATCAATTTTATGCTATTTTCATTACCCCCCTAAAGAAATCAATATCCATTAGTAGTCACTTCTGACTTCCCTGGAACCCCACCAACAGTTGGCAACAACTAATATATTTCTCTATAGATTTGTTTATTCTGGACAATTAAATGCAATAAGCAGAATATAATATGTTTTTTAAGATTGACCTCTTTCACTTAGCATATATTGCAGGGTTTATCCATGTTGTATTTTTATTAGTACATTATCCTTTTTATGGCTGAATAACATTTCATTGCATAGTTATACCATATTCTATTTATCCATTCATCAGTGACTGGACATTGGGTTGTTTACGTTTTTAAGCTGTTATGAATAATGCTGTTATGAACATTCATTTACTACTTTTTAATGAGGATTTGTGTTTTCATTCATATTGTAATTCTATATTTAACTTTTTGAGAACTTCCAAACTGTTTCCCAGTTTAGCATTTTTTTAGTGGCTTGATGTTGTTAAGCATCTTTTCGTGTGCTTATTCGTCATTTGCATTTCTCCTCTGGAGCAATGTCAAATCTGATCCTTTGCCCATTTTAAAATTGGGTAATGTCTTTTTATTATTGAGTCATAAGAGTTCTTTATATATTCTGATATAAGTTCCTTGCCAGAATATGTTTGCAAATATTTTCTCTTAATATGCCAGTTGTATTTTCACTTCTTGATGGTGTCTTTTGATGCACAAAGCTTTTATTTTTATAGGGTCCCATTTATCTATATTTTCTTTTGTAACATGGAGGTGTCTTATAGCTATAATAGTAGTTGGGTTAGGATCTGGGAATTGAGGATCTTGGACAAATCTCTATTTCTTCAAGACACAATTATTAAGAGGGATAAATGCAAATAAATATATCACACTCCCTGTGGCTTAGTAATTTACAATCTACCTAGGTAGAAAAATATGCATAGTTAAAACATTGAATAAGATTTACATTTATTTAAGCTTTAATACTGGCTCCAGAGTCCCTTGAAAGCTACTCATTAAAATCCTTCCTGCCGCCACCAACCCTAATTAATATTTTATTTATATCCAATATAGGACTTGGCCGGAACCTTTTCAGAGGTGCTTTCCCAATTTAAAAATGCCTACTTTTTAGCTTTTCAATCGTAAAAGGGATGAGGAATTAGATTTGCATTACTAAAAAGTTCTAATTACCAATATTTGAATCTTATGATTTGACTAAGATAAAAACAAAATTGGCTGATATTATTTTTACTTTTTAAAATTCTCTAAATTTATTTTGAAAAGCATTTTAATGTCTATCAAGATGCTCAAATATAGGAGTAGCTAAGGGAAACAAGTCAGAGAAGTGCCTGATCTGGAGAGATAATTATCTAAGCAAGCTTAGGGATAGTTTGGGAGAGCTGAAAAGAGTGGATTCATAGGATAGTTCTGTAGAGCATGAAAGTAGATATTTTCTTTCACCACTTTTTCTGTAGGAAATTCAAAATTAAATGATTCCCATGGCTAGGTTGGCCACAGGAAGAGAATCAGGCACCTGCTAATCCAGAGTTGACAAAACATTGGATGTTTCTCTGATTACTGTCACGTATAACTGATATTTGGCACTAATAGTACTGTGCGGTTCTATTCAATGAGAGTTATTAGACATGGTGGAGTCCAGCGCCATGGAGATAAATAAAGCATGTTTTTTCCCCTCTAAGCTGAATTAGTAGGGCAGAAAAAAAGATACCTGAAAAAACCCAGCTTTAATATGCGGTGATAAGTGCTGGAGAATCTTTCCAGTCTGCTAAGACAGAGTCTTACATAATGTATGATAGCCATGAGACTGACATTTCATCACCTTTGACATATTCTATTGGTCAGAAGCAAGTCTTAGGTTCTGCCTGCACCCAACAAAGGAGGATTATACAAAGGCATGGCTCATTGGGGTGGGTCCACCACACAGTGGGGAATGCGGTTTTAGTTTTCTAGGTTCTACAGTATACAAGTTGGAAGAGATGTTGAGAGAGCCAAACTGTTGTACCTTGACCATTGTGTCTCAGGACAGGCAAGTGGTCCATTGTGGCTGGAGCCTGGGACCCTGGGAATGGTTCCCTGTAGATAAAGCTGGACAGGTAGGTGGGAGCCAAGTTATAAAGGGTCTGGAATGTCATGATAGGGGTAAGGAGAATTCACTTCCCTTCAACAGGAAGCCTGTGAAAACTTTAAGCAAAAAAAAGAAAAAGGAGAGAGATATAATCAAATCCGAATTTTAGAAACTTTTAAATTCAAATTTAAACTTAAACTTAAGTTTAAAGAAAGTGTATTAGATTTTTATTGCCCTGTAATAAAGTATCACAGACTTAATAGCTTAAATGCACATTTATTATCACACAGTTTTGTAGGTCAGAAGTCTGAGAGGGCTCTCTGGATGGGTACTCTGCTTAGGGTCCAACCAAGGCCAAAATCAAGATGTTGGCAGGGCTGTATTCTTATCTGAAAGCTGTAGGGAAGAATCCACTTCCAGGCTTCAGGCTGTTGGCTGAATTCACTTCTTGAATGAAGGACTGTGGTCCCCATTTTCTTGCTGGCTGTCAGTAGGGAACCTCTCTCCACTCCAAAGAACTTTCAAAGGGTCTCTTTCATCTCAGCAATGGAAAAGTTACCTTGTGCCAAGTCCCTCTCATGCTTTGAATCTCTGTTTTACCCTGTGCTACCAGCTGGAAAAATATACATCTTTTTACAAATGGTATGCAGTATATTTCTATATTAGTTTCTAATTTGGTATCACTAAGTAGTTGGTGACTACCTCTAATCTGTGTAGCTAAAAAAAGGTCTTCAGTCTGGTTCTGAATTGTGAGTCCCCCATTGCTCTTCTGCTCTTCCATTTAGCTGATGCTTCTGGAAGACTGGATTCTGCTTCTGGCCCTTTCATGTCCAATCATGCCCTCTACTTCTACATTTGCTCAAAACACCACTTTTAAGCACCAAATCCCATGGATCTCTTTGCTGTATCCACATGCTTTGCAAAGTCATAGCTGTATCTTTAGGTCTTAAAAAATATCTCCTTCTTTATTGCATCCTATAACTCAATAGTAATGGTTTAAAAAAAGTCTTTGCTTTTAAACCAAAGAACATTGGCTTTACCTGTAAATATGCACCATAAAGGGAAATGAACCAAACACTCAAGACAAGGGATAGAAAAATAATTTCAAAAAATATATCTAGAAGTCCCCCCTGCTCCCCACCATTTTTCCCAGTCTGCTTTTTATTCTGGCTAGTCTCTTGTGTTCTCATCTTTGTGATTGTTTCCTTTATTTATTTATATTACATAATGACCCTTCTGCAGACCTTGGAGATCTGTTTGTTGTTTTTATCAACAGTGACTCACAGTGACTTGCACTGTGACCTTGGCTTTCATCGTAAACTCATTCTGCCTGTGGTCTAATTCGAGGAGGCTTTTGTTGGACCTATATATACTTCTGCTGTTTCAGATGGCTGCCAACCTGCAATTGCATTTGTCCACTTTGACAATGTTGGCTCAATAGCAGAGGACCAGCGTCACTACTTTATCTTAGTTCCCTATACTCAAGACTCCAGCTCACTTTTCTTTTTGGAGGTGTGGGAAAGCGAGTCCCTGGGGACTCCCCTTCCCTCTAAGTATGTCTAGTGAAAGCCAAGGTTGTTGTGCAAAGTGAGGGACTTCCCAGAACCTTACTGGCCAGAATGCTGCATTGGAATTAGACCTTGAACTGTGCAGATGCGAGGCCAAGATTACATTTCATTTGTAATACTAATAAATATATTTTCCTGGCTGCAGCAACTCGGATTTTTTTACTTATTTATCACTTCATGCCCATTGATTTTTGGGTAATGGTAGCAGAAGATATATGATTACTACAGTAATGTTGATCAAAGCATTGAGGTTAGTCGGGCTTCCAGAAATTGAAGAGAGTGGAATGTATATTTTATTTTACTTTTAATAAGGAATAGGATAGTACAGACAGGAACACTTCATATTCACTAGTAACACGAAAACTTTTTATTCATGGCGAATTACATTCCTAGAGAAGTATTTAATTAGGAATAATTATTCTGACTCTGCTTTTCTATAGAAACAATGTTATATGATGAATAATACTGCATATTTTCTATTTAAAAATGTTTCTCAGTGACACATTTATGTGCACCTAACATACTGAAGCTAGAATTTGACTTTTGCTCTTTTGTGATTGTCTATGCACCTTGTACATTTTTTTTTAACATCTTTATCGGAGTATAATTGCTTTACATGGTGTGTTAGTTTCTGCTGTGTAACAAAGTGAATCAGCTATACATATACATATATCCCCATATCTCTTCCCTCTTGCGTCTCCCTCCCACCCTCCCTATCCCACCCCTCTAAGTGGTCACAAAGCACCGAGCTGGTCTCCCTGTGCTATGCGGCTGCTTCCCACTAGCTATCTATTTTACATTTAGTAGTGTATATATATATGTCCATGCCACTCTCTCACTTCGTCCCAGTTTACCCTTCCCCCTCCCCGTGTCCTCAAGTCCATTCTCTACGTCTGCATCTTTATTCCTGTCCTGCCCCTAGGTTCTTCAGAACCATTTTTTTTTTTTAGATTCCATATATATGTGTTAGCATACAGTATTTGTTTTTCTCTTTCTGACTTACTTCACTCTGTATGACAGTCTCTAGGTCCATCCACCTCACTACAAATAACTCAGTTTCGTTTCTTTCTATGGCTGAGTAATATTCCACTGTATATATGTGCCACGTCTTCTTTATCCATTCATCTGTCGATGGACATTTAAGTTGCTTCCATGTCCTGGCTATTGTAAATAGGGCTGCAGTGAACATTGTGGTACATGACTCTTTTTGAATTATGCTTTTCTCAGGGTATATGCCCAGTAGTGGGATTGCTGGGTCATATGGTAGTTTTATTTTCAGTTTCTTAAGGAACCTCCATACTGTTCTCCATAGTGGCTGTATCAATTTACATTCCCACCAACAGTGCAAGAGGGTTCCCTTTTCTCCACACCCTCTCCAGCATTTATTGTTTGCAGATTTTTTGATCATGGCCATTCTCACTGGTGTGAGGTGATACCTCATTGTATTTTTTTTTTTTTTTATAAATTTATTTATTTATTTATTTATTTATTTTTAGCTGTGTTGGGTCTTCGTTTCTGTGTGAGGGCTTTCTCTAGTTGTGGCGAGCGGGGGCCACTCTTCATCGCGGTGCGCGGGCCTCTCACTATCGCGGCCCCTCTTGTTGCGGAGCACAGGCTCCAGACGCGCAGGCTCAGTAATTGTGGCTCACGGGCCCAGTTGCTCCGTGGCATGTGGGATCTTCCCAGACCAGGGCTCGAACCTGTGTCCCCTGCATTGGCAGACAGATTCTCAACCACTGCGCCACCAGGGAAGCCCCTCATTGTAGTTTTGATTTGCATTTCTCTAATGATTAGTGATGTTGAGCATTCTTTCATATATTTGTTGGCAATCTGTATATCTTCTTTGGAGAAATGTCTATTTAGGCCTTCTGTCCATTTTTGGATTGGGTTGTTTGTTTTTTTGATATTGAGTTGCATGAGCTGCTTGTAAATTTTGGAGATTAATCCTTTGCCTTATACATTCTTAAAATAATTATATATGAGTCTGTCTCCCTAATTAAAGAATTGTCTTGAAGGCATGGGTTATATTTTATTCATCTTTATTTATTTATTCATATTTATTCATATTTTATTCATCCCTAGTACTTTTATGTCCCTCAATCACAATGCCTGGCATACGATAGTTATGCAATAATTGTTTGTTAAATAAAAAGCCCAGGAAATACCTGGTTAGAAAAATTTTCTTTAAAAAAATGCTTAGGATAAAAAAGGAGGGACTTTATTAGTACTAACCACACTGTTTTTCTTAAGTAACAAAATTACCTATCTTTACAATACTTCTTTCCTGTCTTTAGCCACTGTAGTTCTGATTATAAATGTAAAAAATGAATCTCAAAGGGGAAGTTGAATCAGGAGGAAATAGAAGTGTTCTGAGGGAGAAGTAGAAAAAACTAAAGTTCAACTAGAATTGTATGAATAAGTGATTCAGTGAATAGTAATAGAAAAATAAGAATGTTGATACAACTTTGCTTTCTTTCTAAACATAAATTTTAGTTACCTCATTAAAGAGTTGTGGTCAGTGGAGGGACAACCGAGACCTGAGCCAAATATCAGCTGTGGAACTTTAATCATATCTCAGAAATCAAGACTTTTGTTTTTATAACTATGAGGCACCTGTGAAGCACTTTAAAAATTCCTGTGGTATTCACAGTCTTGCTGTTTTCTGGTTTGTGTCAGTGGAAAAGTCTCTTAAAATTTTCCACTGTGAAGAAAATTTACCCAATTGCTGTCAAACTTCTGTATTTTTTGCACCTCATTTTCAGCTCTGCACACTCAAGCAAGTAATCCGAACTCCAAAGTCCTCCTTTTGTGTGTTTTCAGGACATGCTTTCTGCACAAAGAATCTAATTTCAGAGACTCTCTTGGTAGAGCAGAATAATGATACCCAGGGTGGGGAAAAGGGTTGAATGTGATTTTGTTCTGGAGGAAACACCAGTTGCTAGGCAAGTACATAGCTGCTGCTGTAATTAGTTTCTAGAACAGTAGCAGAAGTTACTAATTCTTTATCTTCTCAATTAAGAGTTCTTGATGTGTTGTTCAGATGGTAGTTGTAATTGTGTATATCTTGTAAAAAATTCACCCTATCTGAATTTGGATGCAAGTTCTGAGACTCTTAAAAGAGTCTATCTCCAAAGACAGTGATCTGGTTAACTTATTTCTTAGGTATCAAGTACTCTGCTTAATAAATAATCTTGGTCAAATATTATTTCTCCTTTGTGTCTCTTTAAGCTCTTTTGCCACTTTTCCTCATCAATTCACGGAATCCAAGAGTTGAAGGGAGCATGATAGATCATATAATCCAGATTCCCAGGAAATGCAGACTTTGCTCTGTCATAACTCTGACAACTTCTGCTTTACACAGTAATGAAACAGTCTCCACCCTTAATCCATTCTATGGAAATGTAGTATTAAAAATTTAAAAAATATATCTAAGCTTTAACTATAAGCTGCCCCTCCCCAGCTGTCACCTATTTATAAAGTTGTGCTTTGTATCCTGAGACTGCTAGTCAAGTTCCTCTTTGATAGCTTTATATAATCATCTAACTTTACCCTTCCTTCCCATACAGTCACAGATGGTTGGTTCTACTGACTCTCACTTCTCGTAAAATAATATAAGCCAAGGTGATGTGTCAGCTGTCAAGTGATTTTTGAATGGAGGTTATTGTTCTTTGCCATTAATATAGAATAAGGTATCAGCCTCTTTAATCTTTAGGTTTACACTTTTTTATGAGGTTTTGATCTCCCTGTTCTTTGTCCTCATAATTATTAGAAAGAGATGAGAATACATACTATTGTGTATAAAATAGATAATCAACAAAGACCTACTGTATAGCACAGGGAACTATACTCAATATTTTGTAATAACTTATAAAGGAAAAGAACCGGAAAAGGAATATATATATATATATAACTGAATCACTTTGCTGTACACCTGAAACTAACACAACATTGTAAATCAACTATACTTCAAAAAATTTTAAAAAAAAAAGAAAAAGAAAAAAAAGAGAAAGAGATGAGCAGTTATTATTTTGCTCTTTGTCCACTAGACCAAAGGACTTCAGCTTTTGTTTGTAGTAAGTAAAAAACCTTAAACAAGTTAGTAAGGATTTAATTTTCTGAATCTAAGTTATATTTATATAAATATAAACATAGTATTACTATATTGTAGGCCTTTTCCCTTAATTTTATTTTTTCCAATTCATTTTTTACTTATTTGCAACTTAAAAATAGATAGGAGGAAAGAAGACTGGGACAAAAAACCCTCTATTTTTAATTCTCAAAAAAACATTTTTTGGTAGATATTTTTATTTCCACTTAACAGATAAGGAAACTGACTTTCAGAGAAGGTATTAAACATACCTAAGTTTACATATCTAACAAGTGACCTTAAAAAAAATCTTCACAAATAGGAAACGGAACAGTAATACAACTAGAAAGCCCATGAAACAACACTGACATAAGCAAATAATATACTCAGGTCAAGATTTTAATAGATCTTGGGGAAAGAAACAAATCTAGGATGAGATAAAAAAAGAAATATTCAGTATTATAAAGCTATAATTAACAAAATTATTCAGTTAAAAATTAAATCAATAATTATTTCTAGAAGATTCCATAAAGGAAAACAAATGAGAAGAGGTAGGAAAGTGCCATCTTGAATACTGGACTTCATGAAACAGTTCAGTTAAAATTGAAGATAATGATAGTAATACTTAATAAATAGTAATACTACATTAATAAATACTAATACTAATATAAATATACTTAAAGAAAATACTTAATACCTGTGTCATGTTTATAATTTACAAATTTATTTCTCATGTTACTTTATTTATGATCAAGTTAATAATTCCAAAGAAACATGTGAATTTAAAATGGTTGAAGCAAAATTAGTCAAATACTGCATGTGTGATTCTTGATATAGAGACATGTGTTCAGTGCCATTTTCCCATGACCTCCAGGATAGATAGTCTGGTGACTGCCAGCCAACAAGTGTACATGTAAGAAAGAGCTAGAAAAGGATTCAAGATAATATTGAAACCAATTTAAGAGAATCTGATAGAATCCATTTTTTAAAAATAAAAATACGTGTATATATCATATTATAGCAATAGGAAGAACCTGCCCAACGTAGGAAAGAGCATGAATTTGAAGTCAAGAAAGTTTGACTTCTGATCTTAACTTATTCTTTAAAAGATAGAACCAAACATTTCAATTCTTTGGTCTTTATTGATCTGTAAAATAAGGGGTTTGGATAAGGTCAGTGGTTCTCAGTTGGGAGAACCAACCTAACACCTCGAGGTGCGTTAGGAACGGTGGGTGCTTTCATGTAGAAAACTCTGGAGCAGTCAGTCTGTGGCACAGGGAACTCTTGGTATTAAGTGCCTCGCAGAGTTCTGTGGATCATGCTACTCACAGCCCACTTATTCAGGAGTTATTCATCTTTACTCAATTACTTTCTGAAGGAGGAAACCACAAAACAGGTTCTAGTTAGAGAAATGGTAATTTTTTTCCCTAAGTTTAAGGGGAGCTAGGCAGATTTCTTAAAGGAACTACCTTAAATAATCAGATGTTTTTATTCAGAGGAAAGACATCATATATCTACACTGTGAGACATTCCAGTGACTTGAAAGGAAGGACGACCTAAAGCAAATAGGGCCAAATCCCTAAAATCAGTGCTACCTGAATAATTTTAGGAGACCAAGAAACGTACGTGGTCATTGCATCGAGCTAAACCTAAGTGATCAGTTTTCTGTGGTTATTTAGTTTTATAAATTTCCACTTAAGATTTCTGAGCCAAACCATTTAGCCTTGATAAAACCTTCCTTAAGAGAAACACAAAAGTATTTTCAAGCACCATTGACTTTTACTTGGGTTTTCCAAGCAAAACTGTTTACTAAGAATTAAACACTTTATTTACACTCTCAATGGATAGGTTAAGCTTTATCTGACTATGCTGGAAAATTCTCAGGAAGTGCCTCAAACAGAAATGATACATTTTGCTCTATTTTAGGATTATTGCTGAAGTCACAAAGCGTCATGGTGTTTGAGTTTGGAATGTTTCCTGTGCTTTTATCCTTCCTGAAGTACATCAAACAGAAATGATAAAGAAAGACTCTCCAGCATCGCTCAAAGCTGCTGGAATATCTACTAAGAAATTTTTGGTTACTAAAGATTGCTTCCCCAGTTTTGGAAAAGAAAAAGTAATTTGGGATAAGTCAAGATAAGCATCTAGCCTTGGTAGAAATCTACATGAACCAAAATACCAACTTCTAGGAACCTTACACTTTGAGAATCATACCATCTCAGCCAGCAGATTCCCACCTGTTGAATACAGCTTGGTGAAGAAGCAACCATTATGTCTGTGAGAACTGAGAAAAGAAAGTTTCATAAATTTAAAGTGATTGGTCAGGGTGGAGTATAAAATGTCTAAAAGAGAAAGTGAAATTAAAAAAAGTCTGCACCCTCCTAGGTTTTGTATAATGAGGATTTTGAGAGCAATAGATAATCATTGTGTAATTGGTTTCATTTTTAGGTAACTTGAAATACCAGTAGGAAAAACAGGGTTACCTTTATTTTTAGAAAGTGAATGTTTTTTGAAATGGGTTGAAGGGTTTCTTATAAATTGGATGGAAATTATGTCTGAAAAATGAGATGAAAACAGTGATTTAGCAGCAACACGCTTTCTCAGCTGCACCTGTGCTCAGTTGCAAGCAGCATAAAGTGCCCCAGGAAATAGCATCTATTTACCACTACAGTGGAAGGGAAGCAGGGCAGTCCTCCGGCAAAATTATAAAGCACAGAGAGTGAGATTAAAAAAAACCTTAAACTTCTTTTGATGTATTGGGAAGACCTCTTTATAGATTTTTTTTTTTTAAAGGAATTCCTTTATTTTTATTATTTATTTATTTTTGGCTGTGTTGGGTCTTCGTTTCTGTGCGAGGGCTTTCTCTAGTTGTGGCAAGTGGGGGCCACTCTTCATCGCGGTGCGCGGGCCTCTCACTATCGCGGCCTCTCTTGTTGCGGAGCACAGGCTCCAGACGCGCAGGCTCAGTAATTGTGGCTCACGGATCCAGTTGCTCCGCGGCATGTGGGATCTTCCCAGAGCAGGGCTTGAACCCGCGTCCCCTGCATTGGCAAGCTGACGCTCAACCACTGCGCCACCAGGGAAGCCCAAGACCTCCTTAAAAAATAACATTCTCTCCATTGTCAAGGCTCCCTCACTTCCTTAAAAAATACCCAGAGGTGTCCTTCCATCTTCCACCTCCTAATTTGTTATTTTCAATTTCGTGTGAATGAGTGTGAGTTCCATGTATTCCTCTTACTGTAGAATACTTGTATTTGCAACTATTTCTCTGAACCTCGTACATTAGGATGTAAGGGCCACTGAGACAGGTGATATTTTTTACATTTTTTTCACTGATGTATTCCTCAGAGCTCAAAAGCATTTGCTGAGTAGACTTGAGTCTACGATGAAATTATTTAGAGGTAGAACGCCTGACTGTCCATCATCTGGTTTGGCCATTTTAGGAGTTGGGGGTGAAGAAAAGAAAAATTGAGGTGGACCATCTTAAGCCACTTTGCAACTAGATAAAGTGAAATCAGCTCCATAAATTGTAAGTTAGTTTGATTTGTTCTGCCACACAGTGTGGTTTATTGAGATGCAAAAGAAAAGCTGTGGACATGGCACCCCCTGGTGGTAAATGTTCCCCCGATCTCAGTGCTCCTCTATCATGGGGCACAGGGCCTATGACATGGGCCACTGAAGACCGGAATCTTTAGATATACCACATCTCCTCTGTTTTGCAGGTCACTGGCATTACACCTCACTCCTGAACCCTGGAGATGCCCTAGGTGAGAAAATCCCCACGGCAGCTCATTCTAGGCCCCTCCCTTGCACGTCTCTGCATGTTCCCTGTTTCCATTTACATTCTTCTTCCCTGCTCCTGCAAGGGTCATGCCTTCTGTCCTGATGGCTCCCCTTCCTTTCTTCTGCTAGAAAGTCCCCAGGGCTGGGAAAGAAGAGTATGATCTCATTGCCAGGTATATATTGAATATTCCATCTCTCTATCTCAAAGTTTTCATCAAACCTTTCAGCACTGTTGCACATAGTGATTATATATATTGTGGCTTCTGTTCCTTAAGTACGCATTTTAGAAAAAATACTATGAGTTTCAATCTTACAACACACTTTCAAGATGGGCATTTTTATTAACAGTTGAGGAGATTGGGACAGAGAGAAGTTGCTGGTTATACTCCTTAGATGTTACATGAATATTCATACTAATTATTAGTCCAGCGGAGTTTGTTCAGTCCTTAAACCAAACAGGAGAAACATTGTCAAGAGTTTTTTTTTTTTTTTTTTTAATAAATTTATTTATTTATTTATTTATTTATTTATGGCTGTGTTGGGTCTTCGTTTCTGTGCGAGGGCTTTCTCTAGTTGCGGCGAGCGGGGGCCACTCTTCATCGTGGTGCGTGGGCCTCTCACTGTGGCGGCCTCTGTTGTTGTGGAGCACAGGCTCCAGAAACGCAGGCTCAGTAGTTCTGGCTCATGGGCCTGGTTGCTCCGCGGCATGTGGGATCTTCCCAGACTAGGGCTTGAACCTGTGTCCCCTGCATCGGCAGGCAGATTCTCAACCACTGCACCACCAGGGAAGCCCCAACAGCTTTTTTTAATGTGTAAGAAAGTTGGTTAGATTTCTTACAAAAATTTCCACTTGGCAGATCAAAAAACCTGAATTAATTGGTTTTTAACTTGACATTCTTAAATTGTGCTAGATAAAGTCAAAATACATATATTATAAAAATCAGAAATTCTTCCTCTTCAGAAGCTTGTATGTAATTATAAAGCGAAGTGATTGAATCGTCTCTCTTTTAGTTTCACGTTTCCATTCCTTTTCCTATATTCATGTTCTGTGTCAGTTCATCCGTTTGGAACATTGCTTATTCTGTGCCAGCATCACACTACTCTACTGTCACAGTATAAATTCCATCCTGTTTGTTCATTCCCACAGTTACTTGATTCCATGGGGGACTATTTGAGGTAGTGGAAACCCAAGATACCAAACTGGAGGCCAAGGGGGTACACCTGGCCTTTGAGGACCCAGATATCACTTTATTCTAAAAATTGAGCCAACATTTACATATTAGGAGAGTTCTCCTAAAAATCCTGATTTCTGGATTCTTTAAAAAAATCTAGGCACACTAGTTATAGCTGGAAATGAGTATCTGCTGCCTTGTTTAATCAGGCATGTTCTTTCCAATCAGCCATAGTCTCTGTCCCTCCCTGTTGTATTTCTGATGCTGAGACTGAGTGTCCGTTTGCAGTATTGAAAAATGAATGACACTGGAATGTTAGAATTCTTGCATTAGGTCCACCCCATTCTACTCCACTCCACTCCACCTCACCCTATAGATACCAATGTCTGCGAACTCTGCTGTAGCCATCTCTACCTCTGGAAAGAACTAGTCAGTTGGTGCAGTTCTTGTCATTTGCGAGCTCAAGGAGACCCTTCTGAAATGCTGTTTCACCCGCAGGCAACGCAGTCATCTGGAGACCTTCACTAAGAGAGAAGTCATTTCTTAGGACTAGGATTTGATCCCACCTTGTACACCAATGATACAAGATCACATCTCCAAAGAGCACGATTTTCCTCAGAGCTGTGTATTTCATCTATTTCCCACGACCTCTAGAATCTCAGAAACCTCACAAGTGGTTCAGGATGGTGTTTGAGGATCCACATACTTATGGTTAAGGACCTTGCTCAAGGTCACACAGAGGCAGAACCAGTATTCAGAGTCAGGTCACCGGCACTCTAAATCACCAGGCTTGGAGCTCCAGAAATATTTGTCAAATACATAAATGAGTCTATAAGATGATACATAATGTTATTCATATCATGTAGTTATAAAGGTTAAGTTAGAACCTCAGAAATTTGAGAATTCCCTTGATTTCTCTTTCTCCCTAGCACCCATCACTAGTCTATTTCACTTTCATTATACATCTCAGATCTGTCCATTCCCTCCATCTGCACGGTCGTCACCTGAGTCTGAGAGGCACCCGTCTCTCAGGTGGACAGGTACGATAGCATCTTCACCGGTCTCCGTGCTTCCACTTTCCTGCCCTTTGCAGCCTATTCTCCACATTGAGGCCACAGTGCACTTCGCACTGCTCTTATCTTACCATAAAAGAGATCTTGTCACTCCTCTGCTTAAACCCTTCAGTCGTTTACATAGTGACCTCAGGGAAAATGTCAGAATCCTTAATGCCTTTCAGAATCCAGCAAGGCTTTGTCTGCCCTGCCTCTGCCTGGTCTCCATCCTCCCCCAGAATTGTGCTGAACTTCCCCTAGAGCAGCCCTTTCTGTTTTAGGGCCTTCCCACATATATTCTTACCCCTGTTATTTGCTTATTTAACTCAGACTGATCTTTTCCAAAATTCCGTAGAGAGATTCTTCATCACCCCTACTTAGTTCTTTGATACACACACACACACACACACACACACACACACACACACACATCTTTTCTCACTGTTTTTTGTTTTTACTTCATGTTAATTCTCACTGTTTGTAGCTATGTAATTAGTTAATTGTGTCACTATGTATTGTCAGTCCCCTGAACAGGGACACATCTCTGCTGTTAACTTTCAGTGCTACAGCACTAACCACATACCATGTTCCTAATAAATACTTGTTCTGTTAATTTGCATAAGATATACACAGGGACATAGGCTTTCCAGAAGGGCAGGAGGCAGAGATGTAGGTAAGGTACCTGGAGCAGACTGATTTTTTTTTTTCCCTCCAGATAAGGGTGTGGCCTTGTTGATTCTGAGTTTGCTCTACGTTCAGGAGTGCGCAAACTTTGACGACATTCGTTTTTTAGTCGAAGTGCTTGATAATTAGCAGAGCGTCTCCCAGAATGATACAAGCTCTGACTAGAAAAGAGCTTGGCACAGCAAAATTGGGTAATTTCTTGGATCGTGCCAGGGTCATTGCAAATGGAGGGAAGTAAAAACAGTTGAGGAAATACAGCTGAGTTGCTGTGAGGTTAGCTGTAGGCGCTGAGAGTGGCTAAATCAAAGCTGACTCTCTTGTTCATGGCTTTTCTCATTTAATCTTCATAATTCCTTAATGTAGGTAATATCGTCTTCATTTTATAGCTTGGGCTGCATATTCAGCGTCCCTGGCAGCCTTCTTTTCCATTGGAGAACCAGTAGCTGGGAGAGGCCCCACTGAGCTAGACTGTCTTTCTGTTCTGTGTGCCCAGGTCACTTCTGAGAAGTTTACGATCCCTTCGCTAATTAAGATGGAAACCTAATTCAACCTACAGGGTATATTAGAGGTGAGCTAGGGAGAAGACTGAGGTTGTCTTCTCCAGCTATTCTGTAACCTGTGTGAAACTCTGAAGCAGAAAAAAAAAAATCTAAAAACTGTTACCTGAGATACAGTAAAAGTCAAAAACATAACTATAATTATTAGGTTGTACACTTCTCAGAGTAACAGTACCCTACTATTAGGAAGAAAAAGTACTTGCTAAAATATGCAAATCATAAAAATTGTTTTTCATTTTCCTGGTACATAGAGCTGGGAGGTATTAGGTGGCTTTGAAAGTTGACATTTCCTTTCTGTTCTAAGTGACGCATTATAATTTAACCTGTTGCTATGCCCCAAATTATTCCCAGCTGATCTTGGCTGTGTGCATACAAGAGAGTGAGCAGAAATTTGAGGATTAATCTCTTCAAAATTCTTAGGGACTACATGACTCCTATAAAGTTCCTTGTGAGTTTCTTGATTTGTTTGAAAGTCTTTAGAATGAATGTGTAGCCTTGCTTAAAAGAATAACACACTTAGTTAAGAATACTAGAAGATAGCATTTTTTTTTTTTTTAGAAAATTTGCTTCTAGAAGACACCATTGTTAACTGCTAAGAAAAACTAGGTTCAGCAACACTTGAATGAACACATCTGTAAACAGTTAGCTGTGACCATGTATGATAAACCCAACTACGAAGATAGGAGTAAAGTAAAACTTTCCTTCATAGGTATATTGAGAGAAACAGAAGTTTTTGGTCAGGTCATTGCTGTACGCACATGAAATTTTTGAAATGATCATATCCAAATTCAAAATTGGAGGCTGTGGATCCTTGAAAAAAAAAAATTTCCCCTAGCCAATTTTATATACTGAATTGACTGACATTCTGTCAGTATACCTTGCATATATGATGACACAATCTGAATCTAAATCTTCGATGGGTTTTGCCAGTAGTGAGCTCTGTGCATCTGAGCAGCAGATACAAGCAGCCCCAGTATAGTCTTCACTTAGCCATCTAGGGACATCCTTACGTGTTGCATGACAATCATGAAGAGTCAGGGTGCAAATTTCCTCATGATCATTCTTAAGGAAACACATTGTGGATAATAGTCAAAATGAAGTGAGGCAGGAATGTTAGATATTTCCTTTTTTAAAAGGATTCATTTGAACAGCAACAAAATTGGCTCAATTCTTGTGTATTTTTCCTCCACTGAATTCTTCTCTTAGTGAGGTCATTGCTAGGTTTTAAATGGTGTTCATGAAAAGCTATAATCATCTTTTGTGATTATAAAAGTAGGCTGAAATGCAGAGTTGAAAATAATAATGTAAGTAGGAAAATATAGGAAAGCTTGTGAATAAGACAATCACTTGTGGTTCTGAAGAGGGTTATTATTTATCCGCTGATCAAAAAGGCTTTTATTACACTGAATAACACTTTACTTGTGGGTCCACCTAGATTCCTGCTGAATCAGTCACAGAAAAGAAGTGAACTTTTATGTGTACTCTATGGTGTACTATTTTGCTTTATCATGAAAAATAACCCTTAAAATCCACAGGTCTACTCTTTGAGTTTTAACATGATTCTACTGAAGCTGTAGGATGCCCAGGCTTTGGCCACCTGGGAATACGAAGTGGTTGTGACCATCTGAAGGTACAGTTGTGCTAATATGCTGTCTAGGAGGAAGAGACATAAGAAATGTGCCCTTATTCTTAAGACGCTCACGTTTTGATTATGAGAGAATTTGCCTCATCCTTGCATACACATGCTCTTGAGCTATCCTTGAAACAGGGATTAATTATCTAGTTAGGGTTCACTAGGGGAGAAAAAAACTTCGTACATATTTCCACATTCTGAAAATCCTACAAATCAAGGAACCATAGAATGTCAGAAGCAGGAAGAGACATTAAGAACCATTCTAGTCTATCCCCTTAAAGTGCCAATTGGGGCCGTCATCCCTTTGAAACATTATGAAGGAATATTTTAGGGAGTTTTTCAAAAAGGAAATTAACAAGTTATCTGGGATATTAATTTATTTCACTTGAGCAATTTTGAAGCAACCCAAATGTCTAGGCCAATTTTGAATGCCAAGGACAAGCAGAGATTTTAATCAAAGGAACTTACGTCTTTGACCTTATTTTGTTGAGCACAGAAGAGGAAACTAGGGAATTAACCTTAGAGCAACAGGAGTGAGAATTATGTCTGTACATTTCTCTGGAAAATTTAGTCCATGAAATTTGACTGAAGAGCTGGCATAATTGACACCTTTAATTAGGAAGTTATAAAAGAACTTGCATTCCATTTTTATACATGAATTCAGAAACATTATATTTTTGTGGAGTGAAAACTTTTAATAACGCAGGAGTGTGATTTGCATACCAGTCCTATAATGTGTTATTATCATTCTGCTAACAAAGAAAAGGACTCTCAGAGAGGTTAAATAATCGTCAAGGTTACAGAACTTCTGAGTGGCATAGCTACCATTTGAAACTAAACTTGTCTGATCTCCAAAGCCGGAGCTCAGCCTACTGACTACGGCCAGCTTGTTCCTAGCATCATTTGAAAATGGCGTGGACACCGAAATCTGTAAAGAAAAAAAGAACAGGGGACTTCTCCCCCGACCCCGCTTCTTATTCTATATGGCAGGGGACTCTTGTCCGCTTGCCCTGAATCCTGGCTGAGGGGTATCAGAGGAGGAAAAACATGATAGCACCTCACCACAAAATTTGGTGGTATTCTAAACTCTGGTCTTGTTCCCAATCCACCTGCTATTCTTCTCTTTTTAGAGTCCTAAACACCTGTTCCAGTTGTTGTGTTACCTCTGCATATAACAGCTACGCAACAGTGAGGGAGACAAGATGGTGTGTGCTTACTCCATCTTATACAGAACCAGACTTCCTTTTTATTTATTTATTTAAAAAAATTTTTAAACTAAGTTAAATTTATTTTATTTATTTATTTTTAATTTTTATTTATTATTCATTTATTATGTTTATTTTTGGCTGTGTTGGGTCTTCATTTCTGTGTGAGGGCTTTCTCCAGTTGCGGCGAGTGGGGGCCACTCTTCATCGCGGTGCGCGGGCCTCTCACTATCGCGGCCTCTCTTGTTGCGGAGCACAGGCTCCAGATGCTCAGGCTCAGTAGTTGTGGCTCACGGGCCCAGTTGCTCCGCGGCATGTGGGATCCTCCCAGACCAGGGCTCGAACTCGTGTCCCCTGCACTGGCAGGCAGGTTCCCAACCACTGCGCCACCAGGGAAGCCCCTAAATTTATTTTTTATACAGCAGGTTCTTATTAGTTATCTATTTTATACATATTAGTGTATATATGTCAATCCCAGTCTCCCAGTTCTTCCCACCACCACCACCACCACCCCGCCACTTTCCCCCCTTGGTGTCCATACGTTTAGAACCAGACTTTCTTAAATGAATTTAAAATACACAGAAATAATAGAAGGGGAAAGATCTGGGAAATAGTCTGGTCCAAGCTTCCAGACTAGCAACTTCTTATTCTAAGAAATCTCTAAGGAAGAAGTTTTCATATCCTTTCCCAGCTCCTTCCAATGTGAGGTCACTTTGTTGGGTAGAAAATTCCATAGATAAGGATGGAATCTTCTTTATCGGTAAAGGGAATTCTTATTTAACATTTCATTTAATACAACTCACCAAATTTTGAGTGCCTACTATAGTTGAAAAACCATTATTTTGAGAGATGGAGAACATGCTGGTGGTCAGCCTCCCCTTGTCCCTCCCTCACTGGTATCACCACTTCTTCCTCAGTGTTAAGCTGGACAAGCTAATTTGGCTTCTCTTTGAAATTATACGTACTTATGATCCAGCAACTTCGTCCCTTAAGAGACGTTTCCTCACCCTGTCTTCAGCACCTAGCAGGGCAAAGGACCAATAAGTGCTCCTAAATGTTGGATGAATTGTCTTGAGGCTGGAAACTTTAGAAATGTGGCCCTCAATTTAAAGAAACTTAGGAAATATGAACATTTTTAAAAGAAAGAACATATGGAGACTCTTCCAGTATCCTTTCCAATACAGACTGCACTCTAGAAACTTTGCCTTTTCATTAGAAGTCTCCTTTCTCGGGGCTTCCCTGGTGGCACAGTGGTTAAGAATCCACCTGCCAAGGTAGGGGACACAGGT
Organism: Balaenoptera musculus; assembly: GCF_009873245.2. Taxonomy (NCBI): domain Eukaryota; kingdom Metazoa; phylum Chordata; class Mammalia; order Artiodactyla; family Balaenopteridae; genus Balaenoptera; species Balaenoptera musculus. The sequence continues at coordinate 49,670,554 of NC_045802.1, forward strand.
TCAAGCCCTGGTCCGGGAAGATCCCACATGCTGTGGAGCAACTAAGCCCGTGCACCACAACTACTGAGCCTGCGCTCTAGAGACCACGTGCCACAACTACTGAGCCCGCATGCCACAACTACTGAAGCCCGCATGCCTAGAGCCCGTGCTCCACAAAGAGAAGCCACTGCAGTGAGAAGCCCACACACTGCAAGGAAGAGTAGCCCAACGAAGAACCAACGCCATCGAAAATAAATAAATAAAATTATATATATAAAAGAAGTCACCATTCTCTAATTTTTTCAGAAGGTGTAGATATTTTGTATTTTCATGTTTCCCTGCAAATGTGTCCCTAGGACACTGCATTTCTACTATTAGGAAAAGTCCATTGATAGACTGAACTCTTTAAACTTTCAGTTTCACTTATAGCTTTGTATAGTTTCAACTGCTTTACTTCTCACAACTGAATTCAATAATGCTTAGTAAGTCCAGGGTTAATGATGTCAGTCAGGACTGACTTGTCACCGTGCAGAGAGTGACAGGGAGACAAATAGAGATGTGATTTGGTGTGATGATAGGTGGAAATAACTTGTTCTGTTGATGCACTGGTTACAATCTAATCTAGTCTTGTCCTCTTTTTCCCCCCTGTTTCTTCCCATATCTTTTATCCTTTGATAAGAAGTATCTCGCCTCTACCTATGTGTGTGGCAGTGCTTCTACATATAGTCTCTGATTATTTGCATGCATTATATTCTGTAGTTATGCAAGCTAAACACAAGCGTAAGGAAAATAAAAACAATGGAGATCACAGAGAGGCAGTCACTGCTGAAGTGCTCTTTGGAAGCCTTTTCCAGAACAATGTGTAAAATCTGGAAATTGCCTCTCAGTTATTTGTTCTGCTCAAACACCGCATGTAGTCATTAATATTTAAAGTCTATTTTACTTCACTTCTGTTTCGTCTGAAGACTTTGGACCTAGGGAAAACAAAATTGTGGTTTAGATGGCCAAGGATAGCGAATTATCTCTGCTTTAAAGGATGACAGGAAAAGTCAGCCATCAATGGGTCAAAAATTATTTCTTAAGATCTTAAACCAAATATTATATTTGTACATGACAAAGTCTTTTCCTTCTTGCTCAATTAAAAGCAAAACAAAAGAAACAAAAACCCAAAACCTGCTTGAATTGCCAACTAAGTAATGTTTAGTCACCGGATTCATTTACTACCAATCTGAAAGCTAAATTGGCAGAAAATAAAAACTCTGGCAACTCATTGTTAGGTTGTAGACTTTTTGGAGCACTGTAAAATTACAGAACTCAGACAAAAATATCCCTCAAATGTGTCCTGAAGTATCTGGCCTTAGGTTAAGTGATCTGGTTAGAGGCCCAGTGGGTACCATGGTTTTTATGAATGAGGCTTCGTACCTTGCTCATGGATGCTCAGTTTGGCACTTGAGCAGAAGTGCATTGACGTGTGCACAATGAGAAGGTTCTTGACAAAGTAGTATCTGACAATGCACATGTCTTAGAAGTGATGCAATATTTAGTTCTGCTTAATTGCATTAGAAGATGAATGAAATGGACTGTTTTCCCCCCAAAATTCATATGTTGAACTCCTACCCCCTAGTGAGATGGTATTTGGCCTTTGGGAGGTGATTTGGTTTAGATGAGGTCATGAGGGATGGGATTATAAGAAGAGGAAGAGAGACCAGATTTCTCTGTCTCTGCCATGTGAGCTCTCCATGTGTGCCAGGAAGAGGGCTCTCCCCAGGAACTGAATCGGCTGACACCTTGATCTTGGACTTCCCAGCTTCTAGAATTGTGAGATATAAATTCCTGTTACTTAAGCCAACCAGTCTATGGTATTATGTTATGGCAGCCTGAGCTGACTTATACAGTGAGCTACAGAAATGAAAATATAATAAGAACATTTGAAATCCCCACACCTGTATTAGTTCCTGACTTGCTTAGAGTGTTGTGTATAAAGAAAGAAAATCTTAAGCTTTTGAAACTGCTTAAGTTAAACCTTAATAATTCTGAGGAAAATAATTGATAGATGTTGAATTGCACATCATTACTGGCAACTGTTCAGATTTTGACTTTCCAATAAAATCTCAGTCTAAAACCTCAAAGTAATGTGGCATAAATCAGTTTTCAGATTTAATTTTTTTTCTTCAGAGCTCTGTGTAAGGTATTTTTCTAGCATTTGCTAATTTTCCGATCACAATAATACAGACTGTTAGAAAACTCTTATGCTATTTCAACTGAAAGTAAAAGTGGCAGCATGCCGCTCTAGAAATAACAAAAAATATTTTATTTATTTCAAACTATAGCAATGTATTTTACATATATATAGCTCACACAAAGAATGAATGGAGAAATATACAAAATTGGAAACTCAGAAATACCTTTTACATCAGCTTACCATAGGGGCCTTACATTGCATTCATATCCGAAAAGTTTAATGTTTTCCAAGATAAAAAAAAAAAAAAATGTTTCTCAAGTCAGTGTTGAACCTAAACTCAGTTTCGTGTGCTCAGTGACATTTCCTTCTAATTTCTTAACCCATGGGAAATCTTCTCAAGTCTTCAAACATTTCATCAAATTTTAATTCAGCTCAGATAACTCTGCCTAGAGAGCTATGAGTTGTGTGTGACTTTTTAAAATAGTTTCTGGAGCAACCAATTTGAAGGACTCCTTTCTTGAAAGGCTGAGGGATTCCCTAGGATCACCTGATTTAAGTATTGCAAATATGGGCCAGGCACTGACTTCAGGTGTGGGAGTGAGTATGTAATTTCCCAACATGTGGGGCACCTGTTGGAGATGCACATATGATAAGACCCAACTAGGTATCTTCTTATCTTAAAACTAAACAAATAATAAAGTAAAATAAAATAGAAAACAAGTCTCTACAAAGGTGAAATAATCTAAAGTGTACATGCTGTGATGGAAGCACTGTTCTACTGCTACATAGGGCCAAATGCCCCTCTCGTGGACTGGCTTTTACTCCGTCTTTGCTTACTTGACTCCTATAATTTCATTTTCTTGTTCTTTCATCATCGACTTCTTCCTCTCTAATGAAATATTTCTATTAGCTTAAAAATGCCATATTTCCTATCTTTGAAAAAAAATACTTTCTGCTCTATCTGTTCAGCTACTGACTCATTTCTTTGTTCTCCTTTATTAGGAAAACTCCTTGAAGGAGCTGTCTAGACACACTGCTTCGATTTCCTCATTTCCTTTCCTCTATACCGTTCCTGTCACACTTGCATCTCCATCATTCCACTGAAATTTCTCCTTCATGGTCACTACCAGTCTCCATATTGTCAAAGCTGGGATCAATTCTAGCCCTTACTTGATTTCTCAGAAACTTCTCATACAGCCGTTTTTTTTCCTTCTTGAAATATTAGTCAGTTGGCTTCTAGGACAAGATCTCCTGGGATCCTTTCTCTTACTGGTCACTCCTTCTCAGGCTCCTGTGCTGGTTCTTTCTGCTCTTCCCAATCTCTAATTAATGGAATTCCTCAGGGTTTCATTCTTCCCCATTTCTTTCCTAACTATACTTTCTCCCCAAGAAATCTCATCAGCTTCCATGGCTCTAAATAATGACCATAAGCTTCTAACTTCCAGATTTTAATTTCCAGGTATGATTTCTTCCCAGAGCTCAGACTCATATATTCAACTTTCTATTCCACACCTCTATTTGGAGGTCTAATAGGAACTTCGATTCTAATTTGCCCGAAGATACCTCCTAATATTCCTTCTCCAGCCTGCTCCTGCTCCAGTTTTCCCAAACTCAGTATTTAGCACATTATTTTTCTGTTGCTCAGGTCAAAAATGTTGGAGACATCTTGACCCCTCTCATTTCATAATACATTTTCAAGACCTGTTGACTCCACTTTCAAATTGTATCCTGACCTCAATTTGTTTGTTATATATTGTTGTGCAGTGCTACCTGAAATTCATTGAGATATTCTATATATTTGTAAAGTTTTAAGTTTTCCTTTTAACTGAGGTCTTTGTGCCTTCTGAAATTTATTTTTGTACATACTTAGATGGATTCTATTTTTTTCTCCCTGTATCTCCTTTCATATTTATGTTGCCGTCAATCTACTCGCAGGGAGCTAGCCCATGACCAGTTTTACAATGATATTTTACTCTTTTTTCACAATGATACTGTGAACATTGGGAATCCAGTCACAGAGCCAGCAATCGGCTTGTCTCAGATTCTGGTTGTGAGGCTGTGTCATTGTCACCCTGCCTCCTGAGGTTCAGAGCTTCCAATAAAGTAATTGCTGCAGGTTGACAGATGGTCAGTCTCTTTTTATGCAACAGGAGAGTACTGTTTAAGCCCTGGTTTTAAGTAGTGATCATGAGCCTTGTCCCCTGTCTTATATGGAGATCTTTTAGTGTCATTGTCCCCCAGAAACTCCCCTTTACTACCACCTACTTCCTGTCCAGAAGTCCACAAAGCCTAGATTTGAGGTCTACTCTTTTGCATTTGATCCACTGATATGTTAACTTTTTCTGATCCCAATTTCGTCTCATTCTTTTTATCTATTAATATTTTATCTGTCTTCACCATTTTTTTTCAAGCAGGAGAGTTGAGTTACAGCAGGAAGATTGGAAGTCAGGGATTCACCTTTAATTCAAACAAGTAGTTCCAATGATGTTATTTGTAGTCCCCAAGGTAGACTGTTACAAAGATATTTTAATCCACGAATAACTTTACATATCCTTCATATCATACTATGTAGACAGCTACTGACGCATCAAGAGAGCTTGGGAGCACTTGATTGATTGGTGAGAGGGAAGCAGAGGACATTTTCTTCTACAACTACCTGTCTTCACATGTGTCTTTGAAAATATCAGTGATATAAAAATGACTGCAGGATGAATGACATTGGATGGAGTCTTAGCACATTATTGCTGTGGAACAATAGCAGGGGTTTTGGCTCCTAGAAAAATTTCAATCTAAAATATCAATTCAAATGTATAGAACAGTAATTCTATGTCAGAAACTGTGTGTGCTAGATGTTTTTCACACATTACATATTACATAAATGGAATTTCAAAAGATTATATTACTTACCCAATTGGAGTAGTCTAGATTTGAACTTCAAATTCCAATTTATTTTATGTTACTAGCCATTCGTAGATAAGGATGAGAAGCCATGGGTTCCACAAGAAAAGAAGACTAATTAGACTGATACAAGTTTCTTTTCCATTTGATTTAGTTCTTACTTATAAATCTCAGCTGCTGTCATTTCAGCATTTTTCATTCATTCCTTCATTCCTTCATTCTCTCAATATACATCATGCATGTGTGCACCGTGCTAGGCGTGGGTCTACAAAGTTAAATAAGACATGGTCATTGACTCTAACCTACTAGAGACAATTATTCTTCCCATTTAACATCCCCAGTAACTGTGAAATATCTTAGATCTGGCAACAAAATGTATACATATTTTCAACCTTGAATCATTTACAAAATATATTTATCCACTATTTTATATAAATGGGTAATGCCTTAGTGAACAGGTCAACTCTCTCAGGCATATACTTTTCAATGGAAATATTTCTCAAAGAAAACAACTTTTTATGTGACATTAAAGGTCCATATTAAAAATATTTTTATGATCTTAAGTAAAATTTTTATGATCTCAGAGTAAAATTCTGCATGTGTAAATAAGCCATTATAATAAATATCCAAAATTCTCTACAGCAATATGTGTAGCGCATACACTAATTACTGAAATAAATACATAGCATGACTCCTGGGCATATGAATTCATGAATTTTTCCCCCCTACTAATTGTAAGTAACTTTAAGGCACAGAATATGTCTCACTTGTCACTTTTTCCACTGGTTAACTTAGCATCTAGTAGATGCTCACAATACATGTGTAAAATGCATTTTTTATTGAATGGATATTCAAGGTTGTTGGCTGAATGGACAGACTGTAAGGAGGAATGGGTGAATGAATTGATCACTGTGTTTACATGCAACAGTCTAACACTTCATCATGTGTCTTTAAAAAGCCTGATAGTTTTTGCAGGGCGTGTACTTCGTATTTGGCTTATTTTGCCTCTTTGTCTTAGAAACATGGGGCTACAAATAAATGCCAACTTCTTCTTTTGTATCTGGCTACCAGGCAATTTCTGTTATTAGAAATTTGAAAGGCTCATTCAAACTACGTTTTTTTTCTGGATTTATCTACTTAAATACCTAGATTGTCAAAAAGCGCTTGAAATTATTTTCTTGTACATAGATTTTCATTACAGTGGTACTTGGTATAACATGAACTGAACTAGTCTGCTATAGAATACGTTGTTTTTAATTGTTGGATGAACATAAGTAATAAGAGATGTCATGTAACTTTCTACCTTACAATGAATTTTTTCACTATATCTGTATATATTTTTAAATGTCATGATAACCCCCAAAGAAGCTGTTTTCTTTTTAACTTACACATGGGAAAATAAAATTCAGAGAGGCGAAATGACTTGTTTATTGTTATTTAGTCCAGCAGTCATTCCAGACATTCTCCTGGGTAAGAAGGATTCAATAACAAAGACAAACATTGCCTTTGAAGAACCTAAGGTCCTGGCGGGTGGGGAGGACAAATAAAGAGGTAATTATACTAGAGTGAATGGAACTATACTTAATGCATGCACAGGGTGCTGTGAAAACACACGAGATGTGTGTTTCTCTAAATTGTCCAGAAGTCAGTGGAACTTCAATCAAGTCTATGGTTCCAAGTCCAAGGCTTGTTCTGCCATACCCAGGCTTTATCTCTCCTTTATCTCTGATTTTCTCTTAGACCTGGTAGAAGTTGGTTAACAAGAGTTAATGTGACATGTGAGAAATTAAGTGTCAAATGAAGAAAAGAGCTGGGTCTTTACAATGTTGCTTTTTGGTATCAGAGACTTCTAGATACGGTTACAGCATGAAATGGGGGAGTAGGCTGGGATGGCCAAGAGAGCAGGACCCCCTTAGCAGCAATACTAGTAGACAACTGACTTCGAACGCTAGAATTCTCCATCTCAATCATCTGCTCATAAAAACCCATTCAATCTTCCATCACACAGACAAAACACACATACAAGATTTTGTGACTAAGAAAGGGTGAGATGAATACATAATAGTTCCTTAAATAACTCCTTACTGAAAAGTAAGTAGCTGATTCAGAAGATTGTTTTCTACTTCTTAATTCACAGCAACTCCTAGAGAGGCCGTTGCTTTCCAGGATCTGTTGAGTGGGAATAGAACATTCACTGTAATGAAATTCTCAACAACAGAAAGTGGATGTACTGTGGAGTTCTTTGGAAATGAGATTTGAAAATAGAATTTTAACTGAAGACTAATATTAGAATATTCCTGCATAATATCTGACCTTTGTGTCTTGAAGCACCAGAGTTTCCTTCCCTTGCATATTTCCATTTCTAATATCCTGAAGTCATTTCCTGTGTGTCAGTTTTATAATTGTCCCATTGTTTAACTGTTCTGTCCAGACACTCTTTCAAATGTGTGTTCTTTCTTCATCAACTTTGGAATGCAGAATTGAAGTTTGATTCAGGGTAATTTAAATTCCAGTGATCAATTTTCTGGTTTCCTGGCTACCAGTCTTTTTTCCTGGTTTCCTTTCTTCTCATTTTTGTTTTGAGGAGCTAAAAGTTTCTTGATATATAAATATTCCCAGCTCTATTCTTTTTATCTTGTACCTAATTCTCCATCTGCGGCGGCTGTGTTGATTATCATCTCTTTCCATTATCTCCCTTCAAGTCACGCTGAAATTTTTGTCACGTCTTAAGAATATAGGTTTTCAGCAAAATTGACAAATATTTTATAATATTTCCAACTTCAGTCAAATATTTATTATTTTACTTGTGAGTCTGTGGATTGTTTCTACATAATATAAAAGTTACTCAGTAATCATCTTTCCTCGTCAAAATTATCATTTTTTCATCAGTTTGTCAAAAGCTATATAACATACAAAAATATTTGGTATTCAAAGACCCGGCTTAAAGTCAAGGATTTTTTTTAGTATAATATGTATTTTTAAAATAACTTGATTGAGGTATAAGTTACATACTGTAAAACACACATTTTATGAATAAAGTCAATGAGTTTTTGAAAATATATAAAGTCCTGCAGCTTCCACCACAGTCAAGGTTTAGAACACATTCATCACCCTAGAGAATAGTTCTGTATCCCTTTGCACTTGAACTTCACACCCCATCCACAAACTCCGGAACCTCTGGTCTGCTTTTTTTTTGCTATGGTTTTACCTTTTCTATAATGTCATATAATTGGAACCATACAGGTTTGACATCGTCTAGCATAGTTTCCAAGGTTTTGTTTCTCTAGTGTCTTTATTCTTTGCACAGATGAATACCTATGGAGAAAAGTAATATAAATAATAAAGGAAATTTTGGTGACAGTGGATATTGTTTTTACATATGTATAGACTATTATGCAAGGATCTGCATATGCAAATATATGCACACATACGTAGACCTGGAAATGGGAAATATTGACCTTCACATGTATTTGATTTATACTTGGAACAATCTTGTCCACTCATTTCAGCAAAAGTTGGTGGTACAAAAAGCATTGTTCTAGTCTAATAGAGAATAAAAATAGAAAAGAATAACAAAACACAATTTTTTTTTGCTATTACACAAATGTTGGTAGAAACAATTATATAAGGCAAATGTGGTAGGCATAACAAGATAGTGCAAAGAAAGTGTATTGGGTACTTAAAAGAAGTAGGAAGAATTTGTTTGAGATATCAGCAAAGTTTCATTAAATTGATGGCTTTTGAATAGATGGGCCTTGGTGGTTGGATAGAAGTTTGATGGGTGAAGATGGAAAAGATTGACAGACCAGGCAGAGAAAATTACGTGAGAAAAGCCAAGGAGGAATTCAAAAAGCAGAGAACACTGTGTGGACAAGCTTGGCTCGATAAATATTTGTTGAGTGAATGAAATTTTAATGTCCTGTTTATAGAGCAGTGCTAATAAGGCAAAGTTTAAATGGGTCTGTAGTTGATAATCCATGTTGGGGGCGTGTGTTGAAATATAATTGTAGGAAACCGCACTTCACTTTCTGCACATCAGCTTCTTGCCTGTGTCTGAAAAGCCTCCCCAACTCAAGTCTCTCTACATGCCTGTTCACTGCTTCTTATCCTTCAACGTTGAGTTTCACTTGTATCTTCTCAGGAAGCCTTCCTGGACTTTCCTCCCCAACCAGAGTTAGATGCTTTTTTTTTTTTTTGCCAGCTCTTTAATCATATTATTTATATTGAAAGCATTGATTTATGTGTTGGTCTCACCGCTAAACTGTGTGAAACTCAGGGGCAGAAATTTTCTTTTACTTGTCCTTGCCTAACCAGTTCTTGGATGTCAATGCAAGCTATAATTGAGCACCCAATGGGTGCTCAGTACCGTCTAGTTCAAGGATGAAATATATTAAATTGAGTATTGAGTTGATAGTTTTCTCTCTTGCCTTTATGTTAATCCTTCTTTCATTCTCAGTAGCATATATTATAATTCTTTATCTGCAGCTGGGAACTGAAGTGCCCATACTTCATTTCACAATTCTGTGTTTGTGCTTTTACATGTTCCCTCGGCCCATGATGGCCTTGGCCTCTGTCTTCATATCTTTCTAGTTCAAGTTCAATGGCCTCCTTTTTCAGAAGTACTTCTCTGAAACCTCATCCGGGAGTGTTCTTCCTACTCTGAATTTCCATGGTGATTTTCAATACCACTTTCATGGGTGTTTTCTATTTTCTAGACCATATCTAGAGGTAGAATCTGCATTTCATATACTTTGTATTCCCAAAAAGCTAAGAGATGCCCTTAGAATAAACACATACTCAGAATGCATTCAATGTTTTTTTTTTTTTTAATTGAGCATCGACTATTTGTCAGAGTCTTTGCTGATCACAAGCTATTCAATAAATATTTACAAATGGTTCACTCATCACTTGCTTTGGGGGAAAACTGCAGAGTGGCACAGTGTGGATGAAAATGTAATTCAGAGGCAGAAAAAGAAAAAAAATCAGAAATATAGCTTCCAGCAAATTATAGAATTTCACAGAACCATTTGAAACCTTGCTTTGTTGATGAAAGTTTCCACAAAAATCTAGCAAGCCTGTAAGCGATTTGAAAAAATGACACCCTGGAAGAAATAAACGTTTCCTCAACATGGAAGGAGCTTTAAAGAGCTCTGTAGTTCCTTTACTGTTATGAACAAGTCATTTCAGTAATTACGTAGTGACTAGTTTTATATTAAAGCTAATCACTTAACTTTAAATGAGTTTGGTTTTGCAGGTCAAGCATTGACTAGGAAGCTTTGAACGGAAAGCTGAGTATGAGTTATAACAATAAGAAAAAAAAGAAATCTACTTGGTGTTCTCTCCTTTTGTCTAAACAAATAATCAACCTTTATGATTTCAGTGGCATTCATTCTTCTTTCTTCTTTCCTTTCAAAAACATTCACTTTGGCCAGAATTTTCTGCCGTCTCGCTCTTGATTGCCTTGGAGACTCCAGCAAACACACTAGCTCTTATTCTCACAAACTCTTCCTGCAAAGCTGAACACATTTGACAAACTTAGTACAGCACATCCAAATTGGTCCTGCTTTCCAAGCAAAGGACTTTCATGTTGATTTGCACCAGGATTTTTAAAAGGAAATATAAGTACTTCCTTTTAAAATGATTAAATGTTAATTGAATGCTTTGAGGAATATTGTCATCAAATCTGCTCTTGCCTCAACCAGGGTACCCATGAAGCATGAAGTCCACTTACCCTGCAGGTTAGGGCACCTGACTCAAAGCTACTCCCAGGGCGAATCAGCAGTGCTCTAGAAAAAGTGATCAGTGGGGGCCAGTCCACAATCACAGCAATCATGATGCTCTTATCAAGTTGTTGAAAGAATAGTGAAAACTTGGCTGACAGAAGCCTTCCCTTACTGATTTATTACTCCCTGTTTTTTGAGGAGTCACTGCAAAAGCACTCTGTATAATGTTTCCCCAGACACAGTGAGTAGTCTACTCACTGTACTCACTACTACTCATTCATTTGTCTGCTATTCTTTTGTCCCTTTAGCCAATGCATACTTCCCTGCTTTCCCCATTGAGGCCTCTTTCTTCCCTCTCATATCCCTCTCAAAACTGGAAGCAATTTCCTACATCAAGCGTCTACTGTTTTCCTTTCGTTTGTTATGTCCATGTTTGCCCTACTCTCTAAGCTCACGTTTAAAAGGCAGAGAACATAGGAGAATTTTTCTCTGAGCTCTTCGGTGTTAACACAATAGAGATGCCAGCACCTTGTCAATAGATTTATCTAATACACATTTGAAAAACTTCTGCCCTGCCGTAGGAGCCCACCAGATATACCGAGAAAATTTCAGAAAGAGCTCGCCTTGTGTTACGGATGTGCTTCCATGCAAGTGCCAGAACAGGGAAAGTTCAATGAATGTTCGTTGAATGAATGATTATATTAAGAATGAGAGCATGAGAGCTACTGACCCTACAGGATGGCCATTCATATTTTACAACAGAACCTAGGATTGTAAATATTATTATCATCTGGCGGGCTGCATCCTGATTAGGTTAATGTAGTCTTGGCAACAGTGGTTTGAAGATTGAGCTTGTTCTAAACATGCGGTCAGCTGGCAATATGATCCTCAGTAAAAGGTTATTCTGTGATTTTGGATCTCTTCTACAATGTTCTTTAAAAACTTTTCTATTTTAAGTTTTATTATTGTAAGCTTCCTTTATTTTTTTCTTGTAAGTGGGTTAGAAATACATTGTAAATAATAAAATAAAGGCACAGGCAGAATAAAGAAACACTGACTTTTAAATAGTGAAATGATTACTACTGTCAAGCTAATTAGCATATCATCTCATCTCCTCACATGGTTACCATTTTTTTTAAATGATGAGAGTGCCTGAAATCTACTCTCTTGGCAAATTCCAGTATTCAATGCTGTATTATTATTATCTATAGTCATCATGCTGTACTTTAGATCTCTAGACTTATTCATCCTATAGAACTGCAATTTTGATCAACATCTCCCCATTTCTCCCACCTCCCCTCTATCCCTGGTAACCGGGGTTCTACTCTTTGCTTCTACGAATTCGACTTTTTAAGATTCCACATAAGTGAGATTATGCAGTTTTTTCTTTCTGTGTCTGGCTTATTTTACCTACTAGCATCCTGTACTATACATAAGCACATATGATTATACATATATACACACACATATATAGTATCAAATCATCTTGTACAACTTAAATATATACAGTTTTTGTTAAAAAAGATATTTATATCTTATGATTCCACTTACATGAAAAATTAGAAAGAGCAAAACTCTAATGACAAAAAGCGGACCACTGGTTGCCAGGGCCAGGAAGTAGAGGAAGGGATTGACTACAGAGGACTATGAGTGAACATTTGAGGGTGATGGAAAAGTTCAATATTATGATTTTGGTGGTGGTGACACTACTGTGTTTATACCTTTAAGGCTATACACACAAAATTAGTCACTTTTGCTACATGTTAATTCTACACCAGTAAGGCTGATTTAAAAAGTGAAAAACAAAACACACAAATAAATAAATACATCTTTGTTGTTTGGAAAAAAAATACTGCCAGTTGAGGTTGGCACCTGAGGAGAATCTCATGGTAGGAACCTCCTGGTCGAGCTGGACTCTCCGGCTGTCACCACCCCCTTGGGATTATTTGCTGTCCCCATTATAGCCACCAGGGTTGTCCTTTAACTTTCTGGTCCAAGTTTAGAGAAAGGACCTTGCTCTGGTTTTGCTATAGCTTAAGTGAGATGTGGTAGAATATTTTTTCTATATCTATTACCAAAAAATCAGGAATGAAAAGAGAAACAATCATAGAAGAACACTATGAATCTTCTAAATAACCCAGCTTGCACTTTGCTCTCTCCATCAGAGATTGGCAAACTTTCTGTAAAGGGCTAGGTAGTAAAATAGTTTAGGCTTGTAGGCCATACCGTCTCTGTTGCAACTGCTGATCTCTGCAGTTGTAGAGTGTAAACAGCCATTAAAAATGTGTAAATAAACCATGTTCCAATGAAGTTTTAGAAAAGCAGGCAGGGCCAAGTTTGGCCTATAGGCTGTAGTTGGCTAAACCCTTCTCTAGATGGTCAGATCTGGTCCATTCCCATGGGCAAAATAAGCTCTTGACACGTTCTCTACCTAAGTAGCTCCATCCCATGAGAGCTTCCCTTTGGACATCTGCATCCCTCAGCTTCCAGGTGGATGAGAAAGGTTAAGGATGATGATCTATTGAGGGTTTTTTTTCTTTTTTCCCTGAGGTCCTGCCTCTTCCCTGGTTCAATGACATCAAACCTTACCTGTCCCTTCAGGGACTACTCACCCTCTACAGTCTAAAGTGGGTCCTTCCTTTGTAAATCTTTGCAAAATCATAATCCTGTCAGAAAATGATGCAAGAATTGCAACATCATTCTAAGATGCAGACTCATCTAGTTAGGAACCAGAGACTTGTTTTCTCATGAATTTTTTAGAAGCATATTGTAAGTTACTTTTCTTGAGATATGTAGCTCTTCATTTGCGGTTGTATTTGTATTTCCTTAACAGATAGTCGTAGCTGGCACTTTATAACTGTAAGTATCAGCACTTCTGGTTAAGTTGAACGAATTAACCGCTGTCGTTATATCTCTACTGATTGTTCATGCCAGTTAAACTCACTATGAAATGGAAGGGACCAAGTGAATTCTTCTCTGTGTCCTATGTTTGAAATATTGGAAGTCAGCCTTAATATAAATCTAGAAAAGAGGAATAATTGAAAAGTTAAGTTAGAAACTATACTCCTAAAGGAGATTTAAAATCAAGTCATACATTCACAGGAAGGAAGTTTAAAGATGGCTTACATTTTTCTGTAAGGTATCCCTGAATAGCATCGGGGACGAGGTGTAGAGTTTATTAAGCCTACTAGACCCACAATGCAGGACGACTGAGTGGTCTTTATTCTTTTGCTGCCCATCAGCACCATTTCTGTCATGCCCTTTTCTGAATGTTGGTGATGATGCAGAGATGTGACAAACATTTGGCTATTGCTTTCTTCTCCTGGACACGTGGCGGACGTAGCCCAATGGTCCTTGTAACTCTGATCCCCTTTGTCGACTCAGAATTCTGCTAGACAAGTGATCCAAACGATCGTAATGACAGTACGTGTTATAACCTGTCAGCTGTCTTTGCAAAAGAAGAAACAAAAACTCGTTAAGAATACTAATAGATTTGGAAGCCTCAGCTGGATATATTAACGACAGGAGTGTTCAAGAACCCGGTGAGTTCCCAGTGCAAACATTTGCTGATTGCAGCTTTGATTCAATTACTGTAATTTGTCTTTCTGCTATTAAGTCCTCCTCTTTAAATATCAGCACATTAGAATTGAAAGTTCATTGGGTTGTGGCCAAAATCTTATCAATCAACTTTGTATCATTACCATTTTAGGCAGGGTTCTGTCCAAATCAGCTTTTGTTATGCTGCCTTCTGGTGCAGGTGCAGTGAGTTGGCCTTAAATAAGGCCACATCTTAAGCTGCCGGACAAAATTAACCAGAATCTCCCAGTACTTTAATTACACTTTGTACATCAATGAAATTGTATACCCCCCAAAAGTAGAGAGGACAAAAATGGCAACTTGGCAGTGTTCCCCACTCTACGGACTTAATGCCCCTTTCCCCAGCCCCAAATTAATGATGTGCTCCGGCTCTGACTGGGACAGGCTTGAGGCACAGTGCCACAGGGATCTAGAAGGTTCTGTCTTTCCAAATGTGAATCAGTGTTAATCTGAGGTCTGATGACCTGGGTTTCAGTCTTTAGTCTTGGTCTTGCCTTTCATCAGCTTTTACAGTGCCTCACTTTTCTTATCTATAAAATAAAAGAATGTAATAAAAAGTATCTAAAACATATGATTTTACTTTCTGAGTTCCTTCTACCTTATTTCTCCTGCTCTCTCTTTAAATAGACCTTAAGCTCTGAACTGCACAGAACCGGCCCAGGCTTTAAACTGAGGGGGGATATGAAGCCTCTCCATGCCCTTCCTTCATGTTCATTACAACATAACTGACATTGTTTTAATTTTTTTTCCACCTTTAAGCACTGCAGAAAGATATGGATACCCATATACAAAGAAGAGGCAAACAGGAAAAAGTAAATTTTCTAAAATCTGAGAAAAGGGCATGAACAAAATATTTACAGAAGAATAAACATACATGAGCAGACACGTGGGAATGTGTTGAAGCTCCGCGGTAATCAGGGTAACACCAATTCGTAATACCCCGTTCCAAGCAACAAAATAACATATATTTAAAGAAAATAGTGGTAATACTTAATACTGATGAGACAGGGGTGAGATTTATATTGCTAGTCAGAGTGTAAATTGTTAGAAACTTTATAGAAAATAATTTAGCAATATGTACCAAGAGCCCGTTGGGCCCATTGTTCCCCAGCCCCTTTAAGATTTATTCTAAAAATTCATTCAGAAAGTTGAAAAAATATTTTTGTAAATATGTCTGAAAGCAACATAAATAAGTAACAGAGCGCTCAATAAAGCATAGTGTATCAGTGGGATGTCATATGACATGGTCATTTAAAATCACATATTAAAGAGTAGTTAATGTTAACTGACCAAAATAATTATGTAGCAGTCTACCAGAAGTATGTTATGATTTTAATTATGTAAGTATATATATTATATATATATATTTTAAAACATAGATGAAAGACAATATATCCATATCAGTCACTGTTAAGTGATTTTCTCAGAGGAGTGAATATAGAAATGTTTTCACATTTCTCCTTTAATTTTATTCTGTGTTCTCTAATGTAGAAATGAAAATGTATTTCTTCAACAAACATACTAAAATATACTAAAAAGCAATATTTAGGATTTTAAAGGACAGTTTTGATTTTTAAATTGGTAAAATGTCAAATTATGATGTGTTTAGCAATGTCAGCACACATATTTTGTCAGATGTCTTTCTAATCTCAAACCACATTAGCACAAAATGCAATTTGTTACTACCAATTATAGTGAGTTAAGAAGACATTATGGGGAAAGGAGGAAATTTAAAGTGTAAACAAAAAATTGCTATTTCTACCTAGAAAACAAATGAAAAGATCACAATAAGATACTCTTGGTGTATTTTTTCCTCTATGCTGGGAATGAATCATTTTGTTGGCAGCAAAAATTCTCTAAGTCAGTTAGGATATCCTTTCACTGTCCTTTAATGAAATACTGGTCCAGTGATCTAAAAGGATTAAAGCAGCATCCAGTGTGCCTGACTCACTTAGAAGGTTTAATATTCTCTCACATAGTTTCTTAGGAGGTGCATGAATATTACTTTGAGCCTGTCAACTTTTCCTTATTTTAAAAAAAATTTAAGTAAAATTTAAGTAAGTATTTTAAAATTAGTACCTCTCAATCAAAGCTGCCCCAATATGGTATGATTTCACAAGGTGTCAAATTCTTAAAAGCAAAAAGTTTGTCACTTTGTGTTGATTTTCAATTGAGGTTGCATTTGAGATGTAGATGTTGTTTTTAAAGACATGCTCCCATTACAAGTAAATTGGGTGTCTTCACCCCACACTCCTTTGGATCATGTAAAGTTGCTGATTCTGGTTTCACAGGTACTCATTTTAACTCCCAACTAAATAAAACGAAGAACACTGTAGATATGAACCTAGCAACCTAATCTTGAAATTATTAAAAATACATGAACCAGATGGCAACCCTACAGGGTACATCATCTGACACAGATATCAGATTAGAAGTTTTCTTTCAAAAGCAGACTGTTTAATAGCACACTTTATCTAGACCTCCACTAAAAAAAACTGTGCGTTGCATGAAATGGTCTAGAGGCCAATTACTTAGGGGCCTGACCCAAACTATAGGAAATAAAAAATGTATTAGCCAATCTGTAGCAAACAGAAGTGCTCATTAAATTAATATTAGTACAAAAACAATACAGAGTACCATTCATGAAAAATGCATTGGCTTATAAAGACATCACTACACCTCATTGGAAGACTTTTAATAACAGTACATTTTGAGCAGTTGCTGTATTTTGGATGTGTATGTTCTAGCCTAATAAACTTATCAAGGAACTCAGGTGTTGCAATAAATCCATAAAGTAGCTAGAGGATATTGCAAGAGATTTGGACTCTCTTTAAGCAGGAGAAGTTTTAGTTTCCTTGTATCAACACAGGTTGTAGCAGATTGGCATGAAAACTTGCTTCCTGATTTAATTCCTTTTCTAATACATTAAATCACCATGACTAGAACTCAAGTTCCTTTTTGTGAATGAGCAGCAGTCATGTTAGTCAGGGAGCCCTGGACTCAAGCTGAGGATTACTTGTTCTACCCAGTGTTTGTTAGTTTGCTTCCCTTTGTGGGTCTGTTATTATTCAACAGGTTTTTTTGGCTGGAATGTAAAGGACTGTGATGGAAGCCACCCCTCTTTTGTCTGATGGTGCTATGCAAACACAATGAGAACACATGGCCTTTCTTTCACGCAGGACCAAACACTTTGAAAAAATCCATTCGAAGCATCAGCAATGTCAAGTTTATATACATTTAAAATAAAGCAATGATTGCTCAGATTTCTCTCATTTCTATAGTTGGCTGTGAAATATACCTTTTCAGTTAGATCTTGAGTTGTTTCTTTAATATTTTTAAATATAATGTTTATTGTAAAAATGTTGAAAGAAGGAAGAGTCCGTGTCACACAATTGCTAACCCTTTGATAAATTTCATTTCATCCTTTAAGTATTTATATATGCTTATTTGCCTAGTTTATTCAAGTGATTAAGAAACATGTACTGATCATGGACAATGTGCTACACACTGTAAGAAGGGCTGAATAGTATATGTGTGTGTGCACGTGCTACTATCAAGTGACTTACAGTTTTGTTGCATAGAAATATAATGCAGAAAGTCTTATTTGGAGAATAATTTTATATACATATAAAACATAGTATATATAATAAATATATATGTTATCTTGCTTTCACAATATAATGAGCATTTCCCCCTTCATTAAAATTTTTGTGACAGTATCATTTAAAGGTTATATATTTCATAGTGTGAGTGTTTTTTATTTTATTTAGATATTTCCCTGATGATAAATACGTAGGTTCTTTATTTTTATTTTTAGAAATTGTTAAGTAACAAAATGTTAGTGCTTATATTGTTCTTTGTTTCTGTGTGTTTTAGGATACATTTCTAATGGGGGAATTTATGTGTCAAAAGCTCAGAAAATTTCAAGATTTAATACAACCGATTAATTACTTTCCAGAAAGGCTGTGGAAATTTCCACTCTTGTCATAGAGTATATGAGAGTGACAATCATACCACTTCCTGCCAACATTCTGTTATTTAAGAAAATTATTGCTAACATGTTTGTTGAAAATGATAACTTCTTGTTTTGGTTTACATTCCCTTGTTAGTAAGTTTGTATATTTCAGATGTGTACACACATATATAAATATATAAATTTATATTATGCATATATGTATACATAAAACTTTGTGTTTAATTTTAATAAATTATTAGTTAATGCTTTTTGCTTAAACTTTTTAGAATCTAATTTATTTGACCTGTAAGAGTTTAAAATATATTAATCCACTATAATTGTTATGGTAACTATTTTTCCCATTTGGTTTACCCTGCAATATTTTTATGTTGGCTTTTTATGAGCTATAGAAATTTTAATTTTTTTTGTTTTGGTGGAATGATTTTGTGACTTGAAAGCACTGTGACATCCAGATATCACTTTCTCATGGTTTTAATATTTTACAGTTTTTTTAATAGATATGGAATTTATTCTGATATGTTTATGACGTGTGTAGAACATTGATTTTTTTTCTCAATAGTAAATTTTTCTAACACCTTTTGTTGACTAGTATGTCACCTTTTTTAATTCAACACTTTAAAATAATTTTTGAACAATTTTAATAGCTTTTGCTATATACTAAATAATATTTTCAGGATATTTTGATGAAATATGATGCCACATAGAAAGAAATGAAAATACTGAGACTTGAAGAAGCTAGATAAATTTATAATTCATAGATTGCTTTTGTCTATTTCTATGTTAATTCTCTTGCCACTTGTATTTATAGACAAATATAATTATTGGATAATTAATTTTTTATTAAGAAACATCAGTATATTTACTTTCATCAAAGGAAAATAAAACGCTCCTACTTTAAATTGTTTTTTAATAGTTTTCTCTCTCCTCTCAGATAGAAAGACATTCAATGCTGAATTTTCACCCTTTTTGTCTTTATAAGTGTCATAGTTTATCAGTATCATTTGTAAAGGCTTCAAATACATGTGCACCTAATTATTCCAACCAGCCATTTGAGGTATTGCTCAAGTGATGATTTTATGGATTGGAAAGTGTTTTGTATTTTAGTTTGCGATTAGATGAATATCATAAATGGCGCTACCAATAAAACATTGTCCTGAAAAAAAATTAGGCAGAAATCATCACAATACATAATATATTTGAATTTGCTATTTTTGCTTATCAGTAGCAACTCTGGACCATTCCTGTGCAACCTCTCTATCTTTTCAGAATCCAAAATTTAATGGGGAAGGGGAGCACTTGCCTATCAAGTTACAGTTTTTCTTTGCATAGAACTCTGATAAGCAAAAATAGTCAAATTAAATAGTTGATTTGGAATAACTTGGGGTGAAGAGAGTAGGTGTTTTAGAATGTAAGTGAAGTCAAAAGACGGAAAAACCCCAGATGGGAAGGAAGCCTGAGGGTGACCAGGGCACCGTCCTGTCAGAGGGACGCACTTTTCTTCAGTGTGCCTAATAAAATATACTTCAGCATTTAGAAATGAAACACAAAAATACCACTATGCAAATTTTCTCATTTTTTATTCTCTCCGAAATTGAGTTTAAAAGGTCTAAAAAGGAGAGCTCTAGAGACTACTAGATAGAAACAACACGGAGATTCCTGCCCTCATATAATGCTGAATTTGGAGAAGTGTACGATCTAAGCAATGCACAATTGACTAAAGCAATTCAATCCACGTGACTTATTTTAGAATGTGGTTTTGGGATCTGTGGACCATAAGTTTTTCCTCTTTTCTAAGTTGCGATTTCTTTCAGATCCAACTAATGTTTTCTATTGGGCATATCAGGAAGTAAAGAGAGGAAATTAGCAGCAAAGCTGTTTGGTTTCCTAACTCCTTTTGTCAATAATAGCACCAACACTGACACCAACAAAATGATTCATTGCACGCTTATTATGTAGCAGGCACCATTCTAAACACTTTAGATATATTAACTAGTGTAATCCTTATCACTACCCTAAGAAGTAGTTACAATTATTATTTTCATTTGACATAGGAGAAACTGAGGCCGAGAGAGGTTAAGTAACTAGTCCAGGGTAATGCAGCTAACAGGTAGAATATAATCTAGTTAAACAAAAACCTGAAAACTTCCATTAAAATATAGAATATCTAAAGAAGAAACATATAATACTGAGAAAATAGTTTTTGAATCAAGTGTTTGTAAGGACCCCAGTTGGCTAATTTTAAGTCTCCTGGTTGTAGTTCCTAACCACTGAATAGTGATTTTTTTGATTAGGGTGGGAATGGGGGCGGGAAGTGATAATGATGGTTAGTGAGAGATCTCAAGGATCTGAAAACCTATAGATGAATATTCTCTCAGCAAGTAGGAAGCCCATCATCAAGTGTGGGAAAGTAAATTTTAATGCATTAAATGAAACAGTAACTTTTGATATTGAGTGTTTTAAAAATATCTAATTTTTATTTTTATTTTTGGATTGAGGAAATATCTCATGTTGCTGTCAGTTTCCTGATGACTTGAAACAAATGAACTTCCTTTTGTAATGATGCTCAATTGAAGAGGCAATATATTTTATATTTTTTCCATCTGTTGACATTTGGTTATTGCCATCACTCCCATACTGCATTTTTAGAAACTACTTTTTCTCTTTTTGATACTTAAGAGAAATTGTATTTGCCCACATCCCCACGTTGTGACCAGAAAAAAAGGAGAAACAAATATAAAATATTTATCTAAACTCAAGTTTGGAGAAAGTAATTCAGTTTCTTAGAGATGGAGAAAGATTTTCTTCACTGGCTAATATTACACAGTGCTATATAATTCTATAAAAGATTTGGCAATATATTCATAATGAGGCTTTCATTTTTCTAGCACAAACAAAAAAGAGTTCTCTTCAATAGAGCCTCATTTTTCTTTTTCTTTTTCTTTTCTTTTCTTCCTTTCTTTTTTTAACAAGGATTTTCTTGGTCTTCAGAAATTCAGTCTGAAGATCAGGTTTCATGTGGTAGGAGGTGAAGTTCATACCACCAAGCACAGCATTCTGTGCAGATAGACCATGTGCTGTATGTTGTCAAGTCCATAAAATAGTAATGGTTATTATATCACTCTTGAATTTTATTCTGTTAAGAATATGATTATTAAGTAAAATGTGAATTAATTTTAGATAGTTCCATAAGGTACACATCAATCAAAATTAGGATTATAGCTTTTTATTCTATATATTTCTCTATTTAAATACAAACTTGTTAAAATTCAGGCAATGTTTACTTATAAAGTACAGTTTATTTTACTTTTCCACTTCACTCCCATCCACTCCCTATCCTAGATGTAACCACTGGTAAAATTTAGCATGTATTCTAGAACTTTTTCATAGCATATAGATATAGGTATAGATGAAAAAACTGATATAGCTGTATAGTTCTAGGATTTTAAAAGAATACGAGGTCACAACATACCTGTCTTTCTGTACATTGTGTTTTTTTACTTAAATATGTCTTGATGATATTTGCTAATATATATTTTAAGTGCTAGTTTTTCTTTTTAAGAATTGCCATTGTTACTTAAATCACCCCCTACTAGAGTGGGCGTCTCTCTACACACAGTCCTTGTTGAGATACAGAGAAGCATAAATTCAAATGGAAGCACCAGCCAAATCAGAGCTTCAGAGCACCAAAGAGACTTTGAAGCCTAGTCTCTATGGTTATGTATTCTTGTTTCATATTGTAGTAATCATTATTTCTTTCTCTTCACATCCTCTGAAATCATAATGCGTTTTCTGTCCTATATTCTCCCAAATATGTTCCATAAGATATTTAGTCAGTCATCCCAGGCAGCAGGGATTTTATGATGCCCCTCATTCTGTGAGAGGACTTTCACAAATCCCAAATCATTTGTTAGTCTTTACCTTCCGAAGTCCTCTCTCATTTCCGGAAGGCAACTCAATTCATGATAAACTTTGTACTTTCACCTCAGGCCTGATGCATTTTCTTTTTTTTCTTTGAAGGAGATCCAGGGTTATCACTTGCATACTTTTGTTATC
The DNA here is from genome assembly GCF_009873245.2 of Balaenoptera musculus. Taxonomy (NCBI): domain Eukaryota; kingdom Metazoa; phylum Chordata; class Mammalia; order Artiodactyla; family Balaenopteridae; genus Balaenoptera; species Balaenoptera musculus. Next base: position 49,692,962 of record NC_045802.1, read on the forward strand.
CAGCAGTGTCGACACTGTTTGCTAGAACACAAAGTCAATAGCAGAAAAAGAGACTACAGCTGAGTAAACACTTGTTGCAGAATATCCTCAACACCGGATAAAATGGTAGAGCGGTCTTGGCTGAGGCATCGATAATTTTGGCTGGGATTCTCAGTAGAATGTGTTTCACCAATTCTCATTGACTGAGGACTCAGGCATGGAAAAATACAAATATATATTTACTGACACATACATATTATTTACTGTAAAGGGTTATGATGTAGACATATCACATGCACATACTTATATATTATGTGTAAGTAAAATACTTCAAAGATAAAATTGAAACAGATAAATGTTGTGTGGGCATGGTCAGTGTATTACACATGCATATACATTTTTGTGTGCACATGTGGAAATGTTTAAAGCATAGATTTCTAAGAGTGGAAATGTTGAGTAAAAGATTATGAGGGATTTACCGGGTTGGTTCTGAAAACTGAAACCAATCTTTTCAGTGCTTGGTCCACTACTTCTTCTGCATATCACACCAACAACATTCCTGTCAAATCATTCAGCTCTTCAGGGGACACATAAGAAGTGTACAATTAGAATCTTACCTTCAAGGGTATTATCATCTACCTGGGAAAGGTAAAAATTTTACATTTCAAAAATTTAGATAAAAAGTATTATCTTAGGTGTATTGAGTATAAAATTATAACCTAAATTTAAGGGTGTGAAAAATCTTAGAACCAAAGGGTTCTAAGATCAAAGAAGACTTCTGTTCAAGGATATTAAAATTATAAATGTGTTGTTATAGACCAACTCTCTGTAACTGAGACTACCTGCAAAATCCAGACAAAATTAAAGAAAAATGTCTATCAAAAAGTTTTAGAGAGCTACCAAGTCAGCAAGGACTTGAGGGGCCAAGAGGCCAAAAGAAGAATAAGGTAAAGCAAAATAGACATTTGGTACCAGTTTTCTCTTTAAATCATTTGCCCATTCTAATGGAGGTCACTGAGATGCTTAGAAGTTGAGAAAATCTTCTATCAGTCTTGTGGGGGGGTGGGTTATAGGATTCGAAACTAGAGTCCAGGGACTATCAAGAAGGAAGGCCCTAGTATATACTTGAGGCTTTCACTTAATATTGGTGAAGGACTATACCCTTGGAATAAGTGAATTTTTGTAAAGAACAGCCTTCACAAAGCCTGAAGCTTTGCTTTGAAGCAGCTCAATACCAGATGGACTAAAGCTTAGACCGTAACTTCCTGCCAGAGGGCTCATCCAGAGATTCAAATTAGCTCTATGACCTTTCAAATGAAATACCTGCCTTTTAATCACAAATTGGCAATCAGAAGAGGAAATGAAATTACATGATCAAAAAACTATGGAAAAATAAATAGAAAACAGACATAGATCCACAGGAAGTCCAGACACGAAAGTCAATGAACAAGGACTTTAAGATTAACCGTGCTCTCCAGTTACTGTGGTAACCACTGTTCACTAGACCAGGGAGGCAAGCTTACTTGGCCGATTTCACTAGTTCCTGCTACCTGCCAGTGATCTCTTTCAGGCCACTTGAGTTTACTTCCTTTGCTTTAGGTGCTGTTTTCTGTATGTGAATTGCCGTTTCTTCCTTGTGTGCATGTTTATAAACTTGCACCTGAAGACACATTTCTGAAAATTTCCTATTTATACTCTCCCCTGCCCAATTCTTCATTTCCCAGCACTCTCGAATGAGGTTTTTTCTGAAAGCTATAATCACCTTTCTCCTTATTAACAGTAAAGAATCAGCAGAGACCTTAAGGGAGATGTGAAAGTCATTTTAACTGGAAAGAGCCTTGAGTATTTTTTGCCAAGTTTGTGTGTCCCACATGAAGCTAGACAAAAGTAGAGACTGGGGAATCCCAGACACTTTTCAAGTTTATTTTTCTTGGTAATAACTGTCTCATTTGGACAGTGAAGTTCAGTCCTGTAACAGAGTGGAGAATTAGAGCAGGTGACCTTTCTTCTGTAGGCCATGGCGTTGGACACCTTCCCTGCTCTTCGGAACCCTCCTCCAGTGAAGGAGTTTAGGGCTTCAGTTGAGGATTTAAGATGCCTGCTGGTGACTGGTTGAATCGTCTCCTCTAACAGAGCATCATGTAGCTCCTACTTACATAAGAACTATAGACAACTGAGGTTTATTTTAAAGTGTCCATGATCTGCAGAGAATTCCTTATTTGGCAGTCTGCTGGTAGGAAGGGGGTATCTAAGGTCACCTTTGTAAGAAACCATGTAGATGTAGTTGACAGACATTTTTACTGTCTATCTAATGGGGTTTCCCCTCTTTGTCTGGTATCAACAATGCCCCACCTCCGTTCCTGTTCCCTTATGACTCTAGTGAAGCAGTCAATAAAGATACATTGTCTTTATGGCCAAAGGGATGGACTTATGATCCAGGGCTGGCCAAAGCTGGGTCAGAGTCCCCTATTATACATACACTGTCCCCTCCCCTACACACACACACACACACACACACACACACACACACACACACACACACACACACACACACACACACACCACTGAAGCAGAGCCTCCTCTGATGTGTGGAACAATGAAAAAGCTCATCAAATCCGAAGCAGCTCCAGCACAGTTGAAGTAGAATTGGATTCTAGGGTCTTTACCACAATTTTACTAACTTTGTATGTCAGGTGTTTGAAAAATATTACACATATTCTTTATAAGCATAATGTTAAAAGTTATTTCCTCTGTCCTTTCTAAAGAAGGGGAATCCACAATAAAAATGGAGCTCAGGAAATGTATCATCTTTTCAGGATGCCTTAAAGTTCTGTATCAAACAGTGGATTACTTTATGTTACAGGGGTTTATGCTTTTGAAAATTATAACAGGGATTATTTTAAATATGTTTTTGAAGCATTAACATATTTACTGATTTTCTCATATATTAGCTATTGTATACTATTTATGTAATGCAAATGTACATCTACAAAATAGAAATATATATTTACTTTTACATATTAATTCTTATATAGCATTTAAAAGAATTGTAGCTGCATTTTTTCAGAAATATTGGATACTTGAAAAGTTCACCATTATACTGGACTTTTTCCCATTATTTGGAAGTAAAGGAATTTTACTGTAATATATTTTACTAATGTTTATCTTTTTTTAGCTTTTGAGATTGGATGTTTTAACACCAGAGGAAATCTTTCCTATGTACACAGCACTTGAAAATGTTATCTTGACTGAAGTGAGTTAATCTGAAAGTGTGAAACATTAACGTTAATTATTCATTTATTGTCAAGATCAAGACAAGGTATGTTTATTTACAACACAGGAGGGCCATCCTATTCAAAAATATTTTGTGTCAAAGGTTATTTAATCCACCTGGCATTACTGGAAACACACCAAACAATATTTTCCTATATTCATTCTTCCTTTTTTCACATTTCTTTCTTGCCCAGAAGCATCTCTGAGTGCACCTGACCCTTTGCACCTGTGTTGATCACAAGATGTTCTTACAAAGGAGTCCCCTTTTCCTTTTGACTACAAATATACACCTTCATACTAGAAGTTAATTAAACACAATGAAGAATATAAAAGAGAACAGAGAGTAAATAATTTATTTTGTTTCTTGTAATCCTGCTCTCACACCCTAATATTATGAGAATAAGACATTTTGCCATTTTAAGCCCAAGACAAATCCAAAAATCCTCTGAGCAGCTGGAACTCAAACTCTTTTTGTAATAATATTTCTTTTCATCAGAAATATTTTAGAGGGATTCTTTGTCTTTGCCTACATTGTTATACTACTGTCCTGCTGCTTCTAACTATCTCTAGTGCCCCATTTAGAAACTGAAAAAATATATGACTGTCATTTTTAGATGGGGAACGTTTTTGACAGGAAACAGTTATTTTTTTTTAAACATCTTTATTGGAGTATAATTGCTTTACAATGGTGTGTTAGTTTCTGCTGTATAACAAAGTGAATCAGCTATACGTATACATATATCCCCGTATCTCCTCCCTCTTGCGTCTCCCTCCCACCCTCCCTATCCCACCCCTCTAGGTGGTCACAAACACCCAGCTGATCTCCCCGTGCTATGTGGCTGCTTCCCACTAGCTATCTATTTTACATTTGGTAGTGTATATATGTCCATGCCACTCTCTCCCTTCATCCCAGCTTACCCTTCCCCCTCCCCGTGTCCTCAAGTCCATTCTCTACGTCTGCGTCTTTATTGACAGGAAGCAGTTATGATCTGATGGCAGGATGCCCCATGAGCATAGCAACAGCATGATGTGATTTGATTATTGCTTCCCCCACACACCTGGGATGTGTTGTGCAAATAGTCGATGTCCAATAATAACTCGTTCATTAATTTATGAAATAATTATTTAACTGGCATAAATTCCCAAACATGTTCCATATGTCGACGTCGTCAGCTAAATAAAATGCCATTTATACTTTAGAAAAATGAAGTCAACTGTTGCCAACACCTCACATTTGCAAGGTGATGATGAACCAAATTTGTCATTTTAGTTTTTCCCTGGTGAGTTTCTAGATCATGCTATTTTTGGCTTTGCAATTTTATACATTCTATAAACCTCTCTACTTTGTTCTTGAGTTATTGATGACTCCATTTGGGGGAAATTTTCATGTGCTCTTAGCCTTTTACAAATGTAATAAATAAGCCCTTACTTTTAGGACCTTTCAAATCAAAACAACAATGGAGCAGAAAGGGAGTCTTCAAAAGTCTTTCTTTATTTAAGGAATAATTACGGAGAATGTTTTCTATTTCTACAATGTGTTGAAATATTCTTTTTTCCCACTGATCGTAATACATTTTTCAACATTATCTGAGGTCTCTAATACCGGTTTTCACCATCTGAAAACAGTAGCATTTTCTTCATCATTAAAAGGGAAGTGAATGGCCCCTTCATTTATTCAGGGACTATTATCCGTCAGCTTTACATTCCAGAATCAGGAAGTCAGCCAAAGAGACTTCTGAGAGGCCGAAATAGAACAAGTTCATGTGAGACCTACAGAATAATGATGAGAGAGAGAGAACAAGAAGGCTGAAGGCTAGCACAGTGATAGAAGTAGGAGTGACAGCTGGGATTTTGACAGTGAGGAAGGAGATAGAAAACTATGAAAGTAAACACCTCAACAACGCACCTGTCAGAAATAATTTGAAATTGGGACAAATGAACTTAAACCTCTAAAAGCAATAGAGAACATCAACCTGTTACACAGTAACTGATAATTACAATGATATCTGCAGTCACTAAAAGAGATTACTGTTTGAAAAGTAAATAGAAGTTTAAACTATTCAGTATGGTAGGATTATTATATTTAACTCATTTAGAAATGTTTCTATCAAATTTGGCTTATTTATAATAATCCCCCCCAAACATATTTTAGTATTTACATGGACATGTTGGATGATATACAATCTCTATTCTTTACATGCATAACTTAACCCAAAAGAAATAGATTTTCAGGGGCCAGTGATGAAGAGGAACTTGGAAAGGAGAATAGGAAGAAACTCTGAATCTAGACTGTTCTGTAGGGCTTAGGGGAACACTGTAGATTTTTGCAATCAAGGGACTTGAGTTGTCATGGCTACATGGAAGTGGGGGTGGGGAAGTCCCCTATAAAGAGGGGCGTTTGAATTAAAACCTTCACAAATTCTAGAATTCTTAAAGGATTACATCACAGTGAAGTACCTCTGCTACTGGCCAAGGAGGATGACAGGCAAGTTTGCTTGTCTTGTACTTTGAAGGGATTAAAAAAAATCTACTGTGATAATCTGTCACGCTAGTCTTGTCCTTAACATGGATTTGGACTTGGAATTCATCTACCTATGTGATCTTAGCTAAAAATAAAAATTAATATTTAAAAATGGTTCTTGATTGGCAATACTCATGGGACACCTAGTTCTCTCTGGAGAACTCACTCCAACTCAGGTCTCCCAAGTTTCCCATGGATGAAATTTCATCAAACATGAATTTACAATTTAAAATAAAAATACAAAAGGAAACAATGATCAATTAGCTATAGTCATTGGAGACAAAAAGGAGCATATTTAGAATACAAAGAACTTCAAGCAATGTGTATAACTGGATATCACTTATGACATAATTATGCTTAAAATAATGAAAATGACCATAAATTTAATTAAAAAAAAAACATGAAACAGAAAAAAGATACCAGCAGAAGACCTCCAGATTTGCAAAAGAATAATATACACTTTTTGAAATTTGGCATAGTTTTTAAAAATTTGACACAATTACCAAGAATGAACAAATGGTCACATGTAGAACTCTATACTCCCAAATTAGAGAATATACACATTTTTTTCTGAAGAACACATGAAACTTTTGCAAAAAAGTTGAACACATTGTAGGTTTATAGAACAAGTTTCAATAAATTTCAAATAATTTGGATCAGATAAGCAAAATTCTTTAACTATGATGCAATTATAGTAGAAGGAAGACTAAAGGCTAATGGAAAGTAAGTGAACTTCCAAATGGGGAGAGACAGGAAGACAAGGCTAGTGGCATAAGAGAGGGTTTGCTTTCTTATTCATACTTGCTTCACGTCACTACTATTCAGTTTATGACTGCTCACATAAGGGCTCTTGAAAAGTTAACAACACTTTTTGAATGACTCCTTTTTTTCTGATATAATGATGTTTTCACCCAAAATAATAAGTTAATATAAGAAAAGATATTTCAGCATTATGGTTTCCAAAATGCAATCATCACTACTCTGTAACTGTCTTTAGCTACAGAATCTCACGTGAAAAAAAAGTTGAATTTGTACGATGTTTGGGTGACCTGTCCTGAAAACGTTATGTTTTGAGGATTTAACTTAGCAACAGGGTATTGGTCCAATGATCCCCCTAGTGAGGAAAGTATTTTTTTTAAATAAATTTATTTATTTATTTATTTTTGGCTGCGTTGGATCTTCGTTGCTGCACGTGGGCTTTCTCTAGTTGCAGCGAGCGGGGGCTACTCTTTCATTGCGGCACACAGACTTCTCATGCAGTGGCTTCTCTTGTTGCAGAGCGTGGGCTCTAGGCGCACGGGCTTCAGTAGTTGTGGCACACGGGCTCAGTAGTTGTGGCTCGTGGGCTCTAGAGCGCAGGCTCAGTAGTTGTGGCTCACGGGCTTAGTTGCTCCGGGGCATGTGGGAATCTTCCCGGACCAGGGATCAAACCATTGTCCCCTGCATTGGCAGGTGGATTCTTAACCACTGCGCCACCTGAGGAAAGTATTAATTGATATAACAGAATGATAGTTCCCTTGTTGTATGTTCTTATACTACTTACTTTCCCTATTGTTTTATTAATTAATGTAATTTTGAATGTTTCCCTCAAGTTCTAGGAACACGATCACATAAATGGCAAATGAATATATTTTTGTCTTTTTCTTTCCTGCATAAAGTTTATTTTTGCTTCATGTCTTACTGTACTGTTCATTGCTTTCAAACAATATTAAAAAATAGTGATACTAAGTATTATTACTTGATTGATGGATTTAATGATCATGTTTCTTGTCAAGCAATTTCAGGAATAGCTTGATGTTCTCAGTTTAGTATCAGTTGTCTTTTGACTTTTACTTCAATTTAGTCAACATTGGCAATTTACTTTTTAGTAAACCATTCACCGTATGGTGACAATTTTAAAACATTTTATTTTCGTTATGTTTTCTGTTCCATTATAATATTAGTTTGTGGATTTTGTTTTTCTTCTTGATGATTCATTTATAGTTTTGGTATTTTATTAAATTTTCAAAGAAGTAGCTCTTAGATTTATTAATCCCACTGTGTAATGTGTGTATTTCTGTTGTAATTTTTAGTAATTCTTTAGTAACTCCCCAGTTTCCAACAGGATTGATTCTTTATATTTTTATAAAATTTAAAATTGGAAGCTGAATTTATTGTATTCTTTCTTACTCCCCAACAATAAACACATATAATTCAAGGCATTTATCTTTGAACATAGCATTGTCCACTTACCTAGTCTTTTGATATATTGTGTTCTTATTTTTATTGATTTAGAGAAATAACTGGTGGTATTTTTTCTTGCAGTATTTTTCCTTGATTCAGAGTCATTTAGGAGACTGCTTTTTAATTTAGAAGATGCTGTATTTTTGTGGTTGAAATTGATATTATTAGTTTATGTTCTTGTTAAATTGTAATCGGATAATGTGGCCAGTAAACGTCTGCCTTTTGAACTTATTATATTTTCCTCATGACCTAAAATATGTGTCAATCCAGCATAATGGAGTAGTTAGATTTCCAAGAAAATCCCCATTACCAACAATCATGTCATAAAAATCCAATTGTTCCTTTAAGAATTAGGTTATAGGCTTGAGACTTTCAGACTCAAAATAATATAGCTATTTTTTTCTTGAAGCAATTAAAAAAATAAAGTTTGTATTAATCCACCTGTGTTTGAAACCTAAAACTTTTCTCCTGTCGACAAAAATCTAGTTTCTACTCTACAACCATGTCATAAAAAAGACCAGTGGGTATAATGCAAATAAAATTTCTTAATTAATCAATTGTATACTATTCAATTCAGGTTATGAATTGTGCTATGGAGAAAAACTACTAATTCCATTATACAACCAATTATGGTGAATACAGTGGGTTAAGAGATTATAATACTATTATTTATGGTTTATGACTATATCAGAAAAATGCAAAGTTTTTTTTTTTTTAGGAATAGAACAATCTTATTTTTAGCCAAGCCTTTGTTGAACAATCTGGATTAGTGAAGATGGGCTCAATTTATCATCTGAAGGGAGATGAAGGGATTAAAGAAGGGCTGAAGGATGTGGTGCACAGAAGGATGTGGTGAATTTGGGGTCCATGGCTTCATAGTGTTCAGAAAGTAGTGAAAGAAGTAAACATATAAGCAAAACCTTATCAAAATATGAGAAACATTCAATAATACACAACCCAAGTGCAGTGAAAACATGAAGGAGGTAATATTTAGAATAATTATAATAATGCCAGAATAATTATAAAACGGTTACCTTTGAATTACAATTGTATTACGTCATAAATAGAATTTTGATATGCATAATTTTTTTCTAGTAAGGGCAATTCTGTAAAAAATTTAAAGACATCTTTTTTCTTCTCATAATGCACTGTCTACATGTATAATGCATACAACTAGGCTCATAAAATTATTATTGGTTACATTTGTTGTAGAAATGTATAATGGATTGTTATTTAAAATATTTAGAAATAGAAAAATATTTTATAATACATTTATGACATTTCGGATGTATTGTTACAAACTCTAGAGTTAGCTAAATAACTGCTTCCTAATGTAGGCCCTTTTGAGGAGTTTAAGATTCTGCATTTTCCTGTGTTGCTTTATTCAAATTTTACCATTTAGTCATTATCTGTGTTGCCTTGGATACCATATCATTCGTAAAGCCTCTGTACTATGTTGAAAAGTGTTTCACTTTAAGATTGTCATTTTGCGGAAGGCTTTTTTTCCCCTCTTTGTTTGTTCTGTACTTTGAAATAAAACACAATGAATTATAGGTTATTTTCAAGGAACCCTAGGATTTCCTAGCTTTTAGACATTATAGTAGTCACCTGAAATCTGTAATCAGTGGGGTAAATCACAGTCTTGGTCTTTCTGGTGTTAGACCATAAACACTTTCCACTTTGTTGAAGCATTTATGACCTGCTATCATTTTCTAATAATTTTTCCCTTCTAGATAAAATTTTAAATGTCTTAGTATAATTTTAAGTTTCTAGGTTGAATTCTGTTAATATTTTTCTGAAAATTTGAAGAAATTGAACTACCTAATTATGAGGCACTTTGCTATTTTCTTACCTGAAATTTAACTAGCTGTGAGAAAAATTAACAAAATACTGATTTTATATATAAAGCAAAGTGACTTGTAACATGTCATACTTGTAATGTTCATCTTTTACCACAAAATGTCTCATTCTAGTATAAAACATTATCATGGTTGTTTGGCAGGTTGCTATAATATATGTATAATTATAATATATAATATGTATATATTAACATACATATATAAATATATACATATATGTATGTATATATATGTATATCTTTTTTGATGAGGAATTTAGTTGTCAGATTCATCATTTAATACAGTATTAAAGGATGTAGGAACCATCTTGGACAACAGTTATATATGACTTTTTCTTCCCATCCTTAAATATTTTGCATGTTCACTTCTAAGTCATTTAGTGAAGACACATAAGTAGCCCTTCCATTAGTTCTATCAAAGGCAGTTACAAGTAATAATTTGGGGGTTATGAAATATTGACACTTTAAAAAAATCTTTAAGGAGCAACGTCCTTAGGTCATTTGAGAAGTATCAATAAGAGCATGACCTTCAGTATTTTCTACTTAGCCTTTCAAATCCAAGTTCTTTATTCCATTGCTGCTAAGTATAATTTGAGGACCAGCAGAACTGGCGTAACCTGGGATCTTGTGACCAGAAGTGTAGAGTCTCAGGCCATACCCCAGACCTACTGGATTATTGTCTTCACTTAGACAAGGTTTCCAGGTATGTTGCATGTACATTAAAATTTGAGAAACATTGGTTTATTTGGTAGTCTTCAATAAGGTATCATCCCTGAAAGAGAAAATAAAATAAACAAGGGCCAGTCTCTTATGTATCACATACAAATACTTTTTTTCATTATTTATTTATACTTGTTTTACATAGAAACACTAATTTTTGAATATTCTTGGAAAATAAAACCAAGACATTTGTGGGTAGATTCTTTAGAGTCTGATAATTTCAACACTTGGATCATCTGGGAATTGGCATCTCCTGATTACTTTTTTCTTTGAGCATTGGTCATATTTTCCTGGATCTTTATATATTCAGAAAGTTGGATTCCAACCTAAACATTTAATATATTATGCTGTGGACTCTGGGTTCTGCTAAAATTCTCTGTGCTGTGTGTGTGTGTGTGTGTGTGTGTGTGTTGTGTTTTGTCCTAGTAGGCAACCAACTTGGTTAGGTTCAGAACACATCCTTTCTAGCTTTCTGTGGGCAGTGGTCCCAATATAAATCCAGTTCCGAAAGCCTTTGCATGCTGTTTGGGTCTGTACTCTACTCAGGGCTTAGTCTGGGACTTGGGCGTTGGTTTATATTACATATCAGTTCTCAAAGATCTTGGTCTCTACTTTGCATCTGTTCTGTAAGTGTGGCGTGAGGATAAGCCCAAGACTTGTGCCAGTTCATAGAGAGAAGTAGGCAATCCTCTTCACCAGCTCTATCCTTTCCAGAATTTTCTCTATGCCCTCCAGTTCCCAGGGACACCTTTTCCCTGCCCTCTGGCTAGAAAGCTGCAGAATTTTATGCAGAATTTTTGTTTATTCAACTTTCTTGCAGTTTTGTATGACTTTTACCCTCAGGGAAAAATGGCAAGAAAAAGAAAATAGGAGGAGTTTCCTCCACAGTCTTGGGAACACAGGGTCTCTTGGTTTCTCTGGCCACAAAGACTTTTCTCTTGAGATTTTAGGTGTCTGTGTTCCTGCAATGGCAATGCAGCTTTGTGAATGGGGCAGGCTTTAGGCAGAGCTGAGGGAAGGAAGAATAAAAAAAACAAACAAGCAAACAAAAACGTGGGGGGATTATCCCTACACTCTCTGATTCACAGAGGTCCTCTTTTGTCATAGGAGAATTTCTTTCAGAATTTTTGCCATCTTCACATGCTGTGCAGTTTTGCGCTTCAAGAAATAAAGGAGAGAAACAGAGAGAGAGAGAGAGAGGGTGGGGGGGAAATGCTGTAAACTCACCTTTGATACAGGTTGTTTTTTTTTTTCTTTTTTTTAAACAGGTTTATTGGAGTATAATTGCTTTACAATGTTGTGCTAGTTTCTGCTGTATAACAAAGTGAATCAGCTATATGTATACATATATCCCCATATTCCCTCCCTCTTGAGCTTCCCTCCCACCCTCCCTATCCCACCCCTCTAGGTGGTCACAAAGCACCGAGCTGATCTCCCTGTGCTATGCGGCTGCTTCCCACTAGCTATCTATTTTACATTTGGTAGTGTATATATGTCCATGCCACTCTCTCACTTCGCCCCAGCTTACCCTTCCCCCTCCCTGTGTCCTCCATTCAGGTCGTTCTTTAAATTTTTGCTTACCTTCCCAATTCTCCTGCTACTGTGTAATTTTCAGAGCCCCATGTAGTTGCTTTTTGTATAGTGTCCAGAGCTTTTAGTTGTAAACATTGGGAGAGATTAGATTTAGTGGACTTACTCCTTCTTAACTGAAACCAGAAGTCCATGAGAAAGTTTAAAATTCCTGATTAATTCATTTAACAGATATGAGTGTATATGTTAATAGATATAAGTTTATATATGTACATATATAAATAGATATATAAATTCATATCTACTTATGTAACTTTGTTGGCAGTTATTCTAATATTTTTAGGCTTCCAAATTTTTTGTTGAGATGTCAACTCTAAGACTTCTTAGTATTCCTTTGAAGAAAATGTATCTCTTTTTCTCCATCAGTTTGACTATTATGTACTGTATTTTTTTTATTATCCTGTTTGGATTTCATAGTGTTTCGTACATCTGTGCCCTTTGTCTTTTTCACTTTTGGAAAATTCTCAGAAAATTACCTCTTCAAAACTGGCTTCTGGTCTGTACACTCTCTCTTTCTCCTCTCCTTTCTAGATGCCAATTTCATGTATGTTAGATCTAATCTCCTTATCCCATTTCTTTTAAGCTCATTTATTCTTTCTATTTTTGTATCTACACTTTCTTTGAGTTTCAGAATGGACTTTTAAAATGATCTGTCTTCCACTGCTGAAGGTGATCTGGTTATGACATCAGAGTTCCCACTAGGTCACCATTTGTATCTCTCAACTATACTTGCTTTTTATAGTAAGTTCCTGACATTGGAGAATGGATTCTTCAGGATACTGATGAGTCTTGTATCGTGGGGAACTTATAAGAGAAATGTTATTGGGACAAGTATAGCCTTTACTGTTGTAGTTAATCTTAAGGTCACAAGTGATAATCACCCTCTTCTTTCACTACCCATTTTATATTTCCCTTACTCTTTGCTGGCATCTCTGTTGTTACAAGAGGTCTGAGCCCCTGTTCACTATTCTTGCCTCAGGCTGTGGCTGCTGTACTTGTCTATTCACTATTAAAATGGAGTAGGAGAGGATGAAGAGATAGCCCAATGCATCACCTATTAATGCCTATTAGAATAGGCATTAAGCCTATTCTTGTTTGCTCTCTTTGTGAAATAAAAGTCCTACCTTCTCCTGACAGTAAGGGTTAATTACCTCTGTGAGTGTAGCAACTCTTTTGGCGACTCCTTGTTTGGCGATCTTTAAGCATGAGAAAGTTGAAATTACCAGGCAATAGTCATAGCTTAAATATTGACGGGACTCTGCATAGATACAGAGAACAAACAGGTGGATGCCAGAGCGGAGGTGGATGGGGGAATGAGAGAAATAGATGAAAGATATTAAGAGGTACAAACTTCCAGTTACAAAATAAGTGAGTCATGGGAATGAAACGTGCAGTGTTTGGAAAATAGTCAATGATAATGCAATGTCTTTTTATGGTGACATATGGTAACTAAACTTATCATGATGATCATTTTGAAATGTATAGAAATATCAAATCACTATGTTGTGCACCTGAACTAACTAGTGTTGCCGGTCAATTATGCTTCAAAAACAAATAAATAAACAAACTCAAAGAAAAAGAGATCAGATTTGTGTTACCAAAGGTGGAGGAGTGGGGGGAGAGGGAATTGGATGAAACTGGCTAAAAGGTACAAACATCCAGTCGTAAGATAAAAAAGTACTAGGGATATAACATTCAAAATGATTAATATAATTAATGTTGCTGTATGTTATATGTGAAAGTTTTTAAGAGAGTAGATCCTAAAAGTTCTCATCACAAGGAAAATTGTTTTTTCTTTTTCTTTTACTTTGTATCTACAGGAGATTGTGGTAATCATTTCTTGATGTATATAAATCAAATCATTATGCTATAGACCTTAAACTTATACACTGCTTTATATCAATTATATCTCAATAAAACTGGAAGAAAAAAGTGATCTGTCTTTCAGATCACCACCAATCTTCTATTAATCTGTGTTTAGTCTGCTGGGAATTTCATCTATTGAGTTCTTATTTTCAGTAGTTTATTTTTATGTTCAATAATTTTCATTTAATTAAAAAAAAATTATAGATCTTTGATACAAATTTCCTTGTTCTTATTTATCTTCTTAAATGTATTTATTGCAGCTACTTAAAAATCTATATGTCTAATAGTCTAATATCTAATTACTCCAATAACTGAATAACTTCTTAGACTCTTTCTATTATCTTTCTCTTCCTCTTCATCCAATAACTTGGTGCTCTGGTAATTTTTTGTTGAATGCCAGCCAAATTTATAAAAGTTGGAAGGGCTTTGGATGATGCTTTATCTGTAAATCATTTCCTCCTTTTGGTTTTGATGGAGAAGTGAATTGATTCAGTCTTGATTTTCAGTACTTGTAAGGCTTGGTATATTTGTGATTTATGAATACTTTAGGGTACTGTCCTTTATGAGTTCCAACTTCAAGCTGGAGTATTTACTTAGGTCATTCAACCTTGGTAGGCCCTGACTGTCAGTATTATTTACCCCCAATCTATGATACTGCTGACTGCTTTCTTTTCAGTTTTTTCAATTTCTGCTTTTAAAATAAGGAGAAAAATAGTACGGAATGTTGTTCCTAGGTCAGTGAGTTTCCCTTTTATCTTCATCAGGTAGCTATCCTGGCTGTCATGGTAGCTTCCTGATGTTTCAGACAGATGGTTTTATATTTCATCTAACTCTTTTTATTCTTGGTGTGTGGATTTGTCCAGACAAGTTGGTCTGTCTCTGCCAGAAGAGGAAATCCTATAAAGGAGTTTTTTCTGGTAGTTTCATTCTCATGTCTTGCTCTATAATAAACATATTAGTGGAGACATACATATATGGATAGATATATAAATGTCTATGGACTTTTGCATGTTTGTGTCATTGATGTATTTTATGTTCTAATGCCAAAATGCGTTACCTTCTTTTCAACTTTTTATATACACTTCACTCCCTAAGAATTTAATAAATCACTCACCATAGAAACACTTGTTGCTTTAGCATCTCTTCCTTAGGATCCTCAAAATCATATTCTTCCACATGAGCTGGGCAATAGACTGAAATACACAAAGTCTTCTGGACACAGTGGAGCAACTAATGTTTAAAGGTTGTCCACGTGAGAGATATTTATTACCCATAAAAATTCCTTTGATTTACCCTAGTGACTATACCCAATATTTATTTCTTGTAATAACTCTATTAGTTTTATAGATCCTGATTCCTTCTTAGACATCTTTTTTGCTCATCACTTTCCATTGGTCTGTAATTAGCATCAGCTTGTTTCCACAACATCACATTATTTCTTCTCAACCAAAATATGTTGACTGAAAAAAATGTGTTGGGGCAACCATCTGCATCTCTACAATTTTGATCTTCTTAGCCGTGTACCATACTGGCAGGGGTACCAAACATTCTGACATTCTATTGTATTCAAGCCTATCTTATTTATGATTCAACCAATCACAAAATCTTTGTGAGATCAAAGCCAGGCAAAGATTTTACCCAGAAAGATACCCCACACCTGGCCACCATTGCAGCTAGTCAGATATTTTTAAATCAGGGATTTAATTCAATTATTTTTTCCTTAAATATTTTGACATTAGGAGAGATGGGCAGTAGAATCTCACCTATGTTTTATTTTTTCCCCAACTTTATTGAGGTATGACTGACAAATAAAATTGTATATGTTTAGGTTGCACAATGTGATTTTTTAAGGTGTATAGTGTGACAATTTAACATACGTATACATAGTGAAATTATTACCATCAAGTTACTTAACACATCCACTATCTTATATAATTACATTTTTTGTGTGTGTGGTGAGAACACTTAAGATCTCCTCTCTTAGCAATCCCTGTCAAAATTCCAAAGGCATTTGTCACAAAAGTAGAAAAAACAATCCTAAAATTTTTATGAAACCACAGAAGACCTCGGACAGCAAAAGTCTCATCTATATTTTAGAAAGAAGCAATGGTCATAATATATAATTAGACCTGTTATAATTTCAGAAAATTCTCCCAAGTTTTTGTCGATATAAGATAAAATTAAATTGGAGAAATGAACATAATGATGGTGTAGTTTTCAAATGTTATACATCATATACTGAAGTAAATGCATTAAGTATTTTGAAAGTGTGCCAAATATAAAAAAATTAGTAACAACTGCACTTATATTTGTCAGAGTTATAATTTTTTATAGGAGTAGCCTTTATGGTTATTTTCTCCAATGGTTATTTTTGATTTTGTGTCTCCTACTCACAGCTGTGTCATTGTCATTTGGAATCAGTACGTAAACTTAGTGTATATTTGTGCTTGTGATGACAGAATAAATCTGTCATCAACATTTACTTTGTTAGGCAAATGTCACTGTCTCATTGTTGAGAATGACACATAATGGATCTCTGAGTTTCATTCCTTTTGAAGGTCACTGTTTGGAGAAAATATGTTTAGTGACATTTATTGTGGCAAGAAAAACTTTGAAGTGATTCGCAAGCTTTGTGTCAACTAGACTGGTTTGGGAATTGAAGAATCTCTGGAAAGAGAGAAGAAAGGCTTTAGTAGAAGAAGGGCTCCTGGGAAAACAATTGCAGAAATGTTGGAGAACAGAATTATGTATTGATTATTAGTCCTCTGGCCAGATCCATCATTCAGATGGGTCTAAGCCCCAGGGAGAGAGGGACCATGAGTAGACACTAAAAGAGTGGTTGGTATATATAACCCTAATGAAAACTGGACGTGCAAGGTGGTATTTTGTGACAACATGTGAAAGCTAAGGTGCTGTGACTAGAAGAGAATTCTAGAAGGTATTCTCAAATGAGCAGGCAGCTTTAATGCCATGAGATGCCGTCACACACATTAGGAGAAGGCGACATTTATGGTAGGAAATAGTACAATGGTGAACAGGGCCTTCACTTGATCTCAAGGTCAATACCAAGAAAATGAACTTGGAGCAAAAATGAGGAAAGAAGTAGACTACTTGTGGTTTCCTAGAGCCACAGGCTTGACCTGATTTCCTCGTAGATTGTTACTAGTTAGAACCATTTCAGTGACAAGTGCACAAACTATTTGTAAATTAGCTCCAGGAAAAGTAGAGGTGTTAGAGGCTCGTATAAATGCAGAAAGGCAGGTATGTTTGGCTTCAAGGAAACTCTCAAGGGACTGTGAGAAACTCTGAATCCAGGAACTGAAACAGTTTCTCCTTTTCTACCCCTCTCTACTCCTCTTTATCACTCCCCGCATTCTTCTCCCTACTCTTGTATATATATAGTGTGATTTTTTTACATTTTAACAAAATAATCTGCTAATGTTTTTTAAATAAAAAAAAAACCACATATATGTCTTTGTCCTCAGCAGTCCTACTTTTGGGAAGTTACCCCATAGAAAAAAATAAGGAAGTAGATAATAAAAAATATACACACATATACATATAATGTGAGTACGTTAAAAAGTGTGAGGTTTATGCTTTTTTTTTTTTTTTTAAATATTTATTTATTTATTTATTTATTTATGGCTGTGTTGGGTCTTCGTTTCTGTGCGAGGGCTTTCTCTAGTTGCGGCGAGGGGGGGCCACTCTTCATCGCGGTGCGCGGGCCTCTCACTGTGGCGGCCTCTGTTGTTGTGGAGCACAGGCTCCAGACACGCAGGCTCAGTAGTTGTGGCTCACGGGCCTAGTTGCTCCATGGCATATGGGATCTTCCCAGACCAGGGCTCGAACCTGTGTCCCCTGCATTGGCAGACAGATTCTCAACCACTGCGCCACCAGGGAAGCCCCCGAGGTTTATGCTTTATGTATGCTTTCCTACACCTAAAAACTGTCCTGGAAGGGTGTGCAGGAACATATCAATAGTGGCTGCTCTGGGAAAGCAGTGTCTTGGCGTGGCCAAGAAGAGAGGGACATTCCTTTTTATGTTTTATAGTTCTGCCGTGCTTAAGTGTACTACAACAGAATCATTTTTCTATTTCTTGTGTAATTTTAAATTGTGAAAAAGAGACCTTACAGAAAACAAAATGAAAAGTGGTTTAAGAAGGGGATAGAATTCATAATTCAAAATCTCACTGCATGAACATTTCTAGGTCAGATTTTGACCAAACATACACTGTATAAATTGTGGATGAATGAGTACCAAAGAGCCTCACTGGTTGTCATAGTGACATTATCTAATATGTTTCATATTCTCTGTTTGACTAATCAGTTGAAGCTACAGGAGACTTGCCTCTAGCTTGTTTGGGCTTTGGGAAGGGATTGAAAGACAAATTCATGGAGAAACGAATCCATACAGAAATAAAATATGACTGCCGCTGTCCCATTTTTTTTTCTTCTTCCTTTTTGGCCATTGTTGAAGGATGTTGGTCTATAACCCACAGAGACATCCATGGCTTCCCCAAAGCCTATATTAGCTTATTGTCTTAAAGTGGTAAACCTGGGTGGGATGTAAATGGCTCTGGGGATTGGATGACCTAGTTTCTAGTCCCAGCTCTTCCACTTATGAAATGTCTATCATTTTATCATTTACCAACAACTCTACAGTTTACAAACTGCCCTATTTAATCCTCATAACAACTCTGTGAGAGGCATGGTACTATTACCCACATTTTAAAGATAAGAGATCTCACTTTAGAAAACTTAAACTATTTGCCCAGGCTGAGAACAGTTTATAATTGGAATTTTAAGAGCAATGACACAAATTTAGGTTTTTAGACTCCAAGCCCAAAGGCTGTTTTAAGATACCATTGTCTAGCAAATCATGACATTTATAAACATTTAAGCAAAATAATACACATATTAAAAAATAACAGGGTGGATATGTAAGATATTGATATAAACAAAAAATAAGATACAGATCAAAGTAGAATTTAAGACAAATATACAAAATGGGACAGAGGATAAGACACTGAAAGAAGTCCTGATTTTTCTTTTTTTACAAATAATATTAATTCTTGAATAAAGAAGTATTCTTTATTAAGAATGGAAGGCTGCCTTCATAACTTGAGAATATAAAAAATCATAAGCTATTATTGTATTTAAAATGAAACACTGAAAGCATTTTAATTAAACTCATACAGAAGACAACGGTTTTTGCCATGGCTGCTGTTGACAAAGTCCTGGAAAGTCTTGATGAGTGATTTTCAACTCAGCACTCAACTGTCTTTGTGCCCTCTCATCATCTGTGGAGCTTTTACAAATACCAGTGCTTGGGTCCAAACACCAAAATCCTGATTAAATTGATCTTGAGAACTGGTACTGGTAAGCCCCTAAGGTATGCAGTGAAGAGGACACCAGGCAGAGAAGCATTGTGGAACTTTTTTCTCACCTTTTTTAGGGGAAGATACTGACTGACTATAAGATAAAATTGGAGTCATAATGTCATGGAAATACCTTTCATTTGTATAGTATATATACATCAATTTTAAAACATTTCAGTCAACATTATCACATTTTATTCCTACTACAATCTTAAGAGTTTGGTTTTTAATTATGCTCTATTTTCACACATATTGGCAATTGCCACCAGTAACTCCCTTTTCACCAAACCTATTTAAAAATTGTTTGGTACTATTGTTATGGAGGTAAGGCTCAGCTGAGGGGATGAAATATATTCATATATAACAGTAATGCTACCCTCTAGCGTTAGAGCAGAGCAACCAATTTAAAAAGATAAAAAAGTTGGCTATAATTAGCTATGAAAAATTAGAAATGACAGGTTGCAAGATGATTTGAGGGATAGAATTTTATTTCCCTATCTTATAGTTTTAAATTTAATATTACCGTTACTCACTGCCTGGAAACCACAGAGACACTGCCAAAGCATTAGGTTAGGACAAATGATAAGACTTCATAAGAGGACAGGTAATAGGGCTGCAAAACTGAGAAATACAAAGAACTTGGGAAAAAAGGAAATCTAAAAGGTGCTACAGATGTCAAACATGATCTCCCTGCAGCAACTGTAAAATGGCTATAATGGAAGAAAGATGTCAAAGTGGGTGTAAGTGTAAAGAGCTTGGCAATTTCAATTCACCAATTAAGACTTCGAGGAAAACACCAGGGTATTAACTTTCTTTCATCAACACCATGATCCTCTAAATTGTAAGGAGAAATTATCTAAAATGTATGTGGAAAAGAACAAGTATAGCAGGACATTGCCAGCCTGGATCTTATCCCTTTGAGGCTCATAGAACTGAATTTGTTCTGAAGAACATTGAACCAGTAAAAACTCACTTCACTCTCATTCCAGTAGACTATAAATCTGTTGCCACGTCTAGGCATCTCCATATCAAGGTATTTAAAGGATTCAAGTGAGTTGAACTGGTGTTGCCTGTAGGCTCCAAAAGTTTTAAGTGGCATTGATAGGGAGAAGGAGGAACCCAAATCTAAGTCAAAACTTTAATGGGTATTGTAAAACAAGAGACAGGGAGAAATTACTTCCAAGATCTGTAAGTAATAATGCCCTTGTTGGTTTTGAACAAGATTTATTGTTTGCATAGAGATGCCTCAGTTTCTAATACAGTGGATGCCAGCAATGAAGATAATCAGTTGGATTCAAGGAGAGGCACTGGAATATGAAATTCGGGGAATAATGATTTACATGACTTTGAAATAGTGATTTCTAAGTTCTAAGGTTGAAGATTGCTATAAAACCTTTATGGTAGATACATTTTTACATTTTTTCCTTCTTGCTATATGTTGATATTTTATTGAAATAGCAGTGTATATTATAATTCATTCTTTTTTGTGTTGTCTGCTGCATATTAATATTAAAAGAAATAAGAAATATTAGCTTTTAGTGCATCAAGTGACATAAGTTAAAAATCTTAGTAATCTGCTTCCTGTCTCTATGGATTTACCTATTCTTGATGTTTCATATAAATGAAATCCTGCAGTATATGAACTTTTGTGTCTGAGTTCTTTCATTTAGCATAATATTTTCGAGATTCATCCATGTTGTAGCATATATCAGTACTTTATTTCTTTTTGTGGCTTAATATTCCTTTGTAAAAAACGTGATTTAAACTATCAATATATTATGATGAAAATCACTTACTCTTGTTTTTTAAATAAATTTATTTATATTTTATTTATTTTTGGCTGCATTGGGTCTTCGTTGCTGCGTGCGGGCTTTCTGTAGTTGCGGCGAGTGGGGGCTACTCTTCGTTGCCGTGCGCGGGCTTCTTATTATGGTGGCTTCTCTTGTTGTGGAGCACGGGCTCTAGGCACGCGGACTTCAGTGGTTGTGACGTGAGGGCTCAGTAGTTGTGGCTCGCAGGCTCTAGAGAGCAGGTTCAGTAGTTGTAGCGCACAGGCTTAGTTGCTCGGCAGCATGTGGGATCTTCCCGGACCAGGGATCGAACCAGTGTCCCCTGCATTGGCAGGCGGATTCTTAACCACTGCACCACCAGGGAAGTCCCACTTACTCTTTTTTTTTTTTTAGAAAATTACTTTATATTTATTATAAACACTTGGACAGAGAGAATCCCATAAGAAAGTTTGAGATATTTTGATATAAATTGAAAGAACCTAGAAGGCCAAGATGTCAGACAAAAAACTCAAGGTAGGAAAATCCTTTAGAACATGACATTTTCAAAGACTGAAAACAAAATTGCTGTTTTTTTGTGTACTCTCTTGGAAGCCTGCCAATTTTTCTTTCTTAATAGGTGTTTTTAGTCACTTAATATATATATTTTTCAGTTTTGTTCTTTGGCTGCTCAGATAGTCCCTTGTAGAATTTCCATAGTGGTGGGACTTTTGGTCTCTACCTGAAGCTCCACATGCTGGAATTATGAAAACAGAGATCACAAGCAAGAAATCAGTATGTAGTTTCTAAAATTAACTAAGGCTGTAGCACAAAGATACATAGTTAAGATTTCTTTAAAATAACAAATAAAACCTAAATGAAACAAGGCCAAGTTTCTTGGAAAATCATAATTTCAAAGTGCAGATTCATATGGAGAAATGCCTTGCTGTTACTCAAACCAATAAAATTAACTGGTGGGAGAAATATGAGTTGCAGTTTTCAATGCTGGTATAAAACAGATACTTATTAAAAGTTCTGTAGGTTGTAATGAACTTACAGTAATATTTTGAGAATAGGAATCAGCCAGGAATAAGCACTCAAATCACTTGACTCAAATAAATAATCTATGAAAGGGAATTCTTCTACTATACAGGAGCAGGTTAATATTAATAGACTGTATGTTGCTGTATTATAAGGAAATGGTTGTCCCCTTCCCTGAACCACACAAAGGAAATATCGATGAATCTCCTAATAGGTATTTGACTTTTTGACTTGTTCAAGCAGTGGTCCATCTGGGGTGAAAGTGATGAGTAAGGAAGTAAGGAGAGGAGCCTAAATACGTAATTTCATCTTCTGTATCAAGAATAGAATAGATGCTTTCCTCTTTCCTGTCGAATCACTAGTTCCACACACATTTATTCTGATCACTCCCAAAGAGAAGCACCTAATAAAATAGGCTTCATTTCAAGATTTCTCGTAAGTGTTTTCTGTTGACCTAACATCGTTAAACATTGTAAAAAGATTTTACAGTAATAATTCTCAGTGCTATAAATCAAATATAAAACATTATCTTTGCCTTCCTTACATTCAGAGAAATTGAACATAATTTTTTGTTCTGCCAAAGCCCAAACCCGTGCATACTTTATTTATCTGATGGACAAAAAACAGCCATTCCCAGCAGCAGACTTTAATTGCAATATGCTACATGTCAGTAGCATTTGGAAAATGCAGTTTATCAAAGGTAACTTGTATAAAGACATCTTGAAAGTGACAAAAATGATCAATCAAATTTCAAAAGCTGAGAATGTGAGAAATACTAATGGGCATTAGTGTTGATTTTTATCTTTTCCATTTATCATTTTGGCTAAGCTTTCTGGTAATTTTTTAACGTGAGTAACGGGAAGGATATCCGGGGGGCAGGGAACTGACACTGGTTACTAGGAGATTTTTAAAAATTTCTCTTTGTGTGTGGGTGTGTGCACACATGTGCTCCTTGGTAGAACTGGGAAAGAGGTTAGTTTCATGAAATTCAGAACGATTTTATTCCACTATTTTGAAATGTAATTATGGTATAGTTAGTGAAAGTGGTTTAGAGTCCATAATATTGTAATTTCCTCTTTACAGTATCCTGGGAACTGTCATTGACTCTCTCCTTGGACCATCAACTGAAAAGGGGATAATCAGCACGCCAAATGAGCCCATTCTGTTATTGGGCAATCCTAAATGATAGTATTTTTAGGTTCTTTCATATTTCATCTTCATTTTGATTTTTAGAGCATCAAGAACAAATAGTCTCCTGCTTGATAGTCTCACATATTTGAAACAACTATTGTATCTCCCTGTGGGCCTCTCTTCTACCCAATAGAGTTCCTAATTCCTTCAATTGTTTCTCTTAATCAAAGATACCCATACCTCTCATCATCCCAATAAAATTTCTCAAACCATATTCTACTTTGTTACATATAGAACGATAAAAATGGAAAATAATGTTCTAATATGGTCTAAGTAGTTCAGCGCAGAGTGAGAGTCTTACCTACCAACCATGATTTGAACTCTAAAATTCAATTCACGTAGCCTAAAATTAAAGCAGCACTCTAGTAGCCATTAAATTGTTGGATCGCATTAAACTTGTGGTCAACAAGTGTTAGTTTAAGTGCCAGAAATCCAGATCTTTCCCCTCTCTCTTTTTCCACTTAGAAGTTTGTCTTGTTTTACACCCACCAGCATGACTACTATCAAAGAATAGAAAATAACAGGTGTTCTTGAAGATGCACTGTTATGCACTGTTGCTGGGAGTGTAAAATGGTGCAGCCATTATGGAAAACAGTGAAGAAGTTGTTTAAAAAATTAACAATAGAACTACCATATGACCCAGCCATCTCACTTCTAGGTACATATCCAAAATAATTCAAAGCAAGATTTCAAAGAGATATCTGCACACCCATGTTCATTGTAACAGTATTCACAATAGCCAAGAATAGGAAGCAACCCAATATCCATAGATGGATGAATGGAAAAAATAATGAGGTATGTATATACAATGGAATATTATTTAGCCTTAAAAAAAGAAACATTCTGACACATGTTACAACATGGATGAACCTTGATGACCTTATGCTAAGTCAAATAAAGCTGTCACAACAAGACAATTACTGTATGATTCCACTCATATCCATTATCTATGGTAGTCAAACTCATAAAAACAGAGAGTAGTCTTGGATGAGAAATGGGAAATTAAATGTAGTTAATTTTGCACTCATGTTTTAACTGTTAGAGAAGAATGACATTTTAATTTTGAAAAAGCTTAAAACATATATCCTTTAAAGCTATTACTGAGTTCAAGAATTGTATACTATTAAATAATGAATGACTTGCTTAAAAGAAGAAAATGTAGTCCTACATAAAAAAGAAATAACACACCAAAAATATCTTTGCTCTATCTTGCTACAGTTACTAACTAGTTCCTAGATGATTTTTAAGGGTGTATATAAGATGCTGGGTTTAAAATAACCTATGTGGTGTTCTAACTCTCCATTCTGTATGTTTCTCATTCTTTAAAAAAAATCACAAAGTTTTAACTTTTTATTTTGATATGTGTTTATAGGCTCAACTTTCTTGTCATTAACGTAACATCAAATGTCAATAATAACTGGCTGCTCAGAGGATGATGGGATAGGGAGAGTCAGATCCAAAGATTAGTTAAGCAGGTTATCTTCATAATGTTTACCAAGCAGATTAGCTGCTTATTGACTGTGTCTGGTGAAAGTGTTTTTTCCCCAGCTTGCAGATTTTTAGATTGCTGAAAATGAAACTGAGGGTCTTAGAATGTTTGACTTTTGCAGACATTTTTCCTGATGAATTCACTTAGGAACTATAGAGCATCATAGTAACTTAACACATAACATCTTTCTAATTTACAAAATTAAATCACTTCAGAGCTATAAACCATTGTGTTACTAGAATCAGAGTTAGACCTTCCTTACACAGGGAATCATTAAAGCAGCTGAAATTTACGTATGGCCTTCTGTCCAGCACCTAAAGTAACATCAGGGAAGGGGAAAGAATTACATTCTTTTCCATTAGGCAATATAGCCTTGGCCTCTTTATTATACAAAAGGCTCATATAAGTTCAAGAAATTCATACTTAAAATACATAATTGGTTTTTAGTTTTCAAAGAGAATATGAAATTTATTATGCAGGACGCTGATTCAGAAGTTGTAATTAAAAAATGTGGAAGGGCATCTTTTTTTTAAAAACTTTTTATTGTATATTGGAGTTTCTTTTCCCTTTGTATAGAGCATATGATAGGCACACTACCTTGTTTTTCTCCATACAATGAGCAAGTTTTCCTAGTACAATCTACCAAATTACCTATCATTTCCTCCTTGTTTTGAAGTACCAGCCTTACTATATTTCAAGTCCTCCTGGGCCTAGTCCTGGACTTCGTATTCTGATCTACTTTTAATTTTCTATTTGCCTATTACTGTGGCAGAAAGACACTTACAAAAAATGCTATGGTTCTGACACTTGTGGGTGAATTGAGGGAAGGAGCCAACAGCCAATGCTTATTTACCACCTTTTTGGGGACACATAGTACTCTTTTTTCTTTAAATCATCATGAGGTCCTAGGCAGACACCACAGGCAAGAGGAAAGCCCAAAATAACAGGTAATATGAGGAGACTGACAATTCCTAGTGACTTCAGACATTCCAGCCTTGAGACTCATAAATGCGGTTGACTTTAATGACAAAGAATACTTTTCTTGAGGTGTATCTCCAAATGACTTAGTAAATTAGGCTCTTCTTGAATAGATGCAGCTTTCCCACAGCCTCTCAGGTGCATACCATGATTTCCATTCCTACCATGATAGCACTAGTTCTCACCTTTATTAGTCCTAACTTGATCTTATTATAATAGCCATTTAAATTATTACTCTAATCACACCTCTTGGCCCCTTTCCACCCTACAAACTGTTATCAGATTGATGTGAAACAAATCTTGGGTGGTTTGGGATATCTTCACTGGATTTCCCTGGGCTAATGTGTACAGACCCAATTCCTTGACCAGTATCCAAATACCCTATGGCCCTAATCAAGTCTTCCCAGCTCATTTCTCAGCACTTGTGTATATCAAATAGTCTTCAGATAAGCTTTGCTTTCTCCAAGCATGCTCTGTGACTTACTACCTCTGGGTTTTAAAAATTCATAGAGTTTCAGAACTTGAAGATGATCTAGCTCAATCCTTATTGTACAGATGTGGAGCCTGAGGACAGTGTGATTATAAGTGAAAGGACTTCCACTGACATTTGCATCCCAGACTTAGAGGCCCATGCTATTTCAACCACAGTAAATTTACTTCCTTTGTGCCTTTTCTTCTTCCGCTAATGCTTTCCTTAACAACCCCTCCCTCCCTAATCTTGGTCAAGATCCTTCCCTTCCTGAAAGGATTAGGTGTTACTCTCCATAAAGCTTTCCCTAATCATCTTAGTTAAAGTGAACTCTTCATTTTCTGATCCAATATGGAACTCTGCACCGCTCTTCATGAACTTGTATTCAGACCTGTACTGTGGTATTTGTGTCGTGTTATCTCCCTTCTCCTAAAATCTGTGTGTTTTGCAAGGAGGACCGGGCAAAAGGAGCATCCTTTTGGTCCATAGCACATTGAAATTACTCTAATAATATTTGAGCGAAGGCACAGAAGTGACTGAATAATGATTCACTCAAGAATGATTGACAGCCTATCTTTCCATATTATATGTGTGCTGGGGTATAAGAGAGAGGCCCTGTAATAGTTTGTCTTTTTCCTTGAGCTCAAACTAAACATCCTGAAAGCTTGCCGTGAATTTCCACTTCAGTTATTTGACGACTAATCTTACATCATCATAAAATAAGAGTGGCAACAGCTCATTGTCATTTTTCCAAATGTTAAGCTAATCACCCTGCTGTTAGAGGAATCATCAGAAAGAATCTAATGAGAATCAGAGGACTGGAGAATCATTTGATATTTTTTTCTTTTTCTTCTTTTCTTACTTTTCCCCGCAAAGCAATGTGTGTGGATGGGTGATGTCAAGGTGTGTTGATGTGAGGCAGCTGATAGAGAGCCAAGAGGGAGAAATGAATATGGAAATCATATACGATTATTAGTTTTTTTCTTTTTTAAACAGAGACTGTATGGTAGTGAACATTAGATGATTATTGGTAAGTAGAAAGTGAAAGTAGTTAAAAGGCATTTATATAATTCTAAGTAAAAATCAATCTGCAAAGAATAAAGTGGTCTCTGGTGTGCTGGCTGGAGGTCCAGAAGAATGCTTCAGGCTGGTACTGAGACAACAGTATCTAGCCCTCTTTTTTTTTTTTTTTAAGGGGAAAACTGAATTATTTCTGGCTGTATTCAGGCCCCAGTTATTCTGAGAGAAAGGAACAGATGAATTAGTTATTAAGGAAAGATATATTTAGTAATTTAAGAATTTTAACTTGTTAGAATTTGGAGAATGGGTAAAGTGTGAATCACTCACTCCCTCGTTTATAAGAGGTTGGCACAATGTCAATCAAGACAGAAAACACTATAGCAGGTTTAGTTTCTTTCTGTTTTTCTTATTGGTTGAAATACCATTGATTTAATAGTGAATTTGTTTTGTTGACGGCCACTTAAAAAATTAACATATTTTAGTGAATCAGTAAAAAAGTACTGTCTTGACCAAAACTTTGTAGATTAAATGGCAGTGCTGCTATTGTAATTTGTTCTAATGTTACATCTTGGAGAAAGAAAAAATAATGAATACTAATGGATTTCTAGATATGTTTTCTACTCAAAATCAAAAGCTGTTTTCATATCTACTTAGTGGAGAAAATTTAAAATTTAAATTAAAAGAAAATATTGGGTTCAGATTTTCTAAAAGAAACCTTAATTAATCACCAGATTACATTTCCAGGCAGAAAAGTACAATGGCTAAGAGTTTGCTTTAGGGAATTAGATCTTGAATCAACTCCTAATTCTTTCTCTAATGTGCTTGAAGTCAGGAAGGCCACTTAATCATTCCAAGACTGTTTATTCATCTATAAAATGGACATTGAATGGGGTTTTGGTAAGGATTAAACGTAATGTATTATACAAATCATTCAGTATGGTGTCTGAAACATGGTAAGTTCTTAAGAGATGGTACCTTCTGCTAGTGGTAGTTTCACTATCATTGTTGTTGTCACCAGTAGCATTACAATAGTCAAAGCTTAGGACACACAAAAATTAAGGTGATTCATACTGATGTCCTGTCTAGACATGCACCTGGTTCCAGCAATCATTAGAATTATGCATGGACGATCTGTCCATTTTAATGACCAAATCATACAACATTGTGCAAAATTATATTTCTTGATAACTTCTAAATATATAATCAAATTAGTGCTGTAAATAATAAAATGTCCAGCAGCTACTTTTAGAAATGCAAATCTAATTGTGTTTACTCTCCTGCTTAATGCCCTCTGATGACTTCCCACTGTACTTTGAATACATTCAGATACTTAAAAATGCCCTTAAAGGCTCTACAAGATCTGGCTCCTGGCTCTCTCTCTGGCCTCATTCCTTCCCTTTCCCCCTCTCCCCCACTCACTCTATTTACCAGGTCCACTTGCCTTTTGTTTGATCCTGAACATGCCTACTGTCGTCTCTGTCATGTCACTGTTTTCTTTCCTGGCACTAGTTACTACCCAAAGTTGTATGTCTGTGTTTGTGTAAATATAGTAAATATATATATACGTATACAGTAAGTTCCCTACATACAAATGAGTTCTGTTCCGAGAGCACGTTCGTAAGTCCAATTTGTTCCTAAGTCCAACAAATGTACCAGCCTAGGTACCCAACTAACACAATTGGCTGTATAGTACTCTACTGTAAGAGGTTTATAGTACTTTTCACACAACTAATACATAATAAACAAACAAAAAATAAAGAAAACATTTTTAATCTTACAGTACAGTACCTTGAAAAGTACAGTAGTACAGTACAACAGCTGGCATACAGGGGCTGGCATTGAGTGAACAGGCAAGAAGAGTTACTGACTGGAGGAGAGAGAGGAGATGATAGAGCTGAAGGATCATCAGCAAGCTGCAGTTTCACTCACTCCTGACATTGATTTCACGGGTTCTGGTTCCTTGCTGGATTCAATTCTATCTACCCTCTTGAAAAAATGATCCAGTGATGTCTGGGTAGTAGCTCTTTTTTTCTCATCATAGATGACATCTTGGGCTTGAAATAAAGATACTCTACTACTGTACTCTATACAGTACTGTACAGTAAAGTACACAAAAGCACAACCACTTGTAGAGGATGCACGCACATGACAATGTACGCCAGACAAGTGAACTAACTTACGTGATTGGACATGCCAACTCACATTCGCATCTTTGAAAGTTCACAACTTGAAGATTTGTATGTAGGGGACTTACTGTATATGCATATGTAGTGACATCTATATATATATTTTATGTATAATCAAATATATATGGTTACTTTTTCCCTGCCTTATGGAATGGGAGCTTTACAAGACCAAAGACGATTGACATAATTCATAATTTTTATGTCTTCAGTGCTAACAACATGGACACATTGCAGGCACTCAATAAATATTTTGGGAATTAATGAACAAATGCATAAATGAATGAAATGTGCTGAGATCTGGCCAGTTCATTTTTACCTTAAAGTGTACCTTAACCTTAAAAGATCTTCCCCCTCTTTTTTTTTTTTAAGAAAAACTGTTATTTATAGGAAGTATTTATTTTTCTTTTCTTTATTTTCTATTTAGAAATCTTACTATGCAAATTAACTGTAAGATTTCTCTAGGAAAAGACCTACTTTTGTACATTCTTCTGCATGCTTTTTAAACTCAGAAACCAAATATCTAATAAGTTAATCATGATGCTTTTTCTAAGGTCAAAGTTGTTATGCATGGAGGCCTGGGGACAGGTTCTAACAAAATTTTTCATAAAACTAGTCTCACAATAGTTTGGTAATTCAAGGCACAGAGCCTATTTGTACTTTTCCCTTCTGAAATGCTGGAAGTTTACATTGGATATAGTTTGGAACATAGCAGCAAAACATGCATTTTCATAACTTGTTCCACTTGAGGGATTTTAGAACTTGCTTTTCTCCCTTTTCTATATTGCTGTTTTCAGAGGGTCAAAAGATTCAAAGTTCAAAATAGTGATCTCCTGGGAACTACGGATTTGTCACCATGGCAACAAGCACAGCAAATCCGTAAGCAAGGACAGGAGAAAAGGTTGTCTCCTATCGTTCCACAAGCAAGAAAGGTATCAACAAAACTCTTTCAAAGCAGATATATAATCCTAGTGTGAAGGTGACTAGTATTCGTTGCGGGTCTCATAATTTCTGGCATTTTATTCTCCTGACCTAAAAATTGAAACAGTTAAGTGAAAGAATATCAGTTTTGAGAAAACCATTATTTAACTGCTCTAAATTCCAATGCCATTTATTAATATCCGTTTCTAACCTTAATATACAAACTACTCAAGGTCAGAGTAAGCATAAGCGAAAGTTAATTGCTATTCATCTAATAGAATAGTAAGAGAAATGGAAGAGACATTTAAATTAACAAACAAGAAACATTAGAGGTCAGAACAGTATCTTACAAAGCCGTTTGCATTTGAGAAGTCAGTGAACAAGGCTCTGAAGTATGGGCACCTGGATGGAGAAACTTTACCTCCTGGAATCTTTAAGAAGCCACCTGCTGGTTGGTGTTGGGACCGGGCTGCTTCACAAGGAAGTACTATCCATGGAGAGTTGAGGCATATGACAGGGATGAGGTTGGAATAATTGTCATCAGAGCTCTCAGGAGCACTGATCACATTGTACTGTAATGACTGTTTACATTTTGTCACCCTTGCCTAGATTCTGAGGTCCACGTGGGAGGAGACCTGATATTATAATCTTTCTAATAGTAAATGCCTATTATGCAGTGCCTAGTATTTAGAAGTTGCCAAAAGAATCTCATTGAATGGATGAAAAAACTGACTAAATAAATGAATTCTATCCTGAATTCAGCATTCTGTCCAATTCAGCCCAGTCATCTGTCTTTGATAGTGACCCTCAGGGACAAGTTATTAAAGGATATGGATTTGCCTTTAATGGGACTAACTAGTTCAGAATACCATATAAAAAAGCTTTTGTTTTTCTTAACTCTTTTTTCTGAATCTGACATGCATAAATTAAGCATTATTTTAATTTATTCTTTGAGGTGACAGTTGTCAAAGAAAACTTGCACCTGATGGAATTAAGCAGGCAAGGAAGACTTTATTCAAGACTACTGCATTTGGGAGAGAGTCACCTCAACTCCATTGAAACAAAAGACAGGAGAGTTGTTAAGTACCCAGGTTTGCCAGGGGGAAAGCACTGGTCAGTGTGATGAGGTCATCTGTGTTTGCTAATTGACCCTTACTGAAGTTAGGCTCCTACCTTCTCACAGAAACTGGGAGATAGGGGGCTTTATCTTTCTTGATTATCTACCAAAGAGATAATTCCAGGTCCTAGAGAAAGGCATTCCTAGGTTGTAAAACTGGAAAGAGACTGGGAGAAGATTTATACCTTAGAGGGGCAAAAAAAGAATTTACAGTTGCATGTTTTTAAAGTAAATGCTCTTTAAGGAAAGGGAGATTGGGGGTTTATTGTCAAGGAAAGAAAGGTTGGTTTCTTTTTTCATGAAAAAATTGTTTGTCAATAATGTTCAGGAGGAGAATGAGGATTTAGAAAACAACTGAATTTTATGATTAGAAGGAGACCTTATAGAGAGTAGCCTCAGGTGGGAAAGAGGCAAAAGCCAATTTTCAGGGAAAGTGAGCGGCTGGGATGGAACTGGAAGTAGGAGGAATACACCAAGTGAAATTTTTTAGCAAAATAAAGAAGAGAGGAAAATGATTGCTCAAAGATTGGGGGGAATTTGAACATCTTTGAGGCAACAATGAAGAGGGAGACAGAGGGATCAGTGCTGGGTTACCGTGAAGGAATCATACAAAGATCACATATGGAAGGATTAATCTTAAATGGACAGGGGACACTTCTCTGAGTCAAAAGAAAAGAAAATAAAGTGAAGTAGGTATAGAAATCAGGATTATGTTCTTCCATTTTGTTCCTGACATAAGTAGCCATATTGAGTTCTTTTACTGGGAAATAATGACATTCTCATTGAAGATACATTAAATGTTTGTTTGCCAAAACATAAGGCTGTGACCTACAAAAATATGTGCAAATAAATAACAATAAATAGAGGACTTAATTTTAAATATTTCTCTTGTATGTGACTTTTGGCTTCCCAAATCCTCTCACCTGACAAATTTTAGAGTGCCATGTAATCTATTAATTGTTGGTTATTGGTTATGACTGCTTCTTTTTTTTTTGGGAGGATTATACTACATTTCTTTTATTTTTTTAAGCTTCCTTTTTTAAAATTTAATTTAATTTAATTAATTTTTTTATACAGCAGGTTCTTATTATTTATCTATTTTCTACAAATTAGTGTATATATGTCAATCCCAATCTCCCAATTCATCCCACTGCCCTCCCCCCCCACCCCCGCTTTCCCCCTTTGGTGTTCATATGTTTGTTTTCTACATCTGTGTTTCTATTTCCACCTTGCAAACAGGTTCATCTGTACCGTTTTTCTAGATTCCATATATATGTGTTAATATATGATACTTGTTTTTCTCTTTCTGACTTACTTCACTGTGTATGACAATCTCTAGGTCCATCCCTGTCTCTACAAATGACCCAATTTCATTCCTTTTTATGGCTGAGTAATATTCCATTGTATATATGTACCACATCTTCTTTATCCATTCATCTGTCAATGGGCATTTAGGTTGCTTCCATGACCTGGCTATTGTAAATAGTGCTGCAATGAACATTGGGGTGCATGTGTCTTTTTAAATTATGGTTTTCTCTGGGTATATGCCCAGTAGTGGGATTGCTGGGTCATATGGTAATTCTGTTTTTGGTTATTATTGCTTTTTGATGTACTGTCACATTTTGGTCATGTCTCTTGTAAGCATTTATTTCAATCTGTATCCAACAAAGCACTCATCATCTCAGTGATAAACTAAGAAACATATTTTTGTAAATGAATAGCCTAAGCACTTTAAAACTTCTGACAGGTGCCATTTATATTTGGTCTATGCTTTCACTTATGTTCATGAAAATCTCTCTCTACCTCTAACTCTACCTCTGTTTCTCCATCTCCATCACCATCTTCGTTTCCGTCTCTGTCTTAGTTGTTGTCGCCGTTGCCATCGCCATCTCCATCTCCGTCTCCAAGTCCATCCCCATCTCCAACCCCATCTTCATCTCCACCTCCATTTCCATCTCCATCTCTAGGTAGGTTTGGGGCTTGTTAATTTCCAATAAGCATTCAGGCTCTATCTAAAATTCCTTTTATTAAAAAACTAATTGGATTAATTGGAGTTATTAACTGACATTTTTGTCTCCTGGGAAAGTCTCTGACTTGGGGGTCATTGGGGAATTCTATCAAGATGTCATGTATGAAATTTAAGAGGAGAATATAAAATCCCTCCATATATTATGGTTATTGTGGTACTTCCTCAAAGCAGGAAAATGGAGACTTTCAAAAGAATTATATTTTAATTTTTTAA
Organism: Balaenoptera musculus; assembly: GCF_009873245.2. Taxonomy (NCBI): domain Eukaryota; kingdom Metazoa; phylum Chordata; class Mammalia; order Artiodactyla; family Balaenopteridae; genus Balaenoptera; species Balaenoptera musculus. Next base: position 49,726,787 of record NC_045802.1, read on the forward strand.
TTCTTTTAATCAACTCCCTAAAATAAAGTTTTAGATACCTTAACATACCACTACATTTCTCTATTAGATAAGTAAACCGAAATGCTTAGGACAGTAGAGATTACATAGGATCTTTTCCTTTGCTTTCAAGATATCTAAAAATGGAATCTGTTTACATAGTATATTGGTAAAAAGCTTATGATAACAAAAATTAGGAATGAAAAATCCCAGAAGGCTACAGATTTAGAGTTCACATACCATCTGCAGTTATTATACTTGTGGTAATTGTGTACATAAAGATACCACATCGGATTTCAAAAGTTCATGGGAAGTATTTACAAAGCCAAGAACAATTCTCTCGTTGCAATTCTTGACTTACACAAATGCACTTCAGAATAGCAGACAAGAGCCCTTGTATCTTCCAGTCATTTAAAGACCACTTTATGAGCCCAAATCAACATGGTTCAATGCTTCTGGTTATTAAGATTTCGTATGGTCGTTTGCCCATATTTGTTAAACAGTTTTGAATTGCTATTTTCTTTTCCTCCTTAAACAGTAGTCTTTGTAAATGAAAAGAAAATCCTGCAGAACGTTTTTTTCTTTTGCACTGAAAATTTAAAATGAAAATTGTGACTGTGTTCTGAGCAAGCATTTGAATTACTTTTCCCTAATCATGTGACACTGGCTTTTTGAAAGTATCAACTATCATTTGGCTCTTCATCAAATCATCATCACTACACCTGTTGCCTTAGAATAGAAGGCTGGACATAAGTTTTTATTTATTTCCCCAGTAACTATTTTTAAAAGATGGAGAGCTTGATTTAGTGTTATTTACAATTGAATCTTTATGAAGATTTTAAAAACTCAAATTTTAAAAACAAGTTTAAAAGACAATGTGTTGCAGTTGTGGAGAAACTGGAACCTTTGCACACTGTTAGTGGGCATGTAAAATTGTGAGGTCACTATGGAAAACAATATGGAGGTCCCCCAAAAGATTAAAAATAAAACTACCATATGATCCAGCAATCTCACTTTGGGTATTTCTTCAAAAGAATTGAAATTAGGATCCTTGTCTTCACTGTAGCATTATTCACAATAGCCAGTATGTGGAAACAACCTAGCAAATGGGTGGAAAAAGAAAAGGTGGTATATACATACAATGGAATATCATTCAGCCTTAAAAAAAAGGAAATCTTGCAATATGTAACAACATGGATGAAACTTGAGCATGTTATGCTACGGGAAATAAGCCAGTTACAGAAAGACAAACATTGCATCATTCCACTTACATGAGGTATCTAAAATAGTCAAATTCATAGAATCAAAGAGTGGAATGGTGGTTATCAGGGGATAAGGGGAGGGGGAAATGAGGTGTTACTAATCCATGGACATAAAGTTTCAGTTAAACAAGAGGAATAAACTCTAGAAATCTGCTGTACAACATTGCACCTACAGTCAACAGTACTGTATTGTACACTTAAAAATTCGTTGAGCGTAAATCTCATGTTAATTGCTCTTACTACAATGAAATAAAATATAAAAAATTAAGTGAATAGAATATTTTACTCCTACTCAGGCTTGGAAGTTTCACATATAGGGCACAAAATGGATTCATTCTCATTGTCCCAATTCCAGAGTTTTGTTAGCTTTTTGTAGTAACTTTTGCTTTTTTACGGACAATTAGGTAGAACTGAATTTTCCTTTGCCATTAAATTGTCATTTCACTTCCCAAGTAAAGAATACAATTTATCTAGATAATTTAAGTAGAATCCTGGCACTTATTACTGTAATTTATAAGTTCATCTCAGAAGTACTGAGCACCTACTGTATAGCAGGCTTTCTGCTACAGGTGCTGAGTATAAAGTGGTGAACCGGACAGAAGCAGTTTCCACCCACATGGAGACACCACGCTAAAGGAGACTGGCAACGGCCACAGAAACAATTATATAATTCCCACCTGTGATAAGTACTATGAAGGGAGCAGCAGTGAGCAATGAGATTAACACCCGGAAAGCTACTGACACTCAGGATTTAGCTGGGACCTAACCGAGTGGTGACCCTGGCAAAGAAGGGGAGTCTGATATTCCAGGCAGAGTGAGCTGCGCCCCTGGAGGCCTTGAGGTGGGAAAGAGCTTGGTGTATTTCTGGAACTGAGAAGAGGGTCCTAGTACAATGGGCCAGGGGGAGAGGGGAAGATTAGTTGGAGGTAGGAGGTTGGGGTGTACAGAGACCAAATGATGCAGGGGTTTGTAGTTCACGATACAGAGTTTGTTTTTGAAGTACAATGGGAAACTGTTGGGAAAATGTAAATACGAGAGTAGCATGATCTAATTCCTTTCTTTCTTTATATATTAAATCTAGCTTATAGGAGGTGAGTATTTTGAAGAGCAAGGCAGAGGGTGCAGGGAAGACTCCCTATTGAGGAAATAAGTCAAGAAGTACATCTTTGTCTGTTTTAATGAACACGATTTGATTTGAGGAGCAACAGATATAACTATGAGGGATTCTGTGTATTGTTAAAATTACTTATATTTTTGTTTTATAATTTTTCTCATGTTTAGTATCTGTATAAAGTCTTATTTCTTATTTTAATTTCCCTGAAAGTTTAAAATCATAATACCATAAATATAGTCTTTATCAAGTCAGTCAATACAATTTTATTGAGCATATGCTGTGTGATAAGAATTATGCATAGGCGAAGACATCTACAACTGTCGTCCTGTCCCACCCCATCTCTATTTTCTCTCCCATACCTGTTGTCTTTTCTTGTCTTTTTGGATGACTAAGCTGTAGAATCACTACTCATTCATTTTACCATCTTCTCCCTACACTTTAAAAAATATATATCACTTCTTTATATCTCTTATCGAATAACGTCTTTAATTCAACTCCAGAGTGCTTGATACTGCTGATACAGCTGGCTGGAGCTAGTATTATAGAAGGAAATAAATTTCATCTCATGCCTTAATTATTAGAACTCAGACTATCTAAATTTGGTGCTGCTTCAGGAAAATTATGTTATTTTGACAAGAAGAAGACTGGAAAATACTTCCTAAAAGTAAAAAAAAAAAAAAGCAGCATCTATATTTGCTATCTATTTTCTATCTATACCTATATATACATATATATATATTTATATCTCTACCTGTCTATCTGGAAAATATATACATCTAAAGAAAATATCAGTCCCATGTAATTCTTAAAATGGACAAATAAAATCCCTAAAATTAGAGATCAGTTTTGCATACTTAATGTTTGATTAGGTATTTAAGATAATTGCAGCTTCTCTCTTTTTGGAAATGAATGCTCGTGTCTAGCTTACTTTTTTTTTTTTAATTTTGCTATTGCCATAAATTGCACAAGATCTCATTAGAGTTCCATCCCATGTCCATTTAAAATGCACATTTTAGGAACTCTTAAAAAATGCCTTTCTTTGGTTATTGCTGATACTCTTGTTGCATGATGACTTCTCCTTTGCTTCTGGAAAGAAACACAACACTTAGCAAGCACTCTGGAGTTGAACTCTGTAAGTAAATTCCAGAGTTTCTGAGATGATTTTTCCACACTCTTTCCTTGGCATTTCTAGATTCTCTCTGTTGTAAGTACTGCAGTTTAATATTTAGTAAGCACACAAAAGTTCTTGCATAAAATTACATATTTTTGTAAAAGGTTTTTAGTGAAGTGAGGAAAATATGCACAGATTAAAGCAATAAACATTGAGAACTTGTGTTTGAAAATTTAGTCACATATATTTAAATATTTGTCCTAGTGTTATGAAAATACCTATTTCCCATTACAAATACAGATTAATATATTTTCCTTCACCTAGATGCAAATATGATCAATTATTTCAATAAAGCTATATGATAGTCTCACAATAATTCAATGGTTAAATATGTCACTTTCTTGTAGGTGAATTAATCACTGATAATGCGTGCAGCCATCATGAAGATAATCTTTCTTCATTGTTGAGAAGGTGGATAATATATTATCCATAGATATCAATTCTATCAATACTTATCAGTTTGTTCCTGAACATGGTCCTGAGGAAAAAATGATATAATAAATGTGTTCTTAGTATGCTAGCCCACTGATTTGAGAAATATTTCCCTTAGGACAAATAAATAAGGAAACTTATAATCAAATGAACAATATAGAATTAAAAATCACTCCCCCACTTTGCCATATGTAACAATTCAGTCTGGTTTCACAGATAAAACAATACTAAGTACTGATTTAAAAACATATATGTAGAATTGACAGTCTCATTGATTTCAAAACCAAGGAAAATATTTTTATAAATAAGGGGCTTACATTTGTTTACATTTCACTTGCTTAAAATGATCAGACTTTGTTAAATTACTCAGTCACATATGAGCACCCATTGTGTATTGTCCTTTACAATAGATTACAACAGTCCTGTCCTCCCAGCCCCCGACTGTTTCAAAGGGATTTGCCAGGGCAATACCTAACATTGTTTTCTCTGAAAACGATGACAGGAAGCCAACAACCAGAGTTCATGTGTGTGACATAGTGGTTCTCTCTCTTTACCTGCAGAATGCATACAAAAGGCTGTTTTCCCTTGTATGCTGTAAATGGTCAAGACATACTTGTTTGCTGATGATGTGGTAGTAAAAATGCTTAGTATTTGATATGTCAACTCAAAATTGTGGTGTCTAGGTCATGGTAACTGTGATCTAGTTAATCAGTTCTTATTACAGCAAAGGAACCCTTTCAGTGTGCTTAGTCACCTAATTCCCTCAGGATTTGAGGGTAAGTTGCCTAGTTGACAGCTTTCAGCTGATGATTCCAACAGGATCAGGTTGAAGAGCTACACACTCAAGACCTGTTAGCCTAAAGGTCAGTAGTTTCTCCACACTGGCTGCAGAATAGAACCACCTGGGAAGTTTTAACCAATACTAATGGTCCGGTTGGAAAAAGCATTCATTCAATTAGAACCAAGGGCAGAGGGACCCTGGACATAGGTGTTTTTAAAACTTCCTAGAGGAGCTCCTAATGCCTAGACAGGGTTCAGAAACTAGGGAGTGTTTCCTCTTTAGGCAGAAAGAGGAGAATTGGAAAGTTTGAGTTAGAGGGGCTTCCACATGACATTGTTTCTTTCATTCGATCTGAGGTTCTAAAATGGTTCTAAACTAGTTCCCAGCATCGGCATCTGGGAACTAGTTAGAAATGCAAATTTCAGGCCTCACAGTGGACCTACTGAAACAGAAGCTCTGGGCATGGAGTCCAGAATTATGTGTTTTAAAAAGTCTTCCAGAGCAGCCGCATAGCACAGGGAGATCAGCTCGGTGGTTTGTGACCACCTAGAGGGGTGGGATAGGGAGGGTGGGAGGGAGGGAGACGCAAGAGGGAAGAGATATGGGAACATATGTATATGTATAGCTGATTCACTTTGTTATAAAGCAGAAACTAACACACGATTGTAAAGCAATTATACTCCAATAAAGATGTTAAAAAAAAAAAGAAAAAAAAAGTCTTCCATGTGATTCTAATATAACCTAAAGTTTGAGAACCATCATTTTAGGTAAAGCCTCAGCTAACATAGATATTTGGAGACCCACAGTTAAAGGTCTTCCCATTCATCACCCAATTAGAGTTCAGTTAAATAGAAGGTACCTGATCAAGCAATCAGATGTGCATCTTGTCTAGATGAAGAAATAGCTTCACTGCCGGAAAAAAGTCGTTGACATAGATGACGTTTTATTATTCTAAGAGCCTTCCAAGAATAATGAGTGACATGGCATAAATATCCACATCCAAAAGTAAGTGCTCTTCCAAAGAATATTTCTATTCCTTTGTTATTATAATCCCTCAAGCAAAATGGCCTCTCCATAAATTTCAAATCTATTTTCATAACAAACCATTTCTTTGTTAGTCAAAATTAGAGCCAGAATAATGGATTCTCAGGTGATTTCCATTTCTGTCTGAAGGATAAAATTGCTATTAAGACAAGAAAACATATTTTATATTCTGTTGTGGAACTGAATGTCTTCCAAGAGCCGTAAGGATAATTAGAGTCCCCATCACTATTGTATCTTGACCCTCTCCAAGTATTTTATCTGTTTAAGGAAAGCATCATCTGTCTTCTCTCTCTGGTCTGGAAGTTTGTAGTACTCTTTCATTGTTACTGTCAAATTTGGTTTTCTTCTTGACATGCAAATTTTTTCTGCCATGTTTCTACTTTCAACTATGAATTCCTATGCTGTATATAACTTCTTCCTTTTCCTATTATACCTGTTTATTTCTGATAAGCTATGCCCTGTCACTGTTGTACATCATGAGTTGCATCCCATCAAGTTTCAATAATATCTCTCTGTTCAAGTGTACTTCTTTGGGTTAAACTGAGATAGAAATTTTTGCCTCAGATTTTGAATATTCAGATATAGTCATCTGGGTCTAAATACTAAACTGTCAAATACCAGAGTTAAAATTCTCTTTCTGTCTGTAGAATCACAGAAATACAGGACTAGAAGGAATTTTGGTTTGGGGTAGTTCTGGATACTGATTTATGGTTTTTCTTCTCATGTAACAATCATTATGCTACCTAGCAATTACTAAGAAATTTTAAACTTGTTATTTTTGTTTTTGCCCTTCAAACTAGAGTTTAAATACCTTTCCCTCAAGCTGCTAATTATTGCATCAGGAGTACATTGTTGGTGATGTAATAAGGAATTTGAAAAACCTGAATTATATTTGTCAATGCAAACAATACCCATCTTTGTTCTCTTTCTACATCTACTCTTATTTTCCAGAATCTTGACCTTGAAGTGAAGTGATATTATAACCATCTTTCTGTGCCTTGCTAAGTCTTGCCTTTGGAAGCAATTTTGTTTTCTTAAGGCAGTGGTTCTCAAACTTTAGAAGTGCATCAGAATCACCTGGAAGCCTCGTTAAAACACATATTGCTCCCCAACCCTAGAATTTCTGATTCAGTAAGTCTGCACAGCGACTTGAGAAATTGCATGTCTAACAAATTCCCATCTGATGCTGCTGGTGCTGTGACCACATTTTGAGTATCACAGTCAAGGTGTTCTTCCTTCACGAGATGAAAAACAAATGATCTTAAAACATCAAAATTGCTCTCAATTCCACCATGCCCATTTTTCATCTTGCATCATTTCTCCCTACAGTAGCCAGAGTGAGCATCTTAAAATACGAACTAGCCCATGTAGGACTTTTGTGCTTGGTTGCCCCTCTGACCCAAACTTTTCAGCATCTTTCTGGTGCTACTGAAGTAAAATCCACTCCCGCTCACCCCTGAGCCCCTTAACATGAATTACAAGGCTCAGCATAAGCTACCAGCCTTATTGGCCTCATCTCAGGGCCCACTTTCCTCCCATATTATCTCTTTTAAAAATGTACATGTTATGAGCTAAGTACTTTTTTATTTTCCTCATTTCACCAATGAGGGACACAGAGAGAATAAGCATTACACCCAAAGTCACATACATATTAAGTGGTCGAGTCAGGATTCTAACTTAACTCCTTCCAACTCACACAAGCCCAGGATTTTGTCTATTCCTTTGATGGAAAGTGATAGGATTGACTGTTAACAATAGGGATTTACTTGCCTGGATTAGGGTAAATGATCATTTGGTCCAGGCAAACTGCGTTTTGAACATTAATTGAATTGTACCCATTCGATTATAGAACTAAACTGTGTATATGTGTGTATATATATATATATATATATATATATATATATATATATAGTATACAATACATATAATTTATGTAATATAATTCAAATTGTATGTAATGTTATATATGCATATGTATAAAAATATGTACATATATTTTATTACGCATATGACAATTGTGTTTTGCTAGTACAATAGGGCCAACGTTTATCTAATGCTTCCTGTGAGCCAAATTCTAAATTAAGTACTGTAGAGATGTTATCTCTTTTAATCATCACAATTTATGAGGTAGATAGTGATATTTTCCACTTTTTATAGGTGATGGAACTGAGATGCAAAAAGAAGATAAGGAAAATTTTCTTAAGGTCATACAGTTTATAAGTGATGGAGCCAGGACTGAAATACAGGAGCATTTGGTTCCTAAGATATATTTGTCATCTACGTCTTTTTTTTCTCAAATCCCCAAACTGACCAGGGATGAAAAGTTTTTAGCAATATTTTTCAGGTGTCTTTTGCTTATTTCTCCATTACTCAGCACAGTTGGATACCAGCATATATGGAATGTTCTCTCTTATGAGAACTCAGGTACTTGGACATGTACTTAGTAAGTAGAGGCCACCTCCACTTTTACACTACAACTCCTGTTGGTAGGGCCTCGGTGAACCCCACGATGTTTCTTTTCTTCTGGAGGTAAATAATAGAACGTTTCCTCTCCCAAATGTCTGACGGTCATAAAAGCTTGGCTAGCCTGGGAGAGAGAAGTCAGTACTTCAACTTCAAGTTGATACGAGAACCTTCAGGATAATGACCATATCTTCTGTATGTCTTATGCTGTAAATGTGTATAGTATGGGCTCATTAATTTAGTGGGTTGATTGAAATATACAATTACCTCAATCTAATGTTGCTACCCGAGACAAGGCTTTGGCTGTGTCCTCTTCTTACCACTTACTAATTTATACAACTTCCTCCACCTCTCAGTTGATTGATTATATTGCTTGTGGCTATGTGTTGTGGATTAGGAAACTTTAGAAAGACTTGGAGAAACACGTCGTTTTTTTTTTCCTGAAAAAGTAGAAGAGTAATCTGTGTGTTGTGTTTTCAGTTATTTCATTTATTTTATTTTTTTAACATCTTTATTGAAGTATAATTGCTTTACAATGGTGTGTTAGTTTCTGCTTTATAACAAAGTGAATCAGCTATACATATACATATATCCCCATATCTCCTCCCTCTTGCGTCTCCCTCCCACCCTCCCTATCCCACCCTTCTAGGTGGTCACAAAGCACCGAGCTGATCTCCCTGTGCTATGCAGCTGCTTCCCACTAGCTGTCTATTTTACATTTGGTAGTGTATATAGGTCCATGCCACTCTCTCACTTCATCCCAGCTTACCCTTCCCCCTCCCCGTGTCCTCAAGTCCATTCTCTACGTCTGCATCTTTATTCCTGTCCTGCCCCTAGATTCTTCAGAACCATTTTTTTTAGATTCCATATATATGTGTTAGCATACGGTATTTGTTTTTCTGACTTACTTACTGACTTTATTGGATCAAGAATAGAAACTTTGGGATTTAAAAATTATGTAAATGTAGTAATTCATCTTGCAAATGAACTATTATTCATTTGGCTTAAATTATAGATTTGATCTAATAACGTGTTTAAATTTAGATTGCCCCCTTTTCAGTATGTTATCATTCATGTTCTTCTCTCTGGAGAACTTCACTTTTGCTCCAGCCAAATCAACATGTCTAGAAAATGATGTGAAGCAAAAGAATTTTGCCAGTGTTTGCCCAAAAGAAACAGAACTTTTTTTTTAACAGATGGAAAGAGTGATCAAATATGCACGAAAGGTAGGGACATAGAAAGAGACAACATCCACAGAAAATGAAAAGAAAATATGGGCTCACATGCACCTTTGCTGAAGCCAAGGTTTCTTGCAAAAAGGGTGCTTTGCAATCTCAAATTCAGAGGAAAAAATTTTCCTGGCAAGCAGTTACTCTTAGTGTTTGGCAAGAGATTGAATAAGATTCTTCATAACACTGTCAAAGGTCTTCAGTTTCATTCATTCAACTGACACCCACACTGCCCACAGGACAGTAATTGGCTCTGGTTGGCTCAACAAAGTTGCTCTTGTGATTGAATTAAGACCGAACTAAATTTCTTCTTCCTAGTCCTATGGAAGGGAAACAATAGTGAGTCACAGTCAGAATGAAGCCACTCAGAAAGAAGACATAACTTTCTCACCTTTGGATCTGAAACTTTCAGGCAATATTTCCGGTAATACATTTATTACTCTCAAGGGAAAAAATTTGGCTAAACTCTTATATAGTGGAAATTGCACATTTATTCAGAATAGAGTGCATGTTTAAGTCGCAAATGAAAGCATTTCTTCTAGTAGGAATTCCATTTGGCTACCAGTTGGCAAAACTGCTTCCAGTTTTGACCGAAGTCACAATAAATGACTTTCCATTCGGGTCTAACTGGGAATAACTAACATTGAAAAGGAGGTGTCACAGATTAAAATGAAGCAGGCTTCTCTTGGGTTAGTCCTTCATCTCCACAGAAAATTCATATATAAGAAGGATATGGAAGTCATTGTAGTTTGAACTGTATAGTGATATCCTTGCTGCATTGGGAGCTATCACAAGAAGGATTACTCATTCATAAAGGCTAAGAACCTAATTAAAGAGTTAATGTACGATGGTTTGCAGCTGAGATACAAGTTGGGGAGCAATTTTGGTGAGAAGTCTTACTATGAATATCACCTTTGGAAACATAAAGGTATTTGCTCAAATATAAAGATATTTTCTCTGAGGGACTATAATCAATTGCTTCTGTTTGGAATAAAAACAGGATATTTGGAAAATTTACTCCAAGTCTATTTCTTTTTTTCTTGTATACTAGAGACTAGTAATTTAAGTCATATATTAATGTCTGTATTGTTTTCCTAGGGCTGTGTAATAAGGTAACAAAAAAGAAGTTCAACATCAGCAGGTTTGGTTCTTTCTGAGAGCTGTAAGGAATAATCTTTTCCATGCCTTTCTCCTGGCTTCTGGTGGATGGCTGGCAATTTTCAGCTTGTAGATTCCTCACCCCTCCATCTTCACATGGTGTTCTCTTTGTGTTTCTGCCTCTTCATATCATCTTCCCTCTATGCACGTTGTCCCTGTGTCCAAATTTCCCCTCTTGATAAGAACACCAGTCATATTGGATTAGGGCCTGCCCTAATGACCTCGTTTTAACTTATTATTTTTGTAATGACCCTCTTTTCAAATACTAGGTCATCTTCTGAGGTGCTGGGGGTTAGGACTTCAACTTACCTATTTTTAGGGAACACAGTTCAACCCATGAACAATGCATTATCAATAAAGCTCACATTTTTAAAGGAAATGTGATCCCCAATGTTTTATACAGCTGGAAACGTTGGTTTACAAACCTTATGCATGGAAACAACGCATGTTCTCTACCTGGTGAAGCTTTCTGAAAATCTAGGCCCAGGACACCAGACACTTCCTGAAGTTACTATCGGTATTTGAGCCCCTGATCACTTCTTAGACAGTGAAACAATAACATTTCATCAAAGGTGGTTTTTCATAAAGAGAGAGAAGCTGTAGAAACTCCATTCATAGAGAAGGGAAAGTAAGCTTCTCCTCTTATTCGTTTACATTCAGAGGCAGCAGGAAAGGGACTCCTTGCTCCCCAGTGCTTTTCCTGGATCACATTATTTTAGCACCGCTATCCAACAACTACCCAACACAAGACTTCTCCTTTTGAAGCTCACACTCAAGCTATGTTTCCAACAGTTTGTTAGTTGCTATGGTCCATGCCCATGTACTGTAATAATAAACACCATCAGGTCATAGTATTACAGTTCTTTCCACTCCTTTCCTGTCCCTGAGACTATAAGTACTTTTATTGGAACTACCTGACCTATGCACAGTTCACTGATTCTTTTATTCACCCTGCCCTACTTACATACACATGCACACACATGTATCAGGCTACCTGTGTACACTTACAGAGATACAGCTGCTTATTCATGTGTATCAACAGTGTGTGTATCATTACCGGGATGGTAGACTGGAGATATCCTTGGGAAGTTCCCAAGTAACTCATGATCTTTCTTTCATTCAGTCACTGTTGGGAAGCCAAAGAGGTTTTGATCAAGTTATTCATTGAAATGTATAAATATTCAAGACATTGGAAGGTTGGGAAGAAGGAAAAACTCAAAGCAGCAGATGAATTAGGAGGTTATTGAAACATCCAAAAAGAAGTAAAGAGTACTTAGGCAAAAGCAATGTCAGGGAAAATGCAAAGAAGGATTTTAACATCCTTCAAGGTGAAAAACAAAACATAAGACCTGGAAGTTAATTGGATGTGTAAGGCGAAGGGTGAGGAGTCAACGTTGACTGTTATATGCTGGGGCAGTAACACAAACATCAAGAGAAGGGTCTGGTTTGGGCAACAGAAGAAGAGACAATACATTCTATTTTGGACTTCTGGAGTTTTAGGGACCAATAAGTCCAAGTTAAAACTGTAGATATATATTTGAGTCAATTATGCAGAGAGGAAACTATGGAAATGAAAAGGAACACATTATTAAAATACAAGCAGAGACAGGATTACAACGGCAGAACCTTGAAGAGTACATACATGTTCAGGATAGGAGGGAAAAAAAGACTAAAAAGTTCAAAAAAACATTTTTAGAAAGGAGGAGGAATCAAATATAAGAAAACTTAGTGCACAGAGTTTTTGGAAAGGCAGCCGAACGTTTATAAATGTTCCAGGGACTGAGGTCAGGGACTGTTTTCATGTATTCACAGAATCCAGCAGAGCTTTGCAAAATAAATAAATAAATAAATAAAAATAAAAATAAAATAGGTATTCAATACATGCAATTGAATCAAATCCTTGGGAGAAGGAATTTAATGAAACTCTTAGAATCTAAAAATTGTAAATGGTATGTATATTTGCACTACCCGGCCATTCAGTATTAGATTTTAAAAAGTCCAATCTTCTAGTTCCCCCTGGAATGCCATGATAATGCTGAGACCTTTACATACGTGGTAACCCCCAATCCTTATAACTACAAGGCAAAGTAGGGGATACAATGCCTGTTCACATCGAAGAAGTTGGAACTCAGAAATACTCAGTGAATGGTAGAACCAGTGTTCCATTGGGTGCATCTGATGCCAGCACCTGTCATATTTCCTTAGGTTGAACAACTCTGGAGCCAAACAAAACCAATCTGCTCCTGTAACCATCCTTGAATGTTTGAAGAGACACCTTAGTCTTCTATTTTTCAAGCCAGTCATTTCTGGTTATTTAAAATGTCCTCTGAAAAGAATAGTGTAAAGAATTGTCACTATTACTGTCACACTTCTCCATAAGTAACTTTTGGAAAAATTAAGTAAAGATTGTGAAAACAATTTGATTGAATCATAATAAAAGGTGAGAGATCGTGTGTTTAAAGCCTATTGGACTCCTTGGAAACAAGATACAACATATGCACAGAATTTCATCCTTATTTATCTCCACTTTGAGGGAAAATGAAGTAAAATGAACACAGCTGGGGCTTAGGTTAGAGTAGGAATCAGGGACTGAAACTATCATTTGTGAAAAGAATACCTCTCCGTTTGAAACAGGTTTTCTTTTCAAGGACCTTGAAAGTGAGATCCTGAACATTTTTCCTTTGCTAATTGATTCTCTGCATGTGGTATGGTAGGGAGGGAGAAATTTTCCTTTACCCTTCTAGGTTCTTCTGGCTGGTCTGAGAATTAAATTGACTTGAGATAGATTAACAGGAGAAAATCCAACAAAAGTTTAATACCATGTATACATGGGAGAGACCCAGGAAACCTGAGCAACTGAAATGGCCAGAACCCTCACCTTAAGCACCATCTTCTTCAGCAAAAGAAAAAAGAGGATGTTTGTTAGGGCTAACGGTTTGGGACTCCAAAGGGGAGGAAGGCAACTCACATGAAGATGAAAAAGCAACGCTTTGGTGAACAAATGTTAGCTGGACCATGCAGGGACAATGGGACACAGAGAGGAATTTTAACAAGCAGACTTTGCTAGGCTTCTCCCTGTCTACAGCCCTAGTTCATACTATAGTCATCTATGGTGACAGCTCCATTCCTGGAAGAGGTCCCTCTGTCTACATTCTTTTAGGCAGTTAGGGGCGGGGGTCAAAATTCCTTCCTGAGTCTTTTGGGCCTTGATTGTTTACAGCTCAAATTAACCCATATGCCAGAGACATTTTGGGGTGGCAAATTTTGCTCCCCTACAGATGATTCTCCCTGGAGTTCATTACCATCTCATAGTTTCCTTGTAGCAAGTAAAGTTTTGTGCTTTTCTCGGTAACTTACAGAAACTTTCTTACAGAAAATGGAAAACTCTTAAAAATAAAAAGTGGCAAGATAAAGTATGCAAGATAGCATTATATGAAAAAAGTGGGCAAAGAAGTAGCTTCCACCATTATGTTCTTTCAAAAAATAAAGTTCAGATGTTGAAGTCTGGACTTTTGAAATTGAAGACATACCAAACAATATCAAAACAATTAATTCCATGTTTCAGAGCAGAGAGCAGGAGATGTTCCTACATGAATTATTGGTGTTGTGGACACACAGGCTACACAAGGGGGCCCCTCAAACCTGTCACCTTCTATCCCATGTGGAGGGATACAGGTAGCAAACTAAAAAGAGCTAACGTTTTATTGAATGCTTACTATGTTCCTCACATTTACATATATTATCTTTTTTTTTTTTTCACACACACACACACACTGTATTTTATTTTTACAAGAGATAAATAGACTGACACCAAGCATTGTACATGGATGACCACAACAAAAGCAACAATGATTGCAATTACCAAACATGAAACACACTCATACTATGTCATAATATTGACATTCAGTCCAGTAATCCTCCACTGTAACAGCTCCTTTACTTTGCAGTGAAAATTGATTTGTATATTCTTTGCCTCTGAGTCCTTGTGGGATTTTTTTTTTTTAAATTCAGACAGAAAGTCACAAAAATTATACTCATCCTCATCAGCTCACTCAGTCCCATGTAATTAATTTTTTTTTCATCTTGATCTTTTGTTAGCACTTTTATGAGTTCATCAGTTTTTCATTAGAGTTCTGAAAATGCTTATTCATTCAGTTCAGCAGTACAGTCAGTTACCAGAAACCTGTACTTGTCAGAGTCTTTTCCATGAATTTCTTGAAGATGAAACCCTTTTATAGGAACATATTTGCAAAATCATCAGAGTACACCCAGAACTGTCTGTAAATGACAAAAGACTTAAAAATGACCATGGTTAAAGATTTGATGAAAGTTCATAATTCAGTTGACAAGAAAATTAGTTATTTCTGAGATATACATTTTAAAGTAATAACTAGGATTATTACTTATAACATTATACCAGAACATATAAGATTTTTAGAAATTTCTTGTAATGTCTGAAACATTTATATTAACATATTTCCATACATATTTCCATACAAATACAAATATAAGATTTTTAGAAATTTCATGTAATGTCTGAAACATTTATATTAACATATTTCCATACATATTTCCATACAAATACAAATATAGGATTTTTAGAAATTTCATGTAATGTCTGAAACATTTATATTAACATATTTCCATACAAATAACCCAATGAAAGTTTAGTATTAGTTGTTTTGTTTGTTTTTTTATACTGCAGGTTCTTATTAGGCATCAATTTTATACACATCAGTGTATACATGTCAATCCCAATCGCCCAATTCAGCACACCACCATCCCCACCTCACCGCAGTTTTCCCCCCTTGGTGTCCATATGTCCATTCTCTACATCTGTGTCTCAACTTCTGCCCTGCAAACTGGCTCATCTGTACCATTTTTCTAGGTTCCACACACATGCATTAATATACGATATTTGTTTTTCTCTTTCTGACTTACTTCACTCTGTATGACAGTCTCTAGATCCATCCACGTCTCAACAAATGACTCAATTTCGTTCCTTTTTATGGCTGAGTAATATTCCATTGTATATATGTACCACAACTTCTTTATCCATTCGTCTGTTGATGGGCATTTAGGTTGCTTCCATGACCTGGCTACTGTAAATAGTGCTGCAATGAACATTTGGGTGCATGTGTCTTTTTGAATTACGGTTTTCTCTGGGTATATGCCCAGTAGTGGGATTGCTGGGTCATATGGTAATTCTATTTTTAGTTTTTTAAGGAACCTCCATACTGTTCTCCGTAGTGGCTGTATCAATTTACATTCCCACCAACAGTGCAAGAGGTTTCCCTTTTCTCCACACCCTCTCCAGCATTTGTTGTTTGTAGATTTTCTGATGATGCCCATTCTAACAGGAGTGAGGTGATACCTCATTGTAGTTTTGATTTGCATTTCTCTAATAATTAGTGATGTTGAGCATCTTTTCATGTGCTTCGTGGCCGTCTGTATGTCTTCTTTGGAGAAATGTCTATTTAGGTCTTCTGCCCATTTTTGGATTGGGATGTTTGTTTCTTTGATATTGAGCTGAATGAGCTGTTTATATATTTTGGAGATTAATCCTTTGTCCGTTGATTCATTTGCAAATATTTTCTCCCATTCTGAGGGTTGTCTTTTCATCTTGTTTATGGTTTCCTTTGCTGTGCAAAAGCTTTGAAGTTTCATTAGGTCCCACTTGTTTATTTTTGTTTTTATTTCCATGACTCTAGGAGGTGGATCAAAAAAGATCTTGCTGTGATTTATGTCAAAGAGTGTTCTTCCTATGTTTTCCTCTAAGAGTTTTATAGTGTCCAGTCTTATATTTAGGTCTCTAATCCATTTTGAGTTTATTTTTGTGTATGGTGTTAGGGAGTATTCTAATTTCATTCTTTTACATGTAGCTGTCCAGTTTTCCCAGCACCACTTAATGAAGAGACTGGCTTTTCTCCATTGTATATCTTTGCCTCCTTTGTCATAGATAAGTTGACCATAGGTGCGTGGGTTAATCTCTGGGCTTTCTATCTTGTTCCATTGATCTATGTTTCTGTTTTTGTGCCAGTACCATATTGTCTTGATTACTGTAGCTTTGTAGTATAGTCTGAAGTCAGGGAGTCTGATTCCTCCAGCTCCATTTTTTTGCCTCAAGACTGCTTTGGCTATTCGGGGTCTTTTGTGTCTCCATACAAATTTTAAGATGATTTGTTCTAGCTCCGTAAAAAATGCCATTGGTAATTTGATAGGGATTGCATTGAATCTGTAGATTGCTTTGGGTAGTATACTCATTTTCACAATGTTGATTCTTCCAATCCAAGAACATGGTATATCTCTCCATCTGTTGGTATCATCTTTAATTTCTTTCATCAGTGTCTTATAGTTTTCTGCATACAGGTCTTTTGTCTCCCTAGGTAGGTTTATTCCTAGGTATTTTATTCTTTTTGTTGCAATGGTAAATGGGAGTGTTTCCATAATTTCTCTTTCAGATTTTTCATCATTAGTGTATAGGAATGCAAGAGATTTCTGTGCATTAATTTTGTATCCTGCAACTTTACCATATTCATTAATTAGCTCTAGCAGCTTTCTGGTGGCAGTTTTAGGATTCTCTATGTATAGTATCATGTCATCCGCAAACAGTGACAGTTTTACTTCTTCTTTTCCAATTTGTATTCCTTTTATTTCTTTTTCTTCTCTGATTGCCGTGGCTAGGACTTCCAGAACTATGTTGAATAATAGTGGTGAGAGTGGACATCCTTGTCTCGTTCCTGATCTTAGAGGAAATGCTTTCAGTTTTTCACCATTGAGAATGATGTTTGCTGTGGGTTTGTCATATATGGCCTTTATTATGTTGAGGTAGGTTCCCTCTATGCCCACTTTCTGGAGAGTTTTTATCAGAAATGGGTGTTGAATTTTGTCAAAAGCTTTTTCTGCATCTATTGAGATGATCATATGGTTTTTATTCTTCAATTTGTTAATATGGTGTATCACATTGATTGATTTGCGTACATTGAAAAATCCTTGCATCCCTGGGATAAATCCCACTTGATCATGGTGTATGATCCTTTTAATGTGTTGTTGGATTCTGTTTGCTAGTATTTTGTTGAGGATTTTTGCATCTATATTCATCAGTGATATTGGTCTGTAATTTTCTTTTTTTGTAGTGTCTTTGTCTGGTTTTGGTATCAGGGTGATGGTGGCCTCATAGAATGAGTTTGGGAGTGTTCCTTCCTCTGCAATTTTTTGGAAGAGTTTGAGAAGGATGGGTGTTAGCTCTTCTCTAAATGTTTGATAGAATTCACCTGTGAAGCCATCTGGTCCTGGACTTTTGTTTGTTGGAAGATTTTTAATCACAGTTTCAATGTCATTACTTGTGATTGGTCTGTTCATATTTTCTGTTTCTTCCTGGTTCAGTCTTGGAAGGTTATACCTTTCTAAGAATTTGTCCATTTCTTCCAGGTTGTCCATTTTATTGGCATAAAGTTGCTTGTAGTAGTCTCTTAGGATGCTTTGTATTTCTGCAGTGTCTGTTGTAACTTCTCCTTTTTCATTTCTGATTTTATTGATTTGAGTCCTCTCCCTCTTTTTCTTGATGAGTCTGGCTAATGGCTTATCAATTTTGTTTATCTTCTCAAAGAACCAACTTTTAGTTTTATTGATCTTTGCTATTGTTTTCTTTGTTTCTATTTCATTTATTTCTGCTCTGATCTTTATGATTTCTTTCCTTCTGCTAACTTTGGGTTTTGTTTGTTCTTCTTTCTCTAGTTTCTTTAGGTGTAAGGTTAGATTGTTTACTTGAGATTTTTCTTGTTTCTTTAGGTAGGCTTGTATAGCTATAAACTTCCCTCTTA
Organism: Balaenoptera musculus; assembly: GCF_009873245.2. Classification (NCBI taxonomy): domain Eukaryota; kingdom Metazoa; phylum Chordata; class Mammalia; order Artiodactyla; family Balaenopteridae; genus Balaenoptera; species Balaenoptera musculus. The sequence continues at coordinate 49,745,261 of NC_045802.1, forward strand.
GAACCGCTTTTGCTGCATCCCATAGGTTTTGGGTCGTCGTGTTTTCATTGTCATTTGTCTCTAGGTATTTTTTGATTTCCTCTTTGATTTCTTCAGTGATCTCTTGGTTATTTAGTAACGTATTGTTTAGCCTCCATGTGTTTGTCTTTTTTACGTTTTTTTCCCTGTAATTCATTTCTAATCTCATAGCGTTGTGGTCAGAAAAGATGCTTGATATGATTTCAATTTTCTTAAATTTACTGAGGCTTAATTTGTGACCCAAGATGTGATCTATCCTGGAGAATGTTCCGTGCGCACTTGAGAAGAACGTGTAATCTGCTGTTTTTGGATGGAATGTCCTATAAATATCAATTAAATCTATCTGGTCTATTGTGTCATTTAAAGCTTCTGTTTCCTTATTTATTTTCATTTTGGATGATCTGTCCATTGGTGTAAGTGAGGTGTTAAAGTCCCCCACTATTATTGTGTTACTGTCGATTTCCTCTTTTATAGCTGTCAGCAGTTGCCTTATGTATTGAGGTGCTCCTATGTTGGGTGCATATATATTTATAATTGTTATATCTTCTTCTTGGATTGATCCCTTGATCATTATGTAGTGTCCTTCCTTGTCTCTTGTAACATTCTTTATTTTAAAGTCTATTTTATCTGATATGAGTATAGCTACTCCAGCTTTCTTTTGATTTCCATTTGCATGGAATATCTTTTTCCATCCCCTCACTTTCAGTCTGTATGTGTCCCTAGGTCTAAAGTGGGTCTCTTGTAGACAGCATATAGATGGGTCTTGTTTTTGTATCCATTCAGCCAGTCTATGTCTTTTGGTTGGGGCATTTAATCCATTCACATTTAAGGTAATTATCGATATGTATGTTCCTATGACCATTTTCTTAATTGTTTTGGGTTTGTTTTTGTAGGTCTTTTTCTTCTCTTGTGTTTCCCACTTAGAGAAGTTCCTTTAGCATTTGTTGTAGAGCTGGTTTGGTGGTGCTGAATTCTCTTAGCTTTTGCTTGTCTGTAAAGCTTTTGATTTCTCCATCAAATCTAAATGAGATCCTTGCCAGGTAGAGTAATCTTGGTTGTAGGTTCTTCCCTTTCATCACTTTAAGTATATCATGCCACTCCCTTCTGGCTTGCAGAGTTTCTGCTGAGAAATCAGCTGTTAACCTTATGGGAGTTCCCTTGTATGTTATTTGTCGTTTTTCCCTTGCTGCTTTCAATAATTTTTCTTTGTCTTTAATTTTTGCCACTTTGATTACTATGTGTCTCGGCGTGTTTCTCCTTGGGTTTATTCTGTATGGGACTCTCTGCGCTTCCTGGACTTGGGTGGCTATTTCCTTTCCCATGTTAGGGAAGTTTTCGACTATAATCTCTTCAAATATTTTCTCTGGTCCTTTCTCTCTCTCTTCTCCTTCTGGGACCCCTATAATGCGAATGTTGTTGCGTTTAATGTTGTCCCAGAGGTCTCTTAGGCTGTCTTCATTTCTTTTCATTCTTTTTTCTTTAGTCTGTTCCGCAGCAGTGAATTCCACCATTCTGTCTTCCAGGTCACTTATCCGTTCTTCTGCCTCAGTTATTCTGCTATTGATTCCTTCTAGTGTAGTTTTCATTTCAGTTATTGTATTGGTCATCTCTGTTTGTTTGTTCTTTAATTCTTCTAGGTCTTTGTTAATCATTTCTTGCATCTTCTCAATCTTTGCCTCCATTCTTATTCCGAGGTCCTGGATCATCTTCACTATCATTATTCTGAATTCTTTTTCTGGAAGGTTGCCTATCTCCACTTCATTTAGTTGTTTTTCTGGGTTTTTTTCTTGTTCCTTCATCTGGTACATAGCCCTCTGCCTTTTCATCTTGTCTATCTTTCTGTAACTGTGGTTTTTGGTCCACAGGCTGCAGGATTGTAGTTTTCTTTGCTTCTGTTGTCTGCCCTCTGGTGGTTGAGGCTATCTAAGAGGTTTGATGGGAGGCTCTGGTGGTGGGTAGAGCTGACTGTTGCTGTGGCGGTCAGAGCTCAGTAAAACCTTAATCCACTTGACTGTTGATGGGTGGGGCTGGGTTCCCTCCCTGTTGCTGTGGCAGTCAGAGCTCAGTAAAACCTTAATCCACGTGACTGTTGATGGGTGGGGCTGGGTTCCCTCCCTGTTGGTTGTTTTGCCTGAGGCAACCCAACACTGGAGCCTACCCATGCTCTTTGGTGGGGTTAATGGCAGACTCTGGGAGGGCTCACGCCAAGGAGAACTTCCCAGAACCTCTGCTGCCAGTGTCCTTATCCCCACGGTGAAACACAGCCACCACTCGCCTCTGCAGGAGACCCCCCAACACCAGCAGGTAGGTCTGGTTCAGTCTCCCCCAGGGTCACTGCTCCTTCCCCTGGGTCCCGATGCACACATTACTTTGTGTGTGCCCTCCAAGAGTGGGGTCTCTGTTTCCCCCAGTCCTGCCAAAGTCCTGCAATCAATTCCCACTAGGCTTCAAAGTCTGATTCTCTAGGAATTCCTCCTCCCGTTGCCGGACCCCCAGGTTGGGAAGCCTGACGTGGGGCTCAGAACCTTCACTCCAGTGGGTGGACTTCTGTGGTATAAGTGTTCGCCAGTCTGTGAGTCACCCACCCAGCAGTTATGGGATTTGATTTTACTCTGATTGCGCCCCTCCTACCGTCTCACTGTGGCTTCTCCTCTGTCCTTGGACGTGGGGTATCCTCCTTGGTGAAGTCCAGGGTCTTCCTGTCAATGATTGTCCAGCCGCCAGTTGTGATTCTGGTGCTCTCGCAAGAGGGAGTGAGAGCACGTCCTTCTACTCCGCCATCTTGGTTAATCCCCTCTCCACATATATTATCTTGTTTAATCTTTACAACAATTACATTATTCTCCTCATTTCCAAAATTAGGTTTTATTGCCAAAGTTCACATAGCTAGGAATTAGAAGAGCCTGGATTGAAAGTTATCTGGCATAAATCTATGCCTATCATTGTATCTTCTGGTAAGGAAGATGATAGATAGTTAGGTAGATAGATAGATGATGGATAGATAGATAGATAGATAGAAAGTTTCTAAGAAGGAATTCAAAAGATGATCACATATTCAGTGAATGTGTTTTTGTTAGTGGGTACATGACTAATTCCTTCACTAGGCTGCAGGTACTTTGAGGGCATTGGCTATGTCTTATTCATCTTTGTGGGAAATCCAATCTCATGCCCAATGTCTGTGCATAGGAAGGATGTCTTAAATAGATGCCCATAAAGGAGACACTGGTATCTACTTGAGGCAGATAACAAAGCTGACTTTTTAAGACATTAAGCAATGTGCCTGAAATCCCATAGCTGGTAAGGAGCAAAGCCAGAACTGTAGCCCAGGACTCCAGTCCATGGCTCTTCCCACAATACTGCAGCTTCCTCTACTCATTTCCCCTCTCTGTTCCCAGATTTCTCATTTTACAAGGCTCTTGATGACATCTTAAGCTCTGTAGAAAAGTTGGGGAACGTACAATGTACATTGAACTAATAGGTACCTTTAGACTTCAAAAGACAGACAGGTAAGTAGGGAGTTCATTGAGTTTCTACAGGGTACCAGGCATATTGCTAAGAGCATTACTAATCTCATCTCATTTAGTCTTAACTATTCCATGATGTAATAGTGAGTGTGGTCCCATTTTATGAATGAGGAAACTGAGGCCAAGAGAGGTTAAATTGTTTGTTCAAGGTCATACAACCAATCCAGGTCAGCCTGACTCTAAAAGCCAAATTTATTCAACTACACTAAAAAGGGTGACATAGTACAGGGTCTCTCAAAGTTTTATTTTAATCTGTACAGTGAATGACTGAGACTGCTTTTATTTCCCTTACTTAAGAGAACCAGACTTTATGGAGTCCATTTGAAGTTGTAAACCATATTGTCAAAATACTATTTTCATTGAGATATTTGACTGTGATCACTACTTATTAATGAAATGAACTGATAAAAACATTAGAAGCATGTAATGGGAACAGTGGTCCTTCAGAGAGGGCTAGAATTCTTTGCCTGTGTTCTTTTGTCTTCTGCCAGGCTGCTTAGCGCACTCGCCCATGGGGGACCTGCCAGCTCTGTCATAAGTCCCGACCTTCCCATCAGCATCAGCTAATCACTGGCTTCACAGTTCCACCCACCTAGCCTTCCTACTGCAAATCACTGACATGCTTCCTTTCAGCAGGAGCTAGTAACTCCAGCCCCTTCCTGCCCTTTGCTGAACCTCCTCCTTCTTATTATCTATAGAGACTTAATACCCACACTTAAAGAGAAACCTGATGTCAGGGTGTCAGCAGGTGCCACCTTTGCTTCTGCCGCTGCTGGCCAAAAGCCTAGACCAGTGACAGTTGGGCTAGAATGAGGTTCCTGCCATACTTGGGAAAGGAATAGGTTGGGGCACAGGGGTGATGGTGACAAATTAAAATTGCTGCCAAAGCAGAGTGGAGTAGCAGCAGGTACGTGGAAGGTGTCATTAATGTTCTAAAGAGGATCTGAAGTCATGCTTGGAAGATGTAATTTACAACCTGAGGATTTATTTTTATAGCTGTCTTGCTTCAGAATAAAGAAATGAGATGCCACGTATCTGCCAGGTTGTGAAAAACTATAACTTATGAACATTTGCTTCCATGATTTTGGATGCGGGTGGATATTGTGTACATGTGTGTATCTGAGGGGTCTTAAAGAATAGCTCTCACCTCCTGAAGTGAATGTTCAAAGCTTCCTGTATCAGACTCTGGGATCTCACGTACTCACCAGTGTTGCGGGGGTGGGGGGGTGGATATTAGGAAATACTTCTAGCTCCTGTATCCTCTTATTGACACAGTACCGGGGCATGCCCACAGAGCCTAGAAAAGGCCATCCTACCCACAGAGATTGGCCAGGAGTAGCCTGCCAGGCTGCTGGGTCTCCTGGCCGGGGAGCTGGATTTGGGGCTACTGACAGGAAGTCTGGTGGGGCTTTTCTACTTGCTTAGGCTGGAGGCTTTGGGGTCGAGAAAGAACAGTCATCTGTCATTCTTCTCCAGTACTGTATTTGGTCATGCACTATGCCCAGACCAAACTGAGGTCTCTTGTGTGGTTAGAGCCCTTTCAAATCCTTGTTTTCTGTTTAGAATGAAGAGTGTCTATTGAAACCAAGCAGTATTATCCTGCCAAATCAATATAACTGGGGCTGAGTCACCTCCTTTTGCCCCAAACTTGTGTACTAAGGAGATTTTCTCCGTCTTAGCTGTTCTTCTGCAGAGGAGAATTCTATTCACTACTGCCTCACTCACAGTCAAAAAATGTTATACTTAAGCTGGCCGGGCTACTCATAGCCACAGCCATTCTAACTTTCTAGCACCAGCAGCCCTTCTCCAGGGATCCAGTTTGCCAGAGGAAGACGGGCTCCAGAGAGGTGTGCTGTCCAATTGCCTCATAAACCCAGAACGTTTAATGAACATTAGAAGGCAGTCTGTGGAGTCAGACTGGCTTGTTTAAAATCTTTCCCTGGTGCCAGCTGTGTGACTTTGGCTACATTACTTAAACTCTCTGAGCCCAGTTTGAAAACAGGGATACTAATTTTTATCCCATAGACCATGGTGATGGAAGGTGTTAGGCTCTGATGGGTTGAACAGATATGCAGTACTCTCAACACAGTCCTGGTAGCCTCGGCTCTACCCTGCCAGGTAGGCGCTGTCTGCATAACTGTTAATTTTGCCACCAGCATGTTTACTACTGAGCTGAGCAGACAAGAGGAAATGGGGTCAGCGTAACATATTAACCAGAAGGACTTGTTAGGAGCTCACATAAAACCCGAGCTATCGCTACCCAACCAGTCCAACACCTCATCCTGGAAATATTTGTAGAAATTATAGTTGCAGAGAGGATATAATGCAAATGGGATGGAGCCAAATAAATACTGTATTTTGACCATTATTAATGTTAGCTATTATGCTTTATACACCCAGGGTTTTTGTGGCCTAGGAAACACCTGTTACATATTTATACATCTCAGCCTATCCTCATTTTATGTACAGCCGTTGTTTTGGTGGTAGAGTTTGTGTAAGGTGGAAAGATGGGATAATTCACTCAAACCATATGATTTCCAGGAATAAGCTTTTCTATTTTGTATTCCTGTCTCGTCCTTTAGCATTTTGAATTTCGCAGTTGTGATTGGCTTATCTTGAGATTTAAGTAGAATGAAGAACAGGCAAACTCAAATAGAAAAATAAATCCAGGTCATCCAAACTGAAACTGTATTTTGGGTCATCAAACTGAAATGTATTTGACCTCTTTCTGTTTCTACAGCTGTAAAATGGAAAAAATTACAATCAAGTCTATAATTTTATGGGATATGAACAAAGAACTATGAAGTACTTTTAAAATTAAAGTCATGCCCACCTTAATTTCCAGCTTTTAGCATAAAGTTGGAACAAAACAAGCGGTTAAATGGTTGATTTCATGAGTCAAATAACATTATATGTGGTATATAGTTCTTTGTTGACCTAGAAAATTCTATGGTGGAGCAGAAAGAACACTTAATTGGGAGTCAGGAAACCTGGATTCTACTCCCAGAATGACCTTGGACTAACTGGATGATTTCCCTTCTTGGAACTTTGTGTTCCTTATTTGCCACTTGAAGGAGCTGATGCTCTCTTGTTCCCCCTTCCATTGCTAACACATTAGTGATTTTATTTAATCAATGTAGCAGGATTATAGTACCTACAGTTTTCCCCTGATATCTAGTAGAGGTGAGTGGTTCCAGGATGGGGGGAAGAGGAGGAGGAGGAGGAGGAGGAGGAGGAAGAGGAGGAGGGGGAGGGGAAGAGGTGGGAGGAGAAGAAGAGAAGGATATGAAGAGGGAGAAGGAAAAGGACGATTCCTTTAGATGTCATGGGGGCAGTACCAGCCCCATGTGAAATTCTGAAATAAGCACGGTTTGTCTTTGTATTTCTCCTCGTCCTTCCCTCTTTCAGCTCCCAGCTCCCATGCTTCTCTCTCCAGATGTCCAGATAAACAATGTCTAATGTTTGATGCTGATGTTCTAATCTTCCCAAGCTCTCCAGGTCTGCCCTACCACAGAAGAATCCATACCCCAAATACCCTCCCTTTCCTCTCCCAGTCCAACCACCCACACACCTGAACTTAGCTGCACGTTGGGAGAAACCTAATTAACTAATGCTTAAATAAGAATGATTTCATCGTCAACCTTCCTTCAGATACTCAGTTATATATTTTAAAAAGACGGTGCCTAGATGGGAATAAAGACACAGACCTACTAGAGAATGGGCTTGAGGACACGGGGAGGGGAAAGGGTAAGCTGGGACAAAGTGAGAGAGTGGCATGGACCTATATACACTACCAAGTGTAAAACAGATAGCTAGTGGGAAGCAGCTGCATAGCACAGGGAGATCAGCTCGGTGCTCTGTGACCACGTAGAGGGGTGGGATAGGGAGAGTGGGAGGGAGGGAGATGCAAGAGGGAGGAGATATGGGGATATATGTATATGTATAGCTGATTCACTTTGTTACACAGCAGAAACTAACACACCATTGTAAAGCAATTATACTCCAATAAAGATGTTAAAAAAAAAAACGGGGGGGCTGGCAACTAGCTTGTAAATAAAGTGAAGGGCAAAATGCAAGAGGATGGGGCGGAGTTACATGGTACCACCACAGTCATCCAGCACCCCTGGGATTCTGTTCCCCACAGCCATCCTCCAGAAGCCTCTCCTGCTTTTCTCGCCCTCTTCTCATTCTCTTCATCTGAGCACCTGGACGCCGGGAAGTTGGGTCTTACCACAGTAGCTCCCTTGGGGCACCACAGCTTCTTTGTCATCTAATCAGGATATAAATGAACAAACATAACCAGACAAATGAATAGATAATCAACAGCTTCCTTGGTGATGACATTAGGAACTGTAACTCTGAGAATGGAAAAAGCAGTGCGTGGCTTCTCTTAACCTGACCAACACTTGGATTGTGACAGCATCAAAATGAGAGCAAGGAGGGCAACCAGTGTTTATCTGAAATGAGGGGTAACTCAAGGGATTTCTGTTTTCCCTGTAAAGCCTATTTATTCCCAGCCAGGTATTAAACTTCAGTGAGAAACAGGGAACTAGAGTTTTTCCACTTCGTCCTACAGCCTTCCCTGCTCCTTCCAAACCCATCTCAGCCTGTGTGGCTCAGGCCAGAAGTTCTGTTACAGTTGCAACCATAAGGCATGGGCCCCAGCTCCCTGACTACATCTGACTAAATTAGAGGGAGGATCAGTCCTCCCGACCTCTCCCAACAACTGACGAATGCAGTGGCAGAGTAGTACTGGAGTCCAAGGGTTTACCGGGGCAACTTGGCTCTGACCCTAAGGCCTGGACACCTGATCTTGATTACACTGGAGGGTGTTGGTGCTCCCCTAATCATGCAACTAAAAGCCAGCAACACAAGGGCTGTATCTCCCCTCTAGACCCCTACAGCCCTCTCTGCTGCTCCAGAAAGCAATGGGTGATGAAAGACACCTACCTACATCCTCTTGTTTTCATGATTGTCCCTGGTGATGTTGTTCTTGCTGGCTTGTTTATACAACAGGATACAAAACAAATAATTCATCGTCTAGTTTACTGCTTTGTGAACTTTTTTATATGCCTGAGAAAAATGACCATAGACAGCTACGGAAAACCTTGCGTCCAATTCCCAGAGGTGTCTGGATGGGCTGAAGATACATTTAAAGGACCCTAGATCAAGACCTCTGAGAGAATGAGCTATCCTTGATTCTTGATCAGGACAGGCAGTACTTGAGATATCAGCTGTCTCTGATAGTAGTATGTACGGTTTTAGAGCAGGTGCAATCTGGAGGCATTATAAATATCAAAAACATTCTACGTTTGCTTTCTTTTCCCAGACACCACACCTAAAATAGAACCTCTCCCTTTCCCTATGATTCTCTATCCTTTCACTATTTATTTCTTCTTCAAAAACACTTACTACTACCAGATTAAAAGGGTCTGCAAATGTTGGGAAGCATGGGCTATGCTTATTTTTTAAAGCCTGTTTGTTATATCTTCAAATAATATGCTCAATATGCTTTCCTTTAAATTGTAAACAACTTTTCAGATGATGTACTTCTAAATTTACAGCAATGATCTGTTTGCTCATCTAAAAAAGTACAATGAAGTATTTTCCTTATATTTCAAGACTCTTTAGGTAGTGTTAATTGTGTTTGTTATACTGCTAGGCAATCCTGAGAACATCTCAGTCAGAGGAAGGAGATTAAAAAGCACATTAGTATGGATGTATGTTTATTTGGTCTCATCATCAACATTAGTTATTACCTCCATATTTATGATTGGAATACATGATCTCAAGTTTCGTTAAGTCTTATTCTTTTAGACCCAGCAGGCTCTTGTATCAGCTAATTAACACAAAAGTCATGGTTCTCATTTTTAGAATACCAACAGATTGTCAAAACACAACAATGATTATGTTTGCTAGATTGGGAAGGACACAGCATGAGCAGTGTCTTCTGCTTCATGAGAAGGAGTGGGCTCTGATCATGTCTCTGCATTTATAGAGTTGACTAAAGATCAAGAGGAGAGTTCCAATCACAATATCTCTGAATAGAGAATATAGTTGTGAGTACACATCCAACTCCCTGTAGAATCTCCAAGGTCCTCTCCAAGATGGCAGCTCAGCATCCCGTCTCAGCTGAGGGATGATTTGGTCAAAGAACACTGATCATGTAGCTACTCTTAGCAGTGTGCTGGTGGCCTAACACAATTGATGGGAAAGCGTGCCTACTCTTTTAGAAGTTAACTCTGAAAGTACAGACAACAAGCTACAGTATTGTTATATAAGGTAGAAGATGGTAAATACCAGAAAAGGGTACAGATTGATTTCTATTGCAGGACAGGAAAGGGGCAGGAGGACTGAAGATTACTTCTAGCTGGAGAGGAATTAGTGACAGTGTGATGTGAGAGAAGCAATTGAGTTGAGCCTTGAGAATAAGGAGGATTTGAATAGGCAACGATGAAGAAAAGTGTCCCCTAGCACCTGAGAAAAGGTATGATACGAGGTGCTCCAGAACTCTCTAGCACAATGCTCATTTATTCACCATAAGTTGCATGTCATTTGTGCTGTCCTAACTCTGCTTAAGACAGCTCTTCCCATAGATTAGCCCCGACTTGGTAATGGCAGCCGAGACCAAGGGGAATTCTTCATTAATGCAGTCTGATGCTTCTCACTGCTTTGCTGATAAATGCTGGAAAGAAGCAGATTAATGAAGGCTCTACAGTATCACAGAAGCTCAGCTAAGAATACAACTCAGTGTAACATCCAGTTTGGGAGGAAATTTTTGAAAATCTGCGGTTAAGTAGGGAAGTTGACCACAACTAAAGTTCTGCCTTTCAGGTGCTGGCAGAAAGCAAATAATGATTGAACTAGTCAGATAGAGACAACAGGTCCTCTGAAGGATTACTCTGTGACAGTCGGGGAAAAAAAAGCCAGTTTTCTTCAATTGTAACTGATGTATATAAAGGAGATGTCACAGGAATAGCTCATAAATGAAACAAAATTGACATGTTCAGGGAGCTCAAGCCAAAGACTTGACTTTGAACACCAGAAGAAACAGAAATAGTCTCTGAGGGGGTAATAAATGGAAAGTGAATCCAGATCTTTGCTCCTCCTTCATCTTGTTTGAAATACAATATACCCTCTTACTAAATCTGTTTGCGCTTTCACCCTTTTATTAAACCAAATTTCTTTGTAAATATATTCTCAGTGCGCTTTCACATATATGTAAAACTTTACATGCATTCATAAATGTAATTATTGCACATCTGCTTTTTCAAATGCAGTCCTTTATTTATTTTTTTTCTTTTTATGTTGGCTCCATCACCACCTGGTCTCCCTTCCACCCATATAATCCTTTACTTAAAGTAATCTTTGTGGGCATCTAGGATGTGTTGTTGCATATTTTCTGCAAGCTCATTAATCATAATTTGCGTATACAAGCACAGTTGTATAGGGAGTTTTGCATTGGTTTGTTGTATACAAAAACCAGCATCATATTAATCATACTTCTTGATCTTGTTTTTCCACTCACCATTTTTTTGTGGAAATCACTCCAAGTCAAAAGGTTGACTTCTCATCCATTCTTTTTAGTGACTGCATTATGTTTCATGGTGTGGATATATAATTCAAGGTTATCATATTTTTCTGTATTCTCGGGGGAGATAGCTTTTAAATGCCATCAAAATAATTACATTTAAAAATACCTCCAAAATTATTTTTAATTTTTAAATGCCACTAAAATAATCATGATTCAATTGCCAACAAGACAGACTTATATACAAGCATGTTTTCATGTACTGCTCATGTACTGATTTCATGTATTTTTAGTATTGATCAGCTATCAATACTAAGAAGCTAATTAGACTTGGGTACATTACAGGGAGAAACTGGAGACTTCTATTGCTCATACTATACCTCCTGCCTGCCCCCCAGAAGTAGTTGAAGACTTCAGCTTCACCATCTGGTCAGGGGAACTGGCCGGTAAATACCCACATTTAAATTATCATTCCAAATGAAACTAGTTTGGGCCAGTTTCCATTGCACACTCATTCAATAACAAAGTTCTGCCAACTTGGGATTACTCTTTTATATGCCTCCAGTCTGCTTCTATCAACATTCTGTTTCCTTCATCCCTCCTTCCATATTATCCCAAGTTCAAAACACTTTCTTGCTCTCTTCTCCTATGCTTTTCATACCTCAATGGCTCAGTCATTTTTCCTTGGCGAGCTAATCCTCCTTCTTTGTACCATGCTTCCTGAATGTTCCCTAGGCCTTCACCTCAGTAGGATCTCTGGCTCCTACTCCTCACCACAGGCTGCACCACAAAAATCACTCTCCTGATTGTTAAGCAGTGATTAAGTTTGAATTGTGGGAATAGCTGTTGACTTTCTTTCCTCTTCCATGAGTTTACCAAACCCCTGAGGGCACTCTGTATTGTCTTACTCATCTTTGTGGGCCCAGAACCCAGCACAGTTCATGGGGACTTCTTTGCAGCAAACGCTCAGGAGATGTTTGTTGGGCTGACTTTGTTGCGTTGAGAATCGTGGCACTGCCCTTTTGGCTCACAAAGTCAGTCACTTGTCCCTTGTGGGTTCCACACATACTTTAGTCACCAGCTCCCTGTGAAACATCTCCTACCTTTGTTTCCTCCTTCCCCTCTCCTTCTCCCACTCCCTTCGCTCCTTATTATTCCTCTCCCGTGCTATTGCACAAAGGTTCTCTGAGTAGCAGTCCTGATTCCTCTATCTCTTCAACCATGTATATTTAACAGAAACTTTCCAGATCTTAGCTCTGACTTTGTCACTTCCCTGGTCAAAAACCTTCAGTGCTTTCAGCCAATTGGATAAAACCTAACTTCACAGCCTGGCTTTCAAATGTCCCCCATGTGCTGGCACCAAGTGTATATCCAGGCTTAACTATACCACCCTACACTCTCTTGTCATATACTGGATATTGTGTATTTTCACTTTCTGTATTTGCAGATTTTAGCTGTAATGCGTGCCTTATTTATTTCCTTTTTTTTTTTGGCACCTTAAATATAGACTCATCTCTGTTGTTGATAATTTAGCCATTCTGGAGATCTTGAAGATCACTATCAGATCCCACAAGACCTGCTTTGATTTCTTACACCCAGATGTCACCCTCTTGCCACTAAGTCCATTGCTTTTTGTTTATGCCACTCTTCTGGTTCCTTTTATTTTATATATATAATTATATTTTTATTTATTACATTAAATATGACATTATCATATAAATTATTTGCTATATATAATTGTATATACTACATATATTTTATATATAATCATTTATATATGAATATATATATACATACCCAGATACATGTACAGATGTAATATATTTGTTGTTCCTTTTAGTATATGTATATTTGATTAGTAGATTGTAACCCTTTTAGAGACCATGCTTTATTGATCTTTGTTTCTTGCATTACATGCTTCAAATAGGTTTCTTGAACATAATAAAATTTTTAAAGAACAATTTAACTATTTCTTACAAAATCCCCAGTAACTTTGGGCCAGTTTTAACAACGTTTAATAGGAGAAAACTAAAGCCAGATCTTCATGACTAAAAGTCTGGTATCAGAAAATGTTTTGTTCTAAGAACTTTCTAAATTTAAACAAGAAGTCATCTTTACCTGCATATTTTAAGTAATACTCATGGATATCAAATAGTATTTCAGTGAGTTATTCCCTATTAACCAATATCTTGGGGCAATAATGAGCGGGAATTTTTTGGCCTATTCCCAATTTTCTAAGATGTACTAATCCATATGGCACCTCCATTGTTGAAAGATGAGATGTGATATTTACATTCATAGGGCATGTAAATGCCACACCAGGGCATTTTTCTCCATTAAAAAAAAAACTTGTTCCTTCTCAAGTTTAAGTAAAAAACTAGCTGCATCTTGACCTAAGTAAAAACATGTGCTGTATAAGCCTTTGTTATGTTCAATTATTGCTTTCTTAGGATAATTTTTTTAAAAGAAAACAATTCACTCAAATAAATGAATTTTTCATTTCCTCCAAATTCATTTGTTATAAGCAAGAAATTTGCAAGCCAAAATGAATCAAAGGACAGGAAGAGTCTCTCAAGATTACAGGATTGAGCAATTATACTCCAATAAAGATGTTAAAAAAAAAAAAAAAAGATTACAGGATTGGAGAAGGACTTTTACATTGTAACAGTAACAGATGTATGTATATGTATATATGTATGTATATACAATCAATTTTTTTCACCAACATTTATTATATAAAATTGTACTAACAGATACCTTTTCTGTTTCTGTATATTAATTTCTTTGCTCACTTCGGGTGGTATCTGAAAAATAAAACAAAACCAAAATAAATAAAAAACAAGGAACTCTGCTAATTGATCTACTATGGTTCTCCTAAATTCCTAATGTGTCTGGATCTGAGCCAAAGTCAACGTGGGCATCATTTCACAGAGAATATGCTGAGATGTGATTTTGAAAACTCTGAAGTCCTAGGGCTTTCGCTCTTATTCTTACAAGGAAAACTTTGGCAATTATTGAGAATCTCATAGATGCTAGAACAAGAAGTAGGATTGAATCTTGACTGATGACTCTTTCCTAAACCTTAAAATACAAGTCAGGGTGTGATTAGCTCCTGTCATAGGAAAAATGACTCAAACACGACCTGTGTATTTAAAAGGGCCCAAGAAAAGGAGATAATGCAAATTACTTAGATAGTTATATTCTTTAAAATTGATTAAAGGGTTTTAGAAAGAGGTTTATTTTCTTTGGTTGAGGGACCAGAATTTAACCTGGCACAGGGTTTCTCCTGGATCAGAAAGCAAAGACCTTTTCTTTCTTCTCATTCATTGCTTAGTACGATTCATTTTGTCTTTCATGGCCTTCTGCACTATTTTGACCACAATACAAACAAGTAAGCAATCAAACAAACAAATGAATGCAAAACCCCCAGAACATCTTGTACATGAAAAGATCAGCATAATTTACTACAGCGTTACTAAACTTTTGAGATACGACTATCATGTAAATATGCCAGTATCCCATCATCGGAAAATGTATTTCCAGGCTAAAAACCTGAATTCAAGTGCAACTATAGAACAAGATTAAAACTGATATCAAACACACAGAAACAGTCATTACATGTTTAAGTCACATTGAATCACATGTTTCAGAATATATTTTTCTGCAGAACTAGGTTTAGTGAGAGTAGCCTTGATTTTTAATTGCTTTTGTTCAAATACTCCTCCTGGAAAATTATTGCAGTGACGATTTATGTCAATATCTAAAATTCTGGAATATTTTTGATCAATGTGTATTTTAATTGGTGATATATTTAGGGACCTCACCATGCATAATCTTCCTGGGTGTGTTTCTGCAGACTCTGAATTAGGAAATGGCTGGAGCCCGGAGATAAGTGTTTAGGCTTGGCTCTGTCCTTAGTGGTTGTACGACTTCAGGTCTTACACTGCTCCTCTGCATATGTGAACATCTATCAATCTGTTAATTCTCTTTTTCCTAAGAATGTACAAGGAAAACAGCTCAACCTGGATGTGGCCCTCAGGTGATTTCTGATGCCCTTCTCTCCTCCTAACTTTATGAGTGAACATATCACACCTTTCATGTGTGGCTTAGCAGGGACTTTCCAGACCCCACTTGTGGGTTAAACTCCATTCTCTTGATCTTAGAAAGGCTGAGAACCATGATATTGCTTTGATGATCTTTCCTGAGGGTGGGTTTACAGTTGGTGACAGAATCTTATCCTCAGACAGACACAGTCCCATATGAAAAGGTTTAACCAAGGTGTGAATGGACTTGGTTCCAGGTCAGAGTAGTTCTACACTGCATGGACCCTGGAGGATGGGAGCAAATCAATGATCAGACAGCCCCACTAGCTGGAAATTAGGTTCTTAAGGTAGGTATTAGTATGAGACAACATTTCCCCAAATCTATGACATTGAGAATGTTTATGATGTGACTCCTCCCACCCCTGCTTCCACCGCTCAATACATAATTATTTATGAGGGATCTTGTTTATTTACATTTGATTTTTGCTACCTTTGGCTACCAGGCTTGTAAGTAATGGGAGTTTGTGTTTTCCTACTGCTAAACAACTGGATAGTACTTCAGATTATTAGAAGTGTGACTCCTGAAAAACTAGGCTGAGTCTCATGTACTCTTTGCTGTTTTGATTTTTTAAAATCTCTAGATTACAAGGGAACATTTTTAAAAGTTTATATCAAATCTAATTTTCTCGAGACAATCCACAAATTAGTGCCTGTTCCAAATTTTACATCATAAAGACATACTAATGAATAAAACAACTCCTAAATACAAATCACGCTCCCTCTGGCTAATAAACTATAATCACCTCCGTCTAGAAACAGGGGTTCTTTATTTTCCCTCTGACCTTGGGCTGCTTCTCGGGCCATTTTACTGTTTCCAACCCTCTCTCTCAATGTCAGCTTATCCTTAGGTGCTAATTAAAATGGCAGGTGTTAAAATGATCGTTAGCACGTTTCAGCTAGTGCTCTGAGCACAGAAGTCCCTCAGGTGATTCTTTGTTCCTCCCAATATAATCCCTCTTTCTCCATACATTTTCTCTGCTTCTTTTCCCCAGTAGTTCTAACTGCTTCTTAAACAGAAAGCAGATAATCTAGCATGCTGTCCCAGCTGTTCCTCATTTATTTCTCAGGCTCGTTCCCTCTGAGTAAACAATACAACCATATTTTTTTCTTTTAGTGATGGGCCAGCCGTTTATTTATTTTAAGCATTTCGGAAAAATAAAACAAAACAAACCTCTGTTAAACAGATTTTGAACATCCCTCTTTCGAACTCCATGGTATCCAAGTAGACATATGGACACACATTTTTAAAAATTATTTATTTTATTTTTTTGTGGTAAGAACACTTAACCTGAGATCTACCCTCTTAAAGCTTTGAAGTGGATAATACAGTGTTGTTAATATAAGCACTATGTTGTACAGCAGGTCTCTGGATCTTGTTCCTCTTGTATAACTAACATTTTAAACTCATTCGACAGAAACTCCTATTTCCCCTCCCCCCAGTCCTTGGCAACCACTATTCTACTCTCTGTTTCTATGAGTTTGACTATTTTAGATACCCCATATAAGTGGAGCCATACAATATTTCTTCTTCTGTGTCTGGTTCATCTCACTTTGCATAACGTCTACCAGGTTCATCCTTGCTGTTGCAAATGGCAACGTTTTTTTCTTTTTCTTTTCTTATTGAAGTATAGTTGTATTCTTTTTCAGATGCTTTTCCCTTATAGGTTATTACAAAATACTGAGTATAGTTCCCTGTGCTATACAGTAGGTGCTTGTTGGTTATCTATTTTACATATAACAGTGTGTATATGTTAATCCCAAACTCCTAATTTATCCCCCCCGCCTTTTCCCCTTTGGTAACCATAAGTTAGTTTTCTGTCTGTCGGTCTATTTCTGTTTTGTAAATAAGTTCATTTATATCTTTTTTTTCAGATTCCACATATAAGCGATATCATGTGATATTTGTCTTTCTCTGTAATACTTCACTGATTATGATAATCTCTAGGTCCATCCGTGTTGCTGCAAATGGCATTTTTCATTCTTTTTTATGGCTGAGTAGTATTCCATTGCATATATATACCACATCTTCTTTATTCATTCATCTGTCAATGGACATTGAGGTTGCTTCCATCTCTTGGCAGTTGTAAATAATGTTTCAGTGAACATTGAGGTGCATGTACAAGGGAATCCCCATAAGGTTATCAGCTGATTTTTCAGCAGAAACTTCTTTTTAAAAGCAGAATACTATTCTATGTATGTACATACACATTTTCTATATTCACTCATCCTTTGATGGACACTTAGGTTGTTTCCACACCTTGACTATTGTGAATAATGCTACAATGAACATGGTGGGTGCAGATATTTCTTTGAGTTCCCAGTTTCAATTCTTTTGGATACCTACCCAGGAGTAGATCGTATGGTAATTCTATTTTCATTCTTTTGTGGAACCTCCATGCTGTTTTCTCTCTGGCTCCCACTCCCCCACTGGATGTTGCTGTACTATTTCCCGCCTGCACTGTGTTAGGAGAAGTTGGAGAGAGGATGTTACTGTTTCCAGTATAGGCAGAGCCAGTGTTTTTAAGGATTGTCTTGTCCCTGGAGGAGCCAGGTGAATGGAGAGGAAACTGAAGGTCAGTAGATGGCTAAGGCATCCAATGTTTAGCAGTTCCTGAACTTTAAATGACAAACTAATTTGCCACATTTGAATGGTACTTATGGTTTGAACCAGACCTCTTAATTTCTCTTCAGGCTGTGTTCCTCAAACTTGTCTGCACCTCAGAGTCACCTGAGGGCTTTTAAAAACTACCGATGCCCGTGTTTCACCTGCAAAGGCTGTGACTTAGACAGGGGTGTGGCCTGGGCTTTGGAATTCTTAAAGGTCCCCAGGAGAATCTATCATGAAGCAAATGTTGAAAATCAGTGTTTTATCTCAGTTTACCCTGCCACCTATGTGGAACAGGAACCAGAAGCAAGAATAAGACTTTACAACTACTGCCCAGGAGAATTTCACTTTGTACCTGGACCCTCGAGATAAAAGAGAGACTTCAGCCTCAGATGCAGTGATTCTGATCTTTATTTAAATGTATCCAGTGGTTGCGTGGGTCCCACCAGTCAATTTAGGGACCCCTCCTCCTGAGGAGAGGAGCTAGGAACAGCCCCAAAGTGCTTCTCCAACACCCACCCTGAGTAGGGCAAGTGCAAGATCCCCTAGGGGCCAAGGCAGAAACTTGGGGAAAACAGAGAAAGAAATAGCACCCTCCTACCAATTAGTCCCACTTCATTTTTCACATTTATTCATGAATCAAGCATATGTATGAAGTCCTGTACCTTTGAGTCCCATGGATTAAATATCCCATAGGCTCTTTGCAGAGTGAGAACATGCTAAATATGTTTCCACAAGATGGATTCTTTGGGTTTTATTTCTGAACAGGCAAGGTAATTGGGATTACCTGGAATAAGCAAGAAGTTTAGGCAATCCTTATGAGGAGGAGGAATCCTTCCCTCTGTATCAAACCATTTAGATTTTGGTAGCAATTTCATTATTATTTAACGTATCCACTTATTTAACAAGTATTAATTGAGCATGTCCTCATGATGAGATACAAAGATAGGAGGCCTGTCCTTGAAGCATTTGCGGTCTTGCAGGTTGAGAAAATGATGGAAGGAGATGCTGCAGATGCTAGGAGAGGAGATGTGGCAGGGACACAAGGAGGAAGTGGTCACCTTTAATAATAGTAACTGTCAAAGGTGGAATGCTTGCTATTATCTCACGAAGCCAGTGTTCTTTTTATTCCTAGTTTACGGAAGAGGAAATTGAGGTACTGAAAGCATATGGATCTTAATGAGTGCCACACAGCTTATTAGAACTATAACTAAACCAAGGTTATTGGGCCCCAGGGCTGAGTTTATATGATTAGGCTCTAGTGCTTGATGGTGTGTATGTGTGCAAGTCTGCATGATGAGATAGTCCTTTTTTCTAGGTAACATAGGTGACAAATGCAATTCGGGAAGAGAAAGCTGCATGAGAAGGTCTAAAGAGAATCATAGAAACTTTTGGGGTTCCAGTGTGTAAGCACTTATAGATGAATTAAGTTGAGAGGTCCAGGTGGGTGGGAAAGCACAGCAAGAAAACATAGCTGTGATGGGAAACAGTATATAATGGAACTAAAATTGAATTTTAACCTATAGTATATGCAGATACCTTGAATGAACCTAAGTAGGGCAGAGCTTAATCCATTTTGTGTCTTAGAAACAAGTAGGGATGAACGGCAGGGAGTTGAAATGGCATCAGAAAAGTCGATCAGGCGATTCCTGAATTAAGGCACTTTGGAGAGACGAGGGTCTGAACGAAGGTAGGAATAGTGGAGAGAAAGAAGTGAAGATAGATAGAATATGTTAAAGAATTAGAACTTACGACTCAGACTGTTAGTGAGAAATCAGATGTGGGGGCAGGGGAAAGATAGCCAACCAGGATTATTGAGTGCATGGGGTGATTTTGACCCATTCATACCTTCAGTTATGCAACAAGTATTTATCAAGTGCTCTCATGACAGACACTGTACAAAGCGCTGGGATATGGCACTGAACAGCTCAGGCATAGTATCTGTCTTTAGGGACTTACTTACTACTTACACCTTGAAGAAGGGAAACAGCATTAAAATGAAGTAAATAAATAGCTCAACAATGGTTACAGTGGCAAGTGCAGTTAAAGAAACAAATAGGCTGGTAAAAATGTAAAGGGATATTAATTTGGTTGGGAGGGCAGAGGTGAAGAAGACCTATTTGGCGAGGGAATGTTTGAGCTTAAAACTGAGTGATGGGAAGGAATCAGCTCTGTGCAGGGCCAGTGGAAAAGGGAAAAGGGGTTGAGACAGAGGAAACAGTAAGGACTGAAGCCCCGAGGTAGGACAGATGCCTTGGTCCAGAAATAGAGTTTAATTGAGGATGTTTAAAGTGTAGAAGGAGAAAAGAAAATAGAACATGATGAATCTAAGGATACACATAGTGTCCAGATTATACAGTCTTGTAGCCAAAAGTAAGAAGTTTGGATTTTATTCCAATAACAATGAGAAAACTTCAGAGGATTTTAAGCTGGGTAGTTTTCTGATCCAGTGTTAGGGAACAGAGGAAGAGAAGTCAATTTTGGAGGGAAGATGAGATGCTAGTCCTGGTCAGGTTAAGTTTGATTAGCCAGTAAAAATTCAGGAAGAGATGCTTAAAAGACAGTGGGAGTTGTAGGCCTGGGACAAGGGAGACTGGCCTGGGTCATGGCATGTGATTTGGGAATGATCGATATACGCACCACAGGACTGTGAGTGAGTGAGAACAGAGCTAATAGTGAGTCCTGGAGGACCAGTAAATGAATAAACCAATTGTGGTATCTTTATGCAGTAAAAATTACTTAATAAAAAGAATTGAACTATTTATATACATAATAATGTACACGAGTCTCAAAATGATTATGATGAGTTTAAGTAGCGAGACCAAAAAGAGTACATAATATGTGATTCCAATCATAGGAGATGCACATTAATCTACCATTATAGAAGAGATCAGTGGTTGCCTGGACATGAAGAAGAGAAGAGAACAGGAAGGAAAGGAAAGGGAAGAATTAAAAAAGGACATGAGAAAAATTTAGGGTAATGGATATTATCATTATTTTGATTATGGTTAAGATTTGACATGTATCAAGGCTTATCAAATTATACACTTTACATCAGTGCAGTTTACTGTATGTCAATACAATACCTCAATAAACCCATTTTAAAGCATCCAGAATGCAAAAGAAAAAGGTGGTGCCAAAAGTGAAATGATATTTAGATGTATAACTAGTATTTTCATATAAAAACAGAGAAAGTGGAACAGAAAGTATATTCAAATACACTTTAGGAAAAAAGTAACTTTTCCGAATTACAAACCATGCAAAGCTTTTAATCAAAAAGTCTCACTATTAACTCTGCAAAGTTTATAAAAATCATGTAGTATTTAGTGATAATATGCAAAAAGAGTAAATATAATAAGGTATATTTTAAATTTATTTTGTGGGATCTGGTTAACACATGTGGATTTTTTCTTCTACTAATTATGTATATAGTTAATATAATAATTTATAGTTATTTAAATCTATTATTTAAATTAATATTTTTGTACTTATTTCTATCTACATAAGCAGGAAAGAATAAACAAAAAGAACAATGTGGAAGCCAAGCATCTGAGAAAGTGTATGTACCAGGACCTGGCAAGACTGATCAGTGCAAAGGCTACATGTAATACCTGAGCTAAAAGAGAGTCCTAAACAGAAGTGCTAACTGCAGAGTTCTCATCTCTCACTTAGCTTATAAAAACTCTACAGGGCTCTACTAATTATAATAATGTATTAATAAGGGATACACATCTTTAAAACATGTTAACAAAGAAGGCCAGTTAATCTTAATAATAAGTCAATGGGTTATATCAAGTTTTCAAAGTGAGGTTAAGATTATATGTAATTTTTAGGGGAAGATACTTGAGTGCAAAAAATTCACCTAAGGAATTGCAATCATGTCTTATACGCCAACCAAGAATCACTTGCATAACAAACCTGTAAACTCTATGGAAAATTTTCTTTTCCTCAGAGTCTGGTAAGACTTTGCCACCCTAGGATGGTATCTAAATAATACTGTTGAAACTCAACCCTAGGAAGAGAAAATAAAAATAGCTACAAAAAGGAGGGTATTTTAGAAGTAATAATAAAGAAAGAGAATAAACACACAATGTGGATGTCTTAACTAAGTTTAAGTTTAGGCAATATGTTTTGAAATTACAGTTGACTCTTGAACAAGGGTTTGATCTCCGTCGGTCCACGTCTACGGGAATTATTTTTCAAGAATTCCCGAGGTGGTTAATTCTGTGGATTGGAAATAGTGGATATGGAGGAGCCCTGGTCCCAGAGGACCACAGCTACTGAGGGCCAACCTATAAATTAGAGGCAGATTTTCCACTGTGTCCGTAAGCCAAATTATTCAAGGGTCAACTGTATTGCATTTTTGTATGTTTGGATCCTTATTAAGGCATTGAAGTGATCAAAGATTAGCCATAATAAATCTGCTTTTGATATTTAAATATATTAATGGATTTAATTCATCGTATTTGAAACCAATGTTAAATGCTCAAGAAGAAATAACTTTCAACATTTAGTATATTAGATTTATAAGTTTAATAAATTGAACATTAAAGAATGTACAATAGCTATGTGTTCCTCAGAATACACAGAAGACTTTCAGTTCAACCCCTCTCACTAAAAAGAATCCTTCACACAACCTCCCTTACTTAGTTATTATAAAGAGAGGCAGGAAGGAATAGAGTCAAGATGAGAAAAACTTGAAGTGTATCCTCCTCAATCCAGGATCGCTTGTTCCCCAGTCTTCCCCAGTCTGTCCCCAGGACAAGAAAGCAAAAAGGCAACTACAAACAGGGGGACAACGCAGAGCTGGTCTTCTCCATTCTCTCACTGGCTGTTCCACCAGGGTATTAGCAAGGAGAGGGAGGTGGAGGGGGCCGTCTCTGCCGATAAGTATATACCAGTTGTATTTAGCCAAGTAGCATCTACCATATTATCACACTCACCCTCTCGCAAACTTCAAGGTAAGCTCTTTAATTTTGCCTTGAAATAAAGTATCAATAAAGCACATAAATGATGAGGATTATCCAAAACTACTAGAAATCTTTAAAAAAATGGTTTTAATAAAAAATGGGAAAGGAAGAAGAATGCAAAAAAGTATGTAGAACCATTTTGATTTCAAAAGAAGATCTTGAATTTTATGACTTACCATACAAGTTGGGAGGAGTGAAAGGAATTATGTGGCATCATGCAACGTCAGGATGAAAGTGAACTTAGGTAGGAACCCAGAGACAAAGAGAAAGAGGACTTTCAAGGGACCTCTAATGGCATCTATAAGAAGGTGGGGGGTGAATAGGAGAGTAAGGGGCTGAAAGAATAAAAGGTTGGCTTTAGAAAAATTGGGTGTTGGAGCTCAAGATTTTAAAGATGGAGAGATTTGGGGGCATCAGTTTATCCACAGAGTGGTGATGAGAGTAGATTGCTTAAAAAGAAAGATAATAATGCTGATATTTGTATTAACATTGTTCAGGGCACTATTCTAAGTTATTCACATACATTTACTCATTTAATCCCTCCAACAACCCTTTAAGGTAAATATTATTATTTTCTCCTTATGGGTTAGAAAATAGAGCAGTTGAGAAGCTTGTCCAAGATCATATGGCTAGTAATAATAACTCTCGGATGGGAACCCATCTTGTCTAGCTCCAAAGTTCAGCTCTTAATCACCACACTACACAGCCTCTTTTATAGTAGGTGAGTATAACTGAAACTCAGGGTAAAGATAAAGATAGTTACCATTTATTGAGCACCTACTATACATATAAATACATATATATATATACGTGGCAAATTTTATATATTCGTATATAATGTCTACTCACAAAATCCTGCTGAGGCTCAAACAAAACAAAACAAAACAACAATCGAACAAAATACACATCTAGTAAGCAGCAGAGCTGGTATTGAAAAATCTGTTCTGATTATTCTATGTCCACCATACAAATGCAAAAGGATGATCTTTTGTATTACAGAGTCTTCTGGAAAGAATGATTATCACTTAATATTATCCATCTCTTTAATCAGAATAGAAGTTTAAAAAAATTGTAGTAAGGAACACCTATTGATAATTTTGAATAAGAAAAGGTAGGAATGGGTCGATTAGGAGAATGTTCCATAACAAGAAGGAACATAAACACATATAGGTCAATAGGAAGAAGAAATTTTAAAAAATTCAAAAAGTTCATGATAGAACAACCAAGATAGGTTTGCATACTTGGCTGTTTTTTTCCTAGAATTTGTGAAAGTCAATTTCTGAATGGATGATATTCTTCCTGAGGATATCAGAACAATTTGGAAAGACTAAAACCTCAACTTTCTTCAAATCAACTTAGTCCCTTAGTCTAGTCAGATTTCTTTAGTCCAGCACAATCTTGCCATACTCAGTTCTACCCCCTCTTTTCTTTTTTTAAAAAAACACACTTAAAAAAAAAATTAATTAATTAATTAATTTATGGCTGTGTTGGGTCTTCGTTTCTGTGCGAGGGCTTTCTCTAGTTGCGGCGAGCGGGGGCCACTCTTCATCGCGGTGCGCGTGCCTTTCACCATCGCGGCCTCTCTTGTTGGGGAGCACAGGCTCCAGACGTGCAGGCTCAGTGGTTGTGGCTCACGGGCCCAGTTGCTCCGCGGCATGTGGGATCTTCCCAGACCAGGGCTCGAACCCGTGTCCCCTGCATTGGCAGGCAGATTCTCAACCACTGCGCCACCAGGGAAGCCCCTACCCCATCTTTTGAGAAGGAGCCATGAAGAAAAAAAATTTTTAACAAGAAGTTGATGTATCTTTATTCTACTTTATATTCATCCTTTCTCTCTGATATTAATGGTCATAGAATTTATGCTCTCTTTAAAAGTTGATGTTTTGCTGTACTAAGCAAGAACTTATTTTATGACTTATTATACATAATATTATATATATATAATTATTTTATAAGCAAGCACTTATTTTATTGGGTTGTATATCATGGGAAATTTAAAGGCTCTGCCCTTGAAACAATTATAAACTATGTTGAGAGAAAGCAGGCTATGTGCATGAATTTTTCCAGGGGAAAATTCAGAGACAAATAAAGTAATGTATAGCCGGGCTGCTGCAACCTCCTGACCAACTTATCCAATTAAAAAATCCATTTCCTTATACTGAAGCGCACTTTTAACGAATTCATTTCTTTTAGGATGCAAGAACATCTAATCTTTCAAAATCTCTAGCTAAATTTATGATTTTGGCACTTACATAGTAATCTCATATTGCAGCTCTACCAATAATGATGCTTTCCAACATTTCAAAATAGATGATCTCTTTTTGGTTCCAATCTATGTTCAGTTTGGCCTTTATTCTGCTGCAGAAACCAAACCCAGTCTACTTACTTGCAACTGAAATTTCCAGACATTGGGGCCGTATCTCAAATACCCCGCAACTTCATCTCTATCAAAATCCTACCCTTCTTTTATTGTCCAAATGCCAAACCCTCCATTTACCCTTCTCTGCTTACACTGTGTGGAAGGGCTCACTTTCCTAAATATCAGTGATTTACTTATTTTTTCAAATAACATTTATTAAATTATGTCACACATATTATATTAGAGAGAAACACAAATTGCTAAGGGAGCCCTCAGAATTGTTATCCTTAGGGGCTTAATGTAGGATAAAGCAGAAAGTGGATGAAGATAAGGCTAGAAAGGTAGAACTAAAAAAATATCATAAAGGGTCTTGTATTCCTTGGTAAGGAATTTAGATTTTTATCTTGTATAATACTTCTGTAAGATTTTATATTTTCAAAGGGGTCTGTACTGTCGTATGTTGAAATCATGGAGGCATATGCCTTATTTTCTTTTTTGAATGTGAAGTCCTTAAGGACAGGGACTGTTTCATTCATCATTAGATGCTCTACATCACTTTCAGTGCAGACTTAGGTCATGCGTCTTGTACAATGGAACTTTAGATCAGGGGTCCCCAACCCCTGGGACACGGACCGGTAGCGGTCGGTGGCCTGTTAGGAAACGGGCCGCACAGCAGGAGGCGAATGGTGGGCGTGCTAGTGAAGCTTCATCTGCCGCTCCCCATCGCTCGCATCACCACCTGAACCATTTTGCTCACATTATCGCCTGAACCATCTCCCATCGCCCCCCACCCCGGTCCGTGGAAAAATTGTCTTCCACGAAACTGGTCCCTGGTGCCAAAAAGATTGGGGACCGCTGCTCTAGATCATATGTTGAACTCCAAAGAGACAGCAAAGCTCTCCCTTGAGAATCTTCCTGAAGCTTAGGAGAGCTAATGGGATCAACTGGTCAAGTAAACAATTTAAATTAATACAACCAAGTGAATTCATATGATTCTATGTGAATTTTGCTTGATGTCAAACCAAGCAAGTCCAGCAAATACGATTGTTCAAGTTCCCTTAGCCATGTGAACTCACCCACGTTGCACATGTATAAGGTTTTCAACACTAATTAGTGTACTAAAAAGAGCCTCTAATATGATAGCGTGTATTCACCCTAATGTTGCTATGATAACTTGCCTTTTATATTTTCATAAATGTAATTTTTTTCACTGAAGCATTTACAGAAAGTTCAAGTATTATTTTTCGTAATACCCCTTGCATATGGAGAGGGTATTTCTGAATTGTCATGTAAAATAGGATGTCACTTGTCTTCTAGTCACATTATCTAGAAGAGGAATAAGAGGACTGATACTTTCTTTGTGTTTGGAAAGTAAGGAGTTAAGGAGAGCTTATTATAAGAAGGTGAAAATCACTGTCCCAATCTGTGCCTGGGACACATGTCTAAGCCTGAAAGAGTGAGGATGGGTGATCTCCAGTCCTGATGGAAGGAAGAACACTGGAGAAGAAAATGACTGAACACCCTGGGCTCCTTCTGCACAGGGTTAGACACTTAGGCTGGGTCAGCCATTCTCCAAGCATTTGAATATCAGCCAATTAAATTGGCTCATAATTATAGAGGAGTCCTTTAACTGAACATTTCTGCTTGGGAAGGGATAAAAGATGAATTCTGGCAATGACCGGAGGATCCAGTCCTACGATTAA
Source organism: Balaenoptera musculus (assembly GCF_009873245.2). Lineage (NCBI taxonomy): Eukaryota > Metazoa > Chordata > Mammalia > Artiodactyla > Balaenopteridae > Balaenoptera > Balaenoptera musculus. The sequence goes on from NC_045802.1 coordinate 49,772,074, forward strand.
AGGTTTAGTCTATGATTTCCTTGAGATACAGGAGTTTGGCTTCAGACTACTTCAGCTGGGTGTTTCTGCATTGTTCAAGATGAAGTATTTTTCAAAAGGGTGTAAAACTAAAAGAAGTCACCAGGATAATAATTCCACACTTTTTAATAATGGATTACTGTGATGAATACAAGGAAGTTCAAGTTTAAAATAAATGCTGCACCTGAACCCAATTAGAAGAGAGCCATCATTATTTTCTTGCTGTTTGAATCCAATTTTTAGAAAGCACAAAGGGGTTATTTAAATGGCAATAAATGCATTGTAGAGTCTTTTTTCCCTAACTACAAAGCAATCTGTTGTGTTGGAAGTTAGACTAGCAAAACAATTGAGATGCTGACAAAGCAGCAGGGAAAATAAGTGTTGTTAGGAGCAGAATATCTAAATCAATATTATGCTTTGTCTAATTAATATATACTTTGCTATTGCCAGGTAGGATTTTTTAGTGCCAAAAGCAAAATAATTCTATCACTCAAGCTTGTAAATAAAGGTAAGTTAAGAACAGGTGAGCCTTGATAGTTATATACATATTTCTGTGCATTTGCCAAGTCTTGGAAAAGTCAACAGTACGATGATGTTAAATATTTTAAAGAGTAATGCCAATGTGATGAGGCACTAAAACAATGCTGTCCTTGGAAGCTGATTGTCAAAACTGGACTTATTTTCTAGTATTCATGTGAATTAGGATGAGGGCATTCCTAGCACTGAACTGGAAATGACCTGACCAAACCTTGCAAATGGACCATGATTATCTGCCAGAGATTATGAGAGGACCAGTGAAGGGGGGAACAGGGCCAGGTTCAGACCCTGGGGAGGGGCAGGGGCAGTATGAGGGTCTCAGGCAAAGGAGGAGAATCCGTGGAAAGTCAGAAGGAGTTTATGAGTTGCTAACCAGATGATCTCAGACGGGTATGGGTCAGATTATTGGTCTAGAGACTAGACCTTTTTTGGAGGATCGATGGATCATTTTCAACAGTAACTATGACTCATTTGTTTAAAATATAGTTGTAAATTTTGGCAATTACTGCTCCCATTAGTTTTTCTTGTTGTTGTCTTTGAACACACATCAAACAGTATTGTGTCACTTAAGATGGGAACCGTCCTAATTTAGGTGCTATTTAAAAAACTTTGCTTACCTAGTTAGGGCACCAAGATAATTGCTTGATGTCGCTGGGTCAGGCTCACCCAGTTAATGTGACTCTTTTAACTGAATCTATAAGGAGTTCTTTTCACCTTAGATTTCATAAAGACACATATATTAAAAGAATTTAGTTAAAGGAACACAATATGTAATATTTATTTATTTATTTGCTTATTTGTTTATATTTATATATCCTAATCCCCAAGACCCTTGAGCTTTTACCAGCTAATTTAAAATAATATCCAGAGGTAACCACAGTGTAGTAGGTACCTCTGGTCAGGAAGCTCGGACAGTAACTAGACCCTTAGAGGATCTGACTCTTCCCATCACAAAAGCCCTTTCCTCTAAAGTCATGATAGCTGCCTGATTAGGGCAAGGTTTTGATGTTTACCAGTTTAATGCCTATTCTGTGCCCTTCCCCCCTCTCCACTCCCTAAAAGAGTGCCTGTTTGCTGTGTTTGGACTGTTAATGAGATATTGATCAGTAAAATTAATTAGCAAGCATAGAACCTTAATTGCATTTTAACTAGTTAATCAAAGACGATGCTCACTTAATATATATATCTTACTCTGGATAAGAATACATACGCATTTGAGTATCTATCTATTTATCATCTATCTATCTACCTATCTATCATCTATATCTATCAATTTGGCATAGCTATATGCTCATAATCAAATATTTTCTGTAGCTAAAAAATTCATCAAAATATATATAAATAAGATATAAATAACGTCATTTATTTTATTAAAACTATTTTTAGATAACAGTACCAGATGAGTAATAAGACTTTATCAAGCAATATACTGTGAAGTCTTGCTACAGGCACAAGCGTTGAATCACACGTTGATATCTGCAAACGTGATATGGATAAAGTATAGGCTCTAGAAAATGGGACACAGTTTTTTTCATGCATAGCCTTGTTCTTATAGCCTTTTCTTTGTCACATTCAACTTTTCCTTTCCATTATTTGCTCAACCTTAGTTTTCAATATTTTCTTAGCTCAGGGTTGTCCCTCGGTAGAAATGTAAATTCAACTCTTTTCTTCAGCCCCTGTTTTCCTCCATCCTTACCTCAGATCAGCTCATCTGGCGACCCTAGCTCTCAGGCTGCCTTCACTCTTGGGATCCACCCAAGCTTTGCATCCTCCAGCACAGGCCAATGTCTGAGACACTCACTGACCTTTTAAAAGTCACTTATGCTAAATCCTATTCCCGCAGGGATCCCAATTTCTAGCAATCTGTGAGAACCTCTTTAATAGAAGCCTACAGAGGGTGCTTTCAATAAAAGAAGCGAGCACATGGTGAGAAGTGTAAATGTTGGCAGAAATGTATGTATCTCATAAATGCACGTAAGTGGCTACATTTTCCAAATGAGCACCTCCTGGATGCCCTTTCTTCTCATCCTTACAAAAATTGCTGTTCCTGTTTAAAGAATATTCATAAAAATACACATACACTTTTAAAAAATAATAAACACAGCCTGTTTCATTAGTGGCTATAGAGTTCATGTCATTCTGTATTTCACAAACCCTCTCAGATCTCAGTACCTGCCATGTGCTGAATGAAAAGAGGAGTGAGGGAGTTAGTTACAGGAATGATATGCTGGCCAAGGAATGATTCCACACGGCATTGTACCTTGTGAACTTTCAGGCTTCTGTGCAGAGCACATCAGGACTCAGCATGGTTCCTATTGAAGTGCCATATCTTCATGAGTTTTGGCATGGTTTTTAGCCAGGCAAGGAAGAACCAGTGATGTGGTGTGCCATCATGACCTCTGTGAGAGCTAAACCAAGTAATACCAGGCTGTGCCCGGACATGCTTCTCATGACTTGCTTTTCCTGCCGACAGTATTGTCATTTGAATATCTAATTAGTGGTTATACTTTTTAAAAGAAACTTCCAGTATCTATTAGAGCTACTTGAGATTAATTATTATGGTGCATTCATATTGCATCCTAAGCACCATATTAGCTGAGATTTATACAGTAATAAAATATACAGTGGAGTTTCCATGGAAATATTATTATAGTATTAAAAACAATGATATTTCCTTACTCTAAAAAAAACAGTTGACTCCAGTAATATTTTAGAACTGTCACTGTTGGTGGCAGGATATTTTAATCATCATTCCAGAAATTTTCGTACCTTTTATTTAACATAACAGCTTTTTTTCAGTCTACCGACTATATCAGTTGCTTATGTCTTAAGAGCATGATTGCGGATTTAATAAAACCAATGAAAATATGGAAACATTAGGAATGTTGCAGAACCAATCAACAGATATTGATGCGCATGAAGCAATAATTTAAGAAATAAGGAGAATTAGGCTGCTCTTTGAGTTAAATTGCTAAAATCTATTCTCAGGAACATGACTTGCCATCTCTAGAATTGACCAAAGGCTCTGTGTAAATATATGACTGAAAAGATTGGAAACTCAACATTTCAATCACGATGATAATCTTAGGGAAGCAAAACTGGATTGCGACTTCAGTTTGTTAAGGGGAAAACTAGTCAATATGACTACATAATTCTGAGATAGACTATCTGATCAGAAAAGGGGTGGGGTGGCCAATGTAAAAAAATAATTAGGCTAAACTAAATAAAATAAAAAGGCTGAAAACACAAACCAGTTCCAGCTCAGAGTAGTTGGAACCCTTTTATGAAGTCAGTCATTCAGGCTACATTAGCTTACAGCTGTTAAACATTCAAATAACACAACTAACTCTTGTCCTCTCATTCTGTCTATACTTTAATTTTCCATGTAGCTTGGAAAGGCTTTAAACTGCTAAGACAAGAATTCTTTTATTCGTTTTCTTCCCCACTTACACATTCACACAACAGATATTGATTGCCAGATCTTTCTTCTGTTCTTTTCTGTATTGCAGGGAAAGAACTTGTACCTCCATTTACCAGAATCTTTTCCCAAATTTCTGGTTGAGAGTTTGCCAATGAGACAGACTCTCAGGAGATTTGGAGGGTGGTAGAGAAGAAGTTGTTATTCTCCAGGAACAGTGGCCAAGAGCCTGGGGAGTGTACAGCAGAAGTTCTCAGACTGTTCCGGGTATGCTGGTGAGGTTCATCCGCTTTGGTGCTTCTGGCAGCTGGCATTGGTGGCCGTAGCTTCATTGACTTTTGCCCCCTCAGCTCTTCCAACAGTGTGTACGCTTCAGATTTTTGCATCAGCATACTTTCTCATTGGAATTATTAGAGCAGCTTCTGTTTTCTCTCCCCAATCCTGATATAAGTCTGGTCTGAAATTTTTGCCATGTAAATGTCTTATTTTCACGACCAACAGAGAAAATTGTGTTATTTTAGGTGATAATTGCATATGAGCAGAATGATTTTTTTTCCTGAAATACTCTCATTTTAACAACTGCCATAAAAACAAAGCTATACAGTCAAAGAGAAGCTGATAAAAGTCTTTTTCTTTCTTTCTCTATTTCCTTTTTCTTCGGCCTCTTTGGTTTGTGACTTTTACAAATTCCAGTTGATTCAAAGTGTACCCACAGTGTTTAAAGACTAGGGCAAGTAAGGATATAATGAATTTAGAATAGTGTTTATTTTACCTTAACCTGTGTACTTTCTGTTCCAAAAGAAGAGAGAGGATTCCCTTGAGTACGATATTTATGTAATTCCCTGCCACACGTTGCAGAGAATTTCCTAGTATTCCAGGAAACATCCTCTCATGAGTCTAGAATTCTCTATCAAGTATAAACTTCTTGTTACAATTTCAGCCTGATGGTAGACTTTTTTTCCATCAGGTGCCTGTGTCTGTCTGTTGTTGTTGTTCGTTGTTGCTGTTTGTTTGGGGGAGAAGTTTGAAACTTCAATTTTTTTTTTCTTTTTCAAGGGAAGATGGCAACATGATCTGGCATCATTATTACTCCAGACTCATTTCCTACATTTAGAGATACCATGGATAGGATTAATGATGATCATTTAGGGAAAAGGGTTGAAGTAGACAAGATCTGAAGAGGATGTGATAATTAGAGCGTGCAGATGGGTGGAAATTCTACGGGAGAAAACGCCCCTTTAGCAGCTCAGCAATTAAAGCCATTCGTTTTAAGAGCAGATGTGCAGTGTTCTTTATGGAATATGGTGTATGTTTGAAAGGACATATGGGGAAGAACAGTTGAGGATAGCTATCATTTTGTAAGTCCATAGGATGATGAAATAATTACTTGTGAAAATAGGTTTGGGGTTTTTCTTTCAGAGAAGGTCTTCATTTCCATTCTCTTCTTGCAGGGCTCTTGTGAGTATTTCTTGGCTCTCTCACTGAGGTTAAAATAAGCTCTGCCATCAAAGCCCTTTTCTCACCTGAGCACAGAAGGGACTTGAGAAGCATGACCTCGCTGAAGTTGTTGATCAGATTGTAATGAGGGGGATCACAGGAGAAGTCTTGCTTATAATCAAAAACTCTCTTCCACTTTTTAGTTCCAAACTCTTTGAAAATGCTAACTCAAAATGTTAGGCTCAGGGCACCTCCAAAATAGGGTGTCCTGGGGTGAACCAAGAAATCTCCCTGCTGCCCATCATGGTTGGTGCCCTCCAAAGCAATCACTTGCCATGTATGTTGCCACCATTCATTATGAATCTCCATTATCACTTCTCTTCAGATGACTAAACACAGCACCATTATCATGGCTCCGTATCCGGTTGGCCTCTATTCCGATTTAATGATGCTGTTGGTCTGGTTTTTAAACAGCCTTGTTTTTAATTTCCGAAGTCGATCAGTCTGAAGAGGAAAACTCTTACTGATGTGCAAATTATGGACTGCATTTCACTTTGCATCATGTATTTTCATTATTCACATCGTGTTGCATTTCTTGGCAGAGAGCAGAGAATTTTGAAAAGGTACATTCCTAGTGCCCTAAGTGTCATTTAAAACAAAGTGATTTTCCTACAATTTGATTTCCTTAGGGTTCATCTCATTTCTGTCAGGTTTGGGGCCTGTTGACCTAGGTGGATTTGCATAGCTAGTAGTAAGTCTAAAGTAAAAAAACAAACAAAAAAAACCTCACATCTTTTCCAAGAGAATCTCAAAAGATAAGGAACTAATTTAGAGATGATAGTGTGTTGAGGGCAAACTCTCAACTGTACTATCAGTTCCTTTCACTGATGATAAAGGATTGATATCTGGAGCCTTCAGTTGCTTTATGTCAGATGTAGAATAGCCAAGTGAAGGTCTCAGGTCTGAGAATGTTCCAGTGGGAGCAGCTTTGCCTTCCTTGTGGGTAAAGGCAATTCTTCAGTCAACCAAATTTGTGCAAATGGTCAAGCTTTTGTTTTGCATTTCTTAGGACTGATCCCCAACTTCTCATTTTTGTGAAAATATCTTAGTAATAGATACATTTCTGTTACAGAAATGTTACAGGTATCTTTCTTGAATCAGTCTCACTGACACTAAAGTTCAGAAGAATCGATGCTGTACCTTTTTTATTTCTGTAGCTGAATTTCTATCTTGATGATTACTTCAGGATTACCATAGTTTTGAATCATCAAACTTTCTGTAGTTCCCTTTGATTTTTCAGCTTCAGTGCAGAAATGATCAATTTGACCTTTCTGAGGGCTCATGTTTCCCTCGAGGTCACCTGAAAACACCTTTGCTTTTCACTTTAATCATGGCATATTTGCCTGTTCTTGGATTACTTTTCCCCTTTTTCTGTGAATATTTATCATCTCTCAAAGTATTGCAGAAATTCTGCCTAGCTTGCTATTTTAATTGTTTGTCGAAAGGAATGTATCTATATTCTCGATGAAAGCTGCTACACAGTAGCAGGTTTTGCACAGAAATTCAGATTTAAGATAATGAGGGAACAGAAGCATTTCATTGAAAATAACCAGCCTTATATGTGAAGTGTATACACCTATAGGAGGAGATTTCGTCCATTTAACAAAAACATATTTGATATATATTTTGAACCTGGCCTTGTGTTGGGTGCTGAGAAGCAAAGATGACTAAGGCACTAGTTCTGCCATCAAGAGCTGTGGCGAAGAGAGAAAGGTACCTGGATGGGGGCACCATGCAGTGTGATAGTTCTGTAGTAGCAGTGCAGGTACCAGGTATCCTAAGAATAGAGAAGAGGCTGCTCTTTCCTGACCTTCCTTTACTGGGATGGGAGGCGGTGGTTGGAGACTTTAACACTATCATTAAATCCGGCTGAACATGTGAAGGTCCAAGGTCACATAGATACAACAACTTGACTCAAACTAAGAGCTAGATGACCTATATACATTCTATTTGCTTAATGACTGTGAGGCATGCGGACACCTCATTTTTTAAAATGACATTCTGCTTAGAAACTTCATTTGCTTAAACAAATTGATATTCTCGTGTCTAAAGACTAACCAGGAGGGAACATTAATTGCATGTATCTTTGAAGACAAAAAATGATGGGCTATGAAAAATGTGCAAGGCCCAAGAAATGAAAACATCAAGGAGGCATTTTATTGTTTATCATGTAAGGAGTATTGACACCACTTCTTTTTTCTAAATGATAGCAAGAATGGGAGCAGGGTCTACATTGGATCCTTTTCTGATAGTGGGTTTAGATGGGCAGTTGAGAAAGAAAAAAAGGGAGAAGCTGAAAAATCTAAATAGAACTTTACCTACTTTACAATTTTGCCTAGGCCCAACCCTGTGTTATAAACATAAATGCCCTGAGCACATCCACTGCTGAGTGAAGAATGGCTTGCCTGTGTAACGTGATCCCATTTAAATGGAACTGTGGAAATAGTTCATAAAATTTCATTCTTACCCGTGATATAAAATATACATGTCACATAGTACATAAAAAGATGCCTAGAGAGTAGTCCTCCAAAATATAACAATGATTATTTTGTGTGTTGGGATTTGAGAGCTTACACTTTTCTATTACACTGTTTTGTTTTCCTTTAATTTTCAAAAGTTTATTCAAAAAAATGCACCACTCTACACCAAGCATTTTGCTATGCTCTGAATATATAACATAAAGCAAGGGTGCATTTAATATTTCCCTCATGAATACATATCATTTTTAATAACTGAGAGTAATAATATAGTTATATACAGCTGGCAAGACTGAGCAATAACGACTTTTTAAACTCAGAGATTCAATATAACGTAGGGATATTTAACAAAGAAATATTTGAGAGGTGTCAATCTGCAGATGTATTAGTATAGTCCAGCATTGCATGGAGCCTGAACCCCTAAGAAATTAGAGTGAGTTTTAGCATCATTAATAAGCTCTTCTTCAAGAATATTTAACCTATTTGTTTAGGTTGGGGATTTCTTCTATAGTTAAGCTATAATTCTATCTGCTTGCAGATAAAGTTTTGTTTATTTTTAGTTTTGCACTTTAGTTGGAAATGGGAGGTAAGTGGCCTTGATCAAGAGATGGGCTGGAGAAAGATTGTAGAGATGACAAATTTTATAAAGTAATTTGTAAGGTTATTCAAGTGATATAAAATCCAGGGGGAAGCTTGATTTACATTGTTACAAGAGAGCAGATAAGGGAAAGATTAAATTAAAAGATAGGCCCCACAAAACATGTCTGAAAGCGAATTGTGTATTTAGAATTATTTCCCCAGGGATGATATGTAGCCCTCAGTGCTAAGACTATATGCAAAGTAGATGTTTTCTTTATGAAACAAATCCTTTGAGAAATATTTTAAAACAAAATATTTATAGTTATATTCTCTGGCAAAGTGTGTGTGTGTGTAACATTTTAAAGTGTGTTTTAAATACTTTAAAACAAAATATTTATAGTTACATTCTCTGGCAAAATGTGTGTGTGTGACATTTTGAAGGAATCAAAACTGATATCCTAAAATCACAGTTTATATCCTAAAATCCTAAAATTCAAGGAGTGTTTTATTTTTTTTTAAGTTTTGGAATTGCCAACTTTGTTTATTTCTAATGTTGAGGGTTATATATTTGTTTCATTAAATGATAATGTGTGAGTGAAAAAAAAAGCACAGGACAATAAGTAGTGATAAGGAAATTTGAGCTCAGAATCTAGGAAAACAGTTATGTAGCAAACACTTCAGGCTGAATGTTTTTTCTACCAAAGATTTCAAATCATCTAAAGCCATCACTTATTGAGGATGAAGAGGACCAAAGTTTTGGTTAGAGAATGTCCTGATCCTCTAATGAACTTAACATTTAGTTAAATTTTTATCTTAAAATAAATTATATTATTTGATTTATGAATAAAGTAAACACACATGTAGACTCTATGGGTAAATAATAGTGCTCTAGAAGCTTATAAACATGCATATACAAACACAAGACTAGTTTGTCCACAGAGAGATAGTGGATAGATTAAACTTACTTATCAATAGCTTCTTGCAGGAGAAATAATTTAAGCAAATTCCCAAAGTTCTAGCACTACACCGGAATGTATTTCCCCTGCTAAATTGAGAGGGAATCACATGTGTAAAGTTTACACTGAACAATTAGGACTCAGGATACAATCAGAATATAAATTTATTTTTCCTCTATTGACTGTTAAAACCCACCCTTCGGGACTGTCTTTTCCACTTCTTATATAAAATTTGGGATGGTCCCATGACTTTTGGGGCCTCCTGGTAAATCAGAGTCCTTTGGTCATAGCAGTTGCCAAAAAAGATAGTCTCAATTTAGTAGTTAAAATATACTGTCCAGAGTGATAACTGAACCTCTGAGCTTTATTGCAAGTTCAAGTTTCTCCCTGCCCTGAGTAGGGCTTGCTTCCGGTTGAACTCCTGCAGGTGAGAAAGAGAGCCTGGTAAGCTCGTCTCTAAGACCTTGCCTTCCTGCATACTGCTTCCCACTCTGCTTGCCCAACCTTTGGCTGCCTCTGGCTCTTTCTTGGTTGAAGCCTGCCAAGGACAGATTTAACTTGACTGAAACGCACGAGTCTGGCATTGGATGTCTCTGGCCACGGCTGATATTTGAACTGAACCTTGTCCTTATTGCTGAGGTCCTTCAGAGTTCCCTCTTGGTGTCTCTGACTTCAGGACTCTTGATATGAGAGACAGCATGCCTTTGGCTGGCATTAGGAGACCCACCACTCTGAATATTGTCTTTTTTTTATGAGGTCTCCTTGCCCTGTACAGGAATCCCTCCTGGAGAGTATTATTTAAAACAACCCTGAGCCGACATTCCTCCTGCAGGTTGCACATCTGGTCAACACACACCTTGGACCTGCCCTTGTGGAGACGCAGTTATTCCCCAACAGAGTCCTCTGCTTTGGTGCCACATAAGTCTTCAGCCAACATTTCGCCCATGAGTCAGACATCCCTCCACTGTGTCCTCAAAATCCAGGGACCACATATCCCCCTTCTCCAAGTGATTTCCTTGAGAAAAAAGTCCTCCTTCCCCTCCCCATGGGCTGTGATGCAAAACCCTTACAAGTCTCTCCAAGGTAAAACTCTCCTTCCTTTCCATCTTTCTCTACTCTTCTGCTTTCGTTCTTAAATAGCCTTAATGTGACTGTAAGGGGCCATGATCAGAAAATTAGAACTTTTGATGACTGTTTATGAATGTCCTATTAAGATGGTTTAGGAGGTTGTTGCCAGCTGTTGTCTTCAGGTTTCAGCTAAAACTGAGTCAGGAAGTTCTGTACTTTAATATCCTGTTATAAATATATTTGTATGCATTGTTATGTAATGGGTGCATATGTGTATGTGTAAGTGTATGCATGTGTATATGTGTATATATCCCCTCTCTCTTTCTCACACACTCAGACACACAGACACAACTGTGTTTGTATCAGTACATTCTCTTATTATACAGGCCTTCATGGAGGTTTTCTCAGTGTAAACCCTCAGGCACTAGGGATACAAAATGAGGAAGACTAACTTTCTTCTACAGGTGATCTTGGTCTGGTCAGGGTGATAGAGACATAAAAGCAGATACATACATTGCAAAGTGAGAAATGGAACTCTCAGGCTCTGTTAGCTACTTGAAGGCCAAGGAGGATTAATTATGATGGAGTAGAGGATGTGACCAAACAAGCACCACCAAACCAGTGATAGGTCAGGATAAGGATCTTCAAGTTAATGGACAGTAATTAGAACTCCATCCTATAAATAACAGGGCATTCCTGGAGCTGCTGAAGAAAATGTGTGTGTAAAATCACTTTCATGTCATGATATTGATCCAACATTTAGGGTTTCCTGCTTCTTGTCTACCTTCCTTCTACCCCCTTTAAGTGTGCAGTACCCTCTGAAAATGTCTCACTTGCCATATCTTACCATCCATGAGCCTGACTTTCAGAAACCAGCCTAATCAGACAGCTGTATATGTTAATCAAGCATAAAATTGTTCTCTAGAATACAGACTGTTTTTAGTAAAACTGTATTGTAGAGACAGCTTCGTTCAAGTCTCCACAGAAAAATGTTTTGTTTTTCATCAAAATTCAGTAAAAAGGGAATCTGAATTGTGTGCTTATGACTGTGCAGATGAAACTCTGCAGACTCCAAGAAATTTCGTCTGGAAAAATCAGTGCAATTGTCAGGAAAATGCTTAGATGTTGAGAAGCTACTCAGAAATGGAGCAAAATTCAGGGTCAACTAATTCTCTTGAGTAAATAAAACAGTGATTTAAAAAACGTTGTTCAGTTTCTATATGTCAAAGACAGTGAGTCAAATGGTTTTTTTCTGAAACTTCAAAATACTGTTTTCCATGAGTTGAAAATAGAAATATTTTCCATGGGCTGTACTACTTTAAAACATATCATATGTATTGATTATAAATGCCACTAACTTCTTAAATTGTTGTTACGTGTGTATCTGTTGACTAATATTAACACTTTAATGTTTGCTATTAATCTTGCATTGAGAATGTTATCCTATGGTACACTTTTTATCATTGGTAATGACATAACGAATTTGCAGGCTATGTTTTGTTTAAATTTACTTTAGGTTTAAGGGTAAATTTAGTATGTTTATTGTCCTAACTTGAGCTAATTTGGTTGTCTAGGGACTTACTGGAGCATTCATAGGATTTTTCCAGATACTTTAGGGTTGACTGCAAATTAAAACCATATTTGTTTATAGATCCTAATAGTACCTTTTAATAGGAGTTCCAAGAGAACAGTTTTCGTAAACATGAAATATGTGAGAATTTAAAATAAACTATTAAACTGAGAGAGATGGTGCTTACAGGCCCCAAACAGGCTGGCTTTGCCTATTAACCTTCAACATTATCTTCAGAGCTTCCCCAGAATATTCCATATCCAAAGATCGGTATGTACAACCTGAAACTGAATCTTATCAGATTTTAATCCATAGCTCAAAATATGTTATGGCATGTTAAATTACTTTTCTTTGTGAACTAAGAAATACAGCAAAGAATGAATTCCTATGGCACTCTATCATATGTAAACGATAATGCTGACATTTCAGAATCCTTTCGCAAGATTCTTAAGGTAACACACTCTGAAGAGAAATCCTCTGATACAGATCGTGGCGTCACTGTTTGCTAAAGTGATATGGTCTGACAAACTTCAGCTCAGCATTTCTAGATAATCCAGAAATCCACCTGGTCCCTTAGTGGAACAAGCCACAGCTAAAACAACGCAGCAAGTCCAGCCTCATCTCACATCTAACATAGGATGATAATTTAACTTTTGCTAAGGAAAGATTAGGAGAAGATGGAGATGGTGACTCCTTCTAATTATCCATATATATATTAGTTACTCCTAAGTACTTAAAAAGCTTTTTTTTAAAAAAAATATTTATTTTATTTTATTTATTTTTTTGGCTGTGTTGGGTCTTTGTTGCTGTGCACGAGCTTTCTCTAGTTGCGGCGAGCAGGGGCTACTCTTTGTTGCGGTGCGCAGGCTTCTCATTGCGGTGGCTTCTCTTGTTGCGGAGCACAGGCTCTAGACACGTGGGCTTCAGTAGTTGTGGCTCATGGGCTCAGTAGTTGTGGCTCGCGGGCTCTAGAGTGCAGGCTCAGTAGTTGTGGCACATGGGCTTAGTTGCTGCGTGGCATGTGGGATCTTCCCAGACCAGGGCTCAAACCCATGTCCCCTGCATTGGCAGGTGGATTCTTAACCACTGCACCACCAGGGAAGCCCACTCCTAAGTGCTTAAAACAAGTTTCTTTTCACTTACATTTTTAAGACTTCCTCTCAAACTCACCTTAGCCTTTTAGTTTTGTATTATTGAGTAAAGAGTCAGATTTTGAAATCAAACTCTTCTGATACTTCTCCTACTTCATTTTTCCTAGTTTTTTCTCTTCCTTTGATTATCATTTAAATATTCTTGTCTTTCAGCATTCTTCCCTTGGTTCTTTTCTCTCCAGGTCTGTATATTTTTCCATGTTGACCTTGTGTATTCTCCTAACTGCAACAACTATCTCTATGCTGTGAATATTCAAATACATTACTCCATTGTAATTATCTCTTCTGAACGCCAGTGCTGTTTATCCAACTTCCTACTAGACATCTCCATTTGGAGGCCTCATCAGCACGAGTGTTACGATGAATACTCTGTCCTTGCTTTCACTCTATGTTACCATTCTCCTTTAAAAGAGAACAACTCTCCACTGGTCTAGACACCTCCCTCTGTGTGACTAAGGAGGAGACCCACTGAACTGTTAGTGCTTTTGTCAATATTCCCCTCTCTCCTCACTATCAAAATTTAATTTTGGGATTTTGACAGCCAAACTAATGATTCCTCCAATATCCTTGACTTTTTCCTCCAAAATCTTGTCCTCCATTCTGAGACATCTGCTCCCACGATCAGCCTAAAGCTTACCAATCTTTAACAAATGCCTCTTATCCTTTTAGCTTTACTTCCTTACAGCCCCACCTCCTATGATTTCTCAAAGCCCTTAGGACTTTTCTACAAACTATTGATCCCACGTGACTTTTCACTACTCCTCATCCCTCTGGTATTTTCAGTTCCCTCTTATCTAGTTGAAGTCCCACAGTCAGTCAATCACATCTCATATATATCCCAACTCCTTCTCCCCTGGGGACTGGCAAACACAACCCAGTTAAATATGGTCTCTCATCTAATCTGCACCTGCCCCTGAGCAGGTAACTGTGGTGAGAAAAAAATCACACAACTATTCTGACAGATCTTTAAATCAACTATTCTGACTGACTTCAAGTAGATCCCAGTGTTACCTAAAAATTCTCCTCTATTTCCCCATGATATGCACTCTCCCACTCCTCTAGATCAATAGGGCATACCTTTTCTCCCCCCTTTAATCTTCACCACATTCCCCTCCTTCTAATTCTGAGCTGGTAACTTTGTTTCTTACTGCACAAAGAAAATAAACACTAACAGACAAAAATTTCTGTCTTCCTTTTCAAACAAATCTAGAAAGTTTTCTGCATTTATAACTGAACACTCGTTCTCGTTTTTTTTTTCCCACCTCACTCCTCACCCAACTTCCTCTTCCTACTTCTAGATATTGAGGTGTCTCGATCCTAGTGTCTCACCACTTTGGTGGTGTCACCTAGTCCCATAGGTTTAAATACCATCCACATGCTGACCAATCACAAATATATGTATTACCAGCCTAACCTCTCTCCTTGATTCCCAACTCAAGTATCCATTAGCTTACTCAGCATTTCCACTTAGTTATTGTGGAGGTTGTTAGGGTTATTCGTAAATAATCACTTTTGCTACATGGTAGAACTGCATTTCTCTGAAACTTCCTCCTCTTGTAGCTAGCCATCTGCATTTTTTCCCCAGTGAATGTGAGCAGGCAGTGTTTTAGGTCCTTTACAAGAGAAGCCTTAAAGAGCCAGAGCACAGTAGCCATATTCCCTTTGCTGTCATGCTCTCTATCAGGGGAAGTATGTGTCTAGAAAATCTTCCATTAGATTGGCTCTCTGAGTGACTGAAGTAGGCAGCACTGCTGTTGACCCTTGCTGGACTTGAAGCAAGATTAAGAAATAAGTCTATATTTTTTAATCCAATGATATTTGGGGATTGTTCATTCTGCATCTTAACCTAGCTTATCCTGACTGATCATATTTCTGTTATGCACCTCAAATCTAACATATTCTTAACAAACCCTTG
Organism: Balaenoptera musculus; assembly: GCF_009873245.2. NCBI lineage: Eukaryota > Metazoa > Chordata > Mammalia > Artiodactyla > Balaenopteridae > Balaenoptera > Balaenoptera musculus. Next base: position 49,787,260 of record NC_045802.1, read on the forward strand.
CCTTTTCTATTCAAACCTGATTTGCCCATAGTTTTTCCCATGTCAGGAAATGGTATCACCAATCTTCCAGTCTCTATGTCAAAAACATCTTCTTTTTCTCCCATAAATCACATCCAATCCATCAACAAATTCTGTTGGCTCTAGTTTCAAAATCTTGCCAGACGTAAGCTAGCTACACCAGCACCTACCACACTAGCACTCTGCTCCAAGCCTGACTTTTGCAATCGTCTCCTAACCTGTCTCCCTGCTTCCCCATTTACACCACTACAGTCAACTTTCTACATAGCATCCAGAGCGATCTTGTAAAAAATACCGTAGATTCGGTTGTTCCTCTGCCCCAAACTTTTCAATAGCTTTCTACTACATGCAAAGTAAAATCTAAAGTCCTTCCCTAACTGGCAAGGTTGTATCATCTGACTCACTTCTGATTCCCTGATTTCACTTCTGCTTGTCAGTCCTCTTTCTCTCAGCTCACTGCTTCAGACACTCGTTTCTATCACTCAAATGCACTGTGTAAGATACTCATCAACTTTTTTCTTGCCCTTTCACTTGTTTACATACCAGTTACCATACATTTAAGTTAAATCAATACTACTTTGAATCTTGTCATAATAGAGTTAGGTTTCTGGCAAAGACTGATCACCAAGTACAGTAAGGAGTATTCTATATTATTCAGAAATGTGTGTTGTACTCTTTCTGCAATCTGTTGACTTGCGACTTTGAGACTATAAACAATTATTATAAGAAACTATATTTGTTAGAATGTTTCTTTTAAAAGAGCTGTTTGTTCAGTTAAAGTTGTAAACCAATTTAAAATATGTGAATTCTTAGATACTCCTCCGTTCAATAGGTGGAACCTAATTATCCTACCTTGAGTGGGCTGTACTTGGTGACTCACATCTATTGAATAAAATGTGGCAAAAGTGACAGTGTGGTTTTCAAGACCAGATCATAAAAGGCATCGTGGCTTTTCCTTTGTGCTTTTTGTCTGTCTCTCTCGGTTCACTTACTCTGGGGAAAGTCAGTTGCCATGTCATGAGGACACTCAAGCAGTCCTGTGGAGAGATATACCTGATTGGAAACTTAGGCATCCTGCCAATAGCCAGCAAAGAGTGAGGCCTCCAGCCACAGTAAGGGAGAACTCTGGGGAAGTAAATCCTTCAGCATCAGTCAAACCTTCAGGTGACTGCAGTCTTGGCCACCATCTTGACTGTAACTTCATGTGAGACCCTGAGCCAGAAACAATCATCTAAGCCCCTCCCTTACTCTCAGAAACAACATGTGTGAAATAACAAATGCTTATTGTTTTAATCTGAAAAGTTTTGAGTAATTCACAATGCGAAAAACAGATAAATAATACACCATATTATTTTTGCAATAGGGGTTTAAATTTAATAAAATATAATCAATGTGAAAATTTCTCTCTTTAACATGATCTTGCTGATTTCGTTGTAAGAAATTCAAATGGTAAAAAAAATTGTATAGATTACCTTAAATTTAAGTACATATTTAAAATTATTCTTCTTTGCATAATTTTGACTATCTAATTAATTATAAAATGCTTTGCACAGTCTCTTCCATAGGGGTAAAAATATCGGAAAGTCAGGAAGTGAGAATGAGCATCATATTTGTTGAGTAGAGTGGATGTCAGCCAGTCTAGAGAAGAAGGTACAGAATGGGGACAAAGTCAAATAGCCTGCCTCTGAGCAATCAGTTACTTTTGGAATTTTTAAACAACTGCTTCTAAGTTTAGTTAAAGTTCAAAATTTTATTAACCATTTACTCTTTTCCAGGAACTGGGGTACAGATTCAAAGACAAACAAGCCTTGGTCCTTTTCCTGAAAGAGTCTAGTGGGGGAGTGATAGAATCAGGGGATAACCACGTTATGTGTGAGGTCAAATGGAGGCACGTTTAGAGCACCTTCAGGCTGCTTCTGGACAATTGCAATAGACTGTGTAATAAGTCTGAGGATAGAAGGCACATTGAAAAAATCAACTGGAAATGTTCTTACCAGAGGAAGAGAAAGAAAGAAAGAAAGAGAGAGAGAGAGAGAGAGGGAGGGAGGGAAGGAGGGAGGGAGGGAGGAAGGAAGGAAGACAAGGAAAGAAAAGAAAAATAAAGAAAAGAAAAGGAAAGGAAGGAAGGAGGAAAAGATTAAACATTCTCCCATTAAATGTATAGGAAATGAACCTTGCGATTTCAGGGTTATCATGAGGTCACCCCATCTCTTTAATATCAAGAATAACTTTCCCTTTCAACTCTTGGTGTTCCCTCTCTATCCAAGAAAACAGCTGAGGATGTGGTAGAACCTTCAATAAATTGTTTTGTTGGCCTAGACAAAAAAAATCTCACCTTGATGACAGATCAGGTTTATAAGCAGCACGGGTATCTGCTTGTCACGCTGTTCTAAGACCACCTGAGACCCTTCAAGGAAAGGAGGTTTGGGGACCGTCTCCTAGCAACACGAAACAGAATCATTTAATACCAAATGTTTATTTTCTTTGCATGTTATTCGACTTCATACCATCCAGAGAGAAGGATGGCAGAGAGAAGGACAAAGAGCAATGAAACAAAGGGGAGAATGGAGAGGAAAGGGAAATAGTAAAGGAGGAATGGGAAGAGAGTTGCGGATGCTTGGCCTAGAATATACAGGGCGCTTGGGAAACATTGAAAGCTATTTCCTTAGGTAAATAACTTTTTGCTCTTTCAATCTCAACTAGAGTAATTGGTGAAACTCTTGACTTCCCCAACACAATTTTGTCCCCAGTGGGGTTCCTGTGGGGTTCAAGAATTGTTCCTGAGGCAGCTGTCAACCCTGCCAACTATTTTCTTCAGTGCCGTGAACTGAGAATTACATGTCATTACTGTTTCTACGCATGACTCTCTCCCAACCTGCCAGTTTCCTTTCCCCTTGGAATTGTTAATGACACAGAGAGTGAGAAGCTGGTGCTCACTGTGTCCCCAGGCAGGGCACTGCCCCTTTCTGTGGGCTCTGTCCCTGTGGCCTGGGTGCTAGCTCTGAGGCTGTAGCACATAGGACAGAGGACTGGGCAGGTGCTCTGTGGCAGGGCCTTCCCTGTATTGCACCTTCTGTTGCACTGAGACTGCACTGGCTCTGGGGTGGTCACGTCGTCTGTGGCATTGTTCTGCGATGGTAGCGGGACCCGTCTACTGTGCTAAGCTAAGCCTAAGCTGGCTGTTCTCAAACTGGACCATGCATCTGAATTACCTGCAAGGTTTATTAGAACTCAGACTGCTGGTCCCCATCCTCAGAATCTCTCAGTAGTTCTGGGGTTGGAATTTGCATTTCTTATCAGTGACCAGGAGACGGTGATACCTAGGTCCAGACCTTTCAATATAGCATTTCTCACGTTGAGACCCACTGGCCTAAGCCACAACAGTGAGCTGGTTGTTCTCTGTGCTTCGGCTTAATGACAGAGCAATAGGAAGTGCTCAGAATGAGGGATATATTAGAGGTAGTGCCCGTAGGCTATACTAGGGAATTAAATGAGGGGCAGAAGGGAAAAGAGGAATAATGGATAATTTGTAGGGGTGGACCCTAAGCAACGGTGAATGATGTTATTTGCAGAGATGAAGATGTAAGTTAGAGAGCAGATTGGGGGGAAGGGGATTCACAGCGGTGAGTGGAGGTTGGAAATAAGTTCAGTTTTAATATTAATTTGAGATGTCCCTTCAAAACCAGTATAGAGATCTCAAGTAGGGGGTTGATAGGTGAATCGTGAACTCAGGCAAGAGAGATAAATTCTAGGATCAACAGAACTCAAATGGTATTAATGCCATGGGTGTGGGAGAGATATATAGACATGGAAAAATGAGTTGAAAAAATAGACCTGAAGCACTGCAGGCACTGGGTCCTTTGGCTTTATTATCTCATGCAAACTCTCCAAATGCTCCTATGTTAGGTGAAAATAGAGACCTGGAAAAAAGAGGAAGCTTGACCTACAGTTTGTAATTGAGCAGGGCAAAGATCTGATCTCCTGAGTACAAAAGGCTATAGTCGTAGCCTCTCTACTACAGTGGGAAGTGTCATTAGGTGATGGTTAAATACTAAATGTAAAATCTTTTTTCAATCATCAAATAAAAAATATATTAAAAAGAAGAGTTGGAAACTTGTTCTAATGATCTAAACAGTGAATACAGCGTGTTGTAATATATTTTTACTGGATCCTCGATAAGTCTTAGCAGTAATAAGGATTATGTTATTTAGGTCTTCAAAGATTTATCTTAAGACTTTGATAAATGCCAAGTCCATGATTGCGGTTATCTTAAAATAACTCACACAATTAATCTTAAGTGCGTGTAGAGGGGGCAGAGTATAGAAATGGGATCATTCTGTGTGAATGATGGATAGTTTTTTGGCGTGCTAACAAGAGCTGTAAAGTAGGAACGGAGCATGTCAGCAGGCACACTCACCATCACACAGCTGCCACTTGCAAATTGGAAAGAAAAATAACACCAGGCCAGCATCAGCAAAGTTAAACCTGAATTTCAGAATTGACAAAAGCCTAGAAAACCCTCAGAGAGAAAAGAAAGAAACGAACAAGAACTAAATATTTGAGGGCAGCATTCTGTGAAAAAGACTGAACGCCTTCAAAGATTTATTTAAAACACTTAAAGATTGGAAATAAGGTATTGTTATAAAGTACTGAGCTTAACTATTGAAGGTGTCTGTTTGTCTCAGACAAAATCCAGACTCTGGACATATTTCATTATCATATGGCTTGTTTTAGCCAAAATTGTTTATATAAAAAAAGAAAGGTCCGCTCCTATAGTAATCACACTTTATTATTCAGTCTCTCTCCAAGGTGATATTGAGAGAGAGGGAAATTTTCTACCATTCATGCGTTTATTCCAGACAGAAATCCTGGTTCCAGCCCCTGCTCTCCTGACCAGCTCTGTAAACTTGAACAAGATAGTCAACCAAATCCAGTGGCCAATGATGGGGCAGGAAGACCCAGAGCTCACCTCCTCCCATGGGTATACAAAAGCTACACCTATTTACAGAGCAGCTGTCTATGAGAACAACCTGAAGACTAACAGAAAAGCTTATCAACAACTAAAGGTATAAAGAAGAAACCACAACAAGATGGGTAGGAGGGGTAGAGATGCAGTACAGCTAAGACCCACACCCTCAGTAAGTGACCCACAAATGGAAGGATAATCACAATTGCAGAGGTTCTCCCCCAAAAACAAGGGGTCCAAGCTCCACATTGAGCTCCCCGATCCAGATTCTGCACCAGGAAGGAAAGCCCAGGACATCTGGCTTTGAAGGCCAGCAGGGCTTGCATACGCGAGAACTGAGGGCTGTAGGGAATAGAGATTCCACTCTTAAAGGGTACACGCAAAATCTCCAAGGCTCCGAGACACAGCACAGAGGCAGTGATTTGAAAGGAGCCTGGGTCAGACCCATTTGCTGATCTTGGAGACCCTCCTGGAAAGGAAGGAGGCAACTGGGACTCATCATGGGAACATCAATGCTGATGGCAGCCACTTTGGAGAGCTTGTTTAACCATGAGGGCACTAGTGCTGGCAAATGACATTTTGGGAGTCCTCCCTCTAGCCTATTAGGGCTGGGGGGCTTCCCTGCCCACCAGCTGGTTGGCACCAGTCCAGGGACCTCCTCAGACCAAGCAGGTAGCCATGTAGGGACACAACCTCACTCGCCACTGGGCCTGCACCAGCCCGGACCTCCCGGGCCCCAAAGCCAGCCACCAGCAGGCCCGGCATCTGTCCCTGGACCCACGGGCCACGGCCAGGCTGGGACATAGCCCTGCCCACCAGATTGCTAATCTCTTTCTCTGATTTACCAGTGTCATAACTGTGTGGAAAAAGGAAAACAATGTGGTTATTTTGACATAACCTGTTCCTTCTAAACCAGTATTAATACCCGTAATTACCAAGATACTCTTTTTTTTAGTACCCACTGTCTGTCTGGTTGATCACTGAAAACCTATTCCAGACTTTTGCCTGTTGTTAAAATGAGCTATTTTTCCTGAAATTTCCTTTTATCTTTTTCAAATGGGGATAGCACTTGCTCATATTTTTATACTTGACACAGTTACTTTAATATTGTCAGTAAAGTTTGAAATATAAGTGGCCTATTGGTATAAATTCATATAAAATACCTAGATAGTCTTGCCATTTAACTGCTCTCCACTCTGTTTTATTTGGTTTATCATTTCCAGTCTGAAGATTTTTCTCTTAGGCAGAGAAAAGTAGAATTGTTTTGTCTTCTCTTTAGCATCTGATATCATTAGGCCATCTGTTCCAAAAACTGCGGCTATACCTTTTTTATTCCTCTTGCCTAAAATATAGTGAAAATAAAGCCTTTTTAGTTCTCTGCCATTCTTTTCAAGTCTTAATTCATTCTGGGTTTTAACATTCCTCAGACAGAGCTCAGAGTATCCTAATACTCCTGCGTACTTGTTCTTAGGTGCAGACTTCTCTTTTTATCTTTTGTACATGTGCTTTAAAAACCAATCCACCTAATAGAATGACCTTTGTGCCACTCTGCCTTTCTCTTTTTCTTCATTTGTATTTGTATACTCAGAATTCAAGATTTAAAAAATGAATTTGAATTCTCTCTTGAGAACTGTAGAGTCTTCTTTGGATCTGAACATAGGATTATAGCTTTCTCTGATAGGCACCAAATTGTACGAATCAACTCCTAGTGAAGTTATACATCTATATGGTTATTTTGTATATGTCTGTTTCTCATGCTGGACTCCAGCTCCATGAGGGCAGGAATGACGGTTCTTTTTCTTACCATAGTTTCCTCAGCAAGAATGATAACATGCAGAGTCTAGAACATAAAAGGCATTCAATGAGAATTCATTGAATACAGTTATTTAATGCATATTAGCTCTGAGAGTTTGCTTGCCCTCAGCACTGCACAGAGCTCAGATGCTTGAGTTTTCTGAACACTGACAATGGGCTAAGAGCATGACACAATAGATGGTTTCCCTTGTTTGAATCAGAGAAAGGTTCAGCAAGCTGGCACCAGAGTTATTTCCTTTCTCTCACTCTTCCTCCGCTAAAACTGCTAAAATGTTCACAAACTACTGCTCTCAGCCCAAGGTCAAAGAATACCCCTGTTTAACTTACATATTCATTTTTTCAACACATGAATCATTTATTTCAAACCAAGCTCAAAGCAGCAACACAAAAATCATATTCCAAGCTCACGGTCATTGGCTGACCCATTTGTGTTGACCAGATGGATTCAGTTAGGGTCCAGGATTCAGTTAGGGTCCAGTAAGACAGTGTCCCAACCCAGCCCCCTGGGCATTGTGCAGAAAGGTCCAGATGTCACTGACACACAATGATTTGCAGAGGGCTGGGCATGAGAAAAGACTTGGAGTCACCATGACTGGTTGACTTGGAGAGACCACTTACGTTTCTCTTGTTATTTTTTTTCTGATTATCTTAAACCAGGAATGTTTTCAAAACTAACGGGAAGGGGGGAAGAAAAATATTGATGAATATAATTTTAAAGTATTTCAATAGATTTTGAGTAACTTTATCCATGTGGAGGGAATTGGCATTTAAGTCATGGAATTGGAAATGAAGTTAAAGATAAAGCTACTCACCCCTGAATGACAATAAACAGTGTTTAGAGTGTGGGGTTGAACTTAAAACCGTATTTAGGGATTGTCAAAACACAGCAGTCTGAGCTGAAGCTTCCCTCCAAAAACATTATGTTGAATAAAATAATAAAAAATGACATATTGGAGCTCCAAAGAAAAGATATTCCCAGGAACCAGGGTAAGAGGAAACTGTTGTCTCTGTGGAGCAGGTTACGAGTTTCTGACCTGGAGTGAAGGTGCAGAGTCTGCTGAGGGACTGGGTGGGAGCTCTGTCATCCATGAAGCCTGCTCTCCATGTTATACCCTCCATAGCGCTAAACCATCAGGAAGGTGTCCTAAAAACCATAGATTGATTCTTGCTCTGCTCCAGGGTATAGGGGGAGCATTAGGTGAGGGTAGGGCTTTGGCGCTATCTCCAGCAGAGGACAGAACAGCACTGGGGTCAGTGGAGCTGTGATCACCTGAGGGCCCTGAAGACTGAGGCGTCACCACAGAGCAAGAAACCCAGAGAGCCAGGGGGCAGGGTGTGGGAGGGCACTTTGCAGGGAGGGCAAATTTCCCTTATTTGCCACTTAGAGCTCATGCCATAATAATATATGTATGGAAGAAAAGGCAAAACAAATGAGACTTTTGGTATCGGGATCGTATAACCTGGAATGGAAAGAGCCTTAGCATCTTTCTACTTCATAGGGAGTGGAACTGAGGACCATAAATTTTCCTCTGCGTTGTGGAAAAGCTGATGCCATGAGCTAGGATTCTAGCTTCTTGTTCATGGTCTTTCCTCCACACTGTACTTCCTTTGACGCTGAATGATGGCAGAAATCAGATGGGGATTCAGCATGGCATGGAAGCTGACAAATAGGGCTCTGGAGCCAACTGACCCTAGTTTGAATCCAGGCCCCGCCCCTTCCTAAAAGAGTGACCCTGGGCAAGGTAGTTAACCCTCTGTGCTTCAGTTTCTCATCTGTAAAAAGGGGATAGCAATAATACTAAACTCATATGGAAGTTGAGAAAGTTAAGGGAGTTGATCTATGTCCTTTGATGTAAATATCATTAAGTATTTGGAAAATCTTAGATATTACTATGAATCACGATTTGGCTCCAACCTACCTTTCCTGCCTCATGTCACCCACACGCCCCTCCCCCTATCACCCAGTGTTTCGCCATGTTGCCCTTTTTGCTGTTTCCAGAAAACCCAGCTTTTTCATGCCCACATGCTATTCTCTCTGCCCGAAATGACTTTCTGCTTCCTTCTACATATCTTGGTTCTGAGATAAAATCTATCTTTTACTTCAAAACCTTCATCCAACCTTCTCTCTCATCCATACTCCTGCAGTTGAATGTTCTGTTCTGTCTGTTCACTTTCCTTTTCCAGTGGCAGCTTTGCTGTTCCTGTTGAGGCTGGCTGTGGCCCCAGAGCCCTTGTCACACTCTATCAGAGCAGCAAGTTTCCATCACTCAAGAGTCAGCATGCAAGTATGACCCACTGGTTATCCTAGGATGACCCCTAATCCTTTCCTGTTTCATTATTCTCTATTTTACAAATGAAGAACACAGAGAAGAATCATGTCCTTGTCCCCACTGGATCCACAGGCTTCTACTAACAACTTCTCATTGGATTCTCCGAAAATATGTTTTAGCACAATCCTCTCTCTAAAACTGCCTATGTAGCATTTTCTTGCCAGTGTGCTGTCGGACTGAGGGTAAAGGCCACATCTGTCTCCACCTCAGAGATGTTACTCTCTAGAAGGAAACAAAGTTTTCTGGTCTTATTTTTATAGATCCAGAAGCATAGCAGTTCCCTCTAGGGCCATAGTATGGTCAAGAGAGTTTTCCTTGTGACAAAGAAATGCTTGGGCTCCATCTTTCTCTGTAAAGTCAGGGAAGATATTGGTTTCTTTCATCAAACCTGTATCATGAGCTAATGTTTATGAAATGGTAGCCTCTGCCTTGAGGAGAAAAAGGAGATAAAAAGAACAACTCACCAAAACCCCTTCATTTAAAGTAAACCTTTTCTGACCTGCTCACTAAAGCTCATTTTCAGCACTGAGGTTCTTGAAAGCCTGTATGAACAACTTGCAATTTACCAGCGGTTTTATTTTCATATTTGAGAATAGGGAGTAGTGAGTTTTCTCTCTCATTCTTATTTTTAGTTTTAAATGTGTGTTCCTTACAAGATTTCTTACTGGTTAGTACAAATGGGGGATGGTAACAGAAAATGAATATTCTGAAAGCTATAGTGGGGCCAGCCTGCAAGCCAGGAATCACTAGCTGCCACTACCAACAAGAAAATAAAAGGCAAGCATTTTAATTATTTTCTTTCATCAAAGAAGAACCTGTAAGGGAAAAAAAATCTGAAAAAAATAGATATATATGTATGTATAATTGAATCACTTTGCTGTACACCTGAAACTAACACAACGTTGTAAATTAAACTTCAATAAAAAATAGAATAAAATAAAAATTCAATCAAAAAATTTAAAAAAGAACTATATTTAACCATAAGTCTAGAAAAAAATATAGTGAGGGAAGGTCCTCTTGAAGAAACTTTGGGTAGCTTTGTAGGAATCTCTCATTCAGTCAGTCGTAGGCTATTCTACTGACTTCAATAAATCCTCACTGTTTCCTTGAATTGAATTTTGTGGGCACATCTGTTACATAACGTATTGTGATTACACATGACTGCTAAAATTGTTTACGGAGAGCTTCACACATCTGTTGGAATGGCTGCATCACAGAGAACCTATGTGGAGAATTAGTTATGATTTGTAAATGTTAGAGCAGTACTAACTCATTACTCTGATCGTCAATGCTCTGGGGTTATCCACTTGGTTCTCTGATGGGAAAACTTTCCAGAGGAGGTTCTGACCTAAGAGGGAATCCAACCCAACCATGTCTCTTATCTTGTACTACTAAGCTGAGTCACTTATAGCTCCCGGGTCCCTCTTCTACCATAGTTCCTCTTCCCAATGTGAAAAATTACATAAACAATCACTTGGCTTTCAGAAGGCATTGTGATACTTGAAATAGAAGATTCAAATACTCTTGGAGGAAAAACCATCCTTAGCTATAATTATCCTTATTCTTAATATTATCCTTAGCCACATTAATAATTATATTATATATGTATTAATATTGTCATTGCCAACTCCAAATTGTCACTTGCCATCTGCCATCTACAAGGATTAAATCATGAGCCGCTGCAGCTGTTGACCTTCAACACGTCCTGAAAGGAGTTCGGGGTGGAGATCAGGAATGAGGCGCTCTGTGCTCTGGGAAAAAACTGGCAGAACAGGTCTTCAGATAGTTAGATATTTTCAGGAGAAGATTTTATGAGCCTAATCCTTGCATCTCCTCATATCTAGAAAAGCACTAAAATCATTTACAGTGACATCTGGTCCTCGTGACTAGCAGCAAGCCTCTGCCAACAAGTGTGCTTGACTGCACGTCCCCCCTTCACTAAAGTCATGTGTAACACTGACCTTCCCCCCACCCAACCTCTTCGGAGCAGTTTCTCAGAGCTTTCTGAAATGCTGTCTCCCGGGCTATAGTCCTCATTTTGCCTCAAATAAAACTTAACTCACAACTCTCACGTTGTGCATTTTTTTTTCAGTCGACACCATCATATTCATATGCATGTGTATATATCAACTGATTGATAAATAAATCGATCTTGCCCACCTTTGAGTGAAAATGTCCCTAAGATAATGATCTGATAAAATCAAGGTTGATAAACTCTACTTAACTCATTATGAAAGGGGAAAATGTTTACGTTGCACATGGTATTTCTGTTATAACATGAATGATTTAAAAATTAGAATAATTAGAATAAGTTCACATATCTAACGGTTGCCCCAAAAGTGAGGAGAAGGAACACATGTGTATAACTAACAATGTAGAGGACAATATAACTACATCCAGAGAAGAACGAAGCCCTCTGAATGTGTAGGAGGAGGACAGAGGTTGTTTCTGTTTGAAAAGGAAAAGGGAAAGTTTCATAGAAGAGGTATCACTGAGCTGGATCTTGAATAAGGGATGAAATTTGATGGTGAAAGTACAAGGAAAAGGCAGAATGAACAACAAGGGTAAAGTTATGGGGACAGAAACCCTCGATGTATTGAAAACTTGTTTGGGTGGAATATAAAAAGCAAGCAAAGAGGTAGTGGGAGATAATGTAGAAACATTATGTTTTAAACCTACCTTAGGCTTTCTTATCTGTAAAATGGGCATAAAAATAATTGTACCTACTTCATGAAATTGTATGAGCTGATGCATGTGAATTTCTTGGTGCCAAACACATAGAAAGCACTTGATAAATGGTAGCAACTGCTTCTGCATTGTAAATTTTTATAAATATTCCACAGAATTTGAAAGAAAACATACTCTCTGTTTATATGGAATTGTGATTAATTTATATCAATTAGATTAATCTTATAATTTTCAGATCTTCTATCAGTTTGCTTAGTTGATCATTTGTGGTCTAGAGCAGGAGATGGCAAATTACAGACAATGGGCAAACCCCCCTGCAGCCTGTTTTTGTAAATAAAGTATTATTGAAACACAGCCACACTTATTTATTTATATGATGTCTCTGACAGAGTCATATATTTGTGACGAAACTGTGGCCCTCAAAGACTAAAATATTTACTATCTGATCCTCCCCAGAAAACGTTTGCCAACCCCTGGTCTAGGAGGCAAAATTCAATTCCTTGTTACTATTTTGTTCCTGAATTTCTTCTTGTACTTACAGCAATTTTTAGTACTGGTATTTTTGGTTCTATGTTTCCTGATGCTTAAAGATTCATTGTGACATTTGATTTTTATCATTTTGAAGTGCCACTATTTGTTGAATTTATTTATGTTTTGCAATTAAATGTGTCTGATACCTATATTATCAACTCCTAATATCTCTTTGTTTGTGTCTCTCAAGTTATGTCTTTATCCTTTTAGAGCCACCTTGTTTTTTTTGCATCTCTTTCAATATATTTTTTAACATTTAATATGATACAAGGGGAATTTATCCCATTGGCCTATATTGTTATAATTACTGTTCTTAATCTTAATACCATAATTTCATTTTATATTTTTCTTTGTACCTATCTTTTGCTCTATGGGATGCATGTATGTCTATGTGTCTGTGTATGAGAGAGAGAGAGAAATGAAGAGGGTTTGGGAGAGAAATGAAAAAGAGAGAGAGAAGAGAATCCAACTGCAGACAGCAAAAACCACTGCAGACAGTTGAAGTAGAAGAGGATTTACTACCAGGCATGTACTTCAGTGGTTTGTGAAATTGTCAGAAAGGCTGGAAGAGCGGGGTCTGGGCAGAGTTATTTTCTGCTGGGCTTGCACTGCTCAGCCATGACTGTGGTTGAGAAACTTGAGGTCATGTCTACAGGAAACTTTTGAAACAGACAAATGTGACCATGGCCCTCAGTTTGTCACATCAGGAAAACTGCCATTCCCATTGTGGCTGGTGCTTTCTCCTGGGCCATTATGCTTCCACTGTGATCTCTACCAGGAAATGAATGCTTTGTACTCCACCTTCCTCTGTCTCACATCCACGTTCGAACTGCAGTGAACGCATGTGTCTGGTAGATCTTAAAACCCATCAGGAACTCTGGTGCATTGAAGTCGGGGGAATGTAGATTTTAGCTGTCCGTTCTCTGCAATATAGAGAGGCATTTAAAAATATATAATTGTTGAGCAAGCCAATCCACCACATCCATCACCTGCTATTCTTCCCTGCTTTGAATAGTATGCATGGCTTTGAATAATATAGATGAGTTTAAATAATGCACATACATTTCTATTTCTTAATTTATCAATATTAATTGTGATCTATTGCCTCTCAAATATGAAATATGAAGTATCCAACTCTATTTTCTCTTAAATATGAAAGGTGAAGCAATAAACTCACTTCCATGTCCATTTTTTCTCATCTTTCTTATACTTTATGTAAACCTTTCTCAAGATTTATAGCATTTACATTCTGTCCTGTAACTGTAATTCACCCAGTGACTGGCATTACTTCTATACTTTTATAGATTCAATTATACTGAAAATCTTTTCATACTGTGGCATTTCCTCTTCTGACCTAATTTGATATATCTCATGTTTGGCTATATTTCATTAACAGATATGTCTACCTTGTAGCATATTAGTAAAAATTGAAATAATGTACATAGAATGCTTGGTGCATAGTAGTGTTCAATACAAGGCCATTCCTATTGCTGTTATTTTGTATTAATAAAAAAAATGAATTGGGAAGACAAAACTGAGAACGTAAATAAGATAATGGTAGAACATAATTCACATCATATGAATAAATTTTGAGCCCTGTTGTTTTCCTAAGCATCAAGACTGCTAGATGTGAGTCTTTCCTCTGATACTATTTTATGACATTAAACTAGATAACTTTTCCAAGTTCATCAGTTTTCTGAAATATGACCCAAGAAATTTTAAAGAGTCATCTGTGACCTTGGGCAAGTTATCTAGTTGAACGGGCCTCAGTTCAGCCATCTGTAAATTGAAACAGCAGTTTTCATAATCCCTTCAGCCTCTTGCTACTCTGTGTTGTATTTTCACGACTTTTGGTGGATTACCTGTAACTATTTTTAGAATCTAAGTTTGCTTTCTTCCAGGTGTTCTGAATGCTCCTTGACATATTTTCTGCACAGTCAGTTGATGTGTGTGACAGGGAATGCCAACTAATTCTAATATTAATCTGAGAAGTCTATCATTAAAGAAGAAATTTATGTCATGCTTATCAAAATCAAGGCATAGTGATCTTTTGCTTATCTACTGGTCATGTCAAATAAATGTATGCAATATGTAAAATAAAAACATGACTTTATTTGTATTCAAGTCCCAAGTAGTATTTTTGGAAACTCTGGAGCTATTCTGCATATTTATTTTACAAAATCCAAATGTCATTGAAAAAAAGAATATATATATACATTTTTTTCTGATGGCTTCCAACAGGCTGCAAGTCTCATTAAAATGAGGGATATTGTTGAAACTAAAATAAAACAAGAAATAAGAAAAAAACCTCATGACCTCATGCATAACTGTGGGTTATTTTATGATTGTGCGGTGGTTACAGGCTTCTAAAGCTGTGGTCTGGAACATTCAATTGCAAACTCATAACTGGATATCATGATATTGGTTTTCTGAAATATGATCCAAGAAAATTTAAAACACTTAAGAACTAACACTGCAATGATTTTTCAAAACACTCATATTGTTGAAATTGGAGATGATAGGAGAACATAGCAGTGAAAGCAAAATATTAACGTTTGGTGGGGAGACATTTTTTGAGTCTGCAACGTGGAATAGAAATTGCATTGAGGTTACTTGACACTGGCCAATCTTTTTTTTTTTAAACATCTTTATTGGAGTATAATTTCTTTACAATGCTGTGTTAGTTTCTGCTGTATAACAAAGTGAATCAGCTATACATATACATATATCACCATATCCCCTCCCTCTTGTGTCTCCCTCCCACCCTCCCTATCCCACCCCTCTAGGTGGTCACAAAGTACCGAGCTGATCTCCCTGTGCTATGCAGCTGCTTCCCACTAGCTATCTATTTGACATTTGGTAGTGTATATATGTCAATGCCACTCTCTCACTTCGTCCCAGCTTACCCTTCCCCCTCCCTGTGTCCTCAAGTCCATTCTCTACGTCTGTGTCTTTATTCCTGTGCTGCCCCTAGGTTCTTCATGACCTTTTTTTTTTTTTTAGATTCCATATATATGTGTTAGCATATGGTATTTGTTTTTCTCTTTCTGACTTCACTCTGTATGACAGACTCTAGGTCCATCCACCTCACTACAAATAACTCAATTTCGTTTCTTTTTACGGCTGAGTAATCTTGCATTGTATATATGTGCCACATCTTCTTTATCCATTCATCCGTCAATGGACATTTAGGTTGCTTCCATGTCCTGGCTATTGTAAATAGAGCTGCAATGAACATTGTGGTACATGACTCTTTTTGAATTATGGTTTTTTCAGGGTATATGCCCAGTAGTGGGATTGCTGGGTTGTATGGTAGTTCTATTTTTAGTTTTTGAAGGAACCTCCATACTGTTCTCCATAGTGGCTGTATCAATTTACATTCCCACCAAAAGGGCAAGAAGGTTCCCTTTTCTCCACACCCTCTTCAGCATTTATTGTTTGTAGGTGACACTGACCAATCTTAACCAAGGTTATTATGGAAAAAGTTGATCATTGTGTCTGCATATTCTCACTAAGTCTATGTTTAGTGTCTGGAATTCATGTTAGTTCAAGTAACTATAAATAAAAATCTAGCAATTCTGACTCTGGAATCCCATAAACAAAAGTGTGAACAGGAGCCCATTTGCGAAATTTGAAAATGAATCCTGAATTTCTTGCAGAACAGTGAGCTTTGTGAATTGTTTTAGCACAGAGACACCACCATACACAATCATAGCAACGAGTTCAGAAAAGTCAGATCCCTGGACAATAGTTATACCGCAAAAAGTGTTGGGCTCTTTTTTTAAAAAAAGCATTTGAATCATCTGTATGATATTGAACTGGGGAGGAAAACTAAAATATTTACTTCTATGTTGGTATTGCACAAACTCTTCCACCTTCCAGCTTTGTGACTTTAGGAAAATGGTTTCAGCTCCCTGAGCTACTAACTGAGGTTGTTTTGAGGTTTGTAGGAGGAAATTTATGGGAATTGATAAAAGTCTATACAGATGTAACGTTATTGCATAATTGTGTTTTGAAAAGAGTGGCATCGAGAATTATTTAAGCACAAATCAATTAATCAGAGAAGAGAAAAAGTTTTTTAAAGTAACATTTAAATCCAACAAAATGGCTTAATATCTGAGCACTAACAATTCTTATCACCGTTTTCTTAACTATAGTTAATTATCGGCAGTGGATTATCTACACAGCAATTTATCAACAGTGAAACTTCATACCCTCTACAGAAGCATTGTGCTAGGATTTGGTTACTGATCAACTGGGATTTTTAATTAAAATACAAATTGTGATGCTGGAGGAATCTGCAAGGTGAAACTGTTTAAGTCTTTCTTGCTATATACTTCACCAACCCAGAAAAGGATATTTAAGACATACTGCAGTTTTTAATCCCTATCTCAACATCCTAGAGACTATGAGAAAAAGTGCAGCAGAATCTGGAAAGTTATTGAATAATCATACCTTGATTATTAAATATGTTGTTTGTAAGACATTGTCCTCTGGCCCTAGAACAGTGGTTCTCAAATTTTGATGTGCATCAGAATCACCTAGAGGACTTGCTAAAGTCCACACACGGCTGGACCCCACTCTGACTTTCTGATTCAGTACATCTGGGACAGGGGCCAAGAATCTGCATTTCTAACTCATTCCAGGTGATGCTGAGGCTGCACATCTGGGGGTAAGTTGAGAAACAATACTTAGATAAAGGGACACTGAGAAGAGAGGATACAGGCCTGGCTTCTTGTGCTCTGGTGATGGATAGCAGTCTGTCTAAGGAAAGTCATATAAAACTTCTGTGCTTCTCGGGTTGGGAAGCCACTTCTGCTCCAGGTGGACCAGCTTGTCTGAGAGAAGGCTGTCTCCTTGACAGAGCAGGGAGCACGTGGGCAATGCTTATCTCACCGACCCGTCTCAGGCTGACTACTGCCTCCTAGTAGACATTTCTTATTCGGTGGGTGCCTGCAGGCAGGGGTCAGCCTGCCATGACACACCTGGAAGCTGGCTCTTAAATGACTTCATTTCTCTGTTCTTATCTATTGCGTAGTGATTTTTTTCCAACAATAGTATTTCTTATGTTTCCAAGTTCTTGAGGGCATATCTCGCTGTTATCTTAACATGTTTCTTGTAACGTCTTTCCTTTTTTTATTAATAAATATATTCACACTGTTTACGAGAAAAGACCAACTCCCCTGCCTTCCTTGTTGGGTTAATTGAGACTCTCAAATGAGAAGACCTCTGTATGAATGCTTATAGACTGCTATATAATGGCAGATAACAGACTCAAAAAATGTATTTATGAGTGATTTATGTGGTTGAACAAAAACCAGATGGGCTTGGCTTCTGTCAAAGAGTTAATATGTAACAACAACAAAAAAGAAAAGAAAAAACAGGTGAGCCCAGGGGCTGTAGCTAAGAGGGGCGCTGAACCTTAAAATAAGCTACCTAGAGAGGGTCATGTCCCATTTAAGTAGATGCGTTTTTTTTTTTTGTTTTTGTTTTTTTTTTTTTAAAGTTTCATTGCCCTGAATTACATTAACCAGTTTTGCATCCGCTTATCAACCTCATTTTATATTCTTTCTTTCAATGACTATAGATACATATGTTTCTCCTATGCTCCTTTGAACCAGTGTTACGTTCCTACTGGTTTCATTATTAATGAATTAAGTATGTTTTTTTTTTTTTTTTTAATTAATTTATTTATTTTTGGCTGTGTTGGGTCTTCGTTTCTGTGCGAGGGCTTTCTCCAGTTGCGGCAAGCGGGGACCACTCTTCATCGCGGTGCGCGGGCCTCTCACTGTCGCGGCCTCTCGTTGCGGAGCACAAGCTCCAGACGCGCAGGCCTCTCACCATCGCGGCCTCTCCTGTTGCGGAGCACAAGCTCCAGGCGCGCAGGCTCAGTAGTTGTGGCTCACGGGCCCAGTTGCTCCGCGGCATGTGGGATCTTCCCAGACCAGGGCTCGAACCCGTGTCCCCTGCATTGGCAGGCAGATTCTCAACCACTGCGCCACCAGGGAAGCCCAGTAGATGCGTTTTATAGCTCCTTGGAGAACACAAGATTGAAAAGAGGATGATTGGTTTTACATAGATGTGCCTGTACCTCTAGGAAATCCAACAACAGATGGTATTATTTCAGTAAGTCTGTTTTTGGTTTAAATACTTCTTTTTAATAGAAATAAGATTCTGCTGACTGCATCATTCTGTATGTTACAATGTGAGTTTTCCTGCTTACATTTTCAGTGGTGGTTAAAAATTCAACTGTGCACATGTCTGATTATTCATTGGTAAGCTGGTGTTGGCTTCTCTTTTCTGCCCCACATTCCAATTCCCCTATTGCCAATCAAAATTTCTGCAGTTATAGTTCAAGGAACTATAATGAAAGCAAAGTAAAAATGGTCCCAGAGAAATGAAAAGATTGAGATGTAAAGCAATCGTCTTCCCTGAGGTCAGTAACCACTCACAGAGGGGAAGTCATCCCATTCTCCTTTCACAGTTCTAGTTTCATAGGATTGGGTTAGGCTGGTGAAGCTTTGGTTGGGGAAATACAGAAATTATAAAGCTAAACTACACGAAAGAGGCATATCCTGGTGATTTTTGATGTAAGACACCATTGGGTCACATTCTCTCTCTGTTTTTCTCTCTCATCTTGTCGAGGTGCTAAGAACTGGGGCTGGCTGTGCTTTATGATTGAAAAATATTTTTATTTCTAAAGGACTAAAGGGACCAGGATGACCTGAGAGAAATTTTAGACTAATATTTAAGGGAAAGGAGAATGGATTTCAGAATAAGTCTTATCTGAGTCTTATCCAGCCTAGTTCATTAAGGGAGAAAAGCTGAAAGGAATTCAGGGGAAAAAATTCCTGTATCTTGCTGGACTGGGTCCTCTGTTGTTCAGGAATTTAAGAAAAATGTGAAATTTATAGATGGATTTATAAAATTCCTGTTATTTGTTTTAAAGTAACCCAGTGGAGGGTGGGAGGGACATGTGTGTGTGAAAATACCTAAAACAAGTTTTTCTGTGCACTCTTTATTGTGGAAATTGGGGAAGAGGTTCATTTTACTATTCTCTCTGCTTTTAAATTCTATACTTAATTTTCTTTTTTTTTTTTTAACTTTTAGAAATCTTTATTAAACATAAAACAAAATAAAATTGTATTCCAAATGTCTCTTAATTGAATAAATGTAGCTTTTTTTTCAATAAATCATAAATCATGGCTGAATATGATATTCTTGCTAGAAATAAACAGGATTTAGCATTATTCTTTTTTTTTTTTAATTCACATTCATTTTACTTTCTACAGCTAAGCAATTCCTTTTTTTTTTTTTAACATCTTTATTGGAGTATAATTGCTTTACAATGGTGTTTTAGTTTCTGCCTCTATGCTTAATTTTCAATAATAATAATATGCCTAAATGTGAAAAAAGAGAAAACTATCAAGTGATTTGATCACCTACAGATTCAATGGAAGAAAATAAAACCCAATACTTAACATGGGATGTATTTCATTCAAGTAGGTTTTAAAAGCATTTCTTTTATAAAAGGTTCGAAACATTGTGTAAACTCAGTATTCATTCAGATTGTAACATTGCCATTTTATGATGCCAACAATAACTTCTCTCTATTATGGGAATAACTAGCAGTTTGTAGTATTTGATACTAACCCCTTGGTCATTACCATGGTTTTTTGTCATTAAAGCACTGAAGTTATAAGTACAGGATAGCAGATGTGAAAATCATATCTAAAAATATAGCTTGTCATTTAGATGTTTCTAAATATTTTGTTATTTGACAAAAAATGTATAAACCTATTTCTATCAAACTTTTAAAAATCCATGAATTGTTTGGAAATACAAAGAAACAACTATAGAATATTCTAGTGGAAGTGACTAAAAGCTGCTTTTTGGATCTGCAAAGACAAGTGAAGAACTGACAATTAAACATATGATTTGAGAAATTGGGCTTCTCATATAAATTACCTAGATTGGATCTTTATGTTAACTGAATTCCATGGATAAACAAACTTTCTTTTACCTTTATGAATGCTGTCTTCCTCAATGTCGTGGGATAGAGATCAAGTGAGCCTTTTCTAGCGCTAAGCTTCAGCTTAAAATAAGCACTAATTTCAAGTGAAAGTGTGGAGTAATTTGGGAATGTTTCTTCTGCTGCTTTAAGTGTGTGCAGACTGATTACATAATGACAAAAGCAGTCAGGTGGCTTAATTGGATGCAACAGTGCTCACTGGGGCAAAACTGAGTCTGTTCCTGACTATAATACATTTTTACATTTCGTGTGGTATCCATACATCCTCCTGAAGTGAGTTTCTCATAATTCTTTTGCAGGGTTCTTAGTTTTAAAGCTTGCCCTACACGTTAGTATTATCTGGACAAACATGCGTACCTCACCCTTTTTGGCCACAAAAATTCAGGAAACATAAAAATCAGAAGGAACATTATAATCTGAGCCTGCTTATGTATCAGACCTCATTCTTTTCTATTTTACTCCAAAACGTTCTCCCACTTCTGGGTCTTTGCATTTGCAATTCTCAATCACATATTTCTAATGATCAGTTCTAAGCTCAGTACTGCCCTCTCAGTGGAGTCTTTTTAGGTCATTCAACCTAAAGTAGCTCCTTTCACTCAGTGCTTCTCCAGTGAATTAACCCGTGTCATCTTCTTCATTGCATTTTTCACTAGTTGAAATTGTCTTGTTCAATTATTTCTATGTTTATTTTCTATCTCCCTTCACTAGAATGTAATCTTCATGAGGACAGACTTTATTTTTCTAACACAGTATTTAGAACACTGTCTGGCATATGGTTGGTGCTCAAAAAGATGTTTGTTAAGTGAATAAATGACTCACTAGCCAAATGGATGAATGAATAAAGTTTATGGAGGACTTTTTCTTCTGAATCACAGAGTCAAATATTTAGAAGGAATTGGTCATCAACAAAAAATCACCACACTTTCATTAGGACGACTTAGTAAATAAGATCCTAGATGAAATCAATTAGTGAAACAAGGGCAGAGTTGTATGATTTATCACATATGGTTGAACCATCTACTGTAACAGCAAAAGCTCCAGTGCTTGATTACACAGAGTACTTAGAATTTCGTGTGGCAGTTTTGAATCTAAATTACTGAGCATTCAGTTCATTTACCCCAGAGATAAACCCAGCAAGGTGCAGTATGGGCAGAGGGCTGGGATTGGAACCTACCACAGTAAATTTGAAAAGACAGTATTCTCAAACTTAACTTTGGGTTATACGTAAGGAATGAGAAAATGGCGACTCCGAGGCTCAAAGGTAGTGGATTCAAAAGGTGAGGTTGTCCTTGATGATGTAGAAGGTAAAACAATGTCAGGGAGAACCGTTAGTTGTATTTATGGGCTCTACTTTAATTCATATTATCTTAGGCAATCTTGCTTTAAGATAGGCTGTTCTCTCTTTATAGAGAAATCTACCAGATATCTCAGAAATCTCTAAATGCTGGAAGTCTGTGACCCAACGTTTCATTGACAGAGATGAACATGTGTCCTTTGGTGGCTCTCCAATTGTCCCCCAAGCATCCTTCACTGCTCCTCTAGATTTTGGCTCCATACAAAAATTCTTTTGTTAGTAGCTCTATCCCTATACTTTTTCTGACAATGTTACTCCTGTCAGGAATGCTCTACTTGTCCACTATCCATACTCCATGTGTTAATTCATATATCAATTATTTCACAAGTATTTGTTGGTGTGGTTACCTAAAAAAAAAAAAAAGAAAGACAAAAGAAAGATAAACTTTCCAAGTGGTAGAACATTTACTGAATCTGGAGGAAGAGAAAATGAGCTTTCTGGTATCTCTTCTTATAAGGACAGTAAATCCTATTGGATCAGGGCCCTTATAACCTCATTTAACTTTAATTACTTCCATAAAAGCCCAGTCTCCAAATATCATTACATTGGGGGGTTAGGGCTTCAACGTATGACTATTGGGGGGACGTTGCATTCAGTCCATAATAAGCAGGGTGTATTACTGGTTGTATTGGAACTACTCACTGATATTTTATGTAGAATTTTTGCAATACTTGTAAGTAATATTAGTCTATAATTTCTTTATTGTCCACTATCTTTATCAGGCTGTATGTCAATATTATTTTTGCTTAATAAAATGAATTTGAATGTTTTCCATCATTTATGTGCTAACTGGTCTCTAAATATTTGGTAGACTTACTTGGTGAAACCGTTTGTTCCTGGTACTATTTTTCTGAAGCAGCTCTTTTACAACTTTATTGCGTCTGTGAAAATGTATCTAGTTAATCCTCCCACCCTTATCAGGGTTAATTTTGGTAAACTGAATTTCTCTCTAAAATTATCCCTTTCTTGTATAGATATATGTCTGAATTTCCCAGTAACCAGGTTACTGGAGGCAGACCTAGATTTACTCTAATTTAGAAAAATAGAGTCTAAATTCTGACTAATTTTAGAAAAATAAAGATACGTGATTCTTTCTTATATTCAGATATCAGGGAATATACGCATCATAGTATTTTTTTTATTGGAATAATCACTATTTTTATTTATTGGCGTCTTATTTATCATTTTTCTTCTTCTTCTTTTTTTTTTTATAAGACTATGCCTCTACTGTTATCCAGCCAGAAGATTGGTGACAGACTCCTGAAGGTCAGGACCTTGTCTTCTCCACACTGTGTATTGCTATAATATACAATACAGTGCGATACAGTAGATGTGTAATAAATATGTATTATTATGAAAAGCAATATGGACCCTGACAGATGTTTGACATTTCATAATAATCTTCTAGCAGCATGTTATAATGCAGTACTCCATACTGAGAACAAAAATTGGTTGAAGGGGGCATATCTTTGTATAAAACTTTTAAAAGAATTGTAGCTGTACCGTTTTGCTATACTCTGCAAATAACTCTAAATAATAGAGTAGCAATTGTCAAGAAGTATGAATAAGAAATGATAATTTGAAATTTAAAAGAGTGCACCATTAACCACAAACAGAGAAATACGTGAGAGTGAAAAAAATATCTGTCAAAGGAAATATTTATGAAATAGTTGGAGTTCAAAGGCAAATACATTTAACATCTGAAAGAAGCTGGCTGTTTTGTTGTATATCCTTGTCAAAGATTGACTTTCACCTACTTTCCCTCAGCAAATGAGTGGCAGTTTGGTTATTTATAGGTTAGGATTTCAGGGATCCATTAAAGCTTTCAAAATATCATTAATGGCATGATAAGACGTTTTTATGGAGGTAATCATTTCTTCAGGTGGATCTTGTTAGTGGAATTTCACACTCTATATTAGCATCATTACGGAAAATGAAAACAAGGTAGATGCATCACCGTTAAGAGTATCAAGACAACACCAGCACAGCCATTTTATGAGTCACTGATTCTGCTGTCAGCAGTGAGTCTATCAGCGGGAAAGTGACCTTGAGATAAACTTCACATTTTCTGTAATGTTTCATTCATTATAGGCTCCTTATAGTGGAAGGTATAAAATGGAGATACCGTCACTGAAAACATCATAAATAATTTGACATAATATGGTTTAAGAGCCAAATTCATTTGAAAATAATGAAGCATTTATTTCAATAGAAAGGAAGAATTTAGTCGCACTCTGTTAATTTGTTTGATTGTCCTATTTTCATGGTTTTGTAGCCTGCTATATTTAAATAGTAACCAGACATTTGAAAATAGTATGCCATTACATTTCAAATTTTTAGACACATTTGCACAAGAAGATGAAATTTTCAAACTAAGATTTAGATTAACCAAGTCTGACTGTACCACAAGTAAGAAATTATGTTGAGCAAGACTTTTTAAAATGTTTCTTTCAGCATGATCCCTTGTATTGAATTATTGTACCCTTTGTGCCAAGAAAAGGAAAGCTTTCTGGGTCGCATTCATTGTCATGTATAGCTGTAGAATCATAGATGTGTATATGACAGTAGTCAGGAGACGTGAATATGTGTTATAGTTTAGACATACAAACAAAAATACTTTAATAACTTACATCTCACATAGGCAGTGTAGATATGAGAATAATCAGTTATCTAGATAATTCATAAATAAATTCAATAGGTATTTCAAGAGTCATCTAGTTGCCTGTGTATTGTGGGAGACAGTCAAGAAGAAAAATATTATATTTCTATTTTTGTCTGAAATATTTTATAATCGAGGTAAAACGTTTGAGATTTGTTTTTCTTAGATTTATTTTTTTATATTTACAGTTCTTGACTTTGTTTTGCATTTGTGGGCTCAGCCTGAGGCTAATCACAGTCTGATAGTAGCTAAGGATCGTTCGACTATGTCTGTAGTGCACTGAAGTTATTGAACTGAAATGTTCCATTGGGTCTTATATTGAGGGTAAGATCCATACATCATAGATAAATTATTCAGGTAATGTTGTTTTTTGATTCTTTTACCTTTACATAATATGATTCTTTGCGTATTTTTTTTTAAAAAGAAAAAGCTTATCGGCTCAAATACACAAGTATATTGGAACCTTTATGCACTTCTATTTTTAGGAGCCAAGTAGTGAAAACATTTCAGGTGAGATAGTGTTGGTATTATAGCAGTGAAATCTTGGCAATTCATTCTGACTAAAATAGAGTATCATTTACTCGCTATCTCATTTCATGAGTTCACCAATTACCCGGTCTCTCAAGCTGAAAATCCTGTTGTCATCCTTGACAGCTCTTCCTTCCTCAAACTTTATTCTCTTCCATTTCTGTCAGTTCCCCCTATGCAATATCTCCCAAATCACTCAGCTCCACTCTTTCCTCAGTTTTAAAGATACATTCACCTGCAGTTTTCCTGTGCGATTTCCGGACCTTCGTTTTCATGCCATGAAGGAACATAGTCATGCAAGGGTGGGAAGAGGTCGTTAGCATGGGGACAGCATTAACTTTACTGTAATTAATTAAAATGAAATGTGCACTAAAAATACATCTCAAAATGGATCCTTGCACATCACTGGGTTTTGGCAGCATGGCTGAGAAATAAAATGCTCTAAAATATTCTCTACTCTATTTCCAGTCACTGAAAACTATTTTGATCATGTCAGTCTCTTTCACACACACTTTACAAGTTCTACACTGCATGCAGGATAAGGTCCAAACTCCTTGACAAGCCATTCAAATCTCACCAACACAATTCTTTGCACATTGAAGGATATCTATCTATCTAACCCCTGTGAATACATAAATGTGTATGATATACATCATATATACACATATACATATATGTACATGTGTATATATATACAAAGTCCCATGCATATGTACATTGTAGGATATATTAACGTATAGTGGAGTATCAATGTATTGCAGTTGGATTTACTGACTATGAACTAGTAATTATCAATATCAGAGGTCAGCCTGAAACTGACTGCCGTCTATTTTAGTTAAATCAGCATGTCCCAGAGAGAGAAGTCAAAATTATACCACATCCATTTTGGCTTTGTTTCAATTGCACTGTGAGAAGATGTCTATCCACAAGGTAATTTGTGAAACATTTTATTTTCAATCTCAATCTATTATAGTCCTTATAAATCCTAGTTTTACCTGATAGCTTTTATATTTTACTAATTTCAATAAAATGAGAAAAAATGTGGAGATATAAACAAATAATGGAGTCAAGATAAAAATTGGGGCAGGGAGATATGAAGGAGACATAGAAATACTGTCATTGCAATTCAAGGCTCCTGGCACTAGACCAAACTTGCTATTCTGTTTTATTTTCTTTCTGAATTCTTTTTCCTGCCAAGTACTTTTCTCAATTCTAATAAAATATTTCTTTTTAATAATGCAATATATTAAAAATTTTAAAGGTAAAGCAGACCTAAAGTTAATTCAACAATTCAAGTTAAAGAACATTTATTTGACACTTATTGGCTTTTTGCTTAGATATTTTTATTTATTTTTTGTTGAAGTATAGTTGATGTACAGTAATATTATATAAGTTACAGGTGTTCAGTATAGTGATTCACAATTTTTAAAGGTTCCATTTAAAAGGCTCCATTTACAGTTATTATAAAACATTGGCTATATTCCCTGTGTTGTATAATATACCCTTGAAGCTTATTTTATACATAATAAATTGTACCTCTTACTCCCATACCTGTACATTGCCCCTCTTCCCTTCCCTCTCCCCACTGGTAACCACTACTTTGCTCTCTATATTTGTGAGTCTGCTTCTTTTTTTTTCAGTCACTAGTTTGTTGTATTTTTAAGATTCCACATATAAGTGATATCATACAGTATTTGTCTTTGTCTGACTTATTTCACTTAGCATAATGCACTCTTATTCCATCCATGTTGCTGCAAATGCCAAAACTTCATTTTTTATGGCTGAGTAGTATTCCATTGTGTGTGTGTATGTGTGTGTGTGTATACACACGCCATATCTTCTTTATCCATTCATCTGTTGATGAACATTTAGGTTGCTTCCTTATCTTGGCAATTGCAAATAATGCTGCTGTGAACATCGGGGTGCACGTATCTTTTCTAATTAGTCTTTTTGTTGTTGTTTTTGTTTTTTGGATACCCAGGAGTGGGATTCCTGGGTCACATGGTAGTTCTAGTTTTAGTTTTTTGAGAAAATTCCATACTGTTTTCCACAGTGGCTGCACCAACTTACATTCGCACCAACAGTTTACAAGGATTCCCGTTTCTCCACATCCTTGCCAACATTTGTTATTTGTGTTCTTTTTGATGATAGCTATTCTGACAAGTGTGAGGTGTGGTTTTGATTTGCATTTCTCTGATGATTAGCGATATTGAGCATATTTTCATTTGCCTGTTGGCCATCTGCATTTCCTCTTTGGAAAAATGTCTGTTCAGTTCTTCTGCCCATTTTTAAATTGAGTTGTTTGTTTTTTTTGATGTTGAGTTGTATGAGCTATTTATATATGTTGGATGTTAACCCCTTATTCGTCATACCATTTGCAAATATTTTCGAGTCCATAGGTTGTCTTTTCGTTTTGTTTATGATTTCCTTTGCTGTGCAAAAGCTTTTAAGTTTAATTAGGTCCAATTTGTTTATATTTGCTTTTATTTCCTTTGTTTTAGGAGACAGATCCAAAAAAGTACTGTTACGATTTCTGACATTTATTGTTTACAAAGCACTGTTCTAGGAGCTAATGATTATAACTCTCTAACAATTCATGCAATAGTTGAAAAAGTATATACATAAATATCTCTGTGCAAAACAGGGAGACAGTGACTCATCCTCTTCCTGTTCCCTGAGTTTTAGTGAATGGACCCTTAACCTCCCAGGGACCCAATTTATAAACCTGGAAGATTAATTTACCTGCTTTCTCCCATTTTCTGCTTCAAAAACAGTCACCAAATCCAGTGAACTGTATCTTTCATCATTCACCCCTGCTGTTCCCTAACATCCTCCGTCTACCTACCCGCCTACCTCTTTCATTCATTCATGAATAAGTTCTTCTTATTCCTTCATTCTCCATATTTAACCCATCATCATATCTCATTGATTCTATCTCCAAAATAATAAATCTAAATGTATCTTATCACTACTGCAGTTATCAACTCTATAGAACAAAAGAGTATGTGTCTTAAAAAGTACATTGAATCATGTCTGCCTGAGCTTAAATGCAAACTTTTCACCATTACCTGTAAGAATCTTCATGATCTTACCTCTTGTGTTACTCATCCAATTAGCACATATTTTTTGACAACTCACTGTATGCCAAGTTAGACGCTGGATATGCAATAGTACGACACATACGATTTCTTTCAACAAACTTGTATTCTAATGGAGGATCTAGAAATAAGTATTTCAGTAAATAAGTAATCAAATTATAATACATTTTTATGAATGCCATAAAAGAAGCAAGTTCAAATCTAAACCATAATGTGGAGAGGGCACATCCATTTGAGACAGGATATGCAGACAAGCTGATGAAGTGTCACTCAAGAGGAAGACATAAACTGAGATGGAGCCAACCACAGGATGGATGAGGACAAAGTGTTCCAAACAGAGGCATCTAAATGTGCAAAATTCCTAAAGTGAGGACCAGAAAGGGGGCCTGAGTGTCCAGATCAAAGTGATATAAGGGGAGAGGGTCAGGAAAAATGGTAGAGATGTAGGTAAGAGATTATATTCATTTTCTATGCTTTAAAACAAATTGCTGTAAAATTAGTGGCTTAAAACAATGTGTATTTATTATCTAATTCACAGTTTCCACAGATTAGGAGTCTGGACATTGCTTAACTGGGTCCTTGGTTTCCACGGATTAGGAGTCTGGACATTGCTTAACTGGGTCCTTGGCTCAGGGTCTTAGTCTTACAAGGCTGCACTCATGCTGTTGACCAGTGTTTTCCTTCTGGAGCTCAACTCACATGGTTGTTGGCAGATTTCAGTTCCCTGTGCTTGTAGGACTGAGGTCCTCATTTTCTAACTGCCAGAGGCCACTGTCAGCTCCTAGATGTCACCCAAAGTTCCCTGCCATACGCCTTCTCACAGGCTCTCTCACTAAATGGCACCTGACTTCTTCAAGGACAGCAAGAGTATCTCTCACTCCAGTCTGCTATGATGGAGTCTTATACAATGTAATGTAATTATGGAGTGACTGTCTTATTATCTTTGCTAGATTCTATTGGTTAGAAGCAAGTCATAGTTTACACTTCAATCATGTAAAGTTATTGAATCAGGGTTCAATCATCTAAAGTTATGGTAAGGAATTTGAATTTATTTTAAGTGAAATGGATTTTGCAGAAGAGAAGGAGGAAAAAAGGAAGGAAGGGCCAAATCTTGTCTCAGGGAATTAAAAAGGAGGAGTTAATTCTGTTTTGTGGCTCAGAGATTTCTTGGAGAAGGTGGCCCAAGGGTAATAGACTGATGGATAAATACAGAAAGAGATGACATCAGAGGAAGATAATATCTGTGCAAAGACTGCTGGTGGATTGAGGGAGAGCAAGTGGCACCCACATATGGAGTATTCAGGATGCACAGGTTCAAAAGTAAATAGAAACCACATGGATTTGAATGTAGTGGGTGATTCTGTATGGTTTTAAAAGTAATCTATATTATCAGACATGCTAGTTTGGAAGATAAGCCTGGAGCTGACAATAGGGAGAATGACCTGGAGGAAGAACTCGGAACAGGTAAGGAAGCCATGACTCCCGGTGAATTTTTAAAAACATTTTAAATACATTTTGAAATCACTGAACGGCACGACATGAAAGTGTCAGAAAAATTTTATTTCTTTCTTCCTTTCTTTTTTTAACTACTTTAATTGAGGTATGATTGACATACAAAGAACTGTAGATATTTAATGTATATAACTTGATGGGTTTGGAGAAAAGTATACACCCATGGAACCGTTATCATTATCAGTGTCATAAACTTATCCATCACCTCCAAAAGTTTCCTCCCACCACTTCTCCATTTTTTGAAAAATTTTCTTTAAAGAGAGCTGCAGCCTAAAAAGAGCTGTAACTGGAATAAAACATTCCTTAGTTTGCTTGCAAGGACACTTTTGAAGGACCTTGGTTTTAAGGGCATCTCAAGAGAACTAGGTGCCCTACCTTTAATTAGCAATTTCCAGTTTTAGGTATAAGGAATGGGAGTAAGGAACTAGGGCTTGTCTTTTATGCTAGGTAGAAAATTTTGAATTGCTTTGGGACCGGAAGCCTGGCTGCCCTGCTTATATTTGCATCCCCCGTTACTAACACATACTAGATGCTTCCAAAATATTTTAAAGTAGACAAATCAATCAATAAAGAGTTGTATCAGATAAATATTATTATGTCAGTCATCAGACCACTACCTCTTTCTGCTCTGGTCTCTCTCCCCTGCCTTTATTTTTCTTCCTAACGTCCAAATTCATTATGAAGATTCAAGGCATATTCTAGTCTCAAAATCTCAATGCATTAATTTTTACCTTGTTTTGTGTTAGAGCGAAATTATGTAGATTGCCTTATCCACAGACTGTATGTAATGTGTGAGATCACTCACAATGTGTAAGGCGAGCTCATGCCAATTGCTTCAGTACTGATGATGATTATACTTGGATTTGCACTGTCTTTGAAACTAAATTTAGATAACTCCTCATCTCAAGACTTCTATTTAATGCCAAACTGATTACTACATTCTGGGTTATGAAAGAATAAACCCTAGGATATTATTTCTGAACTACTAAGTAATGATTGTGAGATAAGATAAAGGAGGAGAAGCCAATGTTTACTACTGCATGATTAAAGGTACGTTTGATATTTTATTCAACACAAATACTTGAATATCCTTTCTGGAATTTCCTAAATAAATAGCATATTAGCATTTAGAATTGTTTAGAATATGTATGTGTACTCCTTCATTCACTTGCATTAATATTAAAGAAGAATGAGTTTATTTTTTTCACTTAATAGAATTCTGGCAAATAAGGTGTTTCTCTTCCCTTAGCTCTGTGCTTGCCACCTAAGAATTATTAATACATATTTTAAAAATAATTTTAATCCTAATAACTCAAACGAATCTGTATTTCTCTGTTACTGTGGATTGAGTAAATTACTCAGAATTAATAATGTAGACTATAGCAACTGCTTCACTCTAGGTAGTTTTAATATTTAAATAAATATTTTAAATATATAAATAAATATGTAATATTCAGTATCTGCTTTGATAAATTATTTTCCTTTGTAAAAAACAAAGTTAAGATTATATGTGAGAAAGACAATTTAAATAGAATTCAGCCAAAATATGCCACATTTGCAATTTGAAAACCCTTGAGAATTTTCTAATGTGGTTTAGAGTACTAGGAGGTTTGACACTGTAAAGATGTTTAGTGTCTGGGTTAACCGCAGAAACTTGGAAGCAAACCCAAGGCTGCTATGACACATGGCAGAGCTATAGCAGCTTCTAAAAGTGGGCACGTGTGAAGGCTGTTCTACTGAAAATTACCCACTGTGCATAAATTTTTGTGATGACAGGCTGTAATTATTTTTATTAAAAATAAGGATTTTCCATCAAAATATATTCTTTCCATAAAATGATATTCTGATTATGAATAATTTGAAAAATTCAGAAAAAAATATAATTAAAGAAAAACTCATCTATAACCTTACCATCTGGGAATAAACACTCTAACTTTGCTACCTTTCTTTTCAGTATTTTTATGAATCATATTTTACCCAGCTGTGTTTATATATTACATGCATAGGTTTATAGGAATTTAGGGGGAAGCTATAAAATTTGAAAAACACAGACAGGATAAAGAAGAAAACATCCAGAATTCTATGAACAGATATAGCCTCTAAACATTTTAAAGTGTTTCTGATCTTCTTTCTTTCTTTTTTTTCCTCTGCCTGTGGACATCATCTCTTATATTCTGATTGTGAAGGATAGTTATCAGAGGGACATTTTTGATGGAAGAAAATATCCACTGGGACTTGTTGAGAGAGGATAGTTCTATGATTAGGTTGATTTATTAGTTTTTCTTGATGAACAGAAACAAGGAATCACATTATTCAACATACGATTTAAAAACATGACAAATGTTTTCTCAGTTTCCTTGGAAATGAAAATGATAATTCTCTACACAATCTGACTTTGTTAAGAAAAATTCTCTTAGTGTTCCAACAATTTTAATGAAAGCAATATTACATAGAACTTAAGATGAAATCCAGGCTCTGCCACTTGGTAGCTGAGTGACCTTGGATGAGATATTTACCCTGTGCTTCGTGTTTGCATTGGTAAAATGGGGGTAGATGAGTTAATAGGCGTGAACTGCTTAGAAGAGTGCCTGTCACTTCATAAGTGCTATATATAGGTTAGTAGGTTTGGGAAGAGAACAGTATCTTCTTTACTGTTTAAAGGAATCGTACATGACAATAGATGTATGGACTGTGCATATGATGCATACAAAGGAAAACACTTTGTCAGGAACTAGCAAAGGAGTAAAAATAGAAAAGAAACAGCGGAACCACGTTTCGACACCAGGCTACAATTAATTAATCTAAACTTAATGTCATTCAAACACAGTAAGGAAATGTTTTAGTGTCACGATTAAAATTGTGAGCCTAAATTCACGCAAGACATTGTAACCTGTAGCAATCTTGGGGAAAATGTTTGTTGGCTCTAAGCCTCAGTGTACTTACTGTAAATAGAGAGAGATAATCGTGTTTATATCAAAGGTAATTGTAAAAATGAGATAATTTACATCAAGTACTGGATACAAACTGAGCACCCAAGAAGTGTTAACTGCTATTATTGTAAATAGAAATAATAATTCTTAAGTATTCTAAAACTTTCTGTATCTTTGAGTTCTTAAATTTGTCTTACCTCTCAGACATCTGGAATAGGTTTAAATCTCTGGTTTCGAACAAAGGTTTATCATGGTGTTTTTAGAGTCTTTATGTACTTGAGAATCCGCTTCTGATTCTTTTACTAATGAAAGACAATCTGAATGTGCAAGTATTTCCTCTGTCCCAACTCATTTTCTCAAAGGATTGTAGCCATGTTTCCACTCTCTGCTTTCTGATAGAGGAGAAGTCTGAGGTTTTGTTTTTGTAAGGAACCCGATTGTCTGCCTGGAGCTTGTAGAATTTGTTTTTTATAGATGTGTTCTTTGTCCTGGTAAGGCATCGCCTCTTTTTATTGATTTCACCTGGAAAGTTATGACCCTGTTTTAGATCTTAAATTTTTCCAATTTATATGTTTTTTTCAACTAAATCTTTGAATATTTCTCACCAACCATGTCCATATTCTCACCCCTCTCAGCCCTCTTCAGAAGAATGACCTTATACAGCTTTTTCCTTTCCCTGCTCTTCTTATTTGCTTTTAGTAATAGCTTTTCAAGTTATTCCTTTGATTTATGTATTTAGTTTTCCTTGATGTCATTGCAAATTTAAATTAAATATATTGTATTATTATTTCTCTTTTTGACTCTTCCTTATCTTACTTTTCTCTCTTTAAATCCCATATTTTCATTTCAGCTTGTTATTTCCGTATAATTTTCTATCTATATTGCGTTGAGGTCATCATGTCTTCTTGCTTTCTAAGGTAGACATCAAACTCTACAGCTTTTTTCTCTAAATATCTTCTTTAATTCTTTATTTTTTTTTTTGGCCACGCCACGTGGCTTGTGGGATCTCTGATTCTAAAGGATGGATTTTCTTTTCCTTTTTTACTGAAGGAATTTGTTTTATAGGCCTTATTTTATTCTCTCTGTCTCTCTATACATCCTTAAATAAGTAGGATTGTATGCAGATTTGTCATGCTCTAAAGACAGAAACCATAGATTGTTTTTGGCCCCATTCTCTATTTACTTAAAAGACGGTCATATTGAATCATAAGATAAATGGATGTGCAAGGTTCCAAGCCAGTTCCCACTATGAAGCAGTTTTGTTTGTGCATGTGAGTTTTTTTCGCCTTCCAGTGGAGATCTGGTATACCTACAGGAGAGCTTCTCCCATTCTCATGGTCTGATTCTCCATCACTGTGAGTATATAGTGCACATAGAAAAGTTTAATCTTAAACTCTCTTGCCTTCTTGCCTCTACTTTCATCTATAGCCTTGACTTCATGAGGTATATCTACCAGGATTCATTATCTGAATGCAGTTACTGATGGGAAATACTGATGAGAGATACAGATGAAGGGTTCCAAAATGCTGGAATCGCAAAAACAGCACGAACAGTAGTAGCAACAGCTGACCAGTGTTTTGATTAGCATGAGTCTTGAGTGGATGAAGAATGCAGGATCTAGCTATTTACTTTTACATGGATAGTGAATTATGTTGCCGGCAGTGTAGAAGGGATAATTCACTCTTTGAATGTGTCAGTTGATTTAACTTGATCTTGTTGTCAATAGAAATTCCTTCCATACTCTGATCATACACTGCATGAAAATCCTACCTAATGGTGGTGTTTGTGTACGTGCATGTGTGTGTGTTTGTGTTGATGTTATTGTTGTCATCATCTGCATATACGTATTTTCAATAAAAACTAGGAGAGTCTGTGTTGGGGACTGATCACTTAAAACCAGAAATACACACTTTCCTTTTAAGCATGATAAATGGATGTGTGATCTGAGACTGCCAGAGAATGTTCCGCTCACCATAAACATTATTTACATGATGTGCACGAATGGAAGATTTTCACACAATGCTTCCTTCGTTTATCTTCTCATTCAATTCAGTTTCACAGAGCTATTTTTTTACTTTGTCTTGTTTTGGAGATACCCTGCCTTATGAAGCATATTTACTTATCACTTGTGAATCTCTTGTTTCAGTATCAGCCATGTAGAACAAAGGACCATATTAAATAGCGTGAAGAGAGAACAAACACACAACGAGAAGCTGTGTTTAGTCCTCTTTGACACAATTTTGGTATCTACTGTTCTTGCTAGCTTTCCGTACATGGGACTATCTCGGTAGTATGGCACAAGGAAGAAGAGTTTTCCAGTTATTTTTGGCTTGTATTTAACTTCATTGCGTTCCTGCTGCAAAGATGAGCATGATTTCTAAATACTTTCCACAGCTATTCTGTACTCTCTTTCTCTGCCTCCTTTCCCCTTTTCTCTTTCCATTGTTCATGCCACCCACCCAATTTACACCATTTCTCTTTTCTATCAGAGATAAGGTGAAGAAGAAGAAGAAAATAAAGAAGGAGAGGAAGAGGAGTAGAAGGGTGAAGAGAATTAGAACTGAATTTTTCTTGGCCTCCTCTTCCTGCTTCCACTTCAAACCCTGAAATGATAGGGATAAGCTATAGGATTATCCTTTCAGACCCTACAGATGAGTAAATCTTGGTGTGAATAAGCTTCTGTTTAATACAGTAAGGGATTCTATGATAAATTTGAATAGGAAATTAATTTAAAATATGTATTATAATTTAAGAATTTATTTTAGATGCAAAGGGGACACAATTTTCTTTGCATTACTGGATATGTGTAAAGATATTTTTTTTTTGTAAATCCACAATGATCCTTTGTAGATCTTTATACAAACCTTCGCTATTGCCTCATCTCTATAGAATTGCTGAATTACTTAGAGGTCAGGAGTCCTGGTTATCATACGATCCTGCTTCCTCATCTTGCAGATAAAAACTGAGTTTCCCAAGTCAGAGGAGAGTTTGGGGATAGAATTGGGAATAAAATCTAGAATGCAGAATGTGCTTATTTTACACTTTGAAAAGCATCCTAATATTTATATTTTAGCCTTATGAAGCACTGACGTAGACATGAGACTTCTC
This sequence comes from Balaenoptera musculus, assembly GCF_009873245.2. Lineage (NCBI taxonomy): Eukaryota > Metazoa > Chordata > Mammalia > Artiodactyla > Balaenopteridae > Balaenoptera > Balaenoptera musculus. Next base: position 49,822,829 of record NC_045802.1, read on the forward strand.
TGATGCACTATTGCAGAGAAGTCAGGATTTAATATTCCGATTGTATTTTCACAGCAACAGGCTGCCTCAAATCAAAGATGGAATGTTAGCGTTTAGTCTTAGGCTCCATGGGAATCAAGATGTCAGTACTAAAATGCCTGTCTCCTTCCACTCATGAGTCAATTATCACAAACAGTTTGAATTTAAAGACTGTAAAGTATAAATTGGCTAAGTTTTCTCCTAATCTAGCTGCCAGAGACATGGCTGGGGGATACCAGGGATCAGTTTTGAGACTTCCTTTCTTCACTCTCATTCGAAGATTTAATTAGCAGCGTAGCTGCTGACTTGATGTGATGAAACTCAAGAGTTTGGGGCCCACTTGAGTCTGGCTTGTGGAAAGAGTCACTGGTGAAAGCAGTGTCAGAAATAGATGCATTTACTTTAACTTCTCTTACTTCCAGAAACAAGCCTCACCAAATAGAAATATAATACATGCAATGTGCTGACTAATGGTGAGTGTGTATAAAACTGTCACCCACCAAGGAAGACCTTGTAATTAAATTAGTAGAAGTGACTGAGTTCGTGGAGCTAGAATTTAAGTGATTCCTATGCACGCAGTCTGCCAACCTCAGCACGCGGTTTGGACATCTTGCATATTGGTCTTTGACCTTGGATGGCAGTATAAAAATTACCTCATCATTCAATATGAAAAATCCGATTGACCTATCCATTTAGGTAGGCTGACCCTGGCCTTAGAATTAACCATGGATCTCCTTCTTAAATGAGTTTTGACTGGGCTAGCACCTTTAACTCACATTTTTCACACCACATTTAAGCTTTCTTAGGCAAAATGATTCAGAATATATGCATATTTTTAAAAGGCTAAACATTGCTACAGGCCTGTGGCACTCAGCTTTCTAAGGGAAAAACAGAAATTAGAGACTCACACTTTACGTACCTTTCCCAACTGCTCTGTAGGTTGTAACTGGTCAGGGTCTCTGTTGTGAATGGGTCCTGGCTCCACCTTCGGCTAGTCCGTATCATCTGCAGTGGACAATATCAGGCCCAACATTACCATCACTGACAGCTGCATATTTGTCTGCACAAGAGATATTGCATTGTCTGTCCAGCAGGGACAGCAGTATCTTGACCTTCTCGTTATCAGCATACACTGTTACTGGATTCAGCAGTGGAGATGTGGGCTGGTGAGTTCAGTATGGCTGACAGGACACAATCCAGGCAGCAAGAAGGCAAGTCCATAAACATTCTACCATCTCCCCACTGGTTCATCCTGAAACTTCTATGGCAACTAATGGTGAATGTACTATTGACTGGATTTCATACTTTTGGGGGGATCTGCAATTGTTTTCAATTTTTGGTTTCTCTTTGGTGAGGAGGTTAGACAGGCCATAATTATTATATAATTATTATACCTCCATTTCTTTTCTTAAGTGTTTTGATTTCAGAGACTGAAACCAGATGTAAAGGTAGAACTAGATTGACTACTTAGGCTGAGATAAGGGGTGCTACCATGCATTCTTTGGCAGAGGTCCTTAGGTGTCCTGGGTAATTCATTTATGCAATACCCAGAAACAACCCCTGCAATAGATCTTGTAAGGGGCTTAAATCCACAGGGAATATTGTGTGACCAACCTTACTGTTTTCTTACATTTCTAATAATCCAGTTAAATACCGTTCCAGCATGGCCACACAGTGGATTTCCCTAGATTGGGGCAATGCACAAGAAATTATAAATGTGCTTCTAGAAGTTTTCCTGACTCTGATGCCTCAGGGAAACCAAGAGTGGTAACTTCTACCACACACCTCTCTTTATTAGGGAAGATGAAGGAAGGAATGGATGTAATCTTGGAAAGGGTAGGAATTTATTAAGGATTGACCATAAAAATATGGTCATTCTATCCTCCAAACATTTAAGGTTTTTGTACATATGTTTGTTACTTTTCCCCTAACTTGTCTAGATCATGTAATTTAGGATTTCTAGGAAATAGATTCATGATAGAGCAAAAGGGAAGCACTATGTACAGGACAGTATTGGGTAAATAATGGTGGAGCAGAGAGCCCTGAGTCTAAACTAACAAACGTCGTGACTTTACCTCCTGATACCTCAGTCTCTTCATCTATTAAATGTGTTGGCTGCATGATACCTATAGTCACTGAAGCCTTCAAAAAATATAATTCTATGCTGTGGCTTTGTTTTTTAAGCAGCTTATTTATCATTTCTTTCATAGAGATATTAATGATGGTTTTAAAGGGCTTATATAAAGATGTTTATTTAAAAAGTGGCTTTGGGGAGTTCCCTGGTGGTGCAGTGGTTAAGAATCCACCTGCCATTGCAGGGGTCATGTTTCGATCCCTGGTCCGGGAAGATCCCGCATGCTGCAGAGCAAGTAAGCCCGTGCACCACAACTACTGAGCCTGCGCGCCTAGAGCCCGTGAGCCACAACTACTGAAGCCCGTGCGCCTAGAGCCCATTGCTCCGCAACAAGAGAAGCCACCGCATTGAGAAGCCCGTGCACCACAACGAAGAGTAGCCCCCGCTCGCCGCAACTAGAAAAAGCCCACATGCAGCAATGAAGATCCACCGCAGCCAAAAAAAAAAAAGTGGCTTTGACAAAAATATAAAGGAAAAACAGTACAGTAGTAGTAGATGCTACTGGTATCCTAGATACCACCCAGGATCTCCTTCAGGAGCGAAGGACGTGTTGTTCCAGCTGCTGGGACTACCGGCATCCAGCTCACAGTTGTCAGCCTTTTGCAGAACTGCCTCAGTTGCGAGGAACCAGCTTGCCCAAAGTCATGTCCCCTTGACATGGAGACGAAAAGGCTCAGCCTCCTCACCTGAATTCTTAAAAACTGTGAAGGGCCATCCTTGATTCAGAGCTCCCCATGTGGTTGCCTAAGACCTTCCTGTGACTGCATCACAGCCCATCTTCCTCTGCCAAATTCTGCTTCCTCTACATCCCTTTCTTTCTGCAGATGCTAATCTCAGGAGGACTCCTTTAATAATCATCCTCCAGGCTAACCTCCAGTTTAAAGTCTGCTTCCCTGATTGCCCAGCCTGCAGCAGACAGTGTGTAATACCGTCTTTGCCTTTGTTATTGGGTCATGTGTTACTGATCTAAGGTGCTAGGACAGTGTTTTTTTCTTTTCTTTTCTTTTTTTTAATAAATTTATTTATTTAGTTAGTTAGTTTTGGCTGCGTTGGGTCTTCTTTGTTGCGTGTGGGCTTTCTCTAGTTATGGAGAGCGGGGGCTACTCTTCCTTGAGGTGCGTGGGCTTCTCATTGCGGTGGCTTCTCTTGTGGTGGAGCACGGGCTCTAGGCTCGCAGGCTTCAGTAGTTGTGGCACGCAGGCTCAGTAGCTGTGGCTCGTGGGCTCTAGAGCACAGGCTCAGTAGTTGTGGCGCATGGGCTTAGTTGCTCTGCGGCATGTGGGATCTTCCCAGACCAGGGCTTGAACCCATGTCCCCTGCATTGGCAGGTGGATTCCCAACGACTGCGCCATTAGGGAAGTCCCAGGACAGTGTTTTTTTCTGATTTGTAATAATAAAATTCCTCCAGTTGTACTGGGAGAGTAGTTTTCTGATGTTGAATTTTATGGTCTCTTTCTCTTATGTAGCATAAACCCAAGTAAAATAGCTTGTCTACACTTTGCAGATTCGTTAAATGCATTGACTCTTCAAGGAAATTGAACTTGTTATTTATGGCTTCCTTGGATAAATATTTTTTAAAAATTTAATGTTTGTAAATAATTTGAGTTCACTGGAAGGAGTTCGACAGGTTATTTAACAGGACATTGAATGGAGTGGAGAGATAGCATTATCTCAATTGTTTGATGCTTTAGCTGTCCTGAGGAAGGCTCTTTATTCATGGAAATAGCATAATTTTAAGTGCATTATATTTTACCTTTAAAAAGCACATCATTAAATAGAAAACCTTGCAACTGCACTATTTTTAGTTCAAAAAGAAGAGCAGAAATCAAGATATGAGAAGAAAGATAGTGATAGACATTTTTGAATAAAATTTAGATTATACTAGTTAACATTAAATGAAAAGTATGTAAGCAAGCACTGCCAAAGGATGGACTCAAAACAAAAGGGACAGTTTCTCATTGACTGTCTCTGAGTACGTTTAACTCAATGGTATCTCAATAGGGGAAAAGGAAAAATGGACCATTGAGACATTCATTGTGGAAAACACCAGACAGATATTTCTATGACCAATATTTACCTAACATTTAAATTTTTATATGATGGAAGAATACACACTGAGGATTCATTATGTAAATTAGGGGAAGCTTTCTTAATGTGGACACTGATATTGAGGCATCCTCCCCCCTCCCCCTCCCCCCAACCTTCAATTGCCAGAAGTCTTATACTACCTTTTGGTACCAGGCCTGTTCATCTCAATGGCCTAGAGGAGCAGAACAATTGTCCTACTTAGGAACTGATGAGTTACAGAGTAACATAAGGATAAAGCAAACAGAAACAAGACGGACTTCGTGGGCACATACCTGATTTTGTTGCAGTGAAATTTTACATAGAAAGTATGTTGTCCTGCATCTCATTCCTTGGCTTCAGGAGTGTATGAAAATTTGTTATGAAGCCAATGAGGAAAGGTCAACTCAACATATACAGGAAACTAACAAGTATTGCCTTTCTCTTTCTGGCACAATTCTAGATGCTTTTATCTCTGTAGAACCCATGAGAAGCTTGAATTATTGAGCACATGTTACGGAGAAGTTAGTAATTCAGCCAACATCATACAGTTAGAAAGAAGAGTCAAGATTCAAAGCAAGGTCAGTGAGGCTCCAAAACCTGCATGGATTCTTTCCATTATACCAGCAGGAATGATCACATGCACTTGTGCCCTATCCTGGGCTCTTCAGGCCCCTTAGTCTTCCTCTCCTTTTCCTCCCCTTTCACCTCCTCCTTTCTTCCTCCTCCTTGTCCTTCTCCTCCTTCTTGGCATATATCTGGTTGGTTTATTTATTTAAAGAGGGCTTGGGATCTTAGCTATGAATTACAAGGCTGTCTGAGGTAAGAAAGATGTAAAAGTTAATTGCTATCTAATGTTGGAATAATAGTGCTATGAAAAATTTAGCTCACGTGAGCTCTCCTCTCCTCTTCAAATAGCAAATAATTAAGTTAGAGAGGACTTTTAAAATTACAATGAGCAAAGGACTTTTGATTGAGATGAATTCGTCACGTAGGCTTAGTGTGTTTGTACAAAACAAACCTATCTCTAATAAAGCCTTTTACCACATTTCTTGGTGGAATGTGTTATGAAAACATTGCACAGTTTTAAAGAGGCTTAACATTATTTTTAACAGTTCAAAAATAAATCAGAGGCACTTAGGCCTGTGGTTGTCAACTGGGATGATTTTGTCTCCTATTGGACATTTGGCGTTGTCTGGAGACGCTGTTAGTTGTCACAATTGGAGAAGGTGCTTTCAGCATCCAATGACTAGAACCCAGGGATGTTGCTAAATATCTTATAATGCACAGGTCAACCCACCACAAAAATTTTCCAGCCCCAAATTACAGTAGAGGCACTACTGAGAAACCTTGCTGTAGGTGAAGAGCAAATTTTTTAAAAAACAAGACTAATCTTTCTCTGGTCATATGTCCTAGAGTCAAAAGTCATAGGACATTTTCCTGCCTCAAACATTTATATCTTTTTTAAAAGTTTTGATATTTTATTCATCGTGGATTTTTACATTTATATTTATTTTTAAAAGTTCATCAAAATACTGTTCATTTTGACTTTTGGGATGCCTCCTTGACTTTTGTGCCCAGGACATATGTCCCACACACCACACTCTACTCCTGGCTTCGTTAAAGATATAAAAAGGGAAACACAATATAGCATGGATATGACAAGGAGGCTCTAGGGTCTAAATGTTTGGGCTTAAATCATAGTTTTACCACTTTCTTACTCTTATGTCCTTTTCACTTTACTTCTTTCCTCATCTGTAAAATGGAGAAAGAAGTACCCATGTCACATGCTTTTTCAAGGGGTATGCTTATCAGTCAACCCACCACAAACACTGGCTATTAAAACACAGCACTTTCTACAGCGTGAGTATGTGTGAAAGAAAATGACTGTTTGACTCTTGGTTGGTCAAAATTTTAAGGAAACACCATCCAGTCTATTCACTTTCTCTGCCTGTTCCTAAGCTAAAGGTCACACACAAACCCTCTCTTTTTGGTGTAACTTCCATGTGACTGCAGAGACAGTAATTTCTAATTGCCTAGAACAAGAATTGCTTTCCACTTCTACTACAATAGCAGAACGTTGAATACTAACAGAATATTAAAGCCAAAAACCAAGTTAATAACTTGAAATATAAAGTGGAAAATAAGAAAAAATTAATGGACATTAAAGTTCTAAAAAGTTGTTTCTAAATTAAGCAAATCTGGTATACATATAAATCTTGATTACAATACAATTCTGGTCATTGCCACATGGCATTAAAAAAATCAAACAAACAGCAAAGATAATACTTCCAGATTCCCTTGTAGCTAGCTGTGGCCATGTGATAAGTAGTGCTGACCACAGTGGAAACATACTGAAGTGTGTGAAAGTCTAGGAAGGCTGTTTATAAATTTAAATTATTTGGGAGGGAGATATTTTTGTCTTGCATTTAGCCTGCAATGCCAAAGTAATGGCTGGAGCTCCAGCAATCACTTTGGAACATGAGTACACTTTGGAGACAGCAGACATGTTAGAATACTCAAGTAGAAATATAGGCATCAGGATTCCTGACGACATCATGGAGCCTCAATATTTGTTTCTGTTACAGCCAAATCTAAACTTAATTGATAAAGTCGCCTTTCCGCGTGTCATTTTGGAACATCTGAGAACTAACCAGCTTTCTCTTGCCACGCCCACTGGAACCAGGATTTGTATGAATATGAGACTTGCTTAACTTAGAAACAGCTTTTTAAGACCTTATTCCATTATTTTCCCTTTTTTTCCACTTATATTTCAAGTTATTGACTTGGCTTTCAGCCAATTTATATTCTGAAGGTCAAATTTTTGCTAGTTGCAGATAAGCTGCCCACACTTTTGTTGACTTACCCCCAATAAGGAGTGTTCGCTTAGCAACGGAACATGTTCAGTTTTTCACATGTAACTTCTTTGACCATAAGCTGGATGTCCTTGCTTTTGCAAACTGCTTGGTCACCATTATTCTCATCTTATTTGATTGAGGTTATTTTTGGATGTAAGAAAACACCTGTGGGCTTCAAAGCTCGAGTTGTGTAGCTTGTTCTCTGCTACAGTTGCCAGACTAAATCACTGAAAACTTCCAACAGGTGAGAGTGAAGATATTTTAATACAAATAATAATAAGGGAACTAAACTGCAGATGGGTAAAATCAAAGTGTCAATCAATCAGGTGAGAGAAAAGTCTTCTGCTTGGGGGCTTCATGCTCATCAAGTATGAATCTGCACTGTGTGACCCCTTGAAGGTAGGGAGGAGGACACATAGAATGAATGAATACATACATGCATGCATACATACATATATAAAATACACAGCTATTTCTTTTTCTTCTCCTTTTCAGGCTTCTTCCTGACGCTGGATAAAATCTAACAGGAGATATTATTTGAGGAATCTGTCAAATTCTACCTAAGCTTTCTTTTTCAAATATACACTATGTCTCCTTAAATATGTTATTGTAGCAGATATTGTAGTACCTTACCTCTATTCCCATAGGTCCTGCCAAATCAGAAAACTTTCTCTGGCCCTCAGGTCCTCCTCTGTCATCAAGTAGGACAGGCCAGAAATGCCAAGGAATTTACCTCCCTCTGGGAGTAGCTCTCAACTGATGGAAGTTGTTGGTGTGTAAATACCTCACTTCCCTCTCCCATTGAGTGGAATAACTCTGAGATGCATCTTTCCACCTGCTTCCAGTGTTAGGAAGCTTAATAATCATAATTATGCTGGTTTGGTAGTGCATATACAATTTTAATGGAAGATAATTATTTTTTGCTACATAAGCCTGATATCTACTTTCAGGCAGTGTACTTACAATCACTAGCAGGATTGGAAAGAAGCTCAAGTCCAGCTGATTGCTTTAATCATGTACCTCCACATGGATCTATCATATACATTACCTGCCCTCCAGGTGCCTGTCAGGGAGAAAAATCCTGAAATATTTGAGTGAAAGGAACAGTAATTGTGGAAATTCCTGAAAACTAAGCCTTCATTCAATACTGAACAAATGTTCATGTGCCTACTGTGTGTCAGATGCTTTAATAGGAGCTGGGGATATAGTTTTGTTTTCGTTCTCATGAAGCTCGTAGCCTAGAATGAGATCAAAGGCTTAGTTATACTATGTGTTAAGTTCTAAGAAAAAAAGTTCCGTGAAAAGTATACCTAATTTCTAATGCAACAGTTACTCATGTAACCTAATAATCTGCAGTTAAAGCATCCTTATTTCCCGTTAATTGTCCCACTAAGAGAAAATAAACTTTAACATTTTTTCTTCATTATTATCATTAATATTGTGAGTTTTTCTCATCTCCGTATGATAGTGTTTATTATTTCATGCATAGGATAATCGAGATCCACCTTTGATGGATCTTTGGATTGATTTTGATGGATTGACGGATTGATGGATTTTGATGTTGCAGAATTTTTTTCCAGTTCACCAGCTATTACTATAGATTTGCACCTTACAAACAACTTCAGTAGTGATGGTGCTTTAGCTACTAGTGTTATCTTGGGATCAGACATCCTGAAAAAGTTTAACAACATGTTGTTTAGCTGCTTCAGAATATGCAAAAGGTCTTTTCTTTTTTTCAGCCAATAAGGCATTTTAGGGGCAAATGGTCCTTTAAATATGTTCATAGGAATATATTATATTCAAGTAGATTTATATAAATGTAACAAAGCACTTTAGCAATTATGAAACACTTGGTAGTTCATTTGTGGTAAAACATAAGGCTATTTATTAAATATGTAAAGTGGCTGATTTGGATGAAGATGTTTCCAATAAAAGATGAATTTTGCTTGTTAAAAAAAAAAAAAAAAAAAAAAAGTATACCTATTGCCTGTGCATTCCCTCTGCAATAAAATCCACCTCTGAATTAAGCCCGACTCTCAGAGGGAACTCTGTGTGAACTGCAATATACCATCCCTTAGTGAAATGGTTTTTACTGAACTGTGCTTCGTTGTAATGTCATCAGCTTACATAAAGGTATATTATATAGAAGCAGTGCCATTACACATATCACGGTGTTTATTTGAAGGATGGTAAGAGAGGTGTTTGTGAAATAAATCTGACAGTATCCCTCTGTAAGTACACAGAGAATAATTTTTCTCCTGTCTCATTATAAAGAATATTTATGCTTTTAACTAATGGTTACTGTGATTCTGTTTTCTAGTTCCTGTTACCTGTTAGGAAGCATGGGACAGAAATCAATGTCCTGGCCTATCTCCCCGGGACAGAAATCAATGTCCTGGCCTATCTCCCACAAGTGGATAAGGTTTCACTGCCTGTATTATTTGTGGCTGTCACTCTGGGATTCATTTTATTTGTCTGCTCATATTTTTCCCTAATTATGTTTCACTTACTTTTTAACAAAAATTTGTCTTCCTAGATTAGCTGCATCTTTTTTGCCTATCTCAAATCATTCTAAAATAAGACTGTGTGTAAATAAATCATCTAAAATATAAAATTATTAGAATATCACAAAGCCCAATTTATCCAATCTCATCAAATTAAACTGACGTTATTTCAATAATTTATTTCACTTGTAGTTCTTTATCTCAGGCAGTGATTAGAAAATCCATACCTTAAATAATAAACATGTTACTGTTAAATTGGAATACTTTTTATTTTATGTAAAAAAGAAACACATGAACATGATGGGGATAGGATGGAATAAAACAAAATAAAAAGATTTATATTTTTACACTGAATTAGATTCATTTCTTATGTCCTTCACATGTCAACCCACCTATATAAAATTTTCAGGGGTACTTTTATTTTAAATTTTTATTTATTTATTTATTTATTTATGGCTGTGTTGGGTCTTCGTTTCTGTGCAAGGGCTTTCTCTAGTTGCGGCAAGCGGGGGCCACTCTTCATCGCGGCGCGTGGGCCTCTCACTGTCGCGGCCTCTCTTGTTGCGGAGCACAGGCTCCAGATGCGCAGGCTCAGTAGTTGTGGCTCACGGGCTCAGTTGCTCCGCGGCATGTGGGATCTTCCCAGACCAGGGCTCGAACCCGTGTCCCCTGCATTGGCAGGCAGATTCTCAATCACTGCGCCACCAGGGAAGCCCAGGGGTACTTTTAGTTTAGAGCTCAAAATGAAGTTTCTTGATGGAAATGCTCAGACTTTAATATTTGCAGCTGCAATACATCTGCATTTACTTTGAGGGAAAAAAATCATCAGCAATTGAGAGAGACAATGCAGAGGACAGCCCAGAATTGCAGGGAGTTAGATGACACCAAAATAGAGGGATATCTCAGTCTTTCACAGTCTCTAAATAGAGTGCTGAGATTAAACAGCCTTGGGAATTTAGGGCTTATGAAATTACAAAGACGTTTTTGTGGAAAGATGGTCACTCACAGCTTTATGTCTTTTGTTTGCAGACCATTTAAGACTGCAAAGGCTGAAATACCAACCTGGAAGCCAAGAAAGGACGTTGAGCTTGGCTCTATGTGGTTCAAATTAGTCAGATGTGTTAGTGGTTGCCAATAGGTTGTTGGCTCTTTTTTTCTTTTTTAGCTTGGTTTTTACTAATTAAATTCTCAAAAGGGAATGGCGGAACTGATTGACCCATTTGTTTCTCCAGAAGGAAAAGAGCAGAGAGTTATTCTTTGAAAATATATTTTAAAACAGGCTACAGACAATATCAAAGGTTTTAGGCACCTTACTTTTCCTAACTCTTTTATTTTATTTGATGCCTCACGTGTACATGATTTCCATATAAATGTGTCTCATAATCGTTTATAACAATCATCTTCATTTTTTCCGCTCTGTTCCTATTACAGGCTTTTTTTAAAGCAAGACCCCGTTGAGACTTGTGCTATATTAACTTTCTAAAAATGCCATCGTGGTTCTGGGTTATATGACTTTGGGTCCCCTCACTTCTCTCAGGGCAGAAGAAAAAATTATCTTACACTTAAAAATACAGCAATAGAAAGGTTCTGCCTTTATACATCCTCTCCTATACCATAATTCAAATTGATTGATACTAAAACATGAATGGTAACTGATATGAAATTAATAACTAAAGCAAACTGGGGTTGGGGTGACAGACTGGCAGAGGACATAACTTGTAGACTGTCAAAGTGTTTAATTCCAGTTGGAAAATGGAGGTTCCCAGGAATTAAGTATCTTGGTGGACCTTTGTGTAACAGGCAAGTCTGACCTTTTTTTCTGTCTGCTAAAGTGATGAGGGATTTTATTCTCCAAGGCTGTCATTCCAGTACTTTCCACAGGCAAGTAATTGAATTTCCAAAAGCCTAGTACTGGAAGAGCCAAGCTCAACATCCTCTCTTGGCTTCCATTCTATGGCTTTTTTCTGCTGAATAAGGCCCACTGAGAATGACTAGATTGTAGTTTATTATGTTGCCCTGATTATGAATCAGTGCAATTTACAAATGTTTTGCATTTGAAACCTGGAGTTGTTTTAGGTTCATTTGCTGACATATGTGAATTTGCTAGAAAAGGCCAGTATCAAATGACATCCACCATCTGTGGAGGGTATTATGTCTAGAGCTAAGAACTGGAAACATGAAAGAGGTTTGCAGAGTGAATTGAACCTACTTGAGTTCAAAAGCAAAAGCAAATATTTATTCCTGCAAAATATGTCCCAAGTCATTCCATTTAGAAATACATCTATTCTTGCATTTAAAAGATAATTATAATGCATCTGTTATAGTCAACTTTTAAATTATAAAGAATATTAAGAACAAAGTTAGGCTTTCAAGGTTGACTTCTATATAAGAGACATTATTAGAAACAGTGAAATAAATAAATTTAAAAAACCCAACTTGTCTTTTGTTTCCAAAGTAACCTCTCTCTATTATCATATATAAAACTTTAAGTCCAAGTCTCCTATTTCCATCAAAAACCTATCTTCATCCATGGTCTTCTCCTATACTCCTTCTTGTGAATGTAAGTTAAGGTTCATAACTTTTCCAAGGTTAAATCTTGTTTCCAATTTTAGAATTAAAGAATTGTTCTGTTTGCAGGGTATTTTGTCAGCAGGGTGTTGAAGATTGGGAGACAGAAGATAGGATTATTTGAAATCACTTCTCATAGCGGACATAATCCATTACTTATGTATCAGTTCATTCCTGGTTTTTTGGCAACTGATTTTAAGGTAATTTTTGTTGGCAAATCTAGGTAGGTACCATAACACACGTGGTAAGTCTTATAGTATAAACACCAGTAGAAAACGAAAGGATTGTAGGTAGAATGCAAGACATTCATTATAATTATGAACAACATTTCAAATCATAAGCCTCAATTATTATCTCCTATTATTGGTGTAGAAATAACTTACCTTTCATTTATGTATGTATTTAGCAAATATTAAATAATTGTCTCTCATATGCCAGGCACTGTTAGCAAACTTGGGTCTAAACCAATGAACAATCAATAAAACAAATAAAGCCCTTAATGTAATGACACTTACGTTCCCACTGGGAAAAAAAGAAATAAATCTATACGTCACGTGGTAGTAAATGCCACAGAGAAAAATCATCCAGGGTAAGGGGGTTGAATACTAGATCATCAAGAAAAAAACTCTCTGAGAAGGTCATATTTGACAAGAGCTTGAGGTAGAGTACAATTAATACAAATAAACTGGGAAGAACTGACCAGCCAGTACAAAGGCCCTAAGGCAGGAGTGTACTAAGTGTATTTGGAGAACAATACAGATGCCTGTGTGGTTGTTATGGGGTATGCAAGGGAGAGACTGGTGAGAAATGATATCACATAGGTAGCACTGTGCCTTATGGGCCAAACTAAGGACTTTGGTATTTTTTTATTGTGGTAAAAAACACATAGCAACATTTATTACCTTAACTATAGATGATACAGATATACAGTTTAAATGTACAGTTCAGTAGTGTTGAGTATATTTACATTGTTGTGAAAAATTTCTTCAGAGTCTTCATCTTGCAAATCTGAAACTCTAGACCTATTAAACAACTCCCCTCTTTACCCTTCCCCCAGACCCTGGTGACCACCATTCTACTCTTAGTTTCGATGAATTTGACTTCTTTACATACCTCATATAAGTGGAATCATATAATATTTGTCTTTTTGTGCCTGAATCATTTAACCTAACATAATATACTCAAGGTTCATCTATGTTGTAGCATCCAGCAGGATTTCCTTCCTTTTTAAGGATGAATAATATTTCATTTTATGTATATACTACATTTTGTTTATCCATTCATCTGTCTATGGACATAAAAATCTTAGAATTATTCATGACTCCCCTTTTTGTATCATACCTTGCATATTATTGTAGGCATTTAAAAACATATTGTTGTGTAAATATTACTCTCTTTGGCAATTTCCATTTTCCATACAAAACTTTGTTTTTTTCTGTCTTCTAAAACAATTTCTCTCTGGTCTAATCTTGCTTCTATCATTGTTGTTGCCATGGTGTCTTCGTTACACTCAGTTTCATTACCGGCATTCATTCAGCTAAAAGAAATGATTATTTATATAACTATTTCTTTTATACCTTTTTTATACAATTAGCTTCTAGCAAAAAACAGCTTAGAATAAGTATGTGTGTGTGTGTGTTTAAAATGTGTTGAATGAATGTAGAGAATCGGTGTCTTTTGCTTTTACAGTCTTCTCTAATTTATAACTAGCTCTCTGATTGATGGAATAAACACTTTTCTTCTCATAAAAAAACTCAATAATGTAAAAGAGAGAAAAAAATCCTTTTTAGGGCAATAGCATTATCATTGAGAATACCAGTTAATATGCAAATAAGCAACACAGAACAGAATACACATCATTTTATAAATAAAGTAATATACAAATGTACCTATAACCAGAAAAGCATTATGCTAATGTATTAAATAACATCATCATTGATAGTGATACGTACATTTATGAAAGCTGAAAACAAAAAGATAATTTTTTTTTTTCAAGAAGATAATTTTTAAGACAGAGGATCAAAAAGATCTTATAAGTAAGATGATATGGAAACATTACCTAATGTTTGATGGGTAGAATGGGAAGAAAGGGTATTCTAGGGAGAAGAGTAGCCTAAGCAAAGGCATGAAGGTAGGAGATAAAAGACAGAATGCAGACTTGATTTTGAATGAAATAGTTTGACACAAAGCATGAGTATTTTAAGTATTCTATAGAGGAGTAATGGAATATAAGCCAGAAAAAAAGAAAAATACAGCCAAGGGCGTGTGATATGCCAGGCTAGGGGTTTTGTACCTGATTCAGGAGACAGGCAGTGGGAGACTGTGGATAGACTTTGAGCAGATAAACGATACAACCCAGCTTCTTATCTAGGCAGGATGATCTAGTAACCTTGGAAAATGAGGGGGAAAAAAATGCCTGCTGACTGTGAAACTAGGCGGGTAGTTATTCAATAATCCTGCCAGTAGGTGACAAAATACAAGAAGTGGTGAGTAGCAGTGAGGATGAAAGTAAAGAAATGATGACTGGCCACCATATTTTAGAAATGTACGTAACCACATCGGGTGACTGGGTGACTGTGAGGAATTAGGGAGATTCCAGGGGCTAGAGAGCATAGCAGCATTGTTAGGAACCATAGCGAAGGAGGAGCAAGGCGTTGAGGAGGAGATATGATGAATTTGACTTTGAACTCATAACTACAACTTATGGGGCTACATAAGTTATGGAGAACAAGGAAAGACTATATGGGAAATCATCAGAGTAGGTTATAGGGATGTGACTGCAGCTACTGTGTAAGCAAGATTATAGTTTTGGTATAATCAGTGGTGGTTGCAGAAAATACAAAATAGTAATAAAAAATTATTAAGCATCTGCTAAGTATCAGGAACTAGGTTAAACTCTTCTATGCAATTTTAAAAAACATATTCTTCACAACAGTTCCATGAGGTAGTCACTATTAGCTTGATTTCCTTGAAGAGCAAACAGACATATTAAATAATTGGCTCAAGGGTACATAGCCGGTAGGTGGCAAAAGCAGGGTTGGGAGCCTGGTGTGTCTGACTTCAGAGGCCACTTAGATTAGAGGCAAATCTCCTGCTTTTCCCCTGGTACTATGTCTTTATATCCTTGTCTGTTTTCGATACTGCACTTTCTGAAATTTTATTTATGATGCTGAGAAACAACTTGGGGTACGCGTAGCTCTAAACACCCAGAACCAATAAAATTACATTGATCTGTAGAGCATCAAAGTCACAGGGCAAAACACTATCCAAAGTAATTCTAGCTACTTTTGCCAATTTAGCAGTAATTAGGTCTAGGGAGTCTCTGGGAGTCCTGTGTTCCGACTACATCTAGACGATTATGTTTTCGCCGCCATGCACCATGCTTCCAATTATATTTTGAGAATTGTTTTTATTACAATCCCACGATGGAGGCTCTGTAACCTTGTTTTCCCCCCATTATTCTAACCAGAATAAATCTGGCTTTATTTAAAGGAAGGAACTAACCACTACCACAAATACCTCATACCAGAATATTTTACCTTTGTTTTTGGACGTGAAAATGATGGTTGCTAAAAGATCCAGAGAAGTGAAAGGCAAAATGAGACAAAGGAGACAATATAATGTTTGCTTGGTTATTCAGAACACAGTGCAGTTACTTCTGCTTTTTTCTCCTTTTTTCCCCCTTTTAAATGACCTGGTGATGTTTTGTAAACTTCCTAGTGAGTATAAATATCACCGCAGTGCTACTGACCTATTTCTATCCCCTAGATATTTCTAATTAAATCATGATCTTCAAAACAGATTAAATTTTAAATGCTTCTAATATCAGCAAGAAGATATTTTCTTGTTTCTTTTTTTTTAAAGCTGTCACTTAAAAAAAGTACTTTGGTGTTACTGCCTGAAACCACCCATAGAGATGCGTGATGAAGGCAAATGACAAAACAGATCAAAAGTCTGACTCTTTTTTGGAGATTGGTACATACTGGGCGTAATAATTACTGAGTTCCACCTGAAAGCATGTACAGCATCTAGCAACCATGGTTTATTAACAAAATAAATTTTTGCTAGTATGGATGTTTGGGAAAAAAATTGTAAAAGGGCTCCTTTTGAATGCAAAGTCTCACATGAAAGACTAAGGGGACCCGTGAAGGGTGTTGACTTGTTACTCAATAAAAAAGCATCATTCAGTTTGAATATTTTAGATCCAGTTTATACAAACAAGTGATTAGCTCAAATAATTGCTTTTATCAGATTCAAAGCATGGGGAAATCAAGCAGTTTGTCCAACATATCACTGGGTCAAGGTTTTCTTCAAACCAAGAGAGGAATTATCATTTCATTTTTTGTCAGAGGCAGACATAGAAGAAATATTTTCATGCCCTTTAAAACCATACGTATTACTTAGGATTTGCAACCCACGTATCCCCTATCCAGTTTCTTGCAGTCTGTTCACCTGGTAATATGGTCATCACAGAGCTGACCACTGGGGTAGAGACAATTCTACATTCTTGCTTTTGAATGGAATTTCACAGACTGAAAATTTAGGAAGAAACATTGTCCATTGCAGACCAGCCAAATTAATTATTCTTTATTGATTGAAAGAAAACAGATTGATTACCTGCAGAGTTGTTTTAAAGATATCTTGCAGTTTGGAAAATTTTAAGATGAGATGAGAATTAAGTTCCAAAAGCACCAAGAACTCCAAAAGAAAATGTATTCATGAACAAGTATTAGGATATCAAGCTCTTCAGAACAAGGGAAAGAACAATGGCCTATGTCATACTTTCAGCGGGAGACAGAGTAGAAGAGATAGATGCTGACCATCAAGAAATGAAGATAATAAAGGATACTTTCATTGGGAACAGCCTAGAAGATGATAGAGATTCTCTTCAGATCCTAGTTTGCTCAGGAATCTATGAACACATATGCAGAATTTTCTAATAACAATTCTCAATACCCTAACAAGAAATATTCAAATATCACAAATTTTAGGTCAATGTTGATTGTATGGGAAGAGCATGGCTTTAGGGATTAGAGACATCAGGACTGATGTCACATCAGGACTGATGACACCACCACCTATTCTGACCCAGCAGAGCGTATTCAGTTTTTCAGTCTCATGAGCAAGAATATTATTAAGTTGCAATCATTGCCAGGTGGGAGGATTCAATGAACATATCATCAGGGTATATCTTCCAGTAAGATGGACATGTGTGTGGTTGTCTTTACACACAGTTTTCTTCTCCATGACCTCATTCCTCACATCTCTTCTGCCTAAAGCACATGCTTGCACGTGAACAGGAAGGGGACCACAGAGGGAGAAAGACTGAATGCTCAGAAGCCAGAGGGATAACAGCCCTATCTCAGGGTCTCTGGAGAGGCAGAATGGTATGAGATCTAGAACAGGGTGAGAGATACCCTGTGAGAGCAGGACAGGTTTCAGCACTGCAACGACAGTCATCTGGATTCACCTACCTCCTCTGTCATTTATTAGCTATGTGGCCTTGGGCAAGTTCCTTTACTTCTCCTAGTGTTGACTTTATTATTTGAAAAACGGGGATAATAAGCGACTATTTAAGATAATGCTTACTCATAAAGCACTTAGCACACGCTGGCACCTAATGATCGCTTAGTTCCTACTAGTCATCGTTGTAGCCATCGTCATCATTATCATCATTATTATTTGCTTCTGTGAGAGGGAACTTCACTAGGAAAAAGATGTCTCTATATGCAAATACAAGTGCTGACTTCTGATGGCTTTCGCTTTAACCCTGAGACAGGAGATAACGCCAGCTACTTTGCTTCGGAGGGGAGACCAGAGGAAAGGCAGAAGGGTGGACACATCAAATCAGTGAGACTAAAAATATTTACAAAGGCAAAAATGTGAGTGATCTTTGAGTTTGTTTACCAATCGCCTCCACCCAAAATAATGCTTAATGGATGTTTTGATAACTGTTGAGCTGCTTTTTAAAAATTTACCTGTTTGATGATAGAATTAGCCACTTCTTTGGCTACTGCAGTTTGCTCACATATGGAAAAAGTGACCTACAAATAAGCATTAGCATCCATCCTGGAATCTGGAAAAACTCCATGACTGCCATAACTAAAGATATTTTTAGTCCACGACCAATGTCTAAATTCTAAAACATTCCAGTTTTTAAATCTCTATACATGACATATCACCCACTAAGGGTTTATACTTTCTTTTAAAATGACTATTTATTTTCATGAGACTTCCAGGTAGGACTTCAGAATTAACACTAAACTGTATTTTCAGAAAGAAAAGTTCCAAGAATCAAGGTAACAAACTTCCATTCAGTATAAAGTTAACATGATTACAGTTTAATCATTTTTCCACATCAGTTTTCTGTGCTTCCATAATAGTGTTTCTTCAAGGATTTGGGATCCCTATGTATTAATTTACTCTGATCTTTGTCAATGTTTTTGGTAATAGGTTTAGGTGATGTAGTTGGAAAATGACCTATAAAAGACTGTAAAAGCCAATTTAACCTGTCATTTAGCTGAACATTTAACTATTTCGGCTATATCATGGGATAAACAGATTTGAGAGCTGACAGGAAATCTGTTGTATGAATGTACTGATCCCTACCCCCTTCCCACTCTTGCAGCTACGGATGCTCAGTCCAAGACAAAAAGGGCCAGAAACAACATTGCGCTTGCCATCATGTATGTTATACCCTGTGCTATAGAATTTATTGAAACTTCACTGAGACAAGCATCAATATTTTAAAAGCCCTGAGTACAATTAGGGTGTAAGTTCCTTGAGGGCCAGAACTGAGTAATCATTGGATTCCTAGTTTCTCATACATTACATGTCCCTGCACACATAGGCACCCAACATGTATTGGTGAATGAATGAATGATTTATGAAGAATTTAGAAATTTAGATATTTCATATATCTACCTCTTCCCTACACACATCTTATTAGCGGACATAATTCAAATTTGAACCATCTTGGACTTCTGTCTTCATTGCAAAGACCCATCTGGGCTCATCAATTTCACCCTCTTCCCCAAACAACTCGAGTCACACAGCATATGTTTAGTAATTTATCACATTAAAAAAAATAAAACTCTGCTAGGGAGTAATTGCAGTCCAGAAAAATCTCATTAGTATAGCACAGCAAGTCCAATCCTCCCACCTAAATTTTCAACACTGTGGAAGAACAAATGCATGCCCGAATTTAAGAAATAATATTATTTGTGATGTTGCACTATTTATTACTGCGTGACTTCAGAATAGTTCAGTTTACAGATGCATGAAAATTGTTCAATATATGATGGAGTCATTCAGATAAGACTAAAGTGCTCAGTGCTGTGTCTAAATATAAGAAAAAAATTGTGAGTGCCAAAGGTTAAGAGTTTTTTTTTTTTTTTTGATGTATTCACAGCAATAATAATTCTGCCACATCAAGTATTTGAGTTTGAGTATATAACTATTTCATGGAGCTTTGACCTTAATATCAATTTGAAAAATCTATTTTGGGCCAATAACCTTAAACGTTGAATGACTTCAACATTTTTAATATTTTACTTGAGAACATCTGACAATGCGGTGTCATTTTTGGCCTGTCTGGCAAGTGGAGTGGAATATCTTTATATCTTACTCAAGTGTGTGTTTGAACATGCCCAACACAATGCAGTTTAGTCTCCCAGAAGCCATCTGTAGTGGTGACAGCAGAAACGCCATCTGTAGTGGTGACAGCAAAAACGCCACCTGTAGTGGTGACAGCAAAAATGCCAGAAAGCAGAGCAGAGGGTGCCTGTAGGAAGCAATAGAAGCAATAGAATCACAGGGAATAAGTACGTGCTCGAGGGTCAGACTGCCCACTTTTGAATCCTAACTTAGCTAACGGTAATTTAACCCAAGTTTTCGTTTCCATCCACCAACATGGGGATAGCAGGGTTCCCAGAGGATTCTTATGGGATTCATTAACCTGATGCCTGAAAAGCACGTATGCAGAGCCAGGCACATCATGAAAGCACAATAAATCTCTCCTGCCAGCACCCTGCCCCTTAATTTCTGTTTGAGCAAAGGTGAGTAACATTAACCCTCTGGCAACACTTCCTCATCTATAAAAAGGAATATTAATCATACCCGTCTGTACACTTGTGAGGATCTGATGGTACAATGTAAAGCTCTGTGTAAACCATGGTTAATACTTAGTAATTACTCTTATTATTGCCCAGAAATCAAGTGTTACTAGCTATGTATTTACCATAATATGTGTGCATTCCACATATGTCACCTTTGATTGTGTGCATGTGGGAGGGGTTCTTTCAAACAGAATATGTCAATAAGCAAATTAATGACACTCTAATATTTACTGAACATATATATTATATTATCATATATACACTTATTAATGGAAACACTGAGTTTCTATTCTGAGCTAAGCCCAGTTCTAAATGCTGGGATATGGCGATGAATAATACAGGTACAGATGGATTTCCTGCTCCCATGGAGTCATTGGAAGGGGGATAGACAAGAAAAAGTATTAATATGTCAAGTGATAAACAGCTGTGACCAAAACTAGGGTAAGGGGCTTAGAGAGTGATGGGGGTGTGGTCAGAGAAGATTCCTTCTGAGAAGGTAACCTTGGACCAGAGATCTGATGGAAATGAGGATTAAGTCGCACAGAGGTAAGAGCAAGCGCAAACTTCCTCAGGTGGGTGGCTGCTTGGAGTGTTAAATGGACAATAAAGAACTGTGGCTGGAGAGGTGTGAGCGAGGGGGAGGATGGAGGAGATGGTGGAAAAAGACAAAACATGGAAGGTCTCGTAGGCTACGATGAATCTTTGGGTTCCATTCTGAGTGAGATGGCAGCCCTTGGAAGTGTTGAGTGGAGGACTAATGTGATCTAACTTATATTTTATACATTTATTGATTTATTTTGCGTATTTAAAAATTGGTTTATTTTTCTTTTTATTATTATTATTTTTTTAACATCTTTTGGAGTATAATTGCTTTACAATATTATGTTAGTTTCTGCTGTATAACAAAGTGAATCAGCTATACTTATACATATATTCTCATATCCCCTCCCTCTTGTGTCTCCCTCCCACCCTCCCTATCCCACCCCTCTAGGTGGTCACAAGCACCAAGCTGACCTCCCTATGCTATGCGGCTGCTTCCCACTAGTTATCTATTTCACATTTTGTAGTGTATATATGTCACTGCTACTCTCTCACTTCATCCCATCTTACACTTCCCCCTCCCCTGTCCTCAAGTCCATTCTCTACGTCCGAGTCTTTATTCCTGTCCTGCCCCTCTGTTCATCAGAACCACTTTTTTTTTTTTTAGATTCCATATATATGTGTGAGCATTTGATATTTGTTTTTCTCTTTCAGACTTACCTCACTCTGTATGACAGACTCTAGGCCCATCCACCTCACTACAAATAACTCAATTTCGTTTCTTTTTATGGCTGAGCAATATTCCATTGTATATATGTACCACATCTTCTTTATCCATTCATCTGTTGATGGACACTTAGGTTGCTTCCATGTCCTGGCTATTGTAAATAGTGCTGCAATAAACATCATGGTACATGTCTCTTTTTGAATTATGGATTTCTCAGGGTATATGCCCAGTAGTGGGATTGCTGGGTCATATGGTAGTTCTATTTTTAGTTTTTTAAGGAAGCTCTATACTATTCTCCACAGGGGCTGTATCAATTTACATTACCACCAACAGTGCAAGAGGGTTCCCTCTTCTCTACACCCTCTCCAGCATTTATTGTTTGTAGATTTTTTGCTGATGGCCATTCTGACTGGTGTGAGGTGATACCTCATTGTAGTATTGATATGCATTTCTCCAATAATTAGTGATGTTGAGCATATTTTCATGTGTTTGTTGTCCATCTGTATATCTTTTTTGGAGAGATGTCTATTTAGGTCTTCTGCCCATTTTTGGATTGGGTTGTTTGTTTTTTTGATATTGAGCTGCATGAGCTGCTTGTATATTTTGGAGATTAATCCTTTGTCAGTTGCTTCCTTTGCAAATACTTTCTCTCATTCTGAGGGTTGTCTTTTCGTCTAGTTCATGGTTTCCTTTGCTGTGCAAAAGCTTTTAAGTTTCATTAGGTCCCATTTGTTTATTTTTGTTTTTATTTCCATTTCTCTAGGAAGTGGGTCAAAAAGGATCTTGCTGTGATTTATGTCATAGAGTGTTCTGCCTGTGTTTTCCTCTAAGAGTTTGATAGTGTCTGGCCTTACATTTAGATCTTTAATCCATCTTGACCGTATTTTTGTGTATGGTGTTAGGAAGTGGTCTAATTTCATTCTTTTACATGTAGCTGTCCAGTATTCACAGCATCACTTATTGAAGAGGCTGTCTTTTCTCCATTGTATATTCTTGCCTCCTTTATCAAAGATAAGGTGACCAGAGGTGCATGGGTTTATCTCTGGGCTTTCTATCCTGTTCATTGGTCTATATTTCTGTTTCTGTGCCAGTACCATATTGTCTTGATTACTGTAGCTTTGTAGTATAGTCTGAGGTCTGGGAGCCTGATTCCTCCAGCTCTGTTTTTCTGTCTCAAGATTGCTTTGGCTATTCGGGGTCTTTTGTGTTTCCATACAAATTGTGAAATTTTTTGTTCTAGTTCTGTGAAAAATGCCATTGGTAATTTGATAGGGATTGCATTGAATCTGTAGATTGCTTTGGGTTGTATAGTCATTTTCACAATGTTGATTCTTCCAATCCAAGTACATGGTATATCTCTCCATCTGTTTGTATCATCTTTAATTTCTTTCATCAGTGTCTTATAGTTTTCTGCATACAGGTCTTTTGTCTCCTTAGGTAGGTTTATTCCTAGGTATTTTATTCTTTCTGCTGCAGTGGTAAATGGGAGTGTTTCCTTAATTTCTCTTTCAGATTTTTCATCATTAGTGTATAGGAATGCAAGCGATTTTTGTGCATTAATTTTGTATTCTGCTACTTTACCAAATTCATTAATTAGCCCTAGTAGTTTTCTGTTAGCATCTTTAGGATTCTCTATGTATAGTATCATGTCATCTGCAAACAGTGACAGTTTTCCTTCTTTTCCAATTGGGATTCCTTTTATTTCTTTTTCTTCTCTGATTGCTGTGGCTAAAACTTCCAATACTATGTTGAATAATAGTAGTGAGAGTGGGCAACCTTATCTTGTTCCTGATCTTAGTGGGAATGGTTTCAGTTTTTCACCATTGAGAATGATGTTGGCTGTGGGTTTGTCAATATGGCCTTTATTATGTTGAGGTAAGTTCCCTCTATGCCTACTTTCTGGAAAGTCTTTATCATAAATGGGTGTTGAGTTTTGTCAAAAGCTTTGTCGGCATCTATTGAGATGATCATATGGTTTTTATCCTTCAATTTGTTAATATGGTGTATCACATTGATTGATTTGCGTATATTGAAGAATCCTTGCATCCCTGGGATAAATCCCACTTGATCGTGGTGTATGATACGTTTAATGTGTTGTTGGATTCTGTTTGCGAGTATTTTCTTGAGGATTTTTGCATCTATGTTCATCAGAAATATTGGCCTGCAGTTTTCTTTTTTTGTGACATCTTTGTCTGGTTTGGTATCAGGGTGATGGGGGCCACATAGAATGAGTTTGGGAGTGTTCCTCCCTCTGCTATATTTTGGAAGAGCTTGAGAAGGATAGGTGGTAGCTCTTCTCTCAATGTTTGATAGAATTCATCCATGAAGCCATCTGGTCCTGGGCATTTGTTTGTTGGAAGATTTTTAATCACAGCTTCAATTTCAGTGCTTGTGATTTGTCTGTTTAAATTTCTATTTCTTCCTGGTTCGGTCTTGGAAGGTTATACCTTTCTAAGAATTTGTCCATTTCTTCCAGGTTGTCCATTTTATTGGCATATAGTTGCTTGTAGTAATCTCTCATGATCCTTTGTATTTCTGCAGTATCCCTTGTTACTTTTCCTTTTTCATTTCTAATTCTGTTGATTTGATTTGAATCTTCTCCCTTTTTTTCTTGATGAGTCTGGCTAATGGTTTATCTTTTTTGTTTATCTTCTCACAGAACCAGCTTTTAGTTTTATTGATCTTTGCTATTGTTTCCTTCATTGCTTTTTCATTTATTTCTGATCTGATCTTTATGATTTCCTTCCTTCTGCTAACTTTGAGGTTTTTTTGTTCTTCTTTCTCTAATTGCTTTAGGTGTAAGTTTAGGTTGTTTATTTGAGATTTTTCTTGTTTCTTGAGGTAAGATTGTATTGCTATAAACTTCCCTCTTAGAACTGCTTTTGCTGCATCCATAGGTTTTGGGTCGTTGTATTTTCATTGTCATTTTTTTCTAGGTATTTTTTGATTTCCTCTTTGATTTCTTCAGATATCTCTTGGTTATTTAGTAGTGCATTGTTTAGCCCCCATGTGTTTGTATTTTTTACAGATTTTTTCCTGTAATTGATATCTAGTCTTATAGCGTTGTGGTCAGAAAAGGTACTTGATACAATTTCAATTTTCTTAAATTTACTGAGGCTTGATTTCTGACCCAAAATATGGTCTATCCTGGAGAATGTTCCATGAGCACTTGAGAAGAAAGTGTATTCTGTGGTTTTTTGATGGAATGTCCTATAAATATCAGTTAAGTCCATCTTGTTTAATGTGTCATTTAAAGCTTGTGTTTCCTTATTTATTTTCATTTTGGATGATCTGTCCATTGGTGAAAGTGGGGTGTTAAAGTCCCCTACTATGATTGTGTTACTGTCGATTTCCCCTTTTATGGCTGTTAGCATTTGCCTTATGTATTGAGGTGCTCCTATGTTGGGTGTGTAAATATTTACAATTGTTATATCTTCTTCTTGGATTGATCCCTTGATCATTATGTAGTGTCCTTCTCTGTCTCTTGTAATAGTCTTTATTTTAAAGCCTATTTTGTCTGATATAAGAATTGCTACTCCAGGTTTCTTTTGATTTCCATTTGCATGGAATACCTTTTTCCATCCCCTAACTTTCAGTCTGTATGTGTCCCTAGGTCTGAAGTGGGTCTGTTGTAGACAGCATATATATGGGTCTTGTTTTTGTATCCATTCAGCCCGTCTATGTCTTTTGCTTGGAGCATTTAATCCATTTACATTTAAGGTAATTATCAATATGTATGTTCCTATTACCATTTTCTTAATTGTTCTGGGTTTGTTTTTGTAGGTGTTTTCCTTCTTTTGTGTTTCCTGCCTAGAGAAGTTCCTTTGGCATTTGTTGTAAAGCTGGTTTGGTGGTGCTGAATTCTGTTAGCTTTTGCTTGTTTGTAAAGGTTTTAATTTCTCCATCTAGTCTGAATAAGATTCTTGCTGGGTAGAGTAATCTTGGTTGTAGGTTTTTCCCTTTCATCACTTTAACTATGTCCTGCCACTCACTTTTGGCTTGTAGAGTTTCTACTGAAAGATCAGCTGTTAACCTTATGGGGATTCCCTTGTATGTTATTTGTTGCTTTGCCCTTGCTGCTTTTAATATTTTTTCTTTGTTTTTAATTTTTGATAGTTTGATTAATATGTGTCTTGGTGTGTTTCTCCTTGGATTTATCCTTTATGGGACTCTGCGCATCCTGGACTTGATTGACTATTTCCTTTCCCATGTTAGGGAAGTTTTTGACTATAATCTCTTCAAATATTTTCTCAGACCCTTTCTTTTTCTCTTCTTCTTCTGGGTCCCCTATAATTCGAATGTTTATGTGTTTAATGTTGTCCCAGATGTGTCTGAGACTGTCGTCAATTCTTTGCATTCTTTTTTCTTTATTCTGCTCTGTGGTAGTTATTTCCACTATTTTGTCTTCCAGGTCACTTATCCGTTCTTCTGCCTCATTTATTCTGCTATTGATTGCTTCTAGAAAAATTTTAATTTCATTTATTGTGTTGCTCATCATTGTTTGTTTACTCTTTAGTTATTCTAGGTCCTTGTTAAACGTTTCTTGTATTTTCTCCATTCTATTTCCAAGATTTTGGATCATCTTTACTATCATTACTCTGAATTCTTTTTCAGGTAGACTGCCTATTTCCTCTTCTTTTGTTTGGTCTGGTGGGTTTTTGCCTTGCTCTTTCATCTGCTGCATATTTCTCTGTTTTCTCATTTTTTTAAACTTTGTTTGGGATCTCCTTTTCACAGGCTGCAGGTTCACAGTTCCCGTTGTTTTTGGTGTCTGTCCCCAGTGTGTAAGGTTTGTTCAGGGGCTTGTGTAGGCTTCCTGGTAGAGAGGACTGGTGTCTGTGTCCTGGTGGGTGGGGCTGGATCTTGTCTTTCTGGTGGGCAGGGCCGTGTCTGGTGGTGTGTTTTGGGGTGTCTGTGAACTTAGTGTGATTTTAGGCAGCCTCGTTGCTAATGGGTGGTGTTGTGTTCCTGTCTTGCTAGTTGTTTGGCATGGGGCTTCCAGCACTGGAGCTTGCTGGCCGTTCAGTGGAACTGGGTCTTAGCATTGAGATGGAGATCTCTGGGAGAGCTCTTGCCAATTGATATTACATGGGGCTGGGAGGTCTCTGGTGGTTAAGTCTACTGCCATATAAGAAACCACCCTAAAACTCAGTGGTTTAAAACAACAGCCATTGAATTAGATCATGAGTCTGTGGGTCTTGAATTTGGGCCAGGTGCACCTGAATGATTCTACTGGTGTGACTAAACTTATCATGTGTCCAGGTTCAGCTGCTGATCAACTAGATGGCTCTTCTGAGCTTTCACCAATTATCTGCTGGGACAGCAAAGGTTCATGGGCCACATCTCTTTTGTCATCCAGAAGGCTAGCTTGAGCTTGGTTATGTAGTTAGTTTCCAGGGTATGATTAGTAGCAGGAGAGGAAGGTCTCTTAAAATGCAGGCTACAAATTTGCATAACATCACTGCCAGCCAATGCTATCAGTCAAAGAAAGTACAGGGCAGTTCTGATGTAAAGGATGTGGAAGTAGACCCCACCCCTTGATGGAGGAAACTTAAAAAGTAATGTGTTCTTTTTTGTAATCTACCATATCAAGTGATACAGACTGCAGTGTGGAGGTATAGACTCCCCTTCTGTCAGAATGTAGAGTGTTCCTATGAAACCTTTCATAAGCCTCAATGGCATAAAGAGATGAAGCAAATATCTTAGGACACATCTTGCAAAAGGATGCACAAAATAAATGGAGATAAAGCACAGATGCTCACAGACACAGTGCAAAGCTATGGTGGCTCAATACTCAGATGCTGAGTGTAGCTGCAAAACCAACGCTGAGCACTACTTTTGCTTTTCACCTTTTTTCAGAAAAGTGAAAATCCTCTGGATTTCTTTCAGTTAAGGACAACAGGTACTAATGTAGGTCTTTTGTAATAGCGAAATGGAGTAAAATGAGCTTTTAAAAGTGAGGGATACCTGTACCTTGTGAAACAGGGAGGAAAACAGGAAACCAAGAGTCTTTTGGAAGGAACACAGACAGGAAGGCCGGTAGAGTAACCTGAGCTCATATAGACTGACAGGATTTGGTGCAGTTACCCTGTAGCTTTCACTCAAGTCCTGCCTTTGTACACTGAGAAGTAATGATTAATATTCTAGCAAGTTTACTGAGGCTTCCCTTAAACTCTGTCTCCTTAAACCTCTATCTGGAATTTTTCTAGATCATATGCTCCCCCTGTTACTTATGTTCAAACAGGACTGCTCTCATACTTAGAGGCAACTGCAGTCAGGGGTAAAACCTGCAGGAATATGCTACACTGATACACACTTCTTAGTTACAGAGCTGGCATTTTACAACATTTAAATATGTAGCCTTTGTTAATAGGAGGCATATTGTTCTAAGTGTTTTTGACTTAAAGTTAATAATATTCTAGAGCTAAAACTCCAGATACATTCAACAAGTCCTGGGAAGAGGGAGGAAATGGAGAAGGTGAGTATAAGCAAGATTAAATCATATACAATTTTCAGAGGGATTTTATAGATACAAGTTCCCCCTTTTAAAATATTTCTTTTGACAGGTAATATGTATACAAGAAACAAAATTAAAAGTTCCAGATATGATATGATTAAAAAATAACATTCTCATTCTAGTTCCCCAGTTTACTAATTTCTCTCATGGGATGAGCCCCGCATTACTGATTTCTTGTTTATTCTTACAGAACTGTATATCTTCTTCTTTCTTTCCATCTTCATCTGTCTTCTTAACTTAAGAGGTAGTCCACTATGTCTCCTGTTTTACAGTTAACTATTCCCTTTTGACAAGTTATTCACAACTTATATTGTAAATCAGTTTATGTCAATCAGTCTGTTAGTAAACACTAAGTTGCCTCGGTTTTTTTGAACTGCTATATTTATGTCCAATTGTTTACCAAAATTGAATCAATCCTCTATTGAAGTTAAGTTATAATCTCCAGTATTTTGTACTGTTGAGCCTTGGATAACATGGGATAGGGGCACTGACCCCCTGCACAGTTGAAATCTGAGTATAACTTTACAGTCAGCCCTCCGTATCCGTGGTTCTTCCATATCTGTGGTTCTGCATTTGTGGATTCAACCAACCTCGGATTATACAGTACTACAGTATGTTTTTATTGAAAAAAATCCACATATATGTGGACACTTGCAGTTTAAACCCATGTTCAATGGTCAACTGTATGTATAAACACTGCTAAAATGAATGTTCACATTTAATGACACATTTAAATAAATGACACATTTTTAAAATGTGTCATTTCTTAAATATACCAGAATATATCTGTGGAAAGAATCTTAGGACTGGATTTGTTGGTATAAAAAAGGGTGCATGCATCTGTCATTTTGAAAATATTGCCAAATTGCTATCAGTTGAGCTTTTTGCTCTGTATAAGTTTAAAATTATTTTATTCCAATTAAATTTAGAAAATCTTTTCCATTACAGTTTCTGAGATTTGTGTCATACTTAGGGATTTTATTTTTTTCAGTTCAGGACTTTAAATTTCTCATTTCATTTGAGAATGTTGATGTTTTATTATTTTATTTTTATTCTGTATATTATTTAATTTATTATTTTAATTATATAACCTACCTTCATTTATTTTGTGTAAAGTGTGATGTAGAAATACAATTTTTTTCAGATGTCTATTCAGGTGGCCTAATCCATTTATTGACTAATACATATTTTTATTAGTGATTTAAAATTATATCTTTATCATCCTACTTAATTTTTGATGTTGTTTTCTTTCTTGTCCCTTATTTACTAATACTTCTTTTGTTTGTATTAGATACCAAACACTGGTTTTGCATAGAAATCCACAGCTAAGTACAGGAAAGAGCTTTCATAGTTTGGCAAGATTGATGAAAAACAGTCTGGAGCTGCCACTGAAAGAAGAAGAAACAAAGCAAAGAACCCAAATAAATAATAAAGAAAGCAGTATCCAGAGGGAACTAGACAAAGAAGGTTAGATGTGTACATCCACATGATATCATATAGCTATCTACACATGCATCGCCATATAATGGAAAGGGGAAGCAAGAGAAACCATAAGCCTAGTGTGGGAAGAGAAAGATAGAGAAGGATTTATAAATGATATAAAGTCCATAGAGGTCCAGAGGAATAAAAATTAAACTGTGGGACTTCCCCGGTGGCACAGTGGATAAGAATCTGCCTGCCAATGCAGGGGACACTGGTTTGATCCCTGGTCTGGGAAGATCCCACATGCCGTGGAGCAACTAAGCCTGTGCACCACAACTACTGAAGCCCGCGCGCCTAAAGCCCATGAGCCACAACTACTGAGCCCACATGCCACAACTACTGAAGCCCATGTGCCTAGAGCCCGTGCTCTGCAACAAGAGAAGCCACCGCAATGAGGAGCCTGCGCACTGCAACAAAGACCCAACGCAGCCAAAAATAAATAAAATTAAAAAAAAAAAAGAAATTAAACTGACATTTATGCTGGGTGTTAGGGTCTGTGATGGCCAAAATTGATAGCATCTCCCTTCCCTACTTAGGTTATGAAACAAAATTTCTCTTTTTTTTTTAGTAATAGAGGCGAGATCAGAAGACGTGGCTTCAGGGCCATTAAGGAAGAGGGTTTTCTAATCCTGAGCTCCAGAATTCTTTAGATTTAACCACTTAGTCAAGGCAAAATAAGATTGTGAAAGCTTCCCTGGAGAAGAACCATTTCCCCCATAAGTAGCAGCAAAACTAACGCGCACTGCAGGCATCTTGCTCCCTAGAGGAATACGGATGGAAGAGAACAAACTTGTCAAAATGGTTCCAAAAAGAAACATTGCTCTGGGTAACTCAGGCAGAAACAGACTGATAAAGGGACAGAGAGAGGCAAAAAGGGCATCAAAATCCCTTCTCTAGGAAACAAGGAGGAGGGAAAATGTGTTCCCTCTAATATTAGACTTCTAGGCCTAATGAATGATGAGAGAAATGATCCCTGAAATAGAACAAGAAGGCGTCAGTTACGGCATGTTAAACAATTAAATGTCTGATCGTATGTATGGTTAAAGGAAGGAAGGGTCATCAAGTGAACGTTGTTTAAAAATGTATGATGATACAGTGTGTGTGCGCGAAAAAAAAAAAAAAAAAAAAAAGATATACCATGTAAGAAATTGAGGGAAGTAAGTGGATTTCCAAATTAAAAAAAAAACTATTTAAGAGTAGCCTATTCTCAATATTTTGCCAAATCTGTTATAACACAGATAGTAAATCAAGATAGATATTGTGGAGTGGGAAAAAAGATCTCTATTGTATCACCTTCCTAGATCCATACCTAGAAATCTCAGAGTTTCAGATTACCTTGAAAGATGATTGGGACTTTTGCTTGCAGACAGAATTACTGTTTATTAAAAAGTACTGAATCTGAAAAAAAAAAAATGTATGATGAGGTAAGGTTTCAGCGTTATGGGAATGGGAAAGCTTTACTGAGAATTTTTAGGAATAAATAGACAAAAACACAAACTTTAATGTCAATGACCACAAAGAAGAAAAGCATGATAAACCCTTTTCTTATTTAATTGTATCCAAAAAGTAATCCATAGTGCTTATGTTAATCATTCAGCTTTAGAGATTAAAATTGTGACCTGATTGTGAAGAGCTCTCAACCAGACACACACACACACACACACACGTGATTTGACCAAAGGAGCTAGAGAATGCCACTGCACTCTAGTCCATTACTAAATAACATGTCACATGTCATTCATATTGCTTATTTCCACTACTCCTTGCCTCATACATTTTCATTTTTTCCTAAGCGTTTGGGATCTGCTTCTTAAACTTCAAAACGTGTTTTGTTGTTGTTTACAAATCGAAACATTACAGAATTCCAGAAATCTGATCTTTGAAAAGGTGGAGATTTTACTGACTTAACTCTGTACCCCATAAGGTAATCACTAACTGTGATCCTTAATACTGAATCTGGAGATTCTGGAAGATTATTAAGCTTCAAATATGTAGTTGGCTGCTAGCAATAGTATTTGAATGGTTGATTGCAGAAGTTAAATGAAAAGAAAAAGACAGCAACCACTTAACGACAGAATTCTGGAGCTGTGTACAGCTGTCTCCACGAGCACCATTTTCTGCCTTTCTAGCTGTGCTGCCTACGCAAATTCCATGACTTCCTTGAGTTTCTATTTACACAATTTTGAAATGCATATATATACATATATATGTGTATATAGGTACATTTATACATATATATGTGTATAAATGAATATATATATAAAACATATGAGACTCATCACGGGCTGGACCCACCTTACACCTCACCTCTTCAGCAGAACTCCCTCTCCAGTGTACAGCTTAATAATAGAAATATTTTTAATCTTGAGAATTTCCAAATAATGACATAAGAAGTTATAAGTGATGCCTGATTTCATTACTCTCTTTTGTACTATCCACCCATTAATTTCATAAAAATAAGATGAAATAATGCTGAATTGAAGTATCAGTTGGCTTAAATAAATTTTATTAAATACATTTAATGATTAAATAAATGATTTTTTCACTCTATTTTAAACTTTGGAATTTATGTATGTATTAATACATAATGCATTTATTAATTTAAAGTATAAAATCTAAAAAAACTATATAAAGAAGGTAATTCATAACTATGTCACCAGATTACACATCTATTATCATATCATAATCAATAAATTTGTACTTGTATTAATTGTAAGGCAAATACACTTCCTGGATGTCTGCCTTAAAGACGCTTTTATACCCATGGTGTTAGAAATATTAGCTAGAGTATGTGAGTTCTTTGTTGCTCATTTCTTGATGTCAGTAGTTCTCAAAGTGTGGTGCCCAGATCAGTAGCATCAGCTTCGCCTGGAAATTTGGAAGTGCAAAATCGGGTCCCACCCCAGACCTACTGAGTCCTGAGATAGAAACTCTGGGGGTTGGGACTCAGAAATCTGTGTTCTAACAAGTTCCCTAGGTGACTCAGATGCATGCTCAAGTTTGAGAACCACAGCTCTATGTGATTCTATGCTGTGAATTCTAAAATTCCCTCCCTGAATAAGAGAAGCTGAAATTGCATCACAAAAACCCAGATAATGCATCCCATAATTACATGGCACTAGTAAATTAGAGTGTCATATTGAATGTCTCTTTTAGGTAAATAAGTGTTTTGATGGGAATTTTGCCCCTTTTTTGGTCTGGTGAAGATAATCTTGGAATCCAAGTGTATATGTAATGCAGAATGAAAGGGTACCTACACAATTTACTGTTTACTTTAGAGCAAGGCTAAAAGGCATAGTCATACCTGTTGGAACCTACTGAATATAATTTTTACATATTGTTCTTTCAATAAAGATGACTTTAATTGCCCAAAGATAAATTACCTCACCAGTACTTTTCAGATGAATATTTTCAGGATTATCTTGCCTTGGAGCCTGAGGGCAGCCAAATGAGCAAGGATGGGATGTGATAGAAAAGCAGCTTTAAACTCTTCCTGAAGCTTGTTGTCTTAGAATAACCACCAGATAGTCCTCCTGGTGTAGACTAAAGATCACCTAGGTTGTCAGGTCCACAAATTTTCTGCCAATTTACATGGTTCCCTGAGAACTGACTCAGCACACTTTGTAGAACTAATCTAATGTTTTTATAGGGTTGTGTACTGTTGCTCTCTCCTCCTCCCCCTCCTCCTCCTCCTCCTCCATCTCTTCCAACTTATCCTTTTTCTTCTTCTTTTCTTAACGGCTATATATAGTATTATACAATGTATATCTTAGTCAATCAATTACTATTGTTTCCATTATCTGGGATATTATGAACATTGCTTTGTTAAACACCCTTATACTTAGATTTGTGTTTGATGATTTTCCCCTCAAGATATATTATTTCAATAGCATATCTGTGCCAAAAAGCGTACATATTTTTAGAGTTTTCAATACATATTGTTATATTACTCCCTAGACACCTGTTACTAATTACCAATTCAATTTTTAGGATATACCTTTTATTTAAATGCATGTTAACACTAGGCAGTAGTACTATTTTTCTTCTTTGTCAATCTAATTACTGTTTATTTTAATAAAATTTCCTTTGATTACTAATGAGGTTAGGCATTTAAAAAATTTTACCAGCCAATTATATTTCCTCTTTTGTTATTTATTTCATTTGTCAATCCTTCTATTGGATATTCATCTATCTTATTGATTTTTAGGAGCTCTTTGTATATTAATGACATCAATCCATTAATGATATTAATGATACACTGGAAATGCTTCTCCAAGGTATTTTTTTCTTTTAAATTATTTCATTTTTTACTTTTTCCTCAGCTTTACTGAGATATAATTAACATTGTGTAGGTTTAACTTGTACAAGGAACTTGATACATTTATATATTGCAAAATGATTGCCACCATAGTTTTAGCTACCTCCTCCATCCCATCACATATCCAAGTTATTCTTTGTCTTAACTTTATTTACTGTATTTTCCATGTTTACATAGAAAATATATTAATTTTCCCTATGTATCTACCTATGTGACAAGCTTAAATAAATGTTTTCCATCCCCAAATTATTTAACCATATGTATTTTCTTTCAGTACTTTTCTTTTTTCATTTAAATGTATAATACATCTGGAATTTCTTTTGAGGTAAGTATATGTTAGGAGTCTATCTTTTCTTCTAAGGAACTCCCTATCCCAAGATAATATAAGTAGGAAAACTTTTTGACTGTCAGAGAACTTCTCAATACTACAGTCTATTTGAAAATTTCAGAAAGAATCTGTCATCTATTCTTTCTCTACAGACCATTTCACAGCATTTTATCATTGTGCTTCTTCACTGAATTGACTGAAAATTGACTGGTTAGTGTGAGATAGAAGAGCAAATGTTTAACTAATTCTGACTTTTCTTCAAGTTAACCAGTTCCTTCTCATATTTTTATCTCAATTTAAGAAAACTGCAGTGATTTTTTCTTCTGATGATGATCCCAGTAAAGTTATTTGTTTCAAAGCATATTTTGGAAATTTGCAGTTCAAAACACAAATCCCTTGGTCCCTCTCTATTACTGTTTGTTGTAAGGTGATACAGTGTAAAGTCCCTTACAAGGGTCAATTGCTAATTTTCCTTAGTATGTGTCTCCTTTCAGAGAAAACTAAACCATGTCTTTCTCTCCGTGGAGGTCTGAGACAAAAATAGCATGTCCATGCCTCATCAATTCGCATATTCCATTCAGCTTTCAAAGTAGTGTTGAGATGATCTTTTCTTACCAGAGTTGGGCATTCCTCAGGGTGCTCTTCTGTAATCAGAGAGCAGTATGCTGACTACACTACAGAGACTCTGGCCTGGTGGACTCTGAAGAGAGTCCAGAATTGCCCGAGACCCAGTTCTTATTCTTACTATGCCATTTCATTAACTTTCAATTCTTACTAAACCCCTTAATCTTTCAGTATTTCATGTTTTGCGTCTGCAGCAAATGATAATAACGCTGATGTATTCTACCAGGAGATTGTTAGGGTTAACTAATTAATGGTCACAAAGAACCTTTTAAATAGAAAGTGCCAAATGCCTTCCCTGGTATGAAGCAAAATCATTTTGCTTGCTTTTTCATCTGTCCTTTGTTGTTAAGCTGTCTTCTATCATCTACTTTCAGAGTGCTTAGGCCCATCTACTTTTCAATTCAATTCCTTCCAAAAGACTTTTAAATAAAATCAAACTACTTTAGTTCCCAATTATGGGTAAGGAAATGATCCTACTTTTATAGCTCAGTGCCTGGGGGACACAAGTCATAAGGTGCTTCTAATTCACCAGAATCAGAATGCTTTAAACATTCACTGGAATGTTTAAAAAGTCCAAAACAAAAAGACCAATATAGCATAAGGAAATTTCAAGAGATCAGAATTCAAATTACCAGAAACCTCAGTTACCTGGAAAACATTTTCCTGACAATTCACCTTTCATGAAATAAAGAAATCATACATTTGATTTTTAAAAATATACACACAGAGGTCCCCAATAGACATTTTTTTCCAAAGAAGATATACAGATGGCTGACAGACACATGAAAAGATGCTCAACATCACGAATCATCAGGGAACTGCAAATCAAAACTACAATGAGATATTACCTCACACCTGTCAGAATGGCTAGTATCAAAAAGACAACAAATAAGTGTTGGTGAGGATGTGGAGAAAAGGGAACCCTCGTGCACTGTTGGGGGGAATGTAAATTGGTGGAGCCACTGTGGAAAACAGTATGGAGGTTCCTCAAAAAATTAAACTAGAACTACCCTACGATCTAGCAATTCCACTTCTGGGTATTTTTCAGAAGACAACAAAACATTAATTTGAAGAGATATATACACCCCTATGTTCATTGCAGCATTATTTACAATAGCCAAGATATGGAAGCAACCAAAGTGTCCATTGGTAGAGGAGTGTATAAATAAATCATACAAATACTGTATGATTTCATTTATATGTGAAATATAAAAAAAAAACAAATGAATAAATATAACAAAACAACAACAGAGTCAAAGACACAGAGAACAAACAGGTAGTTTCCAGTGGAGGGTGAGGTGGATGAGTGAAATAAGTGAGGTAGATTAAGAGGTACAAACTCTCAGTTACAAAATAAATGAGTTAAGGGGATGAAATATACAGCATGGGGAATATAATCAAAAATACTGTAATATCTTTGCATGGTGACAGATGGTAACTGACATCATGGCGACCATTTTGTAATGTATAGAAATGTTGAATGACTATGTTGTACACCAGGAACTATCATAGTATTGTAGGTCAATTATACTTCAAGCAAACAAGCTCACAGAGAGATCAGATCTGTGGTTTCTAGAGGTGGGGGTGGGGGGAGGGGGAGTTGGATGAAGGTGATCAAAAGGCACAAACTTCCCTTTATAACATAGTAAGTACTAGGGATGTAATGTACAACATGACTGATACAATTAACACTGCTGTATATTATATGTGAAAGTGAAGAGCGTAAATCCTGAGTTCTCATCATACCGAAAAATATTTATTTTTACAAAATAATTTTGTATCTATATGAGATGATTGATGTTCGCTAAACTTATTGTGATAATCATTTCATGATGTATGTAAGTCCAATCATGCCGCACACCTTAAGTGTGTACAGTGCTGTATATAAATTATATCTCAATAAGAGTGGGAGAAAAAAATTAATTAAAAAATAAATATGCACACAAATTCATGGATATGTCACACTCTACTCAACCTTCTATAGAGATGCATCTTTAGACTAGATGACTGCATAATTTATCATCAAAACCAGTATTGATTCAACCAGAAGATCAGGATTAGATCAGAGCCATCCTAGACTAAACAGTATATATGGTCACCCTGTCCATACATCTACTGAATGATAATCATTAGCATTCAGTTTGATGTTGCTGGTTGATTCAGGCAAGATTTTCAGTTTCTCTGTTATTAGCAGAAATAGAAACACAAAAAAGTTTCTGTTTAAGCCTGTGTTAATTAATTAATTAGAAATTTCTATTTACTAATCATTCTAGAAACATTGAGTCCTCATAATTCAGACAGGCACCAGGACAGTAATTAAATAAAGCAATTGTCTGTTTTCAGAGTATCAGTTCTATGCCTTCTGTTTTGGGGTAGCCCCATCTTATGCATGGCCCATTCTAGATTCCTGCCCTCCAGGGATGTGATGGAAGGGAATTGGTCTGGTAGGGCACCTAGGAAAGCCTCCGAGTTTTTTGACCTTGTCCAGGACTGCACTGTCTTAGCAAAGAATCACTTACCGGAGGAGGAGTCATGCTAGCCAGTAGTGGCTCCCCAGCAGATGCTCTGGCTCTAAACAATCACAGCCCTGAGCTCAAGAGCAAAGAAATAAGCCTTTTCTTCTGATTTTAGTGTGGGTAAAAATCACTAATTTGTTTTCCTAAAGTAGAGATTACTGAGCCCCACCCTCAGAGATACTAATGCAATTGGCTTTGCAAGAGACCCAGGATTTGCATGTCTCAAAACATCCTCGGTTATTCTGAAGGAAGTGGCCAGAACCTCTTTTCTAAGAAAATTGTTTCCAAACTTTAAACACCAAAGTTTGCACCAACCTAAACATGGTCCATAATTATGGTTTTACCTGTATTTACAATGAAGCAATTTGGACAATGAGGACTGCAACTTGAGAGGCTAAACATATCTAATATCTTCTATAAAATAAGAAAGAACTAGTAAGAGAACCTATTTTCTTATGAAGAAATCTTTTTAAAGATTAAATCATTTAAAACTGGAAGCTTAATTTAAGAACGCTTTCCTCAAAAACTGTACCTCTTAAAATGCCTCAAGTTGTTCTAAAGCAAGTGGCCAATGTTGCTCACACACACTGAGAACTACTGTCCTTAAAAGCTGAAGACCAATCTAGTTGACCATAACAGAGCTTTATATTTCATGACAATGGTTTTGTAATTTGTAAAATGAATCCTACACATTTAGGGTATTATTATTTTTTTATCCTACAAACCATAAGCAAACATCTTGGAATGTCTTACAATTTAATAGGGAAAAGGGACCAAGTGCACAAAACACTTAGGGTCATGCAAATTAAATTTTATGACCTTGATTATTTAAAAAGAGTTTGAATCTCTATTTGTGCTTCTGAACTTATTCCATCTTCCCCATAAGATTATAAAACATTCTAAAATATGAGTTGCTATTATATTGGCTAATCATAATAATGACAATGGTCAACAGTTTTATGCTAGGTATGTGCTAAGTGATATACACACAAAGTCATTCAGTAAGAGTTTATTCATTTTTATTAATTAGTCCTACAACTATTTGTTTGCCTACTATGAAAAGGGGCATACTTTGCAAGATGCTGGTGATCGTGATGAACATGGTAGATGATAATAGAGTTCTAACTTCAAACCTCAATATGGACATTTACAAGACAACTTACTAAGAGTTGTAAATTGATCAAGTTAGATGTGTTGACATTGATTGGAAGAAAACATGCCATAACTCAATGCCTTTTATCATAGGTTCATTTTTCTAGCTGAGTCCTCAAAAATACAGTTAAAACAAGAGGAGAGACATGTGGTAAATGCTTTGACAGATGAGGAATAACATTTCAAGATTTTTTTTCTTTTCTTGGAAAGAGAAAAATCTAAAGCTCCCTTTATGTTCAATTATTGAATTCTCCAAAGACCCAGTATGAAAGCCATTACAAATTCTTGCAGTAAGCCAACAATAAAAGTATATTTTAGAACACTCAAAAAGTACAAACAAGAAAATAGCTGCAAAGATGAATAGCTACTATCTCTAACTTTCACAATCCCTGAGCTAAATTTTGCTTAATTAAAATTAAACAACCATGGCCATAGAAAAGTTTCATGATAAAACCTCAATTCAAGTGGATTGTTGACTATTTACCAGTTATGAGCTATCATAACTTAGTTACTGAACTAATCCTCACTTACTGAATCTATAATATGAATAAAAATACTATTGATTTCACAGGGTTGTTCTGAGTAGTATAGAGGTAATGTTTTTAAAGTATTTAGCACTGTTGAGTGGAACATAGTGTTTACCTAAAACAAATAGACTGCCAAGTTATTTCTCTGGCAAAACTGGGTTTATTTAGAATCAACAAAAAATTGCAGTTCAGGGTCTGCAACAATGGCGAGCTATGTGCAAGTCTCTGGTAACAAGGAGAAGAGAACTCTTTCATAGAGAAGAAAAGGAAGCTGGGAGGGCTATGTTAAACTAAGGATCCTTTGGAGGAATTGAGAGTTTGAAGTACAGTGGCTTCTCATTGGCTGAGTTGTGACAGTCTCTCATTGGCTGAGCTCCTGCCAGGTAACTAGAGGAAGTCTTTCTTCCTCCTGTTGGCCTCTGCTATTGCCAGAAGGCATGAAATCTCCCCCTCCTGGCCTCCCACACCTATTTAAATTGAGTTTTCTGCTTATTAATTTTTATAATAGTAAATGCTCAAGAAAATTAGCTATTGTTTTACTCTAAGTCAAATCATTTAATTAATTATTTCTCAATTCTATTTTCTGTAGTATCAGTACAACAATGTACTGTATAATACAAGGGGTCCTAATGATTTCATGGATGTTTAGACCTCATAAGATGTCTGTTGTCTTTAGAATTTAAGTAAAAAAGTTATAACTAAGCCATTTTTCAAACTATAAGCAAAGGACCACAGAACTTGTTCCTTAAAAATCTCAGCTCTAACTGTGCCTGTTACCACAGGTTTGAAGACATAGCTCACTTTTTTAATACTGATCTGAGTTTGCATATTCAGCAATCCTTTCCTCAGATTCTGTACTTTACCAGAGTATAATTGAGAGGCTTTCAATTACTGAGAAAAGCACTGATGAATTGTTAACCATTCCCCTGTGGGAATAATGTCTCTGACTCAATACAAATACAAATCATGTTCGAGAACAAGCTTGACAACTGTTTCTGAGTTTCATTATGCAGAACTTTTTACATTCCCCTCTCACCGACCCCACCCACTCACCATTGTATTTTTTCCTTTATTACCTTGTCATTTTATTACATACTGTAAGACCTCTCAAAAGTTCTTTGGGGAACTCAAGGAAAATATTAAGTGTTTATAGTAGATTAGATGGTGCTTTTCAAAGGCACAAATTCTGGTGTGTGGGAAATTTAGGTTGTAGGACTGATGTTAAAGCTTTACCTGTTCCTTGAGGCAACTCCCAAATGCCACTCTCCTCACCTGAGCTCACCAAAGCAGCCCCTCACTCTTGGCTGTGTCCTCAGGTCTATCTTGACATAGGTCAAGCACACTGATTGCCCTCCAGTACAGCCTGTAGAAACTGTAGCCAGGGACTACACAAGCACTCACCTTGGCTTTTCCATCATGTAACTGCTTGATTCTTCCTCATTGTTTGGCCACATATATACTGAAATGTCAACATTTGTTTTTCTATTTCCTACCAAAATCTCTTAAAGAAGGGATTATGTTTAGTCACCCTCTATTTAGGTAAAAATATTTATTAATGATAATGCTTCATCATTTGCCATTATTGGAATAAGCAGAACACAGATTGCAAAGCTTTCAGTTTTATCCTCAATGATTGGGTTGAAGAGGAAAAGCATTGATTCTCTTAATAAACAGGCAGAGGAGTAAATGGGGGTGGTTACAAGTTCTTCCTTTGTTTTTATCTTTTGTAAGCACATACAAACTCAAACTTCCATCTTTTCTGCTTTATTCCAATGACAAGGCAGTCATACTCTTAGAATGGGCAAGTAGAGTGCAAAAAGTATGTTTTGATTTTTGTGATAGCTGTCATTCTCAGTACATTTGAATCCACACAGTTGAATTCAAATTGTGAATGTGTGTGTGTGTCTGTGTGTGTATGTGTGTGTCTGTTACAGCTATATTTCTGTAAGTAGGGGTAGCTCTTATTTGGTTCAGCACAGAGTGATTTTCCTGGAGGACGTTTTTAA
Source organism: Balaenoptera musculus (assembly GCF_009873245.2). Taxonomy (NCBI): domain Eukaryota; kingdom Metazoa; phylum Chordata; class Mammalia; order Artiodactyla; family Balaenopteridae; genus Balaenoptera; species Balaenoptera musculus. The sequence goes on from NC_045802.1 coordinate 49,863,829, forward strand.
AAGGAAATTGTCTACGTGAAGAAATGATGTAGTTATAATCCTAAGAGTTAACCTTTTCAAATATGTATAAGTGGCATACATTTCCTTGTTTTGCTGTTTTATTTTCAATCCAAGATTTTTAGAGCATTTTTTGCTCACATCTCTCTCCCCACTCCTCAAATCTCATGCATGATGCAAGATTGAAGTTAGAGGTCAGACAAATAAAATTAGATGGAATACTTGGGGAAACTCCCTCCCTTCTTTCCTCCCTCCCTCCCTCCCTCCTTACCTTCCTTCCATCTTTGCTTCCTTGCTTTGTTTTCTCTTTGGGGCATTTTAAAGCTATTTTAGATTGTAATTTATACCATCCCCAGGTCAAGTTAAAAAGCCCTAGCCAATCTGCAGACAGGTTACCCCAGGCTCTTATTACCATTCTGTGCAAATTTCTGTTTCTCTTTAAGATTGTTTTACTGACATCTAAGGACATACAATGGAAACTTTACCACTGGTAAAGATTTTGTCCCTTGATTTGCCTTTTCAAACTATTTTCCCTTGATTTACCTTTTCAAAGTCAATTTAATGTTTTGAAATAGTACCCAGTATTGGTGAGCCTAAGTTGAAAAATGGTATTCTCAGAAAGAAATGATTAAACTGTATACCGTAAAGGGAAGCAATTTGGCAATAATATCAAAAGCATTAAAGATATATATATATATAAAAATTGTGATCGAGTAACTACATGTTTAGCAACCCATGCTAATAAAATAATCAAGCATATACACAAATTTTTTCAAGTTGCTATTCATGTTAGAGAATATTCTTGAGTATCCAATGATTAGACAATTAATCAATAAATTAATCATAATTAGAATATTATGGTAGCATTAAAATCATGTTTGCTTTTAAGGGAAAAGTACGTTTTGTGTGTGTATTTCAGAAGGATATTTTAAATATATTAAATAATACTAATATACTAATAATACTAAATGAGAAAAGAAGGTTTTAAAAGTGCAAATCATTTATGATTATAATTCTGAAACCATATATATATATATATACGGTTTCTCTCATATATATTAGAATACAGCAAAATTTTAATGTTCTATTCAATTACCTCTGAATGGTGATATCATTAGCTTTTTCTGTATTGCGTACACTGAGCATGTATAACTGGAAAAAAAGAGATATTAATCTGGAAAAAAGCTCATTTTAAAGATATCAAATGATTTCTCATCCATTCTACCGTTCACAATACACTAGTTCTTACTGCTATTAATTTTGTCACTATCTCCTAAATATATCTTCTCTACACTACACACATTTAAGATTCCCAAATGCTTCCATTAAATGTTTTACATTATCCTTGATTAATAAAACCAACTGCTGCAAAATATAAAATATTTACAAAGCTTGATTCAGTGAAAATGTAACCTCATTTTATTGCCAGGAGGAGTATAAAGTTAATGGAGAATGTGATTCAAAGAAATTGAAAACCTTAAATGCATGTGAACCTTATTTAACAAGATATTAGCAGTAATAGTATTCAAGGAATCACGAAAATTAGTGAGATCTTATTATCAGCCTGTCTGTTTGTATTACAGCTCTCTGCTGGAAAGATCCACAGGAATCTTCTAATGCCATGGTCTATAAATTGTCTCATGAAGAGCAGTTTATTTATTTAATGAAATTTAACCCCGATCACTCTTTTCTGAATGTTGTCAACCTACTGTGTGGAAGTGCATCATATCAACCTAATTTCAGAAGGTTCTCTTTTGTGAAAAACACTAAGTTTAATGTTCCAAATATATTTTAGTTTCAAGTAATTATCACCATTATCATATATTACAACCTTAGGTAAGTGTTAATGACATATTGGCACGCTGTTATTACTTTCAAAATATAATAAATGTTTCAGTTATTTTCTCAAATATCGAATCAAAAATCAAGACTAGCCTTTGTAAAAATTAAGAAACAGAAACCTGAATTAACTAGAGTTGTGAGACCAGAAGGGAGAGCTCCCACTCCCTTCCATGAGGGCAGAGACCAACAGGAAGAAGAAAGATTTCCCCTTCCTCCCAGCAAACGCTCAGCCAATGAAAGCCATGGACGCTTTGTTTACTGTAGCCCTCCCAAGTTCCTTTTTTCTCTCCACAAAAGCTTTCTCCTTCCCTTGCCAGATGAGGACTTGCAGGCAGCTGGCCTTGGTTGCAGACACCGAATTGTAATTTGCTGCTGATCCCAAATAAGCCCGTCTTTGCTGGACACATACTGGCAGCCTATTTGTTTCAGATCAACACCTTCTTAAAAAGTGACATTTAAACTGGGTCCTCATGGAGTCCCAAGTAAGCAAATGAGCTTGGGCAGAGGGGGGAAAAAAGCCAGGAGGAAAAGGATCCAGAATATGCAAATGTCTAGGGCAAAAGAGAAAAGTTATTAAAAATTGCTCAGTAGAGCTGAAACAGTGAAAAGAGATTTATTTAATTCAATAAATGTTTATGAATCATCTACTCAGGGTTATGCATGTGATTGGTACTGGGGATTTGTTGATGAACTGGAGAAGGAGGGAGGCTGGGAATGGAGATTAAAAAACGTTATACATACAAATATAAACATGCTGAGTGTTACCAGGGAGGACACCTCTAGCTAATCTGGAAGACCTAACCCAGACTGGAAAGAAAGGGAAGACTTCCAGAGGAAGTGACATTGAGCTGGACCTGGAGGATAAAACGATCGCAGCCAGCTTGGCAGCGTCAGAGCAGGGGGCCAAGCATACATCAGGACGTGGAGAACATGAGGCAGGCGACTTTAGCAGGGTCACGGAATATGACAAAGTTCACTATAGCTTAGTGTGGAGAGCCTGGGGGAGTGGGGACGCGGTGATGGACAGGAAGTGGGCGGGGCTAAACATGCAGGGCATTGCGGGTCCAGGACTGTGGTCTTTATTGTAAGAGCTGTGGAAGGACTTGACCTCCCAAAACAGAGGACTGACAAAATCAGAGGTGCGTTTTTAAAAGGTCACTTTCAGAGGCACTGTAGAAAACACGTGAGGGTGAATGAAGGGAGACTGCTTAGGCAGCTAATACAGAACTTCAAAAAATAGGGAAGGGCGATTTGGGTGGCAGTCGTAGTAACAGGAATGAAAGGAAGTGGACTAAAGCATTTTGCTCCAGACCTCCTCTCCTAATGACTGAGGCTCTAGATAAGCAACCAGCCTGCCCTCTATGAGGCATAAACCACATAGCTCCTCCAGGCTGAGAAGCAGGGCGTCACTCCCTGACGGACACGGAGCCACGCATCATTATGCCTTTTTACAGGTCATTTAATAATATCTATTTCAATGTTACAAAGTTTAAATGGGATAAATTGAATGTGCTTTGGAAACTATGATCATTTTATTCTAAAACCCTAAACAGATATCCACCCATCTATATTTATTCATTAAACACTTCCTTTAGGCTTGACATTGTGCTGGGCATCATGGAAAAACCAGAAGAAATTTATGAATGTATTGGTGTGTGATTTAAAGAAGTGCTTAAAAGTGAATAGAATTAGGGAACATTGAAAAGAGTGAGGTGGACCCAGACCTTCTGCTCTAAATATAGATCATGTTTCTCTGTTTTAAATCTGTGAGAAGTGTGCTGAGTTAACCTTGAAATACAATTCATCTTTTCTTGATTTGTTATTTGGAAGTGTTGATTACCCTAGGGGGAGAATTATCTTGTGAGTGAACTTGGGAAGTGTCTGGTGGAGATTTTCCCAGCAGTTGGAACCCAGATGATTACTGTATCTGCCCAATGTCATGGCCAGACCATCACTGTTTATGTTTCATTATAATCCAATTAGGTAAGCACAGCCTTAAAGGTTTATAGATAACAGAGGTTCCAAACGTTTTAATTTCTCTTTTATTCTTCTTCTTGTGATGGAACATTCTGCTCAAAGGAAAAAACAGATTCTATTACTGGTGAAATCATTTTGTTCTCATCGAAACTGTCTCTGGGCCTCTTCTTATTTCTGCCTGTCTTCCTGATCTAAACCAGGTTGTTACTGAGAGCACTTTCATTTGCACTTTGTGAAAACACCGTTTGTATCATCATTTATTCTATTGCTCTGCAGTTAGGTCTATGTTCCGATGAACATAAAGATCGAACGAAATTTCATGAAGCATACACATCTCGGGGAGAAAACAAAAGTAAAATTTTCGCTCCTCAGTTTATGGAATGTTAGACAATTTGTGAATACAGTTGATTTTACTCATCTTTCTTTGACTTAAATTTTACTTCAGAAGTATTAAAATATATAGTTCAGTAATGGTAGAAAAGATATGAGCATATATTTTTGCAATCATAAAATTTTTTTATATGCAAGGAAGATATCAGAAGATATGGATTTTAGTTCTAATTCTTGGAAAAGTCCCAAACATCTCAAAATATCAATTTTCTTATCTTTGCAATAGGAATAATAATGTCCATAGAATAAGGTGGTTCTGAGGATAAAATATGATAGCTTCTAGGAAGAGAGTGCAAGTATAAAGCACCACATAAATTTGACATTGACCAGCAGCTCTTGCCTAGATGTCCAAGTTTAAAGATTTTAAAACATGATGCCAACTGAAAAGTATTATAAAATAAAATTCATGCTTCACTCATTCCTAAGTTTCACATTTGAAATCTTAAAAACTAATCCATTAATTTCATGAGATAATGAATTTAATAATTTATTTGATTTTGAAGTCAATTGTACTTTAATCTACTTTTAAACATTTTTATTTTTAGAAATTGAAATTTTTCTCTGAACTTGAGTAGATTACAATATGCCAATTTACACATTCATTCACTTACTCATCCAATAAACATTTATTGAGCAACTAATGTATAACCTAGACACTATAATAAGTGCTGGGAATAAAAAACAAAAAGATGTTCTGTTTTTAAAAAAGGAATTCCCAATATAGTAAATTAGGAAATGTAATATACAATAATACACGTTAGTACACAAAACGTGTAAAGCAGCAATTGTGATTCACAGTACTAGGTGTTATTTTAAAACTGTTTAAAAGGTACCGTGAGTAAACAAAGGCAAAAAGAAGATTCTTTATGTGAGAGAAGGATTATAGAAGATGTCACAGAGGTTTCCTTTGAACTGAGTGTTACGAGCTGAACTGTGCCCTCCCAAAATTCACATGTTGAAGTACTAACCCCCAGTACCTCAGAATGTGACCTTCTTTGAAGACAGGTTATTTGCAGAAGTAATTAAGTTAAAATGGGGTTATTAGGCTGGGCCCTAATCCTTATACAAAGGGAAATTTGAACACAGACATGCATACAGGGAGAAGGCCATGTGAAGATGAAGGCAGAAATCTGAGTTCTACAAGTCAAGGACCACCAAAGATTGCCAGAAAACAACCAGAGGCTAAGGCAGAAGCACGGAACAGATTCTCCCTCATAGTCCTCAGAAGTAATGCTAACACCCTGATCTTGAACTTCTAGTCTTCAGAAACGTGAGAAATAAATTTCTGTTGTTTAAGCCACTCAATGTGTAGTACTTTGTGATGGCAGCCCAAGCAAACTAATACGGTATCTTTAAAAAAAATGAATAAGAATTCATCAGTATGACAAAGGAAAGAAGCATAGGGAGGGTGTTCAAGATTGAGGACAGAGTTCGCACAAAGACAAGGTGATATGAAGAAGCAGGGTTCAAAGGTCAAACTGCAAGAAGTTCAGTTTGTCAGAACATGGGATGTGAGGGAAATCCCAGCAGGAGAAAACCTTAGAAAGGTGGTCAGGAGTCACCCTATAAAAGCCCTGAGGCCATGCTACGGGGTTTGGATTTTATTTTAAAAGCAATTGGAGACCACTGAAGGCTTTTACACAGAGGGAACATATGATGAAGTGCATGTTTTATAAAGACCTCTTACTTTTTTTTAGTTCTTTGCAGGATGGTTAGAAGGGATGAAACTAGAGATCCAGTGGTCAGCCAGGAATTTACTGTGATAGTAACATGAGAAATGAAGGTTATTCGATAAAGGCTATAGAGTGGGATAAATGGGTAGATTTGGGAGATAGTAAAACGTGGTAAAAATTCAGTGAGCGGCCAGTTAGCTGAGCGACAGAGAGAGAGAGAGAGAGAGTAGACTGTGACTTGAGCAGTAGGTATGGAGAAGGGATGGATGAGACTATTTCCAAAGAAGAGCTGAAAGGGACCTTGACAAAATTATGACTTGCCCTTGACTCCTGATCTGGTTATTTGGGGCCTATTTGGGAGAGCATTTTAATGCATTGTGATTCTGGAAGCCCTGGATGGACACTTATTCAAGTGCCACCGATTATATACCAGCAATTCCAATAAACCATTACATTTTTATTATATTTTATTGTACATATCACAGATGCCTATTCACTTTGATGGCAAACAAATGTTTCTGCATAAAAAATAATTTTATAAACTTTCTGCTTTTAGTGGAGAGGATAAAAATTCCTCTGGTAGCTAAATTGCAAAAAGTTTTGCTCTAAAACATAAATGTTCGTTTTTTGTAGTAAAAGAAAGGGAATGCAAATCTTCTATTCACACTAATGGAAAGCAACTTTAGCCTAAACTGCTCAAGCAACTTATTTTTTCTTAAGTTTCAAAATGCGTCACTTGAAAGTTAAAAAGAAAAGAGGGGCCATAGCACTATTTTAGAAAGAAGTTAAGAACTTTCCTACTGCAGAAAATTACAAGGTATCCTAAGGGTACTTTGGATGTTTTTCTCTTTGCTACTAGTTACAGTAGCTTGACAAAGCCAGCCTCTTCTTTTTCCATTAAAATCAATTAGCCCCTACAGTTTGCATTTCCATGAAGTGATTTGCCAGGCTCTAGTTATTTCGCAGAGGATATAGGAAATAACTAAATGAATTCCTCCCTTTACTTCTTTCTGTTGTAAAACGTCCTTCTCTAAAGCATTCCATGATACTTCCCTAAGCCCCCTGCCCAGTATTTTTTTTTTTAAACATCTTTATTGAAGTATAATTGCTTCACAGTGGTGTGTTAGTTTCTGCTTTATAACAAAGTGAATCGGCTACACATATACACACGTTCCCATATCTCCTCCCTCCCGCATCTCCCTCCCTCCCACCCTCCCCATCCCACCCCACCAGGCGGTCACAAAGCACCGAGCTGATCTCCCTGTGCTATGCGGCTGCTTCCCACTAGCTATCTATTTTACATTTGGTAGTGTATATATGTCCATGACACTCTCTCACCCTGTCACATCTCACCCCTCCCCCTCCCCATATCCTCAAGTCCATTCTCTAGTAGGTCTGTGTCTTTATTCCCATCTTGCCACTAGGTTCTTCATGACATTTTTTTTTTTTTCCTTAGATTCCATATATATGTGTTAGCATACTGTATTTGTCCAGTATTAACCAGTGCTCTGTCCTTGCCTAGCCTGGTGAATGAAAAATGTTTCCTGCCATATCAGTAAACAAAGGGCATTGCAGCCATCAAGCCACTACAACCACGAGCAATGGTGAGCCCTGAGGGAACTCAGGTTGGAGACAAAATGGGCTGCCCACTGCCCAGCCCTCCTCCACTGCAGCCACTACCAAAGGTGCACCCTGAGGGGACTCAAGATGGAAAAGCACAGGATAACGGCCCCAGCCCCAGGAATGATTTCAATGAGCCCAGACTCTTGCATCTTCCCATACTTAGAAAAGTGCTAAAGTCTTTATCTCGAGATACCTGGTTTTCTTTTAATTAACAGTAATCTTTTGATGTTCTGACTACCTGGTCTTTCTTGCCAAACCCCCTATATATCCTGGCTCCTCCCTTACCTCTTCGGATCAGTCCCTCAGAGCTACCTGAGAGTCCGTCTTCAGAACTTGAAGTCCTCAGAAAGTCTGCTAAATAAAACATAACTCTCAACTTTTAGGTCGTGCATTTTTTTTTTTTAGGTGAACAGCCTTGACTGGCGCCTTTATTCTCTGTTCAAGAGATTATCTGCTTATTGCTAGCTCTCCACTTTGTAGTCCTCTGCTTTTGTCAAGATTTTCCCTCAAGCTTCTTTCTGCTAGTTTAGCTTGGATATCATCTCCTCAAGGCACCAACTTTTGAGACAAAGGCCCCCCTACTTTATGTGCTCCATAACACCCCGTGAACGGCTCCATCATTTCACTTCACTCTATTTTACCGGAATTATCTAAATAAAACCTCCACCCATGGGATATGAAATTCTTGCGGGCAGGTTGCTGTATAGAATCTGATACAAGCTTTACTTTGCTTCACAGCACCAGTCTCTCTAGTCAATCTTTAAGGTACGTTTGCTAGTGACAAATCCTTTTAGTTTTCTTTCTGAGAATGTCCTTAATACCCCTTCATCCTGAAGGAGAGTTTTCTATCACGGGATGTAGAATTCACGGTGGTAGACAGTTCTTTGCTTTCAGCCCTTGAAAAATATTGTGTGACTTCATTATGTTCACCATGGACACAGGTAATGTGTTATTTCTCTTTGGCTCATTTAAAAATCTTTTCTTTGTCTGTAGTTTCAGAAGTATAATTATGTGTCTTGCTGTGTATTTCCCCAACTGGGTGATTCTGTAGGCTTGTGTCTTTTGCCAAATTTGAGACATTTTCAGCCTTTATTTCTTCAAATGCTCTCTCATTGCCTCTCTTTCTCTTCCCACCGGGACTCCAAAGATAAGAATGTTGGATCTTTTGTTATTATTTCAACAGGTCACTGAGGATCTGTTTGTTTATTTTTTTGAGCCTATATTCTCTGTTGTTCAGGTTGGATGAATTCTATTGTTCCATCCTCAAATTCAGGGTCTATCTTCTGTCATCTCCACTTTACTATTGAGCCCATTTACTGAGTTTTTGCCTATTGTATTTTTCATTTCTACAGTCTCTATCTTTTAAATTCTAACTTTTGTTTCATTTCTAAGATTTTCCATGTTTCTCTCTCATTTCAAGAGAATTCATAATTATTTGTTAAAGCACTTTTATGATGGCTGCTTTAAAATCCTTGTGAGATAATTGCAACATCTTATTCATTTCATCATCAGGCATGTTGGCATCAGTTGATTGTCTTTTCTTATTCAGGTTGTGATTTCCCTGTGAGGCAGGAGATAGATGGGTCCCTGGGGAAAAAGGTTTGAGTTCGTTCCTGTGGACTGATACTCTGAGTCAAGAATAACAGGACAGGGGCTTCCCCGGTGGCGCAGTGGTTGAGAATCCGCCTGCCAATGCAGGGGACACGGGTTTGAGCCCTGGTCCGGGAGGATCCCACATGCCGCGCAGCAGCTAAGCCCATGCACCACAACTACTGAGCCTGCGCTCTAGAGCCCACGAGCCACAACTACTGAGCCCACGAGCCACAACTACTGAGGCCTGCGCGCCTAGAGCCCATGCTCCACAACAAGAGAAGCCACCGCAATGAGAAGCCCGTGCACAGCAAACAGAGAGCAGCCCCTGCTCGCCACAGCTAGAGAAAGCCCACGCGCAGCAGTGAAGACCCAACGCAGCCAAAAATAAAAAATAAATTAAAAAAAAAAAAAAAAGAATAACAGGACAATTGAGAGAGGAGGGTGGGCCCTGCCTAGATAGAAGATAAGAGACCACATATTTCTCATTCTCGAAGTCAGGAGACCTCCTCGACTATACATGTGCAGAAAGGCTCCTTGGAGGTCAAAAGGGGAGTGATGCCAAATGGCTAAGTCTACCCATAGGCCTCTTCAGTAGAATCCATCTTGGCTAAGAGATGCACGCACACACGTGGGAAGATCCTGAGATATACCAAATACAGACTTTGAACCAGGCAAATCTAAATGACTGGCCGGAGGAAACCTGGAAGAAATGCCACATATAAGTGATTCAAACTGCCACGAGGGTGTGACTTTCTCTCTGAGCCCGCTCATGTGTCTGTCCACATGTACTGAATTCTTTTTTTTCCCCTAATAAGTACTTCACTTGTTTCACTACTTTCCTTCTTTGCGGGAATTCTTTTTCTACAAAGCCATAGGGCCAGGGCTTTGTCACTGACCACTGGTCTAGTGGCTATGATTTGCTGCTCTCACTGCCATGACCTGGCCTCAGTCTCTGGCCAGGAACCGAAATCCTGCTTCAAGCTGCTCTGCAGGCCGAGGCCACCTGAGATCACCTGGTTCTAGGTCAGATGATGATTTTTTTTTTAATCACTTCCTGAACATTTTGGATATTATGTTCGGAGACACTGGGCCTTATTTAAATTTTTTATTTTAACAGGAAGACACCCTGTTTAGGCTTGGCATGCAGGTCCTAGTCTACTTTTGTGATTCCAATTACAGTCTAATTTTCAGAGATTGTGTGGTGCTGTGTTGGTCTGTTTGGTTTATTTCATGCCACTGGGGCTCCTACTGGTCCCTGATGATGCTAGTTGAGGGGTCTGAAGGAACTTATCAAAGCCAGGTTGCCTTGTCTCTCTAGATGGGTGAAGAGATTCTTAGGCTCATTGCACAGAGTGCTTCCTGGGCTGGGTACTTGTGATGAGATCCACCTTGTCCCATGGATGCATGGTGCTTCTGGGTGGGGGAGGGGAGTCATAGGACCAGAGAGGAAGGAGAGTGCTTCTCGTAGCTGCTTATTATCAAAAAGGTTTCCAACTGATCCTCCTTGCTGGTTTTGCTGGGTTTGCCTGGTATTGTCAGAGACACTCCCATTTGATGCAGTAGCAATGAGCTAATCTGGGATGCCCTTTGTTGTTAGGTTGGAAATCAAGAAACACTGGGTCTAGGTCACCTTCTTCTGTTGGCTGTGGGGTTGAAAGACGTCCTCCCACTGTTCTATTTCTCTAGCCCAGGGGTCTCTAGCCAGTTTGCCTTCCTCTTGCAACTTTCAAAGTTCTCCTTTGATTTTCTATTGGCTTATTTCCAGAGTTTATAGCTATAGTTAGTGCAGAGGAGCAGGGAGAGACAAGTCTTTGCCATCTCATCATGATGGGAAATTCTACTATGCATAAAGATGGCCAAGTTTGCTCCAGACTATGCGCAGGACTGTTCCACAGTTATGCAAGTAAGGCTGGGCATAGAGAAGGTAATTGAGCTTTCTAAATGTTAGACACGGCCTTTGCACATTCAGATGCTATCACTTGCAACTGTGTCCTTCTGGATGATGATTTACAGGATCCAGAAGTTTGCACTGGGACCTGGGAAAATGCTGCCATTTTACCGCAGTGCTTTCTGACTGTACTGTGTTTCTTCTGATTCCATTAGATCTGGATATTTTAGTTTTACCCATATAAGTAGTCAAAGCAAGTGAAGAATTCTTGAGGTAGCAAGATGGTAGCAAGTGAAGAATGGTAGCAAGGGAAGAATTCTTGAGGATCTTAGAAACCATTCAACATCATTTTGTAGGTAAGAAAAACGGAGGCCCAAAGAGGTTTATTGACTTTTTCCAAATAATAGAGCCAAACAGTTGGAGAGCAGGATTAGGTCCCAGGGTTTATGACTTCTACTCAGTGCTTTTCTTCATTTCACCATGGAAATAAACAATAATGAATTAATGCATTTTCAATAGGAAATATTCTAACTCCTTCACAATTTTTTTCTCTACACATTTAGTTTGCTGGCATATTTGGTTCTCTTATGTCATATAAAAAATACATCTATTCTGTCATTTATGAGCCAAGCACACAGAAGAAGAGAAAAATTTTAAATGATGCTAGTATCTATTCATTGAGCAGATTTTATTAAATGTTTCATATATTCTAGGATTCAAGATAGTTGTGGAAGTATTGTAGAAACAGAAAGCTACGTAAGAGATAACTTCCTAACTTCCATCCCTCACCCAAAGTAGTTTCTAGTCTAATGAGAGATACAGATGTATAAACTTACTATAATGTAAGATATTGTGACATAACTGGTTAAAAAGGGGATATAAATCAAGTGTTGTCAAAGGGAATTGGAAATAATGGTAAAATCTGACTAGGTATATTAGGGAAGACAATCTAAGAGACGTCTTAAAGGTTGAATAAGAGTTAAATAATGCTCCATAAGGAGCTCATTCTATGTTAGCGTGGTGCTAAATACTTTACATAGGTAAACCAAACAACATAAATAAAGCTTTTACATAGATATGCTTATTGATGTTAAAATATAAAAATGAAAAGTTATTTAACTTATAAGTTTAAAGATGTTAACATTTAGAGGAGGGTTACAAATTTGCTCAAAGCTACTCAGTTATTACATGGCAGACTGGAAGAAACCTGAGGACATCTACACTACAAACTTTCTGAGTCTACAAATTTTTGTATCTCAGGAGTGCATAGTTCTGGGTTTACTGTATACTCTGAAACTATTGGTTGATGGTAAAATGTACTTTATTTCACATCATTTTAGACCTTGGTTATTTTTGTTAAATTTTTCTCAGTCTTTGTCAAGGTGTATTTTCCAACTTGATTTCCTTCAAAATGCTAATTCTATGCTTTATGCCTGCTTCATGGACAGCAGGAAAAATTTATAGCCTTCAGATAAAATTACAGGTGTGAAATGTTCCACAAATAGCAATAATTCACCATAACATTTGACATTTTTTTTTCTGAAACATTGTATTCATAGATTTTTAAGTTACCAAATCAACAGGTTCTTCTAGTAAGGAGAACTATTTCATAACTATCTTTTAAAAGTATGTTTTTAAAGCAAAATAAGTAAAACCTGAACTTGTAAAGTGAAGGCAATAATGGTTATGTGATGCTATGCCTTTAACTGCATGTCACTACATTTGTAATTCTTGTAATCACTCCTTTTGCTGAATTTCTGATCTAAGGTCTATATAGATGCTCTAGAGTGTATCATAAGCTAAGATAATTAAAAGATGAACTAACATGCTTGTCATGATGCCAGTCTACATTGTAGCTAAGACATCGCTAGAAACTTAACAACACAGGGAAATATTAGTGTCCCATTGCTGCTGTAACAAATTACCAAAATTTAGTGCTCACAATGACACAAATTTATATCTTATAGTTCTGGAGGCCAGAAGTCCAATATGGGTCTCACTAGGTGTCTCAGTCAGATTGGGCTGCCATAACAAAGTATCACAGACTCTGGGCCCCAAACAACAGAAATGTATTTTCTCACAGCTCTAGAGGCTGGAAAGCCCAAGATCAAGGTTCTAGTCAATTTGATTTCTGGTGAGCACTCTCTTCTTGACTTGCAGTCGGTCACCTTCTCTACGTATCCTCACATGGTATGGAGAGACCGAGCGCTCTGGTATCTTCTTCTTCTCATAAAGGTACAAGCTCTATAGCCCCACTTTTATGACCTCATTTAACCTTTATCATCTCCCCACAGACTCTGTTGCCAAACACAGTCACATTGCAAGTTAGAGCTTTAACGTATGTTTTTAGGAGTAACACAAACATTCAGTTAATAACATAAAACCTGCGGTCAAGGTGTCAGCAGGACTGCACTCTTTTTTGCACACTCTAGAGGAGAATCCATTTCCTTGCCGGCTTCTAGAGACTTCTCACAATGATTGGCTCCTGGCTCCCAGCTCCCTTCCTTCTTGAAAGTCAGTGTATTAGTTTCCTAAGGCTGCCATAACAAACTATCACAAAATGAGTGGCTTAAATTAACAGAAATTTATTGTCTTACTGGAGGCTAGAAGTCCAAAATCAAGATGTTGGCAGGGTTCATTCCTTCTGAGGGTCGTGAGAGAGAATCAGTTCCATGCCACTCTCTTGGCTTCTGTTGGTTTATTGGCAATTTTTGGCATTTCTTGGCTTGCATATGCGTCATTCCAATCTTCCACCTTCATGTGGTGCTATCCCTATGTTTCTTCACAGTCTTCCCTCTGTGCATGTCTCTCTGTGCCCCAATTTTCTCTTTTTATAAAGACATCAGCGATATTGGATCAAAGTGTGCCCTAATGACTTCATTTTAACTTGATTACATTTTTAAAAACTCTGTTTCTGAATAGATCATATTCTGAGGTACAGGGCATTAAGACTTCTACATATTCTGGTGGGGGACACAATTCAACCCTTAGACATCAGCAATGGCCAGTAAAGTTCATCGCGTCGCATTATTCTTACCTCTTCTTCTGCGTCTGTCTCTCACTTCTAAGGATCCTCGTGATTACATTGGGCCAACTCAGATGCCATGCAGCATGACACATTCATGGGTTCCAGGAATTAGGATGTGGACATTTTTTGGAAGGCCGTTATTCTGCCTGCAGGGGAAAAAAGGTTATTTATTAAAACTCTCAGAAAGAGTCCTGGATGTGGCTTGAAGGAAGAGTTAGAAATTTTACTTATGTTTGGGGGGATGTGCAGGTGATGTGACTCTTCAGGAGGCATGGTTGCTAAACTGCCTTCCAAGAAGAAGGGTGTTTGAGTTTCTGAAAGAGCTAAGTCAGCGTTAAAGTACTGTGGCTAGATGAGCAGTTGGGCGTTTCTATCAGCGTTCTTGCATGAAGCATCCTCCAATCCTGCACCAAGCATCAACTTCTCAGCTAAATAAATGCTCAACAGATACTAAGATTAGGTTTCAGAGTTAATCAGCTATTTTGTGCATAAGTGTGCACTAAAATGATAAAAGTTCCATTTCAAGGAACAAGGTTTGGTTATAGGATACAGTTCTAGAAGGATACAGTTCTAGAATAATCACATGCCAGAAACCTCCTGAACTCCCTTCCCATCCCTGAAAACACACACACACACACACACACACACACACACACACACACACACACAGAGTTATTGTTGCTATATTGGTGAAACAAAGGAGAAAGAGAATAGGGCTCTTTATATTGTACTTATTTAAAACCTATTCCAATTCCTAAGTCAGGTGAATTTTTAGAATTCTGGTATGATTTTTCTCCATACTCAAGCCTATCCTTATCTTCACTGAATATTTAGATTTTGCTTTATGGCGTTCCCATAATTCATACAATTAATATTTATTTTATTTTATCGTAAATTTACTGAGACCCCTTCCATTCCATATGTGAATTTATTTAGGAATGAATATATTCCAATGCCCTGGACCCAAAGACTGAATTGAGTATCCCATTTGGTGCATCTGTCAAAGAAGAAGGATTATTTTAAAACATCCTGAATTCTTTCCAAAATCTTCTCCAGGGTCACAGTCAACTGCCACAGATAGCAATTTTCCCTGGAAGTGTAAAACAGAGAGAAGGGATAAAACAGAGTGAAAGAGAGAAAGCAAGTAATTCAAGGAACATAAAGAAGAAAGAATGATGGGAATAAGAGAAAGATAAATCTTTGGAGGCTAAAATTTAAAAGAGATTATTAAACAGGGAAAGATTGAGACTCCTAAGGAAATAGAGACGACACTCTCTGGACAGAGGTATACAGAAAGCACTAAGGAGGTCATTGTAAAGAAAGGGAATTCTAGATATACAAATAAAGAGGAAATGGGGGACTTCCTTGGAGGTACAGTGGTTAGGACTCTGTGCTTCCATTGCAGGGGGCCCAGCTTCGACCCTTGGTCGGGCAACTAGGATCCCACAAGCCGCACAGCCAAAAAACCCCGAAAAAACATAAAGAGAATGGAAGAGGAATGATAACATGAGGAAGGAGAGAGGGGAGAAAGCATAACCTGGAGGCTAAGATGTTTTTCATTATTCCACAGAGTACATTTTCTTTCAATACAAAAAGAAAGAAAAAGAATGTATGATTAGTTTATGATAAAAAGTGAAAACAGGATGGCAGCCAGAGGGCCAGAAATTTCTCAGGCCTCTTGAAGGATGCTGCATTCTGACTTTCAGCGTTGGCTGGAATTCATTCTTACTAACGTGAATACAGGAATGACAAATCTCTGGGTGCTCTGCAAAGGCCCCGGATTCATTCATCGCCCATGGACTCCACGCAGGGGGGTTTCATAAATGATTCCCCAGGCATAGTAATCATGGACTGTGGGAGAAGGAAAGCGGGATTTTGGCCTGCCAGGTCCTCTGTGGCAATTTTCTTCTGTGAAATTGTTGTCCTCCTATTGTCCTGTGTCTGGAGTCCTGTCCCCTATGGAGGTGCTGCCTATGTATCCCTCACAAGTTTGTAAGGCTGTTAGATCCTTAAATGACTTCCAAAGGTTTCACTACATCATTTTCAGAGAATTCTGGGAGAATTCACAAATAAACATTTCAACACTGTATAAAGATTTAATGACATGTGTGTTTAAGAGACAGGTCAGAAAAAGAAAAAGAAAAACCTAACCTCCTAAGGTGTGACTATCCAACCAAATGCCCCAGAGTCTTTCATCTAAATTTGATGTTCCTCCAGTAGACTCTGATTCCATGAAGATACACTCAATGTGTGTAAATATGCAAGTGAGGGGTGATCTGCATTACAGAATCTCCTTGCTTCTTTCTTAGACAGGATATGTGTGTGTGTGTGTGTGTGTGTGTGTGTGTGTGTGTGTGTGTGTGTATTGAAGATACCGCCTAGATCCAGGATAGTTTTCTGAGTTACTTTTGATTTACTTAGTACTACAAAAGGAAGTCTCCTGTTGCAAACTACATGTATTTCCAAGGTTCTAGCCTTTCCTAATGAATATCTTCTCATTAAAATGCATAAGTAAAGAAGTACTTTGCTTTTCCAGATACCAACTTTAGTATAAAATAAATAGAAGGTGAGAAAGTGCTCTTCCAATCATTCTAGAATCATCTATTCTGAAAGCTTTCTAGCACAAATTAAAGATAAATGAACTGGTGAACAGTGGACAAAGTCTTTTCAAATGAGTCAAGTCGCAGGTTCATGTGACACAAATATTGTCATTTTTGTTGTCGCTGTTGTTATTAGTAGCAGTTGTTTTGATGTTAGGGCTCTTCAGGAGCAACAGAAAAGTATAAAAGCCAAAGAATTCAAAACAATTTAAAGCAATTTAAATTCTGATTTACCACTAGGCACCATGCCCACAACTGTAAGTCAAAGCATCAAATTATTTGGATCTAAGCCAGCACAAAAATGGAGTTTGAAATTCACAGCTGGGAGTCTCTACAGAAATTCTTCTTTAAATGTTGGGTCTTGGGGAAGACAGTTCTGAGAAAACAAAGGTGGTGAGAGAGGGAGAGGAGAGAAGAGAATCAAAATGAGTGCAATGAGACCCAAAAGTCACATTGCATCTATTTTTTTAGAGTTATGAGTGTGGGAAAAAGGAAATAATAAAAACCTCCATCATTCGCCTGTCTTAATCTCAGTTATTTAAAATAATTTCTTGCAATATGCTTTTTATTAGATTATAAACAAACTGCTTTTGACAATTACCTCAAGAGATCTCTTTGTATTTTTCTTTCCTTTCCATAATGGAATGTCTCACCCATTATAAACATGATACTGCAAACAGACACTTCCTTGTGGAGATACATATTAAAAACTGAAATTGTAAGAAGAGCTCCCAAGTGCTTCTCTTGCTATTTATTTATTTGATTAATCTGAAACTCTGCGGTGGGAATAGCAAAAGATAAAACTGGGCTCTGAAACTCAGAATATTTTCAGAGACCTTGAAACATTTCACACAATTTTGAGACTGAGCATAATTGTTTTTAGTGTTATTTTAAAAAATTAATAGACGCAGTTTTAGTTTGAGCTGAAAATACAAAGAGTTTTCATACACCCTCCTCCCCTAGTTTCTCCTAATATTAATGACTTGTATTAATGTGATACATTTGTTACAACTGATGAGCCAATATTGATATATTAATATTATTAACTAAAGTGCATAGTTTACAGTTGGGTTCACTCTTTGTCTTTTGTTATTTTTATTACAAAAAATATATAGCAAGAGTGAAGCCCTGATAGTTCCAAAGCCTCTGGTTTGTGGAAGCAACAGAACTGCAGTAATGCCATTGCCATGTGTCCAAGAGAGAGTGGCTCATGTGATTGATAGAGGATGTGAAGGAGTAAGTGGGAGAGAAAAGGCAGATGGAAGGAACGGAGGGCTGGTGAAACCATTCAGCTCATCATGGAATCCACGGGAGCCTGCTGCCAATTACTTTGTATTCTAGATATAGGAGGCCCAGAACCTGCAGTGTGCCATGCACTAGATACAATCCAACCCTGGACTTGTACCTTTTTGTTCTCAACTTTATTGAGATACAATTAACATATAACATTGTATCAGTTTAAGGTGTACAGTGTGATGAATTGATGTTAGTAAATACTGCAAAATGATTACCACAATAAGGTAATCATAGTATCATCATCTTATGAAATGCTCTTGACTTTTACTAAAGGTACTACAATGAAAGCCACCCAATTACTTCTTCACGTTTGGCTAAATCACTGAAACTTTGTGTATTGATCCTAAATAAAAGTTTACCAACAGGAGTTGAACCCTAGGAAATCTATCCCTCTTCTAACATGCTAGTATACTTCTCATTATAGATAACTGATTGGTATAGCTACCTCTGCTAAGAAGATGAATTCTGACCTAAATTTGGTGCTTAATTGAAGTAATTGTTCTTAGGCAGTTTTTTAATGTAACTATTTGCATTAGGTCCTTTTCTTTTCACTGTGAGAGCACGTGATGGCAAAGAATACAGTGACCACTAGCACAGTTGGGTACAACTTTGATTCATATTAAGGTACCGAAAGTTTTGCCCATCACAGCTTTGCATCATTAGTGCAAATGTCAACACAGTACAAAAGGCAAATCTCTTAGTATTATTAAAGAAATAGCTGTGACCTAATGGACCCCCTGAAATGGTCTCTGGGCAACCCCCAAATGGGCTCAGACCACACTTTGAAAATTGTTCATGAAATAGATAAAGTTTCTTTGGGTATTCTCCTTTCTTCCCTAGAATGTAAATTCCAGAAAAGCAGCTGCTGTGTCTGTTTTGTTTTCTCTTGTATCTTAGCACCTAGTACTAGAGACAGATTAACTGAATCTAATGAAGCTATATAGATATAGATAAAAAATGTTTTAATACTAAAAATCCGGTAAAATAATTTTTCAGAATGCCTTTGTTTGTACAGCATAAACCTACAGTAATATTTCTCACAACAAACCTATGTTTAAAGTTTCATGTCCTATATAATAATAATAATTACAACAAATTTGGATCAAACATGTTAGAGGAGAGATTACAGGTTTCCTACTCTTTCTGTAACATTGTAAAATTACTGCCATTTAAGAGATAATTAAAGCATCTGCAGCCAAAATACATAGGAAAAATATGTTTTAGAGTCGTTAGGCTATTATTTCATGAAAATATTATGTTTTTTCTGACTTGTGTGAAATTTTTCAGATTCAAAACATTTGTATTTTTGTTATCTTCTAACAAATATTCTAAACAAATATTCTTTTTCATACCTAAATTGGTTATTCTTCTTAAAGAAGCCTCACTATTACCTATTATGTAAACTTTAAGGCCTCAAAACCGGGATCTGCTCCTGACTAAAGTATATATCACACAGTAAGCATTCACTGATTACTGACTGATTGACTGAATGGATTTATTTAAGTACTATAATAAAACCTAAATCCCTAATCATTTTTAATGATGGATGACAAAAAAAAAAAGATACAGTCCATGTATTTCAAGAATGATCTTTATACTGAAAACTGTAGAATGAATATTGGAAAGGGAAAACTGACACCCAAGAGAGGTGGTAGAACTCTCAGAACAGAGCGGTGATCTGCACATATTAAATAGTTGCAATTCTCTCTCTCTCCCCATCTGTCTCCCCACAAGCTTTGAATCATCTCGTCTAGTTTCCCCTGAATTTGCCAACAACTCTGGATGCTTGCAGCACAAATTGTCCCATGGGGAAACAGTTCCCCAGAGATTAACTTTGTACTCTTCAGTTTTATCAAACCAAAGCCCATATTTAGTCCACTACAACAGTGTTTACTTTTGAGATCATATCTTAGGAAATAAAGTGAAAGAACTTAAGTAGAAATGACTGACAAGGGCAGACATTAAATTATTTCATATATATATATAAAAAAAAACTAGAGTACTTGGGCTTTAATTTAAGGAAAACATAATCAGAAGATATGGAAAGGGGCATGTAACCAAGGATTACAGAAAATAACAATGAGCTGTAGAGATAAATTCAGGAAGACCAAGGCCCCAGATGAAATATGGTCTCCCCCCAATTCCTAACAAAAGAGGATGTGAAATATTCATCTTCATATACTTGATATGGAGATCAAGAGAGAGAAAGATCCTATGATCTTATTTATCTAGTAAAAGGAAAGATTCTAGTCACAAATGAGGGAATAATTTATGTATTTAAAGGTCTATAATGTAAAAGATGGATCAGATTTAAGTAACCAGAGGTCAGCTTTGGCCTGCAGTGGTGAAGAAGCTATAGAAAGACACAAAAGAAGGCTTTTTTTCCTTATTTCTCAATTCGTGGATTTGATTTTCTGATTTCAAAGGTCACATTAAAGGCATAAGAAGAAATTTAAAATATCCTAAATTTCACAAAATCTTGATATCTTGGTGTTTATCCTATTTGTCTTTTTTATAAATATTTAATTTAAAATTTAAAAATTATATTTATAGACCTATACTAGGTAAGTTGTATGGAGACAGTGGAAGAATTTCAATGACTGGATGGGAGATTGACCAGTGTGCATTAAAGATCTTTACCAAACCTTAGATTCTAGGGTTCTTTTTAATATATTTTAGACTTTATATTATAAAATATATTTGCTGCATTGCTTAATATTACTATGAAAATTTTAAGACAAAAATCCAATGAACATAGAGGTGCATTTTTTTAACAAGTTTGGTTATTAAAAACTTTTATGCTGATTATATATACAAAACACCTACACACACACACATACACACACACACACATGCTTTCATATATTCAGTCAATAGTTACCATAGTTCGTGAAATTACCAGAAGGCCAATAAGCTAAGAAAGTAAACTAGTGGAAATTTTTAGTTGCGTTTCTATAGAATGTCTCTGAGAAGTCAGATATTTATGGATTCAGGAGAAACCTCTGTTATATAAGAAGAAAAGCTTTTGGCATTCCCACTTTGTGTTTGACAGATTTCAAAGCCTGTTAGCTAAATAGAGTCAAGCCTTTCATGAGAAGATTTTGTCTTAGAATAAATTCTCTTGTTGTCCAATGGTAATGTCCACAACACAGTCCCTCATCTGCCACACCTTTTTCTTTTTCTCTTATCCAGTTAACTTAATTTCTAACTCACCACTATTGCCATTATGTATATGAGCCATTAATAAAAATGTTTTTAACTTCATAATACTCTCTATTTTTTCACTCAAATATCCCCTTTCTAAAGGAGTACCTTTTAGGTATATTTTAGAGGAGAAAGTTAACTATGAACGCATGCCTCTCTTCCCTTCTCCTAGTCCCTCACAATGATTCAGAGGCATAGACTACAGCAGAAAAACACAGACTCAGCTCTACAAACAGAACGGGGCTAAAAAAAAATGACCACCAGCTAAATGCTAGCTCCATGACACTTGGGAGAAGAACAGATTTGCTTTCAGTCTTGTCATTAACTTGCTCATTCTACAGACTGGTGTTTTGAAGAATTATTTAAAAGTGAACTCAGCTATACAAACCAAAGAGGTTTTCTGGAACGACCACAGCTCTTTGTTCGTACATCCTCTTTCCATTGCCCCTACTTTCTCTGCACTTGTTAAATTCTTCTCTTTATAATTAATTTTGAAACTTTGTAAGTATTAGTCTTCTCAGGCCCTGCAAGAATGCTTAGTAGCTTCAAGCAATGTGACTATCCAGACCAAAACCCAAAATTTCAAGAAATCTACATTTCACATGTTACCAGGAAGGAATTTTATAATGGCAGATTTGGGTTCATAATTATCTATGCGGTGCCTTGAGTGCTTTTACTTAGAAACCATTTACCTAAATATAGATTAAGATTTTGGAAAAATAAAAAAAAAAAGAATAACATTCCACACAATTATAATTAGAACAGTAAGTGTACAAGAATACCTAGGTGGCAAGGAAGCAAATGAACTTTTAGAGAATCTGATTAAAGTGTTTTTGAAGTTCAGAAAAGAGGAAAAATAAAGCATTTTTTGATGCAGTCCTCACATCAAGTACTATCTTTTCTTAATTTAGGGACTGCATTCTTACTTTCCTATTTATTGGCCATGAGGTTGCTTCTGAGTTTAACGTATTGTACAGAAGTTAGAACTGATCTAGAGCCAAAAATTCACATTTGAATCCTACTTCTTCCATGGGGCCTTGACCAAATCATCTAGGCATTCCAAGTCTCATTATCTTCAATTGAAATGTATGGGGACTCTACTGGGTGATGGGTAAAGATCTCTTTCCACTTTATTACTTTATGATTTTAAGAAGAAGCATCTCCTACAGACTACCTTGGACAAAAGTGGGTTGACAACAATCATTGAATAAAAGAAGAAACTGAGGAGAATGAAAGTAAATATAAAGGAAATATGAGAATAAAATAATCTGGTTGTATCTTTAGAAAGGATTTTATAAAATCATGAACTACTGCTCTAAAGACCTTGGAAGAAAAAGAAAGAGCTTTATATAGGGCTATTATGGCTTTTCCTCCTAAGTGCTCCTATAACACCCTATATGTACCTACATCATCGAATTTATCACATTCCATATTTTAATTTGCTTATTCATTTCCTCTATCTGTAAGCTTCTGGGGGTGGAGGGCAATCACTCTGCCAACTTCATCACTGATTCTCTAACACTTAGCCCTGTGCTGGACACACAGCAAGGACTCTGTAAATATTTGTTGAATGAAGGAAGTAACTTCCTTCTTTTCTGTATTAATACCACTTAAACTCCTTTTTTTTGATTTCGTACCAGGCATCACTAAACTGAGTACATCAGTTCATTTATAGAGTCAGAGTAAGAGTGAGCAAACTTCAGCCTGTAGGTCAAATTTGACCCACCATCTATTTTTTTTAAATAAATAAAGTTTTATTGAAATGGAGTCACATTCACTTGCTTACATGTTGTCCATGGCTGCTTTTGCCTTACATTGATTGGCAAGGTTGAAGAGTTAGGACAAAGCCTGGGTAGTCTGCAGAGACAAAAAAGGTTTAATCTCTGGACTTTTATAGAAAAAGGTTGCTGAAGCCTGGTCTGGAGTTGTAAGCAAATCATGACTAATTAAAATAAGATGACATAAATCAATAGTAAAAGCCTAATACAACATATTATTCATTGAACTTAGTTTTGTAAATATAACAATGTTATAAAGGAATCTTTTTTGCAGTTAATAAACAGGTTTATTTTTCATCATTTATAATTTAAAACTTTAGCCTTCTTTTTTCTCTGTACTTGACCTTTATGTTAAAAAGTGCATTGCACTAATCTGGCCTCTGAAAGCCCATATCTCTCACACAAGTGGTGCCTTTCATTCACCATTTAAAGAAATGTATTCTCCTCTCTGGCTTCAGCAAATCGGCTGCCTGATGTCAGCTTTCACACCAGGATGCCCAGCAAGCTTTTCATTGTCAAAGGCATCACACCAGTTTCTTACTATTTCTTCTGCAATGATGTTACATTTCATGATTCATAAAGAAAGCTAAACAAAAAATGACAGAGAAGATTGGCATAGCAACTGGGCTACAGAGAAGAAATGATACCATATATTCTTCTTTGGAAATCCCTAGACAGGTGATAGGAACAAGAAACAATAGAATTAAGAAATTGTTCACATTCTGGGAAAAGGGTAAAGGCAGTCCCAATTTTGTGCCCATAATTTTTTTCTTTTTTTTTTTTTTAACATCTTTATTAGAGTATAATTGCTTTACAATGGTGTGTCAGTTTCTGCTTTATAACAAAGTGAATCAGTTATACATATACATATGTCCCCATATCTCTTCCCTCTTGCATCGCCCTCCCTCCCACCCTCCCTATCCCACCCCTCTAGGTGGTCAAAAAGCACCGAGCTGATCTCCCTGTGCTATGCGGCTGCTTCCCACTAGCTATCTATTTTACATTTGGTAGTGTATATATGTCCATGCCACTCTCTCACTTTGTCCCAGCTTACCCTTCCCTACCCCATATCCTCAAGTCCATTCTCTAGTAGGTCTGCATCTTTATTCCTGTCTTGCTCCTAGGTTCTTCTGACCATTTTCTTTTCTTTTTTTAGATTCCATATATATGTGTTAGCATATGGTATTTGTTTTTCTCTTTCTGACTTACTTCACTCTGTATGACAGTCTCTAGGTCCATCCACCTCACTACAAATAACTCAACTTCGATTCCTTTTATGGCTGAGTAATATTCCATTGTATGTATGTGCCACATCTTCTTTATCCATTCATCTGTCAATGGACACTTAGGTTGCTTCCATGTCCTGGCTATTGTAAATAGAGCTGCAATGAACATTTTGGTACATGACACTTTTTGAATTATGGTTTTCTCAGGGTATATGCCCAGTAGTGGGATTTCTGGGTCGTATGGTAGTTCTATTTTTAGTTTCTAAAGGAACCTCCATACTGTTCTCCATAGTGGCTGTATCAATTTACATTCCCACCAACAGTGCAAAAGGATTCCCTTTTCTCCACACCCTCTACAGCATCTATTGTTTGTAGATATTTTGATCATGGCCATTCTGACCAGTGTGAGATGAAATTTCATTGTAGTTTTAATTTGCATTTCTTTAATGATTAATGATGTTGAGCATTCTTTCATGTGTTTGTTGGCAATCTGTATATCTTCTTTGGAGAAATGTCTATTTAGGTCTTCTGCCCATTTTTGGATTGGGTTGTTTGGTTTTTTGATATTGAGCTGCATGAGTTGCTTGTATGTTTTGGAGATTAATCATTTGTCAGTTGCTTCATTTGCAAATATTTTCTCCCATTCTGAGGGGTGTCTTTTTGTCTTGTTCATGGTTTCCTTTGCTGTGCAAAAGCTTTTAAGTTTCATTAGGTCCCATTTGTTTATTTTTGTTTTTATTTCCATTTCTCTAGGAGGTGGGTCAAAAAGGATCTTGCTGTGATTTATGTCATAGAGTGTTCTCCCTATGTTTTCCTCTAAGAGCTTTATGGTGTCTGGCCTTACGTTTAGGTCTTTAATCCATTATGAGCTTATTTTTGTGTATGGTGTTAGGGAGTGTTCTAATTTCATTCTTTTACATGTTGCTGTCCAGTTTTCCCAGCACCACTTATTGAAGAGGCTGTCTTTTCTCCACTGTATATGCTTGCCCCCTTTATCAAAGATAAGGTGACCATATGTGCGTGGGTTTATCTCTGGACTTTCTATCCTGTTCCATTGATCTGTATTTCTGTTTTTGTGCCAATACCATACTGTTTTGATTACTGTAGCTTTGTAGTATAGTCTGAAGTCCAGGAGCCTGAGTCCTCCAGCTCCGTTTTTCTTTCTCAAGATTGCTTTGGCTATTCGGGGTCTTTTGTGTTTCCATACAAATTGTGAAATTTTTTGTTCTATTTCTCTGAAAAACGCCAGTGGTAGTTTGATAGGGATTGCGTTGAATCTGTAGATTGCTCTGGGTAGTAGAGTCATTTTCACAATGTTGATTCTTCCAATCCAAGTACATGGTATATCTCTCCATCTATTTGTATCATCTTTAATTTCTTTCATCAGTGTCTTATAATTTTCTGTATACAGGTCTTTTGTCTCCTTACATAGGTTTATTCCTAGATATTTTATTCTTTTTGTTGCAATGGTAAATGGGAGTGTTTTCTTAATTTCACTTTCAGATTTTTCATCATTAGTGTATAGGAATGCAAGAGATTTCTATGCATTAATTTTGTATCCTGCTACTTTACCAAATTCATTGATTAGCTCTTGTAGTTTTCTGGTAGGATCTTTAGAATTCTCTACATATAGTATTGTGTCATCTGCAAACAGTGACAGCTTTACTTCTTCTTTTCCAATTTGGATTCCTTTTATTTCTTTTTCTTCTCTGATTGCTGTGGCTAAAACTTCCAAAACTATGTTGAATAATAGTGGTGAGAGTGGGCAACCTTGTCTTGTTCCTGATCTTAGTGGAAATGCTCTCAGTTTTTCACCATTGAGGATGATGTTGGCAGTGGGTTTTTCATATATGGCCTTTATTATATTGGGGAAAGTTCCCTCTATGCCTACTTTCTGGAGGGTTTTTATCATAAATGGGTGTTGAATTTCGTCAAAAGCTTTTCTGCATCTATTGAGATGATCATATGGTTTTTCTCCTTCAATTTGTTAATGTGGTGTATCAGGTTGATTGGTTTGCATATATTGAACAATCCTTGCATTCCTGGGGTAAACCCTACTTGGTCATAGTGTATGATCCTTTTAATGTGCTGTTGGATTCTGTTTGCTAGTACTTTGTTGAGAATTTTTGCATCTATGTTCATCAGTGATATTGGCCTGTAGTTTTCTTTCTTTGTGACATCTTTGTCTGGTTTTGGTATCAGAGTGATGGTGGCCTCATAGAATGAGTTTGGGAGTGTTCCTCCCTCTGCTATATTTTGGAAGAGTTTGAGATGTATTGGTGTTGGCTCTTCTCTAAATGTTTGATAGAATTCGCCTGTGAAGCCATCTGGTCCTGGGCTTTTGTTTGTTGGAAGATTTTTAATCACAGTTTTAATTTCAGTGCTTGTGATAGGTCTGTTCATATTTTCTATTTCTTCCTGGTTCAGTCTCGGAAGGTTGTGCTTTTCTAAGAATTTGTCCATTTCTTCCAGGTTGTCCATTTTATTGGCATATAGCTGCTTGTAGTAATCTCTCATGATCCTTTGTATTTCTGCAGTGTCAACTGTTACTTCTCCCTTTTCATTTCTAATTCTATTGATTTGAGTCTTCTCCCTTTTTTTCTTGATAAGTCTGGCTAATGGTCTATCAATTTTGTTTATCTTCTAAAAGAACCAGCTTTTGGTTTTATTGATCTTTGCTATTGTTTCCTTCATTTCTTTTTCATTTATTTCTGATCTGATCTTTATGATTTCTTTCCTTCTGCTAACTTTGGGGATTTTTTGTTCTTCTTTCTCTAATTGCTTTTGGTGTAAGTTTAGGTTGTTTATTTAAGATGTTTCTTGTTTCTTAAGGTAGGCTTGTATAGCTATAAACTTCCCTCTTAGAACTGCTTTTGCTGCATCCCATAGGTTTTGGGTCGTTGTGTTTTCATTGTCATTTGTTTCTAGGTATTTTTTGATTTCCTCTTTGATTTCTTCAGTGATCTCTTGGTTATTAAGTAGTGTGTTGTTTAGCTGCCATGTGTTTGTATTTCTTACAGATTTTTTCCTGTAATTGATATCTAGTCTCATAGCGTTGTGGTCAGAAAAGATACTTGATATGATTTCAATTTTCTTAAATTTACCAAGGCTTGATCTGTGACCCGAGATATGATCTATCGTGGAGAATGTTCCATGAGCACTTGAGAAGAATGTGTATCCTGTTGTTTTTGGATGGAATGTCCTATAAATATCAATTAAGTCCATCTTGTTTAATGTGTCATTTAAAGCTTGTGTTTCCTTATTTATTTTCATTTTGGATGATCTGTCCATTGGTGAAAGTGGGGTGTTAACGTCCCCTACTATGACTGTGTTACTGTCGATTTCCCCTTTTATGGCTGTTAGCCTTATGTATTGAGGTGCTCCTATGTTGGGTGTGTAAATATTTACAATTGTTATATCCTCTTCTTGGATTGATCCCTTGATCATTATGTAGTGTCCTTCTTTGTCTCTTGTAATAGTCTTTGTTTTAAAGTCTATTTTGTCTGATATGAGAATTGCTACTCCTGCTTTCTTTTGATATCCGTTTGCATGGAATATCTTTTTTCCATCCCCTCACTTTCAGTCTGTATGTGTCCCTAGGTCTGAAGTGTGTTGCTTGTAGACAGCATATATATGGGTCTTGTTTTTGTATCCATTCAGCCAGTCTATGTCTTTTGTTTAGAGCATTTACTCCATTTACATTTAAGGTAATTATTGATATGTATGTTCCTATTACCATTTTCTTAATTGTTTTTGGTTTATTATTGTAGGTCTTTTCCTTCTCTTGGGTTTCCTGCCTAGAGAAGTTCCTTTAGCATTTGTTGTAAAGCTGGTTTGGTGGTACTGAATTCTCTTAGCTTTTGCTTGTCTGTAAAGCTTTTTAATTTCTCCATCGAATCTGAATAAGATTGTTGCTGGGTAGAGTAATCTTGGTTGTAGGTTTTTCTCTTTCATCACTTTAAATATGTCCTGTGACTCCCTTCTGGCTTGCAGAGTTTCTGCTGAAAAAGCAGCTGTTAACCTTATGGGGATTCTCTTATGTGTTACTTGTTGTTTTTCCCTTGCTGCTTTTAATATTTGTTCTTTGTATTTATTTTTTGATAGTTTGATTCATATGTGTCTTGGCGTGTTTCTCCTTGGATTTATCCTGTATGGGATCTCTGTGCTTTCCGGACTTGATTAACTATTTCCTTTCCCATATTAGGGAAGTTTTCAACTATAATCTCTTCAAATGTTTTCTCAGTCCCTTTCTTTTTCTCTTCTTCTTCTGGGACCCCTATAATTCGAATGTTGGTGCCTTTAATGTTGTCCCAGAGGTCTCTGAGATTGTCCTCAATTCTTTTCATTCTTTTTTCTTTAATTTGCTCTGCAGTAATTATTTCCATTATTTTATCTTCCAGGTCACTTATCCATTCTTCTGCCTCAGTTATTCTGCTATTGATCCCTTCTAGAGAATTTTTAATTTCATTTATTGTGTTGTTCATCTCTGTTTGTTTCCTCTTTAGTTCCTCTAGGTCCTTGTTAAACGTTTCTTGTATTTTCACCATTCTATTTCCAAGATTTTGGATCATCTTTACTATAATCACTCTGAATTCTTTTTCAGGTAGGCTGCCTATTTCCTCTTCATTTGTTAGGTCTGGTGGGTTTTTGCCTTGCTCCTTCATCTGCTGTGTGTTTCTCTGTCTTCTCATTTTGTTTAACTTACTGTGTTTGGGGTCTCCTTTTCACAGCCTGCAGGTTCATAGTTTCTGTTGTTTTTGGTGTCTGTCCCCAGTGGCTAAGGTTGGTTCAGTGGGTTGTGTAGGCTTCCTGGTGGAGGGGACTAGTGCCTGTGTTCTGGTGTATGAGGCTGGATCTTGGCTTTCTGGTGGGCATGTCCACGTCTGCTGGTGTGTTTTGGGGTGTCTGTGGCCTCATTATGATTTTAGGCAGCCTCTGTGCTAATGGATGGGGTTGTGTTCCTGTCTTGCTAGTTGTTTGGCATAGGGTGTCCTGCACTGTAGCTTGCTGGTCGTTGAGTGGAGCTGGGTCTTGGCATTGAGATGGAGATCTCTGGAGATTTACGCCATTTGATATTACGTGGAGCTGGGAGGTCTCTTGTGGACCAGTGTTCTGAACTTGGCTCTCCCATCTCAGAGGCACAGCCCTGACGCCTGGCTGGAGCACCAAGAGCCTGTCCTCCACACAGCTCAGAATAAAAAGGAGAAAGAAAAGAAAGAAAGAAAGAAGATAAAATAAAATAAAGTAAAATAAAATAAAGTTATTAAAATAAAAAATAATTATTAAGAAAAAAATTTTTTTAAGTAATAAAAAAAAAAGGACAGACAGAACCCTAGGACAAATGGTAAAAGCAAAGCTATATGGACAAAATCACACACAGAAACATACACATACACACTCACAAAAAGAGAAAAAGGGAAAAGAAACATATATATATCGTTGCTCCCTAAGTCCACCTCCTCAATCTGGGATGATTCGTTGTCTATTCAGGTATTCCACAGATGCAGGTACTTCAAGTTGATGGTGGAGGTTTAATCTGCTGCTTCTGAGGCTGCTGGGAGAAATTTCCCTTTCTCTTCTTTGTTCGCACAGCTCCCGGGGTTCAGCTTTGGATTTGGACCCGCCTCTGCGTGTAGGTCGCCTGAGGGCGTCTGTTCCAGCCCAGACAGGACGGGGTTAAGGAGCAGCTGCTTCGGGGGCTCTGGCTCACTCAGGCGTGGGGGAGGGAGGGATACGGATGTGGGGCGAACCTGCGGCGGCAGAGGCCGGCGTGACGTTGCACCAGCCTGAGGCGCGCCGTGTGTTCTCCCGGGGAAGTTGTCCCTGGATCACGGGAGCCTGGCAGTGGCGGGCTGCACGGGCTCCCGGGAGGGGCGGTGTGGAGAGTGACCTGTGCTCGCACACAGGCTTCTTGGTGGCGGCAGCAGCAGCCTTAGCCTCTCATGCCCGTCTCTGGGGTCCGTGCTCATAGCCGCGGCTTCAGCCCGTCTCTGGAGCTCGTTTAGGCGGCGCTCTTAGTCTCCCCCCCTCGCGCACCAGGAAACAAAGAGGGAAGAAAAAGTCTCTTGCCTCTTCGGCAGCTGCAGACTTTCTCCCGGACTCCCTCCCGGCTAGCACCGAAGCCCGAGCCTCAGGTCCCAGCCCCGCCCGCCCCGGCGGGTGAGCAGACAAGCCTCTCGGGCTGGTGAGTGCTGCTCGGCGCCGAGCCTCCGTGCGGGAATCTCTCCGCTTTGCCCTCCGCACCCCTGTGGCTGTGCTCTCCTCCGTGGCTCCGAAGCTTCCCCCCTCCGCCACCCGCAGTCTCTGCCCGCTAAGGGGCTTCCTATTGTGTGGAAACCTTTCCTGCTTCCCAGCTCCCTCCCACTGGTGCAGGTCCCGTCCCTATTCTTTTGTCTCTGTTTTTTCTTTTGCCCTACCCAGGTATGTGGGGAGTTTCTTGCCTTTTAGGATGTCTGAGGTCTTCTGCCAGCGTTCAGTAGGTGTTCTGTAGGAGTTATTCCACATGTAGATGTATTTCTGATGTACTTGTGGGGAGGAAGGTGATCTCCGCGTCTTACTCCTCCGCCATCTTGAAGCTCCTCCCCACAATTTCCTTTCTTGATTAAATGCCTTAGATAGAGGCACTTAGGAAGGCTGATAAGACAGTCTATTAAATTCAAACAGGAGATGAGGGAATGACCCTCAGAGACCTTGGATGTTGGCCAGTACATCAGTTCAAGCCGTGGTGCCTGGGCTGGCTCCTGGACTCTGTGCTCCTTAGGTAAGATGTAACTTATATGTAATAGATGCTGTGAACTAATTAAGAAAGCAAGGGTAAACACGTGGGTGTAAACGTTTACAAAACAAAAAAGCACAGCCCTCTGCTTAAGTTCCAGGAAAAAATAAATATGCAAAATTTTTTATTTTGAAAAATTCCCATAGTAGAACCAGAACTGTGAAATGTCTCTCTGAATAAATATACATTTATGAATATCTTAGGAGGCCTACTGCTGAAACACACAACAGATATCATTTTAAGCTATAATTTATGACTTCTTCATCAGCCTCTGAAACAACTAAATTATTAAAGAAGAAGAAGAAGGGGAAGAAGTCTAATGCATATAACAAGTAAGTCGAACTATTAAGTTTATTAACACCAGGAAATTTCTTATCTTTTTGGAGAAGTTAGGTGTTTGAGAAGAATTTTTGAGTTAAAGTTAACTCAAAATTTTTGAGGGATAATTTTTGGGTTAAAATTTTTGAGTTAAAATAATACACTTTATTAGTGTTGAAGATCTAGCTGGAAATAACTTTACTGACTAAATTCTCAAAAGAGAGTCTCTCATTTCCGATATTAATTGCTTTCTAATGTGGGACTTTGATGCTTCCCTTCTACAAAGATTCAATGCATTTTCTGTGTAGGTAAAAATTTAAGTAAGATATGTAAAAAATAAAATATTTATTTGCATTCACTTTTGTGTTAGTTATTAAAAATATATGTGAGAATATCATCCATTATATCACCCAGATCTCTCTCTAGAGTTTCCAGTGAGGAATATTTCCTTTGAGTTTGGGATAAAGATATATTTGTATTCACTGTTACCTTTTAAGCCTTGAGTAACTTTCTATATTTCTCTCATCCCAATGTCTCTCAGAATACTCAAGGCTAAATTTTATGGTCAAGTGTAATCACTGCATTTTTCCCTAGTGTTTGTCATGCTAGCTTTTATCTCTTTTCCAAACTTGATTTCTCCCTTGTCTTCCTCCAACTTTTTAAAAACAATTTTATTGTTATGGTTTAATAAGATGCTTTAAATCCTTTTTCTCTATTAAGGAAGTAAATGAGTACAGTACTGAACCCACACAAGCATCAATCACATACCATACGTGGGTTCTTTGTAAAGAAATTACTGTTTTCTACTCTGTGGCATCCTTCTTCTTATGAGACAAATGAATTCCTGCTTATTCTTCAAGGCTGAACTCAAGTGTCTCCCCTAC
Organism: Balaenoptera musculus; assembly: GCF_009873245.2. Taxonomy (NCBI): domain Eukaryota; kingdom Metazoa; phylum Chordata; class Mammalia; order Artiodactyla; family Balaenopteridae; genus Balaenoptera; species Balaenoptera musculus. Next base: position 49,895,921 of record NC_045802.1, read on the forward strand.
TGTACCCCCTTCTCTCATCCAGAAGGCAGAGTCCATCACTTTACAGTAGTACTGCCCTTGCCTCTGTGGATTCACTCATCACACAGGCTCTTTCTGTTTGTATCTGTCTTTACTCACAGATTATCTGGTTGTACTTTTTTCATGTTTCTATGCCCAATATCTAGTCTCCATGCCCTTCTTGAAACCCAATACCAGGCAAACGGTAGATATTAATCATTGCATGTAGACGAGACAAATCAATTAATGAATTTAAATACTATGAAAAAAATATGATACCTTGGCAGCGTTTATGAGGATAGTGAATGCATTGATGGACAAGCTTCCATTGAGTTTCCTCTAAGTAACTGACACCATGCTATGTGCTACTGGGGGGTGAGAGGAGGACCCACCAGGGAAATGAAACTCCAACGTGTGATACCTTCAAGGAGTTAATTGTGCTGAGAAGGATAAGACTAATATGAGTTTGAGTGAGTTGGATAATTTTTAAGACTTGGAATAGTCTTAACAATATACATCAGTGTCTTCATTCAGGATAGGGTGGCAGAACAGAATAATCAATGATATGAAGACAAAACAATGAACATGACTTACTCAAGGAATGTTGAGAAAACCTGTTTAAAAGACTTGAAGGTGAGTGATAATTAAGATGAGTAAACAATATGGTTAAATCAGTAGTTGTGTGGGAGGATAGAAAGTAGGAGTTGGATTACATGAAATTCTCAAGATTCATGTAGAGTGATATTTGATATGCATAAAAGGCATAGTTCACTTTTCAACAAGAGGATGGTTTAATGAAAATTAGATTAATTTGGCAACATTATAAACAATAAATTAGAGCAGTGTAAAACAGAGGTAGGGAGATTATATAAGTAACAGTAGAAATCCAGGTATGGGAAGGAGAAGGTCTAGATTAAAATGCTTATAATATTAATAGAAGCAAAATTTCTATCCGGAAAACATTTCAAAGCAAGAATCTTGAGGCTTGGTAGATGAAAAAGGGTAGGTGAATAATGAGCCACAGTTTCTTAGTTAGAAGTAAAAATCTCACCATATCAATACTGAGAAGTAATAAACTTAATACATGCCATACTACTGTAGATCTTTAAAATTGTAAATCAGTAGAGAGAATGTAATTCCCAAACAAAAGGATGTAAAATGATGTATGATAGTACTAGACATTGATTTTTTTCCCCTGGAATAGTTCAACACGGAAGATAATTCACACTCATCATTATTTTAATATTGATTATTTAGAAAGCTGTAGTTTATAGACTTTGCAAATGATTATAACAGAATTATTAATCTGTGCATAACATTGCCACCCAGGAAAGGGTTTGTATTAGTTTGGTAGGACTGACATAAGAAAATACTACAGACTGAGTGACTTAAACAACAGAAATTTATGTTCTCATAGTTCTGGAGGCTAGAAGTTCAAGATCGAGGTGTTGGCAGTTTTACTTTTGTCCTGAGACCTCTCTTCTTGGCTTCAGATGACCTCGTTCTCATTATGTCTTCATCTGGCCTCTTTCCTACGTACCCACACTCCTGGTGTCTCTTCCTCTTCCTACACGGAAATCAGTCCTATTGGATTAGGGCCCCATCCTAATGGCCTCATTTTAACTTAATCACCTCTTTAAAGACCCTTTCTCCAAGTATGGTTACATTCTACTATACTAGGGGTTGAGACTTCAGTGTATGAATTTTGGGGTAACACAATTAAGCCCATAATATCCTGACCTCTGGGCCTTTAAAATTCATATCCTTGTCATGTGCAAAATACATTTACTTGATCCCCAAAGTCTTAACCCATTCTTGCATCAACTCTTAAGTCTACATCTTATCTAAATGTCACCTAAATCAAGTGTGGGTGAGACTCAAGGAATGATTTATCCTGAGGCAAAATTCTTCTCCAGCTGTGAATCTGTGAAACTGAAGAAGTCATCTGCTTCCAAAATATAATGGTGGCACAGACATAGGATAAGCATTCCCATTGCAAAAGGGAGCAATCAAAAAGAAGAAAGGGGTCACAAGTTCAAGCAAGTCCAAAACCTGGCAGGGCAAATAGCATAAGATTTTAAGGCTTGAGAATAATCTTCTTTGGTGCAATGTTCTCTCCTCTGGGTCCACTGGTGTGACAGCCCCCTTCTGGGCCCATTTTGATGGTGCCATTGCCTCTCAGCCGTGGGCAGCAGTCTAACCTGTTGTAAACAAGGAGGTGGCCCCAACCTCTGAAACCTAGCAGGAGACAGCCTGGCTCTGCAGACCTGTGGTGGCAGTGGCAGCCCTACTGATCTCTGGATCACTTTTAGGGTTATTCTTCCCCCCCCCTTTTTTTTTTTTGAAGAATATTGCATGTTTGCGGCTGGATAGCTTTAATGTTCTGTCCTGTAGAATCCCAGATGCACAATAGCCTTCCTTCATTCTGTCCCATCTCTGCCCTCTTCGATCCAAGCTGTCAGTGTTGATGCTGATATAACCTCTCTCTGCTCCTGGCTTCTGCTGAGACCATTGTATAAAATCATGAGTCACACCTATAATCTCTTTATGGAGTGATTGTCCAGCTGCACCGTTGGTGTTCTCTCTAGAACTTTCTCATTTTTTTTGCAATACAGTCAGGCTGAGAATGTCCCAAATCTTCAAGTTCTGGTTCTTTTTGCTTTACAATTCCTCCTTCAATTTCTCTCTCTCCTCTCACATTTTACTATAAGCAGCAAGGAGAAACCAGCTGCACCTTCAACACTTTGCTTAGAATTCTCTTCAGCTAAATATCCAATGTCCTCATTCACAAGTTCTACTACCTTCCACAAAATACTGGAATACAATTCAGCCAAGTTCTCTGATGCTTTATAACAAGGATCACGTTTTCTCCGGTTTCCAATGACATGTTCCAGATTTCTATCAGAAACCTGAGCAGAATCACCTTTCACATCCATATTCCTGCCAACAGTCTCTTCAAGGTAATCTAGGCTTTTTTCTAACCCACATCTCAAAATTCTTCCAGCCTCTACCCATTACCCAGTTCCAAAGTCAATTCCACACATTTAGGTTTTTGTTACACAGCCTCCCACTCCTCCCTACCACATTCTGAGTACATGGGTACCTTCTGGGGATATGGGTGGCTTAAACAACAGAAATTTATTTTCTCACAGGTCTGGAGACTGAAAGTCCAATACCAAGGTGTTGGCAGGTTTGTTTTCTCCTGAGGCCTCTCTCTTTGGCTCGCAGATGGTGGTCTTCCGTGTCCTCATATAGCATGTCCTCTGAGCACCCACACCCCTGGTATCTCTTTCTTTCTTATAAGGACACCAGTCTTGTTGCATTAGGGCCAACCCTAATCACCTCCTTTTAACTTAATCACCTCTTTAAAGAACTTATCTACAAATATGGTTACATTCTGAGGTACTGGGGTCTGGGAATTCAACATATTAATTTTCGAGGAAAACAGTGTATCCCATAACAGGGTTTATGCCGTATATTTTCAACACAATCGTCTGTTTCATTTCTTCTTTGATTTCTAATATCTACTAAAGGCTTCTTCATATGATATAAAATTGTTTTCAGAAACCCAAAGAACCTCAAAATATATGCTTATGTTACCCAATTAATTTTGTTCTTTTTCCTTCTCTGTGATAGCTGAGCCTTTTGAGTTTACAAATTTTTACCTCTAAATTAATGCATATTTTATCCTCTTTTTTTATAGTAACCAAAAACAGTCCCATATTAATTGATTTTTTTAGATTATAACCACACTCCCTTTAACTTTTTATTTTTTGATTAAAAAATCACTTTTACAAAAGACAGGCCTGTTCATTTTCATGTGTGGGCTTGGGCATGTTACTTAATTTTTCTGTACCTCTGTTTTCTACTCTATGAGGTAGAATAAAATTACTGAACTGTTAGAATTGCTGAGAAGACTAAGATACAATGTGTGGATGTATATGCATAGAGTTTGGCTCCTTTCTCACTTTATGCCCCAAACTATTCTTATTAAACCTGAGAACATGAACAGGGCCTGTTCTCTGATCAAAATCCAGTAGCACAATATCTCTGTTGAGAGCATTGATTAGTGTACTGTATTATAATAGTGATTCCTCATCCCTTTGCTGTTTGCAGGGCTGTTTGTTGCTGAAGTAAATGTCCCAGATCTCTATGTAGCTTTATCACATCTTATATGTGTTTTTAATTTTTCTTGTATTGCTTCTGCCACATCAGTTTACCTGCTGTCACTTTTTATCAAAATCAATAAAACTTGTTTTAACAGCCTCCCACACTTTAATTTGCTGTTTCCAATAACTTGCAAGCTGGAAAATCAGATGATCAAGCCTACTGGAATTTGGGGAGATGTAAAGGCGTAAGTCCCAACTCTGGACTCAGTGCTATGCTGCATGATTTACCTAATTATATCATTCAATCTTTATAACAACCCAGGGAAGAGGTACGATGATTACTTTCATTTTGTAGATGAGGAAACTTCATCTTCAGGAAGTAATTTGTTCAAGGACAAATATGTAGGAAGGAGTAGAGTCATTATCTGAAATCAGAACTTCCAGGGCCTGACTCAGTACATTTACACCACATACCCTGAAGTGAGATATTCCTGTGATAGATTACTAAGGGTCCAAAACTTGTTGTACCATATTGATTTAATAGTTATGATTCTGTCCCATACTACTTTTCTCAAAGATCATAGGTACATTCATATTTAACTAAACACCATAGCACTTTAGTTCTCTGTCAGTTTATATATGATAAAATTTAATCACGAGGTACAATGATTACTCCACAAAATCTTATTCAACAACAACAATAATAAAATAGCTGATGTTTATTGAGTGATGACTACATATGTCTCCATCCCATGTTCTTTACATTTACTTTACGTGGATTATCACATTCAATCTTCAGAATCACTCTGTGAAGTAAATACTATTATTATACCTATTTTGTAGGTGAAGAAACTGAGGTCGTGAGTAATTAAGTTTTTGGCCAACCAGCCAGTAACTAAGGGATCTGGGATTCAAATCCAGGCAACTGAGACCAGTAGAAGAACTGGAAACAGAGATGGTGCCTTTAGCACTCAGCACTGAAAAGACAGAAGAAAGTTCCAAAAGTGTCGCTAAATATTCATTAAAGGTTCAGGTTCATTGAGCAGAAAATATCTTAGCTTGATGGAGTTCAGTCTCAGGAAACCAAGAGTAGGGATATAAAGTTGTGGGTAGAAATAGAGGACTGGAAAATGGAACCTACGCATTCATTTTTAGATTAATATACATATTCTCCCCTGAGACTGCTGAATGGTAAGGTTTCTGAATTTCATTAGTAAGTCACCTAAATGTACAGCTTTCCACTGTTAACCCCAGAATTGTTGGTCAGACCTAAATTTTCCCCCTGTGTTTCCTTAGGGAAGAAGGATTCTGGGGCTTGGTCTGTTTGGTCTGTTTTTTGCACTCTGTGGTTGCTTTCTTCACTGGTTCTACCTTTTGCTTTGGTAGGTGGGCTTTCCTACCATTTCCATAGCTATTCCCTTTCTTCCTTTTTTTCTGCTTTCAAGATCATTACATCTGTGTGACCTGGTTCACAGTCATCTTCTCTTTCCCATTTTCTGCTTAGATCTGTGAAGACTCTAGCTCTCAGTTGAAGTTGAACAACCCACTCCACAAAGTTTGTTGATCTCTTTAATTTTAGCCATCCTTTGCTAACCTAAACTAGGACCTTGTTATGTGGCACTTCCTTAATTCCAAATCTGTGACCATACTTATTATCTTTCTAACGTTATTATTACCCCATCCCCACTCTACTGGCTCATCTACCTCAAAAAACCCAGCCCCTAAATCTTTCCTTTTTTCCCATTTCCAATCCCCAGTCATTCCCTTTAACCTCATACTCCCAATTCATTCCTGCCTCTTTTCCTTCTCCATCCAAACAGACCACATAGTCCAGCTTTTCCATTCTTTAAATAACTCTGTCCCACCATCTTATATTATCTACCTTCTGGTCTTATCACTTTAAACCTGGTTGCTCTACAAAATCCCTACTCTGAATTAACATCAACACCCAACTTCTTCTTTCCTACATCCTGACTGCTAACAGAGAAAAGCTGAGAGTAGCATGACTGAGCACAACTCCTAATTTATCATCTTCATTCTCAGCCTTTGGTAAATAACTTCTCTCATTCTTCACAGTAGCTATTTTCTGACCTTTATTACTCCCTTCAAACCTCCAGCTCTACCTTTGCCCTATTCAATTTCAGTAGTCACAATGCTTTTTTTCCCAGAAAAAGATAGAAGTTACCAGGTCTGAATAATTCATTCATCTCAATTTCCTTTCCTAAGGTCTCAGAGAAAGAGGTATTCACACTCATAACCAGAGTCAGTTCTTCCATCTAGGTTGGAGACTCACAGCCCATCTCTATAAGAATCTTACTCCATCAGTAATCTAACTTGTCAACTACATCTTCAACCTCTTTGTAGAACTGAAGGCCATGGTCTACACCGCATCTGTGATCTCTCCAAGCATCAAAGTCTCCACCAGCAGTTTCCTCCAGATGAATTCTTATTGCCATTGTTACTGTCCTGAGACAAGTCTTCCAAATTGGCCCAAACCTCATGATGCCAAAACACGTATGAGTGTTTGTGCATGCACCACATGAATTTGAGTGTGTGTATATGAGAGAGAGAGAGAGAGAGAGAGAGAGAGAGACAGAGAGGAGACTGGGGCTACATCTAAGTTTTCTGCTTATTCTTTTAAAAGTTAGACTCAAGGCCAATTTTGAACTAATTGCCAAACCCTTGAGTCTAGAGATCTCACTTGCATCAAAAGTATATAAAATAGTAAACTTGCCATCAATATATGAGTCCCAAATGTGTAGACATTAAACAGATAAATTGGCCCAATAATTTTGCCATCAATTATACATGAAAAAATTTAATAAACCTTTTTTTTTCTTTTTAATCAGATGCGTATGTTTGATTTATTTATTTATTTTTATTTTTGGCTGTGTTGGGTCCTCGTCTCTGCGTGAGGGCTCTCTCTAGTTGTGGCAAGCGGGGGCCACTCTTCATTGCGATGCGCGGGCCTCTCACCGTCGCGGCCTCTCTTGTTGCGGAGCACAGGCTCCAGACCCGCAGGCTCAGCAGCTGTGGCTCACGGGCCCAGTTGCTCCGCGGCATGTGGGATCTTCCCAGACCAGGGCTCGAACCCGTGTCCCCTGCATTAGCAGGCAGACTCCCAACCACTGTGCCACCAGGGAAGCCCTTAATAAATCTTTTAAATGAAATGCCTTTCTAAATTAGTCTGCAAGTCTTCAGCATATCTTTTCATGTTTTGTTTTTGATCACAAATGTCTCTATAAAGTAGATACAGAAAATTATACTATTAGAAATGGTATTATATCAGTTTATTATAAGTTATATAAGTATATTATGTAACTGTATTATATCAGTGGGATGAAGGGCTAATGGTAAAAAAAAAAATCTGGTTATATATTACTGTCAATAAGCCCACTCATGAGCACATTATTTTTAATTAAAACTAAATTATTGGGGCTTCCCTGGTGGCGCAGTGGTTGAGAATCTGCCTGCCAATGCAGGGGACACGGGTTCGAGCCCTGGTCTGGGAAGATCCCACATGCCGCGGAGCAACTGGGCCCGTGAGCCACAATTACTGAGCCTGCGCGTCTGGAGCCTGTGCTCCGCAACAAGAGAGGCCGCGATAGTGAGAGGCCCGCGCACCGCGAGGAAGAGTGGCCCCCGCTTGCCACAACTAGAGAAAGCCCTCGCACAGAAACGAAGACCCAACACAGCCAAAAATAAATAAATAAATAAATTTAAACTGCTCTGCAACATACTAATTAAGTCTGGGACCCAATTCTCAGATTAAAAAAATAAAAATAAAAACTAAATTACTAATAGCAATAGGGAATATATGTAGTATCATTAGAAATTCCTTGTAAAATATTTAAGAATTTAAGATTTACTGTATTGAACTCACCATAACCTTGTCTACCAGAAAAAGAAGTTGGCGTTTTCTTTCACAGCCATGGGAATGGTGACTCTAGCCAGAAATTTCATAATGGAGAACCTTGAATGATTAATCATTAATAAATCAGGAAGAGCAATTCTTTAGGATGCAAAACATGTGAGAAAAATAAATGTTAGTCTTAGGCAACCCCCAAAACAAAACCAAGAGGAAATTTTCGTTTGGCTTCTTTCATGTGAAATCAAGCATAAAATACAATTACTATGGGCATCACCAAAAAAAGGAACAGTTATTAAGTGGTAAAAGTATTCTTATTTTTAGATCAATAAAGCAAGGGAGTTTGGAGTCACAAAATAAAATAAGAAAAGTATGTTGGTGTGGGGGGGATGGTATTGGGGGATGGTGAAAGGGGACAGTGCTTCCTTTGATAAGAATAATCTAGAATCACACAGGAGGCATCTTTCCAGCCTTCAGGTCCCAATAGAGCTACAGCTTGAGAAGCAACAGGCAGGATTGAATATTCCCCTGAATATGCAGTATAAGGAAAACCTGAGTTGTGAGTCAATACAGTCTCTGTCACTTGCCAAACAATCACACTTATCTACTTGCTTTACACCCCAAATCCCAAATGCATTCTCCATGTCACTAGGAAATCTGAAAATCGCTCCTGTTGAGGAAGGAGTGGGAAAGACAGGAGGAGCTAGCTGTTAGCCTTAGAGAGTGCAAAAATCATGCACAGGGCGATCAGCTCATGGAACAGGGAGGGAGGCCCTCTAGAAATTCAGACCCACTGAGGATCATGCCCCCCCACGCCTCTGCCGAAGTACCCATGGTGCCAGGAAGAAGATAATGGGGCACGCACATTTGGGTCAAGGAGTGGAGGAGGGGCAGAGGGACAATTTACCAGGTGGTAAAGTATGATCCTGGCCATTTCATCAAATGACATTTGCAAACGCTATAACCTCTCTTCTCTTGATTCTGTTCAGAAAGAAACGCTATACCCCCTTCCCACCAAATGAAATTGGGAAAATGCTTGATAATATGCTTTTCATGCTTGCAACTCAATTCCGAGGAAGTTTGCATATAAATAGAATTTACAATTATTAGCAATACAATTCTGGTTGCCCAGGTTTCTCAATAAAGTTCAGAAATTGTGCTAGGAACACTGGGGTAAGGTGGTTGTGAAAAGCATCTGGAACACTTCAGGCCGCCCATGGAGCAGGCTTTGGAAAATATTTTTATTTCCCTTTGTCCTTTATTCATTTTCCTGACACTATAGTGAACTTTGGAAATGACGGCCTCTGTCGTCCATCCATCAAAAGACTGGGCCTCAGACCATCTGTGAGACTTTTTTTGCTAAAATGAGATTTTGTTTGAAAACTTCGGCTTAAATGCAAAAAAAAAAAAAAAAATTCCCTGAAAAGGTTAAAACCATAGCGAGGCACATCTGCTGGCTAAAATTAGGCTTGTTCCTATTAGCAAAGGCCAGAACCCACGATGGGGAAATGTGGAGGCACCTTTGTTGAAAACATCCTAACCTTTTCATCCTGGCTGGATTCTTATGGAACAACAGCCGTAATATGTTCTGCTTTCAGTTATGCTTTCTGATTTTCTGCGTCACCTTCCTTTAATGGATGGAAAGGCCGTTAGAAAAAACTATCTAACTGAGGTTCTCCACTTAAGCATATCCTTTTAATGAGATTTTTAAAACAAAAAAATATTATCCTTGGTAATATTTTATGTCAGTGTTGGTTTTTTTTCCTGTCCTAATTAGAAATAAAAGTGTGGCCACTTCTCTGAGCCATTCCCTCTTGAACAACTGAAAACCTGAGGAAAATAACTTCAGTGCTTTCTCACTTCCCCAAGGTTTAGGAAGCTACAAAATCAGGAAAACTGAGATTTTAGAATTAAACCACTTCTGCATAAGAAAAGGATCACTTTTATTTAGTGAGGGTCTCCAGTCAGGGCTGAAGAAAGGCAGTTTCTGACTTTGCCTCAATTTCTCCGTTTCTTCAAAATAGAGAAATATGACTAAAAGTCACAGAAATAGCATCATATGAAAACAAAGTTGGTAAATTTAGCATAATAGACTTTAATGAAAGTCTTTCCAGCTTTGTCCTTAAAGATATGGTAGTCTTTTTTTGCAACTTTATTGAGGTATGATTGACAAATAAAATTGTATACATTTAAGGTGTACGATGTGATGTTTTGATATATGTATACATTGTGAAATGATTACCAAAACCAAGGTAATTAACCTATCCACCACCTCACACAGTTACGCGTGTGTGTCTGCGTGTGTGTGTGTGTGTGTGTGTGTGTGTGTGTGTGTGTGTGTGGTAAGGACACTTGAGATCTACTGCACATTTCAAGTAACTATAGTCACCATGTGATATGTCAGGCCTCCAGACCTTATTTAACTTAGGTACCTTTTGACCAATACCTCCCCATTTTCCCCAGGTGTGGTAGTAAATGCTGCAAAATAACTTTCATCACAGTACAGTGAGAAGAAGAAAAAATAAACATATCAGTAGCATATCTCTGCAAGCAGAAAATATCTCCAGGGAAGCAATCAATCTGCAGCTTTGATACAGGAGGAAAACCAATGGTATTTATTTCATCAAGGCATCTTTATAAAAATGAAGAACTTCAGTTTGTGAATCTTGGCAGCCTCTCCCAAATAATCAGAATATTCCGTGAGCCTGTGAGTTAACCAGAGAGGGGTTGCTAATCAAACAGCCATTCCAGCTTCAAGTTCTAATTTGGGAATTTTAATAAAGTTCAACCACCTGAAATGCTTTTTTTAAGCAGTGTTCTCTTTTTTTGGAGCCTAAGAATTATGATTGCTACCAGAGTCTCATTAGAGAATTAAAATCAGCCTTGGTTTGTGATTTCCGTGGTAATAATCATTAATTTAATTTCAATTTTATTTAAATTATTTCATAGATTGTGACATGGAAACTTTTCAACAAAATAAATTAGGGTGTTTTGTTTTTTTCAAATACTGGATGCATGCCCCTGTCTTCTTCTGCTCTCTAAAATAACAAGGATAACAAGAAACAGAAGTGCAAACTCACACTTCAGTAAAATTGGAGACGCTGGTACCCAGAACTACACTGTATGTAGAAACACTGCCAAATGTAGTGAAGGTCAAATAAAGATGAGGGAAGATGCTGAGAAAGCATGCCTGCAACTAGAATTTCAAGCAATGGGGCAGAACATAGTTCTCCCAAGCAGGTTTTATGAATTTAACCGTGATCAGAGTTAATGTCAACCATAATGGTGAAAGCCAACATCACAGGTCTCTTGAGAAAGGCACAACATCACTCATTCCTGTTCGTACCCCCTAAAAATCATAGCCTAAAATGAATTTTGAGGAAACCATCACACAGTCTAAACTGAGGCTGTTACGGACATCCCACAGCATTGAAATGGACCCTCACCCAAAATTTGGATCCAGCATTGAGACTGATGATGACACACACACACACATGCACACAGGATGAAAGGGAAAGGTTTATTACTCACTTAATGAAGCTTTCTGGGTTCAGTGGAGTGGATCCTAAGAACATCCAAAAACAGTTTAAAAGAGAACAGGAGACTGGCTTGGGGATTTTACTGTGATTAGGAGGTGGGGACAGGGCAGGTGGTTCCTCCCAGCGTAGGTAGGAACTTGCACGGTTTGAACCTCCAAATGCACCCAAAAGGAAGAATCTGGGTTTTCCTACCAGCTTGTACAGATGTGAAGCAGAAAGGGAAGACGTAGAGAGGACTGAACAGTTGTCAGCAAACACCAAAAAACAGAGTACAAAGGAGCATATTGAAAAAGAATTGGCCCAAGCTCTTCTAAAATGTCAATATAAAGAGGTGAAAGCACACAGAACTGTTCCATATTAAAGAATAATCTTTTTTAGAGACATGACAACTATATTCAATGTGTGATCTTGGATCAGAAAAAATGCTCTAAAATACATTATTGGGACGACTGGTAAATTATGAATATGAATGATATAGTTATTTTGTATCACAGTTAATTTCATGAATTTAATAATTATATGTGATTTTCTAATATAATTTTATGTTCTTAGGATATACATAAAGTATTTATGGGTGAAGAATCTTGAAGTCTGCAACTGGTTCAGTAAATAATATTTATATAGGCATACTGTCAGTGTGTGTGTACTTATAATGTACAGAGAGAGAGAAAGAGAGCAAATGGTGAAGAGCGCATACAAGTGAACTTTTGTAAATTTTTATAGCTTCAAATTTTTTCCAAAATAAAAAGATGAAGTGAAGGAGGTAGTATGAAATCTCTTTACTGGAAATAAAGGAACAGGATTCATGGACCAGCAGATGGAAATTCGTTGGGCCCTTCGTGCCAGTAATGAGAAGAAGGAAGAACCAAGTGAATAAAGATCCACACACGAGACCACCTTTACAGGATGGAGGAGAGAAAGTTCAGAGCTACGAATTTTTGTGGACTGTGGAGAAAACAAAAAAACAACTCGCACTCTCACTCTGGGTTATACCAAAGAGCTTTCTCCATACCAGGAAGAAAATCTACTAACCCAGAATTCACTTCATGCAGTCAACACAAAGAAACCGGCACATTACCCATACAAAGACTCAATAACCAGTCTCAGTACTGTGGAGTGCAAGTCTGAGCAGTTTTTGCTTTTTCTTCAGTCACTGCCTTCAGCCAGACCATGTCAAATTCCCTTTCTAGTTCCTTAAGGATACCTTGGGGAGATTTCACAAATTTTCTTTTATAGTTAGTCATTAACTCTTTAGTCTAATATTAATATTTCAGGCAGACAGTCACCTTAAAGGTCTCCTTCCCTCGCATTCAAAGTAGACCAGATGTGAACTAGAAGGACCTGAAATGAGAAGGATAGGAACAAAGGACGTGGCACTCCTCTCCCTCTCTCTTCTGGATCCAACTATTCCAGCAGTGGGAGTAGACAGAAGGGAAGAGGGGAAAGGCACTTATCCTTTATTTATTGGAACACAGAAGTAATCCTCATTTCTTTGTTGTGAGTGTTTTCTGGCTCATACTGAGTTGCTATAGATATCTCTTGTGCCTCTGGAGTCTAAGTGCTAGCTCACCCATAATAAGTTATACATTAGACTCACATGTGACTTTGGCTCAACTTCTGCTACCTGCTCTTCATAACATGGTATATTTAGCAGCATCTTGCTGGCTGGGGCCCTCCTCAACCAGCAAACAGCTGTCTCAGAGGGATGATCCTAGCCACACAGCTCAAACCCAGCTACCTCCCAGAGTGCCCTGGATATGTTGTATATTTTGCCTCCTTGCCACTTCTAGCAGAGATTGGGAGAGAACAGGTGGCTCTTCCAACTAATCCCTCCTTCTACTCCACCACCTTCTTCTGCTGCCTAAGCCAAGGGCCAACCAGGAAAGGGAAGGTCAGGCTTTCCTATCATGTCCTCTTTTAGAGTTTCCCTAAAACTTGGCTTTGAGTTGGGTTAAGAAATAGCTTTCTACAGCCAATAGAAGCTGGACACCCTCTAGGGTGCTTTTTCTTTTCAATTCTATCTACTCCTCCTCCCTCTGGCCACAGAGAAAACACACATATACTATGTATAACTGAAACTGAGAAAGAAAGAAAGAGGAAGAATGTGGAAGATGGTGTAAGTATTGTGTCTTCTTCATTGTGAAGAACCAGGGGGTACAAGAATTTCCAGTTGTTAATCAAGAATGAAGATATGGGGAAAAAATAATAGAGATGTGAGTATATGTAAAGGTAAAAATGATAAATACCAAGAAAATGGCAAAAAAATGTAATACAAAAATAATATTAAATAGTGGAAGGAGAGAGAAGAGAAAAAAGCAATGAAAATGTACTTATTTATCAATGCTGATGCTGGCTACAGAAGTAGAAGTTTAAATACATGAAGTTATGAAGTTGTATCTAAAATATAAAAAATAAACGTTCTAAATTATAAGCATGAACATAATAAGTAAAGGAAACCACACCATGTAATTAAACAAGAAAAACAAAAGCATTAAAAACAAACAATTTAGCATAATGTAAAAAGACATAACAAGTACATCATATCAATTAATGCAAATGGGTTAAAACTTTCCCTTTTGAACACTAAAGCCCAAATGTTTTCTGTTTACAGCAGATCTCCAGCCTTTAAATCAAAAGGAATTCACAAAATTTGGAAATAAGAGGATGAGCAAAAAAAGCAAACCAAAACAAACAAAACAGACAAATATAAGCACAAATAAAACAAAAATTAAGATCTTAATGTCAGACAAAATTGACAAAGTCATTTTATAATAATAAAATATACAGCCTATAATAAAAATTAAATAATTATAAAACTTTTTCCCAAATAAATTAACATAAAAACTGATTCAGCCATAATTATGAGTACAATACAAAATATTAGTGATAGTAAAATCTATACCTCTCTGGATCCATAAAAATTCAAATGAATAAAAGTAACTAAAGGCTGAGAGACCTAAAGGGAAGCAAATATATTCTGATACTTATGCATTTAACTCTATATCCTAAAAACAGAAAAACATCTTCTCAGGTATCCATAGAACATTTACAAAATTTGACCACAGAGTCAGCAACAAAGCAAACATCATTAAATTCCAATGGTACTCTGTGATCACAAAGCAGAAAAACAACTCACAAAATTGAGTATGGAAAAAAGGGATAGCTAGAAAATAACAATAATAAAAATATTCCATATCAAAAAATCTGAGAACCATTGAAAGCAAAGTTCAAAAAAAAATAGAAAAATTCATACTCTTAAATACACACATTAATTCACCAGAAAGAATGAAAATCAATTAATTTGTTGAACCAAAGACATTGGAAAGTATAAAAGAGAGGCTAAGAAGGGTAGAAGGAAAATTAATAAAGTCAACAAGCAGAAATCTATCAATAATCAAACATAAAGATGGTAATACTACTGAATAAATCAAAGACATGGATATTAAGAGGAAATACAATAAAATGAATAAGGGTTTACCAAAATTTCTCAGAAAAAGAGTAAGAGAGCATATATGGTAAGCAAGAAATAAGAATGGGGAAATAATCACATATGGATAAAATATTAAAATATTTATGAGATTACTTTGTTCAATTCTGTGCAAATAAACTTGAAAATATACATGAAGTAGATAATTTTCCAGGAAATTATAGTTTCCCAAACTTGCCAAAAACGATATAGAAAATCTAAAATAGCAATACTATATGAGAATTTAGAAGACTTCCAGAGTTTCCTTCTCAAAATGATGGGCAGACTATTTAAACTCTTCTGTTTTAATGCTATTTAAACTCTTCTAATAAGGAGAAAACCTTTCTAATTATTATTTCATGACATGAGCACGAAAGTGATATTAAAACCTGAGATAGTCCTCAGAATAAAATTATAAACACATCTCAGTTATAAACAGAATTTAGCAACAAATATCAGCTAATTGAAAGACATCAATTAATTGAAAGAAGTTACACCATGACCAGATGTGGTTTATGAAATAAATGCCAGGTTATTTTAATACTGGAAAATTTATTGATATAATTCACTATGTCTATAATATAAAGGAGAAAATAATTTCTGTATATGTTGCTAGAACATTGAGGAAAATTCATCATTGAATATTAAAAACAAACTAATAAAAAAAAAAACTCTATAAAGTAAGACTGACTTGGTACATCTGAAACACATGGTTTGTCTCTGATTCTCTCTCCCTCTCCTCCTCTCACTCCTCCCATAGAAAGACACTAGAAGCCTCTACAGGGGCTTCGATATATGCCCCGAGAAGGGGATGTAAGGGCAGAAAGAAATGATGAAGGGTGAAAAAGGATTTGTGTGTATATATAACTTCAATGCAAATAACACAAGATAAATAGGATTGATCATGTCATATCCATAGTTGACTATGAATTCCATTATGGAAAATAAGTTACAATCTATTCACACGTTAATATTGAACTGGTAGGGTTTGAGTAAAGGAACACTTAATTAGATGACGTGCTTGATGAAAACACCTACATCATTTGGATGCAAACTGTGAGATAAATACAAAAGGTTATTAATTACTGGCAGAGTTCACTTTCTTATAGTGCAGAGGGAAGGAAACGATACAGCATGAAATTGCTTAACATATCTGTCAAAAGCAAACTAAAATGATTATATTGTATTATTTCATGCTGTTTTGAACACTGAGGTTATTTTTTTTAAAATTCCAGAGTTATGCATAATCTTATTGCTGTGACAGCATGATACCAAGTGCCACTTTAATGTAATGAAACAAATAAAGAATAATTTAAATGATTTATCAAAAAAAATTTTGTTCAAGTAATAAAATGAGTTGGACAAGGATGAAAAGAATAAGACACTAAACAGTAAAAATATTATGGACAACTCCCCCGTACTGGTATCATATAGACACACACTGTCAGTATGTGAAAATTCTCAGCATCATATAGTCCATTAGAAAGATGTCTTCTCTAAGTAGTATATAAAGCAGGTTACCACCATGGTCACAGCTTAATGGTTTAATAGAACTAAATACACTGTGAGAAATAGTTTTATATAACTGTATAGTTCACACTTGAACAACATGGGTTTGAACTCCGAAGACCTACTTATACATAGATTTGTTTTTCAGTAAATATATACAGTACTACACGATTTGTGGTTGGTTATATCCAAGAATGTGTAACTTCAGATACAGAAGGCTGACTATGGGACTAGGGCATCCTTGGATTTTGGTATATTCAATACTTGGGGGCTCCGGGAACCAATTCCCTGTGGATACCAATGGAGGACTGTACATACTGTTAGAAATATTAAATATAAAATACCGTTCCTCTTTTAAAATTTCTGTAGAACCAGCTAATCTTCTCCTAGTAAAGCTCTGTTCCCAACTTATTTCATCTAGAATTAGTGACCATAAAACTCTGGGGAATTACTGTGGGATGGAGATAAACTGCGCAGGGTAGAATGCAGAGTTGAAAGGGATGAAATGTGATTCCGAAGTGGTAAACAACAATATCAGCATATCAGTGAGCCGTGCAATCCTTCCAGAATTTACACACACACACACACACACATACACACACACACTATCCCTTTCACTAAATCATTACTCATTCATAACAATACTGTTCTGAATTCTCAGTGAAGCACTCAAGAGCACTTGGATTAAAACGGGTCATAGTTTTTGGCAAGAAAGACCATGAAGTAGAGTTTTAAAGGTTAGAAAATAAACCATTTGCAATTTCGGCTTTGTCACCTTGTTTAGAGAGAATTACTTACTACACAGACTATATGGATTTGCTTCCCCAAATCACGCATGTTTTCATTCTCTCTTTCCTTTCTCTATTACAAAGTCTGGAAACCCCAAGTGCTTGCTTATCCAGCCTCCCTTCCAGCCAGCCATGGCCATGGGATGCCATTCTAGTCGGTGAGAGCGAAGCAGCAATCACTGCATAAGCACTTCGGGAAATGTTTAAATGGAGCAGACAACTCTAGTAACATATTCTTTGACTTTTTCCTTTCGCCCTTCTTCTTGCTCGCAGGCAGACACAATGCCTGGAGGGACAGCAGACATATTGCAACCATTAGGTTGAAAACCACCCACTGAGGCTAGTGGAGCGGGAAGAACAGAGGAACCCGTGTTCTGAATGACATCCTTGAGCAGCTCCACCACACCTAGGCCGCCACATCTAATTCTGAAGGAATAAAAACCCTTATCTATTTAAGCTGGTGGTAGATCTACCTTCTGTCACTTTAAGTAAAAATCCTTCCTGGTTGATATGCTTGCGAATTTTCTTACTTTTAACAAGAACTGTCCATCAGAGAGTTAGGCTGTTGGCAGGTGGCCAGGGGACACTGGGGTCCCTCCTAGATTGTTTTTATCCCTCTGATATTCGGTCGGTTCATCATTCTAGGCACCCATACTTTAATACTGTAGGCAGTATAAGGGGATATGGTTTATTTACTCCAGATTCATTCACTGAAATAAAGTTTGGACTTGGAATCCGATACCTCTGCCTCTTACTACGGTGCCTCTGCCACTTTCACTACGGTGATAACGATTAAAATAGGTATCTGAGTTTTCTCCCAAAAGCTAGAGAGCTAGTCCTTCAAAGAGAATGCATCGGTACAATTCTATATCACTTAGGGAAATAGAGTTTCATATATGAAAGCAAAAAAAAAAATCACCTTTTAAGATGAGTTTTCGTATGTCTTTTTTGCCATCCACTTTATGCCCTCATGAATTCTAAAGGTGCTCAGTAATTCTAAAGGTGCACTTCAGTCATCTAAGACACCCCATGGACCCAACGGATAGCAATTCTAGATCTTTCTAATTTAGTGCTTCATGCCAAGAGCCAGCTGCCATCTGATGAAGATGGTCTTAAAGAAGTGGGATGCATTTTATGCTTCGTGTATTTAAAAAAAAAAAAATTAAAAATATGTTTTAGAGTTGCTCAGCCCTCAAGTCGGAACATTTTGTATCATTTTCTCACTTTTAGTTGCATTATTGTTTTCATCAATTTTCACATATCTATAACTCCTTTTTATCTACTACTGTTTTCTTAAAAACAAAACGGCATAGAGGACAATCAGTAAATACTGAGTCCAACACTTGACTTCTAGACCCAGCTCTTCAGTGATCTCCTTAACAGGGGATCTCTAGGAATGCTACTTAGGAGAGTCATAGGAACAGCAGCCTGGTTAGCAAGGGCATGGGAGGTGGAGATTTACTGGCACAATACCCAGTGGTATACATAACTTAGAGATTAGAGGGGAAGCTAAAGCCTACCGCTGACGCTCTGCATCTGCATTTCCTCATCTCTAAGGCTGATTTAAATATAAGCATTTTAAAATTCTATCTTGAGCCTTCAATTACTTTATTTCCTAACTTTCATCACGTTCCCACCACTTACATACCTGTAATTCCAACTGTTACTTTCCTCTAGCAAAGCCAGTATCCAGCTTTCCCTCACACACCTAATCTGTACCATATCATTGCTACGCCAAAGTCATCAGTTCCTCCAAGCTTTCCTTATCTCATGAGATTACTCTAGGCCAATTATACATATTTTATTTTTCATAATGTTTGATGAGTTCCAGAGAAGTTTGTCACATAAATATGTTGTGCAATGGCTCTGGCCTAAGAAGATTAGCTGAGTTTCGAGAATAAAAATCATGTTAAAACTTGTACATCACTAAGTAACAAAAATGACCATTTCTTTGGCTTTTGTATGTGCCAGGAACTGTTCCCAGCTGGTTTTATTCATTGTATCTAATTTAATGTTTCCATTACAAGTATTTCTAGTTGGTAGATATGATTCCCTTTTTTTTTTTTTTTTTTAGAAGGAAAGGGGCCTGCCCTGAGACAAAGGGCAGGGTTGTTTTTTTTTTTTTTCTAAGTATTTGCTTATTTATTTATTTATGGCTGTGTTGGGTCTTCGTTTCTGTGCGAGGGCTTTCTCTAGTTGCAGCAAGCGGGGGCCACTCTTCATCGCGGTGCACGGGCCTCTCACTATCGCGGCCTCTCTTGCTGCGGAGCACAGGCTCCAGACGCACAGTCTCAGTAATTGTGGCTCACGGGCCCAGCTGCTCCGCGGCATGTGGGATCTTCCCAGACCAGGGCTCGAACCCGTGTCCCCTGCATTGGCAGGCAGATTCTCAACCACTGCGCCACCAGGGAAGCCCATGATTCCCTTTTTTACAGGTGAGAAGTCTGAGGCTTGGATGGGTCGACTATCTCACCTGCTGTCATATGCATAGTGAGTGGATCATTCTGATTCAAGCCCAGATCTCTTTAATTCTAGCACTACTCTCTTCCAGCCACAGGATTCTGCTGCCCAGTAGGTTATAGCACATTTTTCATGAATGCAACCATCTCTGCTTGCTTTTCTCCTTGCTGGATCAGACTCCAAACAGATATAGCTTTAACCATCTGTTCACATACTTTATTACCAAACTACCAGACAGTATATCATTTTCAAGACCAATTCTTCACTCCACAGTCAAATAAAATGTTTCAAAAAACCAAGGAGACGATGTCCATCCAGATTCCCACCCTGACTTTGTGCTGTGGCGTGGAGTTCAGGGCCAGGAGCCGTGCTGACTTTAGCAGTGGTCACAGAGGCCTTGAAAGGGAGGGCAATTTTTTTTATTAGATAGCTGGTATGGAAAGATAGACTTTAACCTGCATACTTCCTAAAAGTGACTTAAGGTGATTTCAAATAAAAAAGAGCAGATATAATAAATCTTAAAAGAGATGTGATAAAACACAAAGCTAATTGTTAAAGTACAAAATAGGGCTTCCCTGGTGGCACAGTGGTTAAGAATCCACCTGCCAATGCAGGGGACATGGGTTCGAGCCCTGGTCTGGGAAGATCCCACATGCCGCAGAGCAACTAAGCCCGTGCACCACAACTACTGAGCTTGCGTGCCACAACTACCGAAACGCGCGCACCTAGAGCCCACGCTCCGCAGCAAGAGAAGGCACTGCAATGAGAAGCCCGCGCACCGCAACAAAGAGTAGCCCTGGCTCGCTGCAACTGGAGAAAGCCCGCGCACAGCAACGAAGACCCAATGCGGCCATAAATAAATAAATAAATTTATAAATAATAATAATAACATAGGTGTCACATACCAGAAGGGAAATAGGAATGAGAAGAGAAAAATTGTGAGAGAGAAGGTTTAGCAAGAGAAAGTGCTGCAAGTGAGAGTAAAGCTTAGTTCAGACATATCTGCAAGCCCAGCTGGAGAGCGAAACACGATGAAGCTACAGCAGCACTTCTTAAACTTGAATGTGCAGGTGAATAGGCTGGAAATCTGGTTCAAATACAGATCCTGATTTAGTAGGACTAAGGTGGGGCTAGAAACTCTGCACGTTTAACAAGTTCCTGGATGATGCAGACTACACTTTAAGTGGAAAAGAATTACATTCATAGTCCAATAACTGAAAATTTACCATGACCCAAAAAAAGGCTTTATTGCTTTATGTTCTTTATCTCTGAGTGTTATAAGTTGAATTGTACCCCCATCCCAAATTCATATGTTAAAGCCCTAACCCCAAGTACCTCAGAATGTGACCTTATTTCAAAATAAGTTCATTGCAGATGTAATTAGTTAAGATTTGGTTATTTGGGTGGGCCCTAATCCAATATGACTGGTGCCCTTCTAAAAAGGGGAAATTTGGGTACAGAGGTACACACACATGACAAACACCATAAAGATGAAGGCAAAGATAGAAATGATGCTTCTACGAGGCAAGGAATACCAAAGATTGCCAGAGAACACGTAAGGTAGGGGAAAGCATGGAGCAGATTTTTTCCTACAGCCCTCAGAAGGAACCAACCCAGCCCACATCTTGATCTTGTACTCCTAGCATCCAGAGCTGTGTGACAATAAATTTCTGTTCTTTAAGCCACCCAGTTTGTGGTCTTTGTTCCAGCAGCCCTAGCAAACTGATATGGAAAGAAAATATGTCTCTATAGAAGGAATATTGCACCACATGTCACCCTTGACTGTGATTTAATGAGAGGTTCCTGAAGTGTCCCTTAGGTCAGAATGTTTGTTTCCCAGACTCTATCCCTGGATATTTTGATTTCATAAGCTTGAGGTGGTCCAAAGAACTCGAGTTCCTATAAAACATCCCAAGTTACAAATAATCAGATATGTTTGGGAACTAGTGGTTGAAATTAACATTATGGGGGCAATATGTCTCATGAGATAATTGTCAGATATGATATAGAATTTGTTCCCTTCCATACATTGCAGTTTCTACAGTGATTTTTTTAATCTTTAATGGAATTAATTGATTGAAATATTGGTACGCTGGATGAAAGCAAAAACACTTTAGGACAAATTTCTTGTCCACCGTCTATAATCACTCTAAATGGCTTTTGATTTTACCACCTAATATTCCCAAAATAGAATTTATCAAATAAACAAGAAAATTCATCTACTGACTTTGTTATAAATTTACTAATATCTCTTTAAGCAGGAAGAATGAATGACTTTGACCTGTGTTTCCAAGCCACCCAGCCTGGGCCCTTTAGTTTGGTGAACAAACCAAAGAGTGGTAGCTTTAGAGAAGGGCAAGATTTCCAGTTCTTCCCCACAGCCTCAATTCCATTAGCATGAGACTTTGAAACCACGTCTGTTTTTAGTTATGAAATTCAAACAATTGCCTAACCTCTTGGCTCTTAAGTAAAATGTTCAAGGGCTCACATGACAACACTTTGTTGTATATATGAATCTGTTGTATATTATGAATCTGTTGTAATTATATAGTCTGTTGTGTATAATGAAACTGTTTTTGCAAAAAGAGGAAAAAGAGGGAACAAATAAATGCCTATAAAACATCTGGTTAGGATCTGCAAAAGGTTACACTTTTTCTGTGTCTCCGAAGGCTTGTTCTATCTGTCACCCACTGCTTTGTTTGAGTTTCTGCAGGTAACAAAATTATGGAGAAGTCCTGTGGATAAAAACACAGTGTCTGGAGCCTACTATGCCTTCCTGTTTGGCCAGAACTGAGCTAGTCCATGGACAGGCAGAAAGCGGGTGTGTAAGAAAGTGTTTAGAATAGCATCTCTTGATAGACACAAAGGAAACTCACAGCACCCTGCAACACATCTCTATTGAAACATTGCACAATGTGCAAGTTCGTTTGTCCAAGATTCAATTGTAGAAGTTTAGTAGGTTGTATAAACAACAGAGAGAGGGGAAAGATAAGGTGAGAAGATTCATCAAAAAAAAATATCAATGCTTTATGGTTTGCTCAGATGTAACTAACTATGTGCCAGAAAGACTTACCTTGTTTTGATTTGGTGTGTGTGTGTGTGTGTGTGTGTAGACACAGTGTAGGTCTTTGCAACCAAGGTGAAGGGGACACTAAGAATCTAAAGGATGAAAAAAACTTCACTTAAAACCGAGAAACCTATGTATATGAAGCATGATACTTTTAAAATTAATTACATGAAAATAAATATTGATTAGTTTCATCCTGTAGATAATTCTTTTACATTTGTCAGCACATGAAAGTGAACAGTAACATACAGGGGGAAATATATAGTTAAGGTAATTTAAAATAGTTAGTATTAAGCAGGACCTCAGAGAACACACTTGAAGGATAATAATAGTAATGGTTTCATTTCAAAGCCATAAAACTTTAGAAATTTAAGTTTTATAAGCCTATATGTTCTTAACTAATGTATATTGAATATTTTCTATGTCATGGAATACTGTTTTATGTACATTAATTTAACTCTCATTGCATTGTATTAAAATGGGATTATTGTACCCATTTTACAGGTGAGGAAATCAAGGCTCAGAGTGATTAACACCTTGAACAAAATCAAAAGCTTGTAAGTGACAGAGCTGGATTCACTCTCCAGGCTTCTCACCCCTCTCTGTCTATAACCTGATTTCAGTGCCTGAATTACATAAATTCATCCCTTCATTTTAAGTGTTTAAACCCAACCAGGCCTCCCGAAAGGCAAAATATGCTTGTTGTACTTTATACTTATAGCAAACCAATACTACTTTGACTTGTGTTCTGTCCACCTTGTGTCTATTAATATTGGTGGAAAATGGATGACAAAAAACTCACATATTTTTGTATGACAGAAGTTTTCTATGAAAAACTGTCAGAGAACGGATTTAATTATTTAGTGAGTGATAATTCATGGGGGGGGGTGTCTAAATTATTGCATTCTAGATTGAATGAGAAGTGACATTGATGCTTAGCATATCTAAAATTCAAAATGAGAAAGGGAAAAATTTTAGTAGGTAGACATTTCAGTAAGTTATTTGAGTTGGCTGGCTTTTTACATGGAGTTGCCATGTTGATTTACTATTTGTGCTGGTGTGATATAAACAGGCTGAGTGTTAGTATACAATAATAGCTAAAATTTAATATAGTTTTAAATGTGTCAAACCACAGCAATATAAAGATGGAAGGGTCCTTACCAATCAATGAACCCCACTCAACACAGGAACCCCTCTACAATGATTTATGGTCTAATCATTCCATTAAACACAAGGAAGCTGAGGGTAAGCTCAGTTAAGTGATTTAAGTTTAGAAAGGGGTTAGGCCTCAGACTTCCCAATTCTCAGCGCACTGTTCTTATTTTAATTGTATTCCTTCACAGTGGCCTCTGCTTTACCGAATTAGTGCCTTATACAATCAGCTGCAAAATGGTATCAAAATATGAAAGGCAAAATTATCTCTGTATCAAGCGAGATAGCAAGGTGGATTCCAAGGGACATCTCACGTGATGTGAGAGGGTACTTAGTTTGAATTTTGGGTTCTCTGTGATTTTACAACAGTATCCTCCTGCCGAGCAGCATGACACCCCCCCATGCATGCTCACAACACACAAATCATAAAACTAATCTCCCATCCTGTATTCAACCTGCTTTTGGCTCCCAATCCCTTTATCCCCCATTGCTTCTTCCTTAGGCACAGTGGTACTTTTCTAAGATCTTTGAATCCATATTTTCTTCCTGGTCATAAGGAATAGGTGCTAGCCAAGTAAGGACAGTAAGCAGACCATCCTACAAGACCCATGATAGGAAACATTGGGGTTGACCAGATACACAGTCAACATGAGTCATGCCTCTCAAACTGTGCAAATGGTGAGGACAGGCTCCAGCACATAAAAGCTCAAAGCCTCTCAAAAATTCTGACTCCCTCATTCTTTCCCTCCAAATTCCATCCTGCTGAGGCTGTTACAATTTGCTAAAACTTAATTTTATTCAAGACTTAAGTAATAAAATGAGTTAATAAAAAAAATAATAAACCCTTACACTCAAGTCCCTATCATTGCTAGACTCTCCTTCAAGTTGATGGCTTTGCTTTGGTCATTTATGATGCAGAACTACTCTTGTGGGAGGGAAAGCTTAAACTGAGCTTGGTGTCATGTAGTTTTTCTTTGTAGTCAAAGATGCTGTTGATGCTGGCATTGTTTCCTGCACGTTGCTTCTTACCATTAGTTGTATTTACACATGACCTGTTTTTTAACAGAACTTGGATGTAATTTCCAGCACAGTTTGCATTAACTTGTTACACTGGGAATTAATGACAACTTGAGTAAATGTTAGTTTCTAGAGAAAGGCATTTTAAGGCAATCATAGCTTCTAAAGCTACATTTTTCCTAAGGTCTATGTCACAGTGTGGGTGTCACTAAGGGCATCATTTATACTCACAGGAAAGCTCATTAGCAGTGTTAGGACTTCAAGATAATATTGGATGTCTTTCCGTTCCCTGAGTATTCAGCCTCTTCTTTGGGAACCAAGTCCGCCATAAAGCCGATGAGGTTATTGATTTCATTCTGTCCTCAGCTACTGTGGCAGCAAGGTGCTATCTGTTCCAAGGTATTATTTCTCTCCTACTTGTATTCACTTTCTCTCCAGTGGTCCTTTAGATATCAGTATTTTTTGAAGTATTTTTACATAGGATACTATAGACAGTTTAGTGGTTTTACTACTGACAATTTCTGAAGGTCTGTGGTTGTAAATTATTCATCAAGGGGCTCACTCAGAATACCTGAGAAGGATGTCCATACTTTCCTGCTCATCCTAAAACTGACATAACTGGGAAGTGTGCTGGAGTAGATGAAGGAGGTCTGGGGTGGAAGCCAGCCAGGATTGCCCAGTCTCTGCAATGCTGCTCACTAGACCTGTGGCCCTGAGAATCCTACTGTATCCATCTGAGCTTTAGTTCCCCCACTTACTAAACCCGTCTATCAAACACCAACTTCACGGGAGATATGGGAGGATAAAATTGAACAACATATGTGAAAGTACCTTGCACAAAGAAAACAATTAATAATTGATGCTAAATAAGTAATGACAGATAATATTTAATAATACTTTCTTAGTTTACAGCCCACATTTGCATACATTATATTGGTCCTCTATACAGTTTGAGGCAAGTAGCTGTCATTATGATTTCAACTTTATGGTGAGGAAATTGAGTCTAAAAGGAGTTAAAGGACTTGCTTAAATTCATAAACACCCAAAACTAAAACTTCTGACTTTCATTTCCATGCTCTCCTGAAGTCTGGCTCAAGTAAGCAGCTAATAAGTGTTTATTGAATAGCCACATCTTTTCTTTCTTTTAAAAAAAAATCTTATCATGGAAAATTTCAAACAAACACAAAAGTAGATAGAAAAACACCATATGATCTAGCGATCCCACTCTGAGGCATATATCTGGAGAAAATTATAATTCAAAAAGATACATGCACCACAATGTTCATAGCAGCACTATTTACAATAGCCAAGACATGGAAGCAACCTAAGTGTCCACCAATACATGAATGGATAAAGAAGATATGGTATATATACACAATGGAATATTACTCAGCCATAAAAAAGAATGAAATAATGCCATATGCAGCAATATGGATGGACCTAGAGATTATCATACTAAGTGAAATAAGTCAAACAAAGACAAACATCGCATGATATCACTTACTTGTGGAATCTAAAAAAATGATACAAATGAATTTATTTACACAACATAAGTAGACTCACAGACGTAGAAAAGAAACTTATGGTTGCCAAAGGGGAAAGGGGGAGGGAGGGATAAATTAGGAGTTTGGGATTAAAATATGCACACTACTATATATATATATAAAATACATAACCAGGGACTTCCCTGGTGTTCCAGTGGTAAAGAATCCGCCTGCCAATGCAGGGGACGTGGGTTCGATCCCTGGTCGGGGAACTAAGATCCCACATGCCGCAGAGCAACTAAGCCCATGCCTTACAACTACTGAGCTCTCGCGCCTTAATGAGAAAGCCTGCATGCCGCAAACTACCGAGCCCACCCATGCGCCCTGGAGCCCGCGCGTCACAACTAGAGAGAAGCCCGCGCACTGCAATGAAGAGCCCGCGCGCCCGCAACAACAACAAAAAAGATCCCACATGCCTCAACAAAGATCGCGCGCACCGCAACTAAGACCCGACAGTAGCCAAAAAATAAAATAAATAAATAAGTAGATAAATAAATAAATAAAAAAGAAAAAAAAAGATAACCAACAAGGACCTACTGTATAGGACAGGGAACTATATAGTCAGTATCTTGTAATAACCTATAATGGAAAAGAATCTAAAAGAGAAGTTACATAGATGTATAACTGAATCACTTTGCTGTACACCTGGAACTAGCACAGCATTGTAAACCAACTATATTTATAAAATTGTAAACCAATTTATATTTATAAAATTTTTTTTAAAAAAAGAAAAATAGGAGTCCCCACATACCTATCACCCAACTTCAACAATTTTTAATATTTTTCCAACCATTTCTGTGTATTGCCCCAGCTCTTTTCATTTTGGCTGTTTTAAAGAGATTCTCAGGCATAATTTCATTCTGCTTATAAATACTTCAGTATGCACAATAATTTTAAAGGAAATTTTTACTATAGCCACCATTCCTTGATCTTTACAAACAAAAAATTTTTAGATTCCTTACTGTTATTCAAATTTTCCTGAGTTATCTCAGTACTATCTTTTTTCAGTTGATTAGTTTGAGATGAAATTCAAACAAGGTCTGCACACTGCACTTATTTTTTATATCGCTTACGGATATTTCATTCTCTAACTATCCTCCTTCCTTTTGATTTCATGTCATTGGTTTATTAAAGGTATATTATTTTTATTTTTACATCATAGAGAATGGTTCATATTCTGAATTTAGCTGTTTGCTTCTTCATGGTTCCATTTAACCTGTTCTTCTATGGACCCAAATTTCCCATTAACCAGAGTTTAGATGTAGATTCCCGATTAGATTCTGATTCAGATTTTTAGGCAAAAATATGTCATAGGTTATTAACACTCTCTTATTCTTAAGCTTGGCTTCTATCCCCACCCCCCTCCCTATACACCTTTTTTCTTGATTTCCATTTTTCATCCCTTATTCTATCCTGACTTTATCTGGTGATGGCTTTACTCGTTGTTAGAATATCCTTTCTTCTTCACTTCTCCAGTACTAACCCTAATAGTGCCAGTACCCGCTGCAGTTTTGGCTTTCCTTGGCTCTGTGTTTTGCAGCATGTGTCACCCCTTTTGCTCCATGAAGCATCTTGGAGGATCTTCCTAAGGTTTTCACCTAGGGCCTCAATTATAATGGAATGTACACTGACGCCTGAATGTTCAGACTATATATTTAGAATCTGTTCCTCGGGGAGATATCAATTTGTGTTTTATTCTGTATTTGTCTCTCACATCTTGCCCTCTGCGGGACTCCAAAAATTTCTGTGTGTTGCCCTCCCCTGTGCAGTGCTCTGCCCTGACAACTCTATCTGCCTTAGTCTCCTTGGACTCCCAGCTCCATCTTTTCAGTTCAGGGTGTCCACTGGACTTTGTCCGAATTTCCCCTCCTTGCATCACGGCCTGAAAACTCTTTCCAGGCAGTAAACTGGATGCAATTGTACATACGGCTCATCAAATTTGTTTCCCATATTTAAAGAATTCTTAACCTTCCCTGTCAGTGATATTCAGTGTCTTGAAGACCAACGCGTTATTTGTTTTGTTTGTATTTTCGCTATTTCAGGTGCGTGGGTAAATCTGGTCCCTGTTAAACCAGATTTAAAGCAAAAGTCTATAGTCTATTATTGAAGTCTTTTGAATCAAACTTTGGGATAGTAAGGGGATATTTCACTGGGGATCTAAATCAATAAAGAAAATGTTATTTTGTTGTATTTTAAACCATGGGAACAAGACATACAATAGCAAGGATAAGATTGTAAAGCTGGGTAGAGCACTAGAATTTTCCTTTCCTATTTTGATAAGGTTGTGGTGGTTATCCTTGGGTGTTGCCTGTTTCAGATTAATGGTGGAATTTAAGCCCAGTGTGAAGGACTTGGCAGATAATAAAACTGAATGTAGCAACTGACTATTTGGAAACAGACAATACCAGTGAGGATCTGGGAGATACTGAAGACTTAGAAAGGCAGCTAACCTCAAGCCACAACACAGAAGTCCTGGGGGCCCTAGTACATGGCTGCATGCCTCATCACCAAAGGAATGATGAAATGACATTCAAAATCATAACTGTGTTCTTCTCCATAGCCCCAACATTTGCTTCTGTTTTTTTCTACACAGGGAAAAATATATACATGTCACAAATTAATAGTTACATAAATTGTGAAACATAGCAATGATTTTATTTGTTCTGTGGCAGCACAAAATAGATGAATTTTTCTGCATCAAAATAGAAAATGAAATCACAACAAACAAAACTAATGAACAATAACACAATTAGCAATGATATTTTAATTGCACCATCCCATCCACGTAAACCTGTTTATTCATTTCAACATTATATATCTCAGAAACACTTTGTTTGCTTTCCTCTGTCCCTTAATATTTATACTTTTTGTCTAGCTTATTTGTAACTGTGATGTATTTTCTAGGCAGCTATAATTATTTGGAAACAAAATTAGAAGCTTCTAATAAAAAAAGAATTCCTAGAAAATTAGAACACGTGAAAAAGTAATATATACTTGAAGTGATTGCTTTTGGAGTCAAAACGGATTTTGTGATGGAACTGTTGCAGATAAATGATCTTCTCACAAAAATATATTGAAGGAAATGGAAGAAACCTGAAATTCAGAGTTAAAAATATTTATTTGTCGGGAAATAGTATTTACTGTTAAAAGAGTATGATGAGTCTGGTTCATTTGTAAAGAAAAGAGATTTTTTTTTAAGTTGTTGAAAATCAGAAAGGTAAGAAAGAGATGTTTTTATATATGAGCTCACAGATTGATTTGAACAGTTCCATAGGCAGAAAAATAATAATGTAATTCAGAATGTGTGAAAGCATTGTTTCCATTAGATGTCAATCAACAAACAATGGAGCAAAAGTGGTATGGCTATCAATTAGTGTAAAATGTTCTCAAAGGGCATCAAAGATTCTCTTAAATAAGGGAGCATTTTGATTTTCATTACATTGGAAAGATGACTGAGACCAATCTAAACAGAGTGATAAAAATTTACCTGCAGCAAATCAGAGTTCATTTTAACATAATTGAGCAGGCAGAAATATAATCGTGCTGATAGCATGGGTGGAATGTTTAATAGTTTTTTCAAAGTTTAGGAAGAGAGAGAGAGAAGACCTTTTTATATGTACTGTCATGATCACCATTTACTGTTAATTTGGAGGATGTTCTGTCAGCAAGTGGAACTCCAAAACTCTGTGAATATTAATAATTCTTTGAACAACAGTACCAGCCTTCTGCAAAGAGATTGCAGCATTTCAATACACTATAAACCAGACAAATATATTGAGAAAACTATGTGGCTTATAAAAATAGGTTTGATTGAATGTTAACAGACACTGGAGACTGTCTAAAAATGTTGATAGTGTTGAAATACTGGAAGTGGAATCAAATGAATATTTCAGATACACAGGTGGCTGATGAATTAAATGGTTTGCTGAATTTGGTTTCCAAATTGGAAATTATTATTTCTCGAAAAAAAATTTAGCACATGTTAAGTACAAGTATTAGGAAAATTCTTTCTGAGGAACTTCAAAATAGACTATGTATTTTTCTTTAAAAATGAAATAATTCTGTACTGTTCATCATCTTAGAAAAATGGTGAATATTTCAAAACAATCTGTGGCAGGCCAGAGTAGGAATTATACTTTCTGACTTCCCTTTCTAAATCTAAATTTTTTAAGATTTAGAAAAGAAAAAAAACTTCAGAAGAAAGATTTCTGAAATATTTCACAATGTTTTTTCTTCATCAGAATATTATACAACTTATATTCAGATTTCTTGATGCTTTAAGTGGAATGAAGATATATTTTAAGCAATAATTAGATGTGTATAAAATTTTTATAGACTTCATGCAAATAAGATCACATATCTTTGACTCTTACAGGAATTATGCAAAGTTGGCTTTGTCATAGAACTTGACCAATAATGCTCTTTGCTTCTGAGATCTATTGCGTGTTGTCTTGACCAATCCCTACATCAGCACATAATGTTCACTGTCTGCTTTGTGTTGCAGAAGAATGCCATTCCCTACCACAAAGGCAGAAGAGAGAGTCAGTGGTTGGAACTGAGGATTATCAAGTAGAAATTGGTAACCAATTTATCTAGCCTGAAAGGCTGTCTGTTCCTAGAGGAAAAAATTGCAACATCAGTTTGAACAGGGATAATACAGTATTTTTCAAAACTCAATCATAAAAATTTTGCACAGACTTCATATATTACCCTGTTTAAATTTCCAACTGTTAATTATAAACTTAAAATCTTATGCCTTGTTTTTGGTTTTATGCAATGATGGCTCTTTTGGGGCCTGTGTACTGGAATTAACATGTTATTTTATGAAAACAACACTTTATTATTCAAGATAACCAATTTGAAAAATGTTAACATGAAATTATTTGCAAAAGCTCCTTGCTTATTAGTGGTCATTCATAGAGAAATATTTCCCTACCTGTCTATATAACCTGCAACTCCAATTACCATTTCAATAATGTTAGGCTTTTGGTCCAACAATTAAAATTTTGGCAGCATTTGCTGTTATGGACTGAATTGTGTTCCCTGATAATTCATATGTTAAAGTCTTAACCCCCAGTGGAAATGTATTTGAAGGTAGGGTCTTTAAAGACAGAATTAAGATTAAATGCTGTAATAAGGGTGGGGCCCTAATCTGATAGGACTGGCATCCTTATAAGAAGAGAGACACCAGGGGTGTGAGCACATGGAGAAAAGTCCATATGAGGACACCTAGAGAAGGCAGGCTTCTGTAAGCCAAGGAGCGAGGCCTTAGGAGAAACCAAACCTGCCAACACCTTGATCTTTGACTTCTAATCTCTAGAACTTTGAGAAAATAAATTTCCTGCAGTTTAAGCATCCCAGACTGTGTTATTTTGTTATGGTAGCCCTAGCAGACTGATACATGTCCCAACAAGTGCTACCATATTTTCTGTTAATTAGATTTCTTTCTATCATATGTTTGTTTTATATAAATAAAGAATACGTGAGGAGAAATAGTTCTTATTCATTATAATAGATATACCCAAGTGTAAAATGGGGATACACAAACCAAACAAAGTGGGCTATTCCCATACTTAATAATTAGATGTTTTATCTCAATCTGGGTAAAATATAATTGTTTTAAAATTGATCTTCTTCAATTACCTCTTTTATTTCCTTAACCAGGTGCTACAGAATCAAAATCTATTTTCCAGGACTGCATTTCCCCATCACATGGACTGAATTCACAAGACGTCTTGAGCGTCTCATGCATAAAAATTACCAAAAATGATCCTGAGTCTTGTTCACTTTATATCTCCATCACAGAGTGTACTTCAAGCAATTTCCCTTGGTATTCATATACAGGATTTGTTATTTGTTGGCTAGTTGGAGGAATCTTCATATTTCTCTCTATGTCCATGTAATCTCATTTCATAGCACAAAAATATAAATAAAGGAAAGAACTTTTAAAAATATATAGTACACAAGGTGTGCTGAATTGGGCGAGTGGGATTGACATGTATACACTGATGTGTATAAAATTGATGACTAATAAGAACCTGCTGTATAAAAAAATAAATAAAATAAAATTCAAAAATTAAAAAAATATATAGAGAGTACACAAGAAAGTAGACTACAGAAATAGCTTCTTCCCAATCCCATTGACGCCCCTCAATCCCATTCCCCCATATCTGGTCCCAAAGCAGGTTACTCTGAAGTGAATGGCATTTCTCCTCTTAAATGGAAGTTGTCGATAATGGGGTTTGTATTAAATGTTCCTTTTGTGTGAAGACTTGGCTAGGCCTTACCCCCCCAATATGATCTTGTTCTAGAGCAGGAGTTGACAAACTGCCCTGCAGACCATATCTGTCCTGCTGCCTTTTTCTGTAAAGAGGGTTTAATTGGAACACAACCGAGCCATTCTTTTTTGTTTTGTGTAGGGCTGCTTTCTCCGTATGATAGCAGACTTGAGTGAATGTAACAGAGACTTGGGCCCCGCAAAGCCTAAAATACATACTCTATGGTCCTTAAAATAAAAGTTTGCAGCCCCCTGTCGTATGGTATGTAAGGGGACTAGAAAGGAGTCGGAGGAACAGGATTGGGTCTCAAGGCGTCATTCAAAGAAAAAGGCTAGACGACGTTTGCAAATGACTTGGATAGCATGCCACTAGAGTGCATCTGAATATTTGGGGCCCGCTTCCCATTGGCCTTTTAATCCCGAGATTCCCATAATCCTGGTAGCGGTTTACTTCCTCTGAACACCCAGTCTGCAGAGAGGGGTTTAATTTTAATTTTTATTAGCTTAAGGATTCTGTCTCATTAGAGAGTAAGCAATTATTAACTTGCCATTAAAACAATTTGAGTTCTTATTGAAAGTGCTTTTAAACTCAAATCTGAGTCTAACCCAGACAATATGAGTATCTGAACCTCAATAAGTATGATTCTAAGTTTTTCCCTCACAAAATAATAGGATTATGACAATACATTTTAGAAAATTCACCTGACCTAGGCTAACACTTGCTCCCACTTTGTAACTTTTCAAGGGACACACAGTCAAACAAAATTTTAAGAAGCTTCTTAGAAACCTACTGAATAAACTGAATGTAGGAAATGTAGGAGAGTGGTTAGAAGGCCGGGAAGGAAGCCAAGACTTTTGGATATTAGACAAATTAAGTCACATTCAAATGAACTTGAGTTGTATGCATTTTTTTCTACTACCTGCAATGCCAGCCTCCTTTTCATGCCTGAAGTATGAATTTTGCATGCTATAAAGTTTAGAAAGAAAATCTACCCAAAGTGAAGGGCACTGAGCATTAGTTCATAAAATGGTCTGAAAATCTCCTATCGTTACCGAGCGCAAACCAAGCAGTGCGTAAATCTATTTCAGTCCTGCAGAGCTAATTAATGAGCTACAAATTGGCAATCCAAATTGTTAACTCAGTCTACCAGAAGTCTGGAGTTTGTTTTGTGTTATCTTTTGTTGTGGTTGTTTTTTACCTGCTTAAACTTAAACACTTACTAATAAATCTGTAGCAATCTGGAAAGATGGTAGTAGCGGTGGCATAGTTTTTAAATCTACATAAATTGTACCTAAAAACAGACAACCATTAGAACAGCAAAAACTGAAACCTAGAGTCAACATGTACAACAAAGTTAGGCAAAATGTATGACAGCAAACCCCAAATTCGATTGGACTGAAATAAACCATTGACAGAAGCAAAACTCACAAGGAATCAGAAAATGAACAGGAAGAGTCAAAGAAAAGGCAACATAACTACAACCACTCTGAAACTGAAGAAAAAACTACGCACTGGAAACCTCAGTGAGCCAATCAGAGAAGAGTAACAGAAACTGAGAGGGAGGTGGACAATCATTAGTTCACAGCTGATTGTAAGGACCCATAAGAGGTCAAATGGGGCTTCCCTGGTGGCACAGTGGTTGAGAATCTGCCTGCCAATGCAGGGGACACGGGTTCGAGCCGTGGTCTGGGAAGATCCCACATGCCGCGGAGCAACTGGGCCCGTGAGCCACAACTACTGAGCCTGCGCGTCTGGAGCCTGTGCTCCGCAACAAGAGAGGCCGCGATAGTGAGAGGCCCGCGCACCGCGATGAAGAGTGGCCCCCACTTGCCGCAATGAGAGAAAGCCCTCGCACAGAAACGAAGACCCAAGACAGCCAAAAATAAATATGAAGTAAATAAATAAATTAATTAATTAATTTAAAAGATTATTGTAAAAAAAAATAGAACCAAGGAATATCAGGGAAAAACAAGAGGTTTTACCTAAAATTGGGAGGGAAGAAGCCAGAATAATTCAGAAGTTATAGAGTCATAATGGGGCACGGGTTTGAGTGCTGGCTGGGGAACTAAGATCCTGCATGCCACATGGCACGGCCAAAAAATATATATATCTATATATCAATTAATAAATAAGTTACAAATAAAAATTTTGATTAATTCCAACTCAAAAACCTAAAAAGAAAAACATAGTAAGCCAAAAGAAAGTATACTTTAGGAATCATTAAAGAAAAACAGAATTTAATAAGTTAGAAAATAGTCATAAACCTAAAAAAGGCAACATAATATATAAATATCTTTTAAATATTTTTCATACATTTTTTCATATTTTAGAAAATAAAGTCAAACTTTAAAAAATCAGCATAATATGTGAATTGTTAGTAAAATTAAATAAACAACTATGCAAATAAATGTGAAAGTGTAGATGAATTAATACTTTTCTACAAAAATACAACCTGTTAAATTTAGCTCTAGTAGAGACAGAGATTCTAAACAGACTAACTGCTACAGAAGAAATAGAAATTTTACTGAACCTTTAAAGATCAGATAATCCTAATGCTACTTAAACTATTCCAGAATACAGAAATGAAGAAAGCTTCCTATTTTCTTTTATGAAGAAACACCCTGAAAGAGATTTCAACAAAAAAGATGAAAAATAATACAACCCAAACTCACATATGAACATCAATGCAAAAATATTAAATTAAAAAAATAGCAAACAGGACTAAATGATCCATTTGAAAAACTGTGGGTTTTTATTCCACAGTTGCAAGGGAGATGCTACAGAAGGCAATTCATTAATACTAACTACTCATTGTTTTAGGTCTAAGGAGAAAAATCATTATATATTGCCATACATTCTGAGAGATTTTTTAAAAGTCAATTCCCCTTTCTGTTGAAAACATTCATTAAAGGAGGAACTGATGGATTTTATTTGCTCTCTTTGTCTCTGTCTTTCTTGTCTGTCTATATCTCATTCTCTATCTTTCTCTCTCTCTCTCTCCACATACACCCAAATATACACACATATTGCATACATATATATACACATGTATTACATGTATTTATTTATTCATATTTGTATGTGTGTGTATATATGTCAAAACCAACAATGTATCTCAAAAGTGACTTTCCTGTTAAAAGTCAGGATGAAGAAGAAAATACACCCATAACAT
Source organism: Balaenoptera musculus (assembly GCF_009873245.2). Classification (NCBI taxonomy): domain Eukaryota; kingdom Metazoa; phylum Chordata; class Mammalia; order Artiodactyla; family Balaenopteridae; genus Balaenoptera; species Balaenoptera musculus. The sequence continues at coordinate 49,931,887 of NC_045802.1, forward strand.
CCACACTATTTAATATTGTATTGAAGTTATCAACAAATGCAATTGACAAGAAAAAGAAATTAACTGCATTAAAATTGGAAAGGATGAGGTAGAACTATCTCAATTTTCCAAAGATTTGTTCAATATTGGGAAACCCAAAATAATCAATGGTAAAATTACTATAATGATATGAGATTTAAAAATAAAATCGCAGGTTAGAAATCATCAAACAAAAACTAGTAATCTTTTATACATAATCGAAAACTAATTAGAAGATGTAATGAAAATCAGACATCATTTCTGAGGTTCGTAAAAATTTAAAAGAATTAAAAACTATATTACTCACTCTTGAAAAAATCAAAAGTGGAGTTGACCAAAAGGAAAAAGGAAAATTCTCACTGGAGAATGCTAGGGCAACAACTCATTATTTTGGAAATTGTTTTATAAAAAAATGGTAGTGGCAGAGGCAATTACTCAAGCATTTATCCTGCCTGTAAGAATTATCCCACAGGGTAACCAAATAGATGATAAGGAATATTTTACCTTTATAGAGTTCTCCACTTAAAAAAAATGAATGATATCTACTCTCCTGTACATGATGAATCATTTTTTTCTTTCTGTGTTCAATATTTTACTTTTTGGCTTTAAGCAGATAGATTATGATGAGTTTAGGTGCAGATCTCTTTGTATTTATCCTACTTGGAATTTTGTTAAGATTTTGGATGTAAATAATAATATTTTTCATCAAACTTGGGAAGTTTTTGGACATTGTTTTCACTCTTTTCTCTCTTTTCTGTCTGCCTGGGACTCCCACCATCCATACGTTGGTTTGTTTGACCATATCCCATAGGATTGTGAGACTCTGTTCATTTTTTCTTTAGTGTTTTTTTCTCTCTTCAAGTTTATTTTTTTTTCTGGCATCTTAAAACTACTGTTGAGACCATCTGTTGAATTTTCATTTCAGTTATTGTGCTTTTCAACTCTAAAATTTCTATTTGGTTCTTCTTATAGTTTATCTTTATTGATTCTCTACTTGTTAAGCCATCGTCACCATAGTTTCCTTTAATTCTCTGAACATATTTTAAATGGCTGCTTTGGAGTCTTTACTAAATACAACTTTAGGTCCATGCAGAGTCAGTATGTATATTGTCTGCTTTCTCTCCTGCCCCTTGGTGTGTCTGATAATGTTTGATGAAAAACTGGACACTTTACATAATACTTTATATTAATCCTTGGTCTTGTTTTTATTTTTTCTGAGGTTTGATATTTCCCCTTTCTTCTTTTTTACCTTCCTTCCTCCCTCTCTCCCTCTCCTCCTCTCCCTCCCTCCCTCCTTCCTTCACTCCCTTCCTTCCTTCCTTCCTTCCTTCCAGACTTAATCTTTGGCATTTGTCTCTCTTGTGGTGTTTGGCTGCTGATGTCGCTACACAATTTTGAAAAATCATTTATATTTTCAAGTCTGATATCCTATAGCTCAACCTTCTGTCTGAATAACCAAGTGGTCAGTCAATGATTTGGGCAGAGTTTACATTTCAACACCTTGCACTCATGAGCCTTCCACTCCTTGTAGATCAATCTGTGTGGAGTCTGGTGAGTACATTAAAATTTTCACCCAGTTTTTAAGTCTGTCTTGGTTTTATTTTTCCCCGACCTTTCTAGGATCTCCTCCACGTATGTGTGTAGTTTTTCAATCTGCCAGGGATGTATGAAGAGCTTATCTCAGCACTTCCATTTCTCCCTCATTTTCAGGATATCTTGAGACCACAACTGCAACTAGCAAAGTTGCGCAACTGTGAATTTTTCCCATTCATTTCCTAACAAGTTCATCATATTTAGTTGTCAAAGTCTGGGCTCCAAATATAGCCCCTTCTCTCTGGCAGCAAATTTGTTACTTTTCACGGCCAGACCCACACTGGAAAGCTACAGTTCTCACAAATCAACACTAGGAAGAGATGAGAGCAGCTGCAGGCAAGAACACATGCTCCTGCTGTTCTTATGTGAAGCCCTAGCAGTTATTAAAGAATGAATGCTTCTCAATTTGTTGTTTGCATTTCATTTATTCCCACAGCTTGAAATTATTGTTTTTGACAACTTATTCAATTTTATACGGGTTTTTCCTTGTTTTTTTTTCCAAAAACGATTTGCCAGTCCCTTTATTCTTCCATAATCAGAATTACTTAGTTTTTAAATTTATTTATTTTTAGGTGTGATAATAATATTGTGGGTATTTATCACCATGAGATACATAGTGAAATATTTATGATAAAATTATATGATGATAATATTTGCTTTAAAATAATTTGTATCTCAAAGAATAGATGGAGATATAGATGAAACAAGACTGGATGTGAGTTAATAGTTGTAGAAGCAGGGTAACGGGTACCTGGAGATTCATCACAGTTTTCTCTAGTTTTGTGTATATGTGAAATTATTCATAATAAAATCTTAAATGAGAGAAAAATAAACGTTTGGAATCCTCTTAGTTATGTGCAGCATCAGAAATAAAATGAGACAAATAACTTGTTCTGATGCAGTGTATTATAACGAAGGTCTACACAGGTAACTCCAATTCTCTTAATATAGTAATCCAAACTCCTTTGAAAGGCAAGGTATCAGCCTACTGAGATTGCAATAGAGATGACTACCATCTCTGTATTTGCTTTTTTCTTTATCAAAAATTATATAATAAAAAATGACAGCTTTACATTTATCGAGTGCTTACTTTTGCCCAGTACTATATTTAGCATTTGGCCTACCTTGCCAAGAGTCAATGCTTGGTGTTCAGAAATTCTGATAGACCTGCGGTTATTTCCTGCTCTTCTGTCTCTTGAAGTTTAGAGAGAAAAAAGTAGCAGAAGATTAAAAACAATAAATTTGATCAAAATTGTGAAGGGAGGGTCCAATCACAGCCCGACACCTCCCCTGTGTTCCCAAGAAGAACCTTGTGCTTTGTACAGGAAGTGCTGGTAAACTCACAAATCGCATAGCATGAAGAGAGTCAGAGCACGGGCAGTGGGTGTTTCCTCTGTATTAGGTATATGTAAACTATTCTTGAAACGGCTTAGTTATGCATGTCTCAGTGACCATCAGGCATGCTACCAACTTTCTGTGTTCAGACCCCACCAGAGTCCTGGTACTGTAGCACTAAGTGGGATTCATGGGGCCATGTTGCCTATCTGGGCTGCAGAATGGATCCATTAGCCATGGGGCACCACTGTGTTGCAAGGGACTGATTCTGTATACTTTCTCTCCTCTGGCTATGAGTAAATGCTGGGCTACTTCAGCCCACTGTACATGTTTTCTGTTCTCAGAGACCTTGACCTGGTAGGTAAGTCCCACCCAGGGTGTCTTCCCTGGGTGGGACTTCCCTACCTTTTGACCCTGGCCTCACTCATGTTATAGTCTATATTGTGGCACAGCCTGACCACCTAGTGAAACAGTAATCTTACATTATATGTTTGGTATCAGTTAAGGATGCTTTGGGGAACTTTGAACTGCTATAGATTGGGACAAGTGAATAAGGTAAAGAAAATATTCTAAATGACTAGAGTAGGGGTCCTGGGATTGCTGCAACTCCCTAGGAGTCTTCTGGATTTGGAGGATTGTTCCAAAATCAGGATCCTAGAAAAAAATGTATAGACAGATACAGGCCCTCAAGGTCTATCTCTGACTCACTCTATACATCTAGCTTAATCCTGGGAAACTGCACCTCCAATATAAGCCATGGTATCCTGGTATGATGTAGACATTGCATGTCAATGAAACAATGAGCTATTAGCTGAGCTCAGGGCTTTCAGCACCTACAGTGGGATGGCCAGAGAATGAGGGGACAGCTCCCATGACCACTGATTCATGAGGCAGTTCAATTTTCACCTTTATCAAAAAGGATTCTGCTCTTTCAAAAGTGCTGAATCTCTTACAGTGACTTTGGACATAGACATCTTTGAAAATCTCTCTGCTGACACAGAACATGATTCATCAGTCTATATAAGGACACACTGTTATCTTCATGTGGGTATTTTGACTTACAGTTTGACAGCTAATATATTGTGGAGCCATTTCAACATTATTGCCTCTGCTCATACAGACCTGGGAACTTGCCCATGAAGTACTCAGTTGGATGAGGATATGCCTTTGTGTACCCAACAAGGTCCTTCTAAAGAATCATGACTGAAAGCATAATGTGAATGGAAAAGTAAGGCAGGAAAAGGACTAGACTTATCTGATAAGGGACACTAGAAACTAAACCTTCTCCCTGTACGACTGCCTTTGTCATATTTCATCGAATGAACAAACTATCTAATAGCCTTGATCATCGATCATGTGATTTCTGGACTTCAGATGAGAAAACAGGGAGGGAAGTAAATGGAATTCAGACCTGCACAAATTCCTCAATAAATATACAATCTTCTGCATTTATTTAACCTGGCAACCTGACCCACTGAAATTTTATTTTGTTTTTCTTTTCTTTAGTGGTAGAAGAGGATTTTTCTTTAACTTCATAGTAATGGGGAATGATATCCTTATCACCTGAGCTTGTGAATTTAAGATTTAATGATCTTTATTCTTTGAAAGGGAGATTATTTTGTTTCTGCTTGTATAATCATCCCAACTCCTGCATTCTTGACTAAGGCCCAACTGAAAAATTTAGTGTTAGTTCTTATTTTTTGGTGTACCCTTTGGGTTAGCAGATGCTGTCCAGGAGAAATGAGAGGGCATTCGTAGCAATGTGAAACCATTTTCTTTGCACACTGCCAAACAGGCATTATTGCATAAAAGATTCAAGAGGGATAGATGATGGAAAGCATTTACTTTGCTTTTTAAGCTCTGCTATTTTCATCATAGTAGCATATGAATTGCAGTTTGGAATATGGGGAACTTCTGGTATAAGCATACTATGTATTTTCTTTGGAGTTTACTTTCAGCTATTTGAATTTAATACACCAAACTCTGTTTCTTTGATTCTTTGCTCAAACACCTCAGTGAGGCTACCTGGTAAACTTGATCCCCTTACCCTGTTCTCATTTTTTTTTTTCCATAGCCTTCATTGCCTTTTAAAAGATATATAGTTTACACTGATTTTAGTTTTATTGTTTGTCATTTATTTTCTGCTACTCTGCCAGAATGTAAATGTCAGATAGGCAAGGATATTTGTCTGTTTTGCTCTCTGTTATACCTTAAGTCCAAAAGAAAAAAAAAAAATTCAGGCACGTAGTTGGTATTCAAAAATAAGTTTTCAATTATTGAAAACATCTATGATACAAACAGCACAAAGATGATTTTCTGTTGTTCCAGACTTGGTTGGTTTTACATAATAAATATATAAAACCCACCAAATTTCAAAGTCTAGTTAGTCTAACGCCTTTAGATTTCCTTAGTCCTTCTGAATCATGCTAGTTTATTCAGAGCACATGCAATTAATATGGCTTACATACCAGATAAATTATTCTTCTGGGAATTCTCAACTTGTCCTTTCTTTGATGAATTTAATTATTTTTAATTCTTTTTCAAGTCCATTTTAAAAAAGTCTCTAAACAATAATCATATATGAACTTTTTTCCTATTTTTGTATTCTGTTACAGCTGAGAAACTTAAAATATGTTCATGGATGTATTTGTCTGTGTGTGTGTGTGTGTGTGTGTGTGTGTGCATTTTACAATGTAACCTCTAAGAATTCCTTATTGGAAGAAATACTAAATATTGGATGTTTTATATTAAGTACACAAATACTGTATGACTCTATTTTCCTGGTAATATTGGACTGTCTTTCTCAGCCACTTTGGAGACTGATTCAGGAAACAGCAGTGGTAGCTTTGAATTACTCTATAATCTCATCCTGTTTTGATCCAAATTCCCTAAGTCTTCAATATCAGTCTCTAATGGCTTCTTTCTCCCAACAATAATTTAGACTCTATCCTCAAAATTGTCTCAGTAATGTTTTGGATATCCACAGTGTCCTGGGACAATGTACTTAAGAACAAATCTAACCTTGTTCTCTGACTCTGCCCTACCAGTTAAGATGCCTTGTCACTGCTTCCTTGGGGAAGATTGTTACCATTGCCTGCTACGCATCCCATAGTATGTGGGGAGAAAGAGAGTGGATCGCTCTTTTTAAATACAAGGTGATATTTTACTATCTGGGTCCCAGAACTACCTGGGCTTATAGTCTCCAGACACTTTAATGAACACAGCTGGTTTAAAAAGCAACCCATCATGTTAGCGTGGGAATGTGGAGTAGCAGTAAGTCTCACTGAGTCACCTCCATCTTTCTCATCTATCTTTGGTACTCTTTTCATGTACCCAAAGCTGCTAAATTTTGTATTTTATTCTTCAGGAAAGAGCAGAAGTCCCATATATATCTTTTGGGTCACCATTTTGTAGCAGTTGCAAAAACAGCCATCTAACTTGAGCTTAATTAGGACACTAGAAACTCTACCATGGGCACTCCTGCTTATGAAGAAGCTTGCACAGTTAATACACCCAACAATAGTCCTGAACACCAAGAAATACTTATTTGGTTACCTGTTACTTGACAGACATTGTGCTAGACCTTTAGTGGTACCAAGAATGAATTAGCCATGGTCATTGCTCATGAAGATGGTGTAACATAAAATAAGAAAAGTAGTTACTAATAAGGCTGAATGGATATCAGGTTTCTTAACTGAACCCAAGAGTAGTGGTTAGGCCTTTTAAAACAAAATAAAAATTAAATGGAAGGCAAAGAAGTATGATTCTAAAACCTTAAGAACTTTCTCAATTTTTTTTTTTTCTGAGTGGTTTTGAAGGAATATCAGAAGCTGCAGAGTAAGGCAGAAAATGTCAGGTTATGTGACAGGCTGAAAAAGCCCTCAATGTTTCTTCACAATCAGTCATTGAAAACACGACATAGCCTGAGGCCATCTTTTAAAGCAGCAATAATTTAACTGAAATTGATCACTTAAGGAAGACAAAGTATTACTGAGCTCAAATGTGTCTATCCACACTTGCTGAACTATCTCAAACAAAATCCACAAAGGCAAAGGATGAAACTGCAATTGATATATACACAATCCACAGTCACATAAATCTTCAGTCAATCCAGAGACAAAGAACAGACTATTTCACAGTTCTCTAAATTATTTAAGTATCAACCTGGAAAGGAAGTAAAGGACTGACAAAGTTTTTTATGTGTAAAAACAATTATTTAAGAAAGAAATTTTTAAAAGGGGTTATGAAATTAATATTAGCCATTAAGAACACTCAGTTAAAATGTCGTTGTAAGTTGATTAATAAAAGTGGTATGAAAAGGGCATGAAACTATGTTTGTGAAGGTGGCATTACTCTCATTATGGTTGCTATTGTTTATTTGTCAGAAACACAACTAATTAAAAAAATGTCTTGAAAATGTGTTAGCTGAGACAACTTTAAGACTTAAAGAACAAAGTATAGAATTATGCAATATAAGTTTTAAAAATAAAAACCATTCAACATAAATTATCTTTCAAACCATAAAGAACAGTCAGTATTGGTAGGTGAATGAAGAAATTCTTCTCAAGGCACAAGCATGACTGATATTTCCTCAGAATTCTCAGGTATGTCACAAAAAGAAGCTCTGATGGGCAGGGTGAGCTTTAAGTCAAGAACTGAGATAAATATGTTCAAGAAAACTCCTACTGATGCTCCCAAATTAAATAATAGTTCTGTGAAAAGTGTGTAGATTATTCAACGGACAAAAACTCAAACATAAAAAGACAGTGCAAGATGCGTAAGTCAAAATCACCTGACTAAGATGGGGCTGCATGCTTTATATCATTTTTGTCTGTCTTTCATAATTGGTATATGTAATTCTAAAGTCAAGTCAGGTTTCAGATTACATTGTCAAAATTTCAGAGCCACCTCGCCAGTGTGTTGGGAGGAACTAATTATAGAGCTGTGCGCAGAAGAATCAGAGGTTCCACCTGGTCCTGCAAAAGGTCCACTTGCCCTTGGGTCTTGTCCCCACCACCTGAAGCAATGGGTTGGCGGAGGAATGGTCAAGGTTGGTGGAAAATATCTTGTGGGTTGCATTTAGGAAGAACAACATCAGCAATACTCACAAACCTTAAGAAATAGGTTTCAAGAGCAGATAGGTAAGTGGTAGTGTATACCCACTCCATTATCAAACCATGGAGGAAAATGAATCTCCCAACCAAAGGTCAAACAGCAAGTGTTTATTACTCCTATGAACAAACTTTGTGCTAACCACTTCGTATACAGTATCTCACTTAATTTAAATCAATAAGCCTTGTCTCTTTGTAATGCCACATTAAAATAGCCCTATTCTTTTAAGTTTCACCATGGCAAATGTCTGATTCATGGTTGGATGCTATACTGTTCAATGCTCTCTAAAAGGACTAAAAGGGTCTTATGACCCGTCTAGAAGGATGGATTAGACAACTCTCAACTATCTCTTTGGACAACCAATGGAATTTTAATATTGTACAAAAACAAGTTGTACTTTTTAATGAAAGGGAGCCTTAAAAACTAAAAATAAGTCAGAATCCTAGAACAGCCTCGGTGACATGGAAAGTCCTCAGAATCATGATGACATCTCACTCATTAGCTGTCAGAACATCACCAAGTGTCACTTGAGAGTCTTTTCTCCTTTTAAAAAAGAATAATGTAGAAACAGCATCATTACGAAGGGGTCAATAAATTACTTTTTCTAAAATTTTATATCATGAAAGACTCAGAATTTTTCATCTCACTAAAAGAAAAAAAAATCAGTAATATTTTTAAAGCTGTCTTTGTTTTGCTGAGATCTGTAGAGGGAACGTCTGGAGTGGGCGAGGAGGAGGAAACAAAGAATAATGCTGTGTGGCTTCATCACCTGTCTAAAGAAGCACAGCAACAACTGGTCAAAGGGAATAAAAAACATTGCATGGAAGTTCCTAAGATATCTCTCAAAAAAGTTGCCCGTGATATATGGACAACAGGAAATACGATATGAACGAAAAATGCTGCACAGTCAAAATTTGTACATACATCTGTATATACAACTTTTCTTAATAGAAGAGCATATGCATTTAGAGCTTCACAATGAAGGAAGGTTTATAAACCTGCATCTTGTTAATAAGAATGTATAAATAGCTATTAACTCCCCTGGATGTTTGGCTTTATTGATGGGAAGAGTGCCAAGTTCAGTTACTAACACAGGCATCAGTGTGTCAGCTGCCAGCCCCGGGTGGGTAATGCCTGGCTACAGCAGTGAGGAAAGCCTTCCTAGAGAAAAATCAGAAAGAAATCTTGGTTTGAAGCTGAGTGTTAAACATTTGGGAACTGAACACAGAGATCACAGTTAAAACTGAAGATGTGCTTATAAGGTGACAAAGTTTGCTTGTGGAGTTCATTCATTAAACCTTCCTCGCTGTGCCACAAAATGGAATTGGGCTGATGAAAATATACATTAACTTCTGCTCGAGTGCATCTTAAAAAACCCATTACCCTGTTAAGAAAAATGTGGTAAGATCATTTCTTCCTTTTTTAATAAACAGCTATGACAGATTCCATCAGATTATTTGTATTTCTTGAATATGCATTCATTATTCATGCAAAAGAAATCATTTTGAAAGTCTGTCACTCCTAAAGAAAGGTCATCGCCCTTTTATTGGAAAAAGAAAAATGTATATAATCTTTTGCATTTCCTTTTGTTGCTTGTTCAGGTTCCTATTACTCATAATAATGACATAACTTAATGATTTGGTTTTACTATACCCACTGTCTCCAAATACAATTTTTTAACTTTCTGTTTTGATTTTAATGATCTAATAAAATAAGTCTAGAGTATAAGTTATCTCAATTTATTTTCAGAAATAAAAACAGTTCAAACAGTAATTATTGTTTTATCATGAAATTTCAGGGTATTTGGTCTTTCCCTACCCACCTAAATTTATTGAAGAGAAATCGCTAGTGTTCTGCATGTGTCTTTCAATAAATTTCAAATTCTAAGTTGGCTTTTTCCCTGTGAAATTTAGGCATTTCTGTGTTCACTCTCAGAGCAAGAAAACGCTAAAAAATATTTGTGAAAGGAATAATAATTTCAAGAGAAGTAGAATCTAGTGTAGAGACTAACTGCATCTCATAAAGTATACCGATTGGTTTTTAAGATGAATTTTGACAGCCACTGTTTTTAACTAGAGCATGTAGTCCATTACAGGTAATCTAAAAGTGATTTTTAAAATATATAACATATTTTACAGTTTCTACTTACGAATCTGTCTTATTTTGTTTGTCCCCTTTCCCTATTCTTGCCTTCTTCTGAAATTCTGTTTCCATCGTCATCTCTCCTCTGTTGGTTTGGAAGTAATATACCTGTTTTTATTACTTTAGTGAATACTCTGGAAATTACAATGTGCATACTTAACCTACTAAAATCTACACTCATCAATATTTTTATCTTTCTTCTTCTTCCTCCAAAATACAAAGATACTAGAAAATTTAACTCCACGTGGCAGGCATAGAAATATGTTTCTCAGATCTTCTGCTGTGGGGAGAATAGTTGACACTCAGCCTCTCTGGATCCTCCACCATGAGGATCGTGCGGCCGTGCTTCCCCTAAGCTGCTGTCATGCTTTCCCCAGAATGAGGACTAGAGTGTCGGATGTTCCTGCCCAATGCAAGTTTCCTCTGAGTGACAACTTTTACTGGAGAACTCTCCACTGGTCTGGATGAAATATTATCCAATCTATGCTGCAGCCCGATCCTCTTTCTACCCAATGTTCCCGCCTCCTCCTCTCTTTACACATGTGGGAGACCTGTATTGTGGTCCCTTTCTCAGCTCTCCTCCCTTTATCCTTCAGGCAGTCTAGTCAATTCCTTGCACATCTAATCTTCTTTGACATATGCCTCTTGAGGTCCTAACTTAAAACAATTCATTTATTCACTTCCTAACTTATAGGACGTTGTTTGATAGTTTATTTCTCTCTCATTTTAATCCCTTGAGACGTAATTATTATTCTTTCATACAACAAAAGTTCAGCAAGACAAAACCAATATGTACTGTTTTCTTTGATTTGTATTCCTTCTTGCATCTAAACCCTTGCATCTGGAATAATTTTTCTTCTGAAGGAATTTTTGGGGATTCATTGGGCTTCTCCAATATTTGGAGTTATTCATCCTTCCAACACTATGATTATATTCTATATCTTTGATTTGTATCACTTGGCCTCACCATGTGGCATTCTAGGTAGTTTCTTTTGACCTACCTTTCCAACTCGTGAATTTTCTTTTTAGGTATTTCAAAATGGCTAATACATTTAACCATTTTGTTTTCAATATTAGTTACAGTTATCATTTATAGAGTTTCCATTGTTTTAAATCTATAACATTTTCTTATAGATATATGTTCCTTGCTTGCTTTTAGTTTTTGAATGTAGTAAGAATATTTGCTTTATCTTTTTTTGATACTTCCAGTACTTGAAGTCTTTTGGGTCTATTTCTGTATCTATTGTTTCTGCTGTTTCCCACAAAAAAATGCTTTGCTTCCTTTTAAGTTCACAGCTTGAGGGTTTTTTTTTAAACCAGGAGATGGAAATTTGGGCTGTGTGTCCATAGCAGAAGTTTCTAGTGGTTACAACTTCTTAGTGATGATGTCTCCCACACTGCATCCTGGCCAGCTCTGTTCAGTGTCAAATGTTAGAAGTTTACCTTCATGCTCAAAACACCACCAAAACCTAAGTTCAAGTTCCTAAGTTCAAGTTTTGGAAGCGTGCCCTCAGCACAAAAGCAGTCACAAAACTCTGCTTGCCTATTTGTGTTCCCACTTTCATTCATATTTACTTCCTCTGTGGTCATGTCTTCAATACTTTAAAAAATATTTTTAAAACATATTTCATAAAACATTTATAATTGTTTTCAGTAGGGTACTTTGTCTAAATAAGCTAGCTCATTATGTGACTGGAAAGGGAATTTCTAATGCCTAGATTATAAAAGTAATATGGGAATGATTAATTTTAGAATCATATACATTAAAGTTTTTATAGGGTATGGTTTAGTATGGGCCACATCAAGATTATCAAATAAAACAGATACGTTATTTTCAGTTGTCTCCTAAAGAAATCATAGCACTTAAGTTTGTGAACACCCAATTGATTATTTAGATATTGAAAATATAATAATTCCTATTCCCTTGCTTGCACCAGATAAATAGAGCTATAACCTAAATTGAGAGAGTAAAGTGTCCTTCATATTGTAGCAGATATCCTTATTTTTTAAACCAGCACAGTTGAATAACAAAAATATCCCAGACATTTCAAGAAAGAAATACTGACAAACTCAAAATGTAAAGTCTGAGTCTGCCACACAATAAGCTTAATTAGCACATCTTAAAGCAAAATTTAACATATTAATGTGGACCCTCTCATAACAATAATTACTAGATAATGCATAAATTTACTATATCCAAATCTCACTGTGAAAGAATTAACCTAAGTCAATATGAGTTGAGCAAACAAATGTTCATCAGCTAAATTATGCCTATCAGACAGTAAATGAGGTAGCAATGAGCTTCGCCTTAGGATATTCATAATTATTATCTGGCATGTGATTGGCTTTATCCAGAAAGTTAGTCTCAATAGAATAATCTCCTTATTAATTTAGTAATTGTTTAGTAATCTTGAGAAGGAAGAAAATAGCAGAGGTCACCCTACAGAAAATGTAAGACAGACTATTTGTTTATTTAATCTAGTTGTAGGCCTATTTATTTTAACTTCACAATCCATTGTACATTGCCTTGGAGGGAATGAAGGAAATATGGTTCCATCCATATTTTCTAAGTTTTTCTTACCAGTCTTCTTTCTTCCCTTGTTCAAGTTTTTATCCTCATAAACATTTTGGTTCTGTTGAGATCCTGGTCTCTACCTGCACAGAATTCCTTGTTCTTTTATTTATCTAATCATTTATCTATTTAATATTTATTGAGCAAATATTATTTTTTTCTTTTTCTAACCATATATTCATATCATCAACAAACATTTTCTACGTATTTACTATATTCCAGGTACAACAATTAGCAGTGGAGACATTCAGGAACGTGCCATGGAAGACTGCCCTCAGAGAGCTTACATCTAACCTGTTATAATGATGAAGCCCGTTGTGACATTTATTTCAAGGCAGCCTTATCTCATACCAAAGTCTGCACCTACTATGTTTCTGAGAAAGTCAAGACCATCATATAAGAGTGCCCTCACCTTCTTTCCTAACCACATACATTTTTTTTGTTTGCCTTTTGATTGTATTGTTTATTTTTATTTATTTATTTTTAAAACATCTTTATTAGAGTATAATTGCTTTACAATGGTGTGTGAGCAAATATTATTTATCCAGCAATGTCTAGGAGCCAGGGTCTTGTGACTTAAAAGACAGACCCAATCCCTGTTCTACAAGCTTGCTTTCTAATGTGAGAAAAGAGAAAATAAACATAGAAAGTAATAACTAAGTAAGAATTTCAAAGAATGAAAAAGTGCTACAAGGAAAATAAGAGAGCCTTGATTAAGAGGTAGGAAGATAGGGAGAGGACTTGTGGATTTAACTATAGGGATAATGGAAAATTTATCTAAAGAGATAACATTCGGGCTGAGACTGTAGTGATGTGGAGGAAACAGCCATGCAAGGATAAACTGAGACGTTAAATGTAAATCACTTGTGGCAGGAATGGGCACATGGTACATACCATCTTACCTCCTCTTCTCTCTAACTCAATACCCTATGTCTCGCTGTCCTCATTGTTCAAAGGGGAAAATAATAGCCAAGGAAAACAATAGGGAAAAGAAAATAACATCCAAGGGAAACTGGGGAAAAGAAAAAAGGTTATACACGCAAGTGTCAATAGAAATGTTAAACTCTTTCAGGAGAGCACAGATAATGGAAAGGGATCTGGGAAAAGTTTAAAGGAGCGATACAAGCATTTTTGCTTTTAAAAGTCCTATGTAGAGAAGTAAAGGAACTAGAATGGTTAACTTTGTAACAAAATGCTGATGTGTGCTGTCAAGCAGTTACAATTACTATTAGATAGGGTACTGTGTTCTCTTTATCTCAAAGATACTTAACGTTTGCAGCGGTGCATGGGGAATGCGCATGGGGACAAACGTCCTGACTAGACTCTGCCTAAACTTTTACTAGCAAAAATATTTGTGTTTCTCTTTTAAACTTTTACTACTTTTTTCCAGCTAGAAACTTTTAGCTGTCTATTTTAACATGTATTTTGACCCATGAGTTAAGCATCAAAATCATGAGGTTCTCTATGACCTTCTTGAGGCCAGCTGTAGCATCCCTCTGCAAGGGCACAGTTGTGAATAGTGCTTTCAGATTCATTTTTAAAGGGTTTACCTAGCACTTAGGAATGGACTAAACAGAGCCAACTTCAAATGTAGGTTAACATCCATTTCTATCTTGGTGACTTTCGGCAAATTACTTAACCTCTCTGGGCTTTCATTTTGTCATCTGAAAATGTGACTAGTAATAATACTTACCTCGAAAGGTTTTCTGAATGAGAGATAAAGGAATATATAGACAACACCTGCTTGTGGGAGTATGCTATATTAGATAGAATGCAGATTAAATTTCTGGGAGAGAAGAGATCATGAGAGAGGCTATCACATTTTAATCTACTCCAGCTCTTTCATTAAAACAGACAGAGCAACTAGGATAGAAAAGGAAAATATCTGTGTACAACATGTTAAACAACGTTAGATGAAAAACGTCCCTCCAATACCAGAGCACAAATTGGTGGTGGATGGGGGCAGGAAATTACCTGAGTGGTTTTAGTCTCCACCAGAGGAGGAAAAACAGGTCATTATTTTTGTTCTGTTTGTTTGTTTTGTAATCTCAAGAGCTTGGGAAACCAAAAATGCTTTCCCAAATGAATAGGAGCCACTGTGAGTGCAATTCTTAGCAAGTGGATCAAAGAAAAAACTGAGAAACAGAGGAAAGTATAGAAGCTTTGAAAGAATACCATTAATCAGAAAGCTTGGAAATGACATTATTAAACAATAAGAGAAGCATAAAGAAGGTTGACAGCAGTCAGTAGAGTTGCAAAAACAAACCAACCAACCTTAGAAATATTCAAAGTTTTATTTCTTTCTAGTGGGAAATCTGGAGGCAAGGCTGGTATGGAACCTCCATTATACAGTCAGAAATCTAGGCTTTTACATTTTTCTATTCCACTAGCCTTGGTGAGGGATTGTCATTCAACATCAAGGTCATTCAGTCACATTGTTACTGATGCTTCAGCCCCTATATCTTTATTTTAGGCAGGATAGAGCAGATGAAGCGACAACTAGGTCCATGCTAACCTAATCTTTCCCATTTTCCCTGAAGACCAAGCCAAATTTTGCTTGCTTCTCATGGACCAGACCTTGCTTATTTAATCACCTTATCTGGAAGGGTATTGGGTTTTTTTTTTTTTTTTTATTGAGCATATTGCTGTCCTCCCCCCAGTGAATCAGAGTCCTATTAGTGAAAAAAAAAGAACTAGCAAAAAGACAAGCAACTAGCAATGTATTCAATTCTCAGTAAATGTCAACTCCCTTCTCAGGTAAGAATTATAGGTCAATGCATGGCACAGCAGCAGGTAGCAAATCTAGAAACCTATTTATTTTGTGGACTTGTGCTGGAAACCACAAGTATATCACAAATTTTCCAACCTGGTAAAATATCACATGAGCAGAGTGGGAAAACGAACGTGCACTTGAATTTAGACTTAGATGCTGAACTGGATGAGGTTTGTTCTGTGGTCCTGCCTATGTTCATTTTATCTCATCCTAAGCTTCCTTTTTATTCACAGACCCCATATTTGAAAATTTGCCTAAATGCTAACATTTATTCGTAACCCCAAAATCAATACCCATGGTGTTTTTGTAGTCATTCGCAAACACACGCAGAGCAGTGAAAAATTTTAGTTGCCTGATTTGCATGTTCTCACCTGATTTTGAACAAGGTGAAGCTCTACCTTCCCATTTCAGCTCTCATACCATAAACAAGTGTCCTTTTCACAGTCTATTTATTGCCACTTTTTTTCCCTCATTTTTTTGGCGATTTTGCCCTTTAAAATGCCCCAAGTAGCGTGCTGAAGGGCTGTCTAGTGTTCCTAAGCTGGGATGTGCCTTAGGAAGGAAATGTGTGTGTTAGATAAGTTTCGTTCAGTCATGACTTGTAGTGCTGTTGGCCATTGAGTTCAATGTTAATGAATTGACAATATGTATTAAATTAAGTATCTTTAAACAGAAACACATGTAAAACAAGGTTATGGATTGCTCAGTTGATGAAAATGTTGTTACCAGAGACTTGCAGGAACCTAATCCTGTATGTCCTGGTTCAGTATTTACTAATTCAGTGTTTGCGGCAACTTCACAGAACGTTAACTGCCAGGAATAATGAGTATCAACTGTATAGCCCTACCTCTTTACACCGTAACTTTGGAGGCTGAAGTCCAGAGGAATATTCTTGAGCCAGTGGGTAGACTGGGCAGCAGCATGTTACACAGAAGACTATTCAATATCCCACATAAATGCAAGGAACTGTGGTGACACCAGATGCCCAAAACCCATCTCTTGCCCTTTAGAAGCTTATAGTTTACTGGGACATATACAGTGTAATGCAAAGCAGACTGTGATAAATGTGATGCTTTGAATGTAATAAACTTCTGCCTATTTAACCAACTGACAAAAGTGGGGCTGCTGTAGTTCCTCTCTTTCTCATTTAAAAAAAAATTTTTAAGGTATTATTGGATACCTTTAACAAAAATTAGTTTTTCTACACGATTCATATTGCTGACATTTATCCTTACAAGTAACAATAGGGCTCATTGTTTAGGAAATATAAATCGAGTGATATATTTTGGTTCTTAAAATGCTTCTGTAGGTGTACTTCAACAAAAGTATGACCTTTTCTTTCATTAAGCTAAATTTTGGCTCTGGTATTCTCTTTGATTTGTTCAAAATCTTCTATTATATTTTACAGCAGTTCTAACTCCTGAACATTTTCCTTTTTTCGGTAGTTTAATTCTTATTTATGACTTCCATTTGTCCCTACTTCCTTCTTATCCTTCCTCAGTATATTTTCTACAACACCAGAAGCTTGTATCACCTTATGATATGAATCTAGTTATTCCAGTTACCCTCCAACCATTTCAGATAGTTTCCCTTGGCAACTTAATCTTCTACATAACCAGCAAAATGTCAAAAGACATCCTTGACTATGTGTCATAATTAAGTACCTTAAATAGGACTCTGCAAATAATGTTCAGAATGAATCTCAATTTATTTGCTGAATATCTTATAACGGAGTTAAGTTTTTAGCTGAACAACTGAATTAAAATGTTTTTTCACATTTCTTTAGTGATATTTTGAACTGAAATGAATCATTCTACTTTTTATAAATTTCCCATTATAATTGAAAGAAAATCTCCAAGTAAGTGATGATCCATTATAGCTGTGTTTCGAACATTAATTGAACTGTGATAAAAATTGCCTCCCAAAGTATAAGTTTTGTCTTCTGAGATATGTTGTTTTTCATGTCTTCTAAACACATGAATGAATGCCTAGCTAGAGAAGGCATTAACCACCAATAACAGTGTTTTCTATTTCACCTAGAGCATAGGTCACCACTAAATAGGAATGACATCAGTTTAGAGAGGATATAAATTGTGACCAAATTAAATATCTTATTTTGCCTTAACTGTTAGAGACATGAACCATATGGCCTCCATTTGAATGTCCAGACTGATAAAATAGAAGACGTCAGATTCCTCAGACTGTGTCCTATTGACACATAGACAGACATATGAAAGAGTTCTCAGAGCTTACAGCAGAAACACAAAGACAAAGGCTTCTAACACTGAGTTAGAATCCTTAGCTAACAAGCACTGGTATTGAAGGATGAATCCAAAATGAACATCCTTCCAACTGAATCCTAACAATTGGATCTCTGTTTTTCAAAGAGTACAATAATGCCTCAGTTGTTAAGCATTATCTGAACCACATATTTCTTCCAAAGTGTCCAAGTTTAGTGACACTGTTGCCTCTTCTATGGGTTAGTTCACACAAGTGAATTCTCTAAATTATGCATTTAAACATTTTTGCTACGAAGGATAAAAATATACTATACTTTTCACTATTTTTTAAGCAGAACATGGGGAATACCCTTGGGTCTTTGTGAAATGTGATGATTGTGTGATGCTGAAAGGCAAAGATACCCCTAGCTCTTAACACACTAATAATGTGTTTCATGTATCTACTCCTCCTTTGCAGAGTTGAGACTGGGAAGCTTAGACTGTGCAGAGGAATGGAAGGCCATTACCTAGAACTCACAGAAAGTTTATCTTGATATTAAGCACTCTGAATGTCTATCAATTAGCCCAACTATTTGAAAAGCACTTTTCTAGGCATTCACACAAGAAAAGTAGGGGGCAAGGAGGGTAAGTTACAAATAAGAAAGGACATGATCCCTGTTCTTAGAAAAAATAAATATATAGTAGGAGAATCAAATATGTACAAAGACATAAAAATAGGTAGGAAAAAAAGGGAAATGTCAAAATAAGTTTTAAATATAGAATTGTGGAAGAGACATAGGTTTTCAATCCCATCCTAGTGGCATGTTGGGGAGAAGGGTAGGCAAGGATGGAAGAGACATCAGCTAGGCAGTAAGTCAGACCTGTTTCCAACATCTCTGCTTTGTCTTCAGTTTCCAAGTTTCTAGCCACTGCTGCTTCTTCTACTGCCTCCTCTTCTGTTTTCCCATGCTTTTTCTCTTTTCTTTTCTTTTCCACCTGGCTAATTAGTCTCCTTTGACTAGTTTCCTTTCTCCTGTAGACCTGCCTACACAGTGAGAATGTTAATTTTTCAGAGCCCTTGAAGGCCAAGAGAGGAGCTTCTTTCTTTCCGTCATAGAGCAGCAGGTATACCTTTAAGCATACTGAGTTATCGTTTCATACCCAGACTTTTGTTTTCCCATATCTAATGAAAAATGTCTAGTTTTAGCATTCTTTGCATGTTTGACTTTGCCAAGGGCAGTCTAGTGGATTACTGTTGACTTTCTATTTTAAAAGAAGGCAAGAAAGAGAAGAAAGGAAGATGTATTTTGAACTTAAGAGTAAAGTTAGTTGTGCTTTAAACTTGAGGGAAAAGTTATTTTCACAGTTAAAGCTTGGCATTTTTTTTTTACTTAAAATTTTTACCTTTTCTGAAGATTAAAATTATATATATCTTTTTCAAAAACTTTAATAACAAGGTAATAAAGAAAAGGCTTCATTCCTGATGTCATTATTAAAATTCAAGCATATTTTATTTCAGTCTTATTTTGTGTGGTTATCTGTGGTTAGCTATGTATTGCATTTTTATATAAATGGAATTAAACTACCAACATTTTATATTTTGCTCCTTTTAAACAGCCTTTTAGGTGCATACAATAAATTTACAATAAACTACATGTTAAAGGTGCACCATTTGAAATATTTTGGCAGATAGATACATTGGCAAACCATCACCACAATCAAGATAATGAACATATATATCACCTCCCCCCAGTTCCTCACGCACCTTTGTTATCCTTCTGCTTAAATCTCCTACCTTCCCCATCACAAATGATCTGCTTTCTGTCACTATAGTTTATCTTACATTTTCTAGAATTTGATATAAATAGAATTATGCACCATGTGTTCTTTCTTTGGGGGGTGGAGGGTATTGTTCTGGCTCTTTTGCTCAGACAGTCTAGCCAGTATGTGGTCTTATCTTATTGTGGTTTTCATTTGTATTTTCCTAATGGCTAAAGATATTGAGCATGTGTTTCTTTTGTCACTGATATATATTCTTGGGTGAGGTGTCTACGCAAATTGTCCATTTTGTAGTTGGGTTGTTTGTTTTCTTACTAGTGAGTTTTGAAAGTTCCTTTTATATTTTGGGTACAAGTCCTTTTCCAAATATGTGATTTACAAATATCTTCTCCAAGTGTGAAGTTTATCTTTTCATTCTCTGAACAGTCTTAAAAAGAGCCGAAGTTCTTAATTTTCATGAAGTCTAATTTAGTGGTTTGTTTTTAATTTATAGATTGTGCTTTTGGTGCTGTTGCTAAGAAATATTTGCCTAAGCCAAGGTCAAAAATTCTCTCCTATGTTTTCTTCTAAAAGTTTTATAAGATTAGATTTTCAGTACATGATCCATTTTATACTAATTTCAGTATATAGTACAAGGTATTTATTTTATTTATTCTTATTTTTTGCATACGAATATACAATTGTTATTTACCATTTGTTGAAAGACTATCTTTTCCTCCACTGAATTTCCTTTGTACCCTTGCTCAAAATCAGTTGTCCATAAATATGTGACTCTACTTCTCCATTTTCTATTCTATTCAATTGATCTGTTTCTTTGGTTTGACACCATTACCACTTTATATATATATATATATATATATATATATATATATATATATATATATATATATATATATACTTAAGGAGATTATTGGTATTGTTAGATTTAAATCTGCAATATCACTACTTGTCTTTTTTTTTAAAAAAATGATTTCTGTTCATATTTTGTTTTCCCTCATTTTTTGCCTTCTTTTGGATGAACTGAGCATATTTTATGATTTCATTTTATTCCCTTTCTTGGTTTATGAGCTATAAATCCTTTGGATGTTATTTTAGTGGTTACTTACTTATTGTTTACAGCATACATATTTATTTTATCACTGTCCATTTTCCAGGTCATTATACCATTTCATATATAGTATAAGAACCTTACAAAAGTATACTACTATTTCTTGACTCCAAGCCTGTATGATGTTATTAGACATTTTATTCCAATGTGTTATAAACCTTATAATACATGATTATTTTTGCTGTAAACAATTAAAATTCTTAAAGATTTAAATAATAAGAAAAAATTTAATAATGGCCATAGTAGTTCCTATTTTGCTTCTCTTTACTCCTTCGTGTAGACCCATATTTCCATCTGGTTAATTTTTCTTTTCTGTGTGAATGACTTCCTTTAGCATTTCTTGTAGCACATTTCCTCTGGTGATGAATTCTTTCAGCATTTGTATGTTTCAGTAAATATTTTGCCTTTGTTTCTGAAAGATCTTTATGCTAGGTGTGGAATTTCAGGCTTCCAGGGATTTTTGTAGACAATAAAGATGTTACCTCTCTGTTTTCAAATAGAAATCTGCTGTTACCATATTTTCCCCACTGTATCCACTGTTTATTTTCTGTCAGTGTTTTTAAGTTTTTTTTTTTTCTCTTTATCACTGGTCTTAAGCAATTTGATAATGATGTACCTTGGTACAGTTTCTTCATATTTCTTGTGCTTGAGGTTCATAGAGATTCTTGGATCTACGCATTTACAGCTTTAATTGAATTTGGAAGATATCCAGTCTTTATTTCTTTGAATAAATTTTCTCCCCTATTCTTTCTCTTCTCCTTTCAGGACTCCAGGTGCATGTATATTTAACTTCTTGAATTTATTTCACATTGTATTGATTTTCTGTTCATATTTTTTTCAGTTTTTTTCTCACTGTGTTTCATTTTAGATAGTTTCTATTGCTATGTCTTTAAGCTCATTAATAATTTTTTCTGCTATATCTAATCTCTCATTCATCCTAGCCAGTGTACTTTTCACGTTAGACGTTATAGTTTTCATCTCCACAAGTTTAATTTGGGTCATATATATATCTTTCATGTTTCTACAAAACAGGTTCAACCTTTGTTCCAGCTTCTTGAACATATAGTCATAAACTGTTTTAATGTCTTTATTTATTAATTTTCCCGGGTGTCGTTTCAGGGTCAGTTTCAATTGACTGATTTTTCTTCTCACTATGAGTTTTATTTTTTGCTTATTTGAATGCCCAGTAATTTCTGATTAAATATCAGACTTCGTGATTTATTCTTGTTGAGTGCTGATTTTTTTTTTTAACGTTCCTAGCAAAGCTATTTATGAGCTTTGTTCTGGGACATCATCCAGTTAGTTAGACACAGTTTGATCCTTTCAGGTCTCCTCTTTAAGCTTTGTTATGTAGGCTAGAATTTAATTTAGTCGAAAGTTAATTTTTTCCCACTACTAAGACAGGATACCTCTTTGTTCTCTAACTGATGATCCATGAATTCTAAATTTTTAAAATCTCTCTGAGAACAGATTCAATCCTGGTCTTGTCCAGTCTGAGTACTATTTTTTCAAACCCTTTCATGTGGTTCTTTTCTCCAGCTACTAGAATTTTCTTCACAAGTATGACCTAATCAGGACTCAACTAAATACTACTGAGAGGGACCATTTGTAAGTCTCAGAGTTGACTCTCTGTGCTGCTTTCTCCTCTATGATACTCTGTATTGGATTTCCCTAAATTTTAAAATCTAGTCAATAGACAAGCATTAGCAAACAAAACAAAATAACAAACTTAAACATGCTACTAATTATTAATTTATTAATGAAAATAATGGTCTATATGAAAACAGAAGCAACTTAATTCAGATTGGGAGAAATGGCAAGGGTTATCTCAGGAAGTGAACTTTAAGCTAATGAGTATTTTATAAGCTTTAAAATATGTTATAGCATTTTACCATTCCCATTCTCTGAACTCTTTAGTCTCATGCTGGTCCTGCTCTGGATTAGATATATGTTTTCTTTTTCAATTGTCTATTGACCTTTCTTTCTAAATGAACTTTCTTTAGCTTATTTAATTTGTCTCTCTTTTCCAACCTGCTTTTACAGGCAAATGTTTTAAAAGCATGTGTGCCTTTTCTAAAAGGAAATGAACTTTATCAGCAAATGTATGTATGCCTTTCCTAAATTGAGGTGAACTCTATTAGCAAGTGTATTTTTAAGAGCATTTGTCCTAATGTCTCTAAAATATTAGCAAACAGGAAAAGTCAGATTAATTCATAAAACTGCATATTCACTGACTATTCCCACTCACATTTCTGTAGGTGTATCAGGGCCTGGGTATAACTTGAACTGGAATTTAGAAATATCTGCACAATTTTGCACGATGTTTGTATAATTTTATGATGAAGAAAACCACCAAGAACTGATTTAGATAAAGATTCGTAACTGGATACCAATGAAAGTGTCAATCCTGGTATTGGAGATGGGAAGATAAGAGATGGGGATGACAAAATGGTAACCGCCTCTTTTTACAATAACTGTCAGTGTAGTAATGCTCACATCATCCTATTTCTGAGTCTAAGGAAAACTGGGTTTCCAAGGTAACCAAAAATAATTCAGATATATTTATTGAACAATATTTAATAGCTACTCTATTCCCAGTACTGGGGCTTGCTAGGTATTAAATATATAGTGTTGAAAAAAGGGCCTGGATCTCCCAGAATCTTAAGATCTATTCAAGAGACAAGCATGAGCAAAACAACAAGCAAACAAACAAACTTAAATATGCTATTAATTATTAATGAAAGTAATAATGGTCTATACGAACACAGAAGCAACTTAATTTAATTCAGATTGGGACATATGGTAAGAGTTATCTCAAGAAGTGAACTGTAGGCTAATACCTGAGGAATGAGTGGATATTTGCCACTCAGGAGCAAGTGGAAGGAAGGGTATTTCAGGTAGAGGAAATGAGGGATGAAGACACTGATGCAAGAAAGAGCTTGACACATTTAAAAAATTAAAAGACAACATGACTGGAATATAATAATCCAGAGTAATGAGATTAGGTTGGAGAGCAGGGTAGGGGTATGATCCTGTAGGACATTGCTAAGGCATGTTTATAATTTGGGATCTTATTCTAAATACAATGTGTAGTAATTTTAAAAGTAGATAAAATAAGTGTGGGACATGGATAATTGAATGATTATTAGAGAATGGATGATAAAAAACAAAAGAGGAAGCAGGTAAGTCAAGATGAGAGAGTAGCAGCAGTTGCTGTGGGGCAAAGTATATAGATTCCAAATATAGTTTTGAGGAAGCAGTGGAACCAGAGGAAAAAAGAGGAACCATTTTTTGAATTGATGTGCCAAGTGAAGAGAGGCCAGGGGAGATCTCAAAGAGCTTCCTCTTCTCTGGCCCAAGTAATGGGGTAGTTTGATACTAATTACTTATAATAAGAAGACCAGAATAAGGTTGTTTAACTCAAAGATGGAGAGTTTAGTTTTAGATATGTTAAGGAATTTGTGTTGCCTGTTTGATATCTATGAGATGTCAACGAGAAGCTGACTATAAAAGTCTAGCTCACAAGAGTAGCCTGAGCTGGGAGCACAAATTTGAGAGTTACCACCATATAAATGTCACTGAACACCAAGGAAATAGATACTCTGACCCAGTGAGAAAATCTAGGATGAAAACTGAAAACACTTCAAGGACAACCTCAGTAGCACTCCCAACTCCAAGCAATTGCTTAGAGAAGGAAGCAACAGTTAACAGAACTGGGGAGGAGAACTCAGAGGTCAGAAGACAACAGTGGACAAGAAAATATGGTGTCTGAAAGATAAAAAAAGAGAGATCTAGTATGCTAAGGGCTAAGAGGTCCATTGCATTTTGGCTATGGAGAGGCTTCTGTGGCTTTAGCAAGAGCTGTTTCTTTGGAAAAGTGAGGGGAGAATCCCAAATGGTGTGAGTAAAAGAGGGAAATAGGTAAGAAGGTAGAAACACTACAGCAGATGATTCTTATGGGATTCTGGGTTATATAAAGAAATGGAAAAACAGAGTAGGTCTAAAAAGGGATGTGAAATCAAAGAAAGCTTTGGTATTTGTCTTTTTTTAAAGGTATGAATTATCAGAGCTGGTTTGCAAGTTGTTGGAGAAGATCCTATAGGTGAAATAGACTGGATATGCAAGTGGAGAGGAAATACCCAAAGTATAGAAGTTAGAACATAAGAGGTATCGGCATTTGACAGGAGTAGGGCTTTCCTTTTGTCATTAAAAAGAAAAGAAGACTGAAATGGTCCAGATAGATGGAAACTTGGTAAAGGAAGATAAGATTAGTATGGAAAAGAATGCAGACCAAAGATTTTCTAATTCCTTTCAGTAAATGTGATATGATCTCACTAATTATAAAATATTTTAAATAAACTATACTTTATATAATTTACATTTATAAAAGTATATTATATTTTCTATAAAAATAAAATGTAAAAATACAGTTAATATATACAAATACAGTTAAATATACAACAAATTTAGCAATGGAAGTTTCCCCTTTTACACTGTCTTATAAAGCAATTGGTAGGTCTTGTATAATAGCATCCAAATGGCAATCTTGCCTTAAGTTTTAAGGACAGAAATAAAAGCCCAACTTATGTGAATGTCTGAGAGTACATTTGATAAAACATCCTGCTAGAAACCATCAAAAGTTGAAAGACTTATGGCTCTGATATAAAGCCAGCTTTATTCCATCTGTAGAAATCTGGTTAATACATGCAATAAAATACAACAGCCCCAGTAACGGATGTTGTTTTCCATAGTTTTCCTCCCCAAAATCTTACACTTGCAGAGATTTCTGTTTGTTCTCTCTGTTTAGTAAAATACATTGGCAAGGAGCCAGTGTATTTTTAAAATTACATAATATTTATCATGACAAGCCAGAAAAAGGTAGCTTCTTCCTTCGTTGTGTATTTTAGTGATTTATTTTATCCTTTTCCTTTTCATCTTCAGATTCTGACTGAAAAACTCTAAAATCCAGTTTTAGTTCCATCAAGAACCAAATGACTCATTAGGATTAGGTGCTGTAATAAAAGGATTCTTTCCTTCCTCCTTTCCTCCTTCCCTTCCTCCTTCCTTTCTTTCCTTCCTTCTTTTTTCTTCCTGCCCTCCTTCCTTCTTCCTTCTCTCCTTTACTTTCTTTTTCCATTCATTTCTCTTTTTGACCTGCCTGCCAGCCTGCCTGAAGATTTGAAGGTGAAAAGATGTTTATTCCAAAATATTGTACAGAAAACTCTCATCACTGCAATATTGACTACCTAAAAAGCAAGCATGAATACCCTCCAAGGTCACTGTTAATTCTCTGACTCAACATCATTGTAAAATGATTAATATTCTGTGAAATAAGTTTGAAACCAGGAAAAAGACAGAACTTGTCAGCAACTGTGTGTATAATGCAATTAGCCAAGGCAACCCTGTTACCTTCCAGTTGAATTTACTGTCTGGCATTTGTTCAGGGTGCCCATCCACTAGCTTTATTTTGGAATTGCCCTTGGAAAGCCGCCCAGAGTAAAAATCCTAATTATAGATCCACTGGCAGTGGTAATATCAGGAAATGGCAGCATAGTTTTCAGGACAAGAGACACAATAGGCCTGTACTATGTTTTGGAGAAAATTAAAAAATAAGTCACCTTAGAATTATAGAAAGGAAAACTAATTTTTTTCCAACTCATTTCATTAAACGTCAATCACTACCAACATATATCAAAATGAATTTCAAAAAGTTATCTAATCTCTTTCCCTATTTTAAACATATTCATTAAGCTATATGCTTCTATGCAAATGGCAATTATAGTCTTGAATTATATTATCGATATTCTTATGTCTTCAGAAATGGTAATCATGCAATTTCCTTTTCTTTGCTGCTCCAGAAACTCACAGTTAAGGTATTTTCCTACTTATATTTATCAAAGCATTCCTTGTTACAACTTAAAAATGACTCCTTGTGCTGACTTTAATGAGGTTTATCTTCCTTAAAAATTATGGCACATTTTACAGATTCTCATCAGAACAAATTCAAAGCCAAGCCAAATTAGAATAGTCAAAATATTTCTATAGAGATACAAAGGAAATGTTTTAAAATGCTTTTCTCAGCTTTTATAAGAAATTGAGGGCTTCCCTGGTGGCGCAGTGGTTGAGAATCCGCCTGCCGATGCAGGGGACATGGGTTCGGGCCCTGCTCTGGGAAGATCCCACATGCCGCGGAGCGGCTAGGCCCGTGAGCCACAATTACTGAGCCTGCGTGTCTGAAGCCTGTGCTCCGCAACGGGAGAGGCCGTGATAGTGAGAGGCCCGCGCACCGCGATGAAGAGTGGCCCCCACTTGCCGCAACTGGAGAAAGCCCTCGCACGGAAATGAAGACCCAACACAGCCATAAATAAATAAATAAATAAATAAATAAATTAAATAAAAAAAAAAAAAAATTAAAAAAAAAAAAAAAAAAAAAAAAAAAGGAATCTAATAAAAAAAAAAAAAAAAAAAAAAAAAAAAGAAATTGAACTTTCACTAACTGTCAACATTGATAAGGAGGAAATTATTACAATCTTATATGTAGCTTATGGTTTCTCTGAAATGAAATAATCTCAGACTTTAATATTCTTCTTGTCAATTAACAACTTGGCATCAGGAGTAAATACTGGGATAAATTATACTTTTAGGGAAGCTAAAGCTTCAGGAAGGAAAGGGGTCTTGAGCTAAGTTTCAAAGAATGAGAAAGGTTCAGAAGGTAGAAATTCTGACGCCATTCACAGCTGAGGGAACCATGATGATATAGGGTCATAGTGACTATCTCTTAAAAACCCATTATCGTGATTTGCTCCGGTTTCAGAATTACTATTATCTCCTTGGCCTCCTGTTTCTATTATATTTTCCTTGTACTCAATGTCATCCTGCCTACTTTCTCACTTCTATATATCATGGTGCCTGAAATCAAGAAAATAATTTAGAAAGTTGTTGTAGTAAGTTTTAGGATTTTGCAGTTTGGCATTATCACATTGCTCTGTGAGGATATGCATGATGGAAAGCAAGTATTTGCCACCAAAAGCAACTCATGTCATAATTTCACTAAAAAAGAAAAAGACCAAAAGAGATACAGAACTTTTAAAATTTTTGTCGTGAACGCAAGAAGACTTGCCTTAAGCATTTTACCAAACATCTTCACATACCTTATCTCAAATGTCATCTTTCTGGTAAAATAGGATTTTCATCAGTAGAGATAAATAGTACTAAATAAAATGTGTGTGCAAGGAAGAAAATAACTTTTATAGAAAAATAATTATATGTGCTTATATAATTATTTATGTGTATAGCATTATGTATAGAATATAAGTGGCTACACACACAAAAGACTATATATAGAGTGTATGCACAAATATAGATATTTAAAATGATAGCCTAAAAATTATTGTTATCACTTCCCTTTTCAGAACACAAATAAATTAGTTCCTTTTTATAATTTAAACACAGAAACGGAATTTTCTTCCTCACTCTAAGCAGAAAGTATTTCACAACTTCCCAGGAGAGAGTCTTAGCAATGACAAGCCAAATCTAAGTCCACAGCATATGATGATACGATTGTCGACAAGCTGACTTTTGACCATTTATGTCATATTGTAAATAAAACGGCTGCTTGACTGGCTCTCTGAGATGAAAACCAGCTGTGTCATGGTTGGTTACTTATTGCCTTTTAATTCTAACTTGCTATCCGTAGAAAGGATTAAAATTGTTGTACATGTTTGCTAACGAACTAAAAAATATGAAAAACATCTTATTCTTGGAAGCATTTTTGACAGTGTGTGTGTTGACATCAGAGGGGGAAAAAACAAAGTCCCATATAACAATGTCCTTGGGCTATTGTCTATTAAACTTCAATTAACAATGTGAAAAAAGATACTCTGAGTTTAAATTACAGGATTACTTTCTTCATTTCCAACATGTCTTGATGTTTACAGCTTACAGACTCCTGATTCACATCTCAGCAAAAAGCACTCAAATCGTTCAAACCATTTCACTGAGGAATTAAAATGGACTTTTGTGCGAAAGGAGCAACTAAATTGAAAATTTAAAAACCTGATATGTATATTAAAGGCAAGGATACGTTCCATTATGAATGGTTTTGCGTTGCAGAAACTGAGGAGCAGCCATGATCTGTTTCTGATTCATTTATCAGGTCTATCACAGAGCAGTTTGATAGTTCCAAACAATTAGCCATTACACACTTTTGAAAGATATTTTTTCTCTTTTATTTTTCAAATTGTGAGATGACTTGAAGAAAAGTTTTGTTAAGAAAACACCCTGGGAGCGTCCCTGGTGGTGCAGTGGTTGAGAATCTGCCTGCCAATGCAGGGGACACGGGTTCGAGCCCTGGTCTGGGAAGATCCCACATGACGCGGAGCAGCTGGGCCCGTGAGCCACAACTACTGAGCCTGCGCGTCTGGAGCCTGTGCTCCGCAACAAGAGAGGCCGCGATAGTGAGAGGCCCGCGCACCGCGATGAAGAGTGGCCCCCGCTTGCCGCAACTGGAGAAAGCCTTCGCACAGAAACGAAGACCCAACACAGCCAAAAATAAATAAATAAAATAAAGAATTATTAAAAAAAAGAAAACACCCTGAGTGTAAAGGGAAATGAATTAAAGTTCAAGAAATCTGAATATACCTCCAAGCCTCTCCTTGACTTTGCTCTGGATCATATGGAAAAGCCTTTAGATGATCTGTACTTAGATGATTCCTCAGTGAAAGGCCAGATATGCTCTGTCCTAGTTTAAAGAAATATTTTAGATCTTTAGGTCTGACTTACTTTATGTGGACTGAATAAGCCCTTTCCTGGTTAGAAATATTATTATAGTTAATGTCTCAATGTTTTGCGTTTATGTTTTGGTTTTTGTTATTCATATAGAAGTGTCTTTATATTTGTATTGCTATAGGGCTTCTTTATATTTGAAATGGCCCTAAAGTTTTCCCCCTTTTTTTATGTAACTTTGTGACGTCAAATGGTGATACGTATATGTGGATGGCTACAGGCTATATTAGCAGAAACACAACTTTATGTTTGGTTCATTTCCGCTTTGCTTAATTGAATCATAGAAAATTAGGACCCCCAAAGAGTAATAATGATCTAGTTCACCTTCTTATATTACAAAAGAGAAAATACACTCAGGAGATTTGATTGGCTTATCCAAGGAGACACACAAAGATGGTGAGCAGAGGACATATGGCTGAGGACAATTTCTAGTGGGTTTTCCGCCATCTTATAGCATCATTCTCCTGAAAGAGATCTTTGCTGATAGGAGTCTCTCTTGGTTCCAATATGACCAGTAAAATTATTTTATTGACGCTTTCAAATCCTGTGAAAGTTCTAATACATGAATATTTGGACACATCTTTCTATGAAGTTTAGCTTCAAGATAAGACTATGGCCACTTGAAGTCAGCCTGAAAGCAGTTTAAACAATGGCTCTCATTATAATTCCCAGAATATTAACTCATAAAGCCACTGGTTCAGATAGGAATCTATAAATAACTAAAATAATGTCACAACTTTGAGGAGTGAGACCTTCCCTTACATCCAGCCAGCTGTTGTCACAAAGAATCAAACCTAAACCTGCAGACATGTGAAGGGTGGACTTTGATGTAGGCCAAGTTTTAAATTGTCACTGACAAATTAGATGTTCAATTCCAGAAGATTTTAGTAAAATGGCCCAACACTGTGTATTAGCATTCAACAGGCATGACCAAGTTCTAACAAAATATAGGGAGTATCCAGAGAAATATTAGAAAATGAAATGTTATTCTGATGTTTTTCAAAAGTACTCTTTAACATATAACTGTCCCATCAGAGAATTGAAAATAAAAATAATAATGAGCTTATGCTCTATAATATTTGATTGTGTGTCATGATATTATCATGCTAGAGAACTCTATCTTCTAATTTATAAGTTTATGGAAAGTTATATTCAAAGAAACAGTGGTGTTATACTATTCATTTCTTGTGAGGACATTTAGCCATTCAATTTCCATTTAATAGCTTACACTTTTCCAAATTATGACTAATGATACTTAGATCTATTTGTTAAATAAGCAAATCTCTCTGCTTCTGACTTGAGTTTGAAAATACTGTTCTTGCCTTTTTCTCTTGTTTCTTTTTCCTGGAAGAGTGATCAAATAATTCATACAAACTACGGTGATTTCCCTCATTAGTATTTATTTACAATTGAAAACATTAGAATTCAATAAATAATAATGAAATATTTCTGCTTAATATTTAAGATGTGGGCATGTACTTGGAGTTCTATATATGGCATTCACATACATTTAAAAAATCTCTTTTAAATGGCTCATGTAAATTTAAACCTTAAGCTAATTTTGTGTCATTTAATATTTATTAATTGTTCCTAATTTAGACCCTGAATACTTCCAGAAATGATGGAAGACACTTCATAATGGAAAACATATATTAAAAATAACTATTAAAATATAAAAATAAAAGAAATACAATGCCAGAGTGAAGAAGTTATACATTAAGCACAAAATCAGGGGAAAAAATGTGGCCAAAAAACTATTCCAATTGAATACTAAGTTTAATTTTGACTTGTACTATAGGCAAGGTGAAAGAGTATATAAAGCAATTCCATACTAAGCATTCTGTCACCAGCATCTTCAGAAATTCACACAACTGGACACTTTTCCAAACAATCATAAGTATGAAGCAATTGCCAGGGCACATTAGATCAGATGAAGTCCCAGGCTAGAAATATCTAGGGGCAGGTTCTCCTGCCTCAAAAGGGGCTATGAGGCTGAAAAATATGGCTCTGGATTAAGCTTTCGTCAAAAGGAAGCGGTATCATCCGTAGCACAGTGACGTGGCCTCACCCAAGTCAACATTAACAATATTAAAAAAAAAAAAAGAAGGTAGGATCAAAGCCAGAAAAACCAGTTATTGGCTTCAAGCATGTTTTATGTTGCCTTCCAGTTAAATGAGACTTAAAATTCAAAGACTTGATTGATTTCCTTTTATGTCCATTTTTGCATGAAACTCTGGTCTAGATTCATTTGCATATACATGAATAGGCATAGATAAGCTACAGAAAATACCTCTTTGGAAATAATATAACTTTAGAACATCTCAAAAGCTATTGGTTAGCGTGAAAAAAATAAAAAGCAAGCTTCCCTTATCTCACAGCATATGCAAAAATCAACTCAAAATGGATTAAAGACTTAAACATTAAGACATGAAATGGTAAAACTCCTAGAAGAAAACATAGAGACAAGCTCTTTGATTGATTTTAGTAATGGTTTTTTGGAATTGACACCAAAAGCACAAGCAACAAAAGCAAAAATAAATAAGTGGGACTACATCAAACTAAAAAATTTCTGCACAGCAAAGGAAACAATCAACAAAATGAAAAGGCAACCTGTGGAATGGTAGAAAATATTTGCAAGCCATATATTTTATATGAGTTAATATACAAAACATATAAGAAAGTCATACAACTCAAGAGGGAAAAAATAATTCAATTAAAAATGGCAAAGAATCCAATAGACATTTTTCCAAAGACACACGAATGGCCAACAGGTATGAAAAGATTCTCAACATCACTCATCATCAGGAAAATACAGATCAAAACCACAATGAGATATCACCTCACACTTGCTAGAATGGCTATTTCCAAAAAGTCAAAGGTTAAAAAGTATTATAGAAGTTGTGGGAAAAAGGGAACTTTTGTGTAGTGCTGGTGGGAATATAAATGGTACAGCCACTATGGAAAACAGTCTGGAGGCTCCTCAAAAAATTACGAATAGAATTACAATATGATCCGGCAATCCCACTTCTGGGTATATATCCAAAGGAAACTAAATCAGTATCTTGAAGAGATAACCTGCATTCCCAAGTTTATTGCAGCATTATTCACAGTAGCCAAGACAAGGAAACAACCTGTGTCCATCAACAGATAAATGGATCAAGAAAATTCTGGATGTTTATATATAATGGAATATTATTCATCCATGAGAAAGAAGAAAGTTCTGCCATTTGCCACAACTTGGGTGAAACTGGAAGACATTATGCTAAGTGAAATAAGCCAGGCACAGAATGACAAATATTGCATGATCTCACTTGTATGTGGAATCTAAAAACAAACAAAAAAAAAATCAAAAAACAAAGCCCAAAAAACTGAAACACATAGTAACAGAGAGTAGAATGGTATTTACCAGAGGCTGGAGGGTAAGGGAAATGGAGAGTTACTGATCACTTTCGGTTATAAGATGAGTAAGTTCTGGAGACCTAATGACCAGCATGGTGACTATAGTCAATAACAACGTATTGTATACTTGAAATTTGCTAAGATCCCCAGTGTTCTCAACTCCAAAAAAAAAAAAGGAACTATGGGAGGTGATGGACATGTTAATCAGTTTGATTGTGGTAATAATTTTACAATGTATACATATATCAAAACACTTATAGACCTAAATATATACAATTTTTATTTCTTACAAAAATAAAATTAAATAAATACAAAATAAAAAGCAGGTTTAAGTTTCAAATGCCAGATCCATAAATTATTAGTAAGTATTGAGCAGTATATTTAAACTCCCAGGGTCGCTATTTTCTCGTCTGTAAAACAAGGATAATTTCTACCTCATAGGAATTTCTTAAGTATGGTAGGTAGTTGCTAAAAGGACACTTGGTAGTCACACCCTTGTGTAATCTCTTCCTCTCGAGTGTGGGTAGACATAACAATTTACTTCTAACAAAATATAGCAAACGTAACGGGATATTACTTCTGATATTAAACTAGAAAAGACTGCAAGTTCCATCTTGCTTGTTTCTCTCACTCTCTTACTTGCTCTGAGGGAAACCAGCTACCATGTTTGGGTTGTCCTATACAGAGGCCATGTGGCAAGGAGGTGAGGGAGGCTTCTACCCAGCAACCAGTAAAGAACTGAGACTTTCAGTCCAATCACCCATGGGAAACATGGTCCAACTACGTGAGTGTGTGTGGAGGCTTGAGACTGCAGTCCCATCTAACACTTTGCTTGCCTCCCTATGAAAGACCACAAGACACATGGCCCAGATAAGGGAGGCCCAGATTCATACCTACAGAAACTGTGGAATAATAAATGTTGCTCTGAGCCATTACGTTTAGGGTAAATCCCTACACAATGATAAATATAAAACACAATACTGTTATCCACAGAGCTGTTGAAATACAGCTCTGAATCTTAGGAGAATGCACTGGAATTAGAAAGCATATCAAGAAATACAGTCTGCCTTAAACTGAATAGAAAATATACAGCAGAAACTAACACAACCATGTAAAGCAATTATACTCCAATAAAGATGTTTAAAAAAAATTAACAACAAAAAATGGAGTAGAAAAGAGGGTAAGACAAATCCTTAGAAATAACCAATCATTAAGAAAAAGAAGATCCATCAGTGGAAGAGAAACCCATGGCGAAGGCCAAAAGGAGCAATTATAACACTGAGGCTGAGAATTAGGAGAGAGTGTATAATGGATGCCAAGTGAGGAGAGAATTTCAAGAAGGAAGTTAATACCAAAGTTTAATTAATATTGAGACAGAAGGAAGAGGAGTAATACTTGTTAAAAACTCATTATGAGATAGGCACTTACAGGTGTTTTGCAAGTACTAACTTAT
Organism: Balaenoptera musculus; assembly: GCF_009873245.2. Classification (NCBI taxonomy): domain Eukaryota; kingdom Metazoa; phylum Chordata; class Mammalia; order Artiodactyla; family Balaenopteridae; genus Balaenoptera; species Balaenoptera musculus. Next base: position 49,966,174 of record NC_045802.1, read on the forward strand.
TTTGGTGCTTATAATATTAAAGCATATTTTTTCCCATTTCACAGATACGAAAGATGCTCAAATGAGGGAAATACCTTGCCCAAAGTCACACAGTGTGTGAAAGTGTCAAGATTCAAATATAGATCTGTCTAATTCCAATCTCTGGCTTTTTCCACAAATATACAATGACTCACTGACTTGTATAGAATAGCTTATAAAGCTGTCACATATAACAAACCTACTTAGACTGATATAAAATCCCTCTGAGGTGGTTAGGAATTTCCTCTCCAACCATTGGATGGTGCTCAGGCTTTTCCATTTAACATTCCTGAAGGAACTATGTTCTCTCAGAACCCTGCTCATGTTGGAAGGGCTACTCTTCCCTCCTACCTTTGTGACTCCTTCCAGATACCATTTAAACATTACCTCCTCTAACAAGGTCAATCTCCTATCTTAGGCGGAGTTGGTGACTCGAAGTTCAGATGCATACCTCCATAGTAGCACTTACTATGCTCTGTTTTAGTTGTTGCTTTATGTCTCTATCTCTTCCATCATAGGCTGTGTCTATACTTCCTGTCATGATGTCTATATGCCTGACTTATAATAGAAAATAGATATCTGTCAGATGTAGATTGAATGAATAAATGAATGAAAAAAATCCTGAAGACTAAGATGAAAAAGGTAGAGGAATGACAAGCAGAAACAAGAGCATATATGAAAGTCTGAAAGCATAAAAGAGCATGGGGTATACAGAAGAGAAAACATTGCCATATGGAAATTTAAGCTCACTTCATCACACATATATGAAATTCAGAACCATATGGTTATGGAATTCGCTAGGAGGAGCAGAAAAAGAGGTGGGAAAGCTAAGGGTTGTAACAGACACTGCTGGTTGCTGTCTAGTAGCCAAATGGTAACAGAAAAGAACAAACCTGACTCCATATTAGATCTATTTCTTTAGCTCTAACCCTTGTGGTCTGTTGCCTGTGCTTAGTCACGCTGGCTCTGCACCTTTTGTAAAAGATGTTGCCTCTAGCCTGAAATATACAGGATAGCCCATTCTCAAGTCTCTGACCTTCAAAGGTATAACATTTTTCCATTTGCATGGAGATAAAAATTTGCAGAACAGAAAATAACAATTGTCTTGTTGGGAGTTTATAGGAACATTGTGAACAGACCTCCATGGACAACTAACTGTACAAACAAAGGATTCCGGCACCAAGAAGTTTGCACAACGAGCCACACCCTCTCCTCTTTTAGTATAAAAGAAGCCTGAATTCTAACTCAGGTAAGATTGTTCTTTGGGACACCGTCTTATCAGTATGCTGCCTTTCCAAATAAAGGCACTATACCTTGCCCAAATACCTCCTCTGTGGATTTATTGGCTTGTCATGTAGCAAGCCAGCATGAGCTTGGACTCCGTAACAATATCTCTCCTCCTCCTTCCTAACAGAACTCTGAGTTCAGAAGTTCACCTGCATGTAACTATGTGCTTCAGGGACTGCTTATTCCCAGGCTTAGGAAGGAAGAGCGGGGGTTCCTGTTGTCTAAGACAATCCTGATGGGTACATACCTCTTGCCCAGGTTGGTGTAGATATGCATATGTGATGCAACATACCCAGCCATGTGCTTATGCCCGGTAGAAACTTCATTTGTATTGATTAGTCACTACCTACTAATTGGGGTGATCTCAAGCTACTATTATTACCACATAATAATAATTGTCATTTATTGAGCATGTGCTGTGCTAAGCACACTAACAAGCGCTTTAGACACCTCATGTATAAACAAGCCCTAGGAGCAATCTCTTTGCTGGGGGAAGGGTTCAGGACTGACTTAATTTCTAGACAATGTATTTCAATTTGCATTAGCTAATCCATTTTGTTCACTAGAACAAATCACTCTTTGACCCCAGTGAGAAGAAAAAAAAAAGGCCTATTTATTACACGTCATGGTCACAAGAGAGAAGATTCCTTAGACCAGATATTCTTCCCTGGGTAGATGCAGTATTGATTTTCCTGAACCTACCTTGGAAAAAGCCCGTCTGCTGCAGGATCGTCATTTCAGTCACGCAGGAATGCTCAGGGAGGCTGGGCTCTGGCTCAAGAGTCTGCTAGGAGGCCGCCTTCTTCTGACCGGCCAGGCAGAACACAGTCCAGCCGAGCCGAGCTGCGGGGCCCACGCAGCCCTGGCCAGGAGCGCGGCTGCATGATGCGTCTCTGCCTCGTCCGCTGCAGTCTCCGCCAGCTGCAGGCTGGGAGGAGCCAAAACGCCAGGCGACCCCACCCGGGGCCTTGTATCCTATCCCATAGGACAGTATGCACCTTAAGGTCCTAAAGAACAGGCATGGGCTTCCCTGGTGGCGCAGTGGTTGAGAGTCGGCCTGCCGACGCAGGGCACACGGGTTCGAGCCCTGGTCTGGGAAGATCCCACATGCCGCGGAGCAACTGGGCCCGTGAGCCACGAACTACTGAGCCTGCGCGTCTGGAGCCCGCGAGCCACAGCTACTGAGCCTGCGCGTCTGGAGCCCGCGAGCCACAGCTACTGAGCCTGCGCGTCTGGAGCCCGTGAGCCACAGCTACTGAGCCTGCGCGTCTGGAGCCTGTGCTCCGCAACAAGAGAGGCGGCGATAGTGAGAGGCCCGCGCACCGCGATGAAGAGTGGCCCCCGCTCGCCGCAACTAGAGAAAGCCCTCGCACAGAAACGAAGACCCAACACAACCAAAAATAAATAAATAAATAAATAAATAAATGAATAAATTTATTAAAAAAAAAAAAAAGAAAAGGCACAAAATGTTCAAGGAATGTTTAGAAGTAAGTTGAGAGGGTGTGTAGGGAAACCATGCCGTCATCAGGACACCAGCTCTGGGATGCTGAGCATCACCCATCCTCTCCTGAGTGAAAACGACTGTTATGACTCTTCAGCCTCCTCTTCCTTAGAGGCTGACGCAGCAGACAGAGTCCAGTTCATCCGCTTGGGCTGCGGCAGGATCTGCGCCTGTGTCACGTGGCTTCCGGTCACCTCTGCGAACTTTCTGGTGACACTGGTCTTGCTGCTGCCTTCCAAAGACTTCTGGTACTCTGTGGTCCACGGGATCATTTTTAACTGCCTGGCGGTGCTTGCCCTGTGGTGTCTCACCTGAGGACCGTGCTCACCCCCCCGGGGGCAGTACCCAAAGGAAATGCTACTAAAGAAGGCATGGAGGTTTGCAGCTGAAGCCTGGAGAGGGGATCTGTACGAGTGTCCCGAGTGCTGCTGGATCAAGCCCGAGCGCGCCCACCACTGCAGTAGTTAAACCCAAATCCACTCCATATACAATGACAAAGCGGAAATAGAGAGGCTGAAGAGCAAGCCCACGTGGGAGCAGTGGCTGCTATAGGAAGGGATGAAGTCCGTCTTTGGGGGCCCCCTCGAAGCTCTGGATGAACCCCTTCATCGGCTTCCGCTTTAGGCAACTGCAGACCAGACCCAGGAAAGCGGGCCCCCCATTCTCAGTGCGAGGCCCTCTCATCATGCTGGAACTTGTGAATGGACTTTATTTGTTTGGGGTCGGAAAGGGTGTCAACAGCCCATCTGTGACCAACAGGGCAAATGGAACCTACACAGACCAACTGCTCGGAGCAAGCAGAGTTTTATACATTTACGGTCACGGATGGCAGATTTCCACACCAGTAACCGGGTGGCATTCTGATCAGTGTCACTGCCCAGTGATGCAGGTGTGTGGCCACACGAAGAAGCCAAATGTCATTATCTTCCAGCACAGTTAGGAGTTTTGTTAACATGCTTCACATTTTCTAAGAAGAAGATGTGTGGGATATTACACTGTTTATTAAAAATCCTGTGTGCCGAGCTGCTTTTCTCAATCATGAAGAAAACAAGCCAATCCAGTGAACAAGAATTCTCCAGCTGGTGGTTTCAGGGAGCTCCCACTGACCCTCTTACTCACCAGTGACCCCCTCGGTCAAGCAGGAGCCCGTGTAGGCTTCCACAGCTCCGACACTTTGCACTGAGCAGCACGGGGGCTGCAGCCACGCTCCCCTGCCAGGAAGTGGCGGTCCCTGACCCTGTGGGCAGGTCTGCGCGTGTCTGTGTGTGTGTGTGTGTGTGTGTGCACGTGTGTTTTGAAGTGGGCAGTGTTGTTCAGGTGATGTAACATGTAATGGGCGTGTGCAGCAAACAAGCTATGTTTCAGAAACCGACGTTTCAGGGAAGAGGGGAGAGTAGTGTGGAGTCCTCCTGCCCTGGGGTTTACTATGAATGTATTGCATATTGGAGACTATCTCGATCCAAAACACAATCATTCCTGTGTGGTAAAAAAAAAAAAAAAGAAAGAAATATTAATGCTCGTGGACAAACCATGAAGGTGGCAGTGAGTCTCAGAGCACGATCTAAATACACACGCAAGGTATGGGTTATAACAGACCCTCTTCTTGACCAGGGCCCAGCAGGCTCTCCTTCCAGATCCTGCCCACAGAAAGGTTAGCATCTCAAAGGTCCTTCTCCCTGAAAGTTGTTTCATTTGAAAAAACGGGTTCATTGCTCATTGGCTTCACTACAGTCTAACCACCAGGACCTCCTTGCACTTTTCAACCTGCCAAGATTGTCCCCACTTCAGTCCTCTGCATTCCATGTTCCCTCTGGCCAGATGGATCTTCCCCAAGATATCCTATGACTCATTTCTTCATATCCTTCAATTTACTTAAATTTTATACTCTCAAAGTAACCTAATGTCTCTATATAAATTAGCAGTCCTGTCACTCTATCACCTTAGCTGAATTACTTTTCATAATAGAACTTGTTGCTATGTGGCCTTGTACTATTATATTTTTACCCTGGGTCACCCCAACTGGAATGTAAATTTCCTGAGGCTGAGGGCCGGACTTTGTCATTTTGTTCCTGATTTCCCCAGATCCCAGAAGAAGTGTGCCTGGCACAAAGTTGGCACTCAGTAAATAGTGCTGAATAAGCAAATGAATCATATTTATTATAGAGGTAAAATGTATTAAACTAAAAAAATTGGACAGATTCTTAACTGATCAGTACATGTTTTAAACCACTGGATCTTGAATACTAGTATGTTCTGCATTTTCTTTCTCAAGTGTGTCTATAGTGGGGGAGGAGAGAATGTTCTTAAATTTTTTAGGCTTATTGTAGAAATCAGGACCTTGAGATTCACATTCTTCTTTAAGGCCCATCTAGCACTCCTCCCACTCCCCCACTTGTTAGGCTGCCTCTGGCATTTCAAGGTTTACATGGCAGATAAGAAGAGAGTTGTAGTGCAAGAAATATCTTACTTAACTCTAGCGTTGACCTAGCCTTGGTACTTTCTGGGCTTGGAGGGTGTTCAGACAACTTCTGTTTCTTAGGGAGTGGTTGTAGTTTCTTCAGACATCACTCCTTCGCTGCTGGGATCTCTCGCTGCAGATACTTAGTGCAGGTAAAGTCTTCCCCTGATGCTACTTGTAAATCTCTGCCTTCCCAGCCTCTAGTTCCCTTGGTCCGCTCCTCACAAGATATCATCTAAATTAGGATGCCATCATCCCTCTAGGCAGCCCTCTTGAACCTTCTTTTTAATCACTCTTGCTCAGCCTTCAGAATAACTAGACAGCTATAGCTTCTCACTTTTAAGCTTTGTCAGACTTTGAACCAGCCTTCTTCGCTGGACAGACTCCGGGTAACAGAAGTAAAGCTGTTTGAGTGTTCTCCTTGAAGCACTGTCCAAAGCCATACATGGGGAAAATGCAAAATATCTTCTAAATTTCGGATTCCTGGAGTCTTACTTTCCATAGTCCCTTCTTCTTCAAACCGCATTGTCTTTGCATCTGCCCTTGAAGTGCACTCTAATTGACTCTGAGTTCTGCCAAGAAATCCACTTATACCAAAGCTTTCGTGAACCATGTAGACCTTATTCAGGAATTTGTAGGGGTGGCAGAGGCAATATTGAAATCATACCACTGACAGTAACCAAGTCAAACCACATCCTGCACACAACCTTTCTCTATCATGCAAAGCAATTCAGGCTTCTCAGACCCCTGCTCCCTAATTTGCCTGCCCAAGATCAAGATTTTTCAACATAACAGATACCATTTCTATAAGAAAGGAGCTATCCTCAAAAAAGAGCAGTCATGTTTGTAAATATCAAAGTTTCTTTCTTGCCTAAATGTATATGTATGTGAATGTACATGTCTATTTAGATTAACAGAAAACAGTACATGATGGATTTCTTTACACTTTAATTTGAATAATATTAAAAATGCAAAACGTTGAAAGTTACAAGGTCATCACTGCTTTAAATATTATGTGCGTGCACACACATAGGAAATATGAAGCAAATGTCAACCTCAGCTCCCACTATGTCTCAGATGGGACCACTTTAGCAGTTTGATGGATTGTCAAGTGTTCTAAGGCTAATGCAGACATTTGCATGCGTACGTATAAAGGTGTGTGCAGTTTTTATAGAAATATAATTGTGTGAAACACATTGATCCGTAGGTTGTTTTTTCCGTTAACAATATATCCCCAACATCTTTCTGAGCAGTACGTACACCAGTCTATTTTTTTGGCTGCAGTGCATTCCGTTTCATGAATGCAGCGTAGTTGATTCAGGCTCTGCTCGCCACACCTCCTCACTCCCACAACCACATCTCCAGTCTTTTATAGCACCTAATCGGGGATGAGCACATCTTTTCCCAAATGTTTTGACTATGTTGTCTTTTTCTCTCCGCGTGAACTTTAGAATAATTTTTGAAAGGTCAAAGAAAAACAAACATCCCCCTGAAATTAACATTACAGGAAATGGAGATATCAATTTGAGGGTGAATTAGCATCTTAAAATATTGCCTTTCCATCCAGAACCATGACATCCTTTTACATTCATTCATGTTCAAGTTGTTTGTTTGATTGACTTTATGTCCCTTGATAAAGCTTTGTGGTTTTTATCTTAAATGTCAGACATGAGCAACGATAAATGAGTGCTTAATATGCGTCCCAGGAAGTTTTGCAATTAAACCTATAACCGAATTTCCAGATAAAAAAATTTTAAAAGCTGCCTTTGTGTTCTTACTTCTTAAATGATTTCAGTTTTTAACATTCTAATGGCTTCTATGGGTTGTCAACTTTTTTCATTGCCAATATTTTATTCAATAATGAAATTAATCTAAATCGTAGGAATGCATCTTTTTTTTTCCCCCCTGGAAGGTTTAACAAAGCTATTAAAATTTTGAATGAAATGTGTCAGCTAACATATGTGTAGTTTATTCTCCTGAATTGATTCCATGCAACAAACTTTGCTTGCCTGTGTTAGAAGTCCTAAACATTTCTTTTAAATTGAGTCTTCCTAATTAAGTATCCATGAGGGGTCAATCAGGGCAATGATAAAAATTGGTTCTGTTATTTTAAAACACTTATCTGTGTTTTCTATTGTAGTAAACCATAAATGCTTGCTTGGAGGAAGAAGCTGGGCATTCACCTCCTTACTCTGGACTAACACTTGAAACTTTAAGTGTGTACACCATACACAAATGCTGAGAATTCTATTGTGTAATCTTAACATTTAAATGGTCTATCCGTCCATTTTGGTGGGAAAACAAAAACTGCGCTACTTGTTTTAATAGGAAGGGATTTAATAGAGGGAATTGGATATTTAAAGTGCTGTTCATAAGGGCAAATAAAGGTCAGGGTGTGCCACTGCTGGTTTTAGGAAATCAGGAAGTGTGGAGATTCAGAGAAGTGTTGCTGAATCTCTCAGTTGCCTACAGCACTGAAGCAGGTGATTAAAAGAAGCTCATCCAGAAGATGATGCAAACCTTATGTCTACGGTCAGCTGAACATCTCACCTGTTACTGCCGGAAACAAAAAAATGACTTCAGTCTGTCCTTCACATCTCTTGTGACTAATCCTCTTGTTGGAATTAAATTTAAACCATGTGGCTTGTGGCAAAGGAGTCTGGGAAATGCAGATATAAGGAGGATCTTAGAACGGCAAGGATGGAACTCAATATTAACAGACAATATTTCACCCAAATGTTCATTAGCGTCATTCCTAAGATTGTCCCATTAGACACCTATAATACACATACTCATTTCAGGTTGGATCAAACACTCTATAATTTTCGACTTGATCTGAACTCATCTGGATGCCCTGATTCCCTACTTGCAAAATCCTAAGTTAAAACTTCCTCAGCCAGCAACCCCTGTTGGCAGTACCCTCTTAGACTTTTAGAAAATGGTGTAAAAATCCCTTTCCAGAACTGGCCCAGCCGAGCTGATTTATATCCTCCCTATTTTCATTTCCTTCTACTACAACAGTGAGAGAATGAGTTATAAAACTTGGCTAGCACTTTCCCTAGCAACAAACCAAATTAATACCGCCTCATTTCTCTTGGGTCACATTTCTACTCAAGAAGATTAACGTGTTTTCAAGACTGGCTAGGTGGTTTTGAATAACCGAAACTGTCAGTTTTACTGAATCATTCTTGGAATTGATTTGAGCCTTGTTGAGAGTGCTATCTTTAAAGGCTTAATTTGATTATTCACAGAAGGACTTCATGAAGTTTTTGAAATATATTATCCGTCTCCATGTCAATGAGCCTGGAAGTTTGTATAATCCTGGATAGGTTCCAGCAACATCATCCTGAGCGACTATGAGAATCGAGATCCAAAATCTTTAGACAGCAAATTTCCATTTATATCGCCTAATTTTCAGCTCCAGAGTCCTATAAAATGATTTCATATGAATTCTAAATATTTATTAATATCAAAATCTCCACTATGATAAAAAGAACTTTGTATCAAAATTGTTTTTCTCTTCTCTCAAAAAGAAAGAGTCATGAACAATTCAGGCAAATTGTTAGCATGGAAAAATCCAGAAATGCAGACAGAAACTAACAGAAAAAAAGTCACAAGTTAATGTCACTCTACTTTGAATAATTTAAAGAAAACTTTCAAATTAATCATCAATTATCTAGCTTTTAACTTTTTAGACTAATAATTTTCTGAATTTGGTTGGTACACAGGAATATATTCTGCCTCTATATGAATTTTGTGGTCATCACTGTGGTTTCATTAAAATCTATACATGTTATAGGAGATGTTAATAATATCAAAATTATTTGTCATACAGTGATATGTAAAGCAGATTTCAAAATAATGTACTCTGACCCCATTTTTACTAAAAAGATAAAAAGATGAATTGTATTCTTAGAAAACCATTAATTATCTACGGCCAATGATATTATGATTGATTCTAATATTCCTGTGTGTTTTCTGCATTTTCCTATAAAACTTTTGGTATTAAACATAGTTATTTTCAAGTAAAAGAACCAGTCTTCATCTGGAATTTTCCCCCAGAGGATCAACTAATCCTCTCCTCTTAAATTTACATATTACAAGTAATTTTTGACAAAAATACAATCACATTTCTGTGGAAAAGGGTCTTCTTTCCAACCAATTATGCTGTAACAATTGTATATACATAGGCAAAAAAGTGAACTTTGATAAATTCACTCTATACAAAAATTAGCTCAAAGTGAGTTTTAGATGTTAAATCTAAAATTATAAAACTTCTAGAAGACCACATTGGGAAAAAAATCTTTGTGATCTTGGGTTAGGTAAAGATTTCTTTGATATGATTGAAAAAAACATAATCTGTTTTTTAAAATGAATTGATAAGTTGGATTTCATCAAAATTTAAAGCTTCTGCTAGTTTATAACACTACTAAAGGAATGAAAAGCCAAGTTACAGATTGGAAGGGAATATTTGCAAATCATATATGACAGAGAACATATAAAGAACGCTCAAAATTCTAACAACAAAACAAACAACTCAATAAAAAATTGGGCAAAATACTGAGTAGAATCTTGACAAAAAAACTTACGGATAGCAATTAAGCACACAAAAAGATGTTCAGAAGAATTAGTCATTAGAAAAATGCAAATTAAAATTATAATAGTATGCAATTACATATCTATTAGAATAACTAAAGTTAAGAAATCTTATCGTACCAAGTGTTGGCAAGGATGTGAAAAGACTGGAACTCTCTAGCAATGTAAAATGAGGCAGCACTTTGGAAAACAGTTTGGCAGTTTCTTAAAATGTTAAACATATACTTATCATATAACCCAGCCATTCCCCTGCTAGGTATTTCTTGAAGAGAAATGAAAGCATATATCCATTAAATATATGTACATAAATATTCATAGAAGCTTTATTTGGAAAAGCCTCAAACTCTAAACGACCCACCTCTCCATCAATAGGTGAATGAATGAACAAACTGGTATATCCAATGCTGAATATATTCAATGCTGAATATAAAATGGATTACTATTTAGCAATAAAGTAGAATGAACTATTGATATATGCAACAATGTGAATGATTCTCAAAATAATTCTGCTAAGTTAATGAAGCCAAACAAAAAGAGTCCATACTGTGTAATTCTATTTACACATGATCCTAGAAAATGCAAAGTCATTTATAGCAACAGAAAGCAGACAGGATTGCTTTGGGGTAGGCAAGCTGGGAGTGTGAAGAAGGAAGAATAAGCAAAGGTCTTAAGCAACTTTTGGGGGGAATGGTTGGTATGTTTATTATCTTGATTTTAGTGATACTTTACAGATACAGTTACATATCATATCTATATATTTATATCATATACAGTTAACCTTTGAACACTACTGGTTCAAACTGGGTGGGTCCACTTATACATGGATTATTTTCAACAAACACAGTACTACATGGTCTGCAGTTGGTTGAATCCAAGGATGTGGAACCCCAGATATGCAGGAACCATGTATACTGAGAGCTGACTAAAATTTATACATAGGTTTTTTTTCAACTGGGTGAAGGGTTGATGTCCCAAACACTCCCATTGTTCAAAGGTCAACTGTATATATAAAAACTTATCAAATTGTATTCTTTATATATGTATGTTTAATTTATTATATGTTAATTGTATATATATTATTATATATAATATATATATAGCTGACCAAAAAAAAAAAAAAAAAAAAAGGAATACATGCTGTTTTGGGTATCTATTACTATGTAACTAATTCCTCCAAATCTTAATGTCTTAAAATAACAAATATCTCCGGGAATCACAAATCTGGAAATGGCCTACCTGGATGATTCTCTCTCATCTCATGAGGTTGCAATCAGGATGACAGACAGGGCTGCAGTCATCTGAAGGTTGGGCTGCATCTGGGGGATGCTCTTTCAAGATGGTTCACTCACATGGCTGTTGGCAAGTGGCCTCAGTTCCTCTTCATACGGACCCCACCATAAAGCTGCTTTGTATCCTTCAGAATAAATAATTCAGATGAGAGCAAAAAGGAAGCCATGTTGCCTTTTAAGGCATATCATCATTTTTGAGATATTCTATTGGTCACACAAAGTAACCATGATACAATGTGGGAGACAAATATACAAGGGCATGAATCCCAGGAAGTAGGGATCCCTAGGGGCCATCTTGGAGCCTGACCCATGTTCATTGTAGACTATGGCAGTATTTAAATTTGGAAGTGAAAACTCTTTGTATTCCCACAGCCAAAGTTAACATTTTCTGCTTATAAGTATTCCACAAAAAATATCATGCCTACTGTTTCACATTTTTTTCTTCACTTAATACACTATAGACATCCTTCCTTGTGAGCGTGAATTTGCTAATATGGATGTCTCATCTTTTTTGTCTTTTTTTAAACAACTTCATTAAATTATAATTAACATAAAATGAAACACACATATTTAAAGTAAAAACAAAACAAAACCACTTAACATGCCTATTTGAAAAATAAGAAATTGACCTATCTCAATAATTAAATTTATGCACTTTGTTTATTAGCACCCTCTGCCTAATAAATTGGTATATGATAACAAGCATTTGAATCTAAGAGTTAAAAAAGTTTAGGTATATTTTAGACTTACCTTTTTCCCTCTAGTCACTTTAGACCTTCTTGGGCTTCTTTGTCTTGATGGAAAGTTTTGGAGATTATATGTTTGGGGCATTTGAGCTAGGCAAGAGATGAGGGGTCATTGCAATTTCAAGGCAGGATGAAAGAACAGGAAGAATTTTGGGTCTCAAATTCCTTCCCACAATGCAGGTAGCTGGCAATTAGATATATTCATAGTAATCATTCCATTAATAGTACTTATTTAAGCTTTAGGATATTTATGGTAATAGAAGAGTTATAAGTTTTTAACAAATGAAGTCATGCAATACTATTATATAAGAAAGGAAAAAAATTTAACCTCAGTATTTTTTCTTGTACACAGTCTTCATAATGAATTAAGCAACAAACAATAAACCTCTTTTTAAAAATAGACTGAATGGAGTATGAATTTGGCACAGTGGCTTAATTTTCTTACTTATTTTAGCTACAAAATGGGGTTTATAAAAAAGGCTTCAAGATTTAGATGAAATATTTAAGATTTCTAAATTTAATATTTATAGTTCTATGGAAAATCTTTCACTTTCTTCTTTGCAGTTGAATTTATTATAACAAAGTTGCTTTTAGAAATTCTCTCTTGGAGACTTTAATTGTTTAAAAATACATAGCTTCACCAAAATGGAGAATTAAAGAGAAATTGACTATAAGCTTGGTGAAGGGAGGCTTATCATTCTACCACCAAGATCTGACACACTGCAGGTGCCCAGGAAATAAGAGTCAAAGAACAAAGCTTAAGAGAGCTGGACATCAAGCAGAGCTGCACAGCAAACCAGCTGTGTGTTAACTTAGGCAAATCATGCCTCATTTTCCTTGCTTAAAATGGAGTGTTTCTGATCAGTCCTATTAATTCGGACTTTTAATTGTAATAGAAATTCATATAAAAGTGGTCCAGCTAAAAAAAAAAAAAAATTAAGTGGCTGGGGGCAGAATTTAGTGACACAGAGTTCTTGCTTCTCTACATTCAGGAGACTTCTTGTACACCATCTTCCTTATCTGGGACTGGCTGAAAACTCTCAGAAATACCACTGCTTCTATCACATGTCTGTCCACAAATAGTCACTGCCTTTAAGGGCATGTAGTCTTCAGCTAGGCAAGGCCTGTATCACGTGTCTACCCCTTAATGCTGGTGGGACATGGAGTGAGGGAGAGTGATCACTCCATCCAAATCTCATGGAATGGGTTTCCTTAGGAAAAGAGATTTTCTTACCAAAAAAGGAGAAAGGGAAGCTCGACATATACAGCCTATCCATTACAAGGCTCATGGAATAAATAGCCTTCCATATTTTAAAGATGATTAAATACCTGGTTCTGTTTTCAGGATTTAATGCCTCCTAAATAATCTTTATTAAGTAATCCTTCTCTGTTAGGACTGCATATCTTAAATGTGAAGGTCAATCTTGTCAAAATACCATGGGCAGCTATTAATCATTTAGTGGCATGATCTTTTCTAACTGAAAACAAAAACTTTGTGATATCTATATGCTTTTAGAGAAGCTTAAGGAAAATTGCTTTGCAGAATAATCTCTCTTGTCAGACACAATTCCCCCCAGACTGTGTTCCCAACTGGACTTGATTAAACTTTTACTGTTTCTTTGTTTAGCTCAAACTAACCACACTGGCACACTTAGGGCTGCTTCCAAGCGGTGTCTCTGGCAATAACACTCCTGTCTACACAGACTGTTCTTAAAATTGTGACCATATGAAAGAGGAAATTTAGCCCAGGAGACCAATGTTTATGTTTTCATAACACCAAAGTCAGCCAGTAATCACTTTTGAATTACCATGATATCTGCTTTGGTTAATTTGAGTAAAGTTGCAATTTTTAAAGGCCTGTAAGTTTTGAGTATGTAAGTACTGAACATTGTAAATGAGGTTTATAAAGTGTGATTGAAGTACATGCCTAGTTAAAAAAAAAAAGTATAGCCAGAAAAGCAGAAGAAAAGCTTCAGTCAGATCTTATTTTACTGAGAAAAACGTAATTCCTGGAACCCAATCTAAAAATCATTTTAGAAAGATTTTTGTCAGGGTTGTTTAGGCTAGAGAAGAAAACTTGGAGGGGCTTAATCACTGTCTTCAAGTGTATGAAGGGATTCTATGAAATTGAAATTTATTACTTTTTCCCTTTCCATGGTGAATTGAATGAAATAAAATAGCATTAAATTAAGTCAGAGGCAATTTAGGTTAGACATAATGAAGAACTTCTTGGCTAACAGAATTGTAACACAGCAGAATTCCTCCAAGGGAAACTGGGAACTATTTGTTCTTCATGGTCATCAAAAAAAAAAAAAAAAAAAAAAGGAAAGAAAGGAAGGAAAAAGAATGATAAAAGAAGAGGAAAAAAGAGATAGAGCTTTTCCCAGTTCTCTCAGCTGAAATTGTTGTATCTGCTCCACAAGTAATTGGTGTCACTTCTATTGTGTTGATTGTCACTCTCACCCTTTGTGTTATTCATTTGTCTTGGACAAGAGAGACTCTGCTTTAACTTTGACCACGAGATTTCTAAACCATTGCCAAGGAGAGGCTGAAAAGAGATTAAATGGAGCTTGGAGCTGTATATCCAGAGCTGCTGATCTCCGGCATGTGGTGGAACTTAATAACTCAGAATCCGGGACATGTGGTGAAGCCAGACAATTGTATAATTTGGGGACCACATGGCTGGATCGTGTCCTTCTGTGTGGAGTGAAAGTAATATCAGGACAGAAAATGAGGACATGGGGGAAGGATACACGTTCCTCCTTTTTCTGGGACTGGTGTCTTACAGTGTGGATAACACGGAATAGGCATGGTAGAAAACTCCTGGTATTAGAGAGAGGATGGCAGGAACCAGGTTCATCAAAAGAGGAAGTGGCCCAGGAGACCCTGTCCAGATCTGGTTATAATCTTTCCTTGCTGTTTTAAGACACTCCACTAGAAGCTGAATACTCCGGCTATAGGCACAAACATGGCGGAAGCCTCAATGAAACCAAATATCTTAAGATGTGCATACTGACGAGAATCAAGATGATTCACTCCTGGGAACCCAGGAGTTTTAAGGGTTGTAGGCAGAAGGTGTGCTGGAAAGTGGGTTAAGACGCGAGAGACTGAAAACAGGATCGGCTGACACTTTAT
Organism: Balaenoptera musculus; assembly: GCF_009873245.2. Lineage (NCBI taxonomy): Eukaryota > Metazoa > Chordata > Mammalia > Artiodactyla > Balaenopteridae > Balaenoptera > Balaenoptera musculus. The sequence continues at coordinate 49,981,204 of NC_045802.1, forward strand.
ATGTGGAACAATCAGAGGGACTGGTCCCCATTCAACTAAAGCAACAGCCCCCCTCGTACTCCTGCTAGAGATGAGAGATTTATTCCCTGCAGAAATCGTACTAGGAACGTCCTGGCTTAGGGACACCAGGCAGTGAGATACAGTACACATGCCAAAGAGTGAGTCCTCTTCACTCATCCAGAACTAGCTGATGGGCTGCGCATCAAGGCAGAAGATTGAGAACTTTCTCTAGAGTGAAAAGAAAACTACAGATTTGGGGATCCCTCAATACTATAGCTGACCTGACAGACACACAACTTTACTGCATCACTTTTAAGTCAGTCAGAAACCAACAGACATTTGAGGAAAACTTCTAACTCTAACAAGAAGACTAAACCACACCACCATCCATACACAGTGTAAAGAGACAATGTCTCAAAATAAAAGAGACAATGCAGGAAGAAAAAAAAAAACTTTAAAAAACTAAAATTTTTATCCTTAGGAAAAAAAATAGAAAATATTAAATTCATGAAGCAAACATGATGCCATTTTTTAAAGAATAGTTAAACAATAGGAAAAATACATAAAATAGATGGAAGTTTAAAAAATTTTTAAAGAGTGACAAGATAAATTTAAGGAACCCACACAATAGGGTTAAAAGACAGAGATAGGGCTTCCCTGGTGGTGCAGTGGTTGAGAATCTGCCTGCTAATGCAGGGAACACGGGTTCAAGCCCTGGTCTGGGAAGATCCCACATGCCGCGGAGCAACTGGGCCCGTGAGCCACAACTGCTGAGCCTGCGCGTCTGGAGCCTGTGCCCCGCAACGGGAGGGGCCGCGATAGTGAGAGGCCCGCGCACCGCGATGAAGAGTGGCCCCCGCTTGCCGCAACTAGAGAAAGCCCTCGCACGAAAACGAAGACCCGACACAGCAATAAATAAATAAATAAATAAATAAATAAATAAAAAAAAAAAAAAAAAAAAAGACAGAGATAAACAATAGGAGGAAACAAAGATAAGTTATTCTGAATGTGGATTGAAGTTGCTAATCCAGAGTCATTTTCATTTCCAGTATCCTACCTTTTTTTTAGTTGCCTTGGACTTTGGGAGTCCTAGGATAATGTGAAAGAAAAACAAATATAAGTCAGACTGGCTGCATCTTGAGATCACTCAGTCATAGGTGAGGTGGGCTGCTCAAAAGCTACCTTTGGCTTCAGATGTCTATAGGTCTCAAGTAGCCCTTCCAGGGGCATGGGTTTCTCACATATACAGCCCCTTCAACAAAATGCAGGATACAGTAACTTGCCACTGAAATCATTCATTCTGTGCCTTCCATCCAGTGCTTCTGAACACTTAGAGCCCTGTGATACTATCCTCTCTTAAGAAGCCAAACTGCATAGTCATACTGACACTGAGGTATTTCTCCCTGACTGTGTTAGAAGCAGAGTTATATACATACTAGGAAAAAAAGATGAAAAGTGTTCTAAGACAAGGAGAGTAGGAGTTACACACTAGATGGCTCTGTTTAATAGATAAGGAAATTGTGGGTGGAAAGCTGTAACATTTCTTATTTATGCAGTAGTTATACTTTTCTTATTTCTAAATGACAGAAGAATAACACCTTCCAGCAAAGAGTTCAGAACACCTGTCTGAGGAACAAGCATAATCCTAGACTCCAAATCCAGCATCTTTCCGAAGAGCTAGACATACATGTTTTCGAAGGTCAACCATTTGAACTTTTCACTATACTAATCATTGTTCTGTTGATACATTCTTCTTTTAAATGCACTATTCGTTATTACAAATTAAATAGAGTCAAGCAAGTCTAAATTAAGACAATATAACTCATAAAGAGTACCTCTGTTTTCCTTATTTCTAACAGTTGGAGAAGCCATCCACATATATAAGTGTAAGTTCTATTCTGCGTATATAATCTGTATGCTAAATGGTTCTTTGGTTAGAAATACTAATTATGATTTCTCTAAAGAGGTTTTATTAAATGTATCTTTTCATCACTTAAGTTTCCAAAATAAAATAACATGATTTGACACAATAATTTTAAAATAAAGGAATTTTAAAAGTTTTAATTCTAAAAATGTTTTCATTTTTGTTGTGGAGGGAGGAAAGCCAGTCAGAAATGTACATCAGAAGGGTAGTGGAGTCTTTCATTTTTCTTTTCATAAACTGTAATAGTGAGTCTGTATTGATTTATGGTATGAGACTTGCATAAACATAAGACTTTATTTTAATCAACTGAACATGGCCTCCAGAGTTAAAATAAAATATTTTATATATTGAGACTAATACTATAAACATGATTTATAGAGTTTTGTAATCTCAACATGCAGATCTTAAAAATCCAAGCCTAATCTTTATGCTATTAAACTCTGCAGTACACTCTCTTTGACTTGAGAGAAACTTGAGAAAATTTCTTAACTTGTTTTTCTTTCCCCAGTTCATTTCTGTGCCTTATTTAACAACTCTTTTCAAAATCAGAAACTTGGCATTGTTCTTTGTATTTCTGAAAAGAATTCTCCCTCCCACCATTGTTCTCTGGTTAGAAATGCTGATTATGATTTCTGTAAAGAGGTTTTATTAAATGAATCTTTTCATAGCTTTTAAAAGTTTCCAAAATAAAAATAACATGATTTGATACAATCATTTTAAACTAAGGGCATTTAAAAAGTTTTACTTATGGGACAGAGGAGTGCCATTTTTTTTTTTTTAAAGATTATTAAACTCTTGTTTGGCCTGTTATTGTTTTCCACTTGGAGGCCATCAATCACGGTAAAGCCAGGTTCCCCTGAACCTATCTTCTGACCATTAATCTTCCTCGTTTCTTATTTGCTTAGTCCACTTTGCAGACTGGAATAATCTCCCCTGCTTAGAGATCAGTACACAATTTATCATCAGCTAAAAACCTAGAACTATCTTCCCTAAGACTGCCCAGTTTTGTACAATCTTAACCACTGAGGTGCCAAAAGCTCAAGTTCCTTGGCCAAATTACAGCCTATAGCTCTGTTTCAAAAGGATCATTTTGATCTTTTGACTGGAAATGTTAATACTTTGAAGTATATTTGGTTGCACTAAGCTGTATGGTGGTACTCACATGAAACTAGAAATTACCTAAATGTCCAAAAATAGAGAAATGTTTACATAAAGTGTGTTACATTCAAATGTAATAAGCAGTGATTAGCCATTAAAATAATACTAAGGATGAATATTAAACAATAAGGAGAATGTTTAGAATATGGAGTTACATTTTTAAGTAATGAAAGTATTAAAACTGTATACAAAAGAATTCTATTTTTGTGGAAAGGCATAAGAATGTGTATGCATAGTACGTATGACAGAAAAAAAATGACAAGGGACTAAATACTAAAAAATGTTAAAGTGATGAAGGAAAATTCCCTATTCTTCCTGTATGATATGTTTTCTAATGTTTTGCAATGTATATATATATATATTACTTTGTAATAACATTGAAAAACCATTTATAAACAAGAGGTTCTCTATATCTTCATTGGGGACTCGCTATTTGTTTGTTTTGTCTTAGGATAAAAATGGAGGTTCTTGTCCAAAGAGTGTGGTGAAGACCTGCCTAAAAACAGTAGGAATGAGAGGCAGACTCTTGCAGATCCTGAAGGGATGGCTTCAACCCACACAGATCCCTCTTTGCTCTGAATTTCCAAGCTGGAGAGAGTTCAACCACACCAACTGGCAAGCATTCACTCTGGTGTTCTTTCTATCGTCGGTTACAATTACCATCTCATTTTCAGCTGGGGAACCGCTAACTTGTATTCCATCCAAATAGGGAAAAAAAAAAAAAAAAGTATGATGGAACTAAAAAGAAGAGCTCCAGTGCTATAGATTGGCTCAGCTATGCTCCAATGGTAGCACGGTTTCATCCCTGACAAGACACAAAGTGTTTCCTCCCTGGTGTCAGTTATTCTGTCCCCTGTGCCCCTAATATGGCTTTACAATGCCACGAGACAGTTTAGGGATTCAAGTGTGACATCTCAAAACATCACCAGTGTCCAAGTGTCCTAAGTTCAAAACTTCAAGGTCTCCTGGTGCCACACGCAGCTCATGTTAGAATCATCTCCATGCCCAATCTAGTGCCCCTTTATATCTCTTTATATCACTGCACTCAGGTGTTTGTAACCTCCTTTGAAGATGTGTCTGATGCACCTTAGTATTTCCAATGATGCTTTGCTTAGTACTTTGCTGCTCGTAGATGTTTAGCAGTTCTCTGTTAGAGGGAGGGTAGATAGACAGACATGGGTGATAGACACTGATTCGGTATAAGCTGGTATAAGCCAACTACTCCTAGGCTAAAAGAAGAGAATATTGTTTATTCGTATTTGAGGGTTTGAAGTCGCCCGATAAATGGTGTTCCTTTCTCCAACACATGTTGGGACCCACTGAAGGAAGTTAGGAAAATAGAGATAAAGACATGTTAGAGAATGTGGATGGCCATAAAGGATGTCTTAATAATGTGCTCCAGGGCTGGACAGACTTATCACGGGCCCAGCTAGGCAGCTGCCCCTAAGAGAAATCCAAAGGGGTCAATAAACCGGTTGTATTTGGAGAGGACTTTATGCTGAAGTCCTCTAGATCACTGATTCTCAAACTTCACTTTGCTTAAGAACCACCTGGAGAGCTTCTTTAAAAATCAAACTGGCAGCTTCCTTCTATCCAGTCATTCTGATTGAGTGGTCTGGATAGAGCCTGTTACCTGTACATTTTGAGACAGGGCTGTATATTCTATCAGAACAGAATTGTTATTATAAGGTCCCAAACACCACAGCTGAACAAATAGTATTCTCTTTCTTCATAGGGTAAAGTTGCCTCTTCTAAGAGCAAGCGCATACGTAAAATTCAATAAGCAATTTGTAAAAATAAAATAATCATTACTAATTGGCAGAGATGAACATGTACCAGCCAGTCAAGTTCATACTGCCTCTCAAAGGGCTTTATTTTGCCAGGTGGCAGACCATACTACTTGGCTGGAAAGGACAGCGTCTACGTCGGGACATCCTGGGAGCATAGATGTGTGCTTTGGCTTGAGAAACAATGAAGCACATCAGAAGATTTTCTATGACGTGGCCACAGTAAGAATACTGTAAGCCATATGAATCTGACTGGGCTTTTGTTTCTTTAGAGAATTGACTTTTCAACCTGAAAAATTAGCCATTTTATTTAAAAAACATTCGTTGTATAAAAGTAAAATCTTAATTTCTTCAAGCTTTCCAAGTGAGAAAGTGGATTTTTAAAACCACTTCTCCCCTTCTCCCTACATACATGGAAATACCATAAAAAAGAGCTGAGTGATGACAGGGACTAAGTGAGGGTGACTGATAAATTATAGTGAAGAATTCTCCCAGTCTCAGTTCCCAAGGGTCACATCTGGTGCTGGAGATGATGTAATCCTAAAGTTATTGCCACTTCCAGCACCTTTTCTCTCTTCCTACCTGCTCATGAGGAAGAGTTACTGGGATGTGAAAACTGATAATCAAAGCGAAAATTGTTCTTTGTTAAAAGCAAAATATTTTAAACAAAAGATAAAGTCTTGCTATTATTAGAAACGTATCTGAGCTGGCAAAAGCAGGAAACTAACATTTATTGTGTCGAATTTCTACTTTGTGCAGACTTCAGTGGTTATGATCTGTTGAAGAAAATGAGGGGCTAAATACCCCAGGTATTCACAGGAGCAATCATTTATAATGATTGTTGCAATGTAACAATTTACTGATTCTTTTTCTCATAGATGTTAGTCATGCCATAGTGGCTAACCTTTAAATTAGCTAGCAAATGTTTCTCTTCATAACTGTTCCCATTGAAGATAAAATGCTAGTTAATTTCAATAGCAGAGAAGAGCAATTAGAAAATTAAAGACTCTTTCTCTTCATATTTCCATTTCAAAATCTCTGTTAGTTTAAGTAATGTTTTATGCTTTGATCAAAGCTATTAGCAGATGGCTCTATTTTATGAAAGACAAGAGTACATCTAAAATGCCAACACATTTGTAAAATCCAATTCCAGGTTGCATTATTTAATGTCTATTAATAAGGTATAAATTTGCAGTTAAATACATATTTCATCTGAACAAAAATGATTATTCATTTAGTCCTTTTCAAGGCTCTTTTGATTATAGTAGCAGAAACCCATCCCAACTAGCAGAAGCAAAAAAGAGGAGTTTTGGGGAGGCAACTAGGTTGCAATTCCATAAGGTTCCTTTCTCTGCGACTATGTCTGCTTGGGTCATACAATGTTTCTCCTACCCTCAAAACTCCCTCTCAGTTCTACCAACCTCAAGAGGTACCATTTCTGAGGTATTAATTCATGTTAATAGGAAAGAGAAGCTCATGAGTCCACCAAGAGTCCAGTATCTGCTCCACTGTCCAATGAGGACTTGTTTAAACAAGGCTATGCTTTCTCGGGAAAGAGAACTGGACACAGTGGCAGAGACTCGAGCTGTCATCAGAGCTGTTCCTAAATGGTACCTGTGACCATCGGCCACCAATTTAGCCTCATTGCTTCACCATAATGCCATTTGCAGAATCAACAGGTTAGAATCGATTAGTTCTTTGTATTAGTCAAAGTGTAGTTGATTTACAAAATTATGTCAGCTTCAGGTGTACAGCATAGTAATCCAGTATTTTTTCAGATTATACTCCATTATAGGTTGTTACACGACAATGCCTGTAATTCCCTGTGCTATACAGTATATTCTTGTTGCTAACCTATTTTATATATAGTAGTTTGTATCTGTTAGTCCCATACCCTTAATTTGCCCCTCCCTCCTTCCCTCTGCCCTTTGGTAACCACAAGTTTGTTCTTCTCACAGATATAGAAAATAGTTCATTTCTAAAAATCCCTTTAAATCTATATTTTAAGCACCAACAATAATCATTTTTCTTAAAATAATATCTTCCAGGCCAATGATAAAGAACATTACATCTGCATGTTACATGAAAGCAAACTCAATGGTTAGCTAAAAATTTAAAAATCTGAGAAGAAAACTGAAGGGTAATCACAATCATAATGAATTGCTTTTTTGCTTTTTATTTTATTAAAACAAAATAATTATTTTTCTATCAAAGGAAAAATAATATTAGCTAGCATCTATTGCACCCTAACAATAGCCAAGCAGTATACTGAACATTTAAATGCATTAATGAATTTAATTCTCATATTTATATAAGTTTGGCATCATTACCTTCATTTGGAGATAAATATTTTAAAATTGGATTAAATAGCTGACTCAAAGTCAAACAGCCCTGAAGTAGCACATCTGAGAATCAGCTGTGATTCTGAAATGTTTGCCCCACGGTGCTTGTCTATCGGACTTTGATTTGACATGAGTTTGCTTCTGCTAGTGCGGGATTCTGAGTGAGAGGGATGCAGATTTCATTCAAAACGAATTCTCTTATTCTGCTTTAATTATTTTGACCATCTACCACCCACTCATGGCTCTATGACCATCACTACCATCCCAGGTCATACACAGAAGGAGAAGAAATTGAAAAGGAATGTGAAGGAATAGGATGCTTTCTGTTCGTGAGACACCAAGGGACAGGACCTTTAAAAAAGTCATCCAATGCATTTTATGTCTCGCCTCCCCATCATCGTATTCTATACCCCTTTATAAAATTATAGACACCAGAATATTTTATTCCTACATACTAAAGAGCCATGTTAATTCAGCCATGATCCCAGAAGAGTCTCTCTAGTCAAAGGAAATACAGCACAAAATCTTGATAATCCTCCGAATAGATAACCAGTCCTTGAATCAATGAGAGTTGACATAATGTTCATTGGATTTATCTTTAAATCATTATTAATGGAGGCAGGGAACATTTCTCAACTCAATATCCCAAGTGTATATTGAACAAAAACTACTGATATATAATGCACATTAAATGCATTTGTCTAGTCCCATCTTAGATTGTGTCATGGACTAAAATAGTGCTATCTCGTTTAACATATCTTAGAAGGCTGAGAACACAAATAAGCATGAGTCCCCAGAGAAGCAGACATTAAGGCTGAAACAGAACAGCAAATAGACTTAAGGAATGCAAGACTACAAGACTGGTCACCATCTTCATATACTTCATTTTCTTTACTATCAGTAAAATCTTTCTTTGTCATTGTCATTCATTCATTCATTCATTCAAGAAATATTTATTAACATGTACCAGAAAATATGCTAGGTCCCTTAGAAGCCAGTAATAGAAACAAACAGAAGGGGCTGCTATCTTCTTGGAACTTAGATGCCATAATCTTCATTTCCTACCAAACCTGTGGAGATGCTTGAGTGATTAAAACATAGGTAACATACAGCTCATCTTCAGGTATGTGTCTTTTTTGCCTTTGGCCTCCGTTGTACCTTCTGTGCCTGATTTTTTTTTTTATCTTGAAACCATTCAAGCTGCTCCAAGCCTCCTTTCCATGAGAACATATTGAAAAGGGGAGGAGAGGGTCCAAAAAAGAAAAAGAGAGAAAGCAGAGCATTCCCATGCACTCTCTGCAACTCCCACTTCTGGGTTTAGAATGTTTCTTTTGCACTTTCTGTGATGGGAAGGAGATTAGTCTGAGTGACCCCAGGAGTTATGTCTGCATGTGGGAAGAGGGTGCTATCAACTTGTCACCACGTGTAAGTGTCCACTTTGGGTGCTTCCTTTAGCTCTCAAGCAGTACACGTTTTGTTTGTTTGTTGTTTTCCTTCATATCTAGTCTTCAGGGTAAGCCTTCATTCCTGCGAGAGAATTTCAAGTTACTCTTCTTGAACGCAGCAATAACTGATGGATACAAACCACAAGTAAGGAAAATATTGTTTGTTCATCACTGCATCCCTAGTGCCTAGAAGTGTGCATGATGTGCAGGAAGTAATAATCTTTCCTAAAGGAATGAATGAGTGGATCCAGGAATCATCTCTAAACACCTACTGAAGCATCACTTCCTAACCTCCCACTTATGTGGGTAGCTCTGTCAAGTCCCTCAATTCCAATTGACTTTCCATCCCATTTCCATTCTTCTGTCTGGTTCCCAAGTCTTTTTTAATTTTTTGTTCCGAGACCTGTAATGTACAAGTTAAGCTACTAGCTGGATTCTTCTTCTGTATTGTATCTGTTTGGTTCCCAGTCTCTACTGACTGTCACCTTTGGTTTTTGTTGTTGTTTTGTTCTGTTTTTTCTCTGGGAAATCTCTGTGCTTCCCTTTGATTTGTTGCTCTCTTATTTGGTTTCTCCTAGTGATACCCCCTTTTAAGCCATCAGTAATTAATTCTTTAAAGTTAAACCTACATACATATGTTATATGCATAGTACATTATCCCATAGATAAAATATAGAAAATCAAGTGAACGAGATTGAGGTACAGAGAATGTTATTTGTTCACCATTGGAGTTTTGCAGACTGATTTGAATTTCTTCTCCAATCAAGAATCGTGGCAGGAGGTATCACTGTAGACACTCATCTGGCAGCATGGATCCAAAAAACCCTAACTATGACCTACATTTTGCTGTCTTCCAGACATACAGCCAGTTGTCATCCCTACCCGGTGGCCGTGCAGTTAGAAAAGGACATCATTGGGCATCTTCTCCCATAGGAGAGAAAATGTCTAATGCACCCTGATGGTGATGGGAAGTAGGCTTAAATGGAAAAGTGGGCCATCTTGCCTTGGATCAAAGTAGGAATATCTAAAATGGATTTGCTTCTACAAACTGCATGTGTGTTTCTTTCATTCACTCTCTTAGTGGTAAGGATTATTTCCCTCTGAACATAATCATCTGTAAATATCAAGAAACTGAAAAAAAAAATTGATCCTAATAGGAGTTTTAAAAAAATACTCTAAATGAGGTAGAGTCTAAGAAATCAAGTACTCTGCTGTTTTAAAAGTTTTCCATTGGCTTTCTTTCCAAAACCAAAAAATCTGAGTCAAACACATTAACCTATTTTATTGGTAAAGATTTCAGCATGTGACTCCAAATGAATAGAATTTTTTGTTTTAAATATCATCACACCTGAATAAAATTAACAATAATTCTTTAATATTATCAAATATCCTGTCAATGTTTACATTTTCTAAATTTTCCTTGTAAATGCTGTGCAACTTTGTCTACTCACAATTTGATTTATTTGAATCAAATTCCAAATAAGGTCCACATATTAAAATTATACTTTTACTTACCTTAAATCTCTTTTAGTTTATAGGTTCTCCCCCAACTTCATTCTAATGTCTTTTATAGAGAAAAACTAATTACTTGTTTTGTAAGATTTTTTTTCAACCTTCTGTATTTTGCTAATTGCATTCCACTGGGACCACATTAAATTTTAAGTTTCAATTTTTTTTAGAAAAGAATTTCCTGAGTTAGATGTCTACATATACAATTTTAAAATTATAATCCCCAAATCTATGTCCTCTAGAACCATCTTAGTGAAACATTTTTTTTAGAAATTATTTAATAAACCATTTCATTGATGAATTAAATACTTTCACGTAGCTAAAACATTTAACATTTCCACTAGACCCTTTTTTTTCTCTTTAGAACATGCATAGGAGACGGCACTGTTTGTGTGAAATGGCTTTATTCCATACCCCAAATTTTCTTACTACTCTGCCTTTGCATTTCAACATAGCATTTGAAAGACATACCGTGGGTCATGAATTAAAGTGCTTGAAATGTGATAAGTTCTTCCATTTATTAACAATATATTGCCTTGTCCCAAATGATCTCCTTTACCCCTCCTGTCCTAAACATAAAAGACTGAGCTTTGCCGTTTTTCTTTGAGTACACCCTGACCGAATCCTTGTGGCTCCCCATCTGAAAGTACTCATGACTTTAATTAGAGTTGAGTCTGTGTATTTAAAAGCAAAATTTAATCATATATTTATAGAGTATTTTTATCCAAACCTCAAAATTATTGCTCTGGCTCATGAAATGTTCCTAAGGAAAAGGCAAATAAAGAGTCTGCCAAAACTTGGCTTTTGAATGTGCATAAGTTAGCTGTGGTAGGCACAGAGACACCAAAATTCTTTATTCAGCAGGAGACCAATCTGGGTGGATGAAACACATGCTGGGCATGAAAATCTGATTCCAATTGTTGGTTGAAGCCACTTACTTCTTTTAGCAGCACTTTAACTGGTGCTTTTGGACTCTAGATATTATAAAAATTTGGCAACCTGAAAGTGAGTTAACCCACACTACGCATTTTATTTAAATTTAAAGATGGTGTGTGATTCTCATGTTAACTTTAATAACTTCTGAGTAAGGTCAGTAAATTCCTCCTGCAGGATTGTCTTCATCACCGTCTGTCTCTGCTTCATCCAATGCATCCCCTTCATGCTCCAGGCCAGGGCAGATGCCACACTGTTCTGTCCCATCTTATAATAGAATGACTCTTTCTTTGTATAAGAACTGGCACACTAATTGCAGAAAACTGTCAGGTTCACTGCAGTTTCTTGGTCCTGAAAGAGTAATCCTTAAGGGTTTTCTGTTGTTATTGCTGCTACAGTTTATATCTCTTACTTTACAGATTGGTGTTGCACACTATCAAATATTCCTTTTATAGGTGCCTGGGATGACCACGGAAGCATTGTAATAAGAGGGAGACAGCAGAATTGTCTGATCATTCTGGGCTCATGAAGGAAACCACTCATTATCCACTTCTTGTTGCCCACTAAGCCAATGTACCTTGCTCACTTTGACTTTATTAGTCCACGCCAAGCTAGGAGAAACTCCTCTTACTGGCCTATTGTCTATATAATATTCTTGATCTGTATTGACATTGAATTAGATTATTGGATTATACAGAAATCGGAACTCTGAAGACATTACTGTTAGCCCAGTGTAATAAGAAATAAATGATGTTCAACAAAAAAGATGGATGAAAGAAGATGATTACAATACCAAGGAAAAGCAAAATGTGGATTCAGTGAACCCAAAAAGAAATATGAATATATCCAGTGGGATTGAAACAACAGCCTGTCGTCATTATTTTTCTCTTTGCCTTGAAAGTTCAAGTATGTGTTTTTCTCTGAGATTGCTGATATCCCGTGCAATGGCTGAGGCTCTTACATTTAAATCAAGAACTGGCAACCCATGGATGGTATCAAGAACTGACATTATTTTCATACAGACCTCAAAGATAAGAGTCACAGATTATGACAGCTGGAAGGCATTTGGGGTTCATGGAGTCAAGCTCCCTATATTACAATCACTTCTCCAGGGAGGATAGGTGACTTGCCCAGCTATTCGGTAAGGGAGGCAGGTCTCACAAACGGAAATCCAGACATCCAGGCTAGTGCTTTCATGGGGATGTTTTCCAACACTCTTTTTTTAAAAATCCCTTATACATATGGGGGGCGGGGGAAGGAAAAAAGAAGTCAGGGCCTCATTGGAAAGAACAGAACACTAAAGGAAAACTGAAAAATATGTTGTGATGACCAAGCTCCAACAAAGTACATCTATGCCTTCCCCTTGATGTCTAGGTAGACTGATCCCAGGACGGGACGTGCAATAATGCATCTAATTTAAACAACTCCTGGGCACACCAGTGCCTCTAGCAAGCACTCCACAGCATGCTTTATCCTGCCCGGTGTGCCACTTCCTATCTCTGCGTTATACAGTGTGAGGTCACACGGGTTTGTTTGTTTTTCTTCATAATATGTCATTGCTTCAGTGAATTTGTTTGGGTAAAGGAAAACACATTAATCCCTTTAAAATGTAGAGGAGAGAGAGGACAAACTCGGTTAGTCTTACTCTACCCAATTTTTTAGCAAGACAGGAGAACAAGCAGCATCTGAGAGACCCATGCAAGGGCACTGAAAGGAAATAAGGTAGATTTTCCAACCATTCCTTTCCAAAATCCCTTCCCCACCCCCAACCCGCCTTACCATATACAAATCAACTCAGTTCTTCTAGGGTCTCCAAAGTCTGTTCCAAATGTTTTTACTTTCTCCATCTCCATCACTACTCTCATAGTCCAGACAACATCACCTCTCTCTGAGATCACTATTTAGTTTCCTAATTGATCTTCTTGCGTTTCTCCTCATCTTCTCCCCATCTGCTTATCACAGAACAGTCCGATTCCTCTCTTCTAAACACAAATTGAACCTCCTTCTTCTTGGTTAAAAACTTCCAAAGGTTTCTCATCACAGTCAGCATAAAATTCAAACTTCTTAATCTAATTGGGAGAGGAAGTTGCCATACTTTAAAGTTGGAAGAAGAACTAATTAATAACAAGAAGAGAATATTTTACTCATCTCCTTTGTTCTTGGGGTCTATCTTGGATAAAATGAAATTTGTGAGTCTGGAAAATAGACCCTATCTTGTACGAAATATTATCTAGAATCATAAAAATGCCCATGTTTATTTCCCCTCTTGTAATTCCACATTCTTTACTCAATTCTTGTTTAAGCACTGTCGATTCGGCTCTAAGATATAAATGGAAAGACCATCTTTTACACTTGATTTTGGAAGACTAAAAGAAAAAGTTACCACCCCTGAGTTCAGCATACTAAGAGCAGAAGTAATCTGCAAGAAACTCAACCTCAAAAAACCTTTATATCTAAGAGAATCAGAACTATATGCTCTAACCACCATTAATGATTTTAGTGTAAATACTAGGAGCTTAGAAAACAGTTAACTGAAGAAGGAAGTATTTTGTTATTTGAGTGAATACTAAAAGAACTGACAGTTTAAAAGCATGGGAACAACCTCAGTTAGAGAGCCAGAGCAAACGAGAATAATCAGAGGTTTTGTGGGCCAATTTATATCTGAGTCAAGCCTAATGAACTTCACCTCAGTGGATATTCCCTACCAGTTAAAATGGGAGTCCTTAGGGGACCTGGAAAAAACAGTTCAGGTTGCTTCACCCTTCCTCCTATCAAGTGACTAGAGAATACAAGACTGAATATCCCCACATAAGTTACTGAAAACCCAGTAGCTGTGGTCCATGTTTCCAGTTCCCTAAGGTCAACCCAATGGGAAAGTAGGCAGTCATCTTGAGATCCTTCTTTCTTATCTTTCTCACTCCTCACCTGTTCTTACGCATGAGAATAACCAGTAGCTTTTGGAAACTACACTTCCCCAGAGATTATGATTCAAAACTCTCTGGAACATTCTGATGTGCACTCCCAGCTAAGAGCCGCAACTCGGCAAAAATGGAGGAAGAGTGCGAGATTGTACCCTTTTTAGCCCGTAGAGCTACTTCCAGGTCTTGAGATCCTACAGCCTCTGCTGCCCCCTGGTGGTAACTGCTAAACTTACCTTACTTCTCTCTAGAGTCATAGTTCTCCAATAAACCCAATAAATGCTGAGAACTAACTGTGTCAAAAGTATTATGTAAGGGGTTTGGCACAATGCCATATATTTCTTCATTCATATTTTAACATTCAAGAAAAATAGTTATTCTCCTTGAAAGACGACTCCAAATACCTAAGCAAAAACCTATCAACTACCATGAAAAATTTGATTACAAATACAGAGTAAGAAAAACCAACCTGTTTTAACCTGGTATATTTATCAATATAACTATAGCTAAAGTAAAATGATTCATTTCATTTTTTAATAATTAATAGTATTTTTCTCTTTTGAAATCACATACTACTTAATTCCTTAAATCATTTAAGTAAAAATCTGTTTTGGTGCTTCTAACCAATCAAAAGTAAATGTACTAGGGTCTGAAACTGAACTAAGAAGGATGAAATCTAAGCCCTCTTTCAGTTGTCTAATCTTTTCATCAACTATTTCTTGTTGTTCATCAAAATGTTCACAAAAAAATGAATTATAAATGAATTGCAAAGTTTTATTTGCATCCCAGGAAAAATACCTCTAAATTGCTAGTGTCTACTGCTGAAATTTGAAGACCATGGCAGAGATTCCAACCTATCTAACATTTCTTTCCCTTTGACTGGGAGTCTGCTAAAGAATCATTTTTGTCATTGTGTGTTTCATTTAAAGAAACATTTACTAATAAGATCATTTTCACTGTGTGGTCAGACATCTGTTCCCAATTTAATTTCTGGAAGCCAGGCAGAATTCCAAGCAACTCACAATTATTTGACAGTTTTCCATCTTTGTTTCCACTGGTAGAAACAGCCTTCTTAAATGTTCCGCTCTTTCAAATAAGTTAATAATGTCTCGAATTTATGTTCATGTCTAATCTAATGTTCTCAAACTAGGATAATTTCTAGTCAGAGAAAATTACCCAAAGCTGTTTTGTAGGACAAGGTGTTCTGTACGTTATTTTTTATGTGGCTGCATATCATTATAAACATAGAAACCACATTTTAACGTATCTAAATCTGTTTTCCTTTGATGCTCATAAATTGAATATGCGCTCAAGACCATGTGGGTGTTTTTTCACTGTAATTAACTATAGCGAAATCTGAGGAGTTGTGATGTATAACCTTGGGCTATAAGGGGATACTTTTGACACATGAATGTCTCTAGAACGCTGGAAAATTCAATCTATTTTATTGCCTCTCTCCAAAGTTCTAAAAGTTTTGGAGAATTTTAAAACTGTTTGACATACTTCTTAGAAATCTAAAACCTGTCACTGCTAAGAATTAAAATGTCCAGAGCTTGTACAACATATAAAGACACTAAGAATAAATTAATTAGAGTTGGAAGCAAATAAATAAGACTGGCACTGACACAGATCTTTTGAAAAGCAGCCGAGTTTCTGATCATTTTTGAGGTCAGTACAAGTTAGGATCAAGTCCCCCCCCCCCCCCCCCCCCCCCCCCCCCCGCCCGGCACCAAATGGATTAACTGTTATTTTTTATTTTCTGAGTCCACATGTCAATGTATTTTCAAGACTGAATTTTCTTTGTTTAATGAATGACCTTAGAGCTCCTCTGCCTGGAATGTTCCACCCTCTTACAGCCCCCCTCATCCCCCTTCTGCCACCACTTGATAAATCCCTAGTCATTTCTAAGAGTCAACTTGGGCACACTTCATCCGTGAATTGCTCCCTAATCTAAACCCAGTTGTTAGTGATTGAATTTTGTGTAACTTGATCACACTTGACTAGATGATGATAGCTGTTCACTTTTCCATCATCCCAATTGGACGAATGAACAATTAGTTCATTCGTCCAGTTGGTGACACATACTTTGTTTAATTTTTAAATCTCCACCTCCCGGAATTGTGCCTGATCTACCACCAGAGGTAAAGAAATGTTGGTTGAATGGATACAGAGAGTACACCATAGAGAAAGAGTCAATTTCCTCTACACATAGAATTAAGGATTATTTCTGTGAAGTTTGGGCATTGTTGCAATAAGAAAATATGCTTCTTGTTTGTTTTTACAAGTTTAATTCTGGGAACAATTTTGTTTATGTAAATATTTGCCTCTATTGTCAAATTCTAGCTGAAACAATTTTCCTTGCCTATGGTTGATACACAAAATATAACTTCTGGTTATAAAGCAAAATTAAATTAAAATTAAAGCAAAGCAAATTAAATAGAGCTGAACAGTTTTTTTTTCTTTTAATTTGTAACATGTTTAACCACAATGAATAGTTTCTGACCTATTGCTTTTACTGCACTTAATCCTCAGATCTTATCTCCTTAAACGTGTTTATTTACAGTAAGTGTGCAGACATTTACTAATTCCTTAAGATTAATAGAAAAGACCAGCTTGGATATATTAGTTCATTGCTGTCTCATCTGCAGCAAGTTTTGCCTTGCTCTACTGATTCTTTATTAGATTAAAAAGTCCTCAGTACCAAATCTTATAAATTTTGACTGATGGCTATTCTGTAATAATATCCATCCTCCAAAATTCCCGCAAGACAGAACACTGGAATCTAACATTCAACTCTTGCTTGTCTGCCTAGAGGCTCACATTTATTAAAGGGAGTAAGGACATAAAGTAGGTTAAAATGAACTCCACTACAGCACAGGTTTTAAAATCTGACTATTCTACACACACCCTGATTCTCATCTTCCTTCTCACTTCTGGAAATTCAAGAGACCTAAAGCAAGATCTGGTGAAGAAAATGCAACAGGGGGAGAGATGGGGGCTCATAGAATTTTTGTCAGAGGGCCATTCCTCTTTTATGAGTAGAAAAATATGTACTTTTTTTTTTTTTTTAACATCTTTATTGGAGTATAATTGCTTGGTGATTAGATGGAACCACCGATTCACATGCCGGTAGATCTCAGATTGATGCTTCATTTCAAACTCTTGTAGCTAACCCAGGTGGGAGTAGTCATTGCATGCGTTCCAGGAGTTGAATCAGATTCTCTCTTCTGGATTTGGGGGGCTTCGAATCGTAAAACACAGGGACTAAGGTTCCCTTGCACTGAGTTATCTTAAAGGCTACACCTCAGAGAGAAAGTCCATTTTCCTGTGTAGGCGGATATTTGGATTGTTTTCGTTTTTTGCCTTTATGAAGGGGGTGAGCGTATCAGTTTGCTGGGGCTGCCATAACAAAATACCTCAGACCGGATGGCTTAAATCACAGAATTTTATTTTCTCACAGTTCTGGAGGCTGTAAGTCCAAGATGGAGGTGTCGTCAGGTTTGGTTTCTCCTGAGGCCTCTCCCCTTGGCTTGCAGATGGCCCCCTTCTCCCTGTGTCCACATCTGGCCCCTTCTCTGTGTGCACACAACCCTGGTGTCTCTCCTGTGTCCTAATCTCTTCTCACAACGACAAGATATTGGATTAGGACCCACCCTAAAATAGCTTAATTTTAGCTTAATTACCATTTTAAGGATGTATCTCCAAATACAGTCACATTCTGAGGTCCTGGGGATTAGGGCTTCAACAGGAATTGCAGAGAGGGGACACAGTTTAGTCCATAATAGGAAGTATATACATTTGTGTTCATGCCCAAAATATTTTTGGGTACTTTGAATGTTCTTGTACTTGCCTCCTTTTGCATGTGAGAAATATTCCTTTAGATAGAGATCTAGAGTGAATTGCTGAACTGTCGCATACTCCCTTGCCCCTCCTCCTTATTAATGTCTGAGATTGTCAGAATTTTCAGCATTTCCCAAGCAATGTAAATTCTTTATATGTTCTGTAAACTAATATAAATAATCAGCTACATCTGCTGCTAATATCTTCTTCCAACTTGGTTGTTTATGTTTCACTTCCACTATGTCTTAACAAGTAGGTGTTATTTTTGCATAAAAATTTATCAGGATTTTCCTTTATTTTATTTCTTCCCCTGGTGTTATTGTTATTGGAGTCTTAGTTTAAAAATTCTTCCCTACTTCAACATCTTAAAATATTCACCCTAAGTCTTCTCTTCAAATGCTTTCAAGTTTTGTCTTTCATAGGTGAGTCTTTAATACACCTGGAATTTATTTTAGTACATGACACGAGGTAGGAATCCAATTTTGTCTTTTTCCTAGAGGGATAAACAAAAGTTCTGGCCCCATTATTGTTTAGTATATTCTTTTGCCAGTGGTTTACAATAGCACGTGTCATATGTAATTTCTGTATATTTTTGGACTGTTTCTGGCCTCTCTATTAGGGTCAATCGGCAGCATGTCTCTTTCTGGGGCAAAACAGTAGCTTTGTGGTGAGTCTTGCAATGTTCCAGGGGATGTTCCCACAGTATTCTTCTTCGGGAAACTCCTGTTTTTCAGCTTTTCCTATTCCAAAGAAATGTTAGAATCTGCTTGTCGATATTTAAAAATAAAATCTGTTGGGATTTTGACTGCAATTTCCCTGAACCAGTAAAATTATTCTGTGGAGAATAAACATGATATTGGATTTTCCTTTATGAGAACATGGAATACTTCTCTATCTGTTAAATCATCTTTATGAGTAAATAGTTATGGGGGTTTTTGCACCAAAAATATATATATAAATAAACAAGTTGTATTTATTTTAGATTTTTAAAAGATTTATTCTTGGTTACTCTACATTGTGATATTAATATAACTACACATCTTAAAATTTGTTCATTTTATATTTTCCTGACATTTACATATATATTTTTCCAATTGTTTGTTTTCAACTTTTTATGTCCTTATGCTTTATATGTGTTTTATATGGTTAAATTTGATTTATTTTAGCCAAAGTGGCAATGTCTGTCTTTTAATGAACAAATTTATTCTTCTTGCATTTAATGTGATTACTGATATAACAGAACTGATTTCTACCATATTTCACTGTGCTTTCTGGTTGATCCATTTTTGTATGCTTCTAGCATCTTATTTCTATTTTCTATGACTTTTTTTTGCTTCTTTTGGTCTTTTATTTTTCTATACAATTCATAATTTACATAACCTATTCCAATTTTTTAACTGATTACCATTACAATTTTGCCATGGGCACAAAACTATAAATCAGTTTCTTTACTCCCTTCTTGAAAAATTAAAAGAATTTAACTCTGATAGTGTCTCTCCTGGTGATAATTTCATCCTCTAATTTTGCTTTTATTTTCAAAATTGACATATCATTATTATCATGTTATGAAGACAACGTTTGTTTGGCTGTAACTATATGTGTGTGTGTTTGTGTAATCCTTTCTCATTCTGAATCATAACTGACCAGTGTGACTAATAAGATATAGCATAAGCAATGGAGTGTGACCACCAAGGCTAGGTCGTAATGACATCTTAACTTTCACCTTGACATCTTGAATCATTTGTTCTGAGAGAATCTGGCCACCATACTGTCAGGACAACCAAGAACTATTACAGAGGTTTGGTACCAGTACCAACTTTAAAGCCATGTGAGTGAGCCACCTTGGAAGTGTATCCTCTAGCTACAGTTATTTTTTCATATGACTGCAACCCCAACTGGCATATGATGGCAACCTTATGACAGACCCTAGACTAGAACCACCTGTCCAAGTCATTTCCAAATTCCTGATTCACAGAAGCTGTAAGAGATAAATAAAGATTATTGTTCTAAGCCACGAAGTTTAGGGCTTATTTGTTACACAGCATTAGATATCTAATGTATTATCCTTATCAATTTCTTTTCTCACAATTATTTTTTGCATTTTCCTTGTAAGATTATTTTCTTTCTTCTTGAAGAAAATCTTTACATGTTTCTCTAGTGAAGTTGATTAGTGGTAAGTGAACTCAGACTTTCAGTATCTGAAAATGTATTTGTTTCAACCCATCCTCTTTTTTTTTTAAGACAAGTTTGCTGAATATTCAATTCTAGTTAACTGTTATTTTCTATAAGCACTTCAAAAATTTTATTCTGCTATCATCTGGCTTTCAATTTTTTAAGAAGCCTGGTGACAGTGTTGTTTTTTGTAAGTAATTTGTTCTTTCTCTCTGGCTACCTTTTCCCTCAGGCTTTCTACAGATTTACTGAGTCTATATTTCGTTTTAAATTATCCTGCCTTGAGCAAGCGGTGCTCTCTGTGTCTTTAAGTCTGTACCTTTCATCAGCTCCGGCAAAATATCAGCCCCCTTCTTCATTCTGTTTTTCCTTCTGGGACAGTGATGTGTTACATTGTTAGACTGTCCCCTTCAATTATTATACTTTCCATCTTCTTGTTTTTCTATGTTGTGACTTGGGTAATTTCCCTACCTCTATACTCCAGTTTTACTAATCCTTTCTTCACTTATGTCTGTGTGTTGTTGAATTCATCCATTAAGTTTTTTATTTCAATTATCATTTCCTTATAAAAATTCTATTAGGTTTATTTCACATATGCTCGTTATTTTGGTTTCAAAGATTAACTTGAGGTGTTTGCCCCTATGTTCTATTTTCAGGAAGAGCAAAATTGACATTTCCTACTTTCATGTTTGGTATGAGTCACTAATGGAGGCATCTGGACTAGCCAGCAGTTTTCTTTTGGGAAAATTTTAAATCACATTGAACAAGTATAGAATTACAAAGATTTTCTACCTTTATTTACATTTTGGTAAGTTATATGATTCTAGAAATGTCTATTTTATTGGATACATTGGATTATTTCTTTAACCAACTTCTTTGTACACTTTTCTAACCTATTTAATGTTTTCTTTTAAATATCTGATATTGATTATTTTTGTCTTCTCTTTTTTCATTCTTAGTCAATCTCACCAAAAATGTATCCATTTTATTAATCTTTTATATTTCTTTATTTATGGACTTATAATAGTTCTGTATTCTACATTCTTTGGATTTAGTTTGCTGTTCTCTTTCTAAATTATTAAGATGGAGACTTAGATGATTGATTTTCAGTTTTTCACCTTCTTCATTATATGCATTTTTAAGGATGCACATTTCCCTCTAAGCACACTTTAACAGAAAACTGCAAGTTTTGAAAATGGTATTTTATTTTACATTTAATTAAAAATATTTTCTCTTTGCCACTGTGATTCCCTCCATGACCATGAGTAACTTAGAAGTATATTTCTTAGCTTTCAACATATGGGGATTTTCCAAACTGATTTTTTTCCAGATTTCTAGGTTAATTATACTGTGATTAGAGAATACAGCATGTATCATTTCAATTCTTTGAAATTTGTTGAGATGTGCTTTGTGAGGCAGCATCTGATAAATTTTTTAACTGCCCCATATGTCCTGGAGAACTGTATTGTACTGTTGTTGGGTGGAGTTGTGTGTGTGTGTGTGTCTATTAATGAGTATTTCAAATGTTTATTTTTTACTTAATTTTTCTCCATGTTCTGTTAATTATTGAATGGCTTGTGTTAAAAAATCATCCATCATCACTTTGAATTTGTCTATTTCTCATTTTAGTTCTGTCAATATTTGAGGTTCATTCAAATTATTGTTACATCTTCCTGAATTTTAGCATTATGGGTGTCTTTCTTTACTGCTAGTAGTGCTTTCTGACAGCTATTATCACCTTTCTTTTGGTTACTATTTGCATGACATATCTTTTTCCACTTTTCTTGGCTTCCCCCTTCACGTGGGTCTTGGACCAGGAATTCTTAGCTGCCTTTTTGGTTCTCTCATTCCTATAAGCTGGTACACATGCATACTTAACACACACACATGCACACAGCCCTGCAGCTTTGCTTCTTATCCTCTCCAGGATAGTGGACCCAAATCACCTGGGAATTACCAGAAACAAAGCTATGGATTATTTTTCATGGTTCCGTTTCCTTTTTCCTCAATCATTTTTGCACATATTTTACTTCTTAAACATTTTATACATAGTTATTTTATATTTTTTATCTAATAATTCCAATATATGAAGTATGTAGATCTAAATATTTTTGCTGTTTTTGTTGACTCACATATGGTGAATTGTTTTCTTGAATTTTACATAATTTTTAAATCTACATTTATATTTAATTAAGCTTATTTCATGGATTCCTAAAAAACTGTAATCAGAATGCTTTCTTCCAAAAAGAATACACATATTTCTCTCTAAAGCTACTTGAGACGCCTTTGTGGATTCCAGTTTATATTAGAAATGTCAGAAAAACCTTCACTCCCAACTCCTAATATCTGATTTCCTGATTCCATTATTTGTTTGGGCATTTGACTCAAAAGCAAGTCCCACTTTCATGTGTATTGTTTCCTCACTGCTTACTCTTCTAGATTCTAAATTCCTCAAGCCGAGAAATATGTATATTAAACATACAAACACTTTATTATAATTTATGCATGATTTGCTTGCATCAAGTAGGTGGGTCCTTGAGAATCAGTCATGTGCCATATCGCTTGGACCCTAACCCCTCCCCTCTCAGTCCTCAATCCTCAATTCCTTTGTCCCTCCGTGTTATACCAAATAGGTCCATATTTCTAGGGAAATTCTCATGAAAAGAATTTATTCCAAAAAATTCTTAGGAATTTCCCAAAAAGTGCCCAGGAATTTCCACTTTGAAAACATTCAAGAGCCCACTTGTACTATCTCATGCAAAGACTTCAGGTTCTTCCTACTCCCATCAAATATACCATCGATTGATTGTCCAATTTAGAGTGGGAGGATTCATCATTAAAGTGTAGCTAAGATTCCGTATTGGAAGGGTACAAGAAAAAGGGCAGTCAGGGAAGCTCAAGTATAAGTTCAATGCAGAGGCTATTTCATATTGCTAGGCTGCCTCTAGCAGGAGGGTGGATTGTTTTAAAAGTCTGAGTGAACTGGTAAGATTTTAGGCTTGTCTTGAAAGGCAAGTTACTATGACCATCTGCTTTGAAATCTGTGTTAACACTAAAGGAAAGATTTGAGCTAAGATATTCTAGGAGCCAAACTGTCCCAGTGAAGGGGGGGCTACTTATACATCTTATTTCCCTGCAAATATAGAATGCAGCCTTGGTTTTTGGTAAGACACCCTGGACAGTTTTCAGGAAAAAAAAAAAGCTAGTTAAGATGACTTAACTAAAGAGTTCTCCTCGTTAGTAACCTGCCTCACTGCAATGATTATTTATGTCTTTCTTTGGAGTGGTTTGAACAGAATTCCAACCTAATACCATTTCTGCTTTCAAAGGACTTTATCTATTCTAGACCTCATTTAGCATGAGGATAGAGAAACACAGATAAATGTCTTATCAGGCAAAAAAGTAATTTCATGTTCTTGCAGTTCTTTTCTCTGTCTATTCAAATGCTAGATGCCCTTTCATCTTCTACAAATGATTTTCTCTTAATCCGCAAAAAGTAGTTCATTCTTTCTAACAACATCATTATATTTTGAGTGAATTATCCCAGAACAATTAAGAGCTGTTCTCATGTGACACACTTATCTTTGGCTGTTTGTTTCAAAATTTGATTCAGCTGTGCCCTCCACTATTTTCTCATTTTGCGGAATGCCTTTGTCAGTGTGGAGGAAAGAAAATAACACAGTAGGGGGCAGGGCAGAAGTCACTGTATTATAAGACATTATTGCCTTTGGAAACAATGTTCTCCATTCTAGTTCAATGAGCTAATAACAATGCATTATTTTGTCAAAAGGCAGTTGTTACTATCACTGCAACAAAACATCCTGTAATATTAACTAAGCTATTACCATGACACTTTCCGATAAATGAAGAAAAAGATTTTTTTCATCAAATCTTATTTTGTCATGTGTTACATTTTCATGCTTTCTTTTAGATATTGTATTTTATAAGAGCCAACCTACAAACAAAAGGGTGGACAGTCCTCAGTGTGCACACTTAACTCTATTGTTTGAACAAATTGTATGATTTTAGATAATATAATTTCTCTAATTCACAACTTCGGCATCTACAGAATGGAGATTTGTGGAGTTGACTAGAAATATAAGTAATGCGGCTAGCTCAGAGCTTCACACCAGGGGACACTGAAAAAGAGGGAGGCATTATTACTACTATTAAACAATCTTAACCTACATTAAGGTTTTTGCCCCAGGATTCCATTAAACCAGGGCAATAAACAAACAAACAAAACCTTCAACCATGCTGGGTGCTTGTGTTTTACAGGCTTACCTGTAATTAGAAGAGTAAAACTCTTCCTTTTATCTTGTCTTAATGGAAGCCTTGAGCAGCAAAGGTATACAGAGACTATTTTCTAAAGTCCTTTGAGAAAACTATTTGCCCACTCAGACATTCTCTGATGCTTGTGACATGGTGGCATGATGTATTACTGATATCCTTTTCTGACATCTTTTAGTTGCCTGCAATGGAGATAACACTAAAAGATAAATGTGAAGTCAGCTATCCAAGTGCAGAGAAAAAAGTTACATGTTTACATTATTAAGCAGAGCCCTAATCTGGGTTTGTTGTCACTGCTGAGTAACATAGCACAGAAAAATCTCCTGTTCACCATAGTAAAATATAGGCAGAGCAAATTCTGTACGTTAATTCATTAACACTTCCTTAATAAGTGCCTGCTATGCGTCAGAAACTGAATTAAACGTTGAAGACACAAGTTTAAGATGTGGTGTCTTTCCCTAGTCCTCAGAGTTTAGCTGGGGAGATGTGCACATTAAGAGAAAATTAAAGATTTCCAGTCTGGACAAGAAAGAGGCTGTAGATTAATTTCTCCCAGCTTCTTTTCGCCAAGTATAGCTATAAACCCTGGAAATAATGCAAAGGCAATGGAAAGAGAACTCTGGATGGTGGAAAGAGGAAGACGAATTTGTTTGTGATCCTACGACTAAGGGAAAAACATAGTGGCAGCGGTCTTACAACCCTCCACCCAACAGAGAAAGGCTACTCAGCCCCTCGTGCCAGATCTCCCATCAAAGAGAAGGGAGCCCAGATGAGCTCATTCCTCCCCTGGATCAAATAGGAGCTCTAGGAACACCACCAGGCAAGCCGGGCAATGTATACAAAGGTGAGAGATCAAGACCCACTCTGGAAATCATCAGGCAAGGGACAGGATCTGCTTCCACATAGAGAACATGGGCAGCCAGGCGACACTGCCGGGGAAGCCACAGCAGGCGGCCTGCTCGGAAAGTCTCTTTGTCCCTGTAGACCTGAGACTCCCCTCCCCCACCAAGAGATTGGGCGAGTGGGCACCAATGGCAAAAGGGATCCAGCTACATTAAGAGTCTCTCCCAGAAGAACGTTCTGTCCCTTGGGGAGAGGGGGAGACCCTCACCACCTAGAGGCACCAGACAGCCCAGCTTTGGGGGACTCCTTTCTCCTCCTCAGGCACTGGAAGGGCCCAGTGGGAGCCCCAGTGACACCAGATGCACCAAGCAGACAAAATGGCACTCTAAAGGCTCTAAAAATTAAATTGTCCAAAAGAAAAAAAGAACATAAGTGTGAGTGAGGATGTAGAGAAATTAGAGCCCTTATACGTTGCTGGTGGGAATGCAAAATGGTGCAGACACTGTGCAAACCAGCCTGGTGGCTCCTCAAAGGGTTAAACATGGAATTACAGCATTAAATATAGGATGACCCAGCAATTCTGCTCCTATATATACACCCAAAAGAAGTGAAGTCAGGCGTTCAAACAAAAACTCATACACAAATATTCATAGCAGCACTGTTCACAATAGCCAATGGGTGGAAACAATCCAAATGTTCATCAACTGGCTATCCATCAACAGATAAACAAAATGTGGCATATCCATAGATGGAAAATTATTTGGTCATGAAAAAGAATAAAGACTCATACATGCCACAACATGGCTGAATGTTGAAAACATTATGCTAAGTGAAAGTGCAAGTCATGTGTTTGAGTTCCATTTATGTAAAATCTCTAGAACAGGCAAATCTATAGACACAAAAGTAGATTAGTGCTTGTTAAGGGCTGGGAGATGGGGAAACAGGGAGAGGATTCCTAAGGATATAGGGTTTCTCATTGTCGTGATGAAAATGTTCTAAAATTGACTGTGGTGATGGTTGCACGTATCAGTAATTATATTAAAAACCACTGAAGTGTACACTTAAAAAAAAATTGAATTGTCCTTGGAACCACAGTCTGCTAAGGTAAGCCAGGAGCTGTGTGCTAATCCCGAGCAGGTGACTGTCTGCCAAAATAAAAGATTTAAATAGGACCTGGAGTCTCCTAACATAATTGTTGAAAGGTTGATACAATTAAAAGTAACTATCATACTGAGAAAAGATGATCAACCAATGCCAACACCAAGATGAATCAGATACTGGAATTATGGGACAAGCAGCCTTCATAAAAACGTTTCAGTAAGAAATTACATATTCTCTTGAAACCAATGAAAATCTTAGCTGATCTGTCACAAAGATATTTAGGAATATAGCAAATGCCCTTAACTCGGGGAAGGAAGGCAAGGAGCAGTAACTTTTCACCCTCTAACTTCTGTATGCTTTGAATTATTTTCAATGAGCATGATTTTTAATAATAAAATTCAAACTAAAACGTCATAAAATTAACTAAATTCCATTTTGAAAAGTGAGAGAAACAGCTACCCCATGCCCCAGTACTAAAATGCCTTCCTTTTCTGGTAAGTAGCTAGGGTATTTTTAATGGTTTTATATTGAAGTCATGAAAAAGTGAGTTGGTGGTCTTCCTTATAGAAAGGTTTATGAGCCACAGTTTCAAAAAAAGAAAAAAAAAGTACATCACTTTCTAGGAGCAAGTAAGTTCTATGAAACTGGCTGAGTTGAATTCTGATGGTGCCTATGTACTGCACTGAATTACCGTGTTCAATGTTTGAGGGAATAGAGGGTTAAATACTTTTCTATTTTTATTTTTAAATTGTGTGTTTTTGCTCTTTACTATTTTTGTTTTTCTAATTTATTAGAAACATTGAATATTATGATTAGAGGAATATTTGTTCTCTGCATCCTATTGTGACTTAGGTAACAAACAAGTGTGGCAGCAACGTTTTTTGTTTTTGAGTTATCACCACATACAAGGCTATAGGTACACTACATTCAGCTTTAAGAAATTATCATGTTTTTTAAAAACTACCACCACTTGGGAACAATTTTTATCTAGTTAATGATGTTGAACTCAGAATAGAAAACATGGCTAGAAGTGATCAGTATTTACCCTACTCTTTTTCCTGAAGAGGCTGCAAGCTGAGTTCCACACTTTTGACTTAAATAAGTGACATCAGCAGAAATCCTGGATACCTCCGCTCCTACAGAATAAAAGGACAATACGAAGGGAACCCTCCATGTTTTTATTTTGTTTTCTCATCTGTATTTGTTACCTTCGAACTTTCCAAAGATCTGACCAACCATGGTGTGATATTGTGATTTATAATAAGAAATACAAATTTGGTCTTCATCCCATTCCTGACACACAGCTCTTAAAACCCTCGAAATTTCCTGAGTGATGAGAGAGATAAAGTGTCATGTGTATGTTCATTAGGTGACTTTTGGAAAGTATCTAAGTCACCTAAGGCTGGGGGCTGGTTGTCAATGGAGCTAACAATGTGATTAGAGGGTTGAAACTTTCAGTCTCACCCACTGATTGAATTAAATCACCAATGGCCAATGTTTTAATCAATCATGCCTATGTAATGAAGCCTCCACAAAAACCCAGAAGGACGGGGTTTGAAGAGTTTTGGGGTTGGTGAACATGCAGAGATGTGGGGAGAGTGGCGCGCAGAGAGCATGGAAGCTCTGAATCCCTCCCCACATCTTACGCTACACGTCTCCTTCCTCTGGCTGATCCTGAGTTATATCCTTTTATAACAAACTGGTGATCTAGTAGGTAAACTGTTTCCCTGAGTTCTGTGAGCCATGCTAGCAATTAATCAAATATTCATCAGAGGGGGGTTGTGGGAACCTCTGATCTATAGCTGGTCGGTCAGAAGCACAGCTGACAACCTGTACTTGCCACTGGTGTCTGAAGAAGGGGTTGTTCTGTGGATCTGATGCTATCCCTGGGTAGATGGTGTCATAATTAAGTTCAATTGTAGGACACCAAGCTGGTGTCAGAGAATTGCTTGGTGGTGTTGGGAAAAAAACCCCACACATTGGAACTGGGTACAAAACCACACGTGGCCATCAGAAGAGTCACTCACCTAAGCAGTTGTACCTGTAGTTACATGATTGAGAGCCAAGCTCCCATGTTTGGCAATTAGAGCACGTAGAAAGGCAATATTTATCCCTCTCATTTTATCAGGAAGCAACAGAAAAAATAATGATACTGCAAAATCTATTTTTCTACTATACCTGGAAAGCTGTGCAGAAAGCAAAGGACTAAGAAAAAGTACGATGTATGCAATGCCAAAATAAGAGAGGCTGTTCATCACCAGCGAGCTGCCACTCCTGTCATAGGCATCCGTTCTTTCTTCACGGCGGCAGCAAGAGCCTCTGCTTGTGCCAAAAACATCCTAGCTATGACACGCACATGCAGATTTCAGCGTTCCTGTTAGAGCAAAGTATAAATATAAAAATTAACCCCAAAAGGGACTTGTCACCATCAGGGAGCATGAATATTTCAATTTCTGGATCCATCAGTTACTGGGAAGACACATGGTGTCTTAGAATAAACAAGTTATTCCTGAATAACTCTCTCAGTCTAAAGTGACAGAGGTAAGAAGAGTTGCCATTTTTGGAAAAACTTAGAAACCTATAAAAAACAATCCTTTGTTAGGTTTATAAAATGATTCCAATAATACAGAAGTGTTGAAGGTTATACTGTCCCCTTGCCATCTCCCCTCCGGCTCAGTTGTTATTCCCCAGATTTAACCATGTTAGGTTTCATGACTTCATGTCCTGAAAAATATATGTACTATTGCATGTAAATGATCCTTTCATTTACACAAACATCTGTGTTTTACAGTTTTTTTAATTAACTGATATGTTGGTCAACTTTCCATTTAAATAGTTAAATCTACCATTTCTAATCACAATTGCAAAAATAGCACAATGTATGAATATTACTAATACTTCTCTTTTTGATGAACATTTGTGTTGTTTCTGGATCTGAAAATCAGTGAACATCTTTGCATTTCAGTAAAACTGTTAGATAAATTCCTGTGAGTAGGATTCTGGATCACAAGAAATCTTGGTATTTTAAAATTGCCTTTCAACATGATTTGAGAGTACTTACTTATTCTAGCCAACACTGGCTATTATAAAACATTCTAGTGTTTCCAATAAGATAGGGGAAAATGGTGTCTTCTTGTTATTTAAATTTGCATGTATAGTTATGTGTGAATTTTAGCATTTTACCATATGGCTGGCTATTCACTATTTGTTATTTTTTTCTGTGAAATGTTGTTTCATTTTTATTCATTTTTCTATTGTGAGAATGCTTTGCGTAGTAAGAAAGTATGGCATTTGTCTGGCATAGATTTATACTTTGCATATATTTTCCATAGTTGTCATTTTTCTTGCAACATGAAAATTTTTTGTAGTATCAAATTTGTACTTTTTTATGTGGTCCAATTTATGACTTTTCCCTCTCAAATTCTAAGTTAGAAAGAGTTTTTTCCATTCTAAAGTTTTTAAAAAGTAAGGTTATTTCTTCTGGTCTTTTTAGAATATCTCTTTTTAGTTTAAATGCTCGTATATCTGGTATTTATTTTAAAATAAAACTTCCAGTAAGAATTTAGCTTTAGTTTTTTGAGAAGAGCTATCCAAATGGCCCAATAGAACCTTCTGAATAATCTATTAGATGCTCAACAATTTAAAATATCCTCTTCACCAATATCTTGATTACGTTTATGTGTCTGTTTCTGAATTTCTTTCAATTTTCTTGATCTATTTATGAACTTACCAAATTACTTTAGTGTAGCTTCATAGTACTTTTAAACCAATAAAAATGACTTTCTGTAATTACTTTTCTTTATCAGACGATCCCAAGATGTTCTCACATGCTGATTATTTTACAGGAATTTTTGCTAAGTTAAAAAAATCTGTTGTTATTTTAATTGAGATATAAATGAGTTTATTGTTTAATTTTGGGGAAAATTGCCAATAGGAATTCTGTTTTTCTGTCTAAAAACAGGGTATGACTTTCCTTTTATTTAAGGCTTACTTCATATCCTTTAGTGAAATATTAAAATTCTCTTCATATAATGTCTGGATATCTTTAATTTGTGTTTATTCTTAGATATCTTATCTCTGTTGTTTTGATGGTGACAGTCTCTTCCCAAAATGCTGGTAAAAGAAAAATGGAGAAGATATGATTTGTGAACTTGAGAAGCTCAGAGTTGAACTAGGAGTTTACAAACAAGTAAAATTGGGAAAATAAACACATGCACAAAATGATGCGAGAATTCAGAGGAGACAGTGTCCATCTCTGCAAAATAAGTTTCCTAATAAAATGCAACATTTGATCTAGATGCTTAAGAATGAGTGGAGTCTCTAAGTCAATCAAAGGTTAAAGGACTTTGCAAGTAGAAGGCAGGGGAAATGCAAAAACAGGGCAATGAGAGAAGAAGGCACTCCTAGTGAGATGCTCCTGTTGGAATGGCAGGATGGCTGGAGCTAGAGGTGTGTGGAAGGGGTTAGAACTGAGCTCCCAGGGCCATGGTCTGGGCTATACATGCATAGTAAAGGGTCTTTTGTTTCAAGTTAAGGAATTAGAATAGATTAAATGTGTCCTCTATTGCAAGAGGATTTAGGTAGCTGTGAAGAGGTTTATCCAAAACAAGGAGAGACAGGTGGCAGGGAACGCCAGCAAGGGGAAGAAAGGTCAGGTTTGGACAGAGAATTTGAGGTCTTGGAAGCACATCCCAGTGGTACTAAAGCTCCTAACATAAAGATGATTCTCACCAAATATTGAATGAATTAAAGGAAAAATAAATGAAAAAGCATGAATGCTTTGAAGTCAGGTATTTCCAGAAGTGCATAATGTATAATAATTTAATCTCAAGGTTTAAACCACTCATTCTATAAAACCACCAGACTTCCAAGAAGCGTAGTATTTTGCCTAATAAGCATGACAACATTAAGAAACTAGAATCTGGAACATAGCTCTGTTTTGAAATACAGCAGTAATTAAGTAAATGCATTAATGTTTCAAAGCACTTGGGACAGTGTTTTGCACAAACTAAGTGCTGTATAACTGATATAACTGTTAAGTAAATACTGAATGCCTGGATGCACAGGCTCTGGATTAAAAACAGTAAAGTAGTCAATGTTTAAATCAGACCTCAGTTCCCTCTTTCTGAACTACTTACCTCTCTCTGGCTGTCCCCTGAGTTTGACTCATGCCATCTTTCTAAGTTCCAAACATCTCCATTAATCTGCCTTTTTTCCAAAATATGTCACAGAAAAGGATGTGTTTACCGCAGGAGTGTGTTCAGGAACAGAGGAAGGAGGGAGCTTGTGTCATCTGACACATGGAGGAAAGCTCTGTGCAGCTGGACCATTGTGAACTACAAGGAGGATGGTGGGCAGAGATGGGCAGGGCTCAACTCAGGCCACTTTTAAGGAGTTCGGACTTTCTTAAGAGCAATGAGAAGTCAGTAAAGGGAATTAACAAGAGAATTATGTTCTTAGACTTTCATGTAAAAATGATCCTTTCAGTTTTCAGCGGAGAAAGAGATCTGAAGGAATCGAGAGCAAATGAGGAGTAGCTATTCCTATAGTCAAAGTAAGAGATGATGGTGGTTTATACTATAGGAGGCTCTGTGGAAAGGGAGAAAATCACGAAGAGGAACTGGGGACCCATTCAGATGGAGAATTGAGGAGGGGGCAACCTCAAGAATGATGACTAAGTTTTGTGCCATGAGCAACTAGGTACCATTTCCCAAGATGGAAAACTTTGGAGGAATTTCACGGAAAAGAACATGAGTTCAGTTGGTTATATGAATCCAGAGTTCAGTAAAGTCTGTGATAAAGAAATATGCTTGGGAGTTGTATCAGGCCCATCTCACACAGCCTATTACATCCTTTCAACCCCACCTCTTACTCTAACCAAAGCTGCTAATATCACCACTGCTATCCCCTCTCATCCAAGTTCCAACCAGATACTTGCAGGTCTAATTTGATAATGCCTCTCCTCAGCCTTAGCCTTGTATCTCCTGATGGCTGCCTGAGGCTCGTATATGAACCCCCCAGAATGTGAGGGAGTTAACTCCTGTGATGCCGTCCTTGATCAATGGGAAATAGAAGCTGATGAATAAAGACTTCTTTTTCTTCTCCCCTGGATGGGCAAATCTGAGCTGCATTTTATAAGGCTGCTCAGAAGATCTCAGAAGGATCCAGCACCGGTTGCCGCTGCAGAAGTGGTTAACCTGATAATGCACCCTTCTGCTGGTTTTCCTCTTTCCCTGTCTTGCTCGTCCCATGCATTTCTGCCACAGCCTGGAATAACTTTCAAATAAACTACAAACCTTTGCCTCATTCTACTTTTGGAGGAACCTAGGTAAGATAGGAGTTATCAGTGGGTAAGTGGTAATTCAAGTGCCAAGAGTGGATAAGATCACAGAAAGAGAGAGAAAAGAGTAAGCAGGCTTCAAAATCTGATATTTACTGATTGGATAGAACTAATAAAGAAAACTAAGCAGAGACTCCAAAGAGGAGGGAGAAACAGTGAAAGAGCAAGGGAGAGAGGGAGCGATGGGGAGACAGAGAGAGAGAGAGAGAAGAGGTATCAAGGAAGGCACAAGAAAGGAATATCAACGTAGGGAGTGGTCAGTTTTGTCAAGTATTTCTGAGATCAAGAAAAATAAAGACCAAATGTGTACAGTAGATTTGGCATCGTGGAGGCTAATAATGCTTATAACTAGGACCAGCCTTTTTTTTTTTTTTTTTAACAGAACACACTTTTAAAAGAACACATGGAACTGAAATCAAAGATCTTCTCAGACTGGAACTCTCGGTATTGATAAGCTGAATAAGCAAATAAGCAAGGGGGCTTTAAACACCTCTGGAGTCACATCGTGTTGGGGGCTCTCTCCCCTTGTGAGATTGATTTTTTTCTGACAGCTTTTGGCACCACAGTGCTTGGTTCCGGTTGAGGGATACTTGAGAAGCTGGACTGCTGAGTCTACTGCTGATTTCGACATTTCCCAGCATACATTCGCTAACACCTGTTCCAAATTTAGGACAGTTTTTAACTCAGTTGTCATCTTCGATCTTGTAAACATACGATGGGCTTCTCATCTTCAAGAGATTAACCCGAAATTGAACCTGCAATGCTGTCTTAAGGTAATGACTGTATACCAAATGGGAACCCTCTTGCACTGTTGGTGGGAATGTAAATTGATACAGCCACTATGGAGAACAGTATGGAGGTTCCTTAAAAAACTAAAAATAGAACTACCATACGACCCAGCAATCCCACTACTAGGCATATACCCTGAGAAAACCATAATTCAAAAAGAGTCATGTACCACAATGTTCATTGCAGCTCTATTTACAATAGCCAAGACATGGAAGCAACCTAAGTGTCCATCAACAGACGGATGGATAAAGAAGATGTGGCACATATATACAATGGAATATTACTCAGTCATAAAAGGAAACAAAACTGAGTTATTTGTAGTGGGGTGGATGGACCTAGAGTCTGTCATGCAGAGTGAAGTAAGTCAGAAAGAGAAAAACAAATACCATATACTAACACATATATATGGAATCTTAAAAAAAAAAGAAAAAGAAAAAGAATGGTCATGAAGAACCTAGGGGCAAGACGGGAATAAAGACGCAGACCTAGTAGAGAATGGACTTGAGGACACCGGGAGGGGGAAGGGTAAGCTGGGACAAAGTGAGAGAGTGGCATGGACATATATACACTACCAAATGTAAAACTGATAGCTAGTGGGAAGCAGCTGCATAGCACAGGGAGATCAGCTCCGTGCTTTGTGACCACCTAGAGGGGTGGGATAGGGAGGGTGGGAGGGAGGGAGACACAAGAGGGAGGAGATATGGGGATATATGTATAACTGATTCACTTTGTTATAAAGCAGAAACTAACATACCATTGTAAAGCAATTATACTCCAATAAAGATGTTAAAAAAAAAAAGAAAAAAAAGAAAGATGCACATTTCACTCAAAAAAAATAAAAAATAAAAAGCATTTTGTGGGAATTTACCTGGTATTTTAACCACTCCCCAGTTGATGTGGGTTACTGATACCAAACACTTTCTGTTAGGGCAAAGGCAGCAGATTTGCTAGAATTCCTCCACACGTGTTTTACAGCTAAGGTGACTTCAAATTCTAGCTTGACACCACCACAAAAATACCACCTTTTGTTTCCTAACAAAATCCTCCCTGATTATCATTTCTAACAGTTCATGGTAATTTTTCCCTGACTTCTACACAAAGCTGGCAGAGCCCTTGGATGAAACGCTCATAGAAATGCAGACATATTTTGAAATATAAGATTTCTCAGTGTCTAAGGTAAAAGAAAGAGCTCAGTATTGTATTCTAAGACTATGGTTATAACTTTTGATGGAATATAATGCTAATAAAGAAAATTAAATTTTGGATTAAGAGAAATCGTTTTGATATTTCACATGGACACGTCAATGATGAACACGTCAACTCTTGAACTGAAATGCTTCAGTCCCACACAGACATGCTATCAGGGTGATCAGGCATCCTTAATAAGAACAGCTAATACTTACTGTGTGCCCAGCATGGTTTTAATGCTTTACTTATCCTGAGTCTAAATTTTTAAAATAATTGTATGAAGTAGGTATCATTCTCTCTATTTCGTAAGTAGGGAGACTGAGATATAGGAAGTTTAAATAACTTGCCCAGGTGAGCAGAGCTAAAAAGTAGCAGAGGTAGGATCCAAGTTCTAATAACCTTGCCTCAAATCCATATTCTAAACCCTGAGAGTAAGAGTGAAACGTAAGGAAGCAAACAGACCACTTAATTCCTCCTTTAGGTATGGGAGCTTTTCATATTCTTACCTGTCCAAAGTTAACAGTCAAAAGTAAGAGGAGTTCAGAAACCAGTCTAAGGTAGCCCATCACTGAACACACAGAACGGAGGACCCAACGAGACGATTGACTGATGGTTAATTACAGCGGTTATCAAATCTACATGGCACCACATTCAATAGACTAGAAAAATCAAACTTTGTAACCTGAAATGCACCCTTCTCACGCCATTCTTCATCGGATTTCAAAGTCTCTAGTGAAAGGGAGAATCTACGCAGACAAGAATTCAAAGAAGAGGAGGAATTACCAGTCGGAAAGAGTAATGTTTGCCTCTGCCCTTTCCGCACTGCTGCTGAAACAGGCCTGTCTGGACTCTCTCTGCTCTGAGCCACCACCCTTGGGGTGATGGGCAAAACCTCTTCATTGCATTTGCCTTTACTTCTTGCAATAATGTTAATGTGAGAAGGCTGTTTTAAAAGCAGTTTCTAACCATTAAAATTTGTCTATGCTGGGCTTCCCTGGTGGCGCAGTGGTTGAGAATCTGCCTGCCAATGCAGGGGACACGGGTTCGAGCCCTGGTCTGGGAAGATCCCACATGCCGCGGAGCAGCTGGGCCCGTGAGCCACAATTACTGAGCCTGCGCGTCTGCAGCCTGTGCTCCGTAACAAGAGAGGCCGCAATAGTGAGAGGCCCGCGCACCGCGATGAAGAGTGGCCCCCGCTCGCCGCAACTAGAGAAAGCCCTCGCACGGAAACGAAGACCCAACACAGCGATAAATAAATAAATAAATATTAAAAAAAAAATTTGTCTGCTGAAGTTTAAAAAACTTTTTACGCTAAAAAATGAACATATAATACCAGGAAGATTTAACTAAGCATAAAACTAGTTGCATCTCATTTCAGGAAAAAAAAAATTCATACTGAACATCTCTACTTATTTTCCTGTACTTTACAAGGCCAGAGATTTCTGAAATAAAATATCATATTCTTCTGTGTCTTCAAAATCTGTTTCCTAGACATATTTTCCTTCGATGATGCTATGCCAACATCTTATTTTATTTTATTTATTTTATAAATTTTATTTATTTATTTATTTATGGCTGTGTTGGGTCATTGTTGCTGAGCGGGGGTTACTCTTCGTTGCAGTGCACGGGCTTCTCATTGCGGTGGCTTCTCTTGTTGCCGAGCATGGGCTCTAGGCACGTGGGCTTCAGTAGTTGTGGCTCACGGGCCCTACAGTGCAGGCTCAGCAGTTTTGGCGCACAGGCCTAGCTGCTCCGTGGCATGTGGGATCTTCCCGGACCAGGGCTCGAACCCCCGTGCCCTGCATTGGCAGGCGGATTCTCAACCACTGCGTCACCAGGGAAGTCCCAACATTTTATTTTAGACAACATTTTGAGCTTCAGCATTCTCACAGGCAAAATAAAAATAACAGTACTCACTTTATAAAGGTAGTTAAGACCACGTATGTGAAAGTGCCCGCAGGATGACTGTCACATAATAAAGGCTTAAAAACAGTGATTACATCTCAAATTCAGTTCTTCACACACCAGTTCACTGGTTTCAATAAATTGTTTTGTCATTCAAAAGATGCTCATTCAGTGACCCCCCATGGGTCATCAAGAGACTCTACAGGATTCTTAGAAATAATTGAAATAGATGGTTCTTGGAATATTTAAGCACCACACCTCCACCAGGTAACAATGAAGAGGATTATCTGCTTAAGATGCTCTCCTTGGCATGAAATGCTGGTTTAATGTCACAGAGGGACATGAGAAGTCCATTGGCAGGTTGGGAAGTATATCCTTCTTCTTTTGAAAGTTTTGGACATCATTGGGATTGTTGATTCTTGCCTCTAAATATGCTGTGTGCTGGTTGGCCTCTTATAGAGCAGAACTGATCCCATGAGGGAACCTGGATAAATACACTTAGCCTCCTCAGGTCAAGGTGGCAGCTCTCCTAGGGCACCTGACTTATATGGTTCAGGGCTGGGCTGAAAGCTACCATCTCTGAGCATTCAGGATGCATTCCTTTCAGAATGTACGGGACTTAAAAATGTTAAGATGGTTCTTTATTCTTTGGGATACATGGAAAAATAGTCCTGAGGATGTGGGCCATTCTGAATCTGTTGCATTACTTCCATTAGGTTGAACCTTTGGCACAGGGATGATTTAGTTTATAAAAACAAAACCATGTATAAAACAAACTTTTCCATTTTCAACTGGTTTCTGGAGTAGTATAATCTAGAAATTGCATTTTATATTTCAGCCGAAAAGAAGCAAATAAAAAGTTTGTGTATGACTATCTCCTATCAGAAAGTTTCCTGTGTCGCTCAGTAATCTGCTGGCATGAAAGGAAGGTCAAGTCAATTAAAGTATCATCCTAGAAAGGAGAAGATTTTGTCAGATACAGAGACCATTTCCTGGGACTTAGTTGTATCTTGGGAATGTCAATTTAACATTCCACATGTGTGTATGTGTGCATCAAAACGTAAGTATCAACAGCTTGCATGTGTCGCCTTGACGGTCTTGAAATAAAGTTAAGAACAGAGCAAGATTAGAGCAAGGAAGAGCTATACTACAATTTCTGAGCTGTGTGAAATGGCTGGTTCTATCCCTTAACCATCTCAGAAGAGATGTGGTGAACACAGCAAGGTGGAGATTTTTAGGCAAGGGTTTCTAAGAATAATGAGGAGAAAAGAGTAGTTTTAGGGGGAAAAAAGTAGCTATGGAAAAGTTGACGGTCTGATGTTCATGTAGATGTCTTTTTGGAGGAATGGAGAGATTTTCCTAAAAAAAATATATACAGCTATTTGCAACTTTTATCTTTTTGAGCAAAAGTTTCCTGGAGTGGTAAAGTTGTACTAGTGAAAATAGCTCAACAGTACAATTTTCTAAAGGTATATAGTAAGCTGTATGTGTGTAAACGGTTTTGGTTCTCAAATGCATCTAAATTTTAAGAATCCGAATTCAATTAGGATTAAGGATTCCAAAATTGGATTAATGATTGAGGCTTAAAGAAATTAAATAACTTGTATAAATCCAATTAGTTTCAGAGCCAGTATTTTCACCCAATCAATCATGTTCTTTCTACTTCCACGTTGTCCCTTCTGTAGAAATTCTTGTTATAGTCATGTCACCACAAGGTAGAGTGAAATGTCTAGTTTATAATTGAATTAATCATGATAATTTTATATATTCTAGTACAACTACCTTTGTAAAATATCATACTTGGATAGTAGAGTACCCTGGTTAGTGCAATCATGATGTACTTATTTATAATAAATATCCCACCCAACTCTGGAAACTAATTCAAGGTGTCTCAGTTACTGCCTAACACCTTATGTAAATGGCCCTGTTGTTAATTTATTTTGGATCACGGAGTCTAGGACAGCAACTTGTACATGCTAGGATAGATAAGATCAGGATATGATAAAATATTTTTAGCACATAAAGTACATTGAAGATAACTTCAATAATTTACTTCCTTAATAAATGAGTTTTAAGGATCTCTTTTTTTACTGAAGTATAATTGCTTTACAATATTGTGTTAGTTTCTGCTGTACAGTGAAGTGAACCAGCTGTATGTATACGTACATCCCCTCCCTCTTGGACCTTCCCCCACCCCATCCCACCCATCTAGGTCACCACAGAGCACTGAGCTGAGCTCCCTGTGCTATACAGCAGGTTTTTATGATACTTTATTGCAGAATTCTGTCCTCCAGAATGCATCTACCCTCATTTAAATTAATGAACAAAAGAGAACATGAAATGCTGGAGGAATGAGTTTTACAAATACTCTTTCAATAGTTGTAGGAAATTACTGAGATTGAATTTCAAGACAGCATAAAGTTGGGAAGAAGGGAGAAACTTTATTTTGGAGAATATGATTTCTCATATCTGTGGCTCATTTTTTATTACTTCTTTTATGCTAGTTTTACCCCCCTTTTCTACAGCTCTTCTTTGAAACTCATATTGTCCTCACAGGAATGAGATTTCCTTCTTCTCAGGGTTCTCAAAATAGAAGCCTCTAAATCCATTTATATAAATACCCTAAACCTTAATTTCTAACTATTATTACATCTCTTTCCTATTACTTCTCTAACATAACCATTTATTCTAGATAAATCTGGTTTTCCCTCTATCTATTCTCTCACCTTTAATTTGCTTCTTTGAAAAAAAAGAATAAGAGATACTTTCTTGTTGATCTTATTTCTTCTCGAATCTATTAAAGAAAATTCTTAAGTTAAACTTTCAGCCTCTTTATTCAAGTACCTCCAGAAATGGTTCTAGAAATCACCTGGAGGAAGAGTAAGCAGAGTTCCCTCAGGATTTGCTTCCTTCCACAAATCCATCACCAGTACCATCCTGCAAGCCAGGGTCATTTTTACATTTTAAAAATGAATTCCACTTCTGCTTCAAAAGAGGAAGTAGACATAGTTTTCCCTATTCCTCCTGCTAAGTACAACTAAAAACCTTGGAAATATATGTAAAACAAGCATAAGGAGGCTCTCAAGGTTGGAGAAAAGAAAACTTTGAGCCCAAGGAATAACATGGTGGTGAATTTCCAGAGTTTTCTTTTTGTCTCACATACCCCAGACTGGGTTCCAAAGAAGCCAGAATCCTGGAAACCCTCAGGCAGAGACAAAAACAAAACAAAACAAAGACACCAAAAGAGGCTGCACTCTCTAGCTGAAGAACCAAGAGTAGGCAGCCTAGAAAGACAGAATACTCTTAGACGATAATTGCTCTTCTTCAGGCAAATACCACAGACAAATAAAAAGAAAGAAAAAGAAAAACAACTGTAAGCCAGGGGGAAATTAGGTTTCCACCCTCAACAAGCTGCAACAAGGTGCCCTAACACCTTGCAGGGTGGTGTCAAAAAAGCCAAGTTGGGAGCTGTGACATTCTCACCAGGTAGTGACATTCTCACCAGGTAGTAACAAGGTAGCCCTACCTTGAGATGGTTCAGAGGCTGCACAATGGAGAGTCAGGACTTTCATCATCGCTGCTCAGTGATAATGTGATAATGAGGGATTATTATCAGTGATAATGGGGCAACACCCTCCTATGGTTTCAGTGAAGGCCACATGGGGAGCAGCTCTCCCCCAGTTCCCAGAGAGAATGGTACCAGTTGAGGACTGGTGAGGATGAGGATGAAAGCCTGGACCCCCAGCCCCACCCAGCAGTAATGAGAAGGCTCTTTCCTGCCCCTGCACTTGAGTCACAGCAGATGAGCAGTAAACTTGTACCTCTTCCGCTTCTTGGCAGTAGTGAGGCAGCACTCTACAACTCCTGCTGGAGCAGTTTCAGATAAAGTCTGCTAAAACACAGAACTGAAAAAAGACACAGAACCTCATAATTTAATGCCTTAAGTGTCCCATTGTCAGTGGAAAATCATTCATCATACCAAGAACCAGAAAAATCTCATTGTGAGTGAAAAAAGATAACAGACACCAACACCAAGATGGTATAGATATTAGAATTATCTGACAAGAATTTAAAAGCAGGCATCATAAAAATGTTTTAATGTGGAATTATAAACACACTTGAAACAGATGGAAAAATAGAAAGTATCAGGACGGGAAACAGAAAATATAAAGAAGAACCAAGTAGGAATTTTAGAACTGAAAAATATAATAATCTGAATTTAAAAATGAGCACATGAGCTCAACAGTAGAATAGAGGGGACAGAGGAAAAAGAATCAGTGAACTTTAAGATAGAATATGAATTACCTAATCTGCAAAGCCGAGGGAAAATAAACTGAAAAAATAAAAAACACAAAAACTGAACAGAGCCTCAGGGAAGAGTGAGACTATAACAAAAGATCTAACGTTTGTTATTAGAATCCCAGAAGAAGCAGAGAAAGAAGACAGAGGTAAAAGTGCTCAAACTTTCTAAATTTGGCAAAAGACATAAACCTACAGATTCAAGAAGCTGAGTAATTCCCCAAAGTAAAAGTACAAAGAAATCCACACCAAGACAAATCCTGGTCAAACTTCTCAAAAATAAAATCCAAACAAAAAGTCTTGAAAGTAGCAAGAGGGAAATGATACACAGAGGAAAAACAATTGGAATGGAGTGCATTTCTCTTTGGAAACCACAGAGGCCAAAAGAAGCTGCTTGATATTTTCAAGAGGTGAAATAAAAGAACTGTTGACAGAGAATTCTATACCCAGCAAAATTATCCTTCAAAAAGAAAGGGGAGGGCTTCCCTGGTGGCGCAGTGGTTGAGAGTCTGCCTGCTAATGCAGGGGACACGAGTTCGAGCCCTGGTCTGGGAAGATCCCACATGCCGCGGAGCAA
The DNA here is from genome assembly GCF_009873245.2 of Balaenoptera musculus. Taxonomy (NCBI): domain Eukaryota; kingdom Metazoa; phylum Chordata; class Mammalia; order Artiodactyla; family Balaenopteridae; genus Balaenoptera; species Balaenoptera musculus. The sequence continues at coordinate 50,022,564 of NC_045802.1, forward strand.
CTGGGCCCGTGAGCCACAACTACTGAGCCTGCATGTCTGGAGCCTGTGCTCCGCAACAAGAGAGGTCGCGATAGTGAGAGGCACGCATACCGCGATGAAGAGTGGCCCCCACTTGCCGCAACTAGAGATAGCCCTCGCACAGAAACGAAGACCTAACACAACCAAAAATAAATAAATTAATTAATTAATTAAAAAAAAAAAAAGAAAGGGGAAATCAAGCAGTCTCAGATGAAGATGCTAAAGAATTAGTCACTGGCAGACATACCATAAAAAAGAATGATTAAAGGAAGAACTCTAAGCAGAAGAGAAATGGTAAAAGAAGGAATCACTGAATAACAAGAAAAATGGAGAGAGAAAATATGGGTAAATTGACCTTCTTTTTCCTCTTGAGTTTTCTCAATCATATTTCACAGTTGAAGCATAAATTATAACATAGTCTAATGTAGTTCTCAATGGATACACAGGAAACATTTAAGACAACTCTATTACACAAGTTACACAAATTGGTAAAATCATTTAGAAATAAATACACGAAGACACAAGTGCATGTAAAACTGGGAAAATCTGAGTAAGGTTAAAATTAGATCAATTTCCTGTTGGTGACATTGTACAGTAAATCTTGCAAGATGCTATCATTGGGGTAACTGGATGAAGGATACATGACATCTCTGTGTATTATCTACTGCAATGGCCTATGAATCTACAATTATCCCCAAATAAAAGTTTTAATAATAAATGCATTTCTGAAATGGAAATTGATAGGAACAAGCCCCCATAAACAAAGGCAGATATCTTCAAAAATAGAGAGAAATGTTAGCCAGAAAACACTGTTTAGCTCTATATAGTAACTGGTGTGCTGGGATAGGCAATCAATCAGTCAATTAGTCAATCAGTAAGTAAGTAAATAAGTCATCTAGAAAAGACAGGTAGTAACTTGGGAAGGATCTCATTATGTGGTCACAATTTGACTCACTTATCAGAGTCCGTGGTAGGGTCCTGATGTTTGCAAGTTCAGAGTCTTCACTTAAATCAAAGCAACCCAAATTTATCCATCTCTGCAGACTGACTTATATTAATTCAACTCATAAGAGACTGACGTTTACATGAGCAGGAACATTTGGGTGCTCTTTCTTTGCTGACCCTCTCTCTTTAATCCCCTTCCTTTTTTCTGGATATACCTCATCCGAGGCCCCCAATCAATTACCCCATCTTCATTTGGGAAACATATCTCCCTGGTTCCTGCTTGAATTCTTTGAGATGAATTCTTGCAATTGAATATTAATGGAGCTTAATGGACCTCATTCATCCCTAAAGGTGAAAATTGAACAACAGTCCTGTGATGGAACAAAAGTGGGTACTCTGATTTCACTTTAAACTGAACTATAATTTCAATTATAACTGAACTGTAAACGTAAAGTTTAGTATTTATTTCTTCATTAAAAAATTGGTACACCCCACCCAAGTGAGCATGAATTTTTCACAAAGGCCATACACTCAAGTCTTCTCTGAGGAAAGGAAAATTTCTCCCAGGAATTTGACTTTGACTCTGCCCTTTATAAAACAGCAATCTCTGCATTATTCTTACTAAGAACATCTGTTTCCTTCCTGGGATTGACCTGTATTATAAAGTCCACAACTCCGTGTAAATAGCTCCCTCTTTGGCATCCAGTACAATCTCAATAGGTACTTTATTTTTAATTTCACAGTGAGTGGAAGAGGAGATATAGAAGAAGAATGTGTCTTATTACATTAACCTCAGACATCCTTTATTCCTTCATTGCTGAGCCTTACCTCAATTTTCTCTTTCCCTACCTAAGTACTTCCTTTATGTACTTTTCATAATTACAATTAATTAGTTAGTTATGCAATAATTATTTTAATTATACCATGCTTGATTCCATGCTGGACTCTAAGATCCTTGAGGGCAGGAACCATGTCTATCTTGCATGTCCGTCTGTTCCCAACACCTGTCACAGGCAAATAGTAGGAACTCAATAAATATTTGTCAAGTGGATGGATGGATAGAGAGGAAGATGGCAAGTGACTAAAGCTCTCTGTGCCTAGTGTTCTTATATGCAAAATGGAGATGTTATGAAGATTAAATGTGATACCATAATGCACATAGAAGTGTTCAGGGCCCTTCTTTCCTTCCTCCCTATCCATCCATCATCCAGCTATATATTTAACCTGCATCATAGAACACAAAAGGATGATTAAGGTCTAGTGAAGATTAAAAGTAACTAGACTCTGCATTTGTTATAATCTAAGATAAATATATAATCATAAACATTTCCCCAGCTATTAAACATTTCTGAAACCACTTCATTTGAAGAATAATCTACTGTTTTAACAAGCTGTAATTAAGATAATTATTTTATATTGTTGAATATTTGTTATATATAATTGTTCAATATTATGACATTATAAGGGTAAAATTAAGGCTTTTATTCTTTATCTATGATTTTTTCCTTGAAAGAGACTCTTGTCCTTTGAATTATGGGTCAAAGTATATGAACTATTTTTTTCACTTTGTCTAATAAAAAGATGTGGTTTTTATAGATGTGTATAAAGGTAGAAAGCCTTCTGTAATTTTTCATGCCACAGTTCCCAAAGCTAACCACTGTTGGTAATCTGGTATGCGTCCTTCTAGATTTTATATGGGACTTTGCTTTCCAAGTTATTTTGTACCTGATTCCTACTTAACACCAAAATACAAGGAAGAAGGCAACAATATAACTTATTGCAAAAGTCTTGGTCGGGTGGGGGGATGGATATTTATCTATATATAGATAGACAGACAGATACATTTTATGTTAATGATAAAACTATATACTCTCTAGCTTTGAAAACTGGTGCTCTGATTTTATTCTTTATACGGTTTCTTGGGGATTTTCTTAGCATAAACACTACATTAACTTGGTTTTTCCTCATGGGAGATTATGAGTTCATGAAGCAAGAAAGAAATTGTCATTAAGATTACTTTTTCTTGTTCAAAATATGAATATACATTATTCTAAGACACTCTTCCTTCTCCTCAAAACAAATTCAGTGTAAATTTTTATTAAATAAGGGATGATCTTAGACAAAACATCTCTTCTGTCAATATCTATATTTATGATGTTGTGTGTTTATATTTTTCTCCTTAATCTTTTCGTCTTAGTCATACATGATTAAAAGATTTGTCAGGGCTTCCCTGGTGGCGCAGTGGTTGAGAATCTGCCTGCCAATGCAGGGGACACGGGTTCGAGCCCTGGTCTGGGAAGATCCCACATGCCACGGAGCAACTGGGCCCGTGTGCTACAATTACTGAGCCTGCGCGTCTGGAGCCTGTGCTCCGCAACAAGAGAGGCCGCGATAGTGAGAGGCCGGCGCACCGCGATGAGGAGTGGTCCCCACTTGCCGCAACTAGAGAAAGCCCTCGCACAGAAAGGAAGACTCAACACAGCCAAAAATAAATAAATAAATAAATAAAAGAACGTGAATTTCTTAAAAAAAAGAAAAAAAAGATTTGTCAATTTCTTTTTTCAGTCTAAAGAACCAGCACTGTACCAATTTGTTTTTGTGGTGGTGCTGGTTCTTACCTACTTCATTGATTTTTGCTTTTATCTTTATCTTTTTATCTTTACTAATTTCTTCTTTCGTCTCTTGTTATCTTTTCTAATTTCAGTTTTGTTCAATATTTCCTATTCATTAATATACATCTTAAAACCATAAAGTTTCCTCTGGGTTATAGATTTAGTAATGCCCTATAGGTTTTGACATAACATTTTCATCCACATTGATTTTAAAATGTCTTTTATTTCATCTTTATTTCCACTTTAATTCAAGAGTTAAGAGTGTATTGTTTATTATTATTATTTCCAAGAGATAATATTTGAAGGACTCTCTTTTCACTACAACTTGTAGCATTTTTAACTATGAATTTATTGGATTTTCTGTTTCTCTAGTATGTGATCAGTTTTTTGTATATTTTCCATGAATATTTGAAAATCATGTATATTTCTTGGGTTTGGAGTCAATGTGTCTATATTAAAACTCCTCTGCACCTTTTACATTTGTCAACTTCAGCCATTAAATTCTGAAAAAGATACATTAAATCTCCCACTCTGGCTGTGGTTTGGTTGAATCTAAGAAAATGTATATCTAGATAGATAGATAAATAATATCAGTGGGTATGTACTTCGATGATTATGCCCTGTGTTTATTGAGAACAAGCATCTTCATGTGACTTAAACCATTAATTTCCACTTTTCTGAATCATCACTGTGTTTTTTAGCATTATATTTGGCAAAGGACCTGGGTTCAAAATCTATCTTCTCTTTTGTCATTAGAACTTCAGACTGTTTGTTTAAGCTCTTTGAGCTTTAGTTTCCTCATTGATAGAACCAAAATAATAATAGTCCTTCCTACCTTAATAGATTATTATAAGGAGCAAATGAAAGTCAATAATGTAAAAGTTTTTTAAAAGTTGAGTTTTTTCAAATAAGAAATTATTTTTATTATTACTTTGTAAGTTTCAGACCTATGGCTGATATGTCTCTAAGACTGCCTTTGGGTGGCATAAATAGGTAAAATATAAAGTTTGAAAAAAAATTTTAAAATTTATTCTAAGGTATGAAGTATTTGCTATGAACCTGGACCAAAACTGTGAAAGCCATTTTTATATAACTTTTCACTAAAAAGTCACCGATAAATGAATGCTAACTCTTTAGCTTTCTTAAAAAGTTATTTCAGGGTTTCCCTGGTGGCGCAGTGGTTGAGAATCTGCCTGCTAATGCAGGGGACACGGGTTCGAGCCCTGGTCTGGGAGGATCCCACATGCCACGGAGCAACTGGGCCCGTGAGCCACAACTACTGAGCCTGCACGTCTGGAGCCTGTGCTCCGCAGCAGGAGAGGCCGCGATAGTGAGAGGCCCGCGCACCGCGATGAAGAGTGGCCCCCGCTTGCCGCAACTGGAGAAAGCCCTCGCACAGAAACGAAGACCCAACACAGCCATAAATAAATAAAATAGTGTTTAAATAAATAAATATTTTTAAAAAAAAGTTATTTCATTAAACTATTTAATTCACCAGAGCATTATGGAAAAAGAGATAAAATGCCACCCTTGAGTTTAGAAATAAATTCTGCTATTTTTCACAGCTAGAGCATTGAATGTGAATCCTCTTGAAAGTTTATTTTATCCCTTAAATTAACTTTAGTGTGTTTGTTTTAGAACATTATGCTCTTATATGTGAGTCAAGGGGCATATGGTCTCTTTATTGGAAAATAAAGAACAGATGTGTGGTTTAGATAAGTACACATAAACATGTAAAGGTCAATGGCAGGTGACTCAGCGTTTTCACCATATTGTGGAAGGGATATGAATAATTTCCTTAGAGGAAATGTAATCCTTGATACAGTGACATCAAAGAAACCATTATTTATTTTATTAGATAAGCATAAAAAGATCTAATAAAAAGACAGCTTTCTTCTTTGAGTTGTTAATAATTCTCTGGAAGCCTGGGAGATGAATTTAAGAAAATGTGCTGAAAGCCAATCCAAGTACTGAACACACACGCCAACAGAGAGCCACGTTCACTAAGAACAGCAACTTCTTAACTATATTTTACCTTTAATTTCTTTGAATATTCAGTTCACTTTGCATGAGAAGACTGTGGGTAACTTGGCTCAGTAGGGTGTTTTACTTATCTTTAAAGATTAAAACCCTTTATTGGAATCCCTTGAAATCAAAGGAAAGAATCTAACTTTGGACAGAAAAAAATTAAACCATAAATTTTTGAAAACTTCTGACATCTCTTTTTGTAATTTTGCCTTTCTCTGCTAGAAATTTCCATTTTGGTCAATTCAAAAGTTTTCTGGATAACAGAGTAAGTCTTAAATCTGAAAAGCTGCATTCATTTTGCCTTCAGAGTGGATCACTTTCATGTTCTCTCAATTGAGGCCAAATCCTTTCCCGCTCCACATTTTTCCCCACAGCTTTAGGAAGCTAGTTCAGACTCGAAATCCTTGAACCTAGACTCCAGAAACATTTTTCTTATTAGTTCCCCATGTACCAATTTCTAACTACACCAAATAATAATAATAATACAAAAGTAGCAAGTGTATTCTTAGATTCAACTATTCATTTACATCTCACTAATGTGTGCATTTATTAATTAATTTAATAATCCAACACTTATCATGTCTATGCTAAGAACCCTGCTATGTGCCTGGAGAAATGGAGATAATATTGTTTAAAAGACCTGTTTGGGGGTCCTGGAGGATCTCGGATTATAGTGCAGAGGAGAGATGTAAACAAACTATTACAAAATGAGGCAACAAGGAATGAAATGAATATTTTCCCAGGGATTAAGAGAGCACCAAAGTGGAAATGAAGATTTGTATCTGCTTTGGTCGTCATTATATTCCAGCACCTGGAAAACTAAGACCTGTGGCACTTGGTGAATGTATGACAAAAGTATGGACGAATAGATGGATACACAGATGGATGGAAGGGTCAAGGATGGCTTCTTAGAAGAAAAATCAACTCTTTGGTGGACTGAAGACTATAAAGGTATACATGAAAGAGATACTTCCACGTGGATGGCATGGTATACAGAAATAAAATAGCTTTAGCTTGCTCAGGGCACAGATAAGTAGATCAGCATGATGAAGAAGAGTGTTTAGCGAAATGCCAGGGAATGAGATTACAGATGTTAAAAGAAACTAGAACATGAAGAACATGAAAGGCTTTTCATACATCACCAAGAAATGTGGTCTTGGTGAGTAATAAAAAATACTAAAGACTTTAAGTAAGAAACTGACGTGATCTGATTTGCCAGGTCATAAGTGGGACAGAGCTACAGGGAAGCAAAGCATTTGAGAGCTGTAGCCGCAGAGTGGTTGAAATTACCACTCTGGAATTCAGATTGATAAAATATACACTTTCTCCTTTTAGAATTACTCAGGGATTCCAATAACCTTGAGAGGAAGGATAGCATAGTGGCTAAGATCAATCATACTGGACCCAGACTGCATAGGCTTAAACCCTAGCTCTGCCACTTGCCAGCTGTGTGATCTTGGATAGGTTGCTGAGCCTCTCTGGGCATCAATTTCTTCAACGGAAAATGAGGATGACAATAGTAGTGCTTGTGTTGTAAAGTTGATCGTTACGAGGATTAAACAAGTTAGTCTGAAAAGTGCTTGGAAAAGTGGCAATAGAGTTTGTTAAATTTGTTAAATTAAAACCGTATGTATTGATTCACAACTATTTTGTCTACAATATGCATATACGTTTTAATTTTGTTTTCATTTCTGTAAAACTACACATATATGTTCTTTACTTTCTGTGTATTGAAAGTTTTATCTAATTTTTACCCTAAGCTAATTCTAAAATGGGTTGTGGGATAAACCAACAGTAGAACTTACAAACATTTAGATGCTCAAGATCATATTAAATACGGCCTTCCACACTGAGCATGTAAAAGATCCAGAGAGAATTTGTGAGAATTATCTTGAAGAAAGTGTTATTGGTATGCAGTGAGCCACTCACCACCATCCAGGAGAAGAAATGGGGTGAGTGACCTCCTTCACCTCAACTTCCTCAGGACCAATCAGAGAGCTTCCACTGTTTTCCCAGCAGTTGAGGGATTTCACTCACTTCTTGAGTTTGAATCCTTCCTGAGAATTGCAAAAAGCAGAAGACAGGCTGGCCAATTCTTCCAGGGGCAGAAGTGAGAAAAGGGGTTTTGCATAACGCTCAAAAAACGTACCATAGCAAAGTAAGTATGACTGCTCCCCAGGGTCAGGACAGGGACCACAGTTAAGAAAGGGTCTCATGGAGGCATGCTGGGGAACAGGCCTCTGCAGAGGGAAGCTCAAGTTTCCTAGGTACTGTGGAAGGAGAGAAAATGAGAAGCCAGAGGAGTGTCCCTTATCTGCATCTAGGGAATTGCCAGTAAAAGATCTCCAGCAACGGGGAAAGATCCCATCTCTAAGTCAAAAAGTGTTTTTGAACCTAGACCTGACTCAGACCTAACATGAAGATGGCTTATGAGAGCAAGCACTTTCTCATCCCCCTACATCCCTTTGCTCCCCACTTTCCAATCTCAGGGCCATTGGACCAGAAGTCAGGGTTAGTGAGTTGGGGAAGAGAATCAAAGCAGGAGGTAGTCCGTGTCCCCCAACCCACTCCAGCAGAAGTTGGAAGCATTATTGGACATTTTAAGTACCAAAATGAGACAATTTTGTGACTTAAAGTGATCTTAATCTTTGGCATGTGTTCTACAAAGTCCTATAACTGCTTTTTTTGGTGCATAGGCAGGGGGAAATCTAGCTCACTGAGCACCACACCAGTGAGAAAAGGAAATAAATGTGCTCTGTGAATTGCATCCTACAAATTGTACTTGTTCTGGGTACTGGTTATAACTTTTTAATTCTGCCTTCTGTTTTATCCATTTGCATATTTTACTCCAGACGAAATAACTCGCTCTATCTGCCACTCAGTAATTTTATTTCCAGCCCTTTCCTCATGCCTTCTCTTCCAACTGACATGAAAGCACTCATCACATTCAGGACTTCTAACAAACCCCCCTTATATTCTTGTGATGCCAACAAACCCTTTGATCAGTGCTTCTCAACCTTCCATCTTGGATGAATTTCAGAGAGTCTTTGAATCCCTGAAATTTTCTCCCAGTATTTGGATGAATGTGTGCATGTACATTTTTTTTTTTTTGGTGGCAGAATTTATAGCTTATACCAGATTCTCAAAAGAGGACTAGGAGAAAAACGTAAAGAAAAATCTGTCTTTATTCCTTCCTCTCCTATAGCTGAAATAAATTAAAAATATGCCTGTCCAGATCTGCACAAAATTATGAAGGAGGTGAAGTTTTCTTCTCTGAACTTACTATCCCTAGGGCTCTTTGGTCTTTCCTTCCACCTTTTGACCCTCTAGTGATAGACAATATTAGTATCAGGCATATATTCCTTAAGTTACTGATGTACCTCTCCCCAGAAATTCTCATTTAAGCACTTTGCCTCATAAATCAATTTCAAGATGTGGTAAACTTGGGGGGAAACTTCCTTGGTTACTAGTGGAGAATTCTTAACCCCTTAAACTGCGTTATGTAGACCGTGCCTAAGGCAATCTATAGAATATATTTGTTTTCAGGTGTTATTATAAATATACACATACATTAAGATTTTTAAAAGTATGCATGTTCTTCATTTCTTCAAGAGTCATACATGGTGTTTATTACAGAGGAGCTGAGTAAATGCTTGACTATGAGGATGCTGGTTGGTTTCTAGAAATTGAACATAATGAGTGCCGGTGGTGGTCTGATTTTCAATGATAATGTCTCTGTCCATTTCTCTCTCTCTCTAGGCTCTTTTTTGAGTTGTTATTCCGAAACTTTCATTCATTTGCTTTTTCCTTCAGCCCTTATTTATGATTTTGTTTTTCAGAGTTGGAGCAGTTATCCTTGGTCATTATTTGATTGTGAGTCAAAATGATAACAATTCAAGTTGCTTCAAGCTCCAATTTATGACTATTTTCCACCACTGGCAAATAAAAGAGGTGATCTCCCCCTCGTTTAATAAACAGCAGCTAAATCGATTAGGTTCAATTCATAATTTTACATAAATGCCAATAAATATCTATTTATAAGAGGGAGAGCGTCTGGAGGGAAGAGAGTTGACAAATATAAGTGGTTATTTATAGATTTCCAGATGTTTTCCTGACTCTCTATGTCCTACTCATAGAGTGTAAAATTATCCTGTGGAGATAGTCCACTTTCCAGAAGCACAGTTCCTCCTCCCATGGAGAAATATGTCTCATCAATGTTTATATGTCAAATCAATGTTTAAAAAAAGATAATTTGAGTAAGTGCAGTAATTAGTATCTTACCACTAGCCAGGTGATAGAATTGACAGGATTGGTTCTGGACATAGGCTGAGCAAATAAAAGTGGTAAAATTAAGGTTTTCAAGCTGACTTGATGTTGCATAGGACTTGTATACTTAAGAAGTACATCTACTGAGGTGTGTGGCACGGAGATGGTTAGGCTCTGTGTTTGTTCCTGAGCCCCTCTGCCTTCTTAGTTGGTATATACCTTTCACGTGGCTCTTGGGAGCAGCCCTTAGCACAAATCCTGGCTCCTCCCTCCCTGGCCTCTAGGCTGACAATCTTTTTAATACTTTCTGGATGCTTGAGATTTGGGCTGTATTTTTTACTGTCCACATGGTATTTTTGTATATGGTGTGGTTAAGATTTGAGGTTGACTTTCTCCCATAAGGATACCTAGTCGTTCAACCATATTTGTTAAAAAGAGAGGCTTCTCTTTTTTTCTGAAAAGAATACACGTTTTGCTTTTAGTAACAATAACACATGTCCTTTGCACAGAATTCAAAATTATAGAGTGAATGTTTCCCTAAAATCTCTCTTGCAAGAGACAACCACACCACTATTAATGTTTATCTTATATTTTATAAGATTGCATTATTTATATATTGATTTATATAATGGGTATATTTATATTCATGCACACACACACAAATACAAGAAAATATAGCCAAGTGGTTAAAAGTATGGACTCTAGAGACAAACTGCCTGGGTTCAAATCTCATCTGTAAACTTTTAAGTAACTTAGCCTGTCTGAGCTTCTCTTTTCCTATCTGTAATTGAGAAAATACTTCATATGGTTGCTTTTAGTATCAATTTAGAAAGACACCTAGGAAAATGCCTAATACATAGTAGGCAATGTGTTAATATTAGTCATTATTATACTATAAAATGTAACTGTTTTGTCACATATCAATAATTCATAGATCTCTCCCCATAATATTTTCGAGAGGGTTTTTTAAAAAAAAAATACCTATTCTGTTCTATTCGATTCTTTATTCTACTCCATCCTATTCTATTCTGTTTAACAAGCCTATTCCATATTCTATTGAATTTCCATATTTAGAATTTAGATACAGCATTAAGACCAACACCATATTGTTTTAATTACTGTGCCTTTTTTTTTTTTTACTATGTTTTAATACTGTGGAAGTCATATTTATCCATGCATTCGTGAAACTAGTAATTACTGTGTGCTTACTTTCTGTTTAGATTTTCTTTACACTGCAGATACACTGATGAGCAAAGGAAAAACTAATTTTAAGGTTCCTGATTGTTTTTATTGATATATTTTTCCATCGGACATTTTAAAACAATTTACAATTGTACACAGCAGAAATTATATTAAAAGTATAGATTACTTTGAAGGTGTATTGACATCTTTACACTACTGCTCAGGAACATTCTGTCTCTCTGCTTTCCATCTCTATTTTCAGATTTGTTTCCATGAAGTTATCCACTGTGTGTCCCTTTTTAAAAAAAATTTTTTTTTATTGGCATAAAATTGCTTTACACTGTTGTGTTAGTTTCTGCTGTACAATGAAGCGAACCAGGTGTATTTATACCTATATCTCCTCCCTCTCGGACCTCCCCCCATCCCACCCATCTGGGTCGTCACAGAGCACCGAGCTGAGCTCCCCATGCTATACAGCAGGTTCCCACTAGCTATCTATTTTACACATATCCGCTGTGTATCCTTAATTCTTTTTACTCTTCTCCACATTGCTAGTTATTTAATTTTTCTTTATCACAATGTTTTATATTTCTGTTCAGTTTTGTTTCTGCTTTGGTCACACTTGTCAGTGATTCCTCTATTTTCAGGGAGGCTGTGACATTTTTACAACACCTGTTTTTTAAAGTTTAGGCAACCTAACATATTACTCCTTTCCTTTGAAACTATTTTCATCATTTCTCTTTTTAGTGATTACTTCTCCAGTCAAGGATTGGGTAAATATTCATTAATATTTTCTTCAGGAATGAAAATAAATTTTAAAAGTTTATTATGAAAAATATATACCAGGATTAAGTTTCTAAATATTTCAACTACATGTTATTTGAAAGAAACACCTAAAACAAAATGCTTCATAAGTTTAAAAAGAAAAGGGATAAAAAAGGTATGTTTAAAAAAAGTTAGTAGTAATAGTAACAAAAGAGAATTTGATGCAAAATGAAATACATTAAATAGGACAAAAAGAATAATTTTATGTCAATAAAAGCTTACAGGTCACAATAATAGTAAAATTATTGTAAACTTGGATGCAACAAATAACATTGCATTTGTGGGAAAAACTATAACAACTATAAAAGAAATGGGTAAAAACACAATGTAGGCAAATGATTTCAGCATGGCATTCTCAGTATATGAGAAATCATGGGAAAAAATTATAAATAATTTATCAAAAATCCTATATTTAATCATAAAAGAATCATAAGAAATTCTAAAAAGTACAATTTTTTTCAGACTAAGTTCTAACTACAGTACAAAAATATCTAGAAATTAATAGCAAATGTTTAAATTTAAAACAAATCAACGAAGATTCAAAAACTCTCCTAAAAACTAGTGAGTCAGAGGAAATTCAAGTGAAAATTACATAATATTTTGGAAATGAGAATACTTTACGTGAAAATATAAAAGGTATAGACAAACTCACAAAGAGTTAAATTCTTACGCTTGAAAATTTCATAATTTAAAGGAAGAAAAAGGGAATAACTGCAAAAGACTTTGTAATGAACTAGGCAATCTTGAAAATGCCTACCATGCCCATAGCCTCTTGTGAGGTGAACTACCGGCTCACAAGCCCTTCACAGTACACAGTGGTATCCTGTACTATATATCCTCCCTCCAGATAGGGCCAACTGGACCATGGGTCAACTTGTGATCCAAGAGTTACTCATCCTTAGTCCAGACAGTGACCAGAAGAAATCTACTATGAAAAGATGAGCGGGGCAATGAAATGAAACTTCTTCAGGTACTTGAGCAGCCCAAGATGCAATACACCTCTGCCATGATACCTCCTGGTAGATATGGTCTCTCAGTGGCTAAGAGAAAAGCTGATGATCCTATGTGTTGGGATGTGGGTAGAGACGGATTGGGTACAAAGGTTTTCCTAGAGCTGACTGGCTCAGAAAAATTGAAATTGAGCAATTATGGGGTAGCTGTTTGCTTTTCACCTCTGTGTTTCTCCTAATCGCCATTTCCAATAATTAGCAGCACACCATGAGGGGCCAAAGTCCTTTCCTATCTCAGTAGTGACTATTCAGGTGTTTCTTATTGAGAGAGCAAAATACATGCTATATTATCTAAGAATCTCAATACATGCCTCTCAAGGATATACTATAAATGCAAGTTCTTCTGGCCCATGAAAGGAAAAGGACCTCACATATGATCTTCCTTTAACTTAAGGTGCTATTGTTAGTTTCTGCTTTCATCCGCCTTCAGTAGTGTCTAATGGAAGTTTGGAAGAAAGCATACCACACTAATCTACTGCAATATAAAAAATGCATTTAGTTATTCATTCTCTGTTTCATTTATTCATTTGCTTGTTTATTTTCAAAAATGTATATAATGCAAAAGGAATGAAGTTAATTTTTTTGGCAAAAGGAATAAATGCACAAAAAATGAATAAAACTAGAGGTGAGGTAGACAGAAGAAAATATATAGTGTACAGTCCTGTGCAATTGCTAAAGGTAAGCTGAAAATTTATCTCTTTGTTCCATCAGCCAGACAAAGAGGGAAATAAAATCAGTTATAAAATTTGTAATGTTTTCAAAATTCAAATAAACTTCTTATTGAGGATAATCTGTGTTTTTCCCTTATATCGACTTGTTTTCTTATCATGTATGAAAACATCTTCCTAGTAAGCTCCCCTTAGCTACAGGTGCAAACACTGTACAATGTTAGTGAACAACACGTTGTAAAATGATGAGAATTTTATTCTTATGACTTACTTCAGTTTGTGCTAATGGCATAACATGAAAGAGCAGTTCAATAGAAATAATTCTAAAAGGGGCAGCAAACAGAATGCATTTTAACATCTCAGTAAAATCACGTATGTTTACAAGATTTCAATTTCTCCAGTTTAAGTTGGGAATAAGTATTGTATCAACACTTCAGTTGTACTGATGGCTTCAACATATAAAGGGTAATTAATTGGCTTATGTAATCAAATTGCAGGTAGTGTCTTCCTCTCTTCCTACCAAGTTTATCTCAGCCTCTCTCTGCACGCTGATTTCATTATCAGTGACTCTATGTCACACTGTGGGGACATGGCCATGGCCATCAGCAACTCTAGACTTACTTGGTAACCACTTATTGACCTGCCCACCATGCACACACTTGATATTAAAAATAAAACTCCAAGGAAGGACTTTGGCTTGGGTCACCTGACCAACCCTTAACAATTGCTAAACCAGAGAGTCAGAGGCATAAAAACAATTGGATCATTTGGAACAGTTGTCTAGGGGTGGAAAAAGAAAGCAGTTCTCCAAAGGGAGAGATGGGGTTGGTAAAGACATGGCCACCGGAAGAAGCAATGTGAGTACCAATTTAATTGGTGCCTAATAATGATATCTACTGAGAATTAAATATGAGAATGTGCGGTGCAAATAATAAAGTGATATATAAAATCCCAAACACTACTTTTTCCAATACGATATTCTTGGAAATTTAAATTTTCAAGACGATTTCAGAGAAGAGAAGAAGACTGCTTTTCCTGAGAAAAAACAAAGCTGCTCTTCTACAAATCCTTGTGACTTGAGAGCAAATCACCAGCTGTTAAAAGTCTGAAAATGAAGGACCCCCCAGGAGTCTACTCTGGCCCAACAGGAAGATGGTGACTCCGTGACTCTCCTCCTAGACGAGTACACCACTGTCTGCTTTGCAGTCCTCCTGAAACTCTAGGAATGATATAAACATAATACCAATGACAACAACGCTTACTGAGGAAATATTTGTGTGTACAAGTTACTATTCTTTGTAATTAAATGTCTTCAAAAATCGTTTCCTAAGAGTTCTAAGAAGAGTTTGGTCATTACCCTCCCATTTCCAATGCAGCAATATTCCCACAGGTGCTATGAGAGAGGAAATACGCCTGTAAACGTAATTTTCTAAACAATGCTCTGAAGGACATGAAGGCAAGGGCATACTTAGTAAAAGTGTATCATGCCTTATAATGTGAAGTTGAAATTTTGGCCATATTTTCAAGATGGTTTAATAGAAAAAGAGCTATAGCCTTATAGAGTGCAGAAGAACATATTGAAGTTTCTTTCTCTCTCCTTCTCCAATAAGAAAGAAAAACTCCAACCTGATGGAACACTTAAATATGAAAACAGACTTTTAAAATTGAGCTTTCTTCTTAGTTTACCTGCTAATAAAAAGAGGTAAGCATAGGTACCACGATTTGTGTGTAGCTGATAACTAAAATTTTCATGTAAATGGCGGACTTACGTATCTAGTAAATATGATTTTTTACTTAATTTTTACTGGAGTATAGTTGCTTTACAATGTTGCATTAGTTTCTGCTGTACAGCAAAGTGAGTCAGTTATATGTATACATATATCCACTCTTTTAGATTTCCTTCCCATTTTGATCACCATAGACCATTGAGTAGAGTTTCCTGTGCTATACAGTATGTTCTCATTTTTTATCTATTTTATACATAGTAGTGTATGTATGTCAACCCCAATCTCCCAATTCATCCCACCCCGCCTTTCCCCCCTTGGTATCCATATGATTGTTCTCTACATCTGTGACTCTGTTTCTGCTTTGCAAATAAATTCATCTGTACCATTTTTCTAGATTCCACATAAATATTCTGCCATTTATTTCTTCTTTTCTGCCTTTTTCCTTTGGAGCAAATTCGTTTCCAATTACCAGAGGCATATTTAAGCACATACAATTAATCTATATATAGTTTGCATGACAGTTATGAGAGCTCTCACTCTGGAGAAATTTGAATGCTAAGGCTAATTGTCAGACTTAGAAGAAACGTCTCTATTTCAGTTGTCCTTGAAATATTAGTTTTTATTTTTAATGATTAATGAGATTTTTATTGAAAAGAAAGGAAGATGGGTGTTTTAGGGAAGGAAATTCCATACAAAGGCACAGAAATATGACAGGGTAGGTTGAACTCCAGGAGCCGAATGGGGATGGTAATATCAGAGTCCCTGTTTGGTGGAAAGGTGCCCAGGAATCACCCTGTTTAATACCCAGCGGCCCCCAGCTCTGGGGTGCTCTGGGAGAAATGATTATAAATTTGTACCAAAACAGAGTGATTAGTAAACCTTAGTGCAAATAGTGCCAGCTGAAGAATTAACATAATTTGAGCCAAGCTGTTGTGCTTTCCTGTGAGAACCAGCAAAATTCAAGACTTCCGCTTACGTTCCAACCAGGCAACTTCCTCTTGCCTATTAATAAATGTGCAATAACCTGAATGCTCACAAAACCACGTATCAATATTGAGATAAGGAACCTTCTGAATTTGTAGCCTAAAGTGTCTACAGTTGCACCTTTAAAGATGAGGCTTCAAAACTTTTTTTCCCCCTTCTTTAGTTATCACTATGGAACAGGAACTTTTGCTGAGTTAAAGGCACTGTATGTGACTGCATCCCATTAGTCATATCAGCACCTGCCTCATCCGATGTCAACACAGGATTCTGCTCTTCTTCCTCGACCTCCTTCATCTGCTCCAGAATTTCAGCCAACAATCAAGAACACACCACAGTTCTTGGCAACCCCAGGGCCCAGATGCTGAACAATTTTTAACAGTTAACTCATTACTAATGGTATTCTCCTACCAACGCTTTTGAAGCAATCTGTGACCATGAAATCTGCTCAAGGGATAGTTACTGTCTTACTAAGTTCAAATAGTTGCAGCAGAAATAACTTTGTGCAGGAAGAGTTGTGATCACCCGATTATTGTGTATACATCATATACACAATAGATTCTTATTCAGTGCTTTTTTTGCAAACAGGTGATTCTTTCTCAAGTATATGTGCCAGAAGCACTCATATTATAAGTGATGTTTTGCTTCTTGGGAGAAATAAATAATTTCTCCAGAACTGAAACTTCTTCAGAACAGCAAGTAAAAAGCAATAAAGTTTTTGAGGTATATTTCCTTATTTGTTTATTTTTCTAACTGGGTTTACAATGCTACCTTAAACGACTGAATTAAAATGTTTTATACTTCCATAATACCTTCGTTTAAAAGACCTTAAATTAGAAACGTATCGTGTTCTGACAAACTACAGAGGCAGAGTGGCAAAAGTAAATGATTACTGCCTCTGAAAGGCAAACTGAGGTAAAGGGAGAATTTGATTAGTGCTACGCATTGAATTGAAGCCCTCTTCATAAATACTGGAATTAGACATTTTATCCTCTTACCTAAGATGACATGTACCCTCGTAACTGCTGGTAACTCAGGGCAGCCTCTTTTCCTTTGGTGTCTGCATGTAGCCTCAGAATTCTCCAGGACGCAGCTACCTGGGCACCTAGGCAGCCCTAGCCAGCCCCAGGGAGCTGGCTTACTGATACCTACTTGTTATCCCTGCCTCACTGTGTGTGTGTCCAGAAGGAGAGTGCCAGCTGTTTCATTTCTCCAGACACTTGGTTGTGGTTGACCACTAGATACACATATTTATTAACCCTCGTCCATAACGTTCATTTTTAAATTGATTTGAGGGATCTGCAAGCAGTTGAATTGTTGCAACTGTCAGATATAACCTGAATGGTTTATTCCAAATGCCTCTGTGACCAAGATCAAAACGAGACCAAGAACTTTTTTCTTCTGTTGTGACTTAAAACATTTAATGGTTTGAATAGTGGGTCTTAGGAGACTCTTTGTAGTTACTCCTTTCTTTCTTTTTTTTTTTTTTTTTACAATTGTCAATGTTCCAGAAATGATAGAGCAGGCCATTGGGTGAGTTCTACGAATACAAGACCATGAATTTGATAAATTTCCTCAGCTGCATAGTTCATCAGAGTAGCTTCTGCCTCCCTCTTCCATCCTTTTCCCAATTTAGCATAATCAATATTTTTAATAGTGAGTCTGTGAGTGAATAACTCTACAGAGTTTTTACTGTAAAATACTGGGCTATAGAATTATGGTCTAAGGCATAATCTCAAGGTCCAGACTACCAGTATCTGAATTCTGCCTGTCACTTAACAGCTGTGTAACCTTGGACAAGTTACTTAATCTCTCCGCGTAAAATGGAGAGAATATTAGTTACATGTTGTTGGGTTGTTCTCAGAATTAACTGTATTAATATGTATAAAGAGCTTCAAATAGCCTGGCACACAGTAAGCACTACATAAGTGCTAGCTATTATTTTTCTGCACCTATACACTGCCCACTTAATTATAGCCATTTCACCAGGAAACATTGAACATAAGGAACGGTTGATCACACTTAATGAGAATGTGAAAATTTATCAAGATAAATGCATCCCCACTTCCAAAAAAAAAAAAAAAACCAATTTAGTGATAGTGCATTACCGTTATTTACAAAAGTTTCACATCTGTATTTATATTTGATGAAGATAGAATTTGACAAGTGGGAATTAAAACAAACTCTGAAACATTTATCCTCATGGGAAAATTTTTTGTAAACAATTCTAACTTTTAAATCTGGTGATAGAAAAGTTGATATTTTCTCCTTTTTTAGGATGCATCAGGTTTTTGTATCTATACAAATTATCACATATTTGCATCATCTTTGTGTATGTCACAATACTCATCATTTTTTCAATAGAATAAGCATTCATCATATTTTTGAAACTAAATTGTTTTCATTTAAAATTTTTAATTTAACTGAATAGTTTTTGAAGAAATTTTAGTCTGAATTTCTGATTTATGTAGCCTAGCCTCTTGAGAAAGTCATAAAAAGAAATTCATAAAAAGAGCGACATCAAATTAGGAGGTGAAGTAATGCTGTCTTTTTGAAATATACATAATCCACAACTGAAAGAAGCTTTAATGTTACAATATCGGAATTAAAGTAATACATATCATCCAGTGAGCATTTAGGAAAACTGGTTCACTTCACAACTACTTATAATTCTCTGAGGGAATTAGTGACCCTATTTGATTTTGGAAATAGCCCTTGACCCAAATCCACTTTTTTAAACTACACAATTTGAAAATGGGACATTGTGAACAAAAAGAGTTAGCATTAGAACTATTTTCTAAAAGAAAATTAAACCCCCAAAACATTGATTTTTTTTTCCCACGTGTGCCAATTCTTCAAAATTTAAGATGCCTTGACTTAAAGAAAAACATACAACATAATAGTTGTGAGTTTAAGTTTTATTCAAGGACTTACTGAGGACTATAGCCTGGGAGAAAGCCAGTCAGTGGCTCTGAGGAAACCGCTCCAAAGAGAGAGATAGGGGAGAAGCCAGTTTATGCATGACTTTTTTGGCTAGGAAATACATGCAGTCAATCATACCTCGTGGTAAAAGATTGCTGCTGATCACAAAGAACAGAGATCTCAAGTTAATGGTTTTAGTGCTATGCTGTGCAAGAATCTGGGATCATTGAAGTTCTTCCTGAGATCTACATTTAACTCTCTAAGGATCTATCTAAGTACAGAGTACCTCATCCTGTTTTTCATCCCGAATTCCTCTCAGCATGCACTGTCCACGGGCAACCTCAGCAGGTTACAACTTTCGGGCAACCTCAGCGGGTTACAACTTTAACTCTTGCAGAACTGGGTGGTGAGCCATGCTCTTTGTTTTTCCTTGTTCCTAGTCCTTTATTTTCTACTACATTTACCAGTTAAAATGAACTCCATTGGTTTTGGTAAATGTAATGTCAAACTTAAATTATACAAGCATTATCTATTTGGGCCATTTAAGACATATATATATATATATACACAAACGTACTTTTCCCTGAAAGCAGGAAATAAACCCGCCATATGAAAGGTTCACTCTGCAGATAAGGAATTCAGCCTGAGAAGCCTCTATAAACAAATTTTGTTACTTCTTTAATTTACTACCCCAAACCCACATTCTGTTTAGATTCTTCACTAACCGAGCACCCAAAAACTAAGTTTCTTTGTCCTGTCAATTCCTCCCAAATTTATTATTTTCTTTGTCTAAAAAGTATAAAAGCTGCCTGCTTTGGCCACTTCTTAGGTCCCATTTCTATGCCACCTCCATGTGCATGAATTAAAATTTGTTTCTTTTTCTCCTGTTAATCTGTCTTGCATTGATTTTATTATTAGTCCAGCCACAAGAACTTAAGAGGGGTAAAGGAGGAAATTTTCCCCTTCCTGACGACACCAAAGAATTTGCATTCATTCATTTTCCGGCTACTATTAGGGTCATTGTTTTTCAAACTTGAGGTAGAAAAACAGCAGGACAACCAATTATTTTTCAAATGAAAAGTGATTCATTAAATTAATATAGCATAAAAAAAGAATTTAAGTACAAAGTAGATTTTTACAAAGACGCCATATACATTTAAAGGCGAAACACCAAGTCATTTAAAGATTTATGACAAAGAAGAAAAATTGTCTCTTTAATAAGCTGCTCATAGATTTTCATACTTAAAATTAGGTTTCAAAGGCTTTGCATTTAGGTAGAATATGATGGTTCTTTTTCCAATAGCCTTAAAGAGAAGTAACTGGCAATTCCTTGGTTGTCCTTAACATCTCTATTCCTCAATAGCCAGGGTTAATTGGGTGTTCTTCTCTCTACAAATTTATTCTAAACTAGAAAACATTTACATGGAACCCAACTTCTTCCTATTTGAGTTCACCTTCTTTAAGTCCTGTCAAATCACACTGTTGCCAAGATGCAGCTGTTTTTGTAATATCATTGTTTACAAGCTGGCCTTTCTTCCCACCTTGCCCCATCTTTAAATTGCATTGTCACACCATTAAAAATTTAAAGTATCAAGAGATCTGTCCATGCTAGCTCAGCACTTTCTGAAACTCCCTCCTACTCTTGATTTAGATTTCTCGGGCTCTTAATATAAAAAGTACCTGCTGCTACATTCCAGGATCTCAGGAAGATTCTCCAAGATCTTCACCTCTTTCTATTCAGAAGCCCATGGGGCTGGTCCCCATGGATGATCCTTGTCTCTATACTATTGCCTCCTGCTTGATTCTGTCTCTGCCCACTTATGCTTCAGCTCCCACTCTCCCTCATCTCAGCTTCCATACTGTGATATTATGATTTATAATAAATACATATATTTGGTCACTCAGATGACCAAAGTATATTTCTCACTTATATTTGGTCTTCCTCCGCAGTTCCTGGCTCACAGTTCCCAAAACCCTTGGAATTTCCTAAGCAATAAAATCAATGGGAGCCTCTTTTTTTAATGATATTTGGTCTTTTGTCTACAACTCCTGGAAATGCCTCAGAGCCATAAAGGTGAAATGGGTATCTTATTATTCATAACAAACCCTTTCCATCACAACTGGCTTTATGTTAATGAAGGTGACTTTTACAAAGTACCTAAGGATGGGGGCTGGTTGCCAGGGGAACCAACTGAATAGTGGTTTGAAACTTTCAGTCACACCCCCTGATTTCTTGGGAGAGGAGAGAGGCTAAAGCTTGAATCGGTCACCAGTGATCAATGAGTTAATCATGCCTAAGAAATGAAGTCTCCATAAAAACCCGAAAGGAGGGGATTTGGAGAGCTCCCAGGTCAAGTAAACTGAACACTTCTACAAGCCACCTTGCCAAGTCCTAAGTTGCATGAGGACAGAGGCTCCTATGTTCGGGACCTCACCAAAAGTATCTCTTCATCTGGCTGTGGATTCATATCCTCTGTAATAAGCTGGTAATCTAGTGAGGAAATAGGTTTCCTGAGTTCTATGAGCTATTCTAGCAAAGTAATTGAACCCAAAGAGGGAGTCGTGAAAACTTCTGATCTAAACCTGTCAGTTAGACGTACAGGTAACAGTCTGGACTTGTGATTGGTATCTTGAGTTGGAGGGGGTTGTTAAAATCTCCAACCTATAGTCAGTTAGTCAGAAGCACAGGTAACCTGGGCTTGCAATTGGTGGATGAAGTAGAGGGTGGTCTTGTGGGACTGGACCTTTTACCTATAGAATCTGATTCTTTCTCCAGGTAGATAATGTCAGAATTGAATTGAATTCTTGCACATGCTGCAGGTATCCAAGAATTGCTTGTCAGTGTGGGGAAGGCTCCACACACACATGTTGGAATTGGGTCCAGGAACTTAGTTAACATACATACCTTGGATTATCATTTCCTGAGTTTTGGGGGATCAGACAAGGTAAATCAGGTTGTTTCTTGACCTTTCCATAGTAAGCTTGGGAGTCAGCTTTCTTGGTTCTGCTGAATTAACTAATGCTTTTTAGAGAATTTTCCGTTTCCCTTTCCTGTTCTTTCTCTCCTCTCCCATTACCACATTGTGTTAGTTTTCGAGGGCTGTCATAACAAACTACCACAAATGGGGTGGCTTAAAACACCAGAAAAGTATTCTGTCACACTTCCCAGATCAAGGTGTTGACAGGGGCATTCTCCCACGGAAGCCTCTAGGGGAGGGTCTTTCCTTGCCTCTTTCAGCTGCTGGTAATCCCAGGCATTCCTTGGTTTATAGTGTATCACTCCAATCTCGGTCTCTATGCGAGTGTCTTCACATGGCCCTTTTCCCTCCATGTTTCTGACTTCCTATAAGAATACCAGTCATATTGGATGAAGGGCCCACCTTACCCCAGTATGACCTCATGTTAACTAATTACATTTGCAATGACCCTATTTCCAAATGAGGTCGTATTATAAGCTACTGGGGATTAGGACTTCAACATCTTTTTTTGGAGGATACAATTCAATCCATAACGGTTATCCTAATCTGTTCACGCTTTCCAAAAAAAGTTCTTTACTCTAGGTTTAGTGCAGCTTCAGAGCAAAAGCAAAAGTCTTATCTGACCCAAGAGTCTTATGACCTCTTGATAGTTTGACTGAACAATAGCAGTGTTCTCTTGAACTCTGAGCCCATAAACTAAAAATATATAGCTTTTTATTGAATTCCAGTCTCCTGAATGTCTTCTCCCTACTTCCACCTATAATATCAGCCCTCCAGATATTGCTAGTTCCACCTAATTGTTGTGGGCAATTGGATTTCATTTCATTGATGTTGAATATGTACTTATACAGAGCGGAATAACAACATAACAGAGTGATAAGGTATTTTTCAAACTTAGTTTGTCACTACTCTTTCCAAAAAAATGTTTGAGATAGCAATAATGTAGCATAGAGTCCAAGTTTTCAGAGAAAAGATACTTTTAAAATAATGCAATAAAATTTTGATATAGCAAACTACTGACTTAAATTCCATTCTTGTTGCATGCTCTTCTCTTAGTCTAGTTATGAAGACTATTCTTTAAGTAGTGATATATACAACAGAGTCATGGGAAAGTCATGACTTTAGTCTGAGTCACTAAAGTGCTCAGATTATAAAGAGGATTGAATATCAAAGATAAGTGATAGAAGAGATATTTAAGCACATCATAAATATAAACGCTGCTACTGATAAGCCTCTTCCTCAATGGCCTTATTCCAATGTATCACCATATTAATAAAATACATGATATTATCTGCACACTGATTATTACTAGGAGACTAGTATTTCAAACTAATATCTTATTATTGTCATTAATGAATCTCCTAGCTAGAGTAGGAGCACTTAACTAAATTAACTTAAGGAGGTAAGGCTATAGTTGAAGAACAGACTTGCATCTGACTTATCACCTCCTAACTGGGTGACATTTGGGAAGATATTTTACATTTGTTATAAATATTAGATATTTACACAAAATAATATACGTAAAACTGGCTAGCATGTTGCCTACATGAAACAGATGCTCCTTAAGTGTTATCACTTTTCATTAGCATTCAACTAATGGCCAGTCACATTTCTAAATACTTTTATATATTTACTTTTCTTATCTTTGTATATCATATATGTTTAGAGTCAAAAGTGACCATACATACATTATGCATACCATTTTAAGAAATTTATAATTAAACATTTTAATACATGTAAATAAAATAATGCTAAATAGATTATTGGTCCAGCTACTTCTTGGAAAGATTTTTACCAAGGCATTCAAAATATGCAGTTGTCTCATTTTTAAGGGATTTCAGGATAAGTGATGTTTCTTTAGTAGTATTCTATAGATTAGTGGTTTTCAATCTTTAGCATGCATTGGAATCACCTGGAAGTCTTGTTAAAATACAAGCCACACAATCAGAGTTTCTGATTCAGTAGTTCTAGAGCGGGGCTTGAGAATTTTAATAAGTTCCCATAGCATGGTCCCACATGAAGCTGCTGATCTAGTGACAGCAATTTAAGAATCATTGCTATCGCCAGTGATTATCAGGAGGCAAGAAATTCATCCTTACTTCTAAACCTAAGTCCATCTGATTCACGTTCCAAACTTAAATCTAAGAAAAAATAATACATTTGAATTACTCTTGCCTACATGCTCTCTAATTTCCCTTGAAATATTGAAACTAAAATTGGCATGGGTATTAAGGAAACGTTGAAACTCAGATGACAACTCTCACTGTCAAAGTATCGAAGATCTGGATACTACTCACTTCTAAATAGCCCCATGACATAAGTTTTGAGCATCAGGGGAAGCAAGAAGCCCTTTACAGTCAAGAGGAAACAATCCTGCTTTGTTCTGGATAGACAATACATCCTTTCATGAACATTAGCCCTAAACATGTTAGTATTTTATTTTTAACTGATGCTGGCAGGTGCAATTGGATCAGCTCAGGCTGATCATCTAAATTAAAGCCATATAAATCCTTTTGTGTATTCACTTTAAAAATTTTGTTTCAGTAACGAGTTACTTTTTTGTAAAGAACGTTTTACTGTTCAAAAATTTAGATTGTAATTGATTCATCATGGTACACAAAATATATTTTCACTGAAGTAGAGACAAATTTCAGAGCTTTCTCAGAGTTTCTAACTCCAAATTTGACAAGATAGAGGTAAGAGGGGGGGTTTGCCAGAAAGTCAGGCATTCAGCTTAATATCATCACGGAAAGGGTCAGTAGCCACATACAACATGTATGAAGCAAATTTTCTGCCCTGAAAAATTACTTTTTTCTGTAAGGGTGGAATAGGATGAGAATTCACACGTGATACTCCCAAAGTGCAAAAAACAAAAAGTTCCTTTATTATTCAAGACATACTTCATTCTGCTCCTGAGTGTCTTTCTCTCTGATGACAGGCTTAGAGGAATGATTTACACTTTCTAACTAAAGGGAAGTCATTCTATTTTGGATATAAATGGGGTCAGGGTCAAAGTTTAATCTCCCTCCCAGGCTTTCTTCCCCATCAAGGAGGTCTCCCATCCTTGCCTCCTCCCAAGATAGTGCCTGGGTACAGAGAAAAGAAAAGCTAATATTCTCATAGCATTGGATTATCAGAGGATCAAATGCTGTCCCCTGAATGAATGTCTTGCCCCTTTTGTCTTTGCGCACCTGCTCACAGCCTCTAATGCTGATGTGTCCATGGCTATATATCAATTTATATAATTGTGAATTGCTTTCTCAGCCTGGGCAAGGCATGCCAGTTGTCTCCAAAGACATCAGCCACTTCTCCCTGTTGTCCAGTCTTCCCCTCATGAGCACTGCAGATTACCGTATGTGTAGCCAGAACTGTTTTGTGGGTCCACACTGTAGCTATAGCTTAATTTCATGCTCACTGATCTTCTATAACCCTCTCAGGCTACCAAGGAGTCTGTGGAATTCACACAACTCCACTTGAGAGCTGAGTTTTACTCAGGAACATTATATTATCTTAGGCCCTCTTTCTTCCTAAACATACCACAACACTGTTTCCTTCATCTGCACCTGCTCTGTGTTGGATGTTGGAGAGGAGACTCCTTGAGTGGTAATTGCCCTGAGATCCAGAAGTCCCCACCTAGAGTTTCTTCCTTCTTAGGGTTCACACCCAAGGCAAAGCCTGAAGGATAAAGGTTGGAAAAGGGAAAGCAGAGCTCTGAGGGAAAGTCTCATTTTCTATGAGTCTCTGCCTTCTCCATACTTCAGTTATAAAGGCTCTTTATAAAAATTGGTTAAGAGAGTAGAACTTAAATGTTCTCACCAAAAATAAAAAATTAAACTCAAAAAAATTTAATTAAAAGAATTTTTAAAGACTTCATTTTTAACCTGGGCGTATCTTGAGTTCTTACTACCTATGGCTTAAAATCTCAGTTCAGATCACCAAGTTTTACTCGATATGCAAAGGCTTTCAGAACTATTGTCTGTCTATGGGCTGTAAGATCCTATTTTGTGAGTCAAAAGCTAAAATTGGCTATTTTACATTCCAAATTATTACAATCCATATCTTCCTAAGGTAATAGATACCTCTGGGTGAAAGAGAAAAAAGAAATCAAATTCAAGCAAGTATAAATGGAAAGAGCACATTCGTTTATATATTTTTTTAAATTCCTCACTGAATTGTTGTTTTAGCATTCTTTTATTAAAAAACAATGAGAATTAGGTACACATTCTGGGTAGGGTCACCATCATCTAAAGCCTGCTTCTAGCCACTCTTTAGAAACTTTTAAGAAAATTTTAATTGTATTTACCCAAAGACATTCAGATCTAAAGAATTAACTTTCACAATTTCAACCTACAAAAAGCTAATTTCAAAACCATAAAACTAATGTTATAATTTATAATGCAATGCATATCTTATTTGTCAATCACCAACTGTAATCTTAGAAGGCAGGGTACACAAAAACTAAAACTGCAAGTAGATAACTTTTTAATTGATTAACAAAAAAATCTGGGTATTTTTTTGAGGTATAGTTGATGTACAATATTATGTAAGTTTGAGGTGATTCACAATTGTTAAGGGTTATATTCCATTTATAGTTATTATAAAATATCGGCTATATTTCCTGTGTTGTACAATACAGCCTCATAGCTTATTTTTAACTTTAGATTTATAATTATCTAAATACTTAATGTGTACACAATATGTGACTAAGCAATAAGATTTGAGTACTGTTGAGTAATAGGTATAACTATATGGATATATCCTTAAATGTTGTTGTCTATGGATCAGGAAGTTTAATCAAATCTCAGGCATTTTTCTGTTTCATTCATATAAATACAAAATATGATCAGGAAATCTGATACTTTATTTCATACTGTAAATAGGTTTTTAATTTGGTATTAAACACTTTTCATTCTTGGGGATATTCATTACAATAAAGAGGAAATTAGTATCTCAATTAACAGTTAATGGTAGATCTGGAGCTAGAACTTAGTTTCTGACACCACTCTGATTTTTACTATCTTTATACTTTTAATTGAATATATTAAGAAAAGGAGATAAGGCAAGTACCTCTGCTCTTACCACTTCATTTCTATTCAGCATTGTACTAGAGATCCTAATCTTTGCGTTAAGGCAAGAAAAATATAAAAGGCATAAAAATGGGAAGGGAAGAAATAAAACAGTTTTTAGTCACAGATGACATGATCATCTAAATAGAAAGTCCGAAATAATCTACAAAAAAAAAACCACAACAACAATTAGAACTAATAAGTTAGTTTAGCAAGTTTGAATGATAAATGTCAATATGCAAAAATCAAATGTTTTCCATATAGTACCAATGCACAATTAGAAATTAAAAATTTTTAAAATAGTGTCATTTATAATAGGACCATACATGAAATTCCATACATGAAATTTTATATCCATACATGAAATTCCTGGATATAATCTTTAAAAATAATTGCAAGATCTGCTGGAAATTACAAAAATTAATGGAAAAATTAATAAAATCTAAACAAATGGGAGTTATATCATACCCATAGATTGAAATAACTAATATTGTTAAGATATTAATTTTCCATAAATTGATATGTAGATTAAACACAATTCCAATCAAAATTCCAAAATGTTCTTTTTTGTAGAAATCGTAAAGTGACATATATAACGAAAACAATTTTGAAAAGAAGAAAAAAGTTGGAGTACTTAGACTCCATGATTTCAGATTAACTATAAAGCTGTAATGATAAAGACAGTATTAGTGTAAAACAGGAACAAGTGAAGTTTAGAAATGAACCTCCACACATACATATGGTCAATTGATTTTCAACAAATGTATCACAGTAAATCAATGGCCAAAGGATAGTCTTTCCAAAAATATATGAACCTCCACATACAAAAAATTAAGTTTGACCCATACCTGACACCTTAGGCATAAAGCAACTCAAAATGGATTATAGACCTAAATGTAAAACCTGAAACTATACATCTTCTAGGAGAAAACATAAAAGAAAATCTTTATGACACTGGTTTAGGAAAAAACTTATTTGAACCAAAAGAGCATGTGCCATTAAAGAAAAAGAAAAAAACTTGATAAGTTGGACTTCATAAATCAAAATTTTCTGCTTTTTAAGAATGCTGTTAAGAAAATGAAAGGACAAGCCACTGACTGGGAGAAAATATTTACAAAATCTGATGAGCAACTTGTATCCAAAGTGTAGTTTTAAAAACTCTTACAACTCATTTATAATAATAACAAAAAACAGTTTAGAAAAATGAGTTAAGAAATTTGAACAGATATTTCAACAAAATTGAGATATAAATTGCAAAAAAGCACATAAAAAGTTTGTCAACAAAGCTTGCCATTAGGGAAATGTAAACTAAAACCACAGAGACATCACTACACACCTACTAGAATGGCTAAATTAAAAAATTAAATAAACTGCCAATAACAAGTGCTATCAAGGATGTGGCACAATTGGAAGTCTGATACATTACTGATGGGAAAGCAAAAATGACATGGCTAGGGATAGCTACTTTGGAAAACAGACAGTTTCTTATAACATTAAACATACTCACCATACAACCCAACAATGCCATTCCTAAGTATTTACCCAAGAGAAATAAAAATATATGTGCACACAAAGTACTGTACATGGGAGTTTATATCAGCTCTACTCATAATTTTCAAAAATTGGAAACAACCCAAATGTCCAAAAATTGGTGAATATATAAAGAAATTGTGATATATGCTACAACTGAATACTACTCAGCAATAGAAAGAAATTTCTTATACCTGCATGAACATTAATCTCAAGGGCATTATGCTAAGTGCAATAAGTCAAATATTAAAGGCTACATACCATATAATCTATTTCTGTGGCATTCTGGAAAAGGCAAAACTATAGATACAGAAATCACATCAATGGTTACCAGAAGGTGTGGGGAGGAAGTGGAGGATATACACCAAAAACAGGCACTAGAGACTCCCTGAGATGATAAAAATGTTCTGTATCATTGTTGTCATGGTGGTCATGCAATTGTATACATTTGTCAAAAATAAACTGTATACCTAAAAAAGGATACATCTTACTGTAAACAAATTGCACTTCAATAAATATGGCTTAAAAATAAAAGTAACTAATTTTTTTTTTTATACTGGACATTCTCAATTATTTCAAGAGGATGTATAATGCCAAACTTACCTGAAGAGTCATCTACATGTGAATCCAGAAATAGGTAACATTAGAATCAATATTTCATCCCCTTCTCATTAATCTACCTCTTCCCAGGCGGTATGCCAGGTTCTCACTAGTTGTCCATGAAAAAAATTAATGCCTTATACTTTACTCCTCTCTAACTCCATAGAAGGTGTTAGCAGCCCCAGTCACTTGGAGTGCTAACTTCTCTCAGGAAAAGAATAGTTGTAACTTGTCAGCAATCAATGAGTAGCAGGATTCTGAGATAAATGTTCTGGATAATGATCCAAAACGGAAGGGAGAAATGAGCAAAAGTGAAAACAAAAAGCGAGAATGAATGAGTAGGGGTAGCACTTTACGATAAATACAAGTCTATGAAGTCATGCTTCTCATTCCTGTTTACATATATATCTTTTCCTGTCATATATTCAAATATGACTTGTAGCTCATTTTAAGGTGAGGGAAGTTGTGTCATGGTTATTGAGACCAGTTAATAGAAAGTATTATAAAGTATATAAAGGTAAAAGGCACAAACATTTTATGGTCATCTTACACTCAATAGGCGTGTGTTTACTTACTTGCTGAACACTATCAAACCTTCCACAAGTTC
Organism: Balaenoptera musculus; assembly: GCF_009873245.2. Classification (NCBI taxonomy): domain Eukaryota; kingdom Metazoa; phylum Chordata; class Mammalia; order Artiodactyla; family Balaenopteridae; genus Balaenoptera; species Balaenoptera musculus. The sequence goes on from NC_045802.1 coordinate 50,052,529, forward strand.
ATAGTATAACAGAACAACACGGATGTGAACGTTTGATTCAGCACAAATAAAATGCAAGGAATATGAGTGATGAGATTAAATGCACTTCTCATGACTGTTAAATTAGAAAAGCACATCTTTATTCAGAAAAGATCTTTTTGCCTTTCTTCTCTTATTTAAAAACTAACTGTATTTGAAAAGATACATGCACCCCAATGTTCACAGCAACACTATTTACAATAGCCAAGAATGGAAGCAACCTACGTGTCCATCGACAGATGAATGGATAAAGAAGATGTGAGATATATATATATACATACAGGAATATTACCCAGCCATAAAAGAGAATGAGATGATGCCATTTGCAGCAACATGAATGCACCTAGAGATTATCATACTAAGTGAAGTAAGTCAGACAGAGAAAGACAAATATCATATGATATCACTTATATGTGGAATCTAAGAAATTTTACAAATGAACTTATTTACAAAACGGAAAGAGACTCACAGACTTAGAAAACAAACATATGGTTACCAAAGGGGAAAGGTGTGTGTGTGGGGGGAGGGATAAATTAGGATGGGATAAACATATACACACTACTGTATATAAAATAGATAATCCGGACCTACTGTATAGCACAGGGAACTCTACACAGTACTCTGTAATAACCTGTATGGGAAAAGAATCTGAAAAAGAATAGATATATGTATATGTATAACTAAATAACTTTGCTGTACACCCGAAACTAACACAACATTGTAAATCAACTATACTCCGACATAAAACAAAATTTTTTTAAAAAACCAGTACATATATGATTGTATTGTTAAGCCTATAACAATAGGCTTAACATGGAAATGTAATGTATTTGAAAATAACAAGTTCAAGAAGAGGGTGAGACCAAAGCTGTATTGAAATAAGAAAATGACACTGCATGAATCTACGTGAGCAAATGAAAGGAACTAGAAGAGGTTCATAGGAAGGTTTATGTTATTTGATAAGATGAGCAGGTTTGCTAAGCTATTTGAGTTCAAAAGAAAAATATGTAATTTCAGTAAAGATTTGGGCACTGTGTTTGTGGATAGAGTGTTAAGACTCAATCCCATCTCACATGTATATGAATAAACAGTCGCTTAATAATATGGTATTTCTATAACAGTATATTCACAGTACTCTATAGCCAAAGGGAATGTTTTTACACTTGTCCCTTTTTCTGGGATAACCATGAGATAATTAATTTTACTTTTGTTCACGTCACAGAGAAATTTAAAAAATGAATTTTCTAGGTCATGAATGTGTTTAATAACAAAGCATGTTCACTCTAATATTGTATATTTATTCCAAAAGAACTCTCATCAAGACAGCAGTCCTTTCTGTTTTTTCTTTATAAAATATGTAAGATGCTCCATGTTGTTTGAGTTGATACAATTGTTTGGAGCATTCAGCTAACTAGGTCAATTCACTTCACTTTTTTTTACCAGTCTCATACCACACACTTCTTTTCTAATCACCATCTCAAAGTGAAATTTTGTATAAGCCCAGAACCAGTGCAAAAAAGTCAAGGCAAAAGTCTTGATAGAGATTTAGTACAATCAACTTGAATCAGAAGACTCAGGGACATACAATGAAGAGTAGGATCCTTTCTTGCTGATTTTCATTTGTCATTGGTGCTATGATTAGATCAGAGGTTAGTTTCACACATTCAACATCCTTAGCCAAATCTTACCATCTCAGCTGGCTCAAGGCTGTGTGAAATGACCTCCAAGGTTTTGCTGCTGCATCTCCTTGTCAAGCTTTTTTTTCCCCCTTTTATTTAATTCATCTTTTATTTCTTCAACAACGTTTTGTAGTTTTCAGAGTATACATTTTGTGCTCCTTTTGTTAAATTTACTCCTAAATATTTTATTATTTGTGATGCTATTGTAAATGAACTGCTTTCTTAAATTCATTTTTGAATAGTTAATTGCTGGTATAAAAAATACAGATGGTCTTTGTATAAATGACCTGCAAACTTGTTGAACTTATTTATTAATTAAATAGTTTTTTAGTGGATTCATTAGGACAGTCTACATACAAGATCATGTCCACTGCAAATATAGATAGTTTTTTTTCTCCTTTAAAAAGGAGCATGTCTTTATTTATTTATTTATTTATTAACATCTTTATTGGAGTATAATCGCTCTACAGTAGTGTGTTAGTTTCTGCTTTATAACAAAGTGAATCAGCTATACGTATACATATATCCCCATATCCCCTCCCTCTTGCATCTCCCTCCCACCCTTCCTATCCCACCCCTCTAGATGGACACAAAGCACCAAGCTGATCTCCTGGTGCTATGTGGCTGCTTCCCACTAGCTATCTATTTTACATTTGGTAGTGTATATATGTCCATGCCACTCTCTCACTTCGTCCCAGCTTACCCTTCCCCCTCCCCGTGTCCTCAAGTCCATTCTCTATGTCTGCATCTTTATTCCTGTCCTGTCCCTAGATTCTTCAGAACATTTTGTTTGTTTGTTTTAGATTCCATATATATGTGTTAGCATACAGTATTTGTTTTCTTTTTCTGCTTGTCAACCTTTTATTATGTTTTTTCATTCAATATTTATTAAATATGTTCTCTTTATGAAGTAATGTATTCAGCAATGGGAATACAATAAATATGTATTTAATGCCTATTATATTTATTCATTTATTTAACACAAATTTTTAAGTATCTACTTTGTTCTAGACATTGTACTAGTTGCTAGATACATATTGGTAAAGATAAGAGTTCTTGCTTTCATAAAACTTATAGTCTGGAAAGTTGGGAAGGATAATCAAAAGCTGTAACAGAAAATAAATCAGCATGCATGGATAGTATTCTTTAATAACAATTCATGGGAATGTCTCCTTGTCTGCTTCTCTTTTCCTTTTCATCATCGTCAGGAAGTAGCTGTCTCTGTGTTCATTAATTGATGGAGGTTTGAAGCAAGGCAGGAAGTAGAAGTGTATTACTAGACACCTAGGCCTTTATTCCAAATGTCTATGCCCACTGATGATATTCAAAATTGAGTTAAATAGATGCTACCTTCAAATTAAGACAGAGTTTTCATAGGCTGGGCAAGAGGAAAAAGGTTTAAGTACTCTAGAATGGAGAGAACAAGTTGCAGATATTGAACCACCCTTGCATCCTTGGAATAAATTCCACTTGATCATGGTATATAAGCCTTTTAATATATTGTTGAGTTTGATTTGCTAATATTTTGTTGAAAATTTTTGTATCTATGTTCATCAATAATATTAGCCTGTAATTTTCTTTTGGGGGGATATCTTTGTCTGGTTTTGGTATCAGGGTGAAGCTGGCCTTGTAGAATGAGTTTGGAAACAATCCTTTCTCTGCGAATTTTGGAATAGTTTGAGAAGGATAAGTGTTAACTCTTCTGTAAATGTTTAGTAGAATTCACCTGTGAAACTGTCTGGTCCAGGATTTTTGTTTTGGGGGAGTTTTTTAAATTACTGATTCAATTTCATTATGGTAATTGTTCACATTTTCTATTTCTTCCTGACTCAGTCTTGGAAAGTGTACATTTCTAGGAATTTACCCATTTCTTCTAGTTTGTTCATTTTATTGGTGCATAATTTCATAGTAAACTCCTATGATCTTTTGTATTTCTGTTGTGTTGGTTGTAACTTCTTTTCAGTTTCTGATTTTATTGACTTGGGGCCACACTCTTTTTTTCTTGATTAGTCTGGCTAACAGTTTTTCAATTTTGCTTATCTTTCCAATGAACCAGCTCCTGGATTCATTGATCTTTTCTATTGTTTTTTTAGTCTCCAATCCATTTATTTCTGCTCTGATCTTTATCACTTCTGTCTTACTAATTTGTTTTTTTTTTTTTCTTTTTTAGTACCTGTAGGTGTAATATTACATTGTCTATTTGAGATTTGTCTAGGTTCCTGAGGTAAGCTTGTATTATTATGAATGTCCTTCTTAGAACTGCTTTTGCTGTGTTCCATAAATTTTGGAGCATTGTCTTTTCATTTTCATTTGTCTCCAGGTATTTTTTATTTCTTTTTTGATTTCTTCAGTGATCCATTCATTGCTTAGTAGCATATTTTTTACTCTCCACGTGTTTGTGGTTTTTGTATTTTTTTTTTATTGTAGTTGATTTCTGGTCTCAAAGCATTGTGGTTGCAAAAGATGCTTGATATGATTTCAATTTTCTCAAATTCATTGAGACTTTTTTTGTGACCTAGCATGTGATCTATCCTGGAGAATGCTTCATCTGCACTTGAAAAGAATGTGTATTCTGCTAGTTTTGGATGATGCCCTCCTACTGGTAGGTGAGGCCTACTAGAACAATGTCATAGTTCTACTGCTAGCCACTGATGGGTGAGCCTTTTCCTGGGGCTAGTGCAGGTGTGCTTGTGGGTAGGCCAAGATCCTGGGCCCTCTAGTGGGTGGGGGCCAGGTCCCACATCGGCTGGGCACTTAGGGGGCCCCAAGGCAGACAGCCTTAGAAAATGTTTTAAATTTATTTTTTGAAGTAGAGAAGAGCTATGGAAGCATTTTAGTGGACATTCATAAGAAAAGTTGGCTAATGAGGTAGGTTCTAGACCTTCCCCTCATTGCCTCATCTTTAGACCTGAGATTATAATGCTTCAGAAGAGGGCTGCCTGGACTTTGTATTTCCTTGAGAGTGCTTCCTGTTCTAAGATCAATGATTACAATAGTTATTATTATTGGGCATCATTATTTGCTGGGCACTCTTCCAAACATTTTACATGTGTGAACTCACTGAATCTTTGCAACCTAAGAGAAAGTATTGTAATTTTCCTAGTGAAGAAGTTGAAGCACAGAAGAACATGATCTAGGAGACCCAGACCACAACTTTGATATTAATCCATCCCTCTAGTCCTCAGTCTCATCTTAAACTAGAAATGTTGATTTCCCCAGCAATTTTTAAAATATTTTAATGTTGTTTTTAACTTATAAAATGTCAAAGAAGAAGATCCATCTCTCATTAGATCTAAACATATAGTAATGAATGTTGGTTTCTTCATCAATGAATAAAAAAAATAATTAGTTGCACAGGTAGTATATGTCCATTTGCCCACATAGCTGCATGAGTGCAAATGTCTTCATTTGTGCCTTCAATGAGTGTGCTGTATAATTAATACAAAACCTTCTTATAGGAAAAAATAGTCATGCTCTGTTTTTCTGGTGCCAACCCCATTACAGAATATCAGCATGAAGTTAAATATTTTAATTAATGATTTTTTTTCACACTAATTCCCAGGACTTTTTAAAAACTATTTTATACAGAGTGAACTTTTAAAGTTATCAAAAATAAATATGTTGTCCCCAAAGTAACCACATACAAATATGCAAAAAATTATCCTGAGAGAGTCATTTATTTGAGTCTATAATTAAATGGCATCTCAGTTCATACACATGAGGCTATAAAACTTTTTTATTTTTAATGATGTTATTCACATATCAGTGTGCCCATCCCTTTCATATCATTTTCTGCATGATGAATAGGGTGTTAAGAATGTAATCTAAAACATCTGATTGGCAATTGCACACTATTTTAAAATTTGACAAGTCTTCTCTTCCTGAGAATTGATATTGCAATATGAATGAGAGGAAAACATCAATCTCTTTCCCATTCAATATTTCAAAAACAAACACATGTATAATTTTATGTATAATAAATATTTTATATAAATAATGTTATGTAAGTATGTATATAACTTTTAAAATGCTTATTAAGTATGTATATATGTAAAATATTAATCAAATTTGGATGTGATCAAACTTCTGTCCCTGGTCATTTAAAATCTAAATTCATGATCCCCTAGATCAGGCAAACATGTAAATAATTAGAAATGGTCATACATAGGGTCAGTCATTTTATTTAGTTACTGGGAAAAGGTAAAGCTACATTCATCTAATTCCTGGTAGGATTATAGGAGAGTTTTCCCTTTGGCTCAAATTGTTCCCACTTCATCAGAATCTGCAGAGCTCAGGAATAGAGAGGAACTTGAGACTAAGTATTTTTAACAAGCTCATCCACTGACCCTTAAGACCAACAAGCTTGGAAAATATCGGTTAGGGTATTTGACAATCCAGGTTGGTGGATTAGTTAATTATGTTTTCCACTCTATTATAGATATTTCAGCTTCCTACTCTTACTCTGCAAGATATTGCTGGATTGAGGCATGTAGTGATGGGCTACGATTTCTTCAAATCATACAGTGTCTGCCTGGAAGGTAACTTAAAGATCATCTTGCCCAATATTAAGTGATTTCCTGATTTCAAATTTAGCCTGACCCTCAGGCTATCATCTCCCACTCATCCTTCAGGTTTGTCTGTGTCAATTCCATGAAGCTAACCTAATTCAATTAGAGAAAGTAATATATTTTAAAGAAAGCAATATAGTTCAATAGATTCTGCAATTCCCAGCCAGTCATTTTTGGCCTACCTTGCTCAAATATTTTTGGATTGATAAGTGGCTAAAATGAGTCATGTCTAATTTACATGCTTATTCATTCCCTAAGGCAAAAATAAGTCAAGCTAAGGCAGAAGAATTACAGTTCCTTAGTTGTCATCATCAGGTGTTTTACAATATACCGGTGTATAAAAAAAAAAAAGGGAGGAAAATGACTATGAGAAAACTTAATTGGTTGGTGTTATGGTTATTTAAGTAGACAGTTCACATCAGTCTTCAAAATTGCATTTGCTACCAAATGTTATTTCTATTATTGATGGATTTTAGGGCAAAAACAACTCTGAATGATTTACTCTGTACTGAATTGTGCAGTATAACTTCATTGTGTTTCAACAAAAATTGTTCTGTAATTCAGAGTCTGGGAGACATGAAGCAGTTATGTATTGATTTTGATTCTTTTTTTCCCCCTCAAGTAATCAATTCAGATTCTGTGGTCTTAATTTCCAAAAAGACTGTAACATCCATAAAAATTTTATTTCTGTGAGTATAAGGTTCTATCTACTACAAAATGCCATCAGACATTTTTGAGGCCCATCTGTACTGTTGGCACTTCAGCAACAGAAGTAGTAAGGAGAATTGACTCTAGCAGAAACTCCAGAAACTAAAAAGAAAAAAAATGCTTTGCTGAAAATAAGATGTCTTCATACATGTTTGAAAGAGATGAAATCCATTGGAGTCCACAGTTCTTTTCTGAATAGGATAGGAACAGGTTTTTTCTTATAATTCTTATATTATTTATTGACTGGACATTTGTCCTTGACCATAGGTGACTGTAAAATGTTATCATTGAAAGACTCACAGTTTATCTAGTCTTAAATCAATGAGGAAATTATAGGTTACCTGATACTGACAGTTCATGCAACAATAAACATTTATTAAGGGTTTAGTATGTACCAACCACTGTCCAGGGCACTGGAAACAGAGCAATGAACAAAATAAACAAACCCTTTTTATCTTCATAGGCTTACATTCTAGTGGAAAGAGACAGATAATGAACAAACATGCTGTAAGGACTATAAAGCAAAATAAGTTCAGGTAAGGGGATAGGACATTTGAGCGAGTCCTCTATGAAATGAAGGTGAGAGTCATGTAGATATGTACATGTCTCTGCCCCTCAACTAGGATTTATGCTGCTTAATGACAGAGACACACTATTGTGTCTTTGATCTCCTCTCCCCTCCTTGAACAATAGGGGTCCAAAATATTTTAATTGCTTTGAAAGTTATTTCAAAGAGATCGCTAGCATCTCTTCCCAGCCAGTAAAGCAAAGATACAACTACTAAGTTCATGAAACAGCAGTACAAATCCTATCAAGCATAAGTGGTTTCCCAACTATTCTACTTAGTTCAACCCATATGAGAAATCTCATAGAACAAAATAGTAAACCCGTTTTGATAAATTGGAAAGAAATTTATTTTATGTTGTCCTCGGTATCAGTTATCAGTTCACTGATTTACCAGCTCCGGTAGAGGGACAAATCTCTAGCTGTTTTGGCAGTCATGATCCTACTGAAACTTCCATAAAAATAATGCAGATGAGAATTATAACACCTACTAGTAAAAGGCTTCAATCTGACAAAACTATGCTATATTTTATTCATCCAGTAAACATTTGCTGTGCACATACTATGTGCCAGATACTGGGGATGTAATGTAGAAAAGAGTCCTGCCCTCAAAGAGTTTATTTGCTGGCACATTTCAGATAGAACATATTCTCTCTCACTGTAAAGGCTGATTCTTAGGGTCGAGGCACCACTCCCACCCAGCATTGTTGAAGAAATACAGAACACTCAGAGAAGAGTCTAGTGAAATGCAGCCCCAGGATTCAGTATTCCACTGTCCCAAAGGACAGCAGTTTCCTTGACTTGGCAATTCCAACCCAAGTGTCTCTTTGGAGACAGGGACAATGGTGTTCAAAACTGAGTCCCTTACTGAGCTGAAAGGCAAAGGCCCAACACACGCAGCCATAAACACATACATCTGAGAAGACAGTACAGCTGCCACCACTGTACCCACCGTTACTCCTGTCTGGGAGTCCGCTCCACCTCCTCCATTACTGGGCTTTCTCTGCCAGGTGTTGATCCATGACAGACAGATAGTCCTTGAACCACTGACCTCTGGATGGGTCATTAAGAAGCCTCTGCTCCTGGAAAAATCAAGAAGCGTATGGGTACAAAGGAAAAAATAGTCATGTCATTGTTTCGACATATTCAAAGTACCAAGTTTAAGCTTCAGTTCTAGATAGGTGTCTAAGTCCTTATTTTATACTGGAAAGGAGAAAATCTAGCATCATCTATTTTCCCTCTGTTTTATACTGGCTCTTACATTTCTCAGACCACCCTTAAGTTACGATAGTTAGGGCTGGGGTTGGTGTCCTGTTGCTTTTAGAACCTCCCCGCTCTGAAGGGAAGACTCTTTGATTGGACATATTTTCCATCTCATTTGTCCTTTCTGCTGTTTGCTTTGCCTGTTTCTTTGGGGAAACCAGCATTTTTTAGTAGCCTCCCAACGTGACACTTCATGAGTACAGATGTGTCAAGCTGCTATCTGATCTTTCCAGAGTCATGTGGCTTTCCTGTTCAGTTCTGATGGGAAATCCGACGTACTCTGTGATCATGCTGCAATTTTGACAAGGGAAATCTAGCTGAAAACACCATTGTCTCCACACAAATGACCTAGAATGTCTCCTTGTCTTCTAGCCATAAAACAAATGGTTATGCCAACTTGAGGTGTAGAGCCATGAAGAGAATGACACATTATGCTGTCAGCTATGAGAAATTTGTGCTTTATACGCTCAGGATAGCAACCTTCAGGCACACAAACAGGTATTATTATAGTATATCAATTTGCATTTTCTTAAAAATATTATACTTTTTTTTTTTACAAGATATTGAGTATAGTTCCCTATGCTATATAGTAGGTTCTTATTGTGTATATTTATTTTAGATGTAGTAGTGTGTACCCATTAATCCCCCCTTTCCCCTTTGGTAACCATAAGTTTGTTTTTTATGTCTGTGAGTCAGTTTCTGTTTTATAAATAAGTTCATTTGTACCATACTTTTTAATTGTTTTCTAACAATAGAAAGTATATGATATTGTTATATAACCAGCAAACTAAAAGTCTGGGACTAGAAGAATGGAACTGGTGCTGAGTTTTAGGATTTAGGGTCTCCGAAAATGAAGAGAAAAAGGAAAATGATCAATAAAATTACAGATTGGACAATACAGTATTTCCTTTTCTCCATAGTTGTAAAGATTCTATAATTTCACAATCTGGTCAATGATCCTTTTTAGATACAACAGCCATTTTAACACAGACCTCTGGGGAATTTGGAATTATTTACTGTAGCTTTGAAAAAAACAGTATTTATCCTAACTTTTGCTTCTCCATAACATTCACTAAACAAAAACAACCTTCAAAAAAAACCTGAAATATCTGCTTTTTATCTTTGATACAGCATAGCCTTTTATTTATATGCAAGATCACCTTGGAAAAGTTAACAGATTACGTTTAATGAATCTTTGTTAGGAATGACAGAGTTCAAATGTGTCAATTCTTTCATTTTCATCAGAAGAAAAGCACAGTTTATTCAAGCTTAGGCATCTCACAGTTACAGAGCCTTCTGTTTGTACAGCATCATTTACTTTATTACGGGCTTTGCAAACCTTTTTTCATAAAGTGAATCTGCCTGTTTTACCACTGTCAGATTGGAAGCCAGCAACTGGGAATTTTGAACTAGCATTTCTTATTATAGAATATACATTTTCATTCTCCTAAAAGAATACATACTTATTGTTTTTTAATTAAACAACAGAAAGTATATAATATTCTTATAAAAGAACTTTTATTAAGCAAAAAATGACTAAATTATGTGTAAAATAAGATTGTGGTCAAAACAAATTTTGCCGTAAGAAAGAGAAGTTCAAATAAATGGTCTATAAAAAGAGCCTTCCTAAGAAAGACTTTAGTTATAATCTGGAAGTAGTTTATACTGGAAAGAACGGCAAGGCGACAGAATTACAAGATTTATAAAAAGGAAAGAAAACCTTAAGTATAGGTCTTTCAATTAAAAACATGACCCAAGTTAATTATTTAAGTTACCTCAACCTGATTTCTCATCTTTAAAAATCTATATCTACCCAACAAGGATAGAATAAATAAGAGAATAGATATAAAAGTGCTTGTAGCTTATAAAGCACCCTAAACAGTCAAGTTACTTTAATTCTTTTTGTGGTATTACAAAACTAGATGTCTTACAACCAGAAACACAGTATTAGTTTCCATTTATGAAGTAAAAATATTATGTCTCATGAAGTGTGTGTATAATGTATATCGCTTTCAGAGAAGAAGAGAGTCTTAATATGTAACATGGTAGAAAGGATACTGCTTATTGAGTCTAATCTACCAGAATCTTGCCAGTTGGGATCCAGCTGGCTCAGATATAGACCCACAACAATAGATGAAGTTAATGCATGACCATAAAAAGACACCAAGAACTCAACTGAGAATGACTGAACTTATGTTCTGAAATTTAGAGCTGTAGACATCTTAGTATACAATTGACAGAAGTATGGGTGAACACAACAAGCTATAAGTGATGCAAAGTGGTGTTCCATCATTAACTCCCTCCCCTTCCCCTACTCACTGAAGAATTCATGGAGCTGGGGGAATATTTTTAATGTTCTGTGTTCCCTCTTGTTTCCATCTTTCTGACTTAATGATCTCTCTGTGTCCTCCTTGCTTTTGTCCCATTCTGCTTTGCACTGAGTCAACTGCACCCATATTTCTTTTCCCTTATAACTAAATAGAGCAAATTCTAAGTCTCTCTGGAATTGCTCAAAGTTCAGACTTCAAAGAGCAAAGACCTCATTAACTCTCTTGCTAAGGAGTTGCTTCCTCCAACAGATTCAGAAAAATGCCACTGCCATTTACTTTGATTTAGAGAATGACTCCTCTTCCCATTTGCCTTGCACTGAAACTTTATTTCTGAATACTTTGTTTGGAGTCATGTAGGTGGCTATACCGTGACAGGCAAAGTTTTTGTTTTTTTAATTCTTGCCTTTTGAGTTAGGAAAAAACTTTCTATATTTTTCTTGTCTGTAAGGGGTCTCCCTTTGGGTAGAAAATGGATGCCAAAACACTCCTAATTGCAGCAGTCTGAAACTATATTATTTACTTCTGCATGCCTTCTGTCATCTAGGCTACATATGTCTGATTCTTGAAAGATCTGAATTCTAACGTTTGCCAAAAGATGAGTCATCAAGCCATAGCTAATAAAATGTATACTACTACTACTAATAATAATACTATGAATTAACCCAGCTAGACTTTTAGAAGCTCAGATTTCATAAATAGGAAACAAGAAAAAAGAAGAAATACTCCCCTAATATTTGGATGCTCTCATACTATTTGAGAAATAAATATTTTAAAAAATCAAAAGAAAACATTAAGAAAAACTTTGCCAGAGAATGCCTTTTTTCACTTTCATTTCATGAGCTATAACTATTGCCAGTGCTATAGCCATCTCTCCAGTAAAGCACCTTATGTTTAGCATGAGCCAAATGAAAGGCCTCTAGCTATTTTACAAAAATTAATTATTAATGACTGTTTGATTTAACTTTAGCTCAGGCCAAGAAAAGAGCCTTCTACTCTGCAGCTTCTGTTTCTACTTGAGGTTTTATTTTGTTTTGTTTCCATCTTGTTTCCTATTAAATTGCATCTGTTTATCTCCTATGTGGATTCTGTACCCAGTATAATGACAATTAGGCTATTTGTCATTCTCGCTCAAACCTCAGAAAGTTACATACTTTTTAAAGGCTTTAAGAACCCTTCAAGATTAAAGCCCAGCAGAAAACTCCTCTCTCCAGATTTGCATTTTACAATCCATTATTTATTATTGTTGTTTGCCCTCTCAGAACATTGTTCTTTATGTACTGCTGTGAGTTATATATACATAGTCCAAACTCATTATCTTTTTCCCTTTGTCTATCCAAACCTAAAACCCAAAAGAAGACTCTCATTTTCCATACTTGAGATAATGCTTCAAGTGACAATGCCTCAGCTGAACAGCAGACCTGTTTTAAGTGACCTGTTTTCAACCTTGAGCTTGAAATGTCTAGGTGCATGTCATCTGTGGCAATTCATACATAAACCACTCCTGTTTCTGATTTCTCTAGGATCCTAGTGTCTGAATGAGTTGTTCTAGAGAGAAAATAATAATGAAACATCAGACTAACTGCTTTCTAGCTCTCTTGGCTCATAACAATCTTTATTGTTGCAGACACTCCCAATATATATCAACAGAATCAGATTCAAGACACAGAACTCTCCTTCATGATTTTAACCTCAAAGGACACTTTCTCCCTTTCACTATTTCTAATAAAGTGACACATTTTCCTTCTAAGGTTCTTTTATTTAGTATTGGGAGAACCACAGACAAGTAATTGTCTTTTCCAAACCATGAAATGTATATTGCCCAATAGCCTGAAAAAAAAAAAAGAATAAAAGTCACGAGATAAAGGGGGCACACAAGAAAATCGATTCTAGTAACATAGAGTGTGTGTCATTTTAATCATTCTGCCTTACTCAGCTACTGACCCAAATCACTGGAAGTCTATCTTACTGAGTTAAGCAATCTTCCAAATAGTATTTTGAATAAGGAATTGCTGTTACATTTTTTTTAGTTGAAATAAGCTGTGGTTCAGCTTAAAGAAAACAATCCTGGTAGAGTTGATACAGCTGCCAAGAGTAGGATGTTACTTGTAAAATTTACTTTTAGGAAAAGATTTAAGATCCTTTAAAGACAGATTTATCAGCCCAGACTCAGATAGTGAGTATAGGAAATCAATATTATGAATAAAGTTATTACCCATAAAAGTAAAATATTTTGGTACTTCTGTAAAATTACACAGCTATCTGAATAGCATGCTCTGCCTGGAATAGAACCTAATATAATAAGGCTTTTTACACATTATCTTGAATACTGATGTCTGTCATCACTCCGTTGTAATATATGTATGTAATATATATATAAAATAAAATGATAATTATATAAAATCCAGATAAAAATAATTATAATTTCTCATGCACATGTTTGGTGGTCTGCTGACTGCTGGCTGGGGCAACCTGGTGATGGATACAGGAAGAACTGCCCCACTGACCCCAACCCAAATTTTTAACTTGTAAATTCTTAAACTAAATAGATACATATTGTTTTAAGGCAGTGAGTTTTTCCAGTAGTTTGTTACACAGAGTTACTTGGGCTACAGATAATGGATGATGTTTTGATGGAGGAAAGAACTGCATAAAGGGAGGCATAAGTGTACCAAAGAAAATCCTCCAATTCTCCACTGCTGCCCATCAACATTCTAGAGTCCTTGTCTCCCTTTCCAAGGTATTGCTTTAGTCTGCAACCTTGGTTGCTAAAACTTCATCTAGAGTTAGAAGAAAAAAAGGATTTAAATCCTTGTTCTGGAGCTAATTGCTTCGTTGAACCTCTCTAGGTTTCAATGTCCTCAGTAGTACTACCTATGATATGGAGTTACTGTGGGAAGTGTACTGGGAAAATATAAATGATTCACATGTTGCCTGATCCATAGCACATGCTCAATAAATGATAGGCACTAAGGAAACACTGGCCAATAAATGACCATGTGTTTTTCTCATTCTTCAGGAAGCCAAATGGGTGAACATAGAGAAACAAGCAAGGGCAAACCCAAATGCACAAGGACTGGTCAAGCCCCTGCTTTGCCAAAGCTGCTAACATCTCGCTGGACAAAGCAAGTCACATGCCTGACACAGAGTGGAAGTGAAGGGACGTAACAACGCTATACAGCAAATGGTTTGAAAACACGAGGTTGGAGAATTGGGCCCACTAGTCAAATCAATATACCAGAATCTATAACTTTTAATCTTATTTCTGAAGACTCCTTTCACCCTTGGCATTCTCAGGCTATGATTCCACAAGAACAGTGATTTACAATAAATACAGATGTAGCTATATAAAATGACCCTCCAATACTGCTGGGCTCCATCATCAAAGAAGCACTGATTGCTTTGCTACTCAAAGGTGGTAACTGGACCAGAGGTTTTGACATTTTGCAGTGCCTTGATAGAAATTCAGAATCTTGGGCCATACCCAAGGCATATTGAATCATAATAAACATTTTAACAGGATATTCAGGTGACTTGTGAAAAACCACTGGCTATTAGATTTAGAATTCTGTTCTTAAATTTGTTCTCAATTGTGTTTGCTAGAGAAACAAACTGATATAATTAGAGGATTTTTAACTATAAGAATGGGAAACAAAAAATGGGTTTGACTTTCCAGTAATAAACTAATTTTTAAATAGATAAAAGCCACTTCACCAAAGAATATATACAAATAACCTATAAGCATGTGAAAAGATGATTCGCTCCATTAGTCATTAGGGAAATGCAAATTAAAGCCATACTGAATGGCTGAAATTAAAGAGACTGAAAAGATTTGCATGGATGTGGTGCATCTGGGACCCTTATAAAACTATTTTGGAAAGCAGTTTAACAATTTCTTACAAAGGTAAAGTTGTACCTACCATCACAGACCAGCAATTCCACTTTGAGTACATATCCAAGGGAAATGAAAGTGTATATCCACCAAATAACATGTAGCAGAATGTTCATTGTAGTTTTATTCATAATAGCTAAAACTGGAAATAATCCAAATATCCATAAACGGGGGTATGGATAAACAAAATGTGGTTTATTCATGCAATGAAATACTCCGCAGCAGTAAAAAGGAATGATACACAGAACATACATGTATCTCACTGATGTTATTTTAGAGAACAAGGTCAAATACCAAAAAACACTTATTGTATGATCCCATTTATCTGAAATTAAGGGACAGGGAAAATGAATCTATTTCTATAGAAATCCGAATGGTGGTTTTCTGTGGGGTGGTGGGAGATGTGGCTTGGATTAATCATAAAAGAATAGAAGAGATCCTTCTACAGTGATGGTGAGCTATTGTATCTTGCTTTGGGCATTTTTACACAAGTATATCTATTTGGCAAAAACATATTGAACTTTGTGCATTTTATTATTTATAGATTAAACTTCAATAAGGAGGTGTTTATCACCTCACAGTTTTCAAATCACATATTCCCACATATGATCCTGTTTCAACACCCCTGTGGGTCCAGCAGGGCAGGTGTTATTATGAACTTTACAGATGAGAACATTAAAGCTCAGAGAGAGGTAACTTGCTAAAGTCTCCCGCAGATTTAATCATTGTATCTGCTGCCTAACTCATTTCTGCTCCTTTCCTTCTTTATTCCTTGGTGATTAAAGATTAAAGATCCCATGGCGAATGTTCTGATAATATACTGCTATGTAATAAACTATTCTAAAACCTAGTGACTTAAAACCACCCCTATTTTGTGGTATCTTATATTTATGTGGGTCAGGAATTCAGGCTCCACATAACTTCTGTTCTTTAAAAGACACTGCTAATATATCTGGTGAAGAACTTGTAACCAGAATATATTAAAAACTCTGAAAACCCAATAATATAAAAGCAAACAATCCAAGAAAAAGCAGGCAAAACATTGAAAGACGCTGCACCAGAGAAGATATATAAATGGCAAATAATCCCATGAAAAGATACTCAATATCATTAGTCATTAGGGTTCTGCAAATCAAAACCATGAGGAGATACTGCCACATAGTAATTTAAAGAGACTAAAAGAAGATTAGTGGTTTTCTGCCTGGAGACAGGAGCTGAAGGAAGGAAGAGGAGGTTTCACAAAGGGACGCAAGTTAATTTGGGGAGTGACAGATACGTTCACTACCTTGACTGTGGTGATGGTTTCCCAGGGGTATACACAAATCAAAGCACATGAAGTTATTCAATTTAAATTTGCGCAGTTTATTGTGTGCCAATTGTACCTCAGTACAGTTGTTTAAAAAAGAGAATGGAGAGAAGGAATCTTCCCTCCCACCTCTCATCCCACCATGAAAACCCAGAAATTTGGAACTTGTGGAGACATTAGTGTTAAAGAAATTTGAGGCTGATACTTTATGTTCCAAATGAGGAAATCACACCTCAGACAAAAGAGGTGATTTGCCTAAGGTCACACAGCTGTTGGCTACAATTTCAAACTCCTGTCTCTTTATTTCCTACTGATCTCTGCAAAAAGGTGCCTCCTTTTACAATTGCAAAGGAAACACACTCAAAGTGTTTCAGGATCAATTAATCTGATTGAAAGTGTGATTTAAAAGTAGACTAACATAGGTACTAATTTAATTGAAGGACATCTAAAACTCTGATTTAAAAAAGCCACAACCTGTCTGGCCTAAAGAACTTGAGGATAGAGTTTGGAATAATCACAGGCCCTGGTAAGTGAGTGGGGGAATCCTGGAAAGGTGAGAGCTAGAAAAGGAGAATCTCAAATTTTTTTATAAATTCCACCCAAATCTCTGTTTAATCCCTGAGCCATGCATGCATAAAACAGTCAAACAGAAGATAAAAGAACTAAACTGATATTGGAGTTGCTGCCTAAGATACAAAGTTGGCAGTTTTATCCCATTCATTTAATTGCCTGCTAAAACAATAAAATCAACACTCTTCAGAAGAATACAGCAGAATCCAGAGACTCTAACACAACATTCCGGATACAATTCAAAATTACTAGACATATTAAAAATAGCAAAATGTAATCCATTTTCAACAGAAAAGATAATCAACAGTGACTGACTCCAAGATGGTCCAGATGTTAGAATTAGCAGACAGGAATCACTATTATAGCTATGTTCAATGATGTAAAGAATGATGCGGCTTAACATAAACTCAACTATTGAGGTATTCTTCTCTTAGTCTACTATCAGACACTGAGTAATAGCTTACTGTTTTCTGGAAACTATATTGACTTCTGTGGGATATCTTTTCTATCCCTCACCCAAAGGGATTTCTGATCCCAATACTCCACTATTCCGGCCACAGGTAGGTCCAGGCAGGGGCTACATGATCCAAACTATGTGAACCTAAGTCTCTCCTATCGGATTTTTCATACTGAGATTTGGGATAGAGATTCTGAGATGAACGACTTGAAAGCTGTTGGCAGCCATCTCCCACACAATGGGGAGAAAGTTGATCTTCAGTAGAAGTAAAGTAGATGCAGCTTCCCTAAGAAAGAAGGCACATAAAAAATCTTGGCAACATTTGAATACTGGTTCCAGTTTATCCTGAGTCCAGCTATATCCACTGGTTACATGAGATAACAAATTCCCACATTTTTGTTTAATTTAGTTCAAATTGGAATTCTAATAACCAAAAGCTAAGTGTTTTGTAAAATACAGACCCAAAGAACAGAGAAGTGTCAACGGAAGAAATCACAATGTCAAAATAAGTAATGCCAGAGAACTTTCAGGATAAAGAGTAGTTTCAGAGAGAGAGATTCCAGAAAACACAATGAAGGGCTTGCTTAGCATTTGCACACAACCTCTTCTTTCCACTTCTACTTCACTTGAGATAAAACATTGAGAGAGGTAGACAGGAAGCAGCAATAGGAACTGAAAAGTCTTTGGGAGGTTGCCAAGGAAACCATTCGTTCATTCATTACTAAAGACTTACCATGGTTGAAGGTGTATATGGGTTGCTAAGGATACAGCAATGAGCAAAATAGACAGTTCCTCTCCTCATGGAGCTTCAGGCTTGTGTTGTGTTACTTTTGAGAAAGAACACTATTGCTGTAGCATAACTTGAGGCCAAGGAAGATGTCAGCTTAACACACCAAAAATCACAAGCTGCTTCTGGCATGTGGAACCAGGTAAGAAGTTGCTGGTACATTGTCACAAAAAAAGAGAGAATTCCAGAAAGATCAATGATCAACGAGCCCTATAAGCATGTTGAATCCCATGACAGATCTTCATAAGGAAGAATAGATATGCCTCAATGAAGAGAAACACAAAGGAAGGAAATTGGGAGGATGTTGACATGCTAGGAGGCATGTTTCTCCAGGGATTCAACTCTCTAAGAAGCCATCACCACTCTCCTCTCTACCAGGCTTGGAGGAGAGGGGTTGTCTATAGATGGGTGCACGGTGTCCTTAGCGTCAGCTGAGCTAAAGGTCACGGACAGTGCATGATTAGAACTTGGAGGTCTGAAAGCAGACTTCTGTAACAGTGTGACGGGTCCTTCCTCTTCCACAGGAGAGTTGGAAACACTGACCACAGCCAAACCAAGCAGTTCTGTGGCCTCATTTAACAAGTAAATGAAATCTCAAGGCCATCCCATGGTGTCAGCTGTCATCCCAGCCATCACATTCTGCCTGGCAGGCTGGGAAATGAGGTGCAGAATAACATATTCAGCTTTTGCCGACGAGCGCTGGCTCTTAGGCTCATCAGTCAGCCCTGGTATACTCCAGAGTGTTCCCGGAGGGGCTTTCAGCACCAAAAGTGTTTTCTGAAGGCAAAATTCTGTACAAATGGAGGAGACAGTACCTTGATTTTACTCAACTGTCAGATGGCTCAAGATCATCCAAGTTGTCTGTGTTGTTGACAAGCCCTGTCTCCTGTCAAGACTGTCTACCCAGGAGTATCCTCAGCAGTCCTCAAAGTCTACAAACTCTAAAGTAGATCAAAGTGCATACGTGTGAATACACGTACGGGCAGCTGAAACCCAGATTTGAGCTACATCTGCCAAGCTGTCTGAGCAGGTCCTCAGTCAACAGGGGTTGTCTTTGGAGATGGGACATTTTTCTTGGATTGAGAGTCCTCTCAAGGACGTTATATCAGGTGCACAATAAATATCTCTTGAATGGATCGTGTTTCCAAGAACAGCTGAACATAGTTTTGTGTCTCAGCAGTTGGCTTAATGAGACTGAAGAGCAGTGAATGGCTGCTGAGCAGTAAAGCTTTGTCCAGGAATCAGGGAAGGCTTCCCTAACACAGTGGCCTGGAGGATGGGGAGAATGAACCCAAATTCAAGAGAGAGAGGATTCACCTTTGAGGCAAAGGGAATGTTATCTGAAGGCCTGGTGCGTGTGGCTGGACCAGAGCAAGTGAGGAGCGATGAAATGAGGCTGGAGGGCGAGCCAGCTGGCCAAGACCAAAGACAAGGGCTAGGGAATGCAGCCCGCACTGGCGGCGGGGACTGCAAAGTTCAAGGCAAAGAGTTTGGGTACAGAAAGGGAGAAGAACTGGGGCCGATAATTCAATTCACCAGTGAAGACCACCATTACCACATTCTTTTAAGAATTAAAAAAAAAAAAGAAAAAGATAGAAGGAGGTTTTAAATTGTTTTGAAAATAACTACAGATTTAATAAAATGGAAATAGTGATGACCTCACTCTTCCTCTGGAATGCTAAGTACCAGGAGAAATGGAACATGATATGGTAGGCTGAATAATAGCCTCCCCCCAAGAGGTCCCCATCCAAATTCCCACAACATGTGAATATGTTGTCTTACACGGTCAAAGGGACTTTGCAGATGATCAGTTAAGGATTTTGAGAGGAGGTGATCCTAGATTATCCAAGTAGGCCCAGTGTAATCATCAGGGTCTTTATAAGAGAAAGGCAGGAAGATCCAAATCAGAAAGAGATGAAATAATGGAAAAGCAGAGGTCAGAGAGGAGAGCAGATGTTATGGTGCTGGCTTTGAAGATGGAGGAAGCAACCCTGAGTCAAAATGTGAGTGCCCTCTATAAGCCGGAAAAGGCAAGCAAACAGGCTCTCCCCTAGAGCTTCCAAAAGGAACCAGCCCTGCTAACGCTTTTATGTTAGTCCATGAAATTGATTTCAGACTTCCAACTCCCAAAACTGTAAGATAACATATTAGTGATGTTTTAAGCCACTGTCTGTGGCAATTTGTTAAAGAAGCAATAGGATACTAATATACATGGTCTAAAGAAATTTGAAGGGGAAAAGTTGTGCCTTAAATTTATTTATCTGCTAAGTTATTTTTAATGTATGAAAGAAATAGAAAAATACCATCAGGAAGTCAAGGGCTCAGTAAATATACTTATTTATAGCAATTTATTGATCAAATCTCTGTTTAGATAGTTTCAATGAATAATATCACTTCATTTCATAATACTCCTTAGACGCTACTGAATTTTTGTGATCAATTTTTTGGTTGACTGTAATATGTCTTAAGTAATTTATCAAGAAAAAGCACGTGCATGTTATTTCAGAGTTTTTGTGTATCTAGGAAGATATGTTTATTGCTGTAGTACAGAAGCATTAGCTTGGCTTGTTTTAAATTTTTAGGGCAAAATCTTTTGTTCTTAAACATAGCTTTAAATGTTTTCATGTTGAACAATAAGGAATAAAAATTAATCGAGCTTTGTGTTAAACCTCAGATCTTTATGAAAGATACAACAAGCAAAACATAAAATAATTCAGAATAGAGTTAGTTACAGTTATTGTCAGGCAAAATCAAGTGAAATCAATCAAATGGACAGACTTTTGGCATATCCAATTTTTAGAAGAGAATAAAACACAAATAAGACTATTAGGAAAGATATATAAGAGAGAGAGAGGGAGAGATTAACATTAATAAAGAAATATTTTTTACAATCACTATTAAAACTTTGCATTTAAAAAAATGGACAATATCTAGATAGAACTGTAATGCTCAAAACTTTTCTCAGGACCCCTTTAAACACTTAAAATGTATTGAGGAACCCAAAGTGCCTTTGTTTATGTTTGTCAAATCTATTAATATTTACCATATTAGAAATTAAACTAGGAATTTTTTGAGTTAGGAATTGTTTTTCATTATTTTTTGTTAAAGAATAGTTGATTTACAAAACTAGGAATATTTAAAACACAAGAGTATGTAAGCATGTTTTCTCTTAGATATCAGAATAATGACATCAGTACACATAATTTACTTTCTGGAAAACTCAATACACCCAGAAGAGAATGAGAATAAAAGAGCAAACAACAGCTTGGTTTTATTATGAAAATCATTTTGACCTCACAGTGCCCTAAAAAATATTTCAGACTGCACTTTGAAAATCAGTGGTCTAGTATAAACTACCAACTTACAATTGTGTAATGAAAATTATCAAAATTAATTCAAAGAAAGTTTAAAAATAAAAAAAGCAGAATAAACCAAATACCTACAAAAGACTTGAAAATGTTATCAAAGATTTAGGTACAAATAAGACTCCAACCTGAGGTGGGGCTAATAGAAGTTGTATATAACATCCTAAAATAGAGCCCAAAATAAAAGAAGGAAACTAAAAATCAGTTTTATTAATGAAATTAGTGCAAAAATATTGAGTAAAATATTAATAAGTTAGACAGGTGGGTTAACAGTTGATAGTAGTGGTCAAGGATTGGTCTGGCCAAGCTCTGACATCAGTGCTTTTTCATGAAGCAAGGTTACCCACTAACCCCTTTTGCCTGCAATGCTGCTGAACTTTTTGCTTTATCAATCCTTTTCCAGTTTTGTCATTTAAAGAGCTTTAAAATTTCTATCCTCTGTAAGAGTTATTCCTGCCTTTGCAGTAAAAGCAGGAAACAAAATTCCTGTATTGATAAAATATCTGAACCTATGTAAATGCTTAATGATGTACTAATTTCCTGAGTAGCTATAAGCTTGCACAATTTTCTTAAAAATTGTGTAAGAATGTAAGAGTATATTAAATTATTTACCCACACAAAGAATTGTTTTTCCCAGAAATTCAATGTTGACTTACTATTCATTTGATTCATATTGTTAATATATAGTACATTACATTAAGAAATTTAAAAATATGATTTCAATAAATGTCAGAAAAACATTTGCTAATATTCACCATACTTATCACTGACTTTTTAAAGAAAACTAAGAATAAAAGAATCTTTTTCAACATAATAAAGAATATCTAACTTATGCCAATAAACAACATAATACTGGATAGTAAAATACTAGAGTGATTTCCATTTAAATCAAAGAATCAGATTAGAAAATCTTTAATCACCATTATCATTTTACATGTTTCTGAGAAATATTAGAAAGAAATGGGGCAAGAAGCAAAATTATACATTTAACTGCATAAAAAAATTTTAAAACCATGTATTAAGAAGACAAATTGAAAAGTAAACCATGAACTTGGAAAACATATATAACGATCTCTAATAAATCAATAAGAAAATTGCTTACATGCAATATTAAGTATCTATTACTGCGTAACAAATAATCCCCAGATTTGGTGGCTTAAAATAGTAATCATTTAGTATTCCTCTCAGTCTCTGGGGGTCAGGAATTTGGGAATTCTAGGTTGGGTCTCACCTGAGGTCATAGTCAAATGCTGCAGTCACCTGGAGGTTGGCTGTGGCTGGAGGATCCCCTGCACCCCTGGTTCACATACATGGTGCTGGCTGCTGGTGGAAGTCCTCACTTCCTCTCCTCAGGGACTGCTTGTGCATCTTCATGTCACGATGGCTGGTTACCTCCAGAGCAAGAGACCTAAGAGATCACGTCAGAAGCCACAAAGCTTTTTATGACTTAATCTTGGAAGTCTTAGTCCATCAATAATCAGCTGGTCACATAGGCCAATCTTAATGTAAAAGGGAGATGTTCAAGGGCCTGAAAACCAGGATCACTGGGGGCCCTCTTGGAAAATAACAACTGCACACACCAATAGGAAAATGTGGCCAAAGACATTCGTGGACAGTTCATAGAAGAATAAATACAAATGGCCAATTAATGTTTTAAAATTTCAATCTCATTATATTCAAAGAGAGAGAAAGTCAAATAAGAGAGTATTTTTCATACATTACAAATAGATAACTCAAAGTAAAACAAAAACAAAACAAAACAAAACTTGAAAAAAAAATACAATGAAAAGTTTCTATTCCACTATCCCAAACTGAAGCAACTCATGCTACCAGGTCCTATGTGCCTTTCTAGAAAGATTCTTTGCATATACAAGCAAATATGTGTGTATATGTGTGTCTTCATAATTAACATCTTATTGTTATTTTTAGGCTTATATTATATCCTGGAGTTTATTTGGTATCAGTGCATATAAAACTACCTTATATATTAATTTCTGCATCAAAATTGTAGTGGATATTGAGGTTGCTTCCCAGTGACCCTCCACTTTTCCACCTCCTTTGTGTCACTGCACTAAAGTTTGAGTGAGACTCATAGCATCTGTAACTCCAGGGGTGTTGTCCCTGTTCAACAGTGATTATTTCAGTGTCAAATGGCCAATGTTGGTCCAATCAAAATGAAGCCTAGTTTGTTTGTTTTTTTTAATGATTGGGGAGTTGCTCCCTCTCTCCATGAGATGAAGAAGCCCAGAGCATTTTTTAATCACAAGTGGAGGCAGCCAAGCCATGTATTTTAGCAGATAATGCAGAAGGCAGAGCAGAGAAACTAGGTCTTTGGGGATAGTAAGAGTCAAGAGGGGGCTTCCTTGGTGGCGCAGTGGTTGAGACTCTGCCTGCCAATGCTGGGGACACGGGTTCGAGCCCTGGTCTGGGAAGATCCCACATGCCGTGGAGCAACTGGGCCCCTGAGCCACAACTACTGAGCCTGCGCATCTGGAGCCTGTGCTCCGCAACAAGAGAGGCCGCAATAGTGAGGGGCCCGCGCACCGCAATGAAGAGTGGCCCCCGCTCGCCGCAACCAGAGAAAGCCCTCTCACAGAAACAAAGACCCAACACACCCCAAAATAAATAAATTAATTCATTAATTAAAAAAAAAAGAGTCAACAATATGAGAGTCAGGAGGTTAAGGCCACCCCGAAGTCCACTCTGCCTCTGGACTGTCAAGGTATCAATGGATTTTCTTATAGTGTAAGCCAATTTGGGTTAGATTTCTGTTATTTTTAGCATTGAGAGCTCTAATTGATCCAGTAGTCTACGGTGTGACTATACCATATTTATACAACCAACCTCCTATAGATGGATATTTGGGTGGCTTACAGCCTTTGGCTATTACAAACAAGGGGTCATGAATATTTTTGTACACATGACTTTGAGACCAAGCTTGAACATATCTGGAGAAATCCTAGAAACTAATTAAATTGCTATCAAAAGAGAAATGAAATTTTAGCAGGAGTTTCCAAATTTCCCTCCATAAAATTTGTAGCAATTTTTACACATATTCACAAAATACGAACATATCTGTTTCTCAAACACTCATTGACACAGTGTTATCAAAGTTTTTAATCATCAAAGATTTTGTTTCCAGGAGCAATATTTAAAGTTGATAAAGGTATCATAAAGTAGGTACCCCTGTATGCTTCTGTTTAATTATGTACAACCTTTCTGGGAAGCAGTCAGCAATATGAATCAAGAAATTAAAATTCACTTTTTTAAACTGAGATTTAATTGACATATAACATTATGTATGTTTAAAGTGTACAACATGTTGATTTGATACACATGTTGTATTGCAATATAATTACAAATGTAGAATTAGCTAACACCTCCATCACCTCACGTAATTATTATTTCCTTTTTCGGGTGAGAACATTTAAGATCTTGTCTCTCCACTTTGGGAACTCAATCATGAGGAAAAGTTCAGCGATGTGGATAGTGGTTTATACATAAGAAAACACTGAATTATTATTTTTAAAGATACTGAAAATAAGAACAAGTTGTAAAATAAGTTATGGCTTATCCATAGGATGAATATTATCTAGACATTAAATATCATGCTTTTGAAAAACAATAATAGTGAAATATGCTTCTTATATAAAATTAAATAAGCATTCATTTAAAGTAACATGCTAAGGGCTTCCCTGGTGGCGCAGTGGTTGAGAATCTGCCTGCCAATGCAGGGGACACGGGTTCGAGCCCTGGTCTGGGAAGATCCCACATGCCGCGGAGCAACTGGGCCCGTGAGCCACAACTACTGAGCCTGCGCGTCTGGAGCCTGTGCTCCGCAACGGGAGAGGCCGCGATAGTGAGAGGCCCGCGCACCGCGATGAAGAGTGGCCCCCGCTCGCCGCAACTAGAGAAAGCCCTCGCACAGAAACGAAGACCCAACACAGCCAAAAATAAATAAATAAACAAATAAATTAAAAAAAAAAAAAAAAAAAAAAGTAACATGCTAATTCTGAAGTATACACACTCATACACACATATGTATTCCTCTGTATTTGACATATATGTATAAATATGACTTATATATCTATATATGCATATAGGTGTTAAAGGATTTATGCACCAAACTATTCTGGTTTTTCTTTTCTTGGCAGATTTAGCAGTAATTGATTCTTAATTTCTTCTTAAAAATCTTCTACATTTCTAAAATTCCATGTAATGAACATGTGTTATTTCATAATCAGAAAAATGTTCCCTTCTTTTACTATTCCTTGACTTTAGCTTGACAAGGAATTTGAATTCATAATTAATTGGAGGAAGGGAAATGAAACATCATGAAACTTTCTGGTTCATGAAACTTTCAACGTGAGTGAAAAATGAATATTCTCTAACATTTCTGACATGCTGGTATCTCTACTTAAGACCCTCCATTTTTTAAGTTGTTAGGCCATGAAAATATTCATTACCTATTTTAAATACCTCTGCCAAAGCTCATACAGATGTTCTTGCAAATAATTAACCTAGCAATATGAAACTCCAGAGCACAGGACACATATGAGAGGAAGTTAACATCCAAAATACAGATGGATGTAAATAAATAGTTCAATATTTTATTCATTCAGTTTTCATTCTTTCATCTCTACTTGTATTATGTACCATAATAAGGAGTAAAACAGATCGTTATCTTTAGAATGGGAAAGTAGACATTCACACAAATAACTGTAAGTTGTGACTTTGGAAAATGTCACTCAGGGAGAGAGGCAGCATAAGTAAGGTCCTTAAAACATGGACCCCTTCTGTTGGATCCATGGACCCCTTCGTGGATCTGATGAGACTGATCCCTTCTGTCACATACTAGCTATGTGACCATGGGAAAGTTATTAACCTCTCTGCCCTCAGTTTGCTGATATGTAAAATGGAAAATTTTAAAGTATCTATTTCTTAGGATTGTTATAAGTATTAATCGAGCTAATATTTTAAATGCTTATATAATGTTTGACACATAGCAACTTCTAGTTGAATGTTTCATAAATAAGGGAACAGAATGGAGTACATGTATAGAGCACATTTAACAGGGAGAAATAAATGACTGAGATGGCCAGAGAAGTCCTTCCTGCATGACTGGTGATTGAATGGCAAGAGCTCCCTACTTGAAGAGCGTGGGGTGAGGGAGTTGTGTATTACTAAAGCACAATGTGGAGAAAAGTAAGGAGAGACAATGCAGGGCGTGTTTGGCCACATTAAATATTTAGGGCTTTATTTTACTAAACTGTTATACAGAAGGTGTGACTTGATCAGGTTTCTGTTTGAAGGAAAAAAATTATTCTGACTATGGAGTAAGGACTGGAAGAGGACAACTGACCCTAAGGGAGAGTCTGTTAGAAAATGATTACAATACTCTAGGCGAGAGTATTCTAGAACAAGGGCAGAGGCAGTAGAGAAGAAAGAGGGACACATTGGAAAAGCATTGGGAGGAAAAAAACCCTCCCTAGTGGGAGATCAGGTATTGAGAATAAGAGAGAGGGAAATGTTAAGATTAATTCCTGTGTTTTCTGGAGCTATACTGAGTCAAAGACCACTGGGTGTAAAGACTAGAAGTGGCAAATGGAGCGTGACTTTGAATCTAAATAAGCTGAGTGTGAGGTAACATTGAATCATCCAAGTAAAAAGATTATGTACGCAGTTAGTTATATGAATCTGGAGCTCAAGGGGATTGCAAAGCTGGAATATAATATCAAATTTTATTACATGATAGATATTAAAACCAAACTGGAAAAGTTTGATTATAAGGTGGGACAAGGTAAAGGGATGGAAACAAGGATAGATGGGAATTTGGGGTAAAGGAAGGATTGTCAGAGTTTGTTTTAATGGAGAGCTTCAAAAATTGATAAGAAAAAGCTATTTGAGAAGATGTTAAATATACAAGACAAGGAAAGTATAATCAATAGCACAAGAATTTTGAGTAGGCAAATAAATGAATTAGGCTTAAAGAAAAGAAGACCTCTATTGAGGAAAAGGAGGATAGGATAGATCCTGAGGTAGGATCCAGAGCCTGTAACAAATAGCCACCTCTTGTTCATCCTTCCCAATCAACATAATGTCATTGATATGATGGATGCATGCACTGTTCTGTGGGCTCCAGATCCCCTTATATCCTATTATGAGAGAAGGGGGATGAGTTAACATAGCCCTAGGTAGGGTAAACCTATTAATAAATACTTTTGTCCATTCCATGAAAATATGGACTATTTCTGATCCTCTTCTCTTATTAGAATACAAAAAGAATGCATTTACCAAATTAATGCGCCAGTGTCATTTAGCTGAGGCTTTCTATATCTCCTCTAGCAACAATGAAACATCTGGCACAGCGGCTGCAAACAGGGCTACTATGTGTTTGAACTTGCAGTGATCTACAGTTATTCTCCAGGATCCATCAGTATCTGAAAGAGGCCAGACTGACAAATTAAAAGGAGACAAGGAAATGATAAGGGACCACCACCCCACTATCTGTGCCATGCTCTACTACACCCTTGCCCCAGAATGTGTGAGCCAGCATGGGTGGAGAAAGTTTCAGAGGTTTCTATTAGGCTGTCCTCATTATATTATCTCTTATCTAACAGGGAAAATACTCAATGAAAAAATTATCCCAACTACAAGTATGTTCATCCTAGTTATGCATTCGGGAAATGACCACTGAGTAGCTCCGTGGAACCAGTGGACCCATTAGAGACTGGATTTTAGTCAGAACTCCATTTATTATCTTACCTTCATAAACCAGTATTCTAGCAGGGGAGCCGTGATGGTGCTTTGGTTCCCCAAGCATCAAATTCACTTTCTACTTGTGTCTAATAGTCCTTGAAATGTCTGAGCATTTCCCTCTCCCAAGTATGTAGTAATCTGAGTAAATGACTTAGGTCTTTCAGGGGAGGGACTGTGAAATCATTATAATATACAATTGCCAGGAAGTTGCTGTGACCTTCTTCCTAGGAATGAGGCCACCTGTTAGTCAATGGGTTCCAGATCTGAAAATTGGCTCAGGTCCTAGAACTGAGCAAGGGATTATGACTTTTTATTGGACTGGCTGCACTCAGCTTCCTGACACATATCTACAGCATGATTTAGCTAAGAGAAATGAAGGCACATGTTCATACCAAAGCTTGTACATAAATGTTCACAGCAGCTTTATTTGTAATACCCAAAAGCTGAAAAAAAAAACCTCAAAACATCCATCAACTTGTGAATGGATAAACATAACATTGTGGTATATTCATATTCAGCAATACAACGGAATTTCAATACATGAAGTCAATTAAAATATGACACACCATGGGTGGAAAACTGCAAAATGAAAGCAGACAGAGACAAAAGCAACTTATATGATTCTATTCATATAAATTCTGGCTGGAAAAGGCAAAACTATAGTTCCAGAAAAATCTGTAATCACCTAAGTCTATGGATTAAAGGAGGACAGGTTTCAAAGATGCATGAGGAAACTTTTTATAGTATTAGAAATATTGTATATCTTGATTATGGTATGATAACTGTATGTAACTACCAAAATTCATCAAACTGTACACTTAAAT
The DNA here is from genome assembly GCF_009873245.2 of Balaenoptera musculus. Taxonomy (NCBI): domain Eukaryota; kingdom Metazoa; phylum Chordata; class Mammalia; order Artiodactyla; family Balaenopteridae; genus Balaenoptera; species Balaenoptera musculus. Next base: position 50,081,616 of record NC_045802.1, read on the forward strand.
GGATTTCACTGTATGTAATTATGCTACAGTAAAGCTGGAGGGAAAAGGTGCTATGCTAAGCACTAAGGAAATAAAAGGATATTAAAAACAATATCCCTGTACTCAAACAGTGTATAATTTTGTAAGCAAGAGAAAAATATATAGAATATGTTGAATAAATACATAATGTGAGGCATACCATGAAAAGAGTTCAAAATGTTATGAAGATTTACAGGTGAAAGAGGTCACTTCCATCTGGGGAGCTCTGACAGAGCTTACTGAAGGAGGTAACATTGGAATTAAATCCTGACAGATGGGTTAGATAGCTAAGGGAAGAAGAAATTTCAGAAGAACTGGATTAGGAAGGCATTTATCTTTATTTATATTTATAAAAACCATGGAGTATATTTGAAAAATGTTTAACTGGGACATAAATTTCATATAGGAAATTTTTCAGAGGTAAGGCAATAAAGACCAATTAGAGCCTACAATTCTAGTGTGTAAGCAACAGAAGCTGCTGAGAGTTGTGTGGCCAGAACTTTGTTTCATATGAAGATTATACTGGTAGCTCAGTGCAGGATGGATTGAACAAGAGGCATGGATAATGTACTAGGATATGGTACTAAAATTTTCCAGTTTGAGAATGCTGAAATAAGAACAGATAAGTATACATATGAGAGTTTGTAGAACAAGAAACTGGGGGCTGACTGGATATCTTGGTGGAAATGAAAGATGAGAAAGATAATCCTCAAAGAATGTTTCCTCATAAAATTAATATTGAGCAGAATTATTATCAGAAGTCTCTGAAAATTCAAGTTGGTTTGGATTAGGTGATTACCTGGTCACTCAGTGAATAGTTATGGAGTACCAACTCTGCACCAGACAGGATATGTAGGATATACAGTGAGGAACCAGACAGATAAAGTCTTTGTCTTGAAAGGGTTTTTATTCTCGTTTGAGAAGACAGACATACAATAAGCATGTAAATATTTGTGATTTATTTTAAATATAAGGTGATTCATTATAATTAGGAGATTGTGACTTCAGCAGAGTATTACTCTCAATGGAATACTACACATCAAATTGTGTTTATGGAATCAGCAAGTTATTAAAAAATGGAGCTAGTGAGCATAGAATGCTACTGAAAAGGAAACTCAAAGAAAGTAGCAGTTTCAAGAAAGACACAAGCATGTTGAAAGAAAGAAAAGGAAAAAAAAGAAAGAAAGAAAGCAAAAGAAAGTTCTTGAAGATGTGAAATAAAGGAAATAATTAATAGATCAAGTTCTGCAAAAGGGATGGGATTGTGAGCATAGTATAAACCACTGGACTTGAGAGGAAAATGAATCTTCTTTCTCCATTATAAGAATTAAGAATAAGGTGACAGATGAAAATATTAATACAAAGTAAATGTAAGGTGGGAAATACCTGAGGGAATATGAGTTGGGAAATGTTTGACTGTTTTTTAGATGGTGTTATTAATCTTGGTGAAAATAAAAGGGGATATGGATTGGTTTCCAGGTCTGAAGAGAGAAAAACATCTATGGAATGGCAGCTATGAAGACTAGGGCTCTGCATCATAACAACTGGCTAGCAGGGTTCTCTGAGAGCTCATCAAAGGTTATTGGCCATGAATTTAGAGCACCTAAATCAGCATGACTTTCTCCAGCAATCCAAGAGCAGAGAATGTAAAAAATTCAGGTTGTAGATCAAAGTTAAATCAAATTAAATACATAAATAAATGAAAAATATGGAGGAAAGAAAGTCAAGGGCATCAGGTATTAAAACGTGTTATTGAAATGGATGATGATGATGTGTTCAAATATAAGTTGAAAATTCAGAATCTTGGGGAGAAGTCACCATCAGTCCATGATAGAATGGCAAGCTGATAAGAATAAGGCAGTTGTAAAAGTGGAAAGAAGACTGTAGACAGAAAGCAATAGCAGAAACTAAGATAAAGGATTACAGAAGTTCCTAGAAATAATATAGTCAGGATGAGGTGTTAAGCCTTAATTAAAAGTATTGCATAAAGGTTTCAAAAGTATTTTTTCAAATTTCAATCCACTGTTTATTTACAGATCTCTATGTGAAATCCCAAGGTGCTAGTTAAAGCCTTTATAAACATTTACACATAGTAATTTCACAATTCTTTGAGGAGATATGAAGAAGCACTTCCCTTTTGAACACAGTTTATTTTTACAAGTGGTTGTTATTAATGTGAAGTTTAAAAAAGGAAACTTCAGATGCCTTCTCGGTGCTGTTGGCGACAGTCCCTTTTTTGGCCAGAAAAGCATGATGATGTGATTGGATTACAGACTAGAAAATTCCTAAATGGGCCTCATGCTACATTTATGATGATTGAATTAGATTCTGTTACCCCTAGGGTCTGGTAATCAACTTGGGGAACAAACAAAAACTAAAGAAACAGAAGGGAACATTCTCTCCTAATGTTCTGCTTCTCAGAAGTAGAGAAAATGAATTTTTAAGAGCTACATTATTTTGACTGGAAGAAACAAAACTCTGGCAAGGCAGCAGGTGGTTACCGTTTTGAAACAAAAATAAGCACAAATTCCCATGCCTTAAAATTCAAAGTATTCTTCTGAATTTAGTCCAACTGAGTATCAATGTCTCTTGAGTATTGATGTCCAGGGGTGAGCTCTGAAATGCTAATACAATGAATGCTGTATACTCTGGGTCACATATTCAAAGTCCCCCCCAAAAAGAATAAGAAACAGAATATCTTACCCCTCCTTGTCTTATAAAAGACACATTTTTGAAAGCAACATCTATTAGGGAACACCCACTGTAAATATTGCCATGATAATAGAACCAAGATATTTGGTTATATCGGTTCCCTAAGAGCATCCTTTTACATTACCTGAGCAACACACACAGTATTGTGAGGTCTCCCCAGAATAGTCTGCCTGTTTTAGATGAATTATAGAATAGCAAACTGACTACATTACTTAGTCCAATTTGGTCACATCTCTATAGATGTGTTTGTTTAGTTTGTTTTCTTCTACAATAGAAGAATTGTTTTCTCTCCTTTTCTGGAACGCAGAGAGGAAATTCATCCTCTTAGTGTGGTCTAGAAGTTTTGCAAAAAGCTGATGGTCTGCACTGATAGGTATAAGATGGAATCAGATGGAGCAAGGCCTCCAAATTATACAACACCAGGAGACATTATTCTCGGAGAACACAATAATGGGCCTCCGGGGGTGTCATTCACATTATATTCTATATTGTGCGATATGGTGGCCCCGTGGAGAGCAGATGACAAATGAGCTGACCAGGTAAGTGTGCATGATCAAATGTTTGCTGTGTGGAACAGGTTGTCTATTCATCTTGCAAATAATAGGAAGGGCTAAAGTTCTGGCTGGCACTCTTTTAACCCCATGGGAGAGATAACATCATTTTCTCATTTTATACATAAAGAAGCTAAGTTAAAGAGAGATTATGTGCCTGGCCCTGGGTCATAAAGCTAATCAACGGCAGAGCCAAGATTTGAAAACAGGTAGTCTGACTCCAGAATCGGGGCTCATCTGCTTTTTAAGTAGAGATCCTGTTTTTTTCCCCAAATCAAAGGAAAACAACAACAAAGCTTAGAGTTCATGAGATCTGCAACGAAAAAAATATTTGGTATGTAACTTGATTTATTATCCAGGCTGGGTCTTTCAAAAGCAAGTACTAGATATATTTTCTAGAAACTTTTAAAAATATAAAGCAAAATAGATTGACAGTGACATCTGAGAGAGCAGATTTAATTATGTAACAATTACTCCTTCCCTCTTAATATGGTAACATCAAATCTGCACAGAAAAATAAAGAAACCAAGAAGGCTTCTTTAGAGAGGATTATCACATCCTACTCTTCACTTTCATCTTTCTTCTTTTAAATGGAACACAGCAAAAGAAAAGTATGGGCTATATTTTGCCATATGTTTCTTTACCTTTAACATAATAAAATTAAAGTTAATAAACAGCAAAAGAGAAATACACGAAAGCCTAGATTTATAAAGAATAAACCAAATATCCTAAAAGGGAGACCATTACTGATGCAATTACTTTTCTACTGGTTTTATTCACATGCTTTCTGATGATGCCATATCTGATTTTTGTCCCTTCTCTGATAATGCCTAATTAAACTAAATTCTTCAGGAACATGAGAGAACTTTTCACAGTATGTTATACAGAATTTTATAACACAATTTGCTTTTATCCAACACAGAAACTATTTTCCTTGAGTTAAAACAAGCATTGCTGATTTAAATGTGCCAGGCAACCACATAATATAGTTTTTTCCGGCAAGATGTATCTTCAACTTGACAATGTTCATACATCATTCTCAGATCCTGACAGTTAACATGATTGTAAACATTTTACAGCCACACTACTAAAGTATGCCAAGGTTCCCATAAAAGAACTCTGGCAATTGGTGGAAGGCTTCTCAATAAAATGCAGCACACTTCCACCTGAAATAGCGATTGTTAAAGATTGGGGAATACGGGCATTCAGATGAATGTTGCTTGCCAAAGTCAAAAGTAGCAAACACACTTTCGGATCCAACTTGACTCTGTACCCCAAAATGAAAGTCACAAAACAAGAGTGAAGACATTATCTTCAGACAGCAAGGATGAAAATTTCCATCTTGAAAGATTTTAAGAATAAAAAAAGTTTCCCACCTAGCTTTAAAAGTACCAAAAAGCAAATGCCTTAATGAGAACTAAAATTCCTTCTAGAAAAATTTTGTTGATTTTTCTGGAGGTTGATATAGGAGACTTAAATTGAACAGAGTATTAAAGCCACTTCTTGGAAAGCTCAAAAACCACAGGCTTGTTTCTATTGATCAGGAAGAAAAGTTAAGGCTGTATGCAACTTATTTTGCCATCTCTTTGAATGCACAGGAGTATTGCACTCAAGAGTATCGAAAATATTCTTTAGGAGAGAGTGACACCCGTCTCTGGTTGTAAGGAAGAGCACACCCTGAGTCCTCAGCTGGCTGAGTTCTCTGCCCCAAACAGCGAGTCTAGGGTGCACTTGAGACAAGGCTTCCCATATAGAAAGTGTCAACATGTGTCTTGGGAAAAGCATAAAATTCGGTTTTTCCACCACCTTGTCTTTTATTGACCCAGCAAACAATTCATATTTTATCAAATATACATTGAAGGGGAAATTTTAGTCAAGACTGAAAAGTGAATTTGAGAAGCAGAAATAATGGAGTGTGTGTGTGTGTGTGTGTGTGTGTGTGTGTGTGTATTTACTGATCTTTCTATTCGTCTAGCTGAGCCCGGGAGAATGAGTGATGCATGATTTAATAAAGGGATGTAATATCAATAAGAGCTTTTCCTCATCCTTTGTTCTAGCTGGATTAGAAGGTCAGTGTGATTTTCCAAACAAGTGCTGCCTAGGAGAATCCATGGCAGAAAACAAAGATAAGCAACAAGGCACAAACAAAACAGGAAAGTAAGGAATTGGAAGCTTTTGTTCCTTACTTTCTCCTTCTTCCCTGCCCCTCTTGTCACCTCCCAACCTGAGCCTCTCTGCCTGAATCTTGTGGACAATGAGAAGTGGTTAGGGTTTTGCTCTTTTGTTTCCAAGTAACAAAAAGCCACTTGGGTTATCCCAAGGGCAGAGGTACCTTAAGTATAAGGATGCTCATCTGAAGAATTCAAGCTGCTGTGCAAAATATTCGTTTACTTTCCAGCTGTCTCTGTTCATCCCTGTTTCACGATACGTGTCATCTGTCTTTTACTCTTTCCACCTACTTATATCTTTTCTGCTCCCTTACAATTTCAGTTTGCACAAGGCTTTGGCTTGTCACAGTTCTGATTCATGACATCCTTTAAAAAAAAAACCTTCCTATTTTGCTTTGATTTCAGATTCCCAAGCTAGAGAATGTGTTCGCCTCAATTCATTCTTGTGTGTCCAGTCATGGTTCATAAACATTTGGTCACTGTTATGGCTTGAAGTGTGTCCCGCCCAAAAGATATGTTGATGTGTTAGCCTTCCTGATACCTATGAATGTGACCTTATTTGGAAATAGGGTCTTTGCAGATGTAATCAAGTTAAGATGAGGTCCTTAAGGTGGGCCCTTAATTCACTATGACTGGTGTCCTTATAAAAAGAGGGAAATTTGGGCACAGGCAGAGAGGGAAGATGGCCATGTGAAGACGGAGGCAGGGATTGGAGCCATAATTCCATTGGTGACAGAATGCCTGGGGCTACCAGAAGCCGGAAGAGGCAAGGAAGGATCTTCCCTAGAGGCTCCCTACCAATACCTTAATTTTGGACTTCTGGCCTCCAGAACGGTGAGAGAATACATTTCTGTTGTTTTAAGCTGCTCAGCTTGAGGTACATTATTATAGGAGTTCTAGGAAACTAATACAGTCTCTGTAGTCCGTTGTTCAACCTTAATCCAAATATTTAGATGGTGTCTTATGTCCAAAAAAATGACACTTTTGCTCTTTGGCTGAACTTGTGGAAGACTTTATTTTTCCTTTGAAACTATGGGAGTAAGTAGCTGATGTCCATGTCTCTTGTCAAGAACATACCTGGTAACTATTGCTGAGAAAGATCTTCTCTAAAAAAAGGGAAGGAAGGGTCTGTTCTTTTTTCAGAGGTACATGGTTTATTCTCCAATTTCTGGGAAAGAGGAACTTTTCAAAAGGAAGAACAATCAGTTCTTTCTTCTAAAATTGGCACTAATGAAATTCCTTTAATATTTCTTTTTTCTCCTCTACACAAGGTCTCATACTTTTCAAAAGAGAATTTAAATACTTAACATTGAAGAATTTCACACTTAACACTGACCATCATTCATCATTTTTTGAAGTCATCTGTGCTTATTAACATCATGGAAAGTCCTAAAACCTGAGTTAAAGCCCAAGGAAGAAAGAGGCACAATATGCCATCCAACATATCCTATTCAGTCCCTTTAATTTTTAAAATTGAAATATAATTGATGTATAACATTGTAGAAAGTTAAGGGGTACAATTTGTTGACTGGGTACATTTACATATTGCAATATGATTCCCAACACAGTGTTAGCTAACACCTCTATCGCTCTGCATAATTACCAACACAGAAGTAGAAAAATCAGGAAAATGAAGATGTGGGTCAGTGGAGCTGAGAAACAGGAGGAACTCTGAAACAATTCTTTGTAAAGGGCCAGAGAGGAAAGGTTGCTGGCTTTGCAAGCTGTACAGTCTCTGTCACACGTTGTAGCACAATCAGCCATAGACAGCATGCAAATGAATGGGCATGGCCTAGTTACAACCAAACTTTATAAAAACAGGAAAGGGGATTGGATTTGACCTGGAGGCCATGGTTTGCCAACCCCTCTTCTAGAGGATAAGTGCAAACACTCATGGTGGTTTTTGATGAGGCTCTTCATTGGTTTGCACTCAGCATGGACGTGTATAACACTCTATCCAGGAGGAGGCTAGCTTGAATGACCTCGTCCCTTCCCTGTTTCTCCAAAAATGGGTCTCAGCTGCAGTCAATTCCAGCGTAGGGGAACACACGTGGTCAACGATAGCACCTTCAAGGCATAGAGGCATGACCCCAAGGGGCCTGGTGCTCCTTGAAGATGTGTTAAGACCTTCCTCTGTCACTTGGAACAACTTAGAAACACTTGACATTCAGTGTGTGCTGGCAGTCACACTTCACCATTTGTTGACAGATTGCCACACTAATGTTCTTTCTCAGAAACAAAAGCAGAGGGAATCCTTACCACAAGCATATCTAGATGCAAAACCCCAAATAGGTCTATAGCCCCATAGACTGAACAAATTCTTAATGACACTAGAATGCACATGAGTACCTACTGGTGTCCCTAGAGGCACAAAAAGAAGTTGGTACCTTGTCCTACAAGGACAGGACACAATATACACTGTCACTGGCCACAGAGACACATAACTCCTGATGCCATCCTGGCCAGTCCTCAGAGCCATTCGCATGGTCAACAAAACTCACAATGACCTTGCACCCACCAACACAAGCTCAGAATGTTGCTACCTGCAACAACTCATGTCAAAGACTGACCAGAGATGCCACGCAGTTTTCTGACCCACCAATGTCCAAATATCCCCAAGACCCTTGGCTGTTAGACTGCACAGACATAAACCACTTCTGTTTATAATGGAGTATCCCATCACACACACACACACACACACACACACACACACATAGCACATTTCAGCCCCTATCTTGCCAATGATGTGCTGGATCTGGCTCTTAAAAGCTTGTCAGAGCCAAATGTCAAACTTCCAGAAATTTTTTGAGCCAGTTGACATCACGTTGTAGCTTAAAATCAGCCATCTTGGGGGTATTTATTTTATAAACATTAGCAAATATTACAAATCAGGATCTTTTCCCAGAAAGCTGAATGTTAAACATCTACCAGAACAGCACTGACCCTGGTGCCCTAGTGCACCAGCCAAAATGTCCTTGTTTTTTGTCCTTCTTGAACTGACCAGCCACTCTATCACCAAGTTCCAGCTTCTCAACGTCTTCCGTTTTGGAATCACCCCCCTCCCCTCCCCCACCATAGAACAATAATGAAAAAAAATCAGCTGTTATGTCTCCCATCAGGAACAACAACAATGAAACAAATAAAATTAGCTGTTATATCTCCCACCAAGAACACATCTGGTCCACACATCAGAGAATTCATCTCATAATCACTCATGCTATTCCTACAGCAGTGACAGCTATTATCACTGCAATCATTTTCCAACCCAACCCCACCACCTACAGATCCTCCAAAAAGAGGCATAAAATGCTTTTAAAAGATTAAATTTAAAAGTGAGCATTTAGTAATGAATATTTTAATTCCAGACTAAGTCAAAAGGAGCACAGCCCTCAAAAGAAATACAGAGTGAGACTAATTCCTCGGATAAGCTGCTTCTGCAAAGTCGAGAAGAAAGAGCAGCTGTGAATGTTGGCTTTAATCCAGTGTGACAAGTTAGGGATGGTCTGCTGCTCTTCATGGAAACTGTTCACAACTCCACTCTTTAAGATCTATAATAGGGGTTGTTTATCCCTTGCAGGTTTCAACTGATTTCTTTCCCACATAAAGGGAAATAAGCCTTGGTCTAAGTGTAAACCCTTCTAGACTGCAATAACATAAGGAGATGAATCCTACTTTTTCATTATTTTTATAACTGCACTCCTTTTGCCCTATTGTGCTAATGAGACAGAAAGAAATACTGATATAAAATGGCTGATTTATCAATAGATTATTCCTGAAATTTACACATAAAATGCAATTCTGACTAAAAAATCACCATTATGAGCCAGCCATAATGTATAAATTTCTACCATTAGATATTCATCCCTTTGGTTTTAAAAAGTGTTATGTTAAACCATTCAAATTTTAATACGAACCAAATTATCCAAATTTTGAAAAACGTACACTCTCCACACTATAATCTCTGAATGCCCAGAGATTTATCAAACTGCAATAAAGGAATACATACATGAAACTCAGACTTGATGAGGAGAGATCTTCATGGAGATCACAAGGTTCCTTTGAAGCGTCTCTGAAGATGGTACTAGGACAAGTTTATCTCCAGTGTTGCAAGGTAAGAGGTTAGGTAACATGCCTAAATTCACACATCTAATAAGTGGTAGAGCTGAGAGTTGAGCCAAATATATTGTGTTGCTTAGGGGAGTAGAACTGGGGGCGGGGGGGACTAATCTCTGGTAATGTGCAACAATCCCAGGAATTATGTATAACATGTCTTTGTCCTGAATGTCAGCTTCTCCAGACTATGAAAATGTTAACTGGTGTTTTGTGAAAATCCTTGACCAGACCAAACATGATCTAATAATTTTGTTTTCTATATCTTGAAACCCATGTGTTAGGGATTGAAAGGAAAGTGATAAGGGTAGTTTTCATTTAATAGTACTTGTGTTAGTTTCCCATGATTGCTATGACAGATTACCACAAACTGTGTGACTTAAAACAGCAGAAATTTATCTCCTCGTAGTTCTGGAGACAGAAGTCCAAAACCAAGGTGTCAGCAGCATGGCACTCTCTCTGCAGGCTCTAGGGGAGAATCCTTTTCTTGGCTCTTCCAGCTTCTGGTGGCTCTTGGCAGTCCTTGGCTTATAGACACAGCTCTCTCTACTGTGTCTCCACATAACCTTCTCCTCTGTCTGTATTATCTCCCTTCGCCTCTCTCATAAGGATATTTGTGATGGCATTTAGGGACCACTCAGATAATTCAGGGTAACCTCCTCATGTCAAGATCCTTAATTAAGTTGCATCTACAAAGACCCTTTTACCATTTAAGGTACCACTTACAAGTTCCAAGGGTTTGAGACTTAATATCTCTGAGTCATTATTATTCAACCCACTATAGTATTATATTTGGTGGAATCTATTTTTCACTCACAAAGAAGAGAACTACATGTAGTAGAGTTAGATGATCAGTCTATCTTTGCTTCTTTGGAAAAAATGAACAAGATACTACTCTCTATCCCTTTTTCTCCCATATCTCTACCACCCTCTCCACTCCCTAGTGACCCCCACCCCGCCTCCATCCCTTGCTAAATCGGGTCATGTTTAGACGGAACTGTTCCTAGAGTATGGTGAGCCATAGGCTGTCAGTAACACTGCCCGTAGGCCCAGGTTACTAGGGCCCCTGCCATGGGCCCTGCACTTCGGGGGCCTCACAATGACTGCACCCTTCCTCACAAGGCAAGGAGTTTATGGGTCAAGGAGAAGCGCCTATGGAGAGCTCACGCCCTCCCCTTCACATTCTAGACCACATTCTGGGCATCTGAAATCTTAATATTTCCTGCCCAAAGAGACCCCATGTCTTTCCTCCTGAACAGGGGCTGCACGGCCAGTAGAGACACCCCTAGTCCCAAGAAATGCCCAAGATGAAACTATTTAAGGTGTGGATTTACTTGGTTGAAGAAGCTGGAACACCTACACACATGCATCCGAAGACACAGTTGCATGTGGGAAGTGAAGGTGGGAGTCTATGGGTTGAGAGCTTGCATTCATTCTTTGACCCAAGGCCCTACAAATATCAGAGGTGGATCTTGCAGTGAGGATGGGGATTGAGGCAAAGCCAGGGATAGCTAGGAGACACCCTTTGGCTTCTTCATGACATGGTAGGAGACAAGAGAATATCACATAATTGTGAATAGCCAGGTCACTGCTCTACTGATTTAATTTCTACTAAATGCTAAAAATATGTAATGCCTGCTTTAATGTGTTAATGGCCTTAATAATATTCATATTTTTTTAACTCAATAATTTCACTTCCTGGAATTTAGTCCTTAAAAATATTTCCAAATACAGAAAAGACTTTATTTACAGATTTTCATTCCCCATTTTTAAAAAATGTTATAAAAAGAGAAACATCCCAATTGCTCAGTTATAGACATATGGCTACTTAAACTGTGGTACGTTGAAATCAATATAATGGAACTTATAAAAATAATGTTAACAAATTGGATAATAACATGGAAAATTCCTATAGTGTTGAGTAAAAATAAAAGAAGATATAACATTATACCACAAAATGGTCTCAACTATGTAAAAAATAATTCTAGAAAAAAATGACTTCAAGAAATGTTAATTACCCACAGAATGTAGGATTCTGGATTATTTTTATTACACTTTATAATTTAAAAAGTTACCTAAAATAACACACGTTACTTTTACAGCCAGATATTTTTTTAACATCTTTATTGTAGTAAAATTGCTTTACAATGTTGTGTTAGTTTCTGCTGTACAACGAAGTGAATCAGCTATACTTATACATATATCCCCATATCCCCTCCCTCTTGCGTCTCCCTCCCACCCTCCTTATCCCCCCCCTCAGGTGGTCACAAAGCACCGAGCAGATTTCCCTGTGCTATGCGGCTGCTTCCCACTAGCTATCTATTTTACAGTTGGTAGCGTATATATGTCAATGCCACTCTCTCACTTCGTCCCAGCTTACCCTTCCCCCTCCCCGTGTCCTCAAGTCCATTCTCTACATCTGAGTCTTTCTTCCGGTCCTGCCTCTAGGTTCTTCAGAAGCATTTTTTTTTAAAGTCCATATATACGTGTTAGCATATGGTATTTGTTTTTCTCTTTCTGACTTACTTCACTCTGTATGACAGACACTAGGTTCATCAGTCTCACTACAAATAACTCAATTGCATTTCTTTTTATGGCTGAATAATATTCCATTGTACATATGTGCCACCACATCTTCTTTATCCATTCATCTGTCGATGGACACTTAGGTTGCTTCCATGTCCTGGCTATTGTAAATAGTGCTGCAATGAACATTGTGGTACATGTCTTTTTTTAAATTATCATTTTCTCAGGGTATATGCTCAGTAGTGGGTTTGCTGGCTCATATGGTAGTTCTATTTTTAGTTTTTTAAGAAACCTCCATACTGTTCTGCATAGTGGCTGTATCAATTTACTTTCCCACCAACAGTGCAAGAGGGTTCCCTTTTGTCCACACCCTCTCCAGCATTTATTGTTTCTAGATTTTTTGATGATGGCCATTCTAATTGGTGTGAGATGATACCACATTTTAGTTTCGATTTGCATTTCTCTAATGATTAGTGATGTTGAGCATCCTTTCATGTGTTTGTTGGCAATCTGTACATCTTCTCTGAAGAAAAGTCTATTTAGGTCTTCTGCCCATTTTTGGATTGGGTTGTTTGTGTTTTTGATATTGAGCTGCATGCGCTGCTTGTATATTTTGGAGATTAATCCTTTGTCAGTTGCTTCATTTGCAAATATGTTCTCCCATTCTGAGGGTTGTATTTTTGTCTTATTTATGGTTTCCTTTGCTGTGCAAAAGGTTTTAAGTTTCATTAGGTCTCATTTGTTTATTTTTGTTTTTATTTCCATTTCTCTGGGAGGTGGGTCAAAAAGGATCTTGCTGTGATTTATGTCATAGAGTGTTCTGCCTATGTTTTCTTCTAAGAGTTTTATAGTGTCTGGCCTTACATTTAGGTCTTTAATCCAGTTTGAGTTTATTTTTGTGTATGGTGTTAGGAAGTGTTCTAATTTCATTCTTTTACATGTAGCTGTCCAGTTTTCCCAGCACCACTTATTGAAGAGGCTGTCTTTTCTCCATTATATATTCTTGCCTCCTTTATCAAAGATAATTTGACCATTTGTGTGTGGGTTTATCTCTGGGCATTCTATCCTGTTCCATTCATCTATATTTCTGTTTTTGTGCCAGTACCATACTGTCTTTATTACTGTAGCTTTTTAGTATAGTCTGAAGTCAGGGAGCCTGATTCCTCCAGCTCTGTTTTTCTTTCTCAAGATTGCTTTGGCTATTTGAGGTCTTTTGTGTTTCTGTAGAAATTGTGAAATTTCTTGTTCTACTTCTGTGAAAAATGCCATTGGTTATTTGATAGGGATTGCATTGAATCAGTAGATTGCTATGGGTAGTACAGTGATTTTCACAATATTGATTCTTCCAATCCAAGAACATGGTATATCTCTCCATCTGTTTGTATCAACTTTAATTTCTTTCATCAGTGTCTTATAGTTTTCTGCATACAGGTCTTTTGTCTACTTAGGTAGGTTTATTCCTAGGTATTTTATTCTTTTTGTTGCAATGCTAAATGGGAGTATTTCCTTAATTTCGCTTTCAGATTTTTCATCATTAGTGTATAGGAATGCAAGAGATGTCTGTGCATTAATTTTTTACCCTGCTACTTTACCAAATTCATTGATTAGCTCTAGTAGTTTTCTGGTAGCATCTTTAGGATTCTCTATGTATAGTATCATAGAGAATCTGCAAACAGTGACAGTTTTACTTCTTCTTTTCTGATTTGGATTCCTTTTATTTCTAATTCTTCCTGATTGCTGTGGCTAAAACTTCCAAAACTATACTGAATAATAGTGGTGAGAGTGAGCAACCTTGTCTTGTCCCTGATTTTAGAGGAAATGGTTTCAGCCTTTCACCACTGAGAATGATGTTAGCTGTGGGTTTGTCATATATGGCCTTTATTATGTTGCGGTGAGTTCCCTCTATGCCTACTTTCTGGAGAGCTTTTATCATAAATGGGTGTTGAATTATGTCAAAACCTTTTTCTGCGTCTATTGAGATGATCATATGGTTTTTATCCTTCAATTTGTTAAAATGGTGTATCACATTGACTGATTTGTGTATATTGAAGAATCCTTGCATTCCTAGGATAAATCCCACTTGATCATGGTGTATGATCCTTTAATGTGCTGTTGGATTCTGTTTGCTAGTATTTGGTTGAGGATTCTTGCATCTACGTTCATCAGAGATATTGGCCTGTCGTTTTCTTTTTTTGTGACATGTTTGTCTTGTTTTGGTATCAGGGTGATGGTGGCCTCGTAGAATGAGTTTGGGAGTGTTCCTCCCTCTGCTATATTTTGGAAGAGTTTGAGAAGGATAGGTGTTAGCTCTTCTCTAACTGTTTGATAGAATTCACCTGTGAATCCATCTGGTCCTGGACTTTTGTTTGTTGGAAGATTTTTAATCACAGTTTCAATTTCAGTGCTTGTGATTGGTCTATTTATGTTTTCTATTTCTTCCTGGTTCAGTCTTGGAAGGTTGTGCTTTTCTAAGAATTTGTCCATTTCTTCCAGGTTGTCCATTTTATTGGCATATAGTTGCCTATAGTAATCTCTCATGATCCTTTGTATTTCTGCAGTATCAGTTGTTACCTCTCCTTTTTCATTTTTAATTCTGTTGATTTGAGTCTTCTCCCTTTTTTTCTTGATGAGTCTGGCTAGTGGTTGATCAATTTTGCTTATCTTCTCAAAGAACCAGGTTTTAGTTTTATTGATATTTGCTATTGTTTCCTTCATTTCTTTTTCATTTATTTCTGATCTGATCTTCATGATTTCTTAACTTTTGCTAACTTCTCCTTTCTTTCCTTTTGCTAACTTCTGTTAACTTTGGGTGTTTTTTGCTTTTCTTTCTGTAATTGCTTTAGGTGTAAGGTTAGGTTCTTTATTTGAGATATTTCTTGTTTCTTGAGGTAGGATTGTATCGCTATAAACTTCCCTCTTAGAACTGCTTTTGCTGCATCCCATAGGTTTTGGGTCATTGTGTTTTCATTGTCATTTGTTTATAGATATTTTTTGATTTCCTCTTTGATTTCTTCAGTGATCTCTTGGCTATTTAGTAGCGTATTGTTTAGCCTCCATGTGTTTGTATTTTTTACAGTTTTTTTCCTGTAATTGATATCTAGTCTCATAGCATTGTGGTCCGAAAAGATACTTGATATGATCTCAATTTTCTTAAATTTACCAAGGCTTGATTTGTGACCCAAGATATGATCTATCCTGGAGAATGTTCCATTAGCACTTGAGAAGAAAGTGTATTCTGTTGTTTTTGGATGGAATGTCCTATAAATATCAATTAAGTCCGTCTTGTTTAATGTATCATTTAAAGCTTATTTATTTTCATTTTGGATGATCTGTCCATTGGTGAAAGTGGGGTGTCAACGTCCCCTATTATGATTGTGTTACTGTCGATTTCCCCTTTTATGGCTGTTAACATTTGCCTTATGTATTGAGGTGGACCTATGTTGGGTACATAAATATGTACAATTGTTATATCTTCTTCTTGGATTGATCCCTTGATCATTATGCAGTGTCCTCCTTTGTCTCTTGTAATAGTCTTTATTTTATTTTATTTTATTTTATTTTTTATTTTTTGTAACAGTCTTTATTTTAAAGTCTATTTTGTTTGATATGATAATTGCTACTCCAGCTTTCTTCTGATTTCCATTTTCGTGGAATATCTTTTTCCATCCCCTCACTTTCAGTCTGTATGTGTCCCTAGGTCTGAAGTGGGTCTCTTGTAGACAGCATACATACAGGTCTTCTTTTTGTATCCATTTAGCCAGTCTATGTTTTTTGCTTGGAGCATTTAATCCATTTACACTTAAGGTAATTATCGATATGTATGTTCCTATTACCATTTTCTTAATTGTTTTGGGTTTGTTTTTGTTGGTCTTTTCCTTCTCTTGTGTTTCCTGCCCAGAGAATTTCCTTTAGCATTTGTTGTAAAGCTGGTTTTGTGGTGCTGACTTCTCTTAACTTTTGCTTGTCTGTAAAGGTTTTAATTTCTCCTTCGAATCTGAGTGAGATCCTTGCTCTGTAGAGTAATCTTGGTTGTAGGTTTTTCCCTTCCATCACTTTAAATATGTCCTGCAACTCCCTTCTGGCTTGCAGAGTTTCTGCTGAAAGATCAGCTGTTAACCTTATGGGGATTCCCTTGTATGTTATTTGTTGCTTTTCCCGTGCTGCTTTTAATACTTTTTCTTTGTACTTAATTTTTGATAGTTTAATTAATATGTGTCCTGGCATGTTTCTCCTTGGATTTATCCTGTATGGGTCTCTCTGAGCTTCCTGGACTTGATTGACTATTTCCTTTCCCATGTTAAGGAAATTTTCAACTATAATCTCTTCAAATATTTTCTCAGACCCTTCCTTCTTCTCTTCTTCTTCTTGGACCCCTATAATTCAAATGTTGGTGCATTTAATGTTGTCCCAGAGGTCTCTGAGACTGTCCTCAATTCTTTTCATTCTTTTTTTTTTAATTCTGCTCTGTGGTAGTTATTTCCACTATTTTATCTTTCAGGTCACTTATCTGTTCTTCTGCCTCAGTTATTCTGCTATTGATTTCTTCTAGAGAATTTTAAATTTCATTTATTGTGTCGTTCATCATTGTTTGTTTGCTCTTTAGTTCTTCTTTGCCCTTGTTAACCGTTTCTTGTATTTTCTCCATTCTATTTCCAAGATTTTGGATCACCTTTACTATCATTACTCTGAATTCTTTTTCAGGTAGACTGCCTTTTTCTTCTTCATTTGTTTGGTCTGTTGGGTTTTTACCTTGCTCCTTCATCTCCTGCATATTTCTCTGTCTTCTCATTTTTCTTAACTTACTGTGTTTAGGGTCTCCTTTTCTCAGGCTTCAGGTTCATAGTTCCCATTGTTTTTGGTGTCTGCTCCCTCTGGCTAAGGTTGGTTCAGTGGCTTGTGTAGGCTTCCTCGTGGAGGGGACTGGCGCTGAGTTCTGGTGGGTGCACTGGATCTTGTCTTTCTGGTGGGCAGGGATGTGTCTGGTGGTGTGTTTTGGGGTGTTTGTGAACTTAGTATGATTTTAGGCAGCCTCTCTGCTAATGGGTGGGGTTGTGTTCCTGTCTTGCTAGTTGTTTGGCATTGGGTGTCCAGCACTGGAGCTTGCTGGCCGTTGGGTGGACCTGGGTCTTAGCGTTGAGATGGAGATCTCTGGGAGAGCTCTCCCAGATTGATATTACGTGGCCCTGGGAGGTCTCTGGTGGTCCAATGTCCTGAACTCGGCTCTCCCACCTCAGAGGCTCGCCTGACACCAGACCGGAGCACCAAGACCCTGTCAGCCACACGGCTGCTAGTGTTGGAGCATCTCCTGCAGAGGCAGGGAGTGGCTGTGGCTCACCGCAGGGACAAGGACACTGACAGCAGAAGTTCTGGGAAGTACTCCTTGGCATGAGCCCTCCCAGAGTCCAATGGTAGATTATTTTTGTTTTTAAAAATATTTATGATAATTAGCTGGCTAGAACAGATATTTGTACTATTTCCTATGCTTTCATTCTTACTCTGCAACCCCAGCAGTTCTAAGATTCCTTTCCTGCTACACCCAAGTTACCGAGGAAAACCAGAGAAGAAGTCTCAGAGAAATAGACTGTCTTTGCCAAAAATATCTTGCCTCCAGTCCTTAAATTTCTACCAGAGTGTACTCCACCCAGTACACAGTGACTGTAAACATTCCCAGCATGTTGGAATTTGATGGAAAACTGTATGAGTTTCAAATCGTTCAGGGCATGTTTTTTCCTTTTTGGTTAGGCAGTTTAGGTGCAACTACTGTTAGATTACAGCGAGGTTAGTGAAAATTTGGGGAGAAACTCTATATCTTTTCTTTTCAAGGCCTGGTGATTTTTGAGCTCAGTAGTGTTTTCCAACAGAATCCACTTTGATGATTGGCAACAGCCATCTTCTCCCTCCTTCTGACACCTTCCACATGATGCTCACCGTGGAAGTTCCAAGTTCTTTGACAAGTGCTCATGGAGGCCAGTTGGATGAGGCCAGTTGGATTCTCTTGAACAGTTTACATTTCTCCACCCTATCTTCGGGAACCAAGTGCAGGGCAGGAAGCTGGGAACTGTAATTGATGAACTTATGGTGGCTCAGCACGGACAAGCTTGAGAGTTAAAAATCTCCATGGAAACCCAGTCATAGGGGGATTTACCTCCAGGAACCCGACCAGATTCCCTCATAAAACATCAGAGAAAAACCCTCTCATGCTTCCAGCAGAGGGAAGGAGAAAAGGAACCATTTTGAAATATCCCACAGTGCTCTGTTCTTAATAGGCTTGTCCTCAGGGGAAACTAGTGCCAGATTTTTTAAAGCAATATTAAAAACGAACACTGAGACCACTTACACGTGGTGTTTATCACTTCCTTCCCAAAACCACACTGGATGACAGTAGAGAGATTTTTTTTTTTAAGAGCATAAACTCACAAAGAAGAAGAGAACAAGAAAAAAGACAACAGCGAAACAACATTGGAAACTAGAAAGCTGGTGGATAAGAGGTAATTGATGACATAGAATTGAGAAAAGTGACCCACCACCAGCAGCGGGAAGAAGCCAGGCTGATCCACAGAAAACCTCAGGAATTGAGGCAGCCTATTATATGGGAGTGAGAGTACAGATGGGCTATAAAAACAAGAGGATAAATTGAAAATCTGCACAAAATGCATTTAGAACCCCAGAAGTCTCTCCCACCCCAACAGAAGACGGAGGTCTTACTCTCTAAAAAGAGTGAACCAGAGAGATTCTGAGCTCAACGCATAGGCAGAACTGAGGGTCTGTGTGTTACATTGTAAATATGGGCATTAAGTAAATGGTGAGAGCCCTGCTCTCTTTCCTCCAGAATGCAGATAGAAAGGCTTATAACTTTCAGATAGGAAAATGACCAAACCAAAAGAAAAGACTTGAATGTACTGACAGGTGGGGTCCATCAATAGAGAAGCCACCCATTGATAAACCCTTCCCATTTATACATAGTGATTGACCAAATTTTATTGCCTCATTCTTGAAAATGAGTGGAAGTCAAGAATCATTAGTCATTTGAGGAAAGTTTCCAACATGAAAGAGAGAAGTTAAGATATCCAAAAAGTAAAAAATAACTCAGGAAAAATAAAAATATTTCAGTAAGCAGAGAGGAACTTTGGATAAACTGTAATTGAAACCCTCAGGGAAGTAAGATAGTAGTATACTTAATCCACAAATTAAAAACAAAAAACTATACAGCTAAGAACATTGAGAGAAAAAAAAAAAGGTCTTTGAACTTAAAAAATAATATGATGACAAAATGAAAATCTCAAAAAAGGTTTGAAATCAGAGTTAACCATTGCAGGGTGAGTGGTACAGCTGATCCTCAAACCTGAGTTTCCAGTATTTCTCTTCCTGCCTTCCATCAATGCCTGCCCCCAATGTATTCTCATGGTTGGTGGCTATGGTTTAGAGAATTCATCTGGGGCATTCTAAGCTTCTCTTAGAACTGTTACAGAAGGCACTCTAACTTCATGAGCAATGAAATTTTATTGCCAGACTCTGCCATTTATCTGGAAATAGAATAAGTTTCCCCTGCCCTCTATTTCCCCACTCATTCTTAAATGCATTCTGTGTGGTAATTTTATAATACCAGTTGCCCACTGGGTATTTTGCTTTCTTTTTTTCAGGTAGCCCACACAAAACTGACTCTCCTTTTATAGACTTTGGAAATAGTAACTCAAATTAGGAAGAAGTATTTACATGCTCCCAGAGGCAATACACAGCTCCAGGAGTAACTTTCACTAACACCAGCCAGCTCCATCCAGAGGGGCAGCCCCACCCTCAACCATTTTTCAATCAGCCCTCCAATCTCTCCAAGATCATTAATTACCCACTCCTTCAGCACCTTCATGCTGCCCTTGTAGGTGCTGACAACACAAGCCTGTCTCCTTTTGTGTGGTTGTTTGAAACTTTCACAGCAGGCAAAGCTCAAATTTAATCATTTGATTCTGACGCACTTTCTGTAGCAAATTGTAGCAGCATTTAAGTACAGGATGACAGATCTGGGACTATGACAACACTGTTGACCAGTGTTATTCTCACAGCCAGGGGTCCAACTTTGTGGAAAGTTAAAACCCTGATTTTAAAAAGCTTTCAGGGACTTCCCTGGTGGTGCAGTGGTTAAGAATCCACCTGCCAATGCAGGGGACACGGGTTCAAGCCCTGGTCCCAGAAGATCCCACATGCCTGCTGCGGAGCAACTAAGCCCATGTGCCACAACTACTGAGCCCATGTGCCACAACTGCTGAAGCCCACGTGCCTAGAGCCCATGCTCTGCAACAAGAGAAGCCAACGCAATGAGAAGCCTGTGCACTGCAATGAAGGGTAGCCCCTATTCGCCGCAACTAGAGAAAGCCCATGCGCAGCAACAAAGACCCAATGCAGCCAAAAATTTAAAAATTAATTTTTTAAAAAAGGTTTCAGACTTTGAATCTGGTTGTGCTAAACGCTTTCACTTGTTTTTGTTGTAATGTGAAAAACACTGGACTTCTAGAAAAAACAAAAATCCAAGGATCAAACTGGCTTCTAGTTGTATTGAAACAGAGGTATTACATGAAACAGAAGTCCATTAAAATAGATGTGCTTTATAAAGGAAGGGCAAGTGTGTCCTGCTATGAGAAATTTCAATGCCTAAACCCCTAAAACAAAAGTTTTAGAGGAAGTCTTTTGCACCACTAAGATGTTTAATCAATTAGAATTTGTTTCAAAAATAAAATCCTTTAGTCCACCTAAACCACACCACATACTTTGCAATTTATGAACTACATACTTTGGAGCACATAAGTTTACTTTTACAAGAGCTACTATATTTACCTGATAGAGTTCCCCAAATAATTTTGCATATATTATCTAAGTTTATCTCATTTATATCCCTAAGTATTCAGTACAACTCTTATCTCTAATTTATAGGTAGTGAAATGACTTGTTATGAGTGAAAACAGGCTTTTTTCAAATAAATGTTACTCTTTGCATATACCAATGTATTTGAAAGCAGTACCAGAAAGCTAGAAAAAGCTCAATAAATATTTCTAGAAAAAATATAAAACTGAGGAAAATAAAGAAAATATTCACTTTTAAAGTTACATCTTACTTAAGGGATTTCAAAGAACAATGTTTGCAAGCATAACGCATATGGTGAAATACTGATGCAGCAAGGGTATTGCTTTCTAGTTTCCTGGAGGACACAAAAAGTTCCTTGACTCATACTCAGAACCTAAGTCATCCTTTGGATGAAATGTCAGCCTGGCTTGCTGTATCTTTTACAGTATCCCCCTCTCAGAAATCAACAAGGTATATAAGGTAAAACCTAACTAATGTTGGGCTACTTGGCGAGTGGCCAGCCTTAAATAGTATAATCTGAACTACTGAAAGCTATTCAAGAAATGAAGTTAGTTCTACTATTTGAATTACACAAAGCAACTCAAAGAATGCCAACAATATGACTTTGGTAGAGCAATAAGTAAAATTCATTATTAGCAAATGATTGTGCCTTTTGTGGTTACTTTGTGTACAGAGCTCAGTGACAGAGGCGGCCACATTGTTCAGTGATCATCTCCTGCCCCCAGGCTAGGGTCATTTTGGTACTGCCAGAGCCTGTCTGGTCCATGTGTTATAAGGACTCAGTAAATGCTTGATGAGTAAGTGAATTAATTAATAAATAAGCTGCTGAATGGTTGCCGGATGCACCTTGGCAAAGAAAATGGCACAGGATGTGGAGTCAGAAAAACTTGGGTTTACTTTCCAGCTGAGCCAAACAGTACCTGTGTGATCTTAAGTTTCTCAACCTCTCTTCCACCCCCTTGTCTCAACTGTAAAAGGCGTTTATGGTGGGTAATAATGCCTATCTTATAGGGTTGCTCTGACAAGGAAATGAGAGAATAAAGTAAGCATTTTAACTGTTTTTCCTGACACCTTGTTTGCACTATAAGTTTACTTTAACTATGAAAAAGATTTTTACCAAGCAAGCTAAATATCAGATCTCAAACTAACATTACCTTGAATGATCAAGTCCTGAAACAGTAGAGTTCAACTAAATTCACTGTCCTCTTTCAATACACAAGGTAGGGAATGATTAATTTAAAATGTATACCAGTGACCATTAATTAAAATAACAAAACAAATAGCGCATATGTTACCATCCATTAAAACATTTCCATGAATATGGCTTTGATATCAGTTTGAGTATTAATTTTATTGATAATGAATATTAATTTAACTGTTTTAAGATAAAAAATTTGATTCTGTAATTTGTTGAAATTTGGACTCTGGGGTGTTTTAATGATAGCAATTTCTACATAGGAAAAGTATGGTTCATGGAAGAAGAAGGGGAAAAAAAGCTTTGAAACCAACGTTAAGGCCAAAAAATAATTGAAAGAAACAAAAACAAAATATTCGCAAAACCTCTGTGGGAATTCCCTATTTCGATCAGTGCAGAGGGTTAAAAAAAAAAATCTGGCCTGTTGTGATTTCTAATTCCCTGCAAGCCTTTCTACAATGCAAATGTCATGCAGAAAAATTTGGCAATTGCATTAGGGAAAGGTAAGTTGCCCAGATCACTGGAAGATGTTTTGACATTTATGTGACCCTTCCATTCTGCTTTACAAAAGAAGTTCCAATTAAGTGCAGAGCTTTTCTCTTATTTACTATACTGACCCTGAAAATGAAAGCTGTGAAAAGTTGAATGCTTTTCATGCTGTGGGAGCAGGGCTGAATCCTCTGCTCTGCAAGAGGGAACAAAAACTCTAAGCTGCCTCCCAAGAAGCTGAAAGCCGAGGAAAATTGCTGCTTTTCATAAAGTTCATCACCATTTCCCCATAGCACTGGTTTCCTTTCCTTGGCTGCAGCCTAACACAGATGCTCACTTCAGGTGGTGGTACACAGGGAGGAGACATATTGGAAGGTTCTGGTCCTGGCTTTGCTTCTGATTTGTCAGGTAATGTTGAATAAGCTTCTTCATTCCCTTGAACCTCTGTTTTCTTATTTATTAAATGAGGGGGTTGCACCAGATGATTTCTGAGCTCCTTCCACCTCCAATAATCTATGGGGTGTGCCTTTGTGGTCAGTAATGAAGGAAGGAGAGGATAAAGCTTGGGTAATGATGTGATTTGCCCAAAGCAGCCAACTGTCTCCTGCTTCCCATGGAAACCTAAGTGTTGGAATGGAACAACTGAAACAATCAGGGGCTGAGGGTGGTAGACTCCAAAGCTACTCACCTCCAGAGTCCAGAAATGAGACACGCACCCCAGCAGGTACAGGGGACTCTGGCCATCTAGACAGAGTTTGACTTCCAGACCTACTTGAAATAATTCTAGATGAAAGGCACATTTACTTCTTCTCTAGTGCTAATTAGGACTCTTACCTTGCAGGTAGTAGAAATCAAACCAACGCAGTTTGAGGAAAAGGGAGCAAATGGTTACAGAAATATAATTTGGACCTAGGAAGGCAGAGAATGTGAATCCCTCAGGAACACAGGTGGTACTCTCCTTCTCTTACTGTCTCTTGCCTCCCCTTCTTTCTGCACACCTGGTTTCTCGCACACCTCCCCTCTTCCTTTTCCTTCTCATCCCTCATTTCCCCCTTCTCCTTTTCCCCTCCCCTCGCCTCCCTCTCCTCTCTTTCCCTCCCAATAGGCTTTCTCTACTGTCCATCCACACAGAGAAATATGAAGCCACCACCACTCCTGACTTTCAACGTCACATCTATCCGTATCTAGAGAACTGGCCTCCTGAATCCATTTCCACTTTCCCTGGACACAGACACTGAATGGTCCAGGTATCTATGCCTGGTCCAACTGTGAAAATAAAAAAGGTTGGGAAAGGGGGTCTCTTGGGAGCATGTGAATAGACAACAGTTCTAAAACTTCAACTGTAAGACCTAGTCTTTTTAAGCTCTCCTCAGACATAAAGCCAACTTCAATCACTGGGTTTCATTTAACCATTTGAAATTGGTTATGTGAATGTCCGACCTCGCTCACCTTCATGATGTAGCTAATGGCCAAAATATATTTTTTTAAACTGTCAAGGTTAATACTGTTTTTTAAGTAGTGCTTATACAATTAAGCATAATCACATTTAAAATAAGTCTTTAAATGACATTCAAAATCTTACTTGATACAGTTGCTACCACTAGGTTCACATGATTCAGAATACTGAACTCCAGAGACGATTTCCTCTGGAATTTCTTCTTGAGATAATTTACTCTTTATCAACAGGAAACATTGTGCTTGAGTTTCCTAATAGGTTATGTTTATACTTTGTATTATATGAAGATTCCAAATTGATGTCAGGACACTGAAGATAGCTTCAGGAATTGCAAACGGAAGGAAAGAAAACACCAGAGATATTTGAACACTTCTTCTTTCCTCAGGCAACATCAAAGAAATGAGTGTTGGTCTCTATGGGAGATTTATAGAGCCTTTCCTTTCTTAGCTATGAAAGCATGTCACTTTTCTTCTATTTACTCATTTACTCATTCAGCAAGTAGTTATTTGTTGTCTACTCTGCAAAATAATAATTTGCTAGATTCTTTCTTCCACATGTAATCAGAGTGGTCATTTGTTAGCAAGAGAAGAATATTCTCCACTGTGCTCAACTGAATATTCTCCACTGTGCTCAATTGAATATTCTCCACTGTGCTCAATTAAGTCACGTAAGAGTCATAAAAACTCTAACATTTTCACCATTCTATAAGTTTTTTATTCCTGGATAAAAAAGCATGTGTTGTAAAAAAAAGTCAAATGATAGAGAAATAAATAAAACGGAAGGCAAAAGCCTCCTGTAATCACAACCTTTCCTCTGTTAACCGTTTGCTTGTAAATTCTGAAAGATTTTTTTCCAAGTATATACTGATACAAAATTATTTGTGCATGTAATCCACAAATATATAAATGCACATAACACATATACACATTTTCTGATAGAATCAGAATGTACATATTTTTGACTAGCTTTGGTCACTTATCAATGTATTATAAATATTGTCTCGTATCTACCTCAATACTCTAAAGGGGCCATAGTAGTCCATTATTTGAATATGGCAAATGTCTTTTATTTGAATATGGCAAATGTCTTTCAAACATTCTCCTAATTATACCCATTTTAGTTTATTTCCATTTTATTTCTATGTAAGCAATGCTACTAGGAACACTCTTATGTATAGATATCTTTGTTCACATGAGTCAGCATTTTTAAAGAATGAAATCCTAGAAACGAAATTGCTAAATCAAAGAGTAAATACAGTTACCATTTAAGTAATAAATGCCAAATTGCTGTCTAGAAAGCTTTTACCAAATTCTAACTTCACCTAGAGTTTATGGCAGTGCTTGTTGTTCCCTATACCCTGGCCAGCGCTGGGTGTCTAATAAATCACTGCTGCTTGTCCAGATTAAAAAAAGGTTATTTCAATGTTTTAATTTGCATTTCTTAGCAACACATATTTACCTATTTGGTTCTGGATTTCTTTTGACATTAACAATTTATTATTCTTTTCTCACTTTCTATTAGATTAGTCTTTTTATACTGATTTTAGTTTGCTTTGGATTAGCATTGTTTTTAACTCCTTTTTGTCTGCACATATATTGCCTTTTGTGTAACCTTTCTCAGTTTTCAATTGTCTTGCAGCAGGTTTATGATTTGGAACGAATACAAAAAGTTTAAAACTTTTTAAGAATAGCCATTTTCCCTTTGCTTTTCGGTTTCTATCTCATATCTCCTTGTATTAGCTTTCTATGCTACTGTAACAAATTACCCCAAAATTGTGGCTTAAAGCAACACCAAATTGTTAGCTTGAAATTCAGGAGGTCAGAAGTCTTGCAATCAAGGTGTTGGCAGGGCTGCATTCCTTCTGGAGGCTCTAGGAAAGAATCCATTTCCTTTCCTTTTCCAGCTTCTAAAGGTTACTCGCTTTCTTTGGCTCATGGCCCCTTCCTTCTCCATCTTTAAGTCTAGCAGTGTAGTATCTTCAAATCTCTCTCTCTCTCTCTCTCTCTAACACACACACACACAAACACATCTGTGTTTCCTTCATCACATCTCCCATCTCCATCTCTGACTCTGACCCTCCTACCTCCCTTTTATGAAGATTCTTATGATTATATTGCATTTTCCCAAATAATCTGGAATAATCTCCCCATCTCAACACCCTTAATCTAATAAACTTTCAAGCCCCTTCAGCTATGTAAGGTAATATATTAACAGGCTTCAAGAAATAGGACATAGAAATCTGTGAGGGGCCATTCTTCTGTCCACCATACTTTTCCATCAAAAGATTATAAACATCATTACCTATATTATCTTCTAATATATTGTGTGATTCTGATTTTTATCATTAGAAAAATCTGGACCTTTATTTCAGTATTGTATATTATTTATTTAAGTCTCATAAAAAATAAACTTGCCTCTCTTGTATTTCTAGTGCCTTTCTTTCCTTGTTTCTTCCATTTAACCAATAAGCTTTCTGAAGTCTCACACATTAGACAAACAAACAAACAAATAAATAAATAAAAAGCACTTTTGACCCTGTAGCTCTCTCAAGGTAGTGTCTCCCCCTCCTTTGCCTCCCAACTTATCTTCTCTGGGGACAAATCTGCACTTCTGGTAACACACCTCTCCTTTCACTCTTCAGCCCACTGGAATCGACCTTCTGTCATCTGACTCCTTCTCTCACTGAATTTCCCAAATGTCCTCCAGCACCAGTATCATTCTCCATCCTCATTGCTGCAGCCAGAATGTTCTTCCCAAAAGTCAAACCAATCATGTGGCTTCCAGGCTTAAAAACCCATCAAAATATCCATTGCCCCAATGCAAACTCTGTGGTGAGGTGGACCTTACCCTGAAGGTTTGGACCAGTGAGGGTCTCTCTAGGTTTCCCTCTGCCAACCCCCTGTACTCTAGTCACGCTGAGCAATTTGCAGTTCTGTGGATCCCCAATGCCTTCTTTTACTTTCAGGACTCTGACTCTTATGCTCCTCTACCTGAAACACCCCGCCCTTCCCCGTATCTACCAGGCAAAGGACCTCCATCTTCCAAGACTCAACACAAGAGTTGCCTGCTCTTCGGAGTCTTCCCTGACTAGCCACGCTACCTCTCAATCCACATCTCATAGACCAGTCTTATTATTACCTATCAGGACCCTTATTGTGTCTCTCTAGACTGTAGAAACTAGGGAGACAGTACAGGGATTGTTTGGGATGGCTGTTATACTCTCTCAGTTTTGTTTTGTTTTTTTTTCAAGCAGGGCATTTTTTAACAAATGGGTATTTATTAAAAGCCAGAAGTGCACCAGGCACAGTTCTTGTCTGGTAGGCTAAAATGATGTAACCAATTCACTTATTAGCTTATATGATTAAACAAATACATTTCATAGAAATGATTATAGGATGCATCGCAGATAGAAGCAAAATATTTTTTATACTTACAGATCTTAAGGTACCTAAATAATTATTTTTTCCTTTATATTGTTTTACTGAAGTATAGTTGACATGTAAGATTATATTTACTAGTTTCAGGTATACAACATATTCAATGTTTATACACATTATGAATTGATCACCACAATAAGTCTAGTAGCCATCTGTCACCATATGAAGTTATTACAATATTATTGACTATATTCCCTATGCTATGCATTACAGCATTACATTCTCATGACTTATGTATTTTATAACTGGAAGTTTGTACTTCTTAATCCCCTTCACCTATTTTGCCCAACTCCCCCAATCCCCTCCTCTCTGAGGACCACCAGTTTGTTCTCTGCATTTATGAGTCTATTTCTGTTTTGTTTTGTTTGTTCATTTGCTTTGGTTTTTGGATTTCACATATAAATGAAAGCATAGAGTATTTGTCTTTCTCTGTCTGACTTATTTCACTTAGCATAATAACCTCTAGGTCCACACTTGTTGCAAACAGCACATAAGTAATTATTAATAAAAACCAGCAAATCCATGTAGAAGTTAGCAAACCACCAGTTATTTCTTTATCTTAGTCAGTAAAAGAGAAAAACATGCTATCGTCATGCTGAAATGGGTTTCAGCATTCAATACAGACATCCTGTTTCAAAACGAACATAGTCTAATATAATCTTAAAAATTCAGTGTTTTTCTGTATCACATCACTATTATACTTTTTAGTTTAAAGATTAGTTTTGGTTTAAAAGTAAGTTTAATTTAGTGCTTCGTCCCATGTCTCACAGATTCTTGACCTGGGATGGGTGAGAATCATTCCAACTAATATTAGCTACAGGAACAAAACAAAACATAAATGGGATAGTTTAATTGGCTTTGTCTGATATTCTTGCCTATATTCAATTGAGAGGTTAGGATACACAGGTGATTTAAACAGGAACATAACAGCAGAAAGAAAGAAAAAAAAGACAGAGAAAATGTTGGTGTTATTTGTTTGGAGCAAGCCTATCCATTAAAGCCATTTATTGCCTAAGCCAATCGAAATAAACACACAATTAAGAGACACAAAGTGCTCACCATTCAAATGACTTCTCCAGAAAAGTTCTTTACTCCCTTCCCCTTCCAAACAATTCCTCTCCCTAAGCCCCTTTATATCCATCAGGCATTTGGGCAGGAAATAGATCCTAATCTACATATATAAATAAGAAAGAGATTGATTAAAGGATTAAGTGCTTATAAAATTGTTGGAAGGAGGAGGAGAAGGAGCCAGGGGTGACCTCGGAATTATTGGATTCAAGAACCGTCCGCCATAAGAATCAAGAAGACCCTGTCATCAACGCAACTGTTGCAACCATCACAACTGTCTTATGACTCCCACAAGGCAAGTGATAGAGAAATTGGTTTTAGCTGCTATACCTGCCTCCTGACATTTGACATCCACAACTCTGAGCCCAGCTTATCAGCAGGAGCATCAGGAAGATGACCTCTGCCTCGCTCCTGCTTTCCAAGACTCATGCATATGCATCTATTTGGCAGAACCTATTTTACACTGAGAACCCTAGCTGTAAGAGAGTCTGGGAAAACTAGACTTTTGCTTTCTAGCCTTTCGCAGCACAAGACAGGACATAGAAAGAGGTGGGAATGGATATTCAGAGACAACTGACAAGATCTAATTGCCCCTTCTATATAGAAATTTTAAACTACCTTTGCTCTTACACATCCATCTGAGTACTTAGAATACTTTCCTGCAGTCTTTTAGTGATTATTCTTCCGCTTACAAGATCCTAAATTCCTTGAAGATGGGGACTGTGTCAGCTTCATCTCTATCTTACAGTATCTTGAGAATAGTCAGCAAGCAATGTATGAAACAATGAATTAATAAATGTGTACAGAGAGCCAGGCAATGTTGTTCACATATCTCTTCTCACCCCACTACCCACCCCTTGTCCAGCTCTCCCACTTACTTTTAAGATGCACACATAAACCAAGGGAAGAAATCAACCTAACTCAAGAGTATCGATTTTGGAGTTAGAAAGGTCTGCATTCAAGTCTAGGTATTGTGTGATCTGGAGAAATGTATCCTTTCTGACCCTCAGTTTTCTTACCTTTCTTTCTTTGGAGGGGCTTTTTAGAAATACTGAATGAGGCAATATGAATCAGGCAATATCTTGCTCAACATATGCTGAGCAAGGACTAGTTTTTGCCCTCCCGAGTCCCCCACAAATGAATCCCACCCTTTCTGTGTCTCTTAGCTCATCTCCTGTACCTGCAACAGGGGGGATAAGAACTAAGCATAATGGAATATGATGGACACTACATGGAACATTGATTTAGACTTTTTTCTGCTGTAACTAATCATTTTAATTACTTTGTCCCTTTAGAATCTTATGTCTGAATATTTCAAAGGACTTTACAAGCAAGAATTATGATACATAATTGATAACTACAGTAGATAAGGCTTACAGGCTGAGTGATTTGTCAATTTTCTTGTGATCCTCAAAACACCAGCAGCCTACTGGGTCTTTCGCTGTGCTTTCTTTTGCTCTTTCTTTTCTTTTCTTTTCTTTTTTTTTCAGTGTTTTAGTTTTTGCTGCTTAAAAGCTGATGCAAAAGACTTTGAAAAGATGGATTGTTGTCAAGCAGTCAGACCAAAATGACATGTTTAAGGGCAGAGGAGGATAAGAGCTAAGGAGACTGGAGCTGAGCTAGCAGATCTCTTTTCTGCTTCTAACCTGGTATAATTTAGGGATCATTTTGCATTTTATTATGTAGTTTATTTTTCCTCAGATTCCTGAATCTTCAGTCTTTAGTTTTGAGGGGAAGGGTCACAGATCCAATTTCTATCCCCAAACTTCCCACTAGTCGGCTTTGCTGGGTTAAGTAAGTCAAAATCTCTGGGGTTTGATATCTCATCTCTAAATTAGGAATTGGGTAATCTCTTTTCCAGCTCAGTTTTTCTGTGAGTCTTTATGTACAACTCCTAGGACCCTGAACCACAGAGACCAACTTCACTTTTCATCAGGGGCACATGAGAAGCCCCAAATACAGTCTCTTTCCTTTCCTTTCTGAGTAGAAACAGCAACAGACAGCCGAGAAGGACATAGGTCTATTTGTCCTTGCCAGGGAGAGGGCAAAGAAGCCATAGGGTTGGGAGTTGAGAGTGGCTTAAAGGGACCAAGCAAAGCTGGAGAGCAAGCTGAGAAGGAAGCTCACAGCCAAGATGCTGAGATGCTCAGAAAAGTCTGTACACTCCCAGCCTGGCTGGCACCAAACTCAGTTGATCTGCTGATGGTTCTGTTTAGTGATGCAACCTGTAGTTCTTTACTCTAATAAAATCCCAAATAATTGAAATGGCATGTCTATGCAGGAGCCTCCCATATATTAACTTGGCCCCTTCTGTGGATACACCTAAACTATCTAGGCATACAAAGAACTAAAGCAAAAATGTTTCAACAGAAGATCAGAGAAAAAAATAACACTAAAAAAAGGGACCTTTGAAAATGGGTAAACTAACTCTTATCCACCCTTACGCCCCTTCATTTTTATGGCTGATAAAAAAATGAGGCTGAGGAGAGAGATTAGTGATTTGTTCAAGGTCATCCAGTTTATCAGTATCTGAGTTAATTTAAGCCATCTCATTCCTAGATTGAATCCCACTGAAGTATGGATCATATTGTATATGCTTTTGTGAACCATACTTGGCTACCCCTGGACTCAATCAGTACCAGAAAACCAGTGCCATTCCAAAGTATATACTCAGACTGGGCCAATCCATTCATTGTTCATTTGGTCTGAATTTGCCCCAGGAGGTTAAGGCTGGAAGCGCCAGAGGCCCCAGCAACTCCTATGTGTGAAATCCTCATTGGTCCCATTGTCTTCTTTGGTCTTTTAGCCTCCACAGCCTTCCACAAGTACCTCTCACATTTTAAGCTCTGCCCATGCAGCTTCTGACCCTGTTGAGCAGTCTAGCTGGAGAATCAGACATTCTCTTAGATTTTTAATAATAATAATAATAAACCTGAAAATCACAGTGGCTTACTCAACAATAATCATGTATTTCTCACTTAGTGGTCTGCAGGTCATCTGGGGCTCTGCTTGTCTCCGCTCCACGTGTCTTCTCATTCTGGACATTGGCTGAAAGTGTGACCCCCACCTAGATACCCTGTTCTCATGGCCAATAGCAAAAACAAAAGGATGAACTAAACCGCACAGCATGTATAAGTTGCTGTTTGAAAGGACACACGTCCACTCATATTCTATCAGCCAAAGAAAGTCTTATGGCCCATCCTGACTACGGAACAGGAAAACACCATCTACTTGGCATCATGGCAAGGGTGGGGATGTGTTATACTCTTACAGGGGAAGGAGCAGACAATTGGAAACAATAATGTAACATACCAGAGTATCATAATATTGGTATGTGAATGAAGCATTCTTGAAGCATAAAAAAAGCAACCAGCTTTGCCTACAGCAGATCAATTAAAGAGGCTGAAAGAAATAAAAACACAGTCCGAAGGCCTTTGCGGGATGACTAGGAATTTTCCAGTCATAGAAGGATGCAAAAGCATTCTAGAAAGAACACTATGAGCATTAGCATGAAAGCACTAAATAGCACATTACATTCAGAAAACTGTGAATAATCTTACAAGAATGAATCACTTTTGTTTTACAAGTGTCTTCCTTTCACCTTAGCTAGATCACAAGATTCTTCAGAGTGTAAAACACATACACATGCACACATGATTCAAGAGGACAGCATGGGGAAAAAGTAAGGTTTAGGAGATGATGTTTACCTAGATTTCCTAGGACTTTCTCAAACTTCTGAGATATGACATAGTGGCTAAATGTTCAAAACACCACAGAGTAACTAGGGCTGGGAATATGGGCATAAGTCAGCCAAAACTTGGCTCTAAAATCTCTGAAAGGCAGTGAGAGATAAACTATAAGTTACACGAGTTGTTAAGTTCAGAATGTAAAAGCGAACCACAACAGGGTTCTTGTTCCAGGTAATATGGAGTAAGCGCTCACCGCCCTGTCTCTGACACTGAATGCAGCCATAAAAGCTGGACAGAATGCAAGGAAGAGCTGTTTAAAGGCTCTGGAATGTAGCAGGTATATTAGGAAAGCAGACCAAAATCCAAACTATTGACGAACTGTTGGTGAGTTCAGCGCTGTTTTTCTCCAGTTGTTCCAGGCAGGACTTAGAAGAAACAGAGGCGAGGGCATTAATGAGGACTGGGATAGCCCCAGAAGAAGCCCACGACTGAGGCTCAAGGAATGAGAAAGAGGTCTACCGACACCAATAGCAGCAGCACCTGGAACAGCAGGCAACTAAAACTCTGTGGAAGGGGACACTTCTTCCCTGATCAGAGGAGCTCCAGTCCCAAGAGAATGGGTGAACCCCTGATGCTTTTTCTCTCTCCCTGTCTTTTCACCTCTTGGCCACAGACATGGGCACAATCATAGGAGTACATGGCAATGTGAGGTAAATAAAGTCTTAAGTTTCTGGCCAAAATATTGAAAAGAGTATCCAAAGAACTGGAATGTACCAGGGAGATCACTGAGAGGGAAGAACTCAGGAAACTGATCCCATAAAGCAGTTTATGACCACTGAGACTCACCGTGAGCTGCACATGTGTGGACTGAATCCTAAACACCATAGTGAAGACTCTGAGAACTGAATCAAGGTATAGAATACCACCCAGGTTAGACCACCACCCGGGTCCTGGAAATGGCCACTGGGTAACACACATGTGAAATAGAACTAAATAGTACCGAAAGGGCTTTGAAGATGAAAGAACATTGAAACCACAGCCAATAGAAGATTGGTGGAAATGTGCAGGCTGAGCCCAGCTGGACTGATTGCCTGCTGAAAGAAAAATATCAACACCCTCCATTGGATTTAAACAATATGTACAGTTTCATAATATTCAAAATGTCCAGTATACAATCCAAATTAACTCAATATATTGAAAAACAGGAAAATCTTAATTTACATGGGAAAAGAAAACAAATAGATGTCACTACCAAGGTGACACACATGTTGAAATTGTCTGACAAAGACTTTAAAGCAGCTACTATAAAAAATGTACCAACAAGCAATTGCAAGCACAGTTGAAATAACTGGAGAGCTAGAAAGTTTTGGCAAAGAAACAGAAGATTGAAAGAAGAACCAAGGAGAAATTTTAGGACTGAAAAAAATATAATAACCAAAGTAAAAAAAAAAGCATAATATATGGGCTTAATAGCAAAATGGAAATGACAGAGGACAGATTCAATGAACTTGAAAATAGATCAATAGAAATTATCCAATCTGAAAAACACAGAGGAACATTTTGTTTTTTTTAATGAACAGAGCTTCAGGGACCTATGAGATAATATCAGAAGATCTAATATTTATGTCATCAGAAGCCCAGAGTAAAAGGAAAGAGCATAATGCTGACAAAATATTTGAAAAAATAATGGATGAAAACTTCCTAAATTTGATGGAATACAGAAAGTGCAGTGAATCCCAAATACAATAAATTCATGTCCAGACGTATTACGATCAAACTGACGAAAACTAAACACAAAGAAAATATCTTGAAAACATCCAGAGAAAAATAATGCATTGTTTATACAAGAACAATGATTTTAATTCCTGTGTATTTCTCACTAGAAACCATGGAGGCCAGAAGAAAGTGGAACAACATTTATAGAATACTCCGCTCAGCAATAGCAGAATACACATTGTTTTCAAATGTCCACAGATACACCAAGATACACATATCTTGGACCATTAAAAAATCCTCAACAAATTTAAAAGAATTGAATTCCAGAAAATGAACCTTCAGATTTAAATGGTTGCACTGGTGAATTCTACCAAACATTTGAAAAAGAAATAACATCAATTCTACACAATCTTTTCCAGAGAACATAAGAAAAGGAAACACCTCCAAGTCATTTTATGAAGCCAGCATCACTCTCATACCATAACCAAACAAAGACTGAACAAGAAAGATAACCACAGAATAAACCACAAATGCAAAAATCCTTAACAAAGTATCAGCAAGTCAAATCCAGGAATATATAAAAAGTATGACCCATCACAACAAATGCAAAGCTGGTTTAATATATGAAAATCAGTCAATGTATCCACCATATTTTAACACTCTAAAGAAGAAAAGCCACATGATCATATAAATTGATGCAGAGAAAACATGTGACAAAATCCAGTATCCATTCATGATAAAAACTCTAAGCAACCTAGGAACAGAAGAGAACTTCCTCAGCCTGATAAAAGACATCTACAACCCGCAGCTAACATCACACTGAAGAGTGAAAGACTGAATACTTTCCTCCTAAGGTAAGGAACAACACAGGAAGTCCATCTCACCTCCTCTATTCAAAATTGTACTGGCATTCTTAGTCAGAACAATAAGGCAAGAACAAGAACAAAAATGCATACACACTGGAAAGGAAGAAATAAAACTCTCTCTTTTGATATATGGCATGATTGTCTGCCTAGAAAATCCCAAGTAATCTACAATAAATCTCCTAAGACAAATAAGTGAGTTTGGCAAGGATGTAGGATACAAAGTCAAAACACCAAAATCAATTATATTTATATCACTAATGAACAAGCAGAAACTGAAATTTTTTAAAATACCATTTATATTAGCTCCAAAAGATAAAATATTTAGGTATAAATCTAAACAAACACATGCAGAATTTGTATGCTGAAAATTACAAAATGATGAAAGAAGATCTTTATAAATCGAGTCACCTCACGTTTGTGGATTTGAAGACACCATATTATTAAGATGCCATTTCTCCCACGAAATGATCTATAGGTTTAACTCAATCTTAATCAAAGTCTTTGCAGGATTTTTGGTAGATACAGACAAGCTAATTCTAAAATTTATATGGAAGGCAAAGGCACTGAAATAGTCAAGGCAATTTTCAAAACTAAGAATAAAGTTGAAGTAATCTCACCACCCCATTTTAAGTCTTACTATAAAGTTATGGTATCAAAACAGTGTAATATTGGAAAAAGGATAGACATATAGATTAATAGAACAGAATAGACCGTGCAGAAATAGACTCATGCAAATATAGCAAATATGGCCAGTTCATATTCAGAGCTATTTAACAAAGGAATAGCCTTTTCAACAAATGGTACAGAGCAATTGGTCATCCATAGGCAAAAGAAAGAAAGAAAAAAGAAGGACCTCAACCAAAACATTACCCCTTATGTAAAAATTAACTGAAATGAATGTCAGACCTAAATATAGATGCAAAATTATAAAACATTCAGAGAAAAACAGGAGAAAACTTATGACAAACATTTCCTATGGTGAAGGCAAAAAATTGGCAAAAATTCGTAGATATAAAAGAAAAAAAATAATAAAATGGACCCAATCAGAATTAAGAAGGTTTACTCTGTGAAAGACACTGTTAAAAGAAAGAAAGACAAAGTATAGACTGGGAGAAAATATTTGCAAATCACATATTCAGTGAAGATCTTTTATCCAAAATACACAAAGAAATCTCAAAACTCAACAGTAAGAAAATAACCCAGTCTTTAAAAAATGAGCAAGAGATTTGAACACTTCACAAAAGAGTATATACAGAAGGCAGTTAAGTGCCTGATAAGATATACAATATCATTAGCCATTAGGGAAACACAAATTAAAACTATGATGAGATACTATAACATATCTATTAGAATGTCCAAAACAATTACTGACAATACTAAGGGTTTGCAAGCATGCAGAGCAACCGGAACTCTCATACATCACTCGTGGGAATGTAAACAGTGCCCCTGCTCTGGAAAGCAGTTGGCAGTTTATTACAAAGATACACATAGACTTACTGTATGATCCCATATTCTCACTTTTAGTTATTTCCCCTGAGTTACAAAAACTTATACACACCCCCACCCACAACAGTACATGAATGATCACAGCAGCTTTATGTATAATAAATAAAACCTGAAACAACACAAACACCTTTCAATGGGTGAGAAGATAATGTTACATTCATATGATGGAATACTACCCAGCGATAAAAAGAAATAAATTAATGATACAACAACTTGGATGATCTCAAAGGCATTATGTTAAATGAAAGAAGCCATTCTCAAAAGGTTACATATTGTATGATCCTATTTTTATGATATTGTCAAAAAGACAAAACTGTAGTGATTGATAACAGATCAGTGGCTAGGGATTAGGGGGAGGGAGAAAGTATGACTACAAAATGAAAGCACAAGGGAGTTTTTTGGTGTGATGAAACTGTTCTGTATCCTGTTGTGGTGATGGTTACCTGAAGGTAGACATATGTTAAAATTCTACTACACACCTACTGACTGTACATTCTACTGACTCTATGCCCCCCAGAAAGTTAATTTTACCGTATGTTAACTTAAAAATAAAAAGATTTTAAATACTGGTAAAATGCTTCTGGTCTTAGTACTAAGTCCTATGAGAAATTTCTCCCACCCTAATGAATGTAGTGTAATGAATACCAAATACCTATGTAATCATTTATTCATTTGTTTATTCATTCACTAAACAAATATTGAACACTTACTATTTTTCTAGACACGCTACCACTCACCAGATTTAGCAGTAAGTAACAGAAGACCTTAGTTTGAGACATCTAATGCAGGCTGACAAGCACAATCACAAAACCCAATTTGTAAAAGCAATCCTACATGAGCCAAAATGATACAATCCAGGTACTCAACTATCCTGCTCTGACTTAAATTTAGCATAGATTTTAGAAAGCATAGAGGAATAAATGGGTCACAACATGTAAGTATTAGTTCTCTAAACGGAGCTTTTAACGAACAGTAAGTGGCAGAGAGTTTGAGATAATACTCAGTAAGTACCTAAAGTGCAATATTTTATCTTTTCAGTTAAATCCAGAGCCACTTGTCTTCTGAGTCAGCCCAGCTGGGGGTGGAACTTCCATTCTTTTACAGAAGCTGAGAAGTCTGATAATTGCTTCAGTCCTAATAGAAAGACACACTGCCTCAGCCCAGAGAGGCTGGAGGAGGCACAGATGGGAAAGGTCATGAAAAATCTCCATAAGGGACTCGTAGAAAGTGTAACCTTGAACGATGTAAATTTTTGATATATCCTACAGAACGTACTGTATCAAATGATTAACCATAAACCAATATTGAGGGAATTGACCACCAAATATTATTATTTGGGTTTTAATATAGTTACTTTTTAGCTCTTTCATGAGTTAAAAGAGAAGACCACTTGCTGTAAACTGAATTAGGTGTTCCCAGAATTCATATGCTGGAACCCTAACCCCCATTGTGATGGTATTTGGAGATGGGTCTTTGGAAGATAATTAGGTTTAGATGAGGTCATGAGGGTGGGACCTCCATGATGGGATTAGTGCCCTTAGAAGAAGAGACCAGAGAGCTTGTGCTCATTCGCATTCTCCCTCCCTCCCTCTCTCTCTCAGTCTCTCTCTCTCTATCTCTCTCTGCCTTACCAACCCCAATGTGAGGACACAGCAAGAAGGAAGTCAGGAAGAGTGTTCTCACCAGAATTTCACTATGTTGGCATGTTAATCTTAGACTTTCAGTCTCCAGAACTGAGAAATAAATTTCTGTTGTTTGACCTACCTGGTCTATGGTATTTTGTTATGTCAACCTGAGCAGACTAACATACCACTCCTAAGTCATGATAATAGTGAAAATCATTATAATTGCTAAAATATATTGAGTGCTTAATATACGACATATTATCTCACTCAATCCTCACAACATCCCTGTGATTTTGGTACTATCATCATCCATTTCACAAATAGCTAAACACCTTTTAGAAAGTTACACTGCTAGTAATAGTAGCTGGACTACTAAAAATAGATTCAAGGCATAGCTCTAGTTTACCCACTGCAAACTGGTGTAAGAACTATCCAAAATCTTTACTACTGACCTTGCATAAAGTGCAAATTCTAAATAACTGTCAACACCTGGGTGGGACTGGTGTCTATGGAGATCATATTGATAATCCATAAACTATTCCTATCAACGACAACCACAATTAACCTTCTACTACTCCCAGAAGATTTCTCCAAGGTAATAAAGTGTATAACTAAAGACGTTAATGGAATACACTATGCTTAAATCTTTCCTCTTGTTGAATAACTGAACTTTGTCAACGGCCTCCAGCCAAAATCTACCAGGAGAAACACCTCTGTATTTAAACATTAGACTTATTGCTCATTGTAATAAGGGAGACACACACCATGGAGAGCCATGGGATGTCTCAGTAAGAGGATATTAGAAAGAACTTACTACAGTTATCAGGCTTGGGTTAGGCGACTTTGGAGAAGTTTCAGGATGTGAAGCAATGCTTTCAGGAAACAGGAGAAATTCTAAAACCATATTTTATAGACAAGAAGGGGAGTGTAGAGTGAGGCTAAAGCTGTGATCAGGAAAGAAGCAGCAGTCACTCATATTATGCAAGATTGGGGAATGTGTGGTATTTTGTGTTTTGCACATAACCCTGTTCTGTTTGTGTGTAGACAAGATTACAGAGTGGTCTCCTTTTGTGCCTCACTTCATCTCATGGTCACAGAGTGGCCTTGCCTGATGCTGGTACTTTGTGAGATAGACAAATACAAGGCCTTGCTGTGAGTTTCTCAAGGGCAGCTCCTAGAAACACCAACACCCAGCTGATAGTGTCAGGCCAGTTCTTAGGTATCAAAGGCTACTTTTCCCTTTCTCAGCTTAAACCTTTCCTTCTCTTCTCATAAAATATAGGCCTAGGAGAAGGAAGTCTGCAGTATGCCAATTAGGTAATTGGCATTGAGCTGCTTTTCAGATGGAACAGCTAAGAAACTAATTAGCCTATAATTTTAAGGAAATAGTGCTGTCCTTTACAAAAATGAGTTAGATCACTCCCTGAGTCAACAAGCTATATATTATGTAGCAGTGGGTGTCCTTTCAAAAATAACAAAATCCCTTTTAGCCTTCTTCCTTGTCGTTGAGATTATAAAACCATTTTTCATTTTATTCAAATGCATCGAAATGTTTTCTTAGTGTCCATCAATTCTTTCCAAGGCAAAAAGGGAAAGAGGTCACGGAGGCTAAGGGAGCAGTTAGATTTTAGTAGAGGGGCTTTCCCAGTGGTAAATACAAGTAGCTTGCTCCAATAGAAAGAGTTCGGGTTTTGGAGTTAGATTGTATTTGTCCAAACATCAACTCCACCACTTTGCATACATGACCTTGAGCTTGTTGCTTTAACTTTCTGTAGAATAGAAATATTATTTACATCTGCCATCATAAGTTAAAATAACTGAGATAAAAAAATAAGAAAACACTCTGTAATCTCTGAAAGCATTCTAAATACTAGTCAATATTATTATTACATATATAAATATTGTGATATTAATTAAAAGTTCATCAATAATGTCTTAAAAATAAGGATACTGATATAAAAAATAAACTGATCATGTTAGGCAATCCTTGCAAATTAGGCAAAGGATGTTTTTGAGTTCTAAAACTCCTCTAAAATTCCAAGCAAGTTTACTTAAGATGTTTACCTCCAGAAAGTTAAAAAGATTCTCCAAGGGTCATGGCACCTACTATCTAGCTGGCTCAAAGCCAGCAATGTAAAATAAATGACACAGTATCACATTGATTTATTATTTCACCTTATAAAAAATATTCCAGTCCTCAGGATTCTGAGGGCATGTAATTTTCAAAGAAGAATAAATCGTGAGACTAAGTTGAAATTAAAGGCACAGAAAATGGTTAGATTCTGAGACAGAGGGTTGGACAAACAGTTCAATCAACATGCCTGTATAAACAGGGAGTTGAACTTAGGAGTCTCTCCCTGCTTTTGAATGTGCAAAGCTCTTAAGGATGGAAAGAAACAACTCAAGGAATAAACAATAGATTTGAAGGAACACGTGACGAGCAAGGTCGAAATGGATTCATTGGGCTTTGCTGAGGAGGCACAAAGAGAACGTGTGGAAACTGGTGGAGCTTGGGACAAAAGATTCCACTGTGAAGAGACTGAAGATTGAAGCCAAGTCAGGATGCAGAGATGGCCCAGCCAGAAGTCCAGGCCATTGCTAACAACCAGGCACACCATGGGTGCAGAAACAGAGCCCATAAGCCACCCAGTCTCCACTCACGTGAGTGGTGCTTGTACCAAAGAGCTAGTTCTCCTCCCCACTGGAGTTCAGAGAGGACCTCTCCTTGACAGCCGCTAGAATTGATCAATAGCTATTGACCAGCCAGCATGAGCAACATCCATCAGAGCCCCAAGTCTCTGCTTGGTCTTTATCAACCTCACTTCTATGTAAAATCCCCTTGTCCCAAGAAACTCATAAGCCCAGATCTGTATGGGGCTGGGAAGTGTGACATCTCGTGAAGTGGTCAAGGTGCAACAGAAAGCACACATATTAGCTGAAACTGAACATATCCAGCTTAAGAGCCCCCTCTCCAAGTAAATGTGTACGTAAAACTAGTGAGAGAAAAGATAGAATCCCTATTGTCCTCCAATTTACTGAGCCCCTTGATGAAGAAGTCAAGAGTTTTATCATTTAAAAAGACAGAGCATAATGGAGTGGGCTTTCGATCACCTTTGGCTGATAATTAATGTTTACGGACAGATACATGCATGATTGACTGTCCCGTGTTGATTCTACCACTCCTCATTGTGCATCAGCAGTGCAGTGTTGGGGATTGACCCTACTCCAGAGTTTGTACTAAGCAGTCTTTGCCAATAATGGAAATTTCTTCACTCACACAAGCATCAAGAAGCCAAGCGTAGGCCAACAAATCATGGCATTTCCCCGGAAACAGACATCAGTTCAGGAAGAGGCATGTGACTCAAATCAGGTCAATGAGACATCAGGGGCCAATTTCCAGAGAGAGAGAGTTACAGGAGGAAATTCCTTCTCTCTTTTCTGCTGAAATGGCTGAAAAAGCAGGTAGCATCATTTGCTACTAGCAGTTCCTCTATGATTGTCAGGGATCCAGCTTCAGCATGAAGTCTACACTGTGAACAGCAGATGAAATGGAAAGAATCTGGATCCTTTATGACACCCTGAGCTGCCGGCTCAACCAGACCTGAGGCCTGCCCTGCTTCTGTTAAATGACGCTATATATTTCCTCAACATTTAAGCCAATGAAGTCAAGTTTCTGTCACTCTTGACCAAAAGCAAATTAATTGATACATATGGCTCTGATGCTGGTTTAAGGGAATATCATATTTTGAGGTTCTAGAGACCAAGCCACTTCCTATACATAGAGCCAATTTCCACCTAGAAATGTGTCCTGCTCTGACATTCTTTTAGGGTGACGGCTTGTCACTCAGGTTAAAAACCAAAAAATTGGAAGGGCTCAGGAAAGGATCAGAGTTAAAACACCCTTTCGTGACTTTGTAGCAAAGAGACCAAGTGAATAAAGGCATTTTTTTCTGGAAGCAAGGCATGAAATGCAATCGGGAAGCCAGAAAATGAGGAATTCGGCTAAAGGTGCTCTTTTGGGAATGAAGCTAAGGTTAGCCATAGCAGGAAAATCCTAATATTATTAGGTTGGCCAAAAAGTTAGTTCGGGTTTTCCATATGATGGTACCAAAAACCCGAACGAACTTTTTGGCCAACTATATATATATATATATATATATATATATATATATGCTGGCTGTAATTTTCTGCTTATAATTTCTGTATTTTATAACTTTGTTTGCCCTTAGTATTTAAAAAAGTCCTTTTGAAAGCTCTAGTCTGTCTGCTGTTCTGTGAGAAAAATCAAAGTCCTTTTAAGGGATTGAGTGTATCCCTAATGGTACAAGGAATCAGAGTGAGAGGACGCTCAGATAAAACAGACCAGTTAGGGCACTTGATGCTGACTCCTCCCCTTTGGAGATTCTCTTCCAGGGCTTGACCCAAGAGGTCCTAGGTTTTATTTTGCTGATGAACATCATGTCCCCTGCATCGTGGTGACCTTGTGGCTGTGTTGGATTATAAATGGACCAAACTCAGCATCTCGGCTGAGCAATCACATTGGTGACAGACACATAGTCCTGTGTAGTGTTTCCTCACCTTAGAAATGTTCACTGTCCAGGGTGCTCATAAAAGCCTCAGGTACCACCAACATCCCGTGTGTAGTAGGAACCCACTTCCTTCCAAGTGGCACATGCAGCCTGAAAACTGAAGTTTCCCCGAATCAGTACCAGCACACCACTTTACAGACGTTAAGACCCTGCCCATCCATTTTAGAGCACCTTGCAGATTCTCATTTCAACAGAAAATCAATATATGGAAAGTAATTCATGTATAAGCACAGTCAGCAGTGCACAAAAGCAGAGACTAGTAAAGTAAGCTTTTTTTTTTTTTTTTTTTTACTATTTGGAGTAAAACAATAAGTTATGGCAATTTTTTCTCCCAATCACTCAGCAAAAGAAAATACAGTTTTAGTACGTCCACCTTTACTGGATGGTTATAGATCTATTTGACTTTAATGCCTTTCTTGGAGTAATTTTAATCTGTTATATGAATGCACCAGGCTTACTTACTAAAAAAAAGCTTTAGAATCATTTCACTGGGAACACAACAAAGTTCCTGAAAGAAAACAGACCTAAGAAACAAAATACCATACAAATTCTGAACAATGTAATTAATGTTTTTTAATTCAGTTGCATTTTTCTGCATGTCCCCAAGCAATTGCACACATTATCGGTTGCTTCTTGTGCAATTTTAATTCAGAGTGATGAAAATATTTTTGAATTGTAAATATATTAAAAAAAACCCATTAGATTACTGTCTTGCTTTTGCAATTTATTTGAATCCCACATATGTGCTTTATTTTTTTAAATTGTGCCATAGTATAAAATATCTTTGGTTTTTGCCCTTAAGTTTTACTCCATGGTTCTATGATTTATTGTTTTGAAGTTAGAAATCACTCAAGAGAGACACAACAGCACTCTTCTTAGAATGTCCCAGCTATGAACTCTATTTGAATGTTATCAATATTATATAATGTTTTTGAGTTCTTTAAAAAATTAGAAAGTCTAAAACATCAAAAGGGAATCTCTTAGATATGTACCACATGTCACCTCTTTGTTTAAAAATGGAAAGCTAGTCTCTGGAGCAGGAATTTGTGGTGACACTGGATCTATGCTTCCGGTTACTGTTATTTTCAATATTGCTCAGAAATTTGGTTCATAGGGCACTAAAGTATAGGACAGCATGAGACACACTTTCAGCACAGCAAGCAGTTATAGGGTTTCACCATGCAACTTGCAATAGCCTTACTGTGCAATGAGAAATACATTTCCACCCACCGTGCTGAAATTGTTGCCAGTAGGACCGCACTCAGAATACAGTATAACTG
Organism: Balaenoptera musculus; assembly: GCF_009873245.2. Classification (NCBI taxonomy): domain Eukaryota; kingdom Metazoa; phylum Chordata; class Mammalia; order Artiodactyla; family Balaenopteridae; genus Balaenoptera; species Balaenoptera musculus. Next base: position 50,125,470 of record NC_045802.1, read on the forward strand.
AAAACAGTAAAATACACCATCTGTGGTTGGGCAGGTAAAGCACAAAGACAGTAGAGGATCTGAGAGATCAGTTAATTTGGACAAGGGAGACTACCTAAGTGAGCTCATTTAAATTCTAAGATGGATCTAGGAACTAGTCTCCTTATTGGTCAAATTAATCGTATAATTGTCAGATATTGTTTGTGATCGTAGGCAGTTCTGTTTGCATAAGGTGCAAATGAATGTGATTCAGATACCTGGTTTTTCTGATTTACTAACATTACTAAGATGGTCTGTGAACAGTGAATGGGGTAGTTTAATTTCCTCAGACTTCTTAAACCATTCATTATACGAAAACTAACAAACCCAGCCAACAGTCATTAGTCACATCTCATTCCTTGAGAAATGTTCAGATTTGATGAATGTATTCATGCATCTATGTATTCTTCCCACAAACATGTAGTGGGACCTTCTGAACAAGGCACTGTGCTGGGAACTGTGGGTCATCGTGGGAAGAGGCAGGCACTGAGCCTGCTGTCCTGTGGCTGTCCACCGGAGCAGGAAGAACATAAAGCAGGTGCCTATTTATTTCATTCTATTTCTATAGGAATTAAAGCATTACCTTCAGAGCCAGGTTTACTTGGAGCACAATCTGAGCTCAAAAAGCAAACATCCACCACTTGTGTGCCTTTGCCGAGTCAATTTCTCTGACTATTGGTTCTCTTATATGTCAAAAGGGAAGAGTAATACCTACCTTGCAGAGATTTTTTAGGAATCAGATAATCTTGTAAAATGCCAAGGAAAGTGATCAAATGACTATTCTTATTCAAATGACGACAACCAGAATGATGAGGATGTGATAGTGACAAGTCGTAAATGAGCAAGGAAGTTAATTAGAATTTTAAACAACTAGAGTTGACCACTGCCTTCTATCTATGGTTTGAAATCAATATTCTAGCACTGAACACCAATGGAAATATATCCCATCTTAAAGCCTACCTTTTAGGAATTCATGCTTTAAATTAAGATCTTGTGCCCTATTTAAATACAAAGACAGGGAAGAAAGAACATGCATAGATATTTTCAGTCATTAACATCTTATGATGACTTATTTTATTATATCTTAAGTGGAGAACCTGCTGCACAAGGTTTTCAGTTATGGGTAAGAGGAAGGGTGGGTCCAGAGAACAGGGTATTGTTATCATGTATACATGGGACCTACCCAGTCAGGAGTATGAAGAGCCAGCATATGTAGCCAAAGAGGGGAAATAGGGAAGGAGAAACAGCAACAAGTGGGAAGATGGGAAATTTTTAAATAATTGGTAACACATGACAAGGACTATTCTAAAAACCTTGCATGCACATCTCACACGGTGTGTCGGGGAGGGAGAAATTTTCCTTTACTTTCCTAGGTTCTTCTGGCTGGTCTAAGAATTAAATTGACATGACACAGATTAACAGGAGAAAATCAAACAAAGGTTTAATACCATGTATGCATGGGAGAGACCCAGGAAACCTGAGTAATTTGCCAAAAAGGCCAAAACCCTCACCTCAAATACCATCTTCAACTAAAGACAAAAGAGGATGCTGGGGGTAGTGCTTTGGAACCTCAAAAGGGAGGAAGGCAATTCACATGAAGATGGAAAAGACTATATTTGGTAAATAAATGTTTGCTGGGTCATGCAGAGACAACAGGACACAGAGTGGACTCTGGTCTCTAGCGTTTCCCCCACTGCACCTAGCCCACACTCTGCAGCTATCTCAGCAAAGCTCTATTCCAGGAACAGGCCCTCTATACAAATTCTTTTAGACAGCTATGGGAAAGGTCAAAGTTTCTTCCTGGGCCTTGAATTTTTTCCACTCCAAATAATCCGCATGCCAAGGAGGCATTTAGGGGTTGCAAGCTTTGCTCCCCTACAGATGTTTACAAACAATCTTATTAGGTAGGCACTAGTCATACTCCCAGTTTACAGCTGAGAAATTTGAAACAAAGAGCTGTTAACTAACTTCCCCAATATGCACAGGTAATGTGAACAGCAAAGCCAAGATTCACACTCTAGCAGCCTGACCCCAGAGCCCTTTTATTTTTTTAATTTTTATTGGAGTATAGTTGCTTTACAATGTTGTGTTAGTTTCTGCTGTACAGCAAAGTGAATCAGTTATATGTATGCATATATCCACTCTTTTTTTAGATTTCCTTCCCATTTAGGTCACCACAGAGCACAACTACTGTCCTACAGAGGCTGATTCAGGTCTTTAGTCACATGACTAATTTGAACTTGCATGATGAACTTGCATGGTGACATTTAGCAAATGTATTAGTAGTTAGGGTTCTCCTGAAATGCAGAACTAATGGGATGGATGTATATATATTTATAGGATTTATTATGAGTCCTTGGCTCATGCAATTATAGAGGCTGAGAAGTCCCAAGACATGCCTGCCATCTGCAAGTTGGAGATTCAGGAAAGCCAGTGGTATAGTTCCAATTCAAACTTGAAGGCCTGAGAACCAGGGGAGCCAATGGTATAAATCCTAGTCTGAATCTGATGACCTGAGAACCAGAAGACCAATGCCTAAAGGCAGAAGAGGATGGAGGTCCCAGCTATAGCAGAGAGCAAATTCACCCTTCCTCTGCCTTTCTGTTCTACTCAGACACTCAGCGAATTGAATGATGCCCCCGTGCACTGGGGAGGGCCATCTACTTCACTCAGTCTACTGATTCAAATGTTAATCTCTTCCTAAAATGCCCGCATAGATACTCCAGAAATAATGTTTTACCACCTCGCTGGGTTTATCCCTTAGCCAAGGCAAGTTGACACATAAAATTAACCATCACAGCCAAGATTCTCAAAGTTCTTTGTATGTATAAGTCCACCCTCTGAATCAATGAGAAGACCCAGTTTTACACTGAGAACTTCGTGAGGGTGCAACACAAAGGGTGGTAAAATAGAAATAAGACCAAGGGATTCTGTGTCCTAATATTTTTATGGAGAACATCTGAAGACGGTACTATATATGATGACACATAAGTGAGGCATTTTGGAAGCTCTTCATAAGGAAGGGACAATTGCTTACCTTTGGGCACAGCTGTCAGAGTGCAGTAAAGAGTGCTTCTCTGAGACGAGCCCAGACATTGATACTTAACAAAACAAGGCTCCCAAGTCTATCCACTTTGTAATAAATGAAGTAGGAACACTACAACCTACCAATTTATTTTCTGGCAGTAAATGCAGCTTGGGGTTGTATTTGACACTGGAGGTCCAAACCTCAGCAAGAATTTCTATGGTGCAGAAATTTGGGAACATGGGCCGAGGGAGAAGGAACAGGGAGCATGTGAAATTTCTTGGCTAAAAACAGGAACATCTTGTGGTGTGGGAATTGAATCTTTTCTCCCTATTATAATAGTTCTCAGGGGCTTTCCTGAGTTAAAAGTAAAATGAATTCGCACCCTGAAGACCAGTATGTCCTTTTTAATTTCTGGCTTTCGCTTGGGATAACTTATGTCTTATTACTAATGTTCCTCTTTGCCTTAGAGTAAGTTCAAGTGGCAGAAATGGGATGCCAGCTCCCCTATTGAGGAGGATTGGGGAATGATGGACAGGATCAAAGGCGGGGAGAGGTCTCTTCCCTCCCCACGGACCAACATTGTCTTTTAATTTCTATCAGTGTTATGACTTTGGAGGAGGGTATAGAATCAAGAAGAAAGAATGAGGAAGCTGGCACTTGCAAAATGACTTCCAGACCTATTAAAACATCAAAGCCAAAATATTCCCCCCAGGAATGAACTTCAGATGATAGTTTAAGAGAAGACATACCAAGGAATATTTTATTTCATATTCACAGAGCCTAAGCTTCCCATCTCCACAGTATTCTCTGTTTTTATGTGTTTTAACAGCTTGTAACGTCTTCAAATAAAAAGAGTAAAAATGTAAGCATGTGGCTAAGCTATATGTATACACAATTCTTAATCATTCAGTATCACTCTAGTCTTATCCAATACGGACAGGATAAAAGTTGAAGTCGTCATGCAAATTAAAATAGAGAAAGAGTGCTTTTACCGGATTGCTCTTTACAGAGATCTTTTTTTACTTTTACAAAAATGTTTCCAACCACTGGAACACAAAAAGGTACACAAATACATAAAAGCATGAAAGGGGCTATGAACCTATTGTTAAGAGGAAATCTGCTTGTAGAAAAGCACACATGTCCTTTTAAGTGTACAGCTCTGCATGAATCGCTTTCATATAGAAAGAGCACAGTGATGCAGTTAAGAATCAAGCCTGACTTCAGTCAACTTTTTAATGCATAGTAAAGTTAATAGGATATGCAGTTTTGTGCTCTTAGTAACCATATGAATGCTTTCCTGGAGTTTTTACATTAGAAAAGCCAGTGTTATCAAACATTGGAACTTTGGTAAGAGATTTTGCTACTTGAAGCCTGCTGATGCTTTCACGGGAATGGGGGAATGAATTTCCCTTCTCTGTCAATATCGCCTTGAGAACAAGAGCTGAAGGGTTTAAATGAACCCTCTCCAGGGATTCACTTGTGCCCTCTGCAGCTGGCAGTGGTAGGCACCCATATAGGTCCATTATTCTAAGCCAAGTTGCAGGAATACTCATAATATATTTGGTGTTATTGTCCTTAGATAGACACACACTGGTCAGACCGTGTGTACTGATGTTTCATGCAGGAAATATGGTGACCATATGTTCAGATTTCTATGTTTCACTAGCTCTACTTCCTCCGCCCCACTTTCTTTAGCAGTTTATGGTTTCTTTTCGTTGACAAATTGCCAACTGTTAATTTATAAAACAGACTAAGTGTAAAGTGACCACAGTGAGGAAACCAAAATGAAGAAGACTAAAGTAAAGAAATAATTATATCAAAATATCTCCCAACAGGGACTTCCCTGGCAGTCCAGTGGTTAAGACTTTGCCTTCCAATGCATGGGGTGTGGGTTCCATCCCTGGTTGGGGAGCTAAGATCCCACATGCCTCATGGCCAGAAAACCAAAACATAAAACAGAAGCAGTATTGTAACAAATTCAATAAAGACTTTAAAAATGGTCCACATCCAAAAAAAAAAAAAAAAATCTTAAAAAAAAAATCTCCCATCGCAGAGGTATGATCTATCTTGGACCTTCATGATGTGAGCCCCTAGAACACTCAAGGGGAATGAGAACGACTCAGAGGTGACCAGACTACTACGATGTTCTACCTTCTATGTTTGTTTGGTGAGGGTGGGAGGAGACTCATTCAATTTTCAAACAAGCCAGGCTCCTAAAAGAAGTACAAAGGAACTGATAATTTATTGAGCATTTTTAGAGAACACATTTTCTTACTCTGGCTTTATCAAAATAAAATGTCTTAAATTAGAAAACCTCAGGAAACTCCCAAATCCGCCCTAGTATCTAAGTGTCTAAACAGAATGTCACAAAGCTAGTAAGCAAGGATCTTTCCTTTAAGCTGCTTTCCCCCTCCTTCGACTCCTTAGACACAGCTCCCCCCAAGACTGCCCTTCTGTTAAGTCTGACATCAGCTAGAGGCACCCACAAAGGCCAGGTCACTGCCCTAATGGAGGATTATAGATTCTCTGTTCACGATAAAATACTTGCTTATTCTGACTCACTAAAACATCATTTATTTGCCTAAATCCCACCCCCTTAACCTGAGTAAAGACTTGATCTTATAGTAAAAAAGATAGAGCGTTTTCCATATCCTAAGGAATTATCTCCTTGCCTCTAGCTTTCCTACCTAAGAATGTGTGCTTGAAAGAAGATGAACGGAGTGAGGAAATGGAATAGAATTCGCAGAAGTAAACTTGGGCAGCTGTGCTTGGAATAGGGCAGGAGAGGTGCTATAGTGGTGCTACTCACTAGTAACTCATCAATTCTCAGAGTAGAGGGATGGAGGAGAAACCACCCTCCCTGCTTCCAGGCTACTTTCTATCCTTACTCCCTCTCCAGGCTCACAAGGTGCTTTGATGACTGGATTGGCTTCCCAAGGGGCTTGATGATTGGGGTAGTGCCCTGAGTGGGGGACATAAGCACTGGAAAGGGATGGTCCCCTTTCCCAGGCTTAATTTCTTCTTCTAGTCGCCATGACAGGCTGATGGTGCTTTGGTTGCTGTCAGTCAATTTCTGAGAGTCTCTTGGTCTCTAGAAATACTGGTAATGCCAAGGTCCTGGATCTGCAGGGATGAAGATCAGATCTGACCTCAGTATCATCACCAAGGCCAGGTTACCCTAAAGAAGAGAAGCCTATTGATGAAGAGTCAGTCAATCAGTGATACACTTTGGCCTCACAGAACACTTCTGTTCGAAGGTCAACAAACTATACTCAATCAACCTCTTTTAATCATTTCTTTCCCAGGTTTATCCTTTCTTCCTTTGACCCTCTATGCTACTCACCATTCCCCTAACATGCCAAGAACATTCATATCGCTATCCTTTCCTGAAATTGTTCTTTCTGTCTAAAATTCTTTATGACTAACTCTACCCAAAATGTCAGGGGAAGAGAGCTTTTGAGGATAATTCTGATGGTGCCTAATTTAGATGGATGGAAGGATAGTGGTGCCATTAAGTGAACTGAGATGCAGACACAGGGTGAAGGGAGGGAAGGGGATATTGGAGATGAATTTTGGGACCTGCTGTCTTTAGAGTACCTATGAAACATTCCAGAAGAGAGAGATGTAGCATATATTTCAGGCAGAGATTGGGCATGGAAATAATACATGAGAATCATCAAAACAAAGTGGTGATAGATGAAGAGATTTCCAGAGGAAGGGTAGTAGAGTGGGAAAATAAACAAGAAGAATGAGGATACTGCCTTGGTAAGTGTATGAATATAGAGCACACACAAAAAGTAAACACTATAATAAAATCCACAAAAAAGGAAGAAAGCAGGTAACTAGGAGAACCAGAAGACTTCATGGCCACAGAATCCAAGGGAGGATTGAAAGAGGAAGATTACCAGTGTCGAGTACTATCAAGATGCCAAGCAACAGGAGAACTAAAGAAAAGTCATTAGATATGGTAATTAAGAGATCATGTAAACCTTGAGTGGGAGGCAGCCTGGGTGGGTAACTCTGGAGTGGGACTGCCCGGGTTTGCATCCTAGCTGCACCTTTTGCTCGCTTTGTGATGTTGGGCAGGTTATTTATTCTCTCTCTGCCTCAGCTTCCACATCTATTAAATGGAGATAAGGACAGCACCTACTTCAGAGAGTGGACATGAAAATCACATGAGTTAACATATTTAAAGCACTGAGACCACTGCCTGATGCAAGCTTTATGTGAATGTTTGCTGCTACAATTTATTATTATAAGATTCCAAGGAATCAGAGAGCAATACATATATAGCACAATAAAATAATCTTTGAAGAAGCATGGCAATAAATTGAAGGGGCAAATAGGGCAACATCTTAAGTAATAGAAAGATGAGTATAGGCACTTTTCCTTTTGATTCCCCACTACAACAATACAAAGAGTAGGAGAAAAGAATATGAAATTCATGGAGAGTTACAGTATAAATACTAGTAACATGGAAACCAAAGTCAAATACTGGAAAACTCCACGAAAGTACTTATGGGCACTCCTACTCTGACTTTCTTTAAAACATGGAGTCAACACTTTCCTTTCTGATTTACTTAAGGTCTATTTTTATTTCTGCCAACTCTGCAATTGTATAACTTGGTTAATAAAGTATCTATCAAGTTTAATGCCTAGCCTCATTGTCCCTAACATGGTTTCAAGAAGTAAATGTTGCTTTAAAATAAATTTATTAATAAATTAATCACTCTTTTCAAAGAAATATTACAGAATAACTAACCTAAACAACACATATCATTCCTTTAAGTAAGAACAAATTATACGTCCCCAAATAATTTTGCCTTAACTCTGGCCATCAATCTTCTCATGATTAGTAAAGAAAATGGTTCTTCTAATTATATAAATCCTTACATCTATGAGTAGAACGTGGGAAATAAAGTAAGAATTTATTATAAGGAATGCTTTTGTAAATTGAAAAATGACTATTATGTTTTCGTTCTCCTAGCATTTGACAGCATTCTGCTGATACAGTATTTCGTTGTATTCTTATTCCTTATCCTTACAAAGGCTTCCATTCACATCAAAAGTATGTTGAAGGCCCCGACCTTGACCATGAAAGTTCTCTTTGTCTTCATGATTACAGCTGGTGAACCTTAACTAGCCACCTGTTACCAATTATTTTAATTAGCATCGTAGAATATTTTGGCCTGTTCAATAGAAGCTTTTGAGTAGGGTTTGGTTGGAATTTTTTGTTTTGTCCCTTTTCTTTTCTTTTCTTTTTTTTTGGAAGCAAGAGAAACTAAGGTAACAGGAAACGATTTTTAACTTACAAGTAAATTAATGAGTCACATTTGGAAAACAAAACAACCAGGATTTTCACAAGCAAGTTACCAGCTGACCAAATCATTACCAGCATAGAGCCAGCAGGTATATTAGATGCTGTAAGTTATGGTTTGCCAAGTTATCTGCAACATGCTCCACCAATCATTCTATCAAAGAACCTTAGTCCCACAGTGGGCTCCCCTTGTAAAGGGTATTTTTCATCAACAGTGAGGAGCAGAAGTGAACATTCACCTGACTGGACAGGTATTAAGCATGGGAAGGAGGACTTCCAGTGGTAGGAAAACGACATCCAAGAAAAATCCCAGCAGTCAATTCTGCCAAGGGAGAGCAAAACCAGGAGTCTGGGAGGATCCCTAGTAAAGATCTCAAGCATACAACTTCCTTTAGACACATCACTTTCAATCCATACATTTCTCTTGTTATCTAGAACAGTAGAGTTTATTCATAACTTGACATTTTCTATCATTTTATGACTATTAAATTTGTAAATTACAATGGATTTCTCATATGGGCAACCTAATTACTGGACTAAAAAAAGAAAACCTTAAAAACGTGTGTCCTCCTTAGAAAGAAATTCCTGTTCTTCTGTGGCTCATTAAATATGGTTATGGACTATTTTCCAAAAATGTTTATGCTTCAGGTTTTATTTCCCCAGAATTATGCTGCATGTGACACCAAGTCCTGTGTGGTCTTAAGGAGAAGCTGCCCCATGGTTGCCCTGGTGAGGGGTAAACCCAGCTGCTGCCTGCATATCCTGGTTTGGGGATATGCAAACCTGATTCTGGCTATGTGTACTGGCCACAGACCTGAAAGGGTCATCTACCTTCTAAGAGACTGCTGTGCCTCACTGCAGGATGTTTAATTCTATGGATAAATTGACTTTAAAATGCTGATTAAGCCAATTCCAGAAAATTAAAAACTAGCATTGGTTTAGATTAGATCGAGCATCAATAGAAAACACCCTGCTGCCCAGGATCACTGGCAAACTTGCCAACTGATGTGATTCTGTTGCAGGGGGGGGGGGAGGGTAGTCATCCTGACTGCTGCTCACCAGTTGTCTGAATAGTTGACATGGATGTGTAGAGTTTCCTCCTTGCTCTTCAAGCCTGTGACTCCTAACTCCACAATTAGACACACCAAGAACTTTGAAGGACACTTCATAAACCATATCCTATTCTCCATCAACTACCAGGGTTGATCCAAGCGTTACTTTTGGGTTGGTGTTTACTGCCATTTTTTATTGTCTTTCATTCCATGACCCAGCTGATGAGTCAGTAGAAATCTCACAAATAAATACTTTAACACTAGAATGTCTGTTGCCAAATTCAGCAAAGAATATTGAACAACTGCTTAATGTTTCCTACAGTAAGCTGTCACACAACAATCATTTTAAAAAGGTAAGAGGGAAAAGAGGACTGCCGAGTGAAATTCTATTCCTTGATGCAGAACAGACACTAATAATTTACCAGAAAAGTGTTCAGTTCATACACAAGTAACTCAAATTCCTTTAAATAAATACGCATGTCAAATTTGTTACTTTTTTATCTTAACAATGATACCCTGGAAATAACCTTTTGAATCAAGAAACACCAGCAATTTAAAGTATGCCAACTAAATCTAGATTTCTGACTAAATTTATTATTAGGACTTATTACCAGACTACAGCAAATAGCAATATATGTTTTACATTAATGAGATATTAAGAAAACATTTTACATGTGCATTGTTATGGTGTATCATATTCAACCATAAATGAGGCATCAAAAAGCTTCATAGTCAATATATTTCATAACAAAAAATTCCATCCCATCATCTAATCTCTAGTACTTACATTAACCTTCCTAGTTCAAGTATGCCTGTATTCTCAATGAAAGAGAAGTTGATAAAATGGACTAATATATAATATTTTAAGTGCTTCTCCTATCTTTTAAAGAAATGTATTTTGGCTAAAGCTATTCCTCTGTCAAACTCATTACCTATATTGAATTTTACTACAGGATTCATTCCTATTTGACTTACAGAGATGCTAAAATTTGGACAATATCTTCATGAAGTCCATAAAGGAAAAAAACCTATGTAACTGATGTTAATCTTCATGATATAAATAAAGGCAGCCATAATCATTATGACCTATAAATAGCCATGGAAGATGACTAGGATACCTATCAGTAAGCTTTCTCATTAATGGCATCAATATGTTTTATCTACTATAAATGTAGAGAAAACAAAGATAGGTCCTTGATCACTGAGGGGCTGATACTCCATTGAGAATACAAAATAAAATATGCCTTGATTATACAACAAAAATAACAGAAGACAAGGAGTGTTCTTTCATATAATTCTAGCCTTGGCCCTTCCTCGATATGATTTTAGCCTAATACTTAATCTTGGCCAGATTCATATTCTGAAAATGGGGAGATGAATGAATTCTTGCTTAGAGCACTCATAGCTCTAAAATGTCAATGAGTTCAGGTTAGACAAAAACATAAATACCTTAACAAGGCAGTTAATGCTAAGCATTGAATAACTACAGGTTATCAGGTACCAAGGAGGTTCAGAGTAGGTATCAGTCACTGCAGCCTGGCCAGGGGAAGACACACACAAGCATTGCAGAGAAGCTAGGCTTGAATGATTGCAGCTGGTTGGGGTCACTCAGAATCAGAACTGGTCTACTGAGATGAGGTGGTGCAGAGTCTCGGAGCAGATTCTGGGGGCCAAGGGCAAGGCCAGCTGAGCAGAAACAGTTACTTGAGGCTGAATCATCAGCCCTTAAACCTAATTTGACCACGGTCAGGCTATGTCCAGGTGCTGGGATCAGGCTTACTGTGCTGAGGGGACCAATTACACCAGCTGCGGGGAAAGAAGAATTACAGAAGCTGAGACCAAGCTGAGACCAAGAACTGTTTGTTTCCTTCACATTATGTTGACTTCATAAGTTACTGGTGCATAATTTTAAACCAGATATAAACAAAAAGCCAAATTCTATTTCACAATAGAGCATATAACTTTCACTTTCTGTTGAAACAGTTACACTGGATTCTTCTTATTAAGTAAAAGATAAAAATACATCGTCCAGGGAAAATAGTGATATAGAAATTAGAAGATCTGAGGAAATAGGCATGTATGTATTCCTTTTCCAAGCCCAAATGATACCCTGAGAAGCTGAGAATATGAATATCAACTTCAATCCAAGGATTCTGCATTTATAGATTTCATCAGGATTTCTGGGTCTCTAACCATATCAGGTCAGCTCCCACATGCCCAAGCTCCTGCCCAAGGATGAGGGTTGAAGATTTCCATGCTGCTTGCTCAACCCAGCCTCTCAGTTAATCAGCAAGCCCTGCCATGTACAGGATCTTTAGTCCCACCCCTAGTCTGGCTGCCCTGTGGATATTCTCCAGTTTGTCCCACGTGAGCCCTTGAAGACCTCTTTGCTCTCAAGCTGCCAGCTTATGTCTGAGCCCTACCATGTGTGCCCCATTCCTGTGATAGGATTTCTCTTGTTCCTATTTGTTCCTTGAGTTCCCCCACTGACTCTTAAATTTTGTCCTAATTCCAACCTGCTTGTCTGGGGCCACGATTAACTAATCTGTGGCAATTTCGTATTTTTAGGAACGCTGATATAAAAGACTAGAAGTTTCCAATTAAAACGTTTCCATTGCTTACAGGGATGGCCGCTGTCGATACATTTATTCTGGCACTCCCAGGAAGCCCCTTTAGCAGGGCTCAATGGTGGCTTCAGCTGCCCCTTAACAGCACAGCAAATTCTTGAATTGTCCCTTAACTCCCAGAAACTTCCGGGATCTGTTTCCCCTGCTAGACATAGTCTGTCCCCCAAATCTGATTGTCAGCAGCTCTTGTAGGGAAGGGGAAATTAACTGTTATTTAAGAATTGTTCTAGATCCCAGTGTGGCTCTCTTAGCATAAACTCTAGAGATGAGTTCATAGCACTCTGTACTGTGTTAGTTTTTTTTACTGCTATATAAAAATTACCATAAATTTAGTGACTTAAAACAACATCTATTTCGTTGTTCTGTAGGTCAGAAGTCCAGGTGGACTCAGCTAAGTTTTCATGGGGCCAAAATCAACATGTTGACTGACTCTTATCTGAAGGCTCAGGAGAAGAATCCACTTTCAAAACCATTCAGGTTGCTGGCAGAACTCTCATGTCCTTGCAGCTCTATGTCTAAGATTCCTTTCCTTGGTGACTACCAACCAAAGTCCACCCACAGATCCCAGAGGGTGCCCGCATTCCTTGATTCATGGCCCTCTCCATCTTCAAGCCAGCAATGACACATCAAATCCTACTCATGCTTCAGATCTCTCTCAATTCTTGTTCTGCCACCAGGCAGAGAAATTTCTCTGCTTTTAAAGGCTCATGTGATTATATTAGGCCCACCTAGATAATCTCCTTTTTCTAAGTTCAGCTATGCCTTATGTTATGGGTTCAACTGTATCCCCCCAAAAAGATATGTTCAAGTCCTACCCCCAGGACCCCACAATGTGACTTTATTTGGGAATAGGGTCTTTAAAGAGGTAATCAAGTAAAAATGAGGTCATTAAGGTGGACCCTCATCCAATATAATGGTGTCTTTATAAAAAGGGGAAATTTGGACATAGAGACTGGCACAGAAGGAAAATGATATGAAGACACATGGGGAAAATGTCATGTAAAGACAAAGACAGAGACTGACTGAGGCAAATGTAAGTGAACACCAAGGATTATCCACCCCCATCAGAAGCTAGGAAGAGGCAAGGAAGTATTCTATCCAGAGTCTCAGAGGGAGCATGGTCCTGACGATACCTTGATTTCAGATATCTGCTCCTTGATTTCAGATATCTGCTTCAGATAACTGTGAGGCAATACATTTTTGTTGTTTTAAGCCATCTAATTTGTGGTGCTTTGTTACAGTGGTCCTAGCAAACTGATATACCATATAACATAACACAGTCAAGGAAATGTAGCTCATCACATTCACAGGTTCCAGGAATTAAGAGGTGTACAATGCTGAAGACCCATCCAAGAAGTTCTGCCTACCATACTTACTCTATAGCCCATTAATAATCTGAGATTTCATCAGAAGATTATAAAATTCTTCCCCTTTGCCACATCTTATCACCACACCAACAGGGCTCTAGTATAAAACAGTGGATTACAGTTGGAAAAGCTTCAAGACACAGTCTCTTTTTAAGAAGGATTAATTAGGAAATCCCAAAGTCAAGAAGGGAAACAAAAACAAGGACATTGGAGGAATTTGAAGTCTCTAGCGCCTATAGCTACAGCAAACATTAAACACAGCCCAACTCCTAGGCAGACTAACATAAATTTTCACATGAAAGATCCATTTACCTTAGTTCCTATTACCTGATACAACATGCCCAGCTTTCTACAAAAAATTACAGGGCATATGAAAAGCAAAGATAAAAAACAATCTGAAGAGACAAAGCCATCAAGACCTAGGTATGACATAGATGTTAAAATTATCAGATAGGGAATTTAAAATAACTACATGGTAAGGACTCTATCCTTTTTCTGTTAGAAAAAGTAGGCAACATGCAAGGACAGATAGATAATGTAAGTAAAGGGGTGGAAACTCTAAAAGAATCCAAGGAAATGCTATAAGCCACAAACGCTGTAACAGAAATGAAGGATTGTTTCAATGTGTTCATCACTGCACTGGATATGACCAGTGAAAGAAAAGAAAAAAAGAATAGAGTATGCAGGAAGAGTGGGGCAATATAAAAAAGTATAATATATACATAATTGGAATACTAGAAAGAGAAGAAAGAGAGAAAGGAGCAGAAGAAACATTAGAAGTAACAAATACATTGGTATAAATATTCTTGTATATGTCTCTTGGTACACAAGCACATGCATTTCTGTTGGAGTGGCAACTTTGGAAGATAATGCCAAACTTTGTCCCAAGGCTTGTTGTATTAATTTACAGCCTCACCAATTATATGGGCATTCTGGTTGCTCCATATCCTCACCAACATTTTATTATATCCTTTCTGATGGTTGTCTAATGGTATTCATTGTGGTTTTACTTTACATTTGACTTATTGCCAACGCAGTTGAGCACTTTCCATGTTATTGGCCATTTGTACATCCTCTTTGGGAAGTGCTTGGTCAAGTCTTCTGGCTTCTATTTCATTGCCTGTCTTTAGCTTATTGATTTGTGGGAGTTATTTATACATTCTGGATGTAAATAGATTTTCAGTCTACTTCTTGTTCATCCTTACTGTGATTTTGTACCCTTGGTCTCATGTAGCTGTCAAAAGCCCTGCTGTATTTTTCAGCCTCTCTGCTACCTCTCCCAGAATCAGCAGATTTCCTTAGAGAAAAACTGACCCAAATGCTGGGCTTACTTCTCTGGACCTCATTTTTTTTCCCCAGATCTTGCTTCTGTAATTTTTTACTGCCTTACTAGCTCACCAATGCTTTCTAGCAGGTATTTTTAGTTTATTTTTTCCACCTTTTAAAACTATTTTCAATATTAGAGTTATACTGAATTACCTTATCAGCCATTACCAGAAGTTGAAGTCCCAGGCAGATGAAACATACAGTCACTCTCTTTAATCTCTTTATGAAGAGTGTGAGAGTATATTTGTGGCTTGGCCTGCAGACATAGAGTAGTGAACTTGACTCTAGTATTTTACCTTCTTTTATATTAGGCTACAGTCTTCTTTTATACACAGTACTTAGCACTTCAGCAACATTTTTCAATTTACCTTCTAAACACTAAGTGATTATTTAACTACTTAATTTAGGGATTCTAGTGCTTATCCATGTAACCCTTGCCTAACCAGAAGTCTGATTTTCATTCATTCATACATCTATTCAAATATTTATTGATGATTTGTATGTACCAAACATTGTTCTGCCTAGAAGATAAGAGACAAAATGAATGCTTGAATAAATCAGAAAATTGACAGAGGAATAAAAATGATTACATATTAACAAACGATACACAAAGAATTAACATAGATTTATGTGAGAGAGTAAAGAAGAATCACACTTTACAATTGGAATCATAAAAGTCTTGACTGAAGAGTTGATGTTAAAACTGAGATCTGAACGATGGGAAGGAGCACAGCATGAGGATCAGAGAGAAGAGCATTCCAGGTAAAGGGATGATTTTGTGCAAAATTCCTGAAGCCAGAACAACTTGGCTTATGCAAAGAATAGAACAAAGGCCAGC
The DNA here is from genome assembly GCF_009873245.2 of Balaenoptera musculus. Lineage (NCBI taxonomy): Eukaryota > Metazoa > Chordata > Mammalia > Artiodactyla > Balaenopteridae > Balaenoptera > Balaenoptera musculus. The sequence goes on from NC_045802.1 coordinate 50,141,043, forward strand.
ATGGCTGGAGTATAATGAGTGAAAGGTAAAGTGGTATAAATGAGCTAAGAGTCACAAACTGGAACCAGATCATGGTAGACTTTGTCAGCCAGTATAGGAAGTTTAAATTTCATTCTCATTGTGATAAGAAGTTTTTGGAAAGACTTAAATGAGTTTGGGAAGGGAGAGGTGACAGGATCTAAGTTACATTTTTGAAACTAGTTCTCTGGCTGCAGTGTGGAAATTATACTGTGTAGGAGTATATTAATTAATGTTAAATAAAGAAATGCTTTAAAAATCACTTAGGGTCTTTTAAACAAAGGACATTTAGTACTAGGAACTGGGTACACAGCTGATAGAAAAGCTAAGAATTCAAACAGGGTATGATGAAGCAATGTGAGATTCACCATAGCCACTGCTACTTCAGGGACTGAAGGAACCAAGGAAAGAGGTAGTATGAGCAGGGTCCAGATGCTGCAGTCATCCAACTGACAGTGGCATGGAAAGGCTTTCCAGTAGAGTTAGGTGAAACTATCTGGCAGGAGCTGAAGCCACAGAGAAAAATGTGTAAGAGACATCACAAAAAGCAGTCTTCCACCAATTCCTTCTATTGGCCCAATCTATTCAGAAACCAGAGGACAAGGGAGGCTGGGAAATTTAGTTCTCTGAGGCACAGAGCTGAACAAGAGATCAGAGAACAAGAAGACAGTTTACCAGCCCAGGTAAAAGTAGAAACAAAGAGACCAAGAGGGCGCTTATATAGTAGGTCAAATGACAATTATGGAAGATTGGACTAGGAGGGTAAAGGTGGAAATTAAAACAAATGAATGGGGTCAATGTATCTGAGATATAATCAACATAACTTACTAGGAAAGTGGATGCAGCAGGTGGGATAAATATAAACTTAGGGATAACTCCCAGTTTCTTTACTTGAGCAACTGAAGGGATAGTGACACCATTTATCAGCATGAGAAAGACTAAAAAAAAAAAAAAAAATCAGTGGAGTTCTGGGGTGCCTAGAATTAAAAATTCTGTTTGGCCATGTTAAGTTTAAAGTATCAATTAGACTTCTATGTGGAGAGTTCCAGTAGGCACTGGATATATGAATCTAGAATTATGGGGAAATATCAGGACTCAAGATACAGGGCTGGGAGTCATCAGCCTATACATTTTTTTGTTTTGCTTTTTTTTTTTTAATGGACTGGATGAAATTATCAAGGGAGAATACAGAGAGAGGAGAAGGGTCCCAGGAACATTCTAATGCTGAATGCTGTTGAGAGGTCAACAAAGATAAAAAACAGAGAAGTAAACTCTACTCAATACTCTGTAATGGCCTATATGGGAAAAGAATCTAAAAAAAGAGCAGATACATGTATACGTATGGCTGATTCACTTTGCTGTACACCTGAAACTAACACAACATTGTAAATCAACTATACTCCAATAAAAATTAAAACAAACAAATAAATAAGCATTGTATTGGCAACGAAGATGTCATTTCATGATTTTGACAGGAGCCACCCCAGCTTAGTTGAGGGGATAGAAGCCAAATTAGAGTTGGTTGAGGGGAGAATATAAATATCCCGTGGGAAAAAAGATAAACTATTTTGAAGAAATTTTGTTCCAAAGGGGAGCAGAGAAATGGGGCTATAACCACAGAGAAATGAGTTTTTCTTCTTTTTTAAGAAAGGATATTTAAGATAGAAGGGAAATTTCATTAGCTATCAATGGAAATTATACAGTGGAAAATCACAGAAGATGCAAGAGTCAGAGGGAGAAAACTCGTGGAGCCAAGATGTTAAAAAATTATGATATGATTTCAATAGTGAAATATGAGACAAAGTAATCAGCTAAGAGTGAGGAAGGAGGGTGTGTAAGAGTCTGAGGAAAGTTTGAAAGAGAGTTGGAAATTGTTTTGAAAAATGAAAAAAAATATACAAAGATGTATCGTAGGATTGCCCTGTATGACAGCCTCATTGGAGTAGCTGACTCATAGTGTCTAACTAGGCAAGTGCACCAGACGAGACGAAGGACTTTAGGGATGCTGTGGGTTTATAATGGTGAACCATGGAAACTAAGTTGTTTCACGTGGGAAGTAAGTAAATGACTAGCTCTCTCCAGAGTGGGTGCATGACACACTGAGTGAATTATTTACATGAGAGCATGCAAGACAGCTTTCTTTTAGTTCAACAGAAGTGTGTATATGGCAGAACATCTGCTCAAAAGGCAAGAATGACCAACCTGACCAAATCAAGGAACAGAATCCAAGAGTCTTCAATAAAATGTTATGTATGTCTTCTACCCTGGGAGTTCATTCTTAATTCCTTACAAAATACATGCTTGCATCATCCAATTCTTTCTTCATATGGGATAACTGGGTTTTTTAAATTAGTATTTTTATCTACTGACAGCATTTTTTTTTAAAGTTTGGTGTTGAGACCCCCTAAATGAAGCTCTGTAAACCCCACTAAACTTGGTCAAGTGAAACGATTCTGTCTTAAACAAAGATGCCCTTATTGTACAAACGATATAATAAAATATGAAGTAGTCAAGCATTAGGAACATTTTTAGGAATCAGAAAATAGGTCATGATAAGATGATTTGGGGAAAAATCATTTTAAAACCATTTTATACACTATTGTTTACAGGATATCCAAGAAGTTGAAAGACTTAAGGACAAAATTAATTGGATTATATATCACTATGTAGACCTAACCATAGTAATGGGAGTGTTCTTTTTTCTTTCAACAATTTAAGCAACTAAAAAACTTCCCCAAGCTCCATAAATATATTGAGCAATATTCAACCTTTTGGGGAACTTATTTCCTCTTCTGTTAAGTGAAGGGTTACTTTCCCATAATTTCAAAAGTTTTTTCTTATTTTATGATTCCGTAACTATGACGAAGGATCAGAGGCTAAAAATTTTAATAACAGAAGTCACAGCTGGGAATAAGAGTAAGCTTATTTAAAGGCCTTATACGCATGTCTGTGCCATTATTAAGAATGGCTGTGGCTTTATTTGTAGGAGGTGGGCCAAATAGAAGGAAGTAAGATCATAATGCAAATAGCTCCAACAGAATATGATATCACTGGGGAAAAAAGAAGCAGATAACTGGGAAAAAGGAATGTGATGGATGAAGCAGTGGTCTCACTGCTTAATCTATAACCAACCTCATACAATAAGAGTTATGAACGACTTTGATATTCAGAGTGAACATGCGAACAATGCTGTGTTGTGCACCATACCTAAGACCCAGTGAAAGAACAAAGCTTTGTAGTCACAGAGCTGAGATCATCCTCCAGCTCCTCCTCTTACTGTGTGGCCTTGGGCAAACTACTCAACTTTGCTGATTTTTAGCATCCATGTGCCTCAAAGGGCAATATTCTAATTGCTGCAAGAGTTTAATGATGTTGAATATGGTGAAGTACATAGTACAGTAACTGGAACTTAGTAGAGTTGAATAGATGATAGCTATTGTCAGACAATAATAAATAACGCAGTGATCCCTGTCTGCTAATGTGCTCCAAATTCTAATACTACAGAATATAGAAAGGGAGTCATATAGAAAGGGAGTCAAGGAGTAATGTGAACTGGTTGAAAATAGGTGCCAATCATTCACCAAATAGGTGCCAAACTTCACCAAGGAAGGTGAAGTTTCAGCTCTCCTTGGTTGTGGCATCCTGTACCCAGCAAACAAAACTCCCCGGGGGTCTGTAGAAACATTTAATTAGAAAGCTTCCGATATAAAAGGCGAGAAGCTGGGAGGCTATAAGCAGTTTTTTTCTCTATTATAGACAATTCTACTTGCTAAACTAGCAGCACCAGTGACAACTCAGGGGCTCAGCCTGTATAAAACTTGCTCCAAAAGAGTCCTAAAATACAAGACTAGGCTTTCTAGTGGATGTGAAACTTATTGGCTCTAAGGGAATGATTTCTTGAAACAACAGAAGACTATTGAAAGACTTGTCAGAAACCAGAAAAATAATTTTCTCTTCTACAGTTTCAGTAAGCACATGGCAAAACATTCCCATCTAGGAATCAGTAATGTGACAAATTAGCTTTTGTTTTACTCTAGGTAGACAATAAATACGATGGCAGTGATTTAATATAACTGTACAAATGTCTTTCTCCTTTACTGACATGACACATGCATGATTTGTCATCTATCATACTAGCTGATATTATAAATGTACTGACATTTTACTCTTTAAAATAACCCATTTGACATCATTTGTGTGATATGCCCATGCAGAACAAATTTGACATAGAAATCAAATAACTGCATATAATCTTCTATTGCAGAAATCCATTTGGAGACTGAAATTTCCAATGAAGAAATTTAATCAATTTATAATCCCAAGATATTGGAACTACAAAGGATCTCAGGGACCGTCTAGACCAATCTTGTCATCTACAAACTGAGGAAAGTGAATATCAGAAAGAATAAGTGTCTTATACAGGGACACACAATTAGTTAGAAGCAGAAAAAGGACAAAAGCCCAGACTTCCTGACGCCACAGATAGTGCTCAAAACAGTGGGCTGGCAATCAATTTAGAGTAGATAGATCATTCCCAGAAATAACAGATCCATTTTAAAAATTTTCATGTAAAGTATAAGGCAGCTCTGTAAGCAAACACTCAGGATCTTAATGAAATTAGGATGAAATTAGTGAAAATTAATAACTAGACTAAGGAAGACAGGCAGCAATTATTAAACATAATAATTAATAAAATAAATAAAATATATTAATATGTTAATCCTTTTCCCCCACTAACTTGTGTTGGCTTACTGGGGAATTTAACATTGTATGAGATTGTGTCTTACATCTTTCATCCTAGGTCTTAGAGCATCTGGAAAGGCCACTAATGCCAAGAAATAGAAGGAGAAGCAAAAGTAAATATAAATGTACAAACAAATTAATTTGAGAAAACTTAGGCAAGAGCCCATGCATCAAAAGTGATTTTGAGAACCAGGTGTTGTACAAACAGAAAGAATTTAGGCATGGAAATCCAATTTTAGTAATCCACTTTGTGCAAACCAAAGTGGATTCCTAAACTGCCTTTGTGCAAGGCAGTTTGCAATGAGGTTGTCTGTCATTACCGAGAACACTTGTACATTCATAGACGGTTCCTAGGCAAAATCATGCCAAGAATCACCCTCTTTCAGGATGGTATTGTTAAAGGATACAGCTGTAAAACCAATGTGTTTACCACAATAAAAATTCTATGTGTTTAATTTAAATATTGAGAAACATTTTTTAGCTGTGAATTCTAGTTCCCAAATTTAAAAATCCAGTGGGAAAATGGCTGCAATAAAAGATATTGAGCCTATGACTATCTATATTGAGGCACCAAATGCCACCAGCAGAGCCAGCCATCCTACAAGTTTCAGTCTCTTAATGACCAATAGCAATATCCATGGCTGAAATGATTGTGTGGTGAACCACATATATCCCTGAGAGGGCCAACAGGCTACTTCAGCATTGCCATATGTATACATTTTAATCTCATAGTTACAACCTACAAAACCAAAACACGAATATCTGAGATTTTAAAGTTATATCTATGCTTTATCTCAAGAAAGAGAACTCTAAGATTGTAACTGATTCATTAAAATATTGAAAATCAACACTATCAGCTGCAAACATTAGTTCCCATATTCAGAGATCAGCATTTCCTTCTGCTTTTAATTATTTTTTACATAAGAAATAACGTTTATTATAGAAAATTAGAAAATATATCTATAAATTAAAAGAGAATAAAAAAGAATTACAAGTGACACAGTGAGAACAAGGCAAGGATGTTGGCTCTCTCCTTTTCTATATAATATTTGAGGTCCTAGTCAGTCTGGCTATAAGTCAAGAAAAAGAAAAGGCATTCCAATTGGAAAGAAAGAAGTAAAACTTTCTTTGTTTATAAATGACATAATTTTGTACACAGGAAATCCTAAGGAATCTACAGAATAAGTATGTAAAAAATCAATCATATTTCTATAAAACAACGTTTATATTCCAATAAACAATTGGAACCCTAACCCTAACCCTAATTTAAATGCCATTTAGAATATTATTTAAAAGTAAAATACTGAGGATAAGCTTAAAACACATGTACAAGACCTCTAAACTAAAAACTACAAAACAATGCTGAAAAAACAAATGAAGGCCTAAATAAGTGGAGAAATATACCATGTCCATGGAATGACTGATACAAGGTTAAGATATCAATTCTCCCCAAACTGATCTATAGATTCAATGCAATTTCAAAAAAAAAAAGAAAACGGCATGAGGCTTTTTTTGAACTGACAAATTGATTTGCATAATCATGTGAAAATGGAAAGGACCTAAAATAGCTGAAACAATTTCGAATATGAAAAACAAAGTTAGAAGATGTAAATCACCTGACTTTAACACTTATTATATAAAGCTACAGTTGTCAAGACAGTGTGATAGTAGCATAAAGATAGACACATAAAAAATGGAACAAAATAGAGAATCCAAATATAGACCTACATGTGTCTGCTCCGTTTGGGGTGAGGTTTCTCAGGGAGTGGGGGTTTTGGGGGGAGGTTTTTTTTTTTTTAACAAAGTCACCAAGGTAATTTGGGGAGGAAAAATTTGTATTTTCAATAAATGGTAATGAATAACTGGATGTCAGTGTGGAAAAAAAGATGAACTTTGACCCTCACTTCACATGGCAAACAAAACTCAACTCCAGATGGATTATAAACCTAAATATAAACATTGAAACTATAAAAACTACTAGAAAAAAATGAGCAAAACCCTCTGAAACCTTGAGAGAGACAAAGATTTTATAAAGAGAATACACAAAAATGAACCATTTTAAAGTAAGTGATTAATTAGAAGTTTTTAAAAATTTAAATCTTGCTCCTCAAAACACACCACTAAGAAAGTGGAAAAGCCAAATCAAAGAGTGGGAAAGCCAAGACTGGAAAACTTTTTGCAATACATATAGCTGGCAAAAGACGTATGTCCAGAAGATATAAGAATTTATACAACTTAAAAAAAAAAAAAAAAAGAATTTATACAACTCAAGAAGAAGATAATTAAAAAGCAATGTGTGCAAAAGATTTAAACAGACACTTCACACACTAAAAAACATATGTATGGCTAATAAGTGCATGGAAGGATGCTCAATATCTTTAGTCATCAGGGAAAAGCTAATTGAAACAAGAATGAGATATTATTATAAGCCACTCACAACTGTTAACATTAAGAAGACAGATAGTACCAATTGTTGACATGAATGTGGAGCAACTGGAACTATTATACATTATTCATGGCAATGTAAAATGGTACAATCCCATTGGAGAATTCATTAGAGAAAGTTTTGACCCAGCAATTGCACTGTCACATATTTATCAAAAAGAAATGAAAATGTGTCTTTACAAAAGCCTTGAATAAATATTCATAGAAGCTTTATTAATAGCCCAAAAAATAAAACAACCCAAATTTCTATCAAAAAATGAAAGGATATGGCGACTGTCAAGATGGCGGAGATCACCTTCCTCCCCACAAATACATCAGAAATACATCTACATGTGGAACAGCTCCTACAGAACACCTACTGAACGCTGGCAGAAGACCTCAGACCTCCCAAAGGCAAGAAACTCCCCACATACCTGGGTAGGGCAAAAGAAAAAAGAAAAAACAGAGACAAAAGAATAGGGACGGGACCTGCACCAGTGGGAGGGAGCTGTGAAGGAGGAAAGGATTCCACACACTAGGAAGCCCCTTAGCGGGCAGAGACGGCAGTGGGAGGGCGGGAGCTTCAGAGCCACGGAGGAGAGTGCAGCAACAGGTGTGCAGAGGGCAAAGCGGAGAGATTCCCGCACAGAGGATTGGTGCCGACCAGCACTCACCTGCCTGAGAGGCTTGTCTGCTCACCGGCCGGGGAGGGTGGGGCCTGGGAGCTGAGGCTCGGGCTTCGGAGGTCGGATCCCAGGGAGAGGACTGGGGTTGACGGCGTGAACACAGCCTGAAGGGGTTAGTGCACCACAGCTAGCCGGGAGGGAGCCTGGGAAAAAGTCTGGACCTGCCGAAGAGGCAAGAGACTTTTTCTTCCCTCTGTTTCCTGGTGCGCAAGGGGAGGAGACTAAGAGCGCCGCTTAAAGGAGCTCCAGAGACGGGCTCGAGCCGCCGCTATCAGCGCGGACCCCAGAGACGGGCAGGAGATGCTAAGGCTGCTGAGACGGGCAGGAGATGCTAAGGCTGCTGCTGCCGCCACCAAGAAGCCTGTGTGCGAGCACAGGTCACTCTCCACACCGCCCCTCCCGGGAGCCCGTGCAGCTCGCCACTGCCAGGGTCCCGTGATCCAGGGACAACTTCCCCGGCAGAACGCACGGCGCGCCTCAGGCTGCTGCAACGTCACGCTGGCCTCTGCCGCCGCAGGCTCGCCCCGCCTCCTCTGTACCGCTCCCTCCCCCGCCTGAGTGAGCCAGAGCCCCGAAGCAGCTGCTCCTTTAACCCCGTCCTGTCTGAGTGAAGAACAGACGCCCTCAGGCGACCTACACGCAGAGGCGGGTCCAAATCCAAAGCTGAACCCTGGGAGCTGTGCAACAAAGAAGAGAAAGGGAAATCCCTCCCAGCAGCCTCAGGAGCAGCTGATTAAATCTCCACAATCAACTTGACGTACCCTGCATCTGTGGAATACCTGAACAGACAACGAATCATCCCAAAATTAAGGCGGTGGACTTTAAGATGAACTATAGACTTGGGGTTTGCTTTCTGCATCTAACTTGTTTCTGGTCTTATGTTTATCTTAGTTTAGTATTTAGAGTTTATTATCACTGGTAGATTAGTTTATTGATTTGGTTGCTCTCTTCCTTTTTATATATATATATAGATATATATATATTTTCCTTTTTCTCTTTTTGTGAGTGTGTATGTGTATGCATCTTTCTGTGATTTTGTCTGTATAGCTTTGCTTTTACATTTGTCCTAGGAGTCTATCTATCCATTTTTTCTTTTTTTTTTCTAGTATAGTTTTTAGCACTTGTTATCATTGGTAGATTTATTTTTTGGTTTGGATGTTCTATTCTTTCTTTCTTTCTTTCTTGTATTTTTCATTTTATTACTTTTTTTTCAAATTTTTCAGAGCTTTATTTTTTTGACTTCTTTTTAACATCTTTACTGGAGTATAATTGCTTTACAATGCTGTGTTAGTTTCTACATTATAACAAAGTGAATCAGCTATACATATACATATATCCCCATATCTCCTCCCTCTTGTGTCTCCCTCCCACCCTCCTTATCCCACCCCTCTAGGTGGTCACGAAGAACCGAGATGATCTCCCTGTGCTATGTGACTGCTTCCCACTAGCTATCTGTTTTACATTTGGTAGTATATATATGTCCATGCCACTCTCTCACTTTGTCTCAGCTTAACCTTCCCTCTCCCCATGTCCTCAAGTCCATTCTCTATGTCTTTATTCTTGTCCTGCCCCTGCCCCTAGGTTCTTAAGAACCCTTTTTTTTTTTTTTTTTTTTTTTAGATTCCATATATATGTGTTAGCATATGGTATTTGTTTTTCTCTTTCTGACTTACTTCATTCAGTATGACAGACTCTAGGTCCATCCATCTCATTATAAATAACTCAATTTCATTTCTTTTTATTGCTGAGTAATATTCCATTGTATATATGGGCCACATCTTCTTTATCCATTCATCTGTCTATGGACACTTAGGTTGCTTCCATGTCCTGGCTATTGTAAATAGAGCTGCAATGAATATTGGGGTGCATGACTATTTTTGATTTATGGTTTTCTCAGGGTATAGGCCCAGTAGTGGGATTGCTTGGTCGTATGGTAGTTCTATTTTTAGTTTTTCAAAGAACCTCCATACTGTTCTCCATAGTGGCTGTATCAATTTCCTTTCCCACCAACAGTGCAAGAGTGTTTGCTTTTCTCCACACCCTCTCCAGCATTTATTGGTTATAGATTTTTTGATGATGGCCATTCTGACTGGTGTGAGGTGATACCTCATTGTAGTTTTGATTTGCATTTCTCTAATGATTAGTGATGTTGAGCAACTTTTAATGTGCTTGTTGGCAATCTGTATATCTTCTTTGGAGAAATGTCTATTTAGGTTTTCTGCCCATTTTTGGATTGGATTGCTTGTTTTATTTGATATTGAGCTGCATGAGCTGCTGTAAATTTTGGAGATTAATCCTTTGTTGGGCTTCCCTGGTGACACAGTGGTTAAGAAACTGCCTGCCAATGCAGGGGACATGGATTCGAGCCCTGGTCCGGGAAGTTCCCACATGCTGTGGAGCAACTAAGCCTGTGCGCCACACCTACTAAGCCTGAGCTCTAAAGCCCTCAAGCCACAACTACTGAAGCCCTCATGCCACAACTACTGAAACCCGTGCACCTAGAGCCCGGGCTCCACAACAAGAGAAGCCACCACAATGAGAAGCCCGTGCACCACAATGAAGACTAACCCCCGCTCACTGCAACTAGAGAGAGCCCGCGCGCAACAGCGAAGACACAAAGCAGTCAAAAATAAATAAATAAATGGATAGATAACTAAATAAACAAATAAAATTATTTTTAAAAATTCCTTTGTCAGTTGCTTCACTTGCAAATATTTTCTCCCACTCTCAGGGTTGTCTTTTCGTCTTGTTTATGATTTCCCTTGCTGTCCAAAAGCTTTTAAGTTTCATTAGGTCCCATCTGTTTATTTTTGTTTTTATTTCCATTTCTCTAGGAGGTGGGTCAAAAAGGATCTGCTGTGATTTATGTCACAGAGTGTTCTGCCTACGTTTTCCTCTAAGAGTTTTATGGAGTGTGGCCTTACATTTAGGTCTTTAATCCATTTTGAGTTTATTTTTGTGTACGGTGTTAGGGAGTGTTCTAATTTCATTCTTTTACACGTAGCTGTCCAGTATTCCCAGCACCACTTATTGAAGAGGATGTCTTTTCTCCATTGTATATTCTTGCCTCCTTAATCAAAAATAAGGTAACCATATGTGTGTGGGTGTATCTCTGGGTTTTCTATCCTGTTCCATTGATCTATATTTCTGTTTTTGTGCCAGTACCATATTGTCTTGATTACTGTAGCTTTTTAGTATAGTCTGAAGTCCTGGAGCCTGATTCCTCTGGCTCCGTTTTTCTTTCTCAAGATTGCTTTGGCTATTCGGAGTCTTTTGTGTTTCCATACAAATTGTGATATTTTTTGTTCTAGTTCTGTGAAAAATGCCACTGGTAGTTTCATAGGGATTGCACTGAATCTGTAGATTGCTTTGGGTAGTATAGTCATGTTCACAATCTTGATTCTCCCAATCCAAGAACATGGTCTATCTCCCCATCTGTTTGTATCATCTTTAACTTCTTTCATCAGTGTCTTATAGTTTTCTGCGTACAGGTCTTTTGTCTCCTTAGGTAGGTTTATTCCTAGGTATTTTATTCTTTTTGTTGCAATGGTAAATGGGAGGGTTTCCTTAATTTCTCTTTCAGAATTTTCATCATTAGTGTATAGGAATGCAAGAGATTTCTGTGCATTAATTTTGTATCCTGCTACTGCTACCAAATTCATTGATTAGCTCTAATAGTTTTCTGGTAGCATCTTTAGGATTCTCTATGTATAGTATCATGTCATCTGCAAACAGTGACAGCTTTACTTCTTGTTTTCTGATTTGGATTCCTTTTCTTTCTTTTTCTTCTCTGATTGCTGTGGCTAAAACTTCCAAAACTATGTTGAATAATTGTGGTGAGAGTGGGCAACCTTGTCTTGTTCCTGATCTTAGAGGGCAAGGTTTCAGTTTTTCACCACTGAGAATGATGTTGGCTGTGGGTTTGTCATATATGACCTTTATTATGTTGAGGTAAGTTCCCTCTATGCCTACTTTCTGGAGGGTTTTTATCATAAATGGGTGTTGAATTTTGTCAAAAGCTTTTTCTGCATCTATTGAGATGATCATATGGTTTTTATCCTTCAGCTGGTTGATATGGTGTATCACATTGATTGATTTGGGTATATTGAAGAATCCTTGCATTCCTGGGATAAACCCACTTGATCATGGTGTATGATCCTTTTAATGTGCTGTTGGATTCTGTTTGCTAGTATTTTCTTGAGGATTTTTGCATCTATGTTCATCAGCGATATTGGCCTGTAGTTTTCTTTGTTTGTGACATCTTTGTCTGGTTTTGGTATCAGGGTGATGGTGGCCTCGTAGTATGAGTTTGGGAGTGTTCCTCCGTCTGCTATATTTTGGAAGAGTTTGAGAAGGATAGGTGTTAGCTCTTCTCTAAATGTTTGATAGAATTCACCTGTGAAGCCATCTGGTTCTGGGCTTTTGTTTCTTGGAAGATTTTTATTACAGTCTCAATTTCAGTGCTTGTGATTGGTCTGTTTATATTTTCTATTTCTCTCTCGTTCAGTCTCAGAAGGTTGTGCTTTTCTAAGAATTTGTCCATTTCTTCCAGAATGTCCATTTTATTGGCATAGAGTTGCTTGTAGTAATCTCTCATGATCTTTTGTATTTCTGCAGTGTCAGTTGTTACTTCTCCTTTTTCATTTCTAATTCTATTGATTTGAGTCTTCTCCCTTTTTTTCTTGATGAGTCTGGCTAATGGTTTATCAATTTTGTTTATGTTCTCAAAGAACCAGCTTTTAGTTTTATTGATCTTTTCTATCGTTTCATTCATTTCTTTTTCATTTATTTCTGATCTGATCTTTATGGTTTCTTTCCTTCTGCTAACTTTGGGGATTTTTTTGTTCTTCTTTCTCTAATTGCTTTAGGTGTAAGCTTAGGTTGTTTATTTGAGATGTTTCTTGTTTCTTGTGGTAGGATTATATTGTTATAAACTTCCCTCTTAGAACTGGTTTGTTGCATCCCATAGGTTTTTGGTCGTTGTGTTTTCATTGTCAGTTGTTTCTAGGTATTTTTTGATTTCCTCTTTGATTTCTTCAGTGATCTCTTGGTTACTTAGTAGTGTATTGTTTAGCCTCCTTGTGTTTGTATTTTTTACAGATTTGTTCCTGTAATTGATATCTAGTTTCATAGAATTGTGGTCAGAAAAGACACTTGATATGACTTCAATTTTCTTAAATTTACCAAGGCTTGATTTGTGACCCAAGATATGTTCTATCCTGGAGAATGTTCCATGAGCACTTGAGAGGAAAGTGTATTCTGTTGTTTTGGGATGGAATGTCCTTTAAATATCAATTAAGTCCATCTTGTTTAAAGTGTCATTTAAAGCTTGTGTTTCCTTATTTAATTTCACTTTGGATGATCTGTCCATTGGTGAAAGTGGGGTGTTAAAGTCCCCTACGATGATTGTGTTACTGTCGATTTCCCCGTTTATGGCTGTTACCATTTGCCTTATGTATTGAGGTGCTCCTATGTTGGGTGCATAGATATTTACAATTGTTATATCTTCTTCTTGGATTGCATATCTACAGGATTATATATCTACAGGATTCTTCTTGCATATATATGGGTCTTGTTTTTGTATCCATTAAGCCCCTTTAAAAGCAGCAAGGGAAAAACAACAAGTAACATACAAGGGAATCCCCATAAGGTTAATAGCTGATCTTTCAGTAGAAACTCTGCAAGCCAGAAGGGAGTGGCAGGACATATTTAAAGTGATGAAAGGGAAAAACCTACAACCTAGATTACTGTATCCAGCAAGGATCTCATTCAGGTTCAACAGAGCAATCAAAAGCTTTACGGACAGGCAAAGGCTAAGAGAATTCAGCACCACCAAAACAGCTCTACAACAAATGCTAAAGGAACTTTTCTAGGCAGGAAACACATGAGAAGGAAAAGACCTACAATAACAAACCAGAAACAATTAAGGAAATGGTAATAGGAACATACATATCGATAACTACCTTTAATGGATTAAGTGCTCCAACCAAAAGACACAGGGTTACTGAATGGATACAAAAACAAGACCCATATATATGCTGTCCACAAGAGACCCACTTCAGGCCTAGGGACACATACAGACTGAAAGTAAGGGGTGGAAAAAGATATTCCATGCAAATGAAAAGCAAAAGAAAGCCAGAGTAGCAATTCTCATATCAGTCAAAATACACTTTCAAATAAAAACTATTACACAAGACAAGAAGGACACTGCATAATGATCAAGGGAGCAATCCAAGAAGAAGATATAACAATTGTAAATATCTATGCACCCAACATAGGAGCACCTCAATACATAAGGCAAATGGTAACAGCCATAAACGGGGAAATCGACAGTAACACAATCATCGTAGGGGACTTTAACACCCCACTTTCACCAATGGACAGATCATCCAAAGTGAAATTAAATAAGGAAACACAAGCTTTAAATGACACTTTAAAAAGATGGACTTAATTGATATTTAAAGGACATTCCATCCCAAAACAACAGAATACACTTTCCTCTCAAGTGCTCATGGAAATTCTCCAGGATAGAACATATCTTGGGTCACAAATCAAGCCTTGGTAAATTTAAGAAAATTGAAGTCATATCAAGTGTCTTTTCTGACCACAATTCTATGAAACTAGATATCAATTACAGGAACAAATCTGTAAAAAATACAAACACAAGGAGGCTAAACAATACACTACTAAGTAACCAAGAGATCACTGAAGAAATCAAAGAGGAAATCAAAAAATACCTAGAAACAACTGACAATGAAAACACAACGACCAAAAACCTATGGGATGCAACAAAACCAGTTCTAAGAGGGAAGTTTATAACAATATAATCCTACCACAAGAAACAAGAAACATCTCAAATAAACAACCTAAGCTTACACCTAAAGCAATTAGAGAAAGAAGAACAAAAAAATCCCCAAAGTTAGCAGAAGGAAAGAAACCATAAAGATCAGATCAGAAATAAATGAAAAAGAAATGAATGAAACGATAGCAAAGATCAATAAAACTAAAAGCTGGTTCTTTGAGAACATAAACAAAATTGATAAACCATTAGCCAGACTCATCAAGAAAAAAAGGGAGAAGACTCAAATCAATAGAATTAGAAATGAAAAAGGAGAAGTAACAACTGACACTGCAGAAATACAAAAGATCATGAGAGATTACTACAAGCAACTCTATGCCCATAAAATGGACAACCTGGAAGAAATGGACAAATTCTTAGAAAAGCACAACCTTCTGAGACTGAACGAGGAAGAAATAGAAAATATAAACAGACCAATCACAAGCACTGAAATTGAGACTGTGAATAAAAATCTTCCAACAAACAAAAGCCCAGGACCAGATGGCTTCACAGGTGAATTCTATCAAACATTTAGAGAAGAGCTAACACCTATCCTTCTCAAACTCTTCCAAAATATAGCAGACGGAGGAACACTCCCAAACTCATACTACGAGGCCACCATCACCCTGATACCAAAACCAGACAAAGATGTCACAAACAAAGAAAACTACAGGCCAATATCGCTGATGAACATAGATGCAAAATCCTCAAGAAAATACTAGCAAACAGAATCCAACAGCATTAAAAGGATCATACACCATGATCAAGTGGGTTTATCCCAGGAATGCAAGGATTCTTCAATATACCCAAATCAATCAATGTGATACACCATATCAACCAGCTGAAGGATAAAAACCATATGATCATCTCAATAGATGCAGAAAAAGCTTTTGACAAAATTCAACACCCATTTATGATAAAAACCCTCCAGAAAGTAGGCATAGAGGGAACTTACCTCAACATAATAAAGGTCATATATGACAAACCCACAGCCAACATCATTCTCAGTGGTGAAAAACTGAAACCTTGCCCTCTAAGATCAGGAACAAGACAAGGTTGCCCACTCTCACCACAATTATTCAACATAGTTTTGGAAGTTTTAGCCACAGCAATCAGAGAAGAAAAAGAAAGAAAAGGAATCCAAATCAGAAAACAAGAAGTAAAGCTGTCACTGTTTGCAGATGACATGATACTATACATAGAGAATCCTAAAGATGCTACCAGAAAACTATTAGAGCTAATCAATGAATTTGGTAGCAGTAGCAGGATACAAAATTAATGCACAGAAATCTCTTGCATTCCTATACACTAATGATGAAAATTCTGAAAGAGAAATTAAGGAAACCCTCCCATTTACCATTGCAACAAAAAGAATAAAATACCTAGGAATAAACCTACCTAAGGAGACAAAAGACCTGTACGCAGAAAACTATAAGACACTGATGAAAGAAGTTAAAGATGATACAAACAGATGGGGAGATAGACCATGTTCTTGGATTGGGAGAATCAAGATTGTGAACATGACTATACTACCCAAAGCAATCTACAGATTCAGTGCAATCCCTATGAAACTACCAGTGGCATTTTTCACAGAACTAGAACAAAAAATATCACAATTTGTATGGAAACACAAAAGACTCCGAATAGCCAAAGCAATCTTGAGAAAGAAAAACGGAGCCAGAGGAATCAGGCTCCAGGACTTCAGACTATACTAAAAAGCTACAGTAATCAAGACAATATGGTACTGGCACAAAAACAGAAATATAGATCAATGGAACAGGATAGAAAGCCCAGAGATACACCCACACACATATGGTTACCTTATTTTTGATTAAGGAGGCAAGAATATACAATGGAGAAAAGACATCCTCTTCAATAAGTGGTGCTGGGAATACTGGACAGCTACGTGTAAAAGAATGAAATTAGAACACTCCCTAACACCGTACACAAAAATAAACTCAAAGTGGATTAAGGACCTAAATGTAAGGCCACACACCATAAAACTCTTAGAGGAAAATGTAGGCAGAACACTCTATGATATAAATCACAGCCAGATCCTTTCTGACCCACCTCCTAGAGAAATGGAAATAAAAACAAAAATAAACAAATGGGACCTAATGAAACTTAAAAGCTTTTGCACAACAAAGGAAACCATAAACAAGATGAAAAGACAACTCTCAGAATGGGAGAAAATATTTTCAAGTGAAGCAACTGACAATGGATTAATCTCCAAATTTACAAGCAGCTCATGCAGCTCAATATCAAAAAAAAAAAAATTCAATCCCAAAATGGGCAGAAGACCTAAATAGACATTTCTCCAAAGAAGATATACAGATTGCTAACAAACACATGAACGTATGCTCAACATCACTAATCATTAGAGAAATGCAAATCAAAAGTACAATGAGGTATCACCTCACACCGGTTAGAATGGCCATCACCAGAAAATCTACAAACAATAAATGCTGGAGAGGGTATGGAGAAAAGGGAAACCTCTTGCACTGTTGGTGGGAATGTAAACTGATACAGTCACTATGGAATACAGTATAGAGGTTCCTTAAAAAACTAAAAGTAGAACTACTATACGACCCAGCAATCCCACTACTGGGCATATACCCTGAGTAAACCACAATTCAAGATTGTCATGTACCACAATGTTCATTGCAGCTCTATTTACAATAGCCAGGACATGGAAGTAACCTAAATGTCCATCAACAGATGAATGGATAAAGAAGATGTGGCCCATATATACAATGGAATATTACTCAGCCATAAAAATAAACGAAACTGAGTTATTTGTAGTGCAGTTGATGGACCTAGAGACTCTCATATAGAGTGAAGTTAAGTCAGAAAGAGAAAAACAAATACCATATGGTAACACATATATATGGAATCTAAAAAAAAAAAAAGGTTCTGAAGAACCTAGGGGCAGGACATGAATAAAGACAGAGACGTAGGGAATGGACTTGAGGACACGGGGACAGGGAAGGGCAATCTGGGATGAAGTGAGAGAGTGGCATGGACATATATACACTACCAGTTGTAAAATAGATAGCTAGTGGGAAGCAGTCACATAGCACAGGGAAATCAGCTCAGTTCTTTGTGACCACCTAGAGGGGTGGGATAAGGTGGGTGGGAGGGAGACACAAGAGGGAGGAGATATGGGGATATGTATAGGTATAGCTAATTCAGTTTGTTATAAAGCAGGACCTAACACACCATTGTAAAGCAATTATACTCCAATAAAGATGTTTAAAAAAAAAAAGATGAAAGCATAAGCTATGGCATATCTACACAATGGGGTACCACTCAGTAATAAATAAGGAATGAATTACAATACATGCAACAGCATAGTTAAATCTCTAAGTCATTATGCTAAGCAAAATAAACCAGAATCAAAAGAGTACTTAAGGAGTCTGTTTATATAAAATGTTAGAATATGCAAAACTAACACAGAAAACAAGTTAGTGGTTGCCTGGGTGAGGAATTAGGAGCTTGGCTGCAAAGGAGCATGCAAACTTTGGTGGTGGTGGGGGGAGTGATGGAAGTGTTTTACATCTTTATTTTGGTGGTGGTTATATAGGCTTATACATTTGTCACAACTTAAAAGTATAATAGAACTTCCAAACTGACAAGCAGATAAAAGGAAAATTTTAGTAAGCCAATGAAAGTAGAGAAATGGAGAGGGAAAAATAAATGTCAAGTATCAATTTAAAAGGTATAAAATCATGTATATCGCATGCTCTGATATATTTTTAAAGGCTTTCTGGCTTCTGTTTTGAGAAGAGACTGAAACCGCAGAAGCAAGGTTTCTTCTATCTGCTCCTTCTACATAGAAGTCTTCCCTGGCTCCCTTGTCTAAAGTAGTCACACAAAATGAGATGATTGTAATACACAGAAAATTTTGTAAACAAACAGATGAATTATTAGGATTAATGTGATGCTACCAAAAGTTCTGGATACAAACATCAATATACAAAAATCAATTTTGTTTCTATATAGTATAAATAACTAAGTTTTTTTTAAAATAGCATTTAAAATAGCATCAAAATATCAAATACTTAGGAATCGATAACTTTTAAAACATTATTAAGAGAAATTAAATAAGACCTAAATAAATGGATGGTTATAATTGTTTTCATGAATTGGAAAACTCAGTGTTATAAAGATGTCAATTGTTTCAAAATTTGTCTATGGATTCAAATTTCTACAGCTTTTGATAGAAGCTGGCAATCTAAACTCCATATTAAAATGCAAAAAATCAAGAATAACCAAGATGATGAACAAGGTGGGAGTATTTACTCGACTAGATATACAACTTCAGTAATTAAAACAGTGTGGTATTGCCTCAAGGATAGAAAAATAGACCAATACAGCCAATTAAAGTGTCTAGATAGAAACTTACATATATCTGATGACTTCATTTATGATAAAGATAACACTGCAGAGCACTAGAGGAAAGAGAGTCTGTCAATAGATCGTTCTATGTCAATTGGATATCCAACTGGAAAAAAGTGAAACCAGGTCCCTACCTCATGTCATATAGAAGAGTCAATTTTAGGTGGATTGAAGATCTAAATGTGAAATGCCAGACAAATTTCCTAGATGAAAATGTTTTCATATATCTTTAGGACCTTGAAGTAGTTTGACTGAATATAAAAAGTCCTAGTGTTAAAGAAAAAATTTGGTACATTAGGTTAAAATGAAATGAAGAACTCTATTGAAATATCCCAAAACAAAACAAGTAATTAGGCAAGTCACAGAAGTGGAGAAGATATTTGCAACAATTATAACCAACAGAAGGTTCATACATAGACTAAAGAGCTATTACAAATCATCATTGAAGAGATAACTCTATAATTTTGAATAGGAATTTCACTAAAAAGGATGACCAAATGGCCAATAAAATCATGAACACTGTCCAACTCAATAGTAATCAAGGAAATGCAAGCTAAGATCATAAATCACTATCACTATAAACCCACCAGAGTGACAGAAATTAAAAAGATTGTTACCATTTGTGATACCACAATGATATTGTGATAATTCACTAACTGGTGTTTTTTAATGTTTATATGCATATGTCCTTCATAATAAAAGTTACAACTCCAAAATCCACTGAAGTGTACATTTTAAATGGATAGATTGTATGGTATTTGAATTATATCTCAATAAAGCTGTCATAAAAAATAACAACAAAAAAATAGTAATAAAAGTCCCAACTAATTAAAAAACAAAAAGGGTGTGTGTTGGGGTGGGCGGAATTAACATTATAAAGTCATTTAAGAGAGGAAGCAAAAATAGTCTACTGAGTGCACAAATACCCAAACAATTCTTATAAAAAGTTGGCGCTTCTTCCAAAAATTTTGTTCAACCAATATTAATTTAATAATTTAATGCAATTTCAATCAAAATCCTAATTTTGATGATCCTTTTGTTGTTTTTAGTGGAGGGATGGATCAAATTGTTTTAAAGTTTATAAATAAAGGAAGTGTCTATGGTAGAAAATAAAATTATAAACAAAGAAAAACGATGAGGAAAATATGTTCATTATCAGATATTTAAATTTACTATAAAGTCACTATAATCTCTAACACTGACACAGAAATAGACAAATATATTTGTGCAACAAAACAGAGGGCAGAAGTAAATCCACAAAAGTGACATTTTAATTCAGTGGGAAATAATTGGTTTATTAATACATGATCCTGGCATAATTGGCTACCTGTCTAGAAGAAAACAAGCTAGATCATCTATCTCATACCATATGCCAAAATGAATTCCAGATGGATAAAAGTTTAGTGCAAAAATATTTTTCAAGTTTTTAAAAATTAGAAAAGATATTCTCATAAACCTGAGGTAGAGGAAAAATTTCCTATGCAAAATGTAATTTCCTGAAATCATAAATAAAAGAAAGACATATTTTGACTTTAAAAAATTAAAACATATTATATGGGCAATTCACTACAAACAAAGTCAAAATAAAAAGGATAAACTAGGGAAACATTTGCACTTCATGTGACAAAGGGCCAGTCCTTCTAAAAAGCAAAAAGAATACCTCTAATTTGAAAAAATGAAAAATAGACAAAAGCTGCAAACAAGCAATTCACAGACGATGAAACACAGTTGGCAATAAACATGAAAAGATGCTTAGCTTCACTAGTATCCAGAGAAGAGGTATTTTTCACCCTAACCAGCAAAAGTAAGATTTGGGGCATTCGATGCTGATGAAGATATGGGGAAATGGGTGCTCCCATATTTTATTGATGGGACTACGAGTTGCTCAAGCTCCTTATAGTAAGCTAACGTTAAAGAGGTCCAGGAATTGCTATCAACATCCAAAATATACATACCTTCTGGACAAGCAATTTCCCTTTGGAAATTCTATCCTACAGAAAGAAAAGTCTCAGTGCATGATAATAAATACAAGGATGATTGTTGCAACTATTTTTGTGAAGATAAAAAAGAAAAAGAAAAAACCCTGGAAACAAAGTACGTCATCAATACAGAAATAGTGAAATAGATTGTGAAATATCCATTCTGTAGATATGTCTCTTGAAAAGGAGAAGAAAGGAAGAGGGAAATGGGGGGTTGCTAATCCACAGGTATAAAGTTGCAGTAATGCAAGTTCTGAGATCCGGTGTCCAACGTTGTGCCTATAGATAACAATGTTGTATTGCCCGCTTAAACATCTGTTAAAAGAGCAGATATCATGTTGTGTTATTACCACAGTAAAACAAAATTTTAAATTAAGAAAAGGAAAGAAAGGAAAGAAAAAACGGAAAAGAAAAAGAAAGGAAAATAAAAGAAAGGAAAAGACAGATCAGTATTCACTACAGGGATATCCAAGATGCATTGCTAATTTGCATGTGAGGAAGTATAGTATGATCATTTTTGTGTGTGAAAGAGCACATGAGATCCTATAAATGTACATGCATTTGTATGAGCACTGAGAAAATCATGGAACCATAACATCCAACAAGCATATTAATTTGGAACAACTGGGAATAAAGGAAAGAAAAGCAAATCTTTAAGTACACCTTTGCATTGTTTCACTAATTTCAATAAACACGTATTTTGTAATTACAGATTTTTATTAAAGTACTCTTTTCTAGAAAAAAACAGTATTTTCTAGAATACTTGTTGACTGATTCAAAATGGACATTTGACCCTGTTGATCTCACATATTCGGATATAAACTCTTCCCTTAACTTCTCTCTCACTCTTCTCTCCTAGATTTCCTTTTGACTTCTTTCTATCTCTTATCTATCTCTTTTATTTTAGCACATTTTCCTTACTCATTCTTGAAATAAATTATTTCTGCTAATTTCTTCCCATAGCCATTTTCTCCATGTGTTTATGGTCTCTTATTTATTCATTCTACTTTTTTGTGATACCAAATCCCCCTACAAATTCAGAGAAATGTAGGAGACAGATATGGAAAATGAAAAATTAAAATAGAAGTGAGATAATCCCTTAATGTAACAAAACGTTGAATCCTTAGAGGGAAGTATGCAAAAACACATTTTGAAATACCAAGAAGTAACCAGCTTCCTGAGGCTAAGCCTTTGGAGCAGAATCCTGGAGAAAGAGAAGTAGCTTTGGCAGATGAACAAAAAGGAGGGCTGGCATTCCTGACACTCCAAACAGTGATTGTATGTTACCATTCATTCATTCTCTCCTTTTATCCAGTAACATTCGGTTTTTAGATAAGCTGCATGAATTATAGAAGACTGCCTGCTGGACTAAAATTGTGCTAAAAGTAGATTTCCTTTTCTGAAAAACGTAGAGAAGTAAAGATATTGCCTAGCTAGTAAAAATGGTCCATAAAAAGTATTAATTTGGAATTCCAATCAAGGAGGAGAAACAAGAACATCATGTAAATGCCATCTGTTTTCCTCTAAGTTTCTGGCATTTATGTTCTTACTCATTTTATAGGACAAGTACAGTCCTTAGCCTCACAGAGCCATGAAGGTATAATGAGCGTAAAAATGAAGGAAACACAGGGTGCTGCGGTAGTGCATATATTTTTCATCATTTTGTTTGCTTAGTTAGTTGATTATAAAAATATTTTGTTATACATGTTGATCCTCATGGTTTGTTGGGGGGTAGTTTTCCTTGAGGTTGGTTGGTGGTTTTTCTTTAAGGAGAAATGAAGATGTTTGAGTTGGGAAGTGGAGTGAAAAGAAGCATTAAAAGATGATTGCTACTTGCAACTGCTCTGTTGGAACAAAAGAACCTGGAAGAATTCAGATATAGCTCTACAGATTTCTTCTCTTCCCATCACACCACAGATCATGACTGCTACAGGAACAGGAACCAGAGGGGAGAAGGTGTTAGAATCAGATAAGCCTCTTCTGCTCTTTGGCTAGGTTATCTTTTACCACACAGAAATTCATTTGCACAGTGACATGAAAGAGACTTTTTTAAGAAACTTTGTCTTGTATAGAGCAGAATTATAGACCTACAGAAAAGATAACTGGAAGCTATCTTAGAAATACCTATCTCAGCTCTTTCCTTTTATAGATTAGATCAGAGCAGAGCAGTTAAAAGAGATGCTCAAGATCTCACAGCTACTGAGTAATCTTTCCTCCATAATTCTACACCCCTAATGTAAATCTTTTAAATAAGAAGCAAGCAACTTTTGAATTTCCGCAAGCATGAACTTAAATCTTTCTGAAAATTTGTACAATAGGAATGCTGCTTTAAATACACAAAGGAAATTGTCTATTAAAAGAAACTCTGAAATTAATTATTTTTAATGCAAATAAATATGCTTTCCTCAGTATTAGGTTGGGATTTTTAAATACTATTGTATGTTTCTGAGAGAAGGAAGTATCTGTATTATATTCTTAAGCAGTGCCAATGAAAAATCAACGCTCTTGTCACAATAACTAGAGAAATCTCTGCAATGATCCCATCAACTCTATTATTAATTACTGAGAGATGCATAATGTTTCTATTCTACTAGAAAATGTGTATTTTTACCAATAAAGGAAATCTTGAGATTGTCCAATTAGAATCAGATCAGCACATTTAACCAAATTCAACTCCCCCTGGAAGTCCCGTTAATTCTGACTTGCCTTTTGCTTCTCTATCTACAGTAGACCTTTTTTCCCCTGGGATTTTAATTTATTGACTACACTTTTTTGTCAGCTGCAGGGCACCACAGATTTCTAAACACTTGGCATTCACGCCTGATAAACTGTTATACAAAATACTTCTGAACCTTTCTTTATAGCACTTGTCAAGCTTTCCCTACTACATTTCAATCTTCAGTGATTATATTTCCAATCATACCTTAAATAAAAGAAGATTATTCAGTTATGGTCTAAGAGAAGGCACAAAGTTTGTAAAGAAAGGTGAGTGAAATCATGTTGTATTTTGGAGAAGGGATATGAGATATCACAGCATATTCTCTTCTTCCCTATCTTTATCCAAGGTCTTGCTTTTCCTTTCAGTGGTTATAGCTCAATTTCAACAACAAGTCACACCAATGCAACACTATATTTCAACAAATATTTCAGTGCCCAGTGTGTTGCAGGCACTGGAACATCACAGACAAGTGAGACACAGCCCATTGCTTAGAAGTAGACAGAACAGCAGAGGAGAGACATAATCTACTTACCATGTTACAAGATGGTCAGTGCTATGTATGCTGATGTGATGGAAACTTTTAAGCTGCTCTTAAAATGAATATATGGAATAAAATACATGAATTGTGTATAGATGAGAAATTAGAATCCAAAAGGGGTGATTACTTGCAGAGGAAATCTCTGCTTAGAAGATTCTTTGGTCATGGCTGTCTTCGGCCATTGAAGACCAAACTATTCTTGAAATCGGTCCTCCCTCCTGAACATCCCAAGGTGTTTAGATTCTCTTTCAAATTCCAGCCTACTACTATCCCTTCTGCCCAGTTCCATCCACCTCACCAGGAGGCTCTTTGAGATATATATACATATACCTAACCTACTCTCCAAGTTCTTTGTCTGTCTCAAGACCCCTTCTCCCTGGCTGTTCCCACCACGGAGCTTCTCCAGTTCTTAAAAACTATAATTCCTCACTCTCATCTCTAAACATTCCCCTGGTGGCTGGAATTCACTTTAGAGTCTGGAACTAGAATCAATCACTGATTTAGGGAGCCCAAAGCACTTCCTGCTTTCCACCCACAAACAATAACTGATATTAGCACAAATAAGGCATCAGCATAAGAGATCATGAACTCAAGATTATGAAACCTGGCCAAAAACTAGAAATGAAAGAGGTAGTAAAAAGAGTCAAAGCCTATCAAGACAGGGCAGAAACAAGATTTTAAGTGGAATAGCAAAGTCTGAGTGGGTTTTCAAAGGGTTCTCCAAGGTCAGCAGGGTGATTGCTTCTTTTTCTCCTGATTTGGAGTTTTCGTTGGAGTTCTGTTTTGTTTTGTTTTAAATGCCTTCAATAGCTCTTCTCCACATCTTGATCACCCAAAGGAAAAACTATAGTTTTCTTATCATCCAGATGTCACATTTAGCCACTTCAACCCACACCTAAGGCACCAAGAATTCTGTCTAGAGAACCAAGTGGGGAGAAAAAGTTAAGGGCTCTGGTTGCATCTGGGTTTGATCAGTCCCAACCTTCCAGCGGGCACTTGAAAGGCTTTTTAAGCCTCACGATACTTTGAAGAAATCCTGCCCCTTCAAAGGCGTGTCAGTGAGAACCTTCCCTCAGCGTATTTTCTAGCTTCTCTGTGATCTGAATCTTCCCAGCTGAAACTCTGAGGTGGACCCTCGTGTCTACAGACTTCCTATCTCAGCCTGAGCCATGGAACACATAGCCTGGGTTCTTTCTGTGGGAGAAGCTGATTCTTTGCTACTTGTCCCAGACTTTTGTGTGGTTATCTCGTGCCTTTTTTGAAACTATAAACGTCTTTGGGCAAGGAATTTCTACATGTTTTCTAAGCCAGTGTTTAAGAGCAGCTATTATCTAAGGGCAAGTTCTCCAGCTCTACTTCTCACACAAGATGTAGTGTTTTCGGGACTTCCCTGGCAGTCCAGTGATTAAAACTCCACACTCCCAATGCAGGGCTCACACGGGCTCGATCCCTAGTTGGGGAACTAAGATCCTGTATGCCGCACGGTGTAGCACGCCCCCCCCCAAAAAAGATGTAGTGTTTTCAAACATCATCCTGTCTATTATCTTATAATATGCATCTCAACTGAAACCTTTAGTCATTATTCATTGTGATAATATTTCTTGTGTAAACTTGTGTCATGAAAATATTACCTTATGAATATTAAATAATAAATGTGGAAAGACAAAATTATTCAGCATTTTCTCAGAAAATTTGGATAATTTCAGCATATTTAACCTAAAATGCTTTTATGAATCCTATGCAGTTCAGACCAAATAGGGACCAGTGTTGGTTCAAAAGTGTATCATCATCCTTATTTAGGATTCAGTGAATTTCTTCATAGAGACCATATAAATGATGTTTAAATGATGGTACCAATCTTCATTAGCATATTTGATTCCATTTGGCACTAGTTGTACCATTTCCACTGTAGCAAACCTCCAACTATACTCAAGAATCCAGAGCATATCACCTACTTCACCATACCTCCTCCTCGTGATACCCTTCCTTGTCCCACCTCCAGGACTGCACAAAGGGGTAGAAGAAAATTAAATTTTATTTAGCAACTATTAAGTTCTGAGGTAGGGTAGAATTTAAGTCCTACTTAATTTTCTATCAAGAGATTTGAAAATCCAGTCTTTGAAAATCTGATAGGGCCTATAATTATTATATATGTTAATACTGCAATCTTTCCAATTATTGCAGACATAGAACATTCCTCTATGTACCAGGGGATACTGCTTGGTGATAGATGTAGAGATGAAGAAGACAGTATTTCTACTCTCAGTAGAGTGGAGCTCATAGAAGAGAGAGCAAAGTAAATACCTAAACAGGCAATGCTCTTGTAACAATATTGCATTCATCCTGCATCTTCACAAGTAGCATGGGACTCATAACACGTTTGGAGTCAGAACCAGCTGAGCAAGACAGTTTTGCTAAGTATTAACCCTACAATTTTAACACATCATGAAACCTAACTTCCGCCACTGTCTTGAGGTTTCCCCACCTCATGACAGTGGTGGAAGTTAGGTTTCATGGGAGAACACATGAAAACTACAACTTGCCGTGTCCCATGTGAAATAAGAAATTTTAAAAATGCTTGCTCTCTTTTCTTCCCCCGCCCCCTAATATTTCACACCATATGTGAAATTTTAAACACTTTTTAGAAAGATGAAATTCCAGATTTCTGAATCACAGAGAAAAACAAAAGCTAGGAGCATAATTGCTACTCTGTTGGAGAGCCTGCAGAGTAATCATATCTTACTGGTACCTTACTTCTTCCACTGTAAACAGTTTTTTTCTGATCCAAAAAGTGGTGGGAACGCGGATCATCTAGACAGGATGGACCTTTCATTATCACTTAACACAGACCACAACTTGCTGTGGAGTGGAGCCCTACATACTATAGCAGAGGCTGCATTGCTGAAAAAACAAAACAAAAACAAAAACAAAACAAAACAAAAAACCATATTTCCAAGCTGATCCAGTACCATTACTTAGAAATAACATTCTACTATTTTCCTTTATTTTCTCATTTAGTAAGTGTCCCTTTGTTCAGAGTGAACTGGCAAAGTGTAGTTAACAGAAATTTGCAGTATATTTTAAAAATTCCATTCAGAAGGCTCAGTTGAGGGAGGGAAAAACTGAGAGCCCAAGAGCATTTGAGAAAATGCCAGGGGCTTATTCAGAACTTGCTTATTAAAACTCAAGACGTGGTTAGCAACAAGTTCTTCTCTTTTAGGTGAATAAGGAATGATCTCTAAGGTGGCTTCTGGCTCAAAATTTCTATGATTTAAAGTGAGCAGGGTTTCCTTAAGAGAGCAAGTTTTTTTAATGATATGAGCAATGGATCTGAACCCTTAAGCTCTTCTTCAGAAATTCATTTCAAGGGACTGATTTCTGCTTTCAGTATTCATCAAAGCCCAAGCCTGTACATACTCCGTGGAGGCAAGCTTCTTTAGAGGAGCTTGCCTTTATGCATTGTGCACTGCCAAAGTAGCATGCATTTTAAACCCAGGTTCACAGTATTGGAGTGAGTCCACAGGAAATGTTTTGAGCTGATCAAAAGTTCTCTAACCCCTTTGACCCAGTCTGTGGTAAGAAATGAAATACAATATTCTATGAATTTTAGTTGTCTATTTAATTAAAATTCTTATATGTCCTCAGTCTAAATTCTTAATCTAGGCTCATCCTTTATTCTTTCCAACACACACCTCTGAGTGATTTGAGACAACCCAATACACAAAAATTACCATGGAGACTGTCTTCTTTGAGACAGTCTTCTCCAAGAGGTCCCATTAACAGGAAGAAACTGAGCTAAGAGAGACAAATAAGAGCTAACATGCCTGACATTCATCTAAGGGACTCAGATAAACTCCTTTAATCTTCATAATTACCCTCAGAGGTAGGGACAGTTAATATCACCATTTTATAGCTGGGAAAATAGAGGCATAATGTTTCCTAATGTTACAAAAATATTAAGGGATAGAGACAGGTTACAAACCCAGGGTGCCCAGCACTGCCTTACAAGGGTTCTATGTAGACAGATTTCCTTGGCTTGATCCTCAGAGATTCTGATTCATTTACGGCGGGGCCGGATGGGTTGAGGGAGGAGGCAGTGGATGCTGGTGCTGATGCTGGCTTGGGAAACAGCCACTGCCCCCGCCTCACCCCACAGAGCCAGCTGGAAGGTATCAGCATATTTTCCAAACTCCTCCAATAATTCCAACAGGCAGGTATACTTGAAGACTACTCCTGATAGACTGTTAACTCTAGTTTCTTCAAGGAGTGAGATCAGATGAAAATAAAGGTGGACTGTTCACTGCTTTTTACTACTTGGTGTATTTGATATAAACATGCATTTCATAAAAATAATTTGCTGAATTTAAAGAAAGCAATAAATAAATACCTTTTTCAAGTTGCCACTGTCTTTTACTTATAAATACAGAAATAGCAGTTGATGTCATGCTTCAGCCATGGCAATGGGGTGGAGACAGCAGATAATGAGGAAAGATCCTTATCACTTTCTGTAAGGAAAAAGCAAAGCTTCAAAGAGTCAGTACTGTGAACAGCCAAGAGCAGATTCTCAGCAGACAGAGCATAGTTCCAAGGAGGAGACTTCAGGGGGCTCTGGTACCAGGTAGGACACAAAGATGGAGGAAACTAGGCAGAGAGTTCTGACACCAAAGAACCGGAATCCAGTCCTGATGCCTGGGATTTGGAGACAAGAGAAGGGTTCAGACCTGACAAGATTGGCAAGAAACAAGAGAAAATTTGATCATGGAGGAACTGGGATCCTAAGCAGAATGCCTGGATATAAAAAGAATGTGGAGAAGTAACACTGAGGCCTGGTTACTGAAAGACCAATTAACTAGGCCAAGGTTCTGAAAGGACTAGCAACAAAACTGACCTGACTATGAGCCCCTGCCTGAGCTTGTTAAATGCCTGGAGCCTTGGCTATGTCCCTACCATGTCCACAGGAACAAAGACAATCAGACTCCTGGCACTGAAGTTCTGCAGGGGCAGTGGGCCAACAAATTTGAACATATATAGTGTCACTTCAGCAATTGTGACACTGTGATTTATAGCTTTTCTTGCTGTGCAACTTCAGTTACGTAGGCCAAAGAAAATAAAATAAAAATCAGACGCCATTACAATTAATGAACATATGAGGCCAAACCACCCCTGTT
This sequence comes from Balaenoptera musculus, assembly GCF_009873245.2. Taxonomy (NCBI): domain Eukaryota; kingdom Metazoa; phylum Chordata; class Mammalia; order Artiodactyla; family Balaenopteridae; genus Balaenoptera; species Balaenoptera musculus. The sequence continues at coordinate 50,170,554 of NC_045802.1, forward strand.
ACAAAATTTCTTATGTAACACAAACTCTTTATCTTGGTCTAGTTTCATGAACTTCAGCAAAAACCAACTCATGTAGTAAAAGTGAATAAATTAATATATAGGAAGAGTAGATGTGGACAGAACAGCATGGATGCAAAATATAAGGGATGTCTATCATATCAAGCCAAAATTTAGAGCAGAGGACATGGCCCCATTATGTTCATATAACGCTTAAGTTATCCTTAAATTTTTTCAATCAGCACAAGAGAGAAAACTTTTGAGAATGAGAAATGGCTCCTAATGCTGACCACTAAGAATTATGTGGATAGACAAGAAACCTACTGTATTGGCAAAATTTTTTCAGCAGCCTAATTCAGATGTATCCTTTGAAAACAGGTTCATCCTTTCAATCTGACCCATTTACTTAGCAGTGATAATGATAGAGCAAATAAAGTTACTGCCCATAAAACTTCAAATTAATGGAGCTCCCTGGAGACAGAAACTACAGTAGTGTCTAACACATAGTAGATATTCAATGAATATTTACTGAATTGAAAAGATGGTGTGTGATGATCTCAATATTGTGTATGACTGGGGCAGATCTGAGATTGAAAGAATAGAAGGAATTTAGGTGATCCTCTAGAATGAATTCTTGATGAAGGCTTTTTGGTCAGTTACTGGAGTAAAATAAGGGTCTTTGGTGGGTTACACTTACTAGAATGATATGCGCTACAGACATTTGCAGTCTTTTAAACATTAGAATTACTTCGTACCATATATGGGACTATATGGACTCATTTCCTTATTAATCTCTAGTGGCATATTTACCTAAAATCCATTTTTATCAAAATTTAATTTATTTATGTTATATCAGTATAACTCTTCCTGAGATTTTTTTCTATTCCTTTAGTTTTCTATTTTAACAAATTAAATATTTCAAAAATGTCTTTAGTCAACTTGGAGACATTTCTGTTTTAATTTCTTATTTCTAAAAAGGGTTCAATAACTGACAGCATTTCATACATGTTTGCATGTTCTCAGCTTCTTTGATACTTTTGTCATCCTTTCAAATGTATCCTTTTCAATTTTGTTTATATTCAGAATTTTTTTGCCCAATTTCACAAAGTACCACAAATTTGGTGACCTAAAATGATATTTATTCTCACAATTCTGGAGACCAAAAGTCCAAAATGGTTTCACTAGAATGAAACCAAAGTGTTAGTAGGACTGTGTTCTAGAGGAAAATCCATTCCCTTGCCTTTCCCATTTTCTAGAGCTGCATTCCTTGTATTGTGGCTCTTGGTCCCATGTTTCATCTTCAAAACCAGAAGCAAAAATCTTGCTTCTGTGGTCACATTGCCTAAACTTGCAATTGCATTTAAGGGCCACCCAGATAATCCAGGATAGCTTCCCCTCTCAAGATCCTTAATTTAATCCCATCTGAAAAGTCTCTTTTATCATGTAAAGTAATATTCACAGGTAACAGGGATTAGGATCTAGATATCTTTGGGAGTGATTATTCAATCTTTTACAGTGTGTTACCATTCTTTCCATTTTTTATCTTTTTTTTACTAAACATATATCTGTATGCTTTTAAACCTTTGTACTTCAGTAAGAGATTTCTGTTGTACTTACTTATTCTACTTTTCATTTTCTCACTCTTCCCACTTAGAGTTGAAACCTACTTTGTGCCAGACAAAGCAATAATAAAAGCAGATTAGTATATGACACAGATGTTGATGTGATTAAACAAAAAAAAATTTAAGATAACTATGACTTATGCATAAAGAGCTCTAATATAAAAAGTAGACCACAAGACAGGATAGATGGGTAAGGTAAGCAGACAGAGGGAAACTATTAGAAAGAATCAAAAGGAAATACTACAAATCAAAACACTAGCAGAAATGAAGAATACCTTTGATGGATTCATTCATAGACTGGACAGCTAAGGAAAGAATCAGTGAGCTTGAATATAGGGCAGTAAAAATTTCCCAAAGTGAAATTAAAGAAAAACAAGAATTAAAGATAAAATAGAGAAGAACATCCAAGAACTGTGAGACAATATGAAAAGACATAAGTACACATAATTAGCCTACCAGAAGGAAAGAGAGAAAGAATAAAGCAGAAGAAATATTTTAAGTAATAATGACCAAGAACTTTTCAAAATTAATGATAGACACCAAATCACAGATCCAGGAACTCAAAGAATACCAAGCAGGATTAAAAAACAAACAAACAAAAAACTTAAACCCAGGCGTATCATGTTCATACTGCAGAAAATCAAAGACCAAGAAAGAATCTTGAAAGAAACCAAGAAGCCAGAGGGAGAAAAAAACACATTAGCTCTAGAAGAACAAGAACGAGTATGAGAATGAAATATGTAAAGTACTGAACAAAAATCACTAACCTAGAATTCTATTTACAGTAAAATTATCTTTAAAAAATGAAAAGAAGTAAAGACTTCCTAAGAGGTTCTCAGACAAACAAAACATGGAACTCATCACCAACAGACCTACCGACAGAAGGAAAAGAACATTGGTCAGAACTGTGGATCTACATTAAGAAGGCAGAGTATCAAAGAAGGAATAAATGAAGGTATGATGGTCAGTTTTATGCATCAAGTTGGCTGAGCTACAGTCTTCAGTTGTTCAGTCAAACACTAATCTAGGTGTTGCTGTGATAGTATCTTGTAGATGTGATGAAAGTACCTAATAAGTTGACTTTAAGTAAGGGAAATTATCCTAGATAATCTGAATGGGCTGACTCAATCAGTTCAAAGCTCTTAAGAGCAGAGCTTAAGTTTTCCTGAAAAAAGAAATTGCTTGTGTGGACAGTGGCTTCAGCTTCAGAAGCCCCAGAGTTCCAGCCTACCCTTCCTGACAGCCTGCTCTGTGGAATTTGGACTTGCCTAGCAAGCCCTCAAAATTGCCTAAGCCAATTCCTTGCAATAAATCTCAATATATATCTCCTACTGGTTCCGTTTCTTTGATTGAATCTCGACAGATATAGAGTTAAAATATTTTAAATTTTTTTCTCATTATTAACTTATTTAAAAAATAACAGTTTGTTAAACAATATAGTAACACTGTATCAGGTAATTATAGCATATAGATAAGTCAAATGAATCATAGCAATATCATGAGGGATGGAAGGGAGGAATTGAGAATATTATGCCATAAGTTACCTGCACTATATGTGATGTGGTAGAGAGTTATTCAAAACTAGACTGAGATTGGTTTAAAATGTATATTTTAAACTCTAGGACAACCACTAAACATTTTTAGGGAAATATAATTGATACATTAAGAGAGAAGATAACTTGGAATCTTATGAAATGGTCAATTAAAGAGGGAGAAATACAAAGAACGAAAGAAAACAGTTACAAGTATTGCAGATATTTTCCAATTATATCAGAGGGTGTTATATGCATGAAGCATGGAGGAGTTTTAGGGTGGTGAATCTATTTTTTATGATATTGTAATGGTAGCTAAACGACATTATACATTTGTCAAAATCCGTAATGCTTTTCAGCACAAAGAGTAAACGTTATGCAAATTTTTAAAAATTTAGAAGGTCAGGGAATACCAGGATGGAATATAGTATGTGACAAAAGAATCTAACTGTATTACAAATATGTGAAACAACCTCACTGAAGGGAATGGAAGAAAAAGTGCCGATCTAAGTAACTTTGGAAATGAGTGGAGACTGTAAGACTAAAGGCAAAAGAAATTATATATAAGCACTATACTCTAGTTGACAAGTTATTTCCCATGGGAGTTCTGGTTAACAATTCTGAAACCACTGTACAAGTATACTGGAAGTTAACAAATAAGTGGATGGTGGATGGTTGGAACCATCTCTCACTGTTGGAGTAGGAGCTTACAGACAAGCAAGGGGGGTGGGGGGAGGCTAGAATTATCTACCTGGTAATGGATTAGAGTTGGAGTTATATATCTATCCATAAAAATTGATGTTTAGCTTAATATAGATACGGATGGATATATTATGGAAATATTTACAGACATATGTATATGCACAGATAAGTGTACACACATATATTTCCTTGCTCTGTCAACTGAAAGGTCCAAAAAGCATCTACACCCCAGTAGCAGCAAGCACACCTCACACCCAAGTTGTGGTTTCTAATACCCATTCTCCAATAAAAGAAACTGGGATTCCTTGGAGAAAAGGCCAATTCTAGAACTGGAGCACAAAATACACAAAATGAGCTTGGAGCATCTTGTAGTTCCAGAAAGTAAGGAAGTGGGCTTTTTGTTTTGTTTTGTTTTATTTAAAAAAAAAAGGTAAAAACACAATGATGGGTATATGTAAAAGGGACACTGAAGCCAACTGAAGGAGCTTGGAATAGCCAAAGATGCAACAATTTGAGCAACAAAATAAATAAAGTACTATTGGCTTATAACCCAGAGTATAAAATAAATACCTGAATTCATACTGGTATAAACAAATAATTGAATGATAAATAAATGAGGGAGAAAATACAAATCTATGCAGAAGAATTCCAAATAAGAATTCCACATTTATGTAGATACACTGCTCTCAAGGAGGTGAAATATAACTCTCCTTAAATATGGGATACACATAGTGACTTCCTTCCAGAGAGTAGAGTGTGGAAACTCTAGGAAAAAGAGTAACTTTACCATGGAGAAACCTGACAAACTCTATGTCCCCCAGATGATCGACTAATATCAGCAAGGAGAAATCATGTTGATAGGATATATCTTTGATATGATAAGATGAGAGTGATTATTTATTTCTGTGGTCTTCCTCCACTTCCTTCCTCTGATCATGAGGAAAAGATCAGATCCAATTGAGAGATATTCTGCAAAATACCTGAACAGCACTCCTCAGAACTTTCAAGGACATCAAAAACAAGGAAAGTATGAGGAACTGTCATAGCCAAGAGGAAAATAGGAGACATGATAACTAAATGTAGTGCGGTGTCCTGGATGAGATCCTGGAACACAAAAGGACATCCAGTAAAAACAAGGAAATCTGAACAAAGGATGGACCTTAGTAAAATGTGCAAGTGTATATATATATATATATATATATATATATATATATATATATATATATATATAATATTAATGCATATATAATATTTATATATGTGTATGTATATATATTCATGTATATTTAATTGGAATTTCAATTTGAATGTCAGCTGTGAGTAAAATTGATTATCATTTCATATGTTTAATTCTTTTTTATGAGGACAGGGTTTACTTGAAAATTGGTTCTTTGTGAAAGGAAGGGAGGAAGGAAAGAAGGGAGGAAGGGAAAGAGGGAGAGAGGGGGAGAAGGAGGGAAGGAGGGAGGAAACAAGACATAGGATAAGGAACACTGAAACACAAAAGTGGATTCCTCATTTTAACATTTTTAATTCATTTTATTTATATTACTCCTAACTTTGATTTTTTTTTTTATTAACTTTTTAAATTTTATTTTTAAAAAATTTTATTGGAGTATACTTGATTTACAAGTTAACTTTGATTTTAAATTTTACTTTAGTTTTAAATTTTTTTCTTTTCTTTTACTTTTATTCTTAATCTTTATAGTTTTAATTTATATTAATATTTTAATTGTTAATTTTCAATCACTTCACTTTTTAAATAACCATTTTAACCTTTTATCCTCCTCTTGGAACTCTATTTCAATTTCCTCTTTTTGTATACAGACTTCATGTATTGACTTTGTTTATGAAGAAGGATGTCCTGACTACAGTGGGAAAAGCCAGCAAGCAGGAGAGGGGGAAAATTACTCTGCTGCCTGTACTGAAACCTGCTGCTGCATAATAATCACTCCAGAGTGTAGTGGCTTAAAACCACAATAGTCATTTATTATTGCTCATGATTTCTGTGTGCCAGAATTCATACAGGGCACCATGGGGGAACTGGGGTCTACTCCATTAGGTCTGGGGCCTCAGCTAGAAGACTGAAGGCTGGCACCTGGAATCATCTGAAGGCTTGTTTACTCACAGGTCTGGCATTAGATTCCAGCTGTCAGCTGAGACTTGAGCTAGGGCTATTGGATGGAGACGCATACACACAGCCTTACCATGTGGCCTGGGCTTCCACACAACATGGTGGTTCTGTTCTAAAAGTGAGCAAGCTGAAAGAGAGAGAAAAAGAGAGCAAAGTGGAATCATACTGCCTAATTATATCACAGACTTGAAAGTCACGCAGAATCACTTCTGCCACATTCTGTTGGTCAAGGCAGTTGCAAACACACATCTAGTTTTAATGGGCAAAAAATATTGTCAATGTCATATTCTCTGAAGAGCATATGGGATGGGATACATATTGGTGCAGCGGTATTCAGAAAATGCAATTGCTGGTGTGCCAGATGCATCTGAAACAATCCTTCAAGTTCTGCCTAAATGAACTTCATGCCTTCCCAGTTTGGCTATAAAAATAAATAAATAAATGCATGAATGAGTGAATGAATGAATGACTTCACCTGGTTAACTTAAAATGATTCAGAACAATACTTTTCTCTGCCCTCCATTTGGTGCATTGAAGATTGTTTCTCCTAGATATTACCAAAAACTTACACTTTCTACAAATACTTCAGAGTGCCTACCATGTCTAAGTCATTGTGCTAGTATCTGGAGAAATAATGGTAACATTACAGAATCCCTGTAGCAATGGCTACAATTTTTTGGACAACACAGAAAGTCAACCAGAAATTATAATTCAATGTGTTTTGTATAATGACAGTTGTTAAGTACAAGATTCTATGGAAGTACATGGGATAGACTCACTACCTAGGCCTGGGAATTGGCAACAACTTCCCAAGGGAAGGGACATCTGACCCAGAAAGGATAAATGAGTAGCAGTTAGCCAGGAAATAAGTATCCAAGATGGAGGAAGGGGAGGAAGCAGAATTATTCAAAACAGAGAGAAGAGCAGGTTCACAGTTTCAGAGGTAAGAAAGAGGAATGCAGAGTCATAAAAGAGTAAATAGTTCATTACAGATAGAATGATCGTCTTGAAAACAGGCACAGAAATAGTCAAGGCTAAATTGTTAAGTGAGAGTTAGATCAAGAAAGGTATTGTAAGTCATGTTAAAGGATTAAAAATGTATCCCATCACTCAGACCTCTCGATCTCAAGCTGCTCTACCCAGGGCTTCAGAAGGCCTGCAGGCAGCTGGGTCCACACTCTTCAGCACAAAGACTCCTTCAGGCTCTACTCTACCCCCTACTCTACCCTTATATGCCATCTATGTATATGTGCTAGGTATACAGGTTTAGTATGCCTAAACCTGTGCCTCGTATATCTTATTGTACATAAGGATGCAATAAATATTTGTTGAACGAATAAACTTCTTTCATCTTATCTTTTCCCTATGGCTTCATACTTGGACAGCTCCAACTCCCTCCACTCCTGACTATTCCTTTTGGATGAAAACACCACTGGAAAGTCTTGCTATCAGTCAATTTCCACCTTGGATGCTGCCTTTTGACTCATTCTCAACTCCATTAACTGTGGCCTGAAAACAAAATCTGTCCTCCTGCACTTCCCAGCCACTGCTCCAAACCAGGCTCGCAACCAGAGCTACTGCTGCCCTGAAAGTTTGTCAGACACTTAAAAAGAAGGGTGCTTTTGAAAATTCATGGTCTCCAACATCTTCAAAATTTGTCAGAAGTCATGGCCATAGACCCAGGAGTTGATTATACCCAGGGAATAATAGAGCTCATGCAAAAACCGCTGATCTACCTTGGTAATGAGCCAAGAGGTGCTGGACCTCCTGATGTACATGCATACAAGATGGCACAATAGAAGGGCTACAGCCACAGAGGCGGGATTATTACATCAGCCTCGTCCTAGAGACTCATCTATAGTTTGGTTCTAAACTAAAGATCTATCTTCTTTATCAGCAGTATTGTTGAAAATATTATGGATACCCCATTTACTACCACCTAGCTCTGTTCCTGTTTCATTCATCAAACTTCCTGGAATTAACAGCAGGGAATCTCAAACTTTAGAGTTTCCTTGGGCAGTTTAAACAAATGATTCAATGAGATCATAGAAGTAAGGATCTCCAACATATTGCCTGGTTAGATTTTGATAACCTGATTTCTAGCCACTAGAACTAGCAAAGGGAAAAAACCTGAGAAAATATTTATTTTTGTTTGGAATATGGTCAATCACATTGTGTAAGTTAAGATCTCGACTTTTACCTGGGAATTCCTTTCTGGCAGCAATGTAAAAGAAGACCACCTGCTCCAAAATGGGTTGAGTTTTCACCTCTGTATGTCTAGGCCAGGTTATGTTCCCTCCTATAAGTGACCTGAACTCTTAACTAAACATTCTTAAGCTGATTAAAACATCCGCTGACAGTTCTATGGCTTCAGAATTGTTCAAGGCCACTCTGCATGGCAGGCACACATACGTATCCTGTGACTCGTTAATTATTAATTCTGGAGATATGGAGGTATCTGGGGCAGCCCTTATCTCCTGCAAATTTGAAGATGCGAAGTTGTTTAATTTCAGTCACAGACATCCCTGAAATTGCCAGTCGGCTTCACCCTTGGCCTTCAGAAAGCTGAATAGCCAAATGCATATTTCAACATCACTTGCAGCATCGATAAACTTGCAGCTAACCAATTTTCATAAGAATGCTTAGTTATTATCATAACTACTCAGCCTAATAACATCTAATAAATGCTTGTTCGCATTCTTTATAGCCTTCATTATATCTGGATCAGAGATGATTTTCATGGATGTTGTACTTATTTTGAAGATTTTCCTGCTTTGAAAATCTTCGGAGTGGCACAACTGATCTTCTGTTTCTTAACTTTCCTCACAAATGTGAAGAAAAGAATTTTTTTCTTGAAAGATTTAAGCCCTAAATGAAATAAATAAGTAAAATTAAATGCAATTTTTACAAGTCATTTTGTTGACATTTATGCATGTTAATACCCCAAATGATTCTATAATGTTTAAAATTATATTATCTACTCCCTCTTACTCTGTCTTGCATTATTTAACTTCTAGAACCATATATCTAAAGTATATACTAGCCTTCCTAAAGTTTCCGAGTTAAGGCACTTGTAATATTTTAGTAACTGCCAATCTGTTTCCTTACTCAATTTTTTAAAAGTTTTCGTCACTGTTTTTATATAAAACTAATGACTTGGCTAATCATCTTTTATTACTGTACATTTGATTCAGACATTGATAGAATTTCAACATGTAAAGCACATAACGATATTATTTGCTCCAGATATATCAAACATTCATACCTCTACTTGAAAGTGAAGTCAAATATTAACAATGACTCCAAAAAACATGCCTTGCTCATATCACTAATTTGTTATGGTTGATAAGACATGATAGAGTCTACTTTGTTCAAAGTGCAAATCACAGGATGCCAGATATGAAGTAAAACCTTCAGCCTATTTGGTTTTCCAAGGGCTAAGATGCAGGCCTAAGAGCAGAGCTGAGCCAAAAAAACAGTGGTCCAAGGTGCCCTTTGCTGCGCTAGGAGTTCTGATGGTAATCCTAGGAATTCCCTAGGACCCAGTCAGCAGTGTCACAAGACATACAAGTTGAAAACTGCAGCTTTGGGGTTGGTTAGATACTTTTTCTCAAAGTTTTCGCCTCATATTCTAGTTCTCATTCAACCCTGGATTTAGGCTTTGACAAATATATAAATATTATTCATATGAAAGGTAATTCCTCATAGTAGCTACTTTCTGCATTATCCACATTTGTAAACATGCTGACTTTCCCCTCATTTTTTAACACATAAAATGTGCATGCTAAAGCTGTAGATAAGGGAAAATGCTTCCGTGATAGTCTCAGATTTCCAACTGTCACTGTCCTGAAATTTGTCTCCACTTTTAGGAATTGGCTGGTCTAGAAAAATAATCAGGTCAGCAAAGTTTACCCTTATAGCTACTTGTGCCCACTACACACTCCCTTCTTCCTCCAGAGGACTGCCATTCCAGACATCTGGGCCTCCACCCTTTCACCAACTCTCTCCCAGCCTTTTCGCCGCAACTCTTTTATCCTTGTTCGTATTCCCAAAGCCATGACCTGCTTCCAGGTAACAAGGAAGAAAAGAAAGGGCAGGGGAATATGTTCTGAATGTCACCTCACTTTTGGACATATTTGTATTTTATTGAGGTTTCTTTAGAGAAAAGATTTATCCCAAAGAAGTTATTACAACAGAGGCAATTTTAGGCATTCCAGCATTATGTTATTGAGAGTAACAGTTGATGATGGAGAGAAATATTTTTGAACAAGAGAGCTTTTCTGCATCTCACAAATTACACTGCAGACCTTGATATTAGCCTTTCAATCGCAGAAGGTCAGGTATGACCTCTTCAACATCCCCAGCCTTGCTGGGGCCCCTTATCCACATTTTCATAGCATCCTGGACTTGTCCCAATCAGTGCACATGCTATGCAGATTCCATACTTCTATTTGTATGTTGGTTTCCGCCACGTCATGTTGGCCATGAGTAACAACCAGTAGATGATGGAGTTAGGATTTGAACCTGGGCCTCTCTGATATCAGAGCCTATGTTCCTGTGATTTTTATGTTGCTGCTTCTTATCTGAAAATGTATACCAAAAGTGTGTCAAACCATTTATTTGGAATCATTACTCATGAAATAACAAATCCTATTACTTTGTATTCAAGTGCCCTTCTTTTAGGTGAATTATTTCTGTCATTCGTTTGGTTTGCTTAGGTCCAATTTCTTAAACAAAATTTATTTAAATAACTGTTAATGTATTTCTCTCAGTATATATACTCTGAAGTTTGGGAAGCCATAAAGATTAAGGAGAAATATATACCATATAAAAATAGCATCCTGAGCAAAATGGTCGAATATATTCCTCATACATATCCCCCCTCAACAACAATAATTTGGCATACCTGCATGGACAAAAGTGCCTTTGTGGGAGCTTTGGGATCCAGGTAGAAGACAGTGAAAGTGCAGTCCAAGACCAAGGAGAGCTGTCTTGAGAAGACAGGCTTGTTATCTGGTAGCTGACTTGCCAACTCTGGTCTTAGCTGCAGAAATGGAAACAGCTCCATAACCCTGAGGACTTGGCTACAGCCCCATCTGGCTTTGTATCTTCACCAGCACTATACACCAAGGGACCCAGGAGACGCCCCACCCAACTCCGTCCTGGCTGTGGACTTTGGAGTGGCCCGTGAACTGGCTCCAGCCTTTCTCAGTCATTATTGGTGGTTTCACAAAATTGGCCCCCATACACTGAGGGCAAGGAGAGACAGAAGTAAGAGGCAGCCCACTCGAGATTGGTAGACGGCAGGTTTAATAAACAAGGGAACTTATATATGAAGCTTGTCTTAGGCAGCCACAAGAGGAGTAGATCTCCCCACCCTCCCACAGAACATACATTCCAAGGACAGGGGAGGGGAGAAGAGCCTCAGATTGCCCTGGTCCAGCTCATGGGTCAGCCAGTGGTCACAACCTCTTGATGATCTCCTCCAACAATCATCAAAAAGACAAGAGCTAATAAGTGTTGGCCAGGATGTGGAAAAAAGGGAACCCTAGTGTACAGTTGGTGGTACAGCTATGATGGAAAACAGTATGGAGGTTCCTTTTAAAAACTAAACATAGAACTACCATATGATCCAGCAATCCCATTTCTGGGTATATATCTGAAGGAAATGAAATCAGGATCTCAAAAAGACATCTGCAACCCCATGTTCATTGCAGTACTGTTCACAATGACCAAGACATGGAAACAAACCAAGTGTCCATCAACGGATAGATAGATAAAGAAAATGCTTATATATATATATATATATATATATATATATATATATATATATATATATAATATGTATACATATATTATATAATATATATATAATATAATATATAATATTATTTAGCCATAAAAAAAGAAGGAAATCCTGCCTTTTGCAACAACATGGCTGGACCTTGAGGACATTATGCTAAGTGAAACAAGTCAGATAAAGACAAATACTGTCTGATTACATTTACATGTGGACTCCTAAAAATAAAAAAGCCAAACTCATAGAAACAGAGTAGAATGGTGGTTGCCAGGGGCTGGGAGGTGGGGGGAATAGGAATATGTTGGTCAAAGGGTGCAAATTTCCACTTATAAGATGAATAAACTCTGGGGATCTAGTATTCAGCATGTTGACTACAGTTAACATTACTGTATTACATACTTGAAAGTTGCTAAGAGAGTAGATCTTAAATGTTCTTACCACACACCAAAAAAATATTGTAATGATATGAGGTGATGGATGTGTTAACTAACCTTATTGTGATACCATTCATTTTGCAATATACACACGTATCAAATCATCACACTGTACACCTTAAATGTACATGATGTTATGTGTCAATTATATCTCGGTAAAGTTGAAAAAATTCAATTAAAGAAATGTTTTCTATATAGTCTTGGCATGCAGTAGGAGCTCAATGAATGTGGAAGGGTTTCTAGATGAGAGGCAGCAGGTTGTGCCCAAAAGAGCACTGAACTCTGCCGGTAACTTAGATGAGTCACTTTTCTTCTATGAGTTTCAGCTCCTCTTCTCCAAAATAAGGGGATGGGTGCTATTAAGAAAGCCTAGTGTTGAATAATTCGCTGCTGGCCCTGCAACTCCAAATCAAGCACACTTATAATGTTTTTCCCCAGAAAGGGACATATTTCTACGGAATAATCCAATTCTAGAACTACAAGAAGAGAAAAATATTCTACTTACTCAACATATCAGTTTATATAAAAATAGAAGAGCCCAAGAAAACACTAAAACCTAATAAAGTGTTTTAAATGCCTAAGTGAAAATAATATGTATATGTAAAAACCCCGAGAGCAAAGAATAAACTTTCTTTGATATTTGGCAACCCCAGAAAGGGGTGATAGATTATGCATTGGCTTGTTTGGAATTCTATTTATATCCAATTCAGTGCTATAAGATTTAGAACATCACAAAAATGCTTCAGCTCCTAGGGAAGAAAAACGAGAGAAGAGATAATAAAGTTAATCCTTGGATTAAATGAAAAAAAAAATTAAAGGAAGATTAAACACATCTCAGAAAAAGACAAAAAGAGATACCTTCCAAGGAAAAAAGGGAGTGTATCATGCAGGTAAATGCAAGCTTAATAAAAAGAAAGATAAATTTATAGATTTGCCGTATGGCTGAAGCATACACCAGGGCTTCACTCTGTAGATTTAAATACATAATTGCTTCAGAGTCCTACGTACTGAATTCAAACCTATAATTGTTTAAGTCCCTATTGTAAGCAAAGTTTTGCAAACTCTCAAATATATTCAGGAAAAAAATACTACACTCAGCTGTGGCTAGAAAAACAATCGGAAGACATTCAATAGCATTTGTTAAGCTCTAAGAGAATATTCAGCTATCGTTTATTCCAATTTAGACCAGCATCCAATTAAACCCAAATCTTGCACAGATCTTCATTTGAGTATTAAAACCTGTTTTTATTAAAAACTTTAAAAAGCATTCATTTGAGTTTTCTTAAGTATTCCCAGCTGGTTGCATTATCTGTACTGAATTTATAATTCAGAGTAGCAGTACCAGGTGGTCCCATAGGCTTAATGAGGATTTGATTATAAGTGCAGGGGGAAAAACTGCAATGGAAATATTTTTAGGACACCTATATTTCTAACTTGTCTCAATATGCTACCTTTTAGCTAAAGCTTCATCTTTATCCCTAACAGAGACGTGGCAGAAATAGCAGGGCTTATCAACATCAACTGGACAAATTCCAACTGTGTTGGAATTTTACTTGGGGCCCACTTTCCCAGACCATAGCCTATGTAACTAGAGACTCTGGAATAAACAGAGGCAGGTTACCTCCAAACGGTTCCAGATGGGTTGCTATGCCATGGAGCAATGTTTGGGAGATAATTTTAAAGGAAGAGAGGCTGTAAAATGAAAGAGGAAGAAATTCTTTGGCAGCTGATATTTGGGGAAGGAGAGCTATTGTAATCAAATATGACATATGTCTAATAAACTGCTATTTTGCCAAAGTGACTAGTTACCCTAGAGAAAATCATCTCTGAGTTTAGGTATGAAGGTTCAATGGGGGAGAAGGAGGGAGTGAAAATTACTTTGAAAAAAAGCAGGAAAATAATTTGGAACTCTGTGGTTGATGTGGAATAAAAGAGAAGCAGAAAAATAGAGGCTTTTCACTATATGAGTGAAAGTTCTGAAAATTAACAGAAATGATGAGGCAAGCTCTAAACTCTCAAAACCATGTATTTTAGCAAGGCTTTAGAAAACAATATTTAGACATCAGGAGCATAAGAGGCTTTATTTCATATCTGGGTTACATACGAAAATAATCAATGGGGCATATAGGGGTCTAAATATGGAGACTGAAACTGCTGATACTGAACAGCAATTACAGTTAATTACAGGAAATGCTCTTCGGTCTAGAAGAAACCTCTAAAGTCATTTAGCCCATTCCTCTGATTGCAGCCTGGACACATTCACACCATCACAAGCGAACAGCATTCCTCACACCCTTCCTCCTGTAAAAGGAATCCACTGTCTCCTCCAGCTACATCTCCCAGTTTTCACATTTCAGGGCAGTGTTCACCGAGGATTTGCATAACTAAATGACCACCTAGTGCTTACAGATTTACCTACCATATAAAATCAAGAGAACTTGTTGGGTTTCATGAATTAATCCATTTTCCTAAGAAATACTTTAATAATTTAGCAATAAGATTAATAGTAGAAAATGTTGCTGAAACTACAGCTAATGTTTCCCAGAAGGAATTAGCAATTGCATCAAGACTTTCAAATACCTTTTCTCTTACTTTAAGTATGATTTCAAATTTAGTTTCTCCTAGAGTGAAAAAAATATTTTATGGAAATGTACTGGCTGAAAATTAATTTTTCAGAATTGTTTACAGTTAATTGGGATAGAATCACTGTCAATTAAAATAGGTTGCCATGCCTTACTAGACCAAAACAGCTGAGAGGCTACACGAGAAATTCAGCACATCATTAAAATTTAGTGACACTCAGGGTTGGAAGTGGCCTTAACAAATGAGGAGACAAGGCAGAATGGGTGACTAAAATGTATTTCAAACAATATAATTTAGCCATCACTGTTAGTTCATTCTTTGTTAATCTTTAATTTATATTTTCTCTGGTGGAGTGACTAAAATGAAGGCAGGTTTAAAAAAAGGAGAGAATATAAAGGAACTAGATAATCCATGAATTCAATACACATCTGTTGAATAATGTAACATTTACCACAATAGAAATAGCCTACTTTCGGTTTTAAAAATGCTTTTTTTTTTCAATCAAAAGTAGAGGCACCAGTGCTACAACTGAAACAGTACACTTTTTTTTAGCCCCCAAACTTCTCTCTTTCATTCACCAAAAGACATTATAAACTTTGTTTTTTGTTTACAAATGGCATTCATAAAAATATACGTTATACTATATTTAAACAATGGTCTATTTTAAATAATAGTTGGAAAGAAACATTTTTATTCTTAAACTTTTATTACATATCACTTCTAAGTGTCATATTCTGATAGAATGCCAATATATATTTTTATGTCAATATTTTTCTTCCTGTGAATGTGTGCAGGCTACACATCATGGAATAAAGATATTTACTACCTACAAAAACCTTAGCAGCGGGCTTCCCTGGCGGCGCAGTCGTTGAGAATCTTCCTGCCAATGCAGGGGATACGGGTTCGAGCCCTGGTCTGGGAAGATCCCACATGCCGCGAAGCAACTGGGCCCGTGAGCCACAATTGCTGAGCCTGCGCGTCTGGAGCCTGTGCTCCGCAACAAGAGAGGCCGCGATAGTGAGAGGCCCGCGCGCCGCGATGAAGAGTGGTCCCCGCTCGCCGCAACTAGAGAAAGCCATAGCACAGAAACGAAGACCCAACATAGCCATAAATAAATAAATAAATAATACATTTACAAAGCTCAGCTCCCTAGCTCTTCTGGGGCAAATGCTTTAAACAAACAAACAAAAAAAACCTTTGCAGCAACTGTCCATGCAGATGACCTTGTTGACTTTGGTTGTAATCAAAGCATTGAAAAAACCAAAACAATTTTGGAATGAGAAACAGTTCAAGGTGCAATAGAAAACAACAATTAGCCTACTTTTCAAATGAGACTAAACAGGTAAATGCTGGTCCACTGCCACATCTTTATCCATCCGGGTTTAGGTTCTATCCTTGGCTCAATACGTTGGGTCTTTTATGGAGGAATCCTCCCAACTAAGCCTGTGACTGGAAAGGACCCACACAGGTGTTTCCACTGGAATCCCCAGAGCACCAGTCACAAATGGAAGCCATAAGAAAACATAACACTGTACAATGTAATTCATTTAGAAAGTTTAGATTAAAATAACATAATTTAATAAATTTATTTATGACAAAAGTGATTGGTCTCAGATGTCTTAAACTACTCAATTAAGGTAGATTTTGTTGATCCTGCTGCTGTTATCTTATCCTGAACTGCATGTATTAGGTGACTGAGCCATTTTCCAATTGAATGTCTCCTCTCTCCTGGAAAAGCCCTGCTTGGAAGTTGGTAATTCTGTTTGCTTCTGCTGAATGCTTTCTGTTTTCTTTATCGCTTCTTTCTTTCAGTCTGATTGGATTTTGGCTTTGTTTACATCTATCTTTGACTTACTTTATAATATTTGGGTTTTCAGATATGTTAATGGCTTCATGTTTTTAAAATGCAGTCTAATTTGTGAGACATTCTATGAAGTATCCACAAAAAGTCAATAAGAGGGAATTAAGTACCAAACTGCCTTTTTTATTTCATAGGAGAATGGGTTTACTTAGATATAAATAAATGCCCTCTAATATTGACCCAGGCAGAGATTAATCGCTTTGTCCAGAGATATATCACTGGCAAGGAAAGACTCAAACTCAAGATTTTTAATCTTGCCTTAGTTCAGGGGAGTATTTATAATCAACAAACAGTTTCTGAATCCTAAAATCCTAGACATTAAAATACATAGGAGATACATCTGTCTACAAAAATTAATAGTTAATCTAAGAAAGAAACAGAGAATTTTATTCGAGCCACCTGAGGATTGTAATCTGGGAGTTAGTCTTTCAGAAAGTTCTACAGACTGTTCCAAAGAGGTGAGGGGGGAGGCCAGTATATATGTGATTTTGACAAAGCAGTATGTGTAATCAAGCACACAGCTGGTAGAAGGTTACTGCTATTCACGAGGACAGATATCTTAGTTAATGGTTTTAGTGCTTTTCTAAGTATGGGAAGATGCAAGAAGCTGGGTTCATGAAGTTTTCTCCTGAAAATATCTAACTATCTGAGCGCCAGTTCTGCGAGTTTTCCCAAAGCACAAAGTGCCTTACCCTGATCTTCACCCTGAATTCCTTTCAGGGTATATTGTAGGTCAGTGACTCCAGTGGCTAATGACTTGATTCTTAGAGAACCGAATGATGGGCAACACTATTTTACAATCCCCTCCTTTCAGTATTAATTTCAATGAAGGTTTGGGAGGCATCTCATGACCAGTTTTGTCCAATGTGTTAGTAACACATCCCCAGGTCAGGCAAAGATTTCGTTGGTAGGCCACTCAATGTGCTATTACTGGACCAGGCCCTGTTAACAGTAATCAAAAGCCTTTGGACTGCCTGTCTTACTTGCCTGTGCTGGTCCAAGAAATGGTTCCCTCTTGTTGCTTTTTCCCATATCCAGAGTTACACTATTACAATCATTGATCTTATAGAACTGTATATTTGGTAATCATTTCAAGTCACCTAATCATCATTATTTTTATCAGTCACAATTTGGTAATGTAAGAAACAATAATCTTGTAAAATAGGCAGAATACAAGTAATATAGCTAGTAACATTAATAGCATCAGATGTAAATATTTAAGCTAAGAACTTCCATTAGGTGCAGTCCAGTATGTTCCATACCAATCGCTATCCTTAAGGGAAATGATATATTGGCTTTGTATATAAAGTTCACCAAAGATGTCTGCACATACAACACAAGTGGTGGGTCATCGTAACACCTTACAGGATGAGAAAGGCATGTTATCTTCTAAGGAGTTACATTGCTGGTGCCAAAAAAAAAAAAATGATCTTTACAGTTAAGCAGGTATTTCTGCCATTGGGGAGGTCTGGTTAATGCATAAGACAGATGCACAATGCACATTAGTGGGGAGGGAGGAGGCCCATTGGGCAGAGAAAAATTTCTATGTTTAAGTTTTTCTTGTCTTACCTTAAAATATGAATTTTATTTCATTATGCCCCTTACCTTAAAAAGTATATTCTCTAGTTAAGGAGATTAGGACATCAAGGAAATAATAGACACATAGTACATGATATAATGAAAAGGCTGGGGGTCAGTGTCAGGAGAATGATGTTAGTACTATCACTTTACCTTTGTATCTCTGGTTACAATCTGTGAAATTAAGACATTTATATTTGCTCTGCCTTCTTACATGGGTCTATTAAGGATCAGATCAAAGAATGTGAAATGCTCAGGCAAATGAAATTGGAATTACGTAATTGAAAAATTGATAATGGAGAATCAACATTCTACTATTATCCTATTTTAAATGTGACAAATGTCAAAATTCCATATTGAACTTCTTTATTCTAAAAAAATTGGGATTTTTGAAAGTCATCCTAAGGGTTAGTAAGGAAGACCTATTTCTTGCTGCTTTTCCCTTAGTGATGTCAATAGACACATTTCCCAAGATTACAAACCACTCTTTAATACTTTCAACACCATTCTGAAGAAGTTCTTATGTCATGAGGTTACTCACACAATCTTGGAAACGTACCTCTTCCCTCAAAGAAAGCTGACCCCATCTTTAGATCCAGAAGTAGTACTTAATTAGTCTAAGGGAATCTCACTTCCTTTGTTAGTGACTAGTTCAGTAACAGGCTTATACTCAACTGAGAACAAAGGAAAAAAGTATGAAGATGTCTTCTAGAGAGCTTCTAAGAAAAGTACCCTTGCGTAAAGAGAGCTGCTATATGGAATACCTTCCCTTGTTCTACGGGATTTTTTTCAAGGAAACTACTATGTGGCCATGCTACTATCTATGCTTGAAGCCAACATAAAACTGCAGATCACAGATGGAAAGAATATGAATCTCTGTAACATCACTGAGCTAGGGACCAACCACCCCTTCAGGGCAGTAAGCCAGTGTCCTACCACTGATCTTCCTATGAGAAGAAAATTTCCTTAGTGTTTAAGCCAGTTTGAATCAAATTTCTGTTACTTTTAGATGAAGCAACTCTGATCTAACATACATATCATAATAACAGTTATTTAGTTCTGTATTATGAACAAGAGCCATGCTAAAGAGTTTCATACATTATCTCATTTTATCTCATCATCCTCCTGACACTCTAAATGTTATCATTTAGAGATGAGGAAAGCAATGCCCCCCAAATTAAGTGACTTGTCCAAAATCACACAAAGCCAGGTTTAAAACTCAGGCAGTCTGCCTCTAGGGCACTCCCCCCTTTTTAAACAAAATATTATCTTCTAGAGTATTTAATAATCCCTTATTAGAACCATGGGAAAAGTCATTTTTCTTTAAAAATGCACTTGATAAATTAAACACATAATAGGTAGATTATTACACTGTTTTCCAATCTTCTATCCATTTCACAAATATAACTAGCCAAAAGTTTGTTTAGAGACCCTACTTCTTGCAGACTTTCATGAGCTTCCCCCAAAGATGAAACAAATAATTTTACAGAGAAGCCAATGGAATGTGTAATTTTTAATGAATAAGCTGTAGTTAATATTAATTCACAATTTTAAAATGGAAGTACAAACACTGCTATAATAACACAGAACATCTGGACCCCCTAACCAGAAAGCAGGAGTCTTATACTTATTTTATGGTAAAGAACATAGAAACAGTCAAACAATATATGATTTTTTTCTTCTTGAACAGGCTGCTGATCTGACTCAACATGGTTTATGATTAAGTATTTGGTTGAGGTCAGGATCAGATTCCCTAGGTTTTAATGGAAACTGTAGAGGCAGTGAATACTCATGGTCAGGGGGTTAGCTGATGGAGAACCACTGGGAAAAAATGAGGTTCAAAGGCCCAAGAGAGAGAAGCTTAGTGTCAAATCCAAGAGTAAAAGCAAGAATCAACACAAGAAACAAAAAGCCCTTGATCTTGAAGTCAAAACTCTAGCGGACTAGAGCCAGTCCAACAGACATGCATTTCCAGGAGAAATGTCTCCACTACTTCTAGGTATTCATGCTCCTTGAAGGAGCCAGAAGGTATATGACGGCTGGGAAGATGACAGTGGCTTCCAAGACGGAGGCTGGGCAGACTTCCATGGATCTCAAAATAAGGCCAAGATTTAACACTAAAATGTGAATAACCTTAGTGGCTTGTAGCAAAATAGTTCTTGCTGTGGTGAAAACCTGAAAGCAGCATCTTTCTCTTGGTGCAGCAAAGTATCTCTGGTAAGAAATAGCACGAGAAGACACAGGTGTTATGGGTCATTATAAAGGTCAATAATTCTCGAGTACCCTTGAGGATGTTAAAAAGTCTGAATAATATTCAAATGATGAGGAAGAGTAGAGATCAAGTGTCCTTTACATAACCCTTCCACCAAAAGACATCAAGATTAACTGAAATTCAAATCTGGACTTCAGGACAGCCATCCGGAAAATAATGTTGTGAAACTACTACACAGCAAGGAAGTTAATCTACAAAGATGAAGTGAACTGTAGCCTGCTGGAGATATGTTATGTACCAGAGGCCACAGCAGATCATGCATGCCAGTGACTGTCAATATTCAAACTTGAAATAATTTCAGTGATGAGAATAAATATTAAGTATTTACCAGCTGGTGCACTGCTGGATCGATGGGCTCATCTTCCTCCCTTGAATACACACAATAATAAATGAATAGATTTGGGCTTCCACCAGCAGAACAGTTTTCCTGAAAACTGGAAATCAATGATACCACTATCATTGGTTGATGATGGTTACATCAATAGGTTAAGCGATACATGGAGGCTGCTGTCATTTTTTTAACTACTATAATAACAAGAAAAAAAGACAAGGTAAATAAAAAATAAGAAAATTTTTTCTTATGTTTGCTTTACTTACTTTGAATTTATAAAATGAAGCCCTACAGAAGTCCCAGGCTATGGGTAGTTTTTAAAGGAACATATTGTCCCAAACTAACAATGTCTCCTAATACTAAGTCCAGTTCCTGTCAATCTGTCCCTAAAAATATTTTAGGTTCTGATTTTCAGTTCCTGTCTATGCTAAGAAAAAAGTATGATGACTAAACTTGTTAAGGAGGAATGGGAGATGGAGTTGCAATAAATAGTGTCATAGAAACCTGTTAAAGAAAGAAGAATGTTTATTTTTTCTTTTAATCTCTATTGTATTCTATTAAATCTCATGCCATATAAGACCTGCTGAGTCAAAAAAGTTCCCCAATCATGACTTAATCATGGAAAATTCTGGTGTTAATGTTATCTCTCTGGAATAATGATACTGGGCACTAAGAGTAGATAACTAGCCTTGGAAGCTTATTTAAGGAAATGGCTGATAGTAAGATTGCAACTAAAATACTAAATTAGTCCCTTTATCCATCCCTTCAATAGCCCCAGTGAGCATTTCCGGCAGCGTAATAATAGCACCTTCGTCAAGTGGCTATGTGACAAAACCCGATCTAAGGCATGACTCATTGAAGCCCAGGGCACATCAGTCAGAGGTTTCATCCCTGACTAGTGCATTCCTACTAACCTGAACCAAGAGTTGGCCCCAGTCAACTCTAGGGATGAGACAACAGTGACAGAGGATACTAAGGGGACACGTTGGTGGAACCAGAAAATATGTATCCTCTTTGAGAAGAGAAATGGCACTAATTAAAAGGGAAATATAAGTTATAATTTATTTCAAGCCAGGAGCCTTACAACATAGAAAGCCATTTTGGGAACCTAAAAATATTTTGTTTCTTCAGTTGCTATTTTGAAAATTGCTCTTCCTTGTATGATAGTATTCAGTAGGTTTCAGAATATTTGAAATGAAAAAACAGTCTTAGCTTTTGTCTTTGTCATAAGTCTATTTATCATCTTACATAATCTGTCTCTGTATTTTCTCATGTGTAATATAAAAAAAGCCCCCTAAAAGTTAGATTATTTTTTCTGTGGAATCTATCTTTTGTGAAAATTCCAAAGCTAGAAAGCATTGCTTGTAAAATGATATGAAGGCAGACATGTGTCAATAGTAAGAGCTAGTTCAAATTCCCCTGTTATTAACCACTTAAGTTGTAGATTAATAGACTAATCTGGTTTGGTTTTCTTTTCCTTTCTTTGTTCTTCCAATCTATACAGACTCTGTAAACTCCCTGGAGAAAAGGCACAGTCAGTGTGTGTTTCCTGCAGCTCTGTATCAAGCCATACTAAAAAGCAGATACCAGTAATGCCACCTCTTATTAAAATGACATTCTCATTTGATAAGCATTCAGCATTCGTTTATTGAGCCTCTAGTATGAACTACTACTGCTAGCTTACACCATGAAGAGACAAGACAGCAATCTGGCAGTAAATCATTCAATTCCTAGTTCTTCAATTTAATATAGTTCAAATGTGAAAACATACACGTAAAAAGTTGGAGGTAAAGAATATTTCAGTTCTCAAAATTCCTCTTGGTGCAAGCATTGCACATTTTAGTGAGATCTGAGACACCAGAGGACATACGCAAGTAAAAGATTTTCATTAAAGTGTCTGCTAAGGATCAGAAACCTGTTAAACATGGCTGTATGTTCTAGGTCCTGTGATGGGTGAGCAATAAGCCATGGGTAAGAGTAGTGAGAGAGCTGGATCTGTCTGTGTAATAGAGGGCAAAGGAGCTTGAAGACCTCTGGGGAAATTCAAAAGAAGAAAGAGGATACAGAGAAGCAGACGCAAGAGCAGAGAAAGCAGCAGAATCTTGGTAGGGGCGAAGCCAAGAAAGAAATCCAGTTAACATAAGTATCTAGTATGATTTTTTTTTTCACCTTAGTCATTTAGTTTCTTGGTGTTTTTGAAAATCTTGATACAACTTCCTAGTCAACTCATATAAATTTCAATCTTGATTATTTTTCTGATTGAATTGACTAATTATTCAATGTGATGCTGCTATGCTCTCATGCCATTTGCAACTATAGTTGCCTGTAGTTTAATGCATAGTGTGATTAAATTAAAATTGGTACTATGAATGTGATGAGATATCACACTTGTGATTATTACTATCTTACATGGCAAAAGAGATTTTGCAGATACAATTAACACTGCTAGTTATTGGTAAGGTGGTTATTTCTATGCATATATTAGAATGATATTGAACTGTCTCCATTATATAACTGTGTGAACCATTTTTAATGAATAGGTAACTAGATGGAATCTACTCCAGTTTTGATGTTTGACAAGAGACATCTCTCAAGCCCTACCGCACTCTATGTTACATAATATGGGACTCCCACTCCTACTCAATCCTCCCACCGTGTTCCTCCGCCCCATATCTTCGGTAAACACTACCAAAAAAAAATACACTAACAAAAATTCTTGATGTTTATTGGATTTCTTGACAAAACCATTGAGTGTACTATGTTCCAAATTTGGGTTGATGCAGCCTAAAACAGAATCAGGGTGTGGTTGAGGGAAGCCTAACATTGCGTTGGTTACATACATAAAGTCTACAAGCAGGGTAGAGCCAGGTTTTCTGGGGCCTAAAGTGACAAAATTTGAGGAATTATCTTTTAAAGAAAAAAATTCCACAAAAACACAAAGTTAGATACAGGGGCTTGGAAGGAGCCCAGATAAGTGAGGGGTACTGAAACTAAAGCTTCATTTGCTTCAAAGTAAACCCACCTCTGCCTATAAGTCAGTGAAATTGTGGAGACTTTTCCAAAAAGAAATACAAATATTGTGCAAGACTGTTCTTTACATAAGACAAGAACCACAGAACTCTGGATAGAATGGAGAAAAGATGGGAATATATAAAAATAAAGTTGTTTGTAATGTCAATGTTTATCATTCATTATCTAAATCATTTCCTATATGCCTATCATTGACACATTCTTTTAATTAGATGCATGTCAGATATAGAAACCATCTCATTATGCTACTATAATCAGATGGGAGCAGTTTATGTCATTACACTTAAATATATGGCAATTCCCAGTGTCGAGGTAAGTATATATAGAATGTTGATTGCACTGGTTTCCAGTTACTCTTATTAAGATTTGCAGATAATCTGCATGAATTATAGAGCATACTATTATTATAATTATGGGGGTAAAATAAACAGAAAGTAGGTTGGACTTTTTGTTTTAATTCTTCTAACAATGAGGGATGCCTATCTGAGAAAGAAGAAAGAGGTGTCACATCACTTCCAGCAGGCTTTGACCACCCAACTTTCCTAATCCTGTCCTTCCAGACGCTTGGGGATTCAGCAATTACTTGGAACGTATAAGCTCTCCAGAATCCTTCCTACAAAGTCCTTATACACTTAAGCCGGAAAGAATTGGTATCTGTTGCTTGCAACCAATGTGCCCTAGCATAGGAAGTGAGGTGTTGATAATCTCTGTGGAGGGTAAGCTATCACTAAGTTAACAGGGCCTCACTTTCTGAGTTTCCAGTTATGTTCAATTTTCCCTATTATCTTGGATCTGCATTTGGGGGAAATCTAAACGCAATCTTAAAACTAAAAGTTCCCTTCCTTTCCCCCTCAAAAAACTATCCATGAAAACTTTAAAACATTTAGTTCCTTTCATACTTCATTAAATCTGCCATACTGTGTCTAAAAATACAAGCAAAATGCAATATGAGAATAATAGTGTCTCATACGAAAATTCCCAAAAGACAATTATTTTTTTTAAATGCTTATAAGGCCAGATGAATTTTGGAGTTAAAAAATTATCTCTTGTGATTTGAGACCTCACTGAGATTTTTTTTTCTTAAACCCTCTTTAAGATCTAATGTGCAAGTTTGTAGTCACCCTTGGGGGACTTTTAGTTTTAAAATATTAATTAAAAATGATTAGCTAATTTTTAAATCAATTAAAATATTTTTGGCAGATTTATATTTGGGTGTATGTTTATATACCATAAAAGAGATTACTGTTGACAAATTGAAATTAGATAGCCGGTTACCTCTGATAGCAACCTAATTGCTTTATCTAGTTAAACAACAAAAAGAAGTATAGATATAGAGAATTTTCCAAGCACAGCATTTTCCTGATATTTTCACTACCAGCCTAGTGAATCACAAGACTCTCAAATATACACAGAGAAAGTGAGCCCTCTGTGGAATTACTCAGAAGAGACCTCCACTTACCTAGCTTTCTATGTCAGATTATGCTGGAGACAGGCCTTTCCTCTTCCCTGATCAAGACAGGACTTAAATTCAACAACTGCAGAGCTACCCACTGTAGTATCTTCAACGTATATTTCTCAGAGTTGGGCCAAATGTATTTCTAGGCTTGTGTATGAAAGTGCTTTTTATTTATTTATTTATTTATATTTTGGTTCTCGTTGCCGCGTGCAGGCTTTCTCTAGTTGCGGCGAGCGGGGGCTACTCTTTGTTGCGGTGCGCGGGCTTCTCATTGCCGCGGCTTCTCTTATTGCAGAGCATGGGCTCTAGGCACGCAGGCTTCAGTAGTTGTGGCTCACAGGCTCTAGAGCGTAGGCTCAATAGTTGTGGCACATGGGCTTAGTTGCTCCACGGCATGTGGTATCTTCCCGGACCAGGGTTCAAACCCATGTGCCCTGGGTTGGATTCTTAACCACTGCGCCACCAGGGAAGCCCCTGAAAGTGCTTTTAATACAGCAAAGAAATCTATGCCCAATGTTGTATTGTATTAAGCATTCATAAATTGCTGATAATTACAAAATAACCTTTGACTTTTTCTGCCTGTACTTCTGAATCACTCAAATTAGGACATGCTCTCTCAAGAAACAGTGTATCTGATCTTTTAGAGATTACTTACTAACCCCAGGGTATGGGAGCGGAAAGCTATGGTTTCAGCACCACCTATACACTTCTAGATAACATTTGCTGATATTGAGATTATAGAGATGGTGTGTGCTATAATGTCAAAGAGACATGCAAATGATAAAAGTCTGGGTGACACCCATAGTTTGGGTCTTCTTTAGAAATCAAAATTGAAGTGGAATATTAACTGGGATTTTTAAAAAACAGCAATGTGAGTTATAGGGTGGGGAGATGGCTTCAGAAAGTGTGGTTTTGTGGCTCACATAGCAGAGATGGTACACATGGCCATGTTTCCACGTGTCCCAGCTCTGGGAAAGGATCTCAAGTTGTCTCTCTTCAGTCACACCAAGTAAAGGCAGTAGGGTTTTCTCTCCCATGTCCCACATCCCCCTGTTTGTCAAGGGCAAAAATTTCTGGGTTTGTGTGTATTCTGTAGAGGGGCTTGGGAGTGACATTCTAACCTGTAAGTGTTCTGGGTCACTACAAGGGGGAGATCCTTACTGAGGGTTTCAGATGGAGCTGAACGGGCATCAGTTTCTCCCATCACATCAGTTCTCACCAGATATCCACTAGAAGGATAGCTGCTGTAGCTCCTCTGCATAAAGTGCAGGCACAGGCCACATGGATGGGAATGCATGGGCACTGATGGACCGCCATGCCCCAACAGTGGTCACATGGCAGGAGCCAGCAGAGTCTCAAGGCTCCTCTGCTCTTCCTCGTGTGGTCCCTCCAAATCGTTTCCTCTCATTGAATGACCTCCTCACATGTCACGGTCCATGCATACTCCTCTTGTGCCACCCACCACTGCTGGCCACCCTACTCCAATCTGCTGAGGGCACCTCATCTGTTTTCTTTGCTGGTAATTGTGTGCATGTGTGTCATCCTGCTTCAATTCTCCCCTTGACTAGCTTTACTAGCTTTGCATTCCTACAAGTGACAGTTGCTGGCCTCTGAGTGAACCCCACACAACCTGCCCTTCCCAGAAGGTGGGACAGAGTTAAAAACTGGAATCTGTTTCTTCAGAGCAGTAAGCTACCCAAGAGCATGTAGGTTGAACCCAAATCCTAGTGAAGTACTCACATCTTTCCGGCAGAGAATCACTACTTGTTTCTCTAGACACTCTCCTTTCTCCCAGCATCACTGACCACACCCACCCCACCCAACCCAGATTGCTCAACCTCAGTTATAGCCACGGCTTCCCTTGAGAGCGACAAGCTCGGGCAGAGCTTGCTCAATGAGGGTGAGCAGCCGCTCTTGCTTAAAGGCAGGGAGAAGTATCGGGTGAAACACCAACACAATCTCCTGCCATTCCTTCTTCCTCCCCAGAGTCACGGAGTCTCTGAGGTGTGGTCACCTAATGAGAGTAGTTTTTGTCTCCACTTTCTGGACCCTGTCTCATGCCCACTCCCACCCCTCCTTCAGATCTCCCAAGCCTGCTCTAGTATCCCAATTCCTAGCTTTAAAATCTCTTCCTTGCCTAATTATGGGGTGCATCCTCTCGTTTCAAAGCAAAGACCTTCTTAATATAATCCCCGGTCTCCGTACTTTTCACCTAAGATTGTACAGCGTTCTCTCTTCAGGAAGAGTCAATAGTTTCAGCACCTATATGTCTGCAGTTGGGGTCTTTCCATGCCCATCCTTTTCTGTGATACACTTTCAATCACAGGCCTATGATAGTCTCTGTTCCAAAATCAGCTGGGACTTCAGAAAATTTTCTTCCTTGCTGCAAACCATTTTTCTCATAGGCTCACAACTCTCTGATTTCAAGCTGACTTGTTCCAATGCTCATCTAAGATTATATTAGTTTGTGGAGCAGAGGTGCCGTATACCAGGATTCTTCATCATTTCAGACAAGTGTTCATGTGTAAGGGATATGAGTTTCAACAATCACAAAAGTTGAGTATACAGAGATAGAGTTTTCTTTATACCTTCATAACTAAACACACCTCAGACACTCCTTTTTTTCTGCTGATGCTAAAAACGTAATCATTTGTGAATTGATTTTAAATCAATTAAATCACAATCATTTAAGAATATTAAAATAGAATGTTACAGTCTGAGTTGTGGCTGAAGCTCCAAAATAATGGATGCCAATCATTCCCACATTTGACTTCCTACAGTGGAGGTAATTAAAACAAAAATAAAAACAAAAACAATTACGCAATCATTGGCTCCTAACCCCCTCGTGAGTATAAAGGGAGTAGTGTGGAATCTTTCCTGTAACTTCTAACCAAGTGAGAAAAAGTTCAGCGGGACCAGTCACAAAGCTTCCCATGCACAGATGGGATAAGAAGCGTTCAACTAAACTGTGTTCTTCTCTCACAATTTTCTTTGCATAATTGTTCACCATGGAGAGAAAAGGCTAATTTATTCTTACTACTTTAGACGAACTCTCGGGCAGGCCCCTTAGGTTATCTGACTTTCCTCAGATGACACCCTCTAGCCATGTCAGTGCTGCCTAAAACAGACTTGTTTTAGTAATTAACGTGTGCTTTATGTAACAACCAAAAACTTAAATTTCATTCAGAGTTAAAGTTTCCACCTCCCTTAGCTCAAGCCCATGATAGATGGGAAGCCAGCTGTGGAAAAGGAGAAGGCAGATTCTTCCTTCTTTATTCTGTCAGCATCTCCAGGAACCTGCTGAATTTACCAGCTACAGTTTCTGATCCCTCAGGGCTTGGAGCGTGGAAAGGGAGAAGAGATAAGGCAAGAAAAAGTTTTGCCCAATTGGCACCAATCTGGAATTGGTCTCCACAGAGATTGGCGGGTATTTAAAATAGATGCTTTCTCTTGTGGGCGTCTCTTCATAGACGCTTGGAAGGATGCTCTATGCCGGCCCCAGGTCTGTTTGCTGTCAGATCCATTCTTACTCTACCTGCCCTGTATTTCAACAGAGTTGGCTTCTTTGGGTTTGACCAACTGGAGGTCAAATGGGGATTGGAAGGTGGGTTGGGGGGAGAAGCCAGGGTACTTCTCCCCATCTCACTTTCCCTCCTGTGGCCTCTCCAGCGGCAAATGGCTGCACTTCCTCAGAGAGTCAGTCCTGCTGAAAAGCCCCACTCTGATTCCAGCTTCTTTATGGTGGTCCCAGCCCATGGGGTCCAATATCAACACCCCTCACTTTGCTCTCCAACCTGAGGATGTAGTGGTTTCCTGCTCTTTCCAATCTCTGGGTTACCTCTCCATCCCCTTTCTGGTTCTCAGCTCCTCTGTTACCTGTGCAAACAGTTCCCTGCAGTAAGTTTCCTTCACTGTAAATACTTGAAGGTGCTTTCTGTTTTCCTAGTTAGACCCTGATGATACACTCCAACACACATACACACCGCCTCCCCCAATACTGGGGATCTCATCTTCAGTTCCCGGACATGGGCATGTTCTCTGGCTGACCATTTGCCGCTTCTCCCTCCTTCCCTGGTCCTTGGGGATACTTGAGTATCTTTCAGTTGAGACCTCTTTTCCCTGCCAATGGCCATCTTAGATGGAATCTAAGTCAACCAACTACACGCGTCCTAAATCTGATCCTCAAGAAAAACACACTGTAGAGACTGTCAGTGGAAGTCTAATTACTTCCTGTTTTAGCCTGGTTTCCCCTAAAAGCAGACTCTGAGCCAAAGGTGTCTGTATAAGCAATTTCATATGAGAATATGATCCCAAGGAATAGGAGTAAGGGATGAGGGAATGAAACATGGATGCTCTATTAGTTTCCTATTATTTCTGTGTCTTAAAAACAATACAAACTTATTATCTTATAGTCCTGAAGTCAGAAGTCTGAAGTGGATTTTACAGGCTAAAATCAAGGTGTTGGCAGTGCTGGTTTCTTTTGGAGCCTCTGAAAGTAGAATCCATTTCCTTGGGTTTTTTTCACATTCTAGATGCTGCCAGTATTCCTTAGCTTATGACTCCTTTTTCACAAAACTCCAACCTCTTGCTTCCATCATCATACCTTCTACTATCTCTAATTCTACTGCCTCCTTCTTATAAAGACTTTTGTGATTACATTTTGGCCCATCCAGATGACTCGGGATAATCTAACCATCTCAAAATCCTTAACTTAATAATGTCTGAAAAGTCCCTTATGCCATAAAAGATAACATATTTACAGATTCCAGGGTAAGAACATGGTCATCTTTGGGTGTCATTTTTCAACCAAACACAGATGCACTGGCCACTGCTATGGACAAATCATTCCTACAGAACCTTCTAAGTAGTCTTATGCAATCCGTCTCAGGACCACCCGCTTAGGGGAAGAAAGGGAGACAAAGTTCTCTGGCAGCACCCATCCCTTATTGATCAAGGTTGTCCCATGGGTGTTAACTCCCCCTTAAGTCCAGGAGTCAGTGCCTTAGTGCCAAGTGGGGTCCTACGGCATCCCATGCCACAGCCTCAGAGAAGCCCCAGCACAGGAAACAAGAGGTTCTAGGTAAGATATAGTCAATTTTCACTTCCCAAAGTAGATTGAAGCCTAGATGGCTAGAGTAAGAGGTGAAACCTAAAGAACCTAAAGGGATTAATAATAGGCACCCAATTGACTTCCTTGCTCTAATCTGAAGACACAGGAAATTTTAGTCAGTTTGCTTCTCTTTCTCAGGCATCAGGCCACTCTTTCTTCCTTAGAAACCTTCTCACAAGGCTTCAGGTGAAGAGGAAGCATCCCATGGCCACATCTCATGGGGGAGAAGAGGGACAAGGGTACAAACACTTCAAAAGCCTAAAAGGAAAGAATCAAAATATATCTCTAGTGACTACCCCAAGGAACTGATACAGAAAGAAGCTCCCAAAGATTGGACTAAAGCACCAAGAAAGGAAGTCAAAAAAAATGTTTCTCCCTCTGGCTAGAGACAATTATTACCAAGAGTACAAACTCTTCTCAGAGAGCACCAGGGAGAGAGCATTTGAGTCCTAACCTGGTATACTTCTAAAATGCTACCAAAGTGACAGAATCAGGAGGTAAACAAGATAAGCTTTTCAGGTCATTCATGTTCTCAAGGACAACTGCCCTTTGATGAACAAACATCTGGATTTGTTGAAAACCTTAGGGCTGACTTCACTCTTCTACCATTTATCAGAAATGGGAGAAAAATATTTGCTTGTGTCTGGGGACTGGAGTTAGAGTAAAGCACAACACCTCCACACTGATGCTCAAGAGTGTGAACTAAGACAGTACTGTCTCGCTTATCAGATAAACAAAGACAGAAAGGAGAAAATAAATGTAATTTTGAAGAGGGGATGAAAAAATGAACATTCTGACAATTGCTTGGAACGTATAAATTGATCATTTTTGAAAGGCAATCTGGTCTTATCTATCAAAATACAACAGGTGCTTGCCATGTGACTCATAATTATACTTCTGGGAAAAAATATCTTACAGAAATATATAAGCAAATGAGCAAAAAAGTATGTTAAAGCATATTTGTTACAACATTGTTTTGAATTGGAAACCATCTGAGAAGCTATTTTAGAAAGAAAAGGAGTTATTTCTTTAGGTACTGACATGGAAGGCGCTCACAACCTATGAAGAGAAATTAGCAATTTGCAGAACGGTGAATGTGTTATGATCCAGTTTATATATTTTTAAAATAATATTTGCATCTGTGAAAACTTAGGTAGGATTTCATTATAATGTCATGTCCTTAATATGTTTTGGAACAAACACTGCATTATATTGTCCCTATCATGGCCAACATCAAGGTCATGGAAGAGAAGATGTAGCACTAGAGCTACTTCCTTTGTGGTTCAGACAAACTCTTTTGTTTATCATAATAATGGTAAAATGGGTGATTAAGGTGATAGGAATGAATATAAGCTCTGTGTTAATGAGAGTGCTAATAGTGATAAGAAAAGAAAATCCATTCTCTTGAACAAAGAGTGTATATAATCAAATGCTAGATGTGCCCAGTGATGTCTACATTTTGTTGCTATTCTTATGAGTTACACAAATCCTTAGAAGTAAAAAATAATTTTGCTTTAAACTTCTAAACTCTACAGTTCCAACTCCTTTTTCTTTTAAAATAATTTATTATGTGCCTTTTTAAAAAGCAAGACAAGATTCCTGAAGAAGACAATTATTGAGCTACAGCAGAACAAATTTATGTATGCTCATAAAAATCTAAAAAGTCTGAAGACTTCAGACTAACATGGCAGATGGAACGTGATGGTAAATTTCTTGCAAAACCCCACTGAAATAAGAGTGAAAGAATCAAATCAAGATATAAACCCACCCCTGTAGCAACAAGTTTTATATGTTACATCTGAGGGTGTATTTATTTTCATTTTACTGTTAATAAGATTTATTATATTTATTCAATATTTCTTCATATTGATGTACATCATTTTTATCATTAGCTTTATGGATGTGATAGTAAATAATGTTTTAATTGTTTTTATATATTATTAAATAGCTTAGGCATAAAAGGCATGAAAATTAATGTTAAGCATTTTTGTACTTTCGAAGCTTAATAAAAGTTAATAATGCATTCAAAAAGAAGATTCACAAGGACTAAGAGAATGTAAGAGGATATAGTAGTAAAAAATCGGTGTCAACACATTTTTGGAAGATGGAAAAATGTTCAAGGAACCAAAAGCTGAACAAGTGCCCCAATTAGGGGGTGGGGAAAGGGAGGAGCAAGTGATTGAAGCAAGTCACCTCATTCCACAAAACCCAGAAAGACTCAGGTACCGGGGGCACAGTTGCCTCAAAAGTTGGGCAGAGTACCACAAACAAGAGGAGAGTCTGAAAGCCTGGGATAGGGAGCTAGACGTCCAGATCCCCTTCCTCATCTGACACATCCAGGCAATGGCTGCTGATTTGGAGCTCAGAAACATGCGGCTCTCTTGCTTTCCCATCCACAAGATATTGAAACTTCTGCATGGGAGTCAGGGTTAAGATAGTCTCTGGAGGGAGAATAGCAAAAAGATTGGGACTGCTGCCTGCATCTTTGTAATCCTGGGAAAACTGCCACCACCCCAGTAGGAAGGAGGAGGAATCCAAGAGGGTGGAAAAGGCAGAGGAAAAGCTTGAGCCCTTGTAAAGGAGAAAACCAGAGCCTTCTCCAGAAGAACCAGAATTTAACTTCAAGACTGAAAAAGTAAAGCTGTTTAATCAGCATTATATGAAACGATAGAATGTCCCTTTGTAATTGGTTTTGCCTCAAAGCAGTAACCCACCATTCTGAGAGCACTTTTTAAAAAATAACCATTGTCTACCCTGGGAGAGGGAAAAAAGAAATGTTTAATCTAAGGTGGCTGAAGACATCAAATTTAAATTCCAGACTTGTACCCACTACAGTCAGCAGAAAACCCTGCAAACATAGATCACTTATTTGGGAAATACCCAAAGCAGCAAAAACCTAGAGCAAGTATGAGGAGATTTCCTGTCCTTGGAATTAGATAGAAAGAAATCCGGGGACATATTGTGGTGACCCACAACTTCAGTCAGTATGCACAAGCCAAAGACACCAGGGGTTAGGCAAGCACCCAGAACTACCCAGTGTTACAGAGAAATATTTTTTCACATATGAGATTTCTATTCAAATCCACTTGGATCAAGAGAGGGGGAACCTATAAAGACGTGTTCACTATACCTGGTTACAAAGGTCTAAGAGCAGTCCCAAGAAGACCAACAATTTGAAAAATTCAACAAATTTAACTCAACTTGTCGGTGACAGTGAAACTTGGGTCACCATCAAGACCCAGCTGTATCAGTTATCTCTTGCTATAACACTGTTACATAAATACAACCACAAACTCTAAGTGACTCACAATCATAAACATTTATTTTTCTCACTAGTCTACAGGCCATTTGGGTAATCCTGGTGCTCTGGGACAGGCTTAGCTGATCTTGGCTGGACTCCCTCATGGATCTGCAGTCAGCTGGGGCCTGGCTGTCTACAGTGGCCTCAGTATACAGCTGGGATATCTCCTGTCTCATTCATGTAGTTCCTACAAGGCTAGCCCAGCCTTGTTCTAATGAAGGAGGCTGGGGTCCAAGAGAGGAAGCAGTAGTACCCGAGGCCTCTTGGGGCCCAGGCTCAGAATGAGCACATCTTTATATCTGCTGCATTGTATTGGCCAAAGCAAGTCACAAGGTCAGCCCAGATTCAAGCGTGGGGAGGTAGAGCACTTCTTTCTAGGAGGTGCTAAAATTTCACATCACAAGGAGCACGGTTACAGGGACGGGTGATCAACGGAGGCCATTAAGACCATTAATCTACCACACCAGCATTTGACGTAAGAGAATTAGTTCTGTGAGTAAATCAAAAGAACTTGGTTAAAGGCAATGTGATATCCTGGAAGAAAAAAAAAAAACCATATTAGTGAGAAAACTGCTGAAATCTGAATGAAGTTTGTATTTTAGTTTAGAGTAATATTAATTTCCTAGTTCTGAAAAATTCTTCTTAGTTATAAGATGTCAGCAAGAGGAGAAGCCAGGCGAAGAACATATGGGAACTGTACTGTCTTTGCAACTTTTCTGTAAAACTAAAATGAATTCAACATAAGAAGTTTATTTAAGGAGGGACATTATAAAAAGAACCTGGAGTGTAGGCCATGTCGGTGTGCAGCACCCTTAACCGAGTGCATTCCTGGGTCACGGAGACTGCTCTATCCTGTATGCAGAAACCCTACTGGCCTGGGAAAGTTTGACAGCACGGGGGGCACTGAAAAGCCAGAGCAGGTGGCTTGGCCAGGGCCATGTCTCTGCAGACCTCCCAGGTGACAGCTACACTGAGCCTCAGGCTTCGGCAGGGCAGGCGCCAGGCCCAGCAGGGCAAGTGTTTGCGCCAAGATCCTTCCTCAGTGTGCATAACGGGGTGTTGACCCAGCTGGGCCTGGTGCTTACAGCACAGGGCACACAGCCACAAGGCTGCAGTGCTTGGAGAGTCTCTTTTCTTCCCTTTTTAAACAAGTGAAATCCAGACTGAACCATCGTCTTCTGACTTTGTGAGAGAGTCAAACTGTGACCTTCTTCGCCACGCTGTATCTCTGAGTCTAACGTGGAGGCTAAATGAGACACAGAAGCACACAATTATGGTACAACATAATAAGTTCCAGGAAGTGGGCATAGGTTTCTTGTCTGTTCTGCTCTCTTCCTTCAGGAAATGCCGACTTCCTTCCAGGGTGGTTAAGATGGGGTATCTCCCCCACCCCTGTGCGCTCCAGAGGCAGGCATATGACGTAGGACCCAGACCTGGTTGCTCAGAGCACCCCATCCCTCTGGGCGCTGTATGGTTAAGGGAGAGGCACATGCTCCAAGTGGGCTAATCAGACCTTCTCCATCACATCTGAGATAAGGTCTCTGGGAAAAGAAGAGTCTTCTTTCTCTGGTACTAGAAGCAGTTATAAAAATAGACTGTCAGAAGCTAAAGACTCCCAGAGGGAAGAGCCAAGATAGGGAGAGAAAAAAAGCATCATAAGGTAGTTTAAGCTCCTGGATGCAGCCAAGCCTGAGGTCAGAGACACCTCTTGGGTTTCCATACTTCTGGCTATAACCTAGTTTGAGTTGGGTTTCTCTCACTTGCACCCACAAGAATTCTGCCTAATGCAGAGATCAGTAGTTGGAAGTCGGGTGTTGCAATTGACAGGCATTACAATGTGAATTTGATTGAAAACAAGTGGTATGCTGGGCAGTGAAAGTGACTCTTCATTACCTGGGAATGCGACAGTACTTTGTAAGTGATAACAAAGCAGCTGGGAAGATTTTTCCTATCTGTATCCTGAGGACTCAATCCAGTTCATTTCTGTGTGTCTGGGGAACCAGCTATGACAAAGTTAAAATGGGTTGACTGTGTTTTAGTCAAGCTTCAGTGTGGTCCTTAAAGTTTCAGGCCAAGCTCGCCTTCTGACAGGAGACAGGAAGGGTCCAGATAGCCTCACCAAAGAGATCATTTCTTTCTCGAGCAATCTTTATGAAGACACAAAAACTTATTTTTCTATATTGAAAGGAGATAATATTGGGGAAACCTAATTTCCCCAGTGCTTACCAGACACTTCAGGCTATACGCTTCCAACCTCAAAAAGACTGTAATTTCACCATTTTAAAAGGACATCCCCAAGGATGAACCCCATCTCATTATCCCAGCCTGTTCCAAGGACAGGGACCAAGAGGCAAAAAGGTAAAGACATTGCTAAGAGACAGAAACTCTGAAACCAAGTTGGATTCAAGGACCATGATGTGGTATGATTGCATCTTAATTGCTAGCCTATTGGATTTCCAGAAATTGTATAGGCTGGCCTCCCTCTGAGATTTTAAGGAAGTGTTATTTCAGAGACTCTGCAAGCCCTGTAAACAGGCTTTGTGATTGATTGCTCAACCCTTGAGGCAGTCCCCAGACCGCCGGAAACCTGCACCAAAAGGAAATGGGCTACAGTTCTCCAGCACCTCTTCCTGAACTTTATGGCTAAGTTCAAGGAAAGGACTGCAGGAAACCATATTTTAGCCTGCCTCTGGCCCAAGCCCCAATGCAGCGTGATCAGCAGTAAACCAGATACTGCATTTTCATGCCCATCTGGCTTGTGTGTCTAACACACAATTGATTCCAAATCTGGAATCAAAGGAAGAAAGGTAAATAATTAAGCTCTGCCTCAAACCCCAACACTGGGGAGTTGGTACTTTCTCCTGTAGGCATTCGGGAACAGTAGGGACTTATCACCAGTTTTAAACAGGTTTAAGGCAGATAAAACCTGTGGTGTGCTTTGTAAAGGTAACTATAGCAGCACGGTGGATTGGCAGGAAAAGGGTAAGACTGGAAAAACGAACAAAAAAAAATTAGTAAGCGATAGCAATAGGAAAACTAATAAAGGCTTGAACAGAGTTATAATGAGTAGGGGAAGCAGTGAGAGACACCGAGATTATGCAGAAGATGAAAAGCTCACTAATACAGGAAACACAGCAGAAGGAATACATCCTGTAAGAGAGCACCAAGATTAAACTTTGTGGATTGTAAATGGATACAAGTCACTGGTTTTGTTTCTGCTGGAGAGAAGGAAGAAGCAGACAGCTGGAATTCTGTCCAAAACAGAAGGAAAGATTTTTAAATCCCTGTTTATTTTATACTTGAAAAGGATTCGTCCTGAAAATTGCCAAGCTGTTAAGATGCTCTTAAGGGATTTTGGCAAGATATACACAAAAGAACCCCTTGGTTAGTTACTGAAACACAGCCCCCTGGGACCTTAAAGCATAGCAGGCACTCAGGAGACTCTAGGTCCACTGCACAAGGTTTTAGGTTAGATAATGAGGCTAATTACATTCTTTTTAGCTTCCGTTTAACCTGGATGAGAGCACGGTGCTAAGCAATCCTCAGGGACTCAGCAGACTATATAAATATGCAGACCAGAAAAACTTACAACACACTTTTGTGATTTATAAAGGCCCGAAGAGATGATTACCTGCCCAAGGGAGTTTAGCATCAGTCCTGTTCCTTGAACATCCCTTCCCTTACTGGGATTCTATTAAACACTGAATTTCTCAGTGCTGTACCTTTCCTGCTTTGTCACAGCTTTATTTTAGTCCCTAAATAATTCTACCAGGGGTGCTGAAATAAATACTCATTGGTCTCTCGGGCAAATGTAGATCCAGTTTGGCAGTTACCGTTTGTCCATCATACAGGGTCTCTGTGAGGATTAAATGAAATCTTGTGGGGTGAGTGCCTAGCTTAGATCCCAGCATGTAATGAGAAAGCACATATGGCGGCTAGCCCCAATTACATATAGCACTGAAAATTGTGGCTTTAGCTACAGAAGAGTTTAGAGAAAAGACACTTTGCTATTACAAATATCTGATAACCCATCCCTATTTTCACTCCAGTATGTACTTCTTCCCCGCTTGATGCTTCTCCAGAATTACTTTTATGACAAGAATTCAGGAACTTAGATGTTTAACTTAAAAAAAAAAAAATTTAACTGTAATCAAAACACCCCTCAAAACGTTCTTTGTCTAGGTCTAAGATTATTATTCACTAGCATACTTATGCTTCTAACTCCTTGCAAAGAGTAAAAATTGTTTCTCACCATCAGTGAGAAGACAAGTTCTTTCCCAGAAACAGCTTAAAGTTCTTTCCCCAACTTGGCCTGCTGCACTTGAATTCAGGGTTTCCGCCCTAGAAAGAATGTGGTTGTGCTCGAGTGGAATGAGTCACTGAATTCTAAGCAGAGAAGTTTTCATCTCTTTAAGAGGGGCAGCGGTGAGTTGTTTTTTTATGGTGAAATAATGCTTAAAGTGGACCAGGACGAGAGCTGAGAGCCGTCCCAGCTCATATCCTCTTTTCCATGCCTGGCAGCTAGGAGAGGAAAGGAAGAACTGATGAGAGAGAAAGAGAATATTTGAACTCTGGCAACGGGCCACTCGGCTTTGTTGATTTACCAAGTAATCTTGGCTCCGAATAAAGGTCCTTGGGTGACGGTATGGAACATTAAGCCACTCTGGGATGCCCATTAAATACTTGTTGGCCATCTGTAGGGAGCCCTAGACCTCATCAAGTCCTGCTGCCCTATTTGCTGCTGAGAGCTCTACAGATAGATTGCATCCCAGCTCGACCTTCTTTGGACTCCATCTATAGAGCTCGGCCATTGTTTTTGAGATTTGCAACAGTTCAGCAGGGCTCCATCATCAATCATGTAAAGATGAGGTTTTACTGAGTAGTCCATACAAAGAATGAAGTTTTCAGATGGACTTATAAATATGTGACTCACCCAGGCTTTTTTTTTTTTTTTAATATTGCTGGGGATGGATCAATTTAATTTTACCAATGGTCTTCTATATAATACTTCATGGAATCATCACATCTAATTTGAGAAAGATAAAGTCAATAACATCAGTTCTATTTGACAGACTCACATAATAGGCATATAGTGAACACCTACTAGAATGTGATATGTTCTGCTAGATGCTTTGGGAAGTACAAAGCTGAGTAACACATAGTCCCTGCTCTCTAATAGCTTATAATCAAGAGGAACGACAAAGCAAAGGCACATGTAACTACAGTACAAAGTGGGCTATGAAAAGCTTTTGATTGTTTTCCATAGACTAATGGAAAAGCATTGACGGATTGTATGCAGGAGAGTGACACATTTGTAACTTTAGAAAGATCACCGGGCCAGCAGGATGGAGAACAGATTTAAAGGGAGGAAGTGAAGCAAAAAGCATTAGGAGGTTACGGCAACAATCGAGGCAAAATATAAAGGAGGCCCAACCTAGTGCATGGACTACAGAGGGAATGCATGAAAAGATTTTAATCAGAGGAAATTAATAAGGTGGGGTGGCAAATGATCAACTGATGAGGGATGCAGAGGGAATGTAAAAAGGAACAGCGAGACCTCTGCCTTCGGCAGCTGGGTGGGAAGCAGTATGTTCACTGTAGGAGACCATGGCAGGGATGGAGATGGGCATTCAGGCCAGGCCGAGACAAGAGAGCAAGGGAAGCCCTAGGGAACAGTGTCACCCACGACAGAGTGTGGGGTACATGAAGCAGCTTCACAGCAGACTAGGTCCGGAAAGCAGGCTGTGCAGGATGTGGATGCCAGGCACAGAGTTGGACTTTAATTCAGTGAGCAAGGGAGAGACGTTCAAGCAGTAGAACAGCATGATAGAAGCAGTTTTCCTGGAAAACTAACCTAATCAACAAAGAGACTAAGATCCCGAAAGGTTAAGTGGTAAGAAGACACCTAGTCAGTGGAACTAAAATGCAGGTCTTTGGACCAGGGTCCATTCTGTGCAAGGGAGAGAAAATTGGCTGCTTCTCAGAATTCTAAATGTGCCCTCCTCTCTCCAGGAAGTCTTCCTCCCTTAGTGAATTCCCCAGCTATGATATTTAGTTTGGACCAGATATTTAGCACATTAAGAACATGAATGAATACTTCCACTATTTTTTAGTAACAACCAAAGAGCCCGGTCCAGTGTTCTAATCACAAATGCTCAAAAAAATCCCAGTGACTGCTAAATGTAAATAATGGCAATGGTCTTTAAGACTCCTTCAAAGGTAGGAATCTAGTGGGAATAAAAATGGTATAAAAACACTTTAAAAATAATAAAATGGCTTCCAAGCACACATCAGTATTATAAGACAGCAATAACAAGAGATACATTTTACTGAGGTTTTATTCTGTGTTAGCAGTTATTCCATGCATGATTTCATTTTGTCTTTACAAATATCTATTTGATAGATGAGAAAACAGACAGAAGGGTTAAATAATTTGCTCGATGCCATGTAGTAAATGGTGGAGTCAGAATTTAAGCCCCAAGGGAACCCTCCGACACTGTTAGTAGGAATGTAAATTGGTGTAGCCACTATGGAGAACAGTACGGAGGTGCCTTAAAAAACTAAAAATAGAACTACCATATGATCCAGCAATCCCACTCTTGAGCATGTAGCCAGAAAAAATGAAAACTCGAATTCAAAAAGATACATGCACCCCAGTGTTCACAGCAGTACTATTTACAATAGCCAAGACATGGAAGAAACTTAAATGTCCATCCACAGATGAATGGATAAAGAAGATGTGAGATTATATATATATATATATATATATATAAAACTGAATACTACTCAGTTACTCAGCCATAGAAAAGAATGAAATAATACCATTTGCAGCAACATGGATGGACCTAGAGATTATCATACTAAGTGAAGTAAGTCAGAGAAAGACAAATATTATATGATATCACTTATATCTGGAATCTAAAAATAGTACAAATGGACTTATTTACAAAACTGAAACAGACTCACAGACATAGCAAACAAATTATGGTTACCAAAGGGGAAGGGGAGAGGGATAAATTGGGAGTATGAGATTAACAGATGCACACTATCATATATAAAATAAACAACAAGAATTCACTGTATAGCACAGGGAACTATATTGTATTCAATATTTTGTAATAAACTATAATGGAAAAGAAGTTTTAAAAAGAATATAGATAGATAATGTATAACCCAATGACTTTGCTATACACCTGAAACTAACACAATATTGTGAATAAACTATACTTCAATAAGAAAAAAAAAAAGAATTTAAGCTCGGATCTAACTCCAAAACCCAACTTGTAAATAGTCCCCTATTCTGCCCTTCAAAGTAGTTGGCTAGAGAGAGTTCAAAAGAAGCTAGAAAGAGAGCAGCAGGGTTTGTTTGTTTTTCTTGTTTTTTTGTTTTAATCAGGACAACAGTGATTTTCATAGGGCTGTACAGGCCATTATAGCAGACAGTTGTCTGTTACTCAGAGCCACAGTGAGAATCTACCAACTCAGGAAAAAAACATTCCCAATTGCAGCCGAACTATTTGGGAAGAACAAGTTCTTATCACACTGGAAATAAAGACTAGGAAGGAGGACAGAATGAGGGGAGTGGGCTGCCATTAACCTCGTTTATTTTAAATAAGCACTTTGATGAACAAAAACAATCACGAAACCTCAGTAAACCAACTTCTAATCAGCACGTGTGCTTTAGGCACGCATGAGCTTGCGTGCAATCATGCTTTCCCAACTCGCACAGAACTTGAGGGGAAGCGCTGGAAAACCAAATAGCCAAAGTCAGCCTAAAGCAGTGGCCTTTCCTGTGAATGTCTCAGAGCTATTATTTTCATGACATAAAATGCTGTGCTTTGGTTCTCCCTTTTCATTAAGGCCCTTGGGTAGATCTTTTTTTATGGATGTCATTATTTGCTAAAGTAAATTTAAGAAAGAAATTCCTGTGAGAGCAAAATGATGAGTTTTTTAAACAAATATTCTGTAATATAACTTTACCACAACAGCTCTCTTTACCATCTTTATTCATGAGCAGGCAGTGAATTTTAAATCTGCTCCTTCTGTAATCCATCTCTTGAGAAGAATGAAGGTTGAGCTTGATGAGAGGGAAGGCTCACAGGAGAGAAACTCCTATGCTGGGCTAAGCAGTCATCCTAGTTGAGAAGGGATTATGGGAAAGAGGAACCATAAAAAATACCATGATCAAAGCAACACGTGGGAAAGGAAAGAGAAAGAAGTAGGGTGATAAAAGAAAATAAAAGCAACATGATTAGAGCATGCAAAAACTGATTTTTTTTTTTACAAGTACTGATTCTTTAATTTTTTTCCAACATTATTTGACCTAATATTCTCAGTTTCATAGTACTGTCTGGATTATATCAAAAGTGTTGGCCCGGGCTTCCCTGGTGGCACAGTCGTTGAGAATCTGCCTGCCGATGCAGGGGACACGGGTTCGAGCCCTGGTCTGGGAAGATCCCACATGCCGCAGAGCAACTGGGTCCGTGAGCCACAACTACTGAGCCTGCGCGTCTGGAGCCTGTGGTCCGCAACAAGAGAGGCCGTGATAGTGAGAGGCCCGCGCACCGCGGTGAAGAGTGGCCCACGCTTGCCGCAACTAGAGAAAGCCCTCACACAGAAACGAAGACCCAACACAGCCATAAAAAAAAAAAAAAAAAAAAAAAAAGTGTTGGCCCATTGTAGTATCAAATTTGGGAGCCATATGGTCAATCCCATCAGCAGCAAAGCAATTAATTATATATGACTACTC
Source organism: Balaenoptera musculus (assembly GCF_009873245.2). NCBI lineage: Eukaryota > Metazoa > Chordata > Mammalia > Artiodactyla > Balaenopteridae > Balaenoptera > Balaenoptera musculus. The sequence goes on from NC_045802.1 coordinate 50,213,046, forward strand.
CAAAATAATCAAGTGTTGATTCAGAGGAGAAGTATACACAGAAGTAAAGGATGAGAATAAAAAAGGCAGGGGGCAGTGCGGGGAGGAATGGGGGTAGGAACCACTCACAAGCACAGGAAATTATTCCTTACGGAACAAAATGCATGTTTAAATTTTATATTTAAGTTGCTAAGAGCAGATAAAACAATTGAAGTAGTTTAAGAAAAAGGAAACAAATAGTAAATCTCAAAGATGTTGTTACTACAGCTATTCAAAACTATAAATTAAATAGATATAATACACACTGAAACTAAATGCATTCAAAAAAAAGAGAGGAAATGGAAAATATCAAATAAAGCAACAGATAATCTCAATAAATGTACTGACCCTCAAAATGTTGTAAGTCTAGATGAACACTTAAAGGCAACTTATTCAAGAATACCCAAACCTAAAAGAAAAGTTATTTATTTACAAGACAGAATTATCTGAGAGCTTATGAATACCGTTTATCATGTTTAACAAGTGAGACAATTGTCTTTAACAGAAAAATAAAAGATTTTTGCACTCAGTATGTCAAATGAGTTGTTAAAAAAAATTTAAAAAGGACTTGGTCTAGGATCGCTGAAGATATTACAAGAAATTATTTACCATAACTCCTTCTTTCCTGGTTTTTCTATAAATAGTAGTTTTACATTGGAAAACTTGGGAAGGATTTACCATTGAATCATAGATCTGGAAAGAATCTCAAGCAGTTGTCTAAAAATCCACATTCTTCCAAATGGTAATGATTTCAAACCAGGCAAAACTTATTCCTATTTAACCTTTTCTTACAAGGCTCAGAAAAGGAGATGCTACAATCAGTCCTGAAAATGCCCAACCTTGAAAGATCATTTTTAACTCTATCATGAGACCAATAAAAATAAAACAATCAACTTTCAGAAAAGACATTTTTCCTAAATATATTGTCTTTTGGAATTATATTAATGTGTTGCCTTCTTCTTCTGATTAAAATGTATAAACTAAATTATTTTTAGCCTATTTTGCTAAAATCAAAAAATTATTTAGATTAAGTAAAGAGGCCAGCTGGTCCAAGGAAGAGCCTGGGAAAGACCCAGACAAGCAACAGTCTGGCTCTAAGGAGACCCCATGTCTGCTGTACGCAAACTATGAAGTAACTGACTCAGTGGGTGAATCACAACAGCCTACCTATGTCTGGATATGACAATGCAGGAGTAATTAACATGCCTGTGCACTATCCATAGTTGGGATCTTCAGCCCTAGACTTGGAAAAGGCCCTCCACAGCCCAGCTTCCTTGTAACAAAGATGAAAAGCTAAGAGAAATTTTCCTCCCTTCTAAATCAGTGCCCCTAATTTCAGCTTGGAGGATGTAAGAAAGGGAACAGTTGGTACCTTGTGGAAGTCACAGCCTCAACAGCAAAAGTGCTCCCTTCTGAATCCTCCCCATCTCCTCTCACACTCTGACTCTCTTAAAGTTCTACCCCAGATCTTCACATCCATAATTAATCAGTAATTACCATGTATCTCCTATGGGCCTGGAAATATGCTATCTGTTGTTGAAAATAGCATAAAAGCATTTTTGCTCAGCTTGCCACCTTAAAAAACCCACAAAAACAACCAAAAATATCTAAAAATACAGAGAAAAATCTCCCACTTCCGCAAAACATGGGCAGTGTCACAACCACAAACCACACACCCTGAGGGCCAACCTTCCAGGCACTGTGCAATCTGGACTAAGGTAACTGCCTAGGTGCACAGTTTCTCAGACATCAGGTGGGATAAAGACATCCCCTACTAGAAGTGAAGGTCATAGCCAATAATCTTTGAAATGAAACCATGTGTTCTTGTCATGAGGACAGATGATGAGAGATGCAGGGAATGTTCCTGAACAGTCATAGTGCAATATCACAAAACTGGAGAAAGGAGAAGGAGCTCAAAGTGAAAGCATGTCATCTTGCCTTTTCAATGGGATGATCCAGCCTCTTATCCGAGGGAAATAGCCAGACATGAAGCAGAATGGAGGGAAGAGAGGAAACAGTGATGGGCAGAGAACTGTGAGCCTGTGATCCAAATGGCTTTGCTGTTAGCTATACTATCCTCTGTATACCGAAAAACACAGGGAAATTGTGTCCCTAGGCAAAAGGGGAATTTCACTTTGGGGAGGGAGAAAGTTTTTAAGACAAGAAACCTTAAGGGGGCAGTGGGTATCCATGACTTACTCCACCACTGCTATCCCTTCAATGTTACCCCCAATACCCCTTCTCTAGACACACACACACACACACACACACACACACACACACACACACACACACACACACCAGGGCCAGGAGTAAGGTGAGGCAAGCAAGGAGACCAGGGAAACCCTGGAAGTCTGCTGTTTTTAAATTTTGCACCCCAGGCACCTTGCTTGCCTCACCCTAATCCCAGTTCTGACACACAAATGCATCAGTTTGTCAGTAAACAATTGGTTCTATTCAAAAATGAAAAATGAATAGGGAAAAGAAAGAAGAGGAAGGTAAGAGACAAATAGCTCTCCTTGGTCTCATAGAAAAGATAGGCAAAATTATCTGAAGGGGAAGGGAGAGTATAAGCCCAAAGAAAAAAACAGTTCAAAGAAGAGCTTGTTCAATTATAGAAGAATATCATATGCAATCAGGAAATAAATGGAAGAGAAAAATAAAAACATCACAGAGATAGATGCTACACAAGAAGAAATCAAGCAAATGGAATAAGCACAACTGAAAATATCCTCAGGGACATAATAAATAGGCTTGAGAAAATTAAACAAAATGAGATGGAAAGAAATAATATAATTAAAATGTCTAGAAAAAGTGATAGATATGGAAGACAGACCAAAAAAATTAACATACACATAATATTTCTTGAAGACAGAACAGAATAAATGGAACAGAGGAAAATGTACAAAGATATCCTAGAAAAATAAATAAATTTTCTTAAACTAGATCTTTCCATGTACAAATTATAAGACTACAACATGTAGCTGTATAAACAGTACCAGTATGATCATTGGCAGTATACACCCTGGCAAAGTTACTGATTGCCATCAAAAAATAACAAACATTATTTAAATCTGGGTATAAAAAGCAAGTAACTACTCAGGTAGACCCCAGATTTCTCCACAAAATTTCTTAATTCTAGAAAACAGTGATGAAATATTTATAGTCTTGAGAGTAAGTTTGAGCCAAGAACTTTATATACAGCCAATTTTTTCTTCAAGAGCTAAAACAAAAGCAAAAGAGAAATATCTTCAAGTGGGCAAGAACTTGGAAACTCCATAACCCATTAAGACCTAAAAAAGGAAAGAAGAATGAAAAACTGGGAATTCCCTGGCAGTCCAGTGGTTAGGACTCGGCACTTTCAGGTTCGATCCCTGGTTGGGGAACTAAGATCCTACAAGCCATATGGCACAACCAAAAAACATTTAATTTAATTTAAAAAATTAAAAAACTACTAGAAGGTAAAATTCAGTCAACACAAAAGTGAACCAAAATAAATTACTTTGGAAATGACAGGTGGTAAACATCGAATCAATGTGTACATAGAACTATGCTTAAACAAAATATGTATCCCCAAAATCTTGAAAATAAAATTATAATATGAATAATTTTAAAAACTGCCATAGAGGTGAAAGCTGGAGGGAGGAAGTGTGCTAATTTTGTAATCTTCAGAGCAAGGAGTCAACAGATACTGTCTAAAATTTAAATCTGTAGTTTTAAAAAATCACTACATTCTCTCTATCCTCTTAGCAGGATTCCTTGACAGCCACTTTGCCTTACAGTGAAAATTTATCTTAATTTCAGCAATACTTCATTTTAATTCAGTTTCTTCTTTTTTATTAAATTAAAATAAAAATGCATATCACTTTCAAGTAGCACACCTAGAATAACCCCATTTTCCTTTTTTTTTTTTTTTTCTTGGAGTATAGTTGCTTTACAATGTTGTGTTAGTTTCAGGTGTACAGCAAAGTGAATCAGCTATACATATACATATATCCCCTCCTTTTTGGATTTCCTTCCCATTTAGGTCACCACAGAACACTGAGTAGAGGTCCCTGTGCTATAGAGCAGGGCTCTCATTAGCTATCTATTTTATACATAGTAGTGTATATATGTCAATCCCAATCTCCCAATTCATCCCACCCCCGCTTTCCCCCACCTTGGTGTCCATACGATTATTCTCTATGTCTGTGTCTCTATTTCTGCTTTGCAAATAGGTTCATCTGTACCATTTTTCTAGATTCCACATATATGCATTAATATATAGTATTCATTTTTCCTTTCTGACTTACTTCACTCTGTATGACACTTTCTAGGTCCATACACGTCTGTGCAAATGGCACAATTTTGTTCCTTCTTATGGGTGAGTAATATTCCATTGCATATATGAACCACATCTTCTTTATCCATTCCTCTGTTGATGGACATTTAGGTTGCCTCCATGTTGGTTATTGTAAAGAGAAATAATGCTGCAGTGAACATTGGGGTGCATGTGTTTTTTTGAATTATGGTTTTCTCTGGGTATACACCCAGTAGTGGGATTGCTGGGTCATAAGGTACTTTTAGTTTTTTAAGGAACCTACATACTGTTCTCCATAGCAGCTGTATCAATTCACATTCCCACTAAAAGTGTAAGAGGGTTCTCTTTTCTCCACACCCTCTCCAGCATTTATTGTTTCTAGATTTTTTGATGATGGCCATTCTGTCCTGTGTGAGATGATATCTCATTGTAGTATTGATCTACATTTCTCTAATAATTAGTGATGTTGAGCACCTTTTCAAGTGCGTCTTGGCCATCTGTATGTCTTCTTTGGATAAATGTCTATTTAGATCTTCTGCCCGTTTTTCGATTGGGTTCTTTGTTTTCTTGATATTGAGCTGCATGAGCTGCTTGTGTATTTTGGAGATTAATCCCTTGTCAGCTGCTTTGTTTGCAAATATTTTCTCCCATTCTGAGCGTTGTCTTTTCATCTTGTTTATGGTTTCCTTTGCTGTGCCAAAGCTTTTAAGTTTAATTAGGTCCCATTTGTTTATTTTTGTTTTTATTTTCATTACTCTAGGAGGGGGTTAAAAAAGATCTTGCTGTGATTTATGTTAAGGAGTATTCTGCCTATGTTTTCTTCTAAGAGTTTTATAGTGTCTGGCCTTACATTTAGGTCTTTAATCCATTTTGAGTTTATTTTTGTGTGTGGTGTTACGGAGTGTTCTAATTTCATTCTTTTACATGCAGCTGTCCAGCTTCCCCAGCACCACATATTGAAGAGGCCGTCTTTTCTCCATTTTATATTCTTGCTTCGTTTGTCTTAGATTAGGTGACCATAGGTGCATGAGTTTATCTCTGGGCTTTCTATCCTGTTCCATTGATCTATATTTCGGTTTTTGTGCCAGTACCATACTGTCTTGATTACTGTAGCTTTCTAGTATAGTCTGAAGTCCAAGTGCCTGATTCCACCAGCTCCATTTTTCTTTCTCAAGATTGCTTTGGCTATTTGTGGTCTTTTGTGTTTCCATACAGACTGTAAAATTTTTTGTTCTAGTTCTGTGAAAAATGCCATTGGTAGTTTGATAGGGATTGCATTGAATCCGTAGATTGCTTTGGGTAGTACAGTCATTTTCACAATATTGATTCTTCCAATCCAAGAACATGGTATATCTCTCCATCTGTTTGCGTCATCTTTTATTTCTTTCATCGGTATCTTATAGTTTTCTAAGTACAGATCTTTTGTCTCCTTAGGTAGGAAAATAGCACTGTTTTTCTATAAGTATTTATATCTCTGTGTATCTATCTTTCTAATATACATAGAAAGGTGTCTAAAATAACCAAAGGTTATTTCTGGGTGGAGAAATTGAAGAAGATATTTAATTTCAGTTTTGTACTTTTCAGCATTGTTTGATTTTTTAATGGTGAGCAAGGATTTTTCTTTTAGAGATAATGTCAATATTCTTTATATGATCAGGTACAGAGAGAAGGAAACAGGAGGAGGAGAAAAAAGAAGGGAGGGAGGTGTGAAAAGAGAGGAAATTTTCACTGCATACACTCAAGCCATGTGTGGCCTTTGAGGGAAACAAGACTAACACACATTAAACAATTAGTGAGGAAGTGCTGAACATGCTCCTGCCAGTAAGAACTGCCCTGGAAATTCACTAAAGGGAAACTTCACTTGGGATGGAATCCTAGGCAGAACAGCAATAGTGATGGGCAGGAAGTGAGTTTGGCCCAGAGTCCTGCTGCTACACTCTCACCAGCAAAGAGCCCAGGAGTGCTTGTGCACTCATCTCTCTCTTTCCCAACAAAATACAACCAATTCTACTTCTCCTTCCTTTTGCTCTGATAAGGGGTGCCAATAGGAAACAATGTATGTTTGCGTTGCTCACTCCTTCCCTTGAAATATGCATTTGGTTAGCTTTTTGGTGGACATAGTGCCTTAATATAAAGCGGAAATTGTAAAGGTGAGGATTTCTCAAACCATTGCTAGGCAGTGGCAGGGACTTTCTTGTCAGGGGAATTTCAGCTGAATTAAGTTTCTCAGGCTAGTACTTGTCAATTGTTTGTCTAGACCATCCTACCAGAAACAAAACTCTTTATTTCAATGTGGGAATTTTTGATGGCGTGGTTCTGACCTGAGGACATTTGTGACTTTCCCTCCATCCTGAAATATTACTCCACACCTGAGCAGTTCAGGAGAGGATGAGGAGCTGCAGGAATGGGATAAGCCCATGATTGGAAAAGGATCCAGGATACAGTCTGGCATAGAGATGGAGTGGGGTATCTATTACACACATTGTATAGTGATTTCTTTTTAAGATGGAAGTTTAACATTTTTTTTTAAGGTAACCCTCTACCCATTCAAGAGATAAGTAATTGACTCTTCATGCTTAAATGGCTTTCTGCATCTCTCTGCCTGTGCTGGCAGTCTCTGACTGTGGGAGAATCTTTGCAGGCTAGAAGTTGCCCCAGGAGGGAACCCTCAATGAATGAGCGGTAGGAGTCAGTGGATAAATACTCTGCAGTGGGAGGGTTCTGAGATGTGTTCCACAGTCCTTCAGAAGCCCCCCCCCAGAAGGATTGAGACCCAATTCCTCCTAGCCCCAGTACACTCATTACGGCACTTTTCATTGGTTTACCCCCTTTCTTTGTCTCACATCCCCACCATCTCACAGTGCTTTCTGGGACCACATCCCAAAGAAACTACTGGTACTCAAACATTTATCTCGGGTTCAGTTTTTGGCAGAAGCCACCTATATTAGTCAGCTCAGACTGCTGTAACAAAATACCACAGACTTGGTGGCTTAAACAACAGAAATTAATTTTCTCACAGTCCTGGAGGCTAGAAGTCCAAGATCATGGTGTTGTGAGGGTTGGTTTCTAGTGAAGCCTCTCTTCCCAGCTTGTAGATGGACACCTTCTTGCTGTATCCTCACATGGCCTCTTCTCTGTGTACAGGCACAGAGAGAGGGAGAAAGATCTGATATCTCTTCCTCGTCTTATAAGGACACCAGTCCTACTGGATTAAGGCCCTACCCTTATGATTCATTTCATCTTTATGACCTTCTCACAGGCCCTATCTCCAAATACAGTCATATTGGGAGCTGAAGCTTCAACATATCAACTGGGGGAAGGGGAAGACACAATTCAGTCTGTAACGACATTTCCAGGAGGGAGACATCAGTTCCACTTTGCTTCCCCAGGGACTCTCCATCACAAGTATGAGAGCTGCTTAACCTGAGTCAATAGAAGGATAGGTAAGTTGTCCCACTGTCTGGCTACAGGCTTAACAAGTTTCAACAGGTGTTACCATCAGGAGCTGCAGGCGAAGCTTCAGAATGGCAGGGCATCATGGCTTGGAGGTCTCCAGCTCTTCTTACCATCTTAGTTGAGATGAGTAGTATCCAAGTAGTGGCAGTGGTAGGAAGTGTAGGATTTCAATATACTCTCACAGAAGAGAGGAGCTGGCAATTTCTCAAAAGAAATCTCATGGCCTTGAAAGTCAAGCTATAGAAACCTTACGTTTGAATCTAAACCCCAGATACCCAATGAATGGAAGATATTGTTAAAAAATTACTTATGGTCCATATATGTTTTTCCCTAAGTGACAGAACCATAGTTTCCTCTTTTGCAAAATAGTAAAAATAATACTGAATTGCAGGGTTGTGATGAATAAATGAGATTGAAGATGCAAAATGCTTAGCCCAGTGCCTGGCACTCCACAAGCATGATTTCCCTTTCCCCTTCCACAAATATGAGCATCCTTCTTCCTCCCCTGGAAACTGGGACTTATACTGGTCCACTCCAGTATATCATTCACAGGTATTTTACTATTGTCACTATTAGTTTTTGAGAACCACCTCCAGGTTCTTGTGTTGCCAATCAAATTTTGTTAAGTGAAAAAAAAAAAATTCTCTCTTTTATTGGACTTCTTAAGCTTTCTGATTTTAACCAACGTGAAATTTTGGATGCACTAAGAATTTTTTGCTCTATTTTTTTTTTTAACATCTTTATTGGAGTATAACTGCTTTACGGTGTTGTGTTAATTCCTGCTGTATAGCAAAGTGAATCAGCTATATGCATACGTATATCCCCATATCCCCTCCCTCTTGCGTCTCCCTCCTACCCTCCCTATCCCACCCCTCAAGGTGGTCACAAAGCACCGAGCTGATTTCCCTGTGCTATGCGGCTGCTTCCCACTAGCAATCTATTTTACGTATGGTAGCGTATATATGTCAATGCCACTCTATCACTTCGTCCCAGCTTCCCCTTCCCCTTCCCCGAGTCCTTCCCCTCCCTCTAGTCTTTGTGAGCTTTAATTCAACAAGGACTAGAGGGAAATGCATGTTAAAATATGTGGAAAATCTATGTGACACTAAAGAGGATCACATTGAGTCAAGCTAAACATGGGAGCCAAACTTTGAAAAAATTCTGATTGTGTGTCCATAGGCTAAAATGCAGCTGAGTAAGTAGATATTAAAGAAAGCAGCAAACCCAGGCACTGTCCTGCTTCCTATATGAATTGGGTAAATATTAAAAAGACACTGGGAGGTCATTATAGTTTAGAATCACTGCATAGCAGGCTAAGAATAGGGAAGGAGAAATGGAAGGCAAGGACAGAAGGAAGGAAGAGAAGGAAGGATTAAATCAGTAACAGAACAAACCAAGCTTACTTTCCTCTACAAATACCATTTCTGCCAAGAGAATAGAGGACGCTAATAGTGTTCCATCTTCAATAATCCATCTAACAACAACCTCTAGTGTAGCTACTGTAATGATTTATGCAGTAATGAGCAGAAACCCTCCTTATCTATATTATCTAATGTGGATTTGCAGAAAAGAACATAATGTATAAACCCTGAAATAAGAAAATTCTAAGAGACATAAGCACACACCCAAAGCTACTATTGGACGCAGAGAAGTAAAAAGAAAGAATTGTTCTTTCCTGACGTCAGAATGTGGCAGGTTTAAAACGAAAAGGGAAGTTATCTGTGGATTTGTTCTATTTTGTTTTGTTTTGTTTCGATGATAGCATCTGCTGAGAGACTTTTAAAAATGGAAGGAAAAGCTACAGCAGATCTAGCAGAGACAAAATGAAAAGCTGTCTTTCCTGAATCCCAAACAGCAGCAGATAAAAAGGAGAGAGTAAACGAAAAGGTCATCTCACACTCGTGGCCTTCTGGGTTTGGGGTTTTCCTTTTTCCTTTGGCCACTACCCTGCCATCCATTTCCATGTTGTTTTTCTTGTTGAATCAAAAGTGATTATTTTCCAGAAGCTCTGCTTGTTTAGGTCATGGGAACTGGAGGTTGTTATCATTGTTGTTACATTTGGGATGATTCTTCAGAGTAACAACAAAGTCTACAATGTTTATGAATTTATTTTCTAGTTTGATCTTTCTACCACCTTTACTCTTCCAGATGGGTTTCAATTGCATCTGTATGCCTCCCCTGTTGTTTATGAAAGTACACCTAATGTTCATTATCCAAGGCTGCCTTGCATTAACCTCATAGAATTATATGAGCAGAGAAATTTTAAAACATAAGAGACACAGAGTTTTTCTTAAGTCTTATTAATCATATTTTGAAAGGGATAAATGTCTTGACAAATTAGTCTGATTATCTGGTCAAGTAAAAGGAAGGTCTTCAAATCATCAGACAAAATGTATTCAATTTACATCTATAGTGTGTCTAAAACTATACCCAGGCACCGTAAGGGACGTGGCACTTTTAAAATACAAGACTTGGTCCTTGCTCCTACACAGTTTAAAATTTAACTGAAACAATTTAGAGAGCCATGAAAAGGCAAGCAAGAGGAAGAGAGGTCTCAGGAGAAACAGAAATGCCAGCAAGACCTGGAACTCTTAGGATTCGTGGAGAGGTAGACAAGGGACTCCAGCCTGGGAAGAGCAAGATTAAAGACATGTGGGAGGGTTGCTTTGAGAATTTTCAGGAACACTGAGTAAGCCTAAGAGGAAGCAAGCAGAAAAAGCCAATTAACATGTTAAAAGAGAGTTTCAATTATTTCAACTCTAAGAAGGGGTCATTTTTCTGCTCATTACGGCATCAAATGCTCTGACTAGATGGGGTATTTTTCCCCGTTTATCTTAAGTTCTATTTCCCTTAATGCACAACTTTTTTGGTAGCAAACTAAATACAAGACCTGAAGTAGTGCTTCTCCATAACCAAAGTATGACCTCTTTCCTACAGAAACCACATGTTAGCAGCACGTGTTCCTCACATCACCTGCCCACCCTACTGTCAGCCTAGTAATAGTTGGGTGCGGGGAAGAACTAAGAAAGCATGAGGGCTATATGGGCTGGGTTTGACTTTTTCTGTTGTGGGGGTTTGGTGGGATTTCCCTGTTAGTATTTTATATAGAGATAATGTTCTATTAATTACTTAACTTCAACTCCATTGGAAATGGAAATAGTGCTAAAAGCCCACCCCTGAAGAGAAAGACAACATTTATTTTGTTTGGCTTTGGTAACATCCATAAAAGTATCTCCTTTCTTAAAGCAGTATACCTCAGAGGAGTCACTCCATGTTTCCATGTTCAAGTAATATCCAGTAGGTTACTGTAAAACTCTGGGTTCTTCTGTTTAACTTTGAAATTTCCCTTTAATTCTCCTCCTTCAATTGGACCAATGTTCAGGTAAAGCAGTGAAACAACCTGAAGACAAATAAAAGGGAAGACAAATAACGATAGGTACCATTTACTAGTATCTTTCATATGTCAGATCTCTGCCAAGTACTTTACCTGCATTATCTCATTTAATCCTTCCCACCATGCTAGGAGGTTGGCATTATAATCCCCACTTTATAAATAGGGAAACCGACAGGTGGAGCAATCTCCCAAAGTCACATTCTAGTGAGTGATGGAGCTAGAATTCAAGGCCTAGGCCTGCCCTTAACTACCATGCAAATTTCAATACGGAATGTGGAGAAAGTGAAAGGGAAGAAGGGCTACAGAAAAGAACAACTGAAAAGATGGTACTGGTGTCAAAATGACTGATCTATACATGTGGCAATGTATACAAATATCGAATCATTATAAAACTAATATAATGTTACATGTGAATTACACCTCAATAAAAAAGATAATCTGAGCTCTTAAATTCCCTATTTTTACCATAAATTATCTGTGTGGGCTCTGCTCTGCATGGATATAGTCAAAATGAAAAAAGTGACCTTCTCAGAAAAGCCAAAGACTAGAAGCTCCAGAGGTGTTGCCCAAGAAGGAGAAATGGTCTCTATTTTTATACTTTCTTATGAGGAAATAAGATCAACAGAAGAACTAAGGAGTAGAGGAATAAGCTCTTTCAACAATATCATGCTTAACTTCAAAGCACACTATCTGGAACATTTTGTCATTTTTTTTAGACCACCAGTGTTGAGAAAAGACTATATAGAAAGACAATAATTTAAATGTAACAGGATCTTTTTTTGTAGGCTAGACCAGGGGTTGTGCTGGACCAGCATCTGGATTTAGGCAACAATCCTGGAAGTACTTAGGATCTTCCTTAAGACCCTAAAAAACTGTCTTTCAGCATCACAGGATGTTCAGGGACATGCAAAACATGGAAAGGACTCAAACTGTTACAACAGCGATATTCAGGTACATTAGAAATATGTCTTCTGGAAAAGTCCAGGGAAAACTAGATGTCAGGAAAGGACAGCCAAGTGCCCAAAGAAAAGCACTGTAAATAAGGAGAGCATCTGGGATGGTAGATGAGAAGTAGCACAAGACCTGAGTATCCAAAGCTGAAGTGCTGACTGGTCCAGAGCAAGGAGATGCACTGACACCTTTTAAGACTCAGTCTCTTGATGGTGCCCAAGCCCTTAAACCCAAGCAAAAGTAATTCACTAAACAACACCTGGGCATCTTTGTCTCTTGCGATCCAAGACTCAGAATTTAAGCACAATCCATAATCCTACATATCTGCATCATCACTAGTTTGTTCAAGCCTCAGGGAAACTCTTCACATCTCTCATCCTGTCTTTGAAAGAAGTGACAACTGTGTCCAAATGCCATGAAGGTTTGTAGGCTATGCCCCTCCCAACTTCAGAGACTGACAACGCTTCAGAGCACAGGGATGATGTGAGTAGCAAAAAGTACTTAAGGAAGGGAAAAACATATTAAATAATGTGTCACAATCATCCCCAATATTATGCATATAATGGATTCTTGCATGATGAAGTATCATTTCCCATTACTACTGAGCATCCACTGTCTTCCTTCTCTTCACGTTTCAAATTGGGGTTCTACAGGCATTCACAAATCAGCACACCACTTACAGCAGTTGCATATGCAAGATGAGAAACGTTCTTCAATATTAAATAGTTCACACTACTCAAATTATACGTACATAAGTTTATCTTTAAAACTATGCATAAAGATCTAGACAAAACATGCATGAAGCAAAATATCTTTTTTTTTACATTGGCAACTAGATGAACATTGAACACTAGAAGTAGTAATAGTTTTATTTTTATAGGTATATTTAAATTATTTAATTTATATTCAGAAAATTAAAATTAAAATACCAGCTTTATTTTTTAAATTGATTAAAATTTATGATATTCATTAATTCCCATTTGAATTTTACCTCAATTTCAATAGATCTTTAATATTTCAGAAGAAAAAAGAACCTTTTGGAAAATATGAAAAGATTTTATTTTTCAATGTTTACATTTATTTTAATTTATGTTTTAAAAAAGTGTGTTCAAATTTAGTACACTATAAATAAAATTACATTTTTTTTTCATACTTTAGATCATCAATGTTGAAAACAAGATAAAATCATGATAGAAATACAAAATGGAGTTCAGAAAAATAAAAAGACTGAAATTTTAAAAATAGAAATTTCATTTTAATGAATGGACATTTGTCAAGAAAGGAGGATAAGATATATTTTATATAACAGTATTTTAACTTGGTTTATACTCAAGTATTTAGACTTTTACATGTGGAGCTCCATTTTTACTCTTCCTCTGGGTCTCAAAAATGCTGTGCCCTAAAAAAGAGAGAAATATGTTAAAAAAAAAAATAACCACAAACTTTTTTTTTAATGTGCAAAACTGTATCAGTAAGACCCTAAGCCACTCTGCTGTATGAATTGCCACTTGGCCACTGGAGAGCTTGTAATATAGTTGAAACAGATGTATCTCTTGAAGTCTGTTTATGAGACAGTCTAATTATCTCCCACACACCCATGTGCCCAAGAAGGAGAGAGCTGGGCTCTAGAAGGAGAGGACACTTTCCTGTTGACCAAAGGGTGAAATGAACAGCTTGGGTCAGGAGCAGCAGAATTCCAGACCATGGCAACTCAGAGGATAAACACTCCAGGTCACTAGAGGTCAAGGGCAAGTTGTGCATGCCAAGCAGAGAGGCAGCAGCCAACCTACAGGACCAGAAGGGCCCAGACAGCCAGCTTCTGCCCTCTCTTCCTCTGTCTTCTGGAGGATTCCCTGAGTAACACAGTAGCCATAACAAATCAGGGCCTGCCTCTCAGAAGACGTTGTCATTGACCCACCAAATGAGAGGACTACTACTGTGAAAGTCACCTCAACCAGGGGACTTCCACAAGCTGGTGGAATCTAAGAAATATTCAGCTTCTATTGATACAAATGAAAATATTTTATATGAATATTATTAAGTAACAATATCCCAAGGCCAGACCTTAAGTAATATAAAACTTAGAAATAAAGACATTACCAAGGGCTTCCCTGGTGGCACAGTGGTTAAGAATCCGCCTGCCGATGCAGGGGACATAGGTTCGATCCCTGGTCTGGGAAGATCCCACATGACGCGGAGCAACTAAGCCCGTGTGCCACAACTACTGAGCCTGCACTCTAGAGACAGCAAGCCACAACTACTGGGTCCACGAGCCACAACTGCTGAAGCCCGCGCGCTTAGAGCCCGTGCTCCGCAACAAGAGAAGCCACCACAATGAGAAGCTCGCGCACGGCAACGAAGGGTAGCCCCCGCTTGCTGCAACTAGAGGAAGCCCACGTGCAGCAACGAAGACCCAACGCAGCCAATAAATGAATAAATAAATAAATAAATAAAAAGACATTATTAAGCAAGACTAATCCATTTAAAAATTTCCCTGAATACAATAAAATACTATTTTGAGATATATATTTAAAAATCTGGGATTTTCAGCTTCTTTTGTCTCACACTTTAACTACATAATACAACATATGAGGTACTGTAAGAAAGCAAAAAGTCTCCGAGATAACTTGGTGAACTTTAGGTTGGCTAGTTTCTTTAAGACATAATTGATATGTTATACTCTTTGATGCCATAAATGTCATAGGTACCACTGAATAAACATACTTGAAAGAGAGGCTCTCTGTTCTAAATCAAGCATAGCAAAGAAAATGTGTTCGGAAAGGATTCTTTTTCTAAGAACTATAAAACTTATTATAATCAGCTTTTTTCTGGGGAGAGGATTTCATTCTTTTGCAATTGTCAACATTTCCTTGAAAACAAATGGGAGTTTCTCTCTCTGCTTGGGATATTTGTCACCAAAGGACAATTTTACTGAGGAACTTATCTGTCCAGTCATTGGTGAAAATGTGAGAACTTTCCAGAAGAACATGTTCTGTAAGTCTCCCATCAGGAGGAACCTCTAATGCCCTCAGCCACATTCAAATCTTTCCAGTGACTAAATTTCTATGCAGGAGGCAGTCTTCCCAGATTGGTCCACTCGAGGCAGATGAGGGGAACTGAGGCATAATGTAATGGAATTGTCTGAATGGTTAATATTTCTCTCTGCTACTTAGGGAGATTTTCTTCAGACCATTTAAATAGGCATAATATTCATCACACATGTTAGCTGTCCTAGAACTATTTTAAAAAGGGTCTTCCAACTGACCTCTTTTAAACAAATCATGCCTCTCTCTGCAGTTGGAGAAGCAGCCCACACTCAAATACCAGTTTCCCACTTGGAACACATAGGCTGGGGAATTTTCCCATTCATCTCCTCATTTTGTTGGCTCTCTTACATTAGCTATGTCTCTCACTAAGCTATTTTGAGGGCAAGATCTTAATGATCCAGCAATCCCACTCCTGGGTATATATCCGGAAAAGATGAAAATTGTAATTCAAAAAGGTACATGCACCCCAATGTTCACAGCAGCACTACTTACAATAGCCAAGACATGGAAACAATCCAAGTGTCCATCAACAGACAACTGGCTTAAGAAGATGTGGTACATATATACAATGGAATATCACTCAGCCTTAAAAAGGAACACAACTGGGTCATTTGGAGAGACGTGGATGGACCTAGAGAGTGTCATACAGAGTGAAGTAAGTCAGAAAGAGAAAAACAAATATCGTATATTAACACATATATGTGGAGCCTAGAAGAATGGTATAGATGATCTTATTTGCAAAGCAGAAACAGAGACACAGACTTAGAGAACAAATGTATGGATAGCAAGGGGGGAGCGGGGTGTGAGAGGAATTGGGAGACTGAGATTGACACATATACATTACTGACACTATGTATAAAATAGACAGCTAATGAGAACATTCTGTATAGCACAAGAAAATCTACTTAATGCACTGTGGCGACCTAAATGGAAAGGAAATCCCAAAAAGAGGGGATATACGTATATGTATAGCTGATTCATTTTGCTATACAGTATAAACTAATACAACATTGTAAAGCAACTATACTCCAACAAAAATTAATAAAAATAATAATAACCTATAATAGAAAATAATCTGAAAAAAATATATTTATAACTGAATCACATTGCTATACACCTGAAACTAATACAATATTGTAAATCAACTATGCTTCAATAAAAAAATTAAAATAAAATAAATAAATAAATTAATTAAAGCCATTAAAAACCAGTATTTAATGAGCATTCACTATATGTCTGACATTGGGCTATGAGCTATGCATGAATTATCTCATTTAATCCTTTTGCAGCACTATGAGTTTGGACCTGTTAATATGCTCATTTTTCAGATGGAGGTGCTGAGGTTTAGAGAGATTAAATAAAATGCTGCAAAAATCTGATACCAGAATCCAGACTCTGAAGTACTTAATTGCATTATTTCTAAGAGACATATTTTTTCACATTTAAATATCTCTGGACTTGCTGGGGTATCTGACAACGTAAAGTTTATTACAATTAAAACTGGCAGTGGTTTTCTTCCTTGATGGCACTTAAAATAACACCGTGCCTCACAACCTATGGCATCTCCATTTCTCTGACCTATTTTAGTCATTTTTAATTTCTGCCTTAGTCATATTTAATTCTCCCATAGGACCTGACCCCATCCCAGTACAGGGTAGACATTCAGTAATTCCTTGCTTATCCTCCTCATTTACTCCTCTTTTTCTCCAAGTTTTACTGAGATATAACTGATATATAACATTGTATTAGTTTAATGTATACACCATAATGATTTGATATATGTTTATACTGCAAAATGATCACCACCATAAGGTTAGTTAACATCACTCACCTCACAGTAGGGCTCCCCAATGTGCCTGCCCCTTCAGGGTGATTCCAGGTCTCTCTTTCCATTGACCAAGTTGCCCTGTGATTTCAGGGTAAAAGGTGGGACATCCCCAGTAGCTTATTATACTAGCTTGTGAACTGGCACAAGAATCACTAGCATGTAGTCACACTTATAATTCAGACCCCAGAAAATTTCATACACATCATACAGCTCAGACAAAAATGACAAAGTAACTGGGTGACGTGTTGTCTGCAGATCAAATGAGCTTGTCACATCTGCATCTGCTCTTCTCATGAAGCAACGGAGACCACATGGTATGGTGGTCTCCATCACCAGTTATACTCAGCACCCACATGTATCTCCCACATGGGCAAATATCCCACACCAATCAATGTGTGCAGCGCCCTAACACCATCCTTTCAAATAGACTTGAGCAGCATCTTTTCTGGTCCCACCAAAACCTCCCAGATGCCCCGCCACTCTTTCCTTTATATACCACTGATGATAGCTTTGGTATAATTCATGTAACTTTGCTCTTAGAAAGAAAGCTAGACAAAAAATCCAAGTGTAAATGTAATGAGAATGACCTGGAGTACCCCTTATTTACATATCATAAAAATGTCTGAGGGACAAACAAGAATCATATTAATTTTTAAAATAAGACTGCAATGTTTATCTAGAGTAAGGTAGTAATTGCACCCAACTGAGTTGAAGCCAAGACATAAATTTCCGGTGGGGCCAGAGGTAAATCTGCCACATATATGGGCAGTTCACTTTCCGGGCCCTGGGTCTATGAGGCTTTAAAAGCAGGCGACACACACATACCCCAGCACCTCCAAACTATCTGTCTAAATTTGCATTTATGGAGGTTGTTTTCAGGTGAAACTTCTGCCCAAACCTAAAGACAAGCGAGCAAGTCAACTAAATGAAAACAGTAAAAAAGTAAAGAGGAAACAGCCCCTGAGGGGAAAATGAACAGGATTCGACCTCACTTAAATAAATTTCAATCACCTATTGTGGCTCTGCAGGCCTACCGGGGCATCTTCTAGTGCATATGGTGGGTAAAATGGCGTGGAGTGGAGCCAGCCTTCATTTGCCCTCTATGCCTATCACCCTCCTGGCTCATTATTTGAAGCTCTCCCCTTCCTCCAAATTCTTGAGACTTGCAGTCCTCACCTGTCTCCTTATTGGCCCCTTTTTGCTCTAATCTAATTGGTTGATTTAATACAATTCACATTTTCCATCTTCAACAACATCCCCATCCCTTCCTGTCCCCCCCCGAAAAGTACACTACACCTTCAGAGCTGGAAATGTTCTGTTTTTCCTGCCACATCTTCCCTACCAAACAGACTCTCCACCTTTGTCAGGACGGCCACTAATACTTTAGAGCCAGGAAACAAAAATGCCGAGACCTTGCCATATACTCAGAGTAGGCTAAATAAATCCCAATCTGCAAATATAAACAACCCATCAGTCACCCATGAGACTTGGAAGCCAAAGGCGCATGAGCTACCACAAGCTGCTGGCATTGAAGTCTGAACCACAGGGCAGCCTGAGTGGACTGGGGACTTGAGGTCAGCTTGGAAGGGCAGCCAAAGTTGGAATCCCCATGGCTGCCCACAGTTCCAGATGAAGTTCCCTCCAGCAGTCCCAAGAACACATGCTGAAGTCTCAACCCAGGATCCAATGGGCTTCTGAACTAGTCAGGACTCTCTAGAGACACAGAACCAACAGGATGTATACACATAGATTTATTTTAAGTGATTGGCACAAGTGATTGTAGGGCCTGGTAAGTCTAAATTGTGCAGGGCAGCCTAGCAGCCTGGAAATTCCAGCAGAGTTGATGTTATAGTCTAGAGTTCAAAGGCAGACTGGAAGCTGAATTCCTTCCTCTTCCAGGGATCTCAGTCTTTTCTCTGAAGGCCTTCAACTGATTAGATGAGGCCCACCCACATTATGGAGGGCAATCTGCCTTATTCAAAGTCTACTGATTTAAATGCTAATCATATTTGAAAAGTACCTGCACAGCAACATCTAGATTCGCGTTTGACCAAACAACCATGGCCTAGCCAAGTTGACGCATAAAATTAACCACCACGGGTTCCAAGAAGCCTGGTCTCTTCCCAGGAAGCTCCAAGCACTATCCCCTCTTCTCCAGGCCACTTAGCCTGGTAGCTGATCCAGCCTCCATAAGAACAAAGTCACACACACACACACACACACACACACACACACACACACACACACCCCATAGTCTTATCCCAAACATCAGTAAAGGATCCCAAAGGCCCAGAGACTTCTTAGCCACCCCAGACTCCAAGGGCAAGTCTCTCCTCTCCAGAGCACAACACGCTGTCTGAACATGGAGAGTGGGGTTCTCATTCCCCACACCCTTGCATAGATCATAACAGAACCCCCTCACCCCACCAAAAGAATTGAACTGGGCAGTTGACAGAGTCACAAAATCCACCTGTCACATACTTTTAGACTGTGTCTCTTGAACATCCAAACAGAACACTCTTAAGTATTTATTCTTAAATTACATTCTTAAATTACTCAGAGATCTCTAGACTGGTATCATTTTACTTAAAAACTGGGCATTTTTAGTATGTCAACATTTATACATGTCAGGAAATGTGTTCATTTAATCTCTAAGCTTACTCTTAATTTCAGAAATAGACCAATTCCCTACTGTTTTTGGTAACAGAAATGATAGCAGTGAGAAAACACACATATAAGAAGATACATCCCAGACTCAGAGGCCATGTGAATTTGGTCCCTGAAGCCACAAAGTAAGTCAGGAGGCAGAGATCACCGAAAACAAAACAAGGGGAAAGTGTGTGGAGCGCTCATTCCCCTACAGTTGGCATCACTTCTATACACAGAGGCTTTGCAAAGCATTCTGGAGGCCAAGGGAGAGGAATGCCATTCAGCAGAGTGAAAAACAAAATCTGAACCACGGCAGCACCACCAGGGAGAAGATTTTCCAAATATTTCTTCATTTTCCGGCTAGACAATTTCAAGCAACTGTAGCATCCTAAAATGAGTTACTGCAGATCCTAGTAGCAGTGTAGAAATGAAATTAGTTCCTCTATTCTTAGTACAAGAGATTATTCAAATAGTAATGGACGGCTGCTGCCACTGCCCAAAGAGCCTTGCATTCAAGGAGGAAGTGGCCACAATTTCTGCTTCATGCCGGTCTGTTCCCTCCCCTAAGAGGGAAGTTGAACAGTGTGATCAGCTGATCTAATCTGCCTCGTTATCATCATTGGTAGTTAACATTTATTGAGTGTCAGTGGTACGTAAGCGTCTGGCAGAGACTAAAGCTACTCAGTGGGCCCCTTGGCCTGGTTTCAGCCCCAAAATGTCAAAAAAGACCAACCACCAAAAATCCATAGCAAGAGGGAGCAGACTTGCCTCATCGGACAGAGAGTTGCCTGATTACACAACAGGAAAAAAAGTGGCCAGAAAAGAACTTGAAAGAGGAAAGCAGATTTTTGGAAGTGTGTCATTTCTTTCCTTCACCCGTTGACCTCTTTGGTAGGACTTTTGCAACGAAAGGATAATTATTTACAGAAATGGTTCACAGCCTGCCAGAGAGAAGATCAGAAAAATATTAAAGATTTCGTGTTGAATAGAGAAGGTTTTGATTTCTGAAGAACGAAAAAGTTCTTCTCCATTCAAGCTGTAGTTAGTCTCTGGGAAAACCGAACATTTACAGTTGCCCTGGTGCCACAAGTTGAATTTGGCATACAGAGAAAACGTCCTCATAACGAACAGGAAAATGTGCATTCCTGTTTTCTAGTAGGTCATTTGGGCCTGAGTCAAATTCTTGGTATACTAGTCATGTGACTTTAAACAACTCACAACTTCTGTGTCTCAGTCTCCTCATTTGTAAAATAGAGATGACAGTGAAACCAATCTGAAAGGGTTGTTGTGAGGATCAAGTGAAATAACACATGTAAAACTGTACTAACTGTGGAACTAGCACAGTACTTGGCACACAGTAGGTACTCAAAGAATATTAACTATAATGTGAGAGCACTTTGCAAACATCGAGTATGACACAAATGCCAGTTACCTTATATGGCATGAATGGTTACAGAATCGTCTTTTAATTGCTTCCAAATAACATGTTTCCTTTCTGTAAACAGACCCACATGGTAAAAGGTGTCTTGTCATGGTGAGTTTCCAGTCTGGCTAGAGGCGGAATTAAGAGGGAGGTGCCCTCCAGAGCTGGGGAGGAAGGTGAGGGAAGAGGTGCTGGTTCCAACCTCCCCCTCTGCCATTTTAACGGAGCTGGAGATCCTGGACCCCTGGAAAGTCCTTCTGTTGTTCGTGCAGCCACATTCTTCATCTTGCTATGCAATATTATCGCTTTAAAACATTTGAGAGTCAACTGACAGAAAGAGTATCTCCTGGCAGCACTCGACTGGGGAGGAATGAGGTATTCCCCAGCCCTCACTTTTTTTCCCTTTCCCCTCCTCTACTCACACCCTGCAATGGAGCTCTGGATCTCTGCACAGAGCTGCCATTCTTGTACATGGGAGGCAGCCTAGTGTGATGCTGAAATGTCAGCCAGGGTCAGACGACATGGATTCAAATGCTGTGTGACTTTGAGAAAGTTACCTTACCTCTCTGTACCTCAATTTCCTCACCTGTTAAATGCAGATAATGGAAATGCTTACATCAAAGGTTTGTTGTGAGTATTAAATGTGATAACATATGTAAAAAATAGATAGGTGATCAATAAACATTAACTATTAGAATCACCATCTTCATCACCATCTTCATCATCACTAACTTCTTCATCATCTTCCCCATCATTATTGCACACATTCCTCACTCCTCTCAGAACATCCACCCACAAGCTTGACAGTCATCCTCTCTGTGAAAGTACTAAATCATCTTCTATGGCAACCGGTGACACTAAGTGACAGGAGACTAAGAGGACAAATGCAGAGGGGCCACAAATGCATTACCGGCGGCCTGAATTAGAATAGTTCACCAGCATGAAAGAGGGCAAGCCCTGCGTGGGGAGTTGAGCGGGGGGAATGAAATAGGATATCCTTGAAGTCACTAAGGTTTAATGTCTAGTATAAGGTTACATTCTTTAGGAATGACTCATCTGTGCTTCAGGGCTACCTCCTGGTTTCACAGATGAGAAAAGTAGGGCCCTGGAGTAAATGAGTTGCCCAGAAATTCACAACAGAGACTAGAACCCAGGTATCCTGACATCTAGTCCAGCACTCTTCCATGACTTCCATGACTCTCCCTTGTACTGACAAGTTGTACAAACTCTGACCCAGGTTGAGAGGGAGGGAAAGGCAGGCTCAGGGCTGGAGCCTCACTCGTTGGGGACCATCCCAGCTGCATCTACCAGTAAGCTGACCTTCTTCCTGTCCTGTCCTTACTTCCTTATTGGTCAGTTCCTCTTCCTCTCCCAGGTCCCAGCCAGGCTTGCAAGAAGATACAGCATGAACATGGCTAAAGCAATAAAATGCAGGTTCCCAGGGTCAAAGCCCTTCTCCAGCCCCTCTCCTCTCTTCCTTACTCACCCACACTTCCTCTGTGTTCTCTTCCTTTCTATCTAGGCCCTGTGACCACTAGCCCTACAGACTCTTCCTTGGAGCCCTTCTTTCCCTGCTTCCCTTCCCTTCTACTCTCACACACTGCAGGAAATGCCTTTCTTTGCCCTTCCATCCAGCCACCTGGTTATCCCTCCCTCCTGTAAATCTCAATTCCGGCCTCCCTGGCTCAGCATCTTTCTGAATCACTCCCACCCACTGTCAGATGGGATTCGAGAGCCACCCTTCCTGGTTCCCACATGTGTATTTCTATCTTTGCATCCCTGCACTTACCACACTTTTTACCGTTCGCTTCCCTGGTACCTAGAGCCCTTTGAGGGCAGTGACCATCTGCTTTCACATCCCTGGGACATAGCATAGTGCCTGGTCCAATACTAGATTCTCAATAAGTATTTGTTAGCATGAATGTAACACAAGTAAAGCTCTCCCAGCTATGCCATTAGGTACAACTGCCCCTGTTTGCATGTCAGTGACTTAAAACCCTTTCACGAGTTCCTTAACTGATGAAATAAGCAGTGGTGTTATTTTCTGTTTTGACTCTGATTTTCATACCTCCTCTCATGAGACGTCCCCTCACTTCTTTTTCTTTCTTCCAAAACCTACAATTTCAAAATTAACCTCTCAACTTAAGAGGTTAAAAGGGACTTGATGTCACAGGGGTTGCACAAATTGTGGAATCCTTGACTAAATAGGAAGTACAGTTCTTGCAATGACAGACACACCAAACTAATGGTAGAGAGGTCTCACTGCATTCAATACCCATGTTATAGCTGAATGAAGGTGCCCTGGAAAACCACACCTCCACACTCAGGGTCACTTACTTCGTGCCACCCAAGAAGCTTACAAGGTGCCCCTGGTGC
Source organism: Balaenoptera musculus (assembly GCF_009873245.2). Classification (NCBI taxonomy): domain Eukaryota; kingdom Metazoa; phylum Chordata; class Mammalia; order Artiodactyla; family Balaenopteridae; genus Balaenoptera; species Balaenoptera musculus. The sequence goes on from NC_045802.1 coordinate 50,236,488, forward strand.
ATTCCTTCTTCTCAATTTCCTACTTCCCCCTTTCTCCTCAAACCTCCAGCCCCACCTCCTCATTCTCACCCTCAGCTGCTGTGACCTTGCTTACCCTTTCACTGGAAAGAGAATCCACCCAAAGGGAACTCCCACAAGCTCGCACCTCGGCACACATACCCCACGCGTCCACACCTGCGCCTTTGGACTCTCCTCCTCTATCCTGGAAAAGGTTAACGCTTCCACCTGTGCACTAGATCCTAACCCTTCTTGCCTCTTCTAGGACATTTCTTCAGCTGTTCTCCCCAATCTCACGCAGCATCAATTTTTTCTCCTTACGCTGAGTACATCCATCAGAAAACAACATGCTCTCTCCCACTCACCTGACAAAAAAAAAAAGAAAGAAAGAAAGAAAAAAAAAAAACCTCTCTCCCCCTAGCTACTTCCACATTTTCTCCTTCCCTTTATAGCAATGTTCCCCAGGAACTGTCATGAGAAGTGTTTTCAACTTAATGCTCTCTGTTGTGACTTGAATCTACTCCAGTCATACTTTTACCCTCAAAACTCCATCAAGATCCCAAGCCCCCTCCACATTGCTAAAGCTATGGTCCAAACTCTGACTTCATCTCACTGATACTTCAGCAGCATTCGAGGCAGGTGATAACTATATTTTTCTGTCACCTCCCTCTCTGACTTTGAGGACCCCTCACTCTCCTGGTTTTTCTCCTACCTGTCTGGACACACCATCCTGATCTTCTTTTCTGGTTCCTCTTCATCTCTCAAATCTCTAAATGTTGGCATATCCCAAGCTCAGACCCCAAATTCTCTATCTATACTCACTCCCTTGATAATCTTATTTAGATTTATAGCTTGAAATACCATTTTCATGTTGGCCATTTCCAAAGATGTCTAATTAGCATCTTCAGCTTATCATGTCTAAACCTGAACTCTTGATACATACCCCCAAATTAGCTCATTTGATGCTAGCTGCAACTCAGTTCTTTCAGTTGCTCTGGCAGAAACTCTTGGAGTCATCTTCAGCTCCTTTTTCTCTTTACCCTACATCAGCTCTGTCAGCAAATCCTGTTGACTCCGCTCATTTTCTGCCTTCATCAGCATCTTCTATTATTATTAAAAAGCTCTAAGCCTTACACAACTACAGAAATTCAAAAGGAACCACAGATGCTGTCAAGAATGCCAGAGAACACAGACGACCCCAAGAAAGAGCCACAACTCTGCCTGACCCTCAGAGCCCTCCTCACTCCTTGCCTCCCCTGACACTTCTGCCCTACCCCCTCGTTAGCTAATAACATTGCTTAATTTTTTGTTTTGAAATATTTACAGATTCACAGGAAGTTGCAAAGAAAGTACAGAGATCCCACGTATTTTTTTACCCACTTTCCATCGATGTTACATAACTATCGCACATTATCAAAACCAGGAAATTGACATCCGTGTGTATGTATTGCTCCATGTCATTTAATCATATATATAGATTCCTGTAACCACCACCGCAATCAAGAGACAGAACTATTCCATCATGAAAGAGAAATTTCTCATGCTACCCCTTTATACTATCTACTTCCCCTCACCCTTAACCCCTGCAAATCACTAATCTGTTTTCCATCTCTTTGATTTTTATCATTTCTTTAATGTCATATAAATGGAGCCATATCGTATGTGATCCTTTGAGACTGGCTTTTTTTCACTCAGCGTAATACCCTTGAGGTCCTTAGGAGTTATTTTGTGTATCAATAGTTTGTTCCCTTTTTATTGCTAAGTAGTATTTTGTGGTATGGATGTTCCACAGTTGTTTAACCACTCACTTATTGAAGGATATTTTGGTTGTTTCCAGTTTTTTTACCATTGCAAATAAAGCTGCTATGAATAATCCTGTACCGGTTTTTGTGTGAACATAAGCATTTATTTCTCAGAGATAATTGCCCAGGACTGCAATTGCTGGGTTATATGGTAAATGTATGCTTAGGGTTGTATGTTTGTTTGTTCTTTTTGTTTTGTTTTAGAAACTGCCTAACTATCTTCCCGAGTGGCTGTACCATTTTACATTCCAAGACTTTTCCAGAATCCGACCACTTCTCACTACTAGGAGACTACCCTGATCCGAGTTGATGTCCTCTCTCCCCTGGATCACTTTAATAGCACCGTAACTGCTGCCTCTACTTGGTGTTCTCTCCGTACTCCTTCTATCTACTTTCAATCCAGCAACCAGAGTGATCCTGGTGAAATGAAATTCAGGTTGGGTTACTCTTTTGCCTGAGACCATACAATAGCTTCTCATGCCACCCTGAGAAAAGCCAAATCCCTGACCATGACCTAGATAGTGTGCCTATCCTCTGACTCTATTTCCCATTACTCTCTCCATCACTCACTCCTCTCCAGCTATGACAACAGCCCCCTTGACCTGCCCTACACTCTTGTCGACTTCACATTTGCGGTTCCCTCTGCCTGGAACGCCTTCCCACATATCCCATTCCCAGACTCCTCAGAACTTTATTCAAACATCCCTCTCAGGGAGGCTTCCCTAGCCACCCTACCTCCCTAGCAACCTCCTCCCCTGCTTTGTTCTTCGCCTTAGTACATTATCACCTCGTAACATGTCACATGCTTTACTTACCTTATTACCTCTCACCCTTCACTAGAATGCAAGCACCCTGAAGGCAGAGGTTTGTGTCTATTTTATTCACTGCTGAATCCCCAGTGTCTAGAATAATTCCTGGCACATAATAGATGCTCAATGAACAGGTTTTAAGTGAATGGATGCATAGGTGAGTCAACAATCACTAACTACAAAAATGTGATTGCCAGCATTTCATATTTGTACACAACATCCCTGGGTGGAATGCCATTCACAGCACATTGAAATGGAGGCCAGAACAAAGCATCAAGACCATTTAAAAATGTTCCCAGGAAATAATGACAAATACATATTTGTAAATGGGCTCATCAGTACTGCACTGGGCCACCCTGCTAGAGTCTTTGCATTTCTGTGTCACTAGAACAAAACTCTGAAACTGTCCCAGTTCTGAAGTGTCACATTGGTACACACAGCTCAGGAAGCTGAACAGCAAACCACAAGTTTATTCCCTGATAACCTGGACAACAAGGACACATCCAATTCACATCACCCTTTGGTTGTCGATCCAAACACGAAGATGGACTCCTTCACTCCTACAATGACTGTTTCTCAAAGCCTAAAAGAGCAAAATCTCACCTCATTACCCACTGCATTATACTTTGGAACCAACCTTATACTTGGTAAGAGATAAATTTTAACCTAAAAACAAAGAGTTCACAGTGGGTAGAAGAAAGTTCAAAGCCAATGAAAAGAGCCTGTTTATAGGCTGACAGGTAGCAAGGCATGGCATGGACATGCTGGGAAAAAATTCTGAGGCTAATTTATACTTACTGATATCAACTGCTAGTGTTTTGAGGGCTTCCTCTGAAAATAGCCAGCAATTATATAGCACATATTACGTACCAAGGACTATTCTAAACAGTTTACTAACTCAATCAACACCCCCAGCCCAAGACAACACTAGGAGGTAGATACTATAATGAGCCTCAGATTACAGAAAGTCTTACTAATGGGTCCAAAGACACACAGCCAATGAGTGAGGCCCCCTGGACTTGAACCTGGGCAGCCTGGCTCTGGAATTTGTGTTCTTCACTTTGCGTCTCCATTTTGTGCTAATGTCTCTGCTGAAATGTTACCCTCATTATCTCATTGAATGTTTAAAACCACACCAAGAGGTAACAGAGGGGAAATTGAAGCTTAGAGAGGTGAACTAAGTAGCCTGGGAAGTGGCAGCGAGGGTTTCAAACTCAAGTCAGCCTAACTCTTTTTTTTTTTTTTTAACAACTTTATTGCAGTATAATTGCTTTACAATGGTGTGTTAGTTTCTGCTTTATAACAAAGTGAATCAGTTATACGTATACATATGTTCCCACATCTCCTCCCTCTTGCGTCTCCCTCCCTCCCATCCTCCCCATCCCACCCCTCTAGGTGGTCACAAAGCACTGAGCTGATCTCCCTGTGCTATGCGGCTGCTTCCCACTAGCTATTTATTTTACCTTTGGTAGTGTATATATGTCCATGCCACTCTCTCACTTTGTCCCAGCTTACCCTTCCCCCTCCCCGTGTCCTCAAGTCCATTCTCTAGTAGGTCTGTGTCTTTATTCCAGTCTTACCCCTAGGTTCTTCATGACCTTTTTTTTTTTTTTTTGACTCTTAATATCCATCTGTGTGGCCTTTTCCGGCCCCTTCTACCTTTTCCTATGCGGTTCCCCTGGTGGAAGGTAGGTTGCTGTCCCTTGGCTACCCACCCTCACTGCCCTCTGTCCACACTGCCAGCCTCCACACACACAAATTAACCTCTCCTTCCTACACATTTCCCTCAGTTCTGTAGGAAAGGAAATGTGACTCGTGTCTCACTGAGGCTTTCCTTTGAATGAAGTCTGCTACTTAACTCAAATGAAGTTTTTATCGGTCTGGCTTCAGACACTAAGGTAAGAATCTCAGAGAGCATTATGGACATATTTTTGACTAAGAAGGTTTCTTTCTGATAGGCCATAAATCATACCCCCTGAGCAGTCATCTTGATCTATAAGGAAAGCCGGCCAAACCACAGGAGGCCACATACTGGTTGTGTGATCTCTGACAAGTCAGATCATCTCTGTGCCTCAGTTTCCCCTGTGCAAAAATATCCCTACCTCGTGGGGTGTGAGAGGATTCCTTGAGCTATATACAGAACAGCTGTGCTTAGAAAAGTTCCTGGCACAAGGTAAGTGCTGTGTAAGTGTTTGCTATTGTTATCACGATTATTAAATGCTGGCTCACTGCCCTGGCACGGAGTGAGGAGATGGGCTCCCTATCTCTTCATTCCCAAACTCCTCTCAATCTAGAAATACTTTCTGCCACGGATTTTCAAGAAAACTTGCTTTCTGCCTCGTGAAGTGGAGAATTTGGGTTGATTTAATAATACTTGCTATTTATATAGTGTTTTTCTTCCTTGAAAGACCTCTGTGCAACCAACAATTCTTTCCATGACCCTGAACAAAGAAAGATTCTTTAATGGGAAATTTGTGAAAGAAATGTCGTGGGCCTCATTTTCAGAAATGGCTGAGCTGGTTAAAGTCTGTTTACTGTGAGAAACATGACACAAACTACCACAAAACAAGAACTTGCAGGGTACGAGAAAATGCACTTTGTTCAAATGCAAAAAAAAAAAAAAAAGCTATTTTACATTTATCGGCATTTGAGAGTAAATTTGCATTATTCTGAATGCTTTGCATGCTGCTTCTTAGGCTTCTTTTAAAAGAAATTTAAGAGAAGGAAAAGAAAAGAGAACAGCACAATTAAAAATAAAAAAAGCATCCCTTTCTTATCTAACTCCCTCAGTGGAGATTTAGCAGAATTAGACTGCTAAGCAATGTTATCCAATCTCTTTGCACAATCCACTGACAATTTTCACCTCCCTTGATGGAAACTTCTACGTTTCCTCCCTCTTCTTCAGTGTACTGTTCATCTTCCTCATTCAGAATCTATTATTTCCCAATCCCTGAATTTTAAATTATTCACACTTAACTCTTTCCTTACTTTGTGCACTAAGTTCTGAAACATAGGCAGAAAATGCATTCTGCTTCCTACAACTTCAGAAACATCTGAATACACACTTCCATAATAACTCACCGCAGGAACTCGCAACATTGCAACTTCAAGTGAAAGGATTTGCTCAGGAAATTATGAAAGAAATCAGATAAATGGTTAAACACCTACATGGTCAGAGATGAAGGGGTTTTCCTAAGTAGGGTATCATAAGGCACTCTGCTTCCTGTGAGCCTGAGGACAAGAGCTCCAGCCCTCCGAGGCAAACCATCTATGTCTAGCCAACAGTGGCTCCCCTCTTTTACCAACCTGATTAAAAGATCAGCTTTTGTACCCACATGGCTTTCCTTTCCAGATGTCTGACCTGTATTTGGCATAAAAGACATTGGGCTACTCACATTTGGGAGCCCTGTGATTCTGCCCCATGGGTAAGACACGCTTGGCTGAGGGCCTCATCTAGAATGACAACCCAGTGGGGTCGGTCTGCAGCCATATTCTCCTCACTGTCAATGGCTCTCACACATGCCTTTGACTGTAACCTCTGTCTGCAAACAGTGCAACCATTGCTTTGACTTCTGGTTACCACACAGCCTGTTCACGGGCACAGATAAGAGCTGTGTCCAAATAAGCAGAGCGCTGTTGTATTTTCTTCATTAGATTGAAGGATTAAGTTACCTAATTATGGGTGTCCTTAAGTCCATGCTGGCCAGATTTATACAGTTGAGTAGGGTTTGTGTTGCTGGGAAGACATACACTCGTTTTGCATTTTATCCCTGTAGCTTTGCTTGGTTCCAAGAATTCTCTTTGAAGCCAGCGCTCTTCAGTTCAGATGATTAGCACATTACTTTAATAAGGTCAGAGCCGTTAATCTATTCATTCGTCAGTTATTGTCACTCAATTCCATGTCACAGACTATACTAGTCCTAGTCAATTGTCTCAGAAATGACGGTAGGTTACCAAGAAGACCAACTTACGAAAATGTGGCCAGGTCAGCACAAATTCACCATCCTAAGAGAAGAAACAATTCAAGCATCTATCCCACCAAAAAAAAAGTGGGTCATTGTCCTGTGAAAACTGTTGCACTGAATATAGAAGTGTTCCATTAAGAGTGCCATTCACCCAGTGTTTATGTACACAACTCCAAGCCAGCACCTGTACTAATACCTAATGTCTGTAATTAATATCTACAGTGTCAAAAGATGAGAGTCTAAGGTTCACACAATTAAGGACATCATCACAACCAAAGCCTTCATGGATTTTCTCTATGGTCTTAAAGCATAAAATGCAATGAAATTGGCTTTGCCTCCAGAGTAATTGTGGCAAAGTTTAGAATGCCATCAGAATGAATTATATCCATAAACTGAGCATGAAGGCTGATCACCAATATAGATCATTTTTAACAAAAACATAAAGAGCCTGAAGTCAGTATTTCCCATATCAAAACAGCCAGAAGAGTGAATGTTCTGGCCCAAGGGCAGGGCTCACTGTGTCTCAAGCGTAGATATGTCTCCATCAATGAAGACGAATTAATGGAGCTCCTTTTGCCAAGTGCCATGGATTAGTCAAATCACACAACTAACTCTCCTGGTTCTAAATAGAATATCTGTGGCTTGTCCATAGGGATAAGATGCACTCATCTGCTGATACCAGCACTCATATATTAACTAAATTCAACAAATAAGCATTAACCACCTAATTCAGGATTAAGAATATAGTATCCTTGTGGAGCTTGAATTCTAGATAGCTATTGATCAAAGAATTATATAAATACATATAAACTCCCATCTGTGATAAATGCTATGTGTGAAAGGTTTCTAGTCCTAAAAGAGCAGAAAATAATCAGAACATATCAGTATTGTGATTATACTGATCAAGCGGAAATAAATATATTTAATTTTCAGAATTCTTGTGGAGATTAAATTTGATATATACAAAAACATATTTTTAAACGATACATACTTAGATAGAATTAAGGATCATTTTACTATAGTGGATAGACTATGTTGCAATAATAAGTAATAAATAAAATCTCAGTAACTAAATACATCAAAGGTTTATTTCTTACTCAGGCAAAATCACGGGCAAGTCTGGAAGCTCTCCAGGGCAGTTCCCTTCAAGCAGAGAATCAGGAATCCGGTCCACTTGCATCCTGGGGCTCCAACATCTCAAGATGTGGCTTCTAGATCATGGTGGCAACAAAGACCCTCAGAGCAAGGGATCGCAGAGTCATGCACTGGTTCTTAAAGGCTCCATCTTCCCACAAGGGCACTAGCAAATGTCAGGGTGAACATGCCTATTCAGTAAATAGTTCTGCCATGAGTGGGAAAAGCATGTTTGTTGAACAAGTTATCCAACTTATTCTGAGACCATTTTCTCATTGATCAAGTGGAAAAGGTGATTCACGCTACCTCACAAGGCTAGAGAACTAATGTGAAGAACTTATACACTGCAAGGAGCCATAGAAAAGGCTGTTACTGCTCTGTCTACCACAATCACCAATGACACCAACACCAAGGGGAAGAATAAAAATGGAATTGAAGAATGATAGGCCTGGACTACTTTCTGTTGATGGAACAGGCCAGCCAGCCTGGCACCTAAGAATTGACAGTATCCTAAATCATGTCATTTGCAGGTAGAGTAGGGGAGTGAAATCAGCACTGAAGAAAACCAGTACAGACCTTGGCCCTCCCCACTAACCTCCTGGAAAGTACAATTTGACTTCTGGGTCACTGCACATTTACCTAATTTTCTTACTGGGCTAGTCTAAAATTGTGTAATTGTTAAGAGACCCAGTTTTTTTTGTTTTTTGGTTTTTTTTAAGAAGGTTAAATATACCTAGTTACCTAAGTACTTTCTCATCCTGAATCATATTATCCTGGGTCAGAGATGAGGTACATTACTTGTTTAACTGGCATTATTATTCCCTATTTGACCATTATAGAGCCAATGGTCCTGATCTAAATGACAGACCCTTCTTCACCTAACTAAAAACCAAGAAACCAATAAAGAAGCAATTCCTGGTTATCATTATGGCTCCCAGTTGTCTTTGCTAAGATGGGAAACTCAGGTGGTATTTATCTATTTGAAAAATATTGTGCTTATTTATACTCTCTTAAGCAACCATCCTCAGCACCAATATATCTGCTAAATATGCTCCCTTTATTGCTTTGGTGATAGATTCGACCGTTAGGTACACAGCATGACAAATGTATATCTGGGGCCTTGTGCAAATGATGTCAGCTTCTTCATCATGGGTTTTAGCCCTCTATCTGCTCATGCAGGCTATTCACAGCTAAAGTGAAGAAAGCAGTGTGCTGTAACATTAAAGGCAATACCAAAAGCAGAAAAGGGATATTTCTATAAAAAAGGATATTTCTATAAATATTTCTATAACAAAAGGTGAAAGAGAATGAAAGGAAAGTAACTGACTGTAAGAAAAAAGTCTCAGAGATTCCAAAAATCAAAGATTAAAAAAATCCAAATGCTTGGGAGATTAATTTAACCACTACAAAAAGATGATTCTGAGAAAAACAACCTACAAGACCAATTGAAAAATAGATGGCTGTTTCAGAAAATAGAATAAAATTGGAAATGCTAAGAAGGTAGAAAGGATATGGTAGACAAAACGGCACTTATTTATTTAAGAAGGTTGATAGCCAGAATGTATGTTATTATTAAATACTATGGTGACCCAAAGCAAATAAAAAACCCCAGTAACACTACATTTCTGTTGCCTATTAAGAGAAGTTATAGAATCTTGGGGGCTTTCCTACAAAAATAAACCTTGAGAAATCACACAAAGAAAAGCGATTCACTATACCTTGGTAGAGATTCATTTTTAACTAAGTAGTCGAGTGTCTATTTTTAGCTTATTTTATGAAAATTGTCTATGCATTAATATTACATCATATTATGAAAATAAATACGTTGGGATGTTTCAAAAGGTGCTTGTGCATGTGTGTTTATGTGTGTATGTTCTGCGGGAGGTGTGAGTACAGGTGGGTGACTGCTTGTATGTGTATGGTACGTTTACTTATGTCTGCGTGACTTGAGTGTGCCCGTATGTGGTTGTGCGTGATGTGTGTGGTTGTGTATATGAATGGCTGTGTAAGTGTGTGGCCTGTGTGTACGAATGTGTGACAGGGTATATGAGTGTAGGTGACACTATGCATGAGTGTCTGTGGGAGGTGTAATTGTGACTATACGCAACTCTGTGAATGTGGATGTATATGGGTGTATGTGTTTGTACGTATGTAAGTATGTGTGTATGAGTGTATATGTGAGTGTGATGTGTGCGTGTGTGTGCACATGGGCACATGTAAGCATATGAAAGAGCTGTTGCTAACAGTAGATCACTTCTAATAACCCAAACGGTAAGGTGTTTCCATGGCTTAGAAGGAGACAAAGAGTAGAGATATTTAGGGGTTAATTAGCATAGCAACTTGCTTCTTATGAGATCCCTTAGACCAGAACCACATCAGTGCCGAGTCATTTCCTAAATGGTCCCCTAGCGGCTGAGGCCTGCTTTCCTCACTGCCCCATTCACTGCTCTTTTTATCCTTATTAGCTTAAGAAGGCAAAAAAACTCCAGCAGTAGCCCTTATTCGCTGCTAATCAGGTCTTTCTCATTTCTAGGCCTCCTCTGTGAGGAAGGTGCCAGGCTCCACCTGTTCATCCCTGCCCTTGACGCCTTCCAAGCCCTGATTAAAAACACTCATTCAAGAAAGCTTCCCTATCCAGCACTCCCTCACACTGATCTCTCCCTCAGCCCTTAAGAAGAGCATTTATCATTTTGAATTACAGATTAAATTGAATTAACTGTACAAAGAGATGAAATCCCATGGCTATCTTCCCAGGGTGATAATAATAATAGTTGACTTTTATTGAGAACTTACTATGTGCCTGGCATTCTGACAAATAAGCCTTTTATATACATCTCAATTAATTGTCACAACATGCCTTTGACATAGCCACAAACATGACTTCCATTTTAAAAATGAGGAAAGTGAAATCCAGACGGTTTAAGTAACTTGTCCAAAGTCTTTTTTTTCTGTCTACGTTCTCTGCTGTTCATATCGATTACGTTCTATTGATCTGTTCTCAAATTCACAGATTTTATCCTGTCTTTTCCACTCTACTATTGAGCCCACCCAATGAGTTTTCACATTGGTGATTGTATTTTTTGGGGGGGGTTCTATAATTTCCTTTTGGTTCCTTTTTAATAATTTCTATTTTATTTCCTGAAATTTCATAATTTTCCATTTGTTTCAAGAGAATTTGTAATTCCTTGGGAAGCACTTTTAGAAGGCTGCTTTAAAACTGTTGTCAGGTCATTTCGAAATCCGATTCATCTTGGTATTGGCATCTGTTGACTGTCTTTTCAAATTCGCGTTCTGATCTTTCTGGTTCTCGGTATAAGTGATTTCTATTGTTCTCTGAGCATTTTGGATATAGTACTAGGAGACTCTTGATCTTATTTTATCTTATTTTTAGCAGACAGTCCCCCTAGTGAGGTGTACTGCAAGAGTGTATATGTTCAAGTTCCCTCTGGGCCCTGCCAACACCAGCTTGGCAAGAGCAGGGCACTGACTCACCCGGCCTCACTGCAGATGGGGTTCCTAGTCAGCTCCCCCTTCTGCCCTATTGATGTCTTCCTGGTGAAAGTGGGGCACCGGCTCCCACCTTGCTGGGCTCTGCTGCCACCAGGGGAGGGGAGGGAGTGGGGCACAGTGCCAGCAAGCCCTGCCTCAAACCTCCTACTTCTGTCTTGTTGCTACCGGATCGGATCGGGTAGAGGCTCAGCTCCCCACTGGGTCCCGTTGAGCCCAGGGGAGAGTGGAGGGCTGACTAGTCCTGGCCTGTACCACCTCCTTAAGGTTCATTGCTGCTGGGTGAAGACGAAGACTCAGGTCAACACTGGGCCCTGCTGACACTACGCCAGCAGAATTGGCTCCACTGGGCAGGGCACGGAAGATCAGCATCCCGCTTGGTCCTGCCAACACCATCCGGTGGAAGAAGTGAAGCCTGCTTCCGCCGTGCACAGGAGAGAAGGTTAGCTTCCTGCTCGGCTCTGCTGACACCACCCTGTGGGGTTAAGGGAGAAGGCTGCATGCCTGCTTCCACCCAGCCAGGGGGTAGAAGATAGAGCGGGCATCTTTCCACTGGTGTCTGTCACTTGGCTAGAGTGTTTTCAAATGTTCCTGATCCTTTGCTCAGCAAGAACAGGCTTTCCTTGGAGCTTTTTAGTCTGTGCCCGTTGGTGGTCCTGGTTTGGAGGCTTCTGCAGTGCCTGTACAGCATATATAGATGACAATAAGGTAACTCAGGAATTCACCACCGTGTCATTCCTCAAGGACCCAAGGTCCCAAGGTCCCAGGCAGCCCATTCTTCTTTCACCTCTCAGAGACTTCCTATGCTTTTTTGTTGTATCACGTCCAGAGATGTTCAGTTGTAAAGGGGGGAACCTGGGAGAAATGGGGCTACTCCATCTCAGTGGAATCAGAACTATCCAAGGTCTTATAAACTCAGAAATAGTAAGGCCAGAATTTGAACCCGGGAGGTCTAGTCATAGAAACTATTATTTTAATTGTCAAGCTAGCACTACTCAGAATAAAACTTATATGTGTATGAGTTTGCTAGGGCTGCCATGACAAAATACCATAGACTGGGTGGCTTAAGTGACAGAAATTTATTTGCTCACAATTCTGGAGCCTAGAAGTCCAAGATCAAGGTGTCAGCAGGGTAGGTTTCTTTTGAGGCCTCTCTGCTTGTCTTACACATAGCCAACTTTTCACGTGTCTTCACATGGTCTTCCTTCTGGATGTGTCTGTGTCCAAATGTTCTCTTTTTATAAGGCTAGTCACATTGGATTAGGGCCCATACCAAGAACCTCAACCTCAGCTTAACTTAATTACCTCTTTAAGACCCCATCCAAATACAGTTGCATGCTGAGGTACTGGGGGTTGGGACTTTAGCATATGAATTTGGGGCAGGGGACACAATTTAGCCCATAACAATGTATCAAATAATAATACAGTATATAAAAGAGTATATTACATAAAGGTAAGATATAATAAATGTATATTATACATAATATGAGAAAAATAGCCTGAATGTTCAGTTGGCTCTTGGCATCAGGGTGAATTTACCAATTTGCACAATTCGCACATTGGATGTTCTTTCTTTTTTTGAATTTTTGAATTTTATTTTATTTTTTTATACAGCAGGTTCTCATTAGTCATCAATTTTGTACACATCAGTGTATACATGTCAATCCCAATCGCCCAATTCATCACACCACCACCCCACCCCCCAGCCGCTTTCCCCCCTTGGTGTCCATTCGTTTGTTCTCTACATCTGTGTCTCTATTTCTGCACTGCAAACCAGTTCATATGCACCATTTTTCTAGGTTCCAAATATATGTGCTCTATCCTGGAGAATGTTCTGTGTGCCCTTGAGAAGAAACTGTAATCTGTTGTTTTCGGATGGAATGTCCTGTAAATATCAATTAAATCTATCTGGTTTATTGGGTCATTTAAAGTTTGAGTTTTATAAATTTTCTGTCTGGATGATCTGTCCGTTGGTGTAAGTGTGCTGTTAGAGTCCCCACTATTACTGTGTTACTGTCTATTTCCTCTTTTACAGCTGTTAGCATTTGCCTTATGTACTGAGGTGCTCCTATGTTGGGTGCATATATATTTATAATTGTTATATCTTCTTCTTGGATTGATCCCGTGATCATTATGTAGTGTCCTTCCTTGTCTCTTGTAACATTCTTTATTTTAAAGTCTATTTTATCTGATATGAGTATTGTTACTCCAGCTTTCTTTTGATTTCCATTTGCATGGAATATCTTTTTCCATCCCCTCACTTTCAGTCTGTATGTGTCTCTAGGTCTGAAGTGGGTCTCTTGTAGACAGCATATATATGGGTCTTGTTTTTGCATCCATTCAGCAAGCCTGTGTCTTTTGGTTGGAGCATTTAATCCATTCACGTTTAAGGTAATTATCAATATGTATGTTCCTATGACCATTTTCTTAATTGTTTTGGGTTTGTTTTTGTAGGTCCTTTTCTTCTCTTGTGTTTCCCACTTAGAGAAGTTCCTTTAGCATCTGTTGTAGAGCTGGTTTGGTGGTGCTGAATTCTCTTAGCTTTTGCTTGTCTGTAAAGCTTTTGATTTCTCCATCAAATCTGAATGAGATCCTTGCCGGGTAGAGTAATCTTGGTTGTAGGTTCTTCCCTTTCATCACTTTAAGTATATCATGCCACTCCCTTCTGGCTTGCAGAGTTTCTGCTGAGAAATCAGCTGTTAACCTTATGGGAGTTCCCTTGTATGTTATTTGTCGTTTTTCCCTTGCTGCTTTCAATATTTTTTCTTTGTCTTTAATTTTTGCCAATTTGATTACTCTGTGTCTCGGCATGTTTCTCCTTGGGTTTATCCTGTATGGGACTCGCTGTGCTTCCTGGACTGAGGTGGCTATTTCCTTTCCCATGTTAGGGCAGTTTTCAACTATAATCTCTTCAAATATTTTCTCGAGTCCTTTCTCTCTCTCTTCTCCTTCTGGGACCCCTATAATGCGAATGTTGTTGCATTTAATGTTGTCCCAGAGGTCTCTTAGGCAGTCTTCATTTCTTTTCATTCTTTTTTCTTTATCCTGTTCTGCGGCAGTGAATTCCACCATTCTATCTTCCAGGTCACTTATCCATTCTTCTGCCTCAGTTATTGTGCTATTGATTCCTTCTAGTGTAGTTTTCATTTCAGTTATTGTATTGTTCATCTCTATTTGTTTGTTCTTTAATTCTTCTTGGTCTTTGTTAAACATTTCTTGCATCTTCTCGATCTTTGCCTCCATTCTTTTTCCGAGGTCCTGGATCATCTTCACTATCATTATTCTGAATCTTTTTCTGGAAGGTTGCCTATCTCCACTTCATTTAGTTGTTTTTCTGGGGTTTTATCTTGTTCCTTCATCTGGTACATAGCCCTCTGCCTTTTCATCTTGTCTATCTTTCTGTGAATGTGGTTTTTGTTCCACAGGCTGCAGGATTGTAGTTCTTCTTGCTTCTCTGGATGTTCTTAGTATCATGGCAGGCGTGGATCATAACTGACAAAGGTATGCAAAGGAAGAAGCTCTTGCCCCCTCTGAGCTCCTCTGGTTGAGGAACAGGAAATCCATGGGCTCATCCTCCCCTTTTCCTGAAAAGACACCAGGACATGGCTTCTCGCCTCCTGACCTGGGAAGGGGAGGCTGCTAGAGACAGTCAATGTCTCTTAACTGCTTGTTGGGGTAATTTGCAAGCTCAGCCCAGGTCCTAGTGCCCATTTCCACTGTTCCTCCAAAAGCTCGGTCACCTGAACTACAGCAACACCCAATGACATGGAAGAATCTTAGCAATTTAATATTAAATTTTAAAAGTTTTAAAACACTGCTTACAACATGTTACCCTTTTTATAAAGTGAGAACAATTAAAACAAAACTGTATATACTTTGTAGGAACACTACAATGACACATATAATTAACAGTGATACATACAACAAATTATATAAAAAGAAAAGCAAGAAAATGATGAATATAGGATCCAGGATGGTGGGTTACCTCCGGCAGTAAACATCCATACAATGAGGTGGGGATGGAGGCATGGAACAGGTTAGATTTAGTAACAGCCAGGGTCCCAGCTTTTGTTTTGGATGGTAGATCAAAGGAGATCATTACATTATTTAAATAACAGAATAAATAGTCAATTAAATAAACAAAAGTGGGGGGAAACTAGGTCATTAAGAGTTGACCTCAGTCTTAAATTAGCTAAGATTCAGGGTTACTTATTACTTTCCTCTCCTCTCCCATTCCTCCAGTAAATGAAGAATGAACTGTATGTTTCAAAGGATGATATAGTTTTCCTACCTAAAAATTTTAGTTTGTCACCACCCAAGCTGAAAAATAGCAGATCAAGAATCATTTAGGTGTATCCTCAGCATTTGCTACCTAGGGAATTTTCCAAACATAGTTCCCAGCCCTAACCCCAGAGATTCTGATTCTACAGCGGCAATAAGATCTGAGAATCTATATTTTATGTTGAACTCCAAAGCAGTTCCTAGGAAGCTTGACTTCAGTGTCTTGGTGATTGACTGTGTCCTATACGTTGCTACCACATTCACCCTCTGAAACTTCTCTGTTTCCATATTACTCTTTCTTCAGGAATCTTTACTGGTTCATTTTTGCTGGCCAAATCTAAATCCCCTGCCCACCTTTCAAGGCCCTCTACAATCCGGTGCCACCCTAATTATGCAGATTTATCTTGCACATTCTCCACAGGAATATGTCAATACAATCAGGCTGGCTCTCGCTGCCACCAAATGTGGAGCTCATTAGAGCCCCCAGCCTAGTTTCTGTGCAGTCCTTGTCTGGAAAAGCTTCTTCCCTCTCCTCTTTCTCTCCAGATCCAGCCCCAGATCCAGGCCAGCCCCAGGCCAGAATCAAAGCTGTCCTCATATAAGCCATTTCTGACTTTACCAGCACATAGTAGCCCACAATGGATTCCTGTGAAGTGAGAGATACATTTCCTCATTTCTCTTTACTCATAGTAGACCTCTGTGTGGCTACTTTTTTTTCTTCCTCTTCATCCACTTATGATTTGGATTACACAGAAACCAGTGGACACTATCAGTACCATCACTTTGGCGATTCCTTCTAGGAAATGTCCATCTCCTTTTGTTCCCCGGCTAATGCCTGAGCCACCCTGTTGATAGAATGACAGCCCACCACTGATCCTAGTCAATGGAATAGGAACGACTCTCTAACCCAAACCAGGCCAAGGAGGTCCTTCCCCAGGATTTTTAGACTCAGTGCCCAAAGATTTGAGGCAGAAAAAAATAAGTTTGGATGCTGATGTCTTGATATCTGCCATGTGTTTTGCTATGGGTAAAAGAGAGGCAGAGAGGGCTAATGTTCCAATAGAGAAAAGAAGGAGCAGTTGAACAGAAACAAGCAGAATCAAGGACTGGAGAGAAAGTTCTGGTAGTGGTTGAGTGCATGTTTCTGGCTAGTTCCTGAGTCTTGACTGAATTCCTTTTCTTGGGTTAGTGAGACCCCTCAGTACTTAACAAATTCTTCCCTTTCAGTTTTGCTACTTTAAATGGAGTTTCTTTTACTTTCATGCAAAGAATCAATCTTCTTTATGATCCATTCTCCATGAAGCTGACCCTGCTCATCACTCTCCACCTTCCTGAGTCCTCTCTCGGCCTGCCAGTCAAGAAAGCATGCTATGGGGCTTCCCTGGTGGCGCAGTGGTTGAGAATCCGCCTGCCAATGCAGGGGACACAGGTTTGAGCCCTGGTCTGGGAAGATCCCACATGCCACGGAGCAACTAGGCCCGTGAGCCACAGCTACTGAGCCTGTGTGTCTGGAGCCTGTGCTCCACAACAAGAGAGGCCGCGACAGTGAGAGGCCCGCGCACCGCGATGAAGAGTGGCCCCCACTCGCCGCAACTAGAGAAAGCCCTCACACAGAAACGAAGACCCAACACAGCCATAAATAAATTAATTAATTAATTAAATTAAAAAAAAAAAAAAGAAAGCATGCTATGACAGGGATGACTACTATTGACTAGTTCAGTTCTCATTTACTGAGTGCCCTGTGACCATGTGATGCTGGGTGCTAGAGATACCAGACCCTAACGCCCAGGAGAGGAAAGCAACATTAGACCACACTCTAAAGAAGAAGTTGACATTCAGCCATTGGCTCAGCTCACCTCAACTTTGACCTTCCCCAGAATCTCCTTTCGTTTCTAGAATGTAAGCTCCCAACATTCCTGGAACCACCCTTCTGGGTCTCAGGATTAACATTTACTGATTAAAAGAGAGAAGTGCAATTATATATAATTAAATACATTCTCTCAGGTTTGGCAAAAAAAGGAAAGAAGACTAAACCCTCTTCTTACTTCAGTGCAGGGAATGCATATTATCAAACTTCACTAAGTAGATTATCTCCTTGATACCTGACTTTCAGAGAACAAATCATTGACACACATATCAGCTCACTCAATATGTTGACTATTTTTACCCCAAATCTTCACATTTATATAGCATATATCCATATTCTTAAACTATGGATTTCATGAAGCAATGAGAATTCTGAGCACATTTAATATATCTAATATAAATTAGTTAATTATTTGCTCTGTGACCAAAGCAAGGATTTTGCCTTGCTCCCAACCTGGGTTTCACAGATAACACTGTTAGCTGGTGTCCCAAACCACACTGTTGCCATGAAGAAATGTTCCCACTCACTTTGCACCAAATCTACAGAGCACACATATTTATGCCTGCCAAGTATTCAGGCTTTTGAAAGGCTCACCCTGTGTCAGAGCTCTGAATTCTGTAGTACCAATGGAATTTCGACACACAAAATAAAGTTAGTTGTGGTAAATGATTAGCAAGGGAAAACTGTGGGTCCCATGGAAAAATTAGAACAATAAAAAGTGTAAAAAAAAACAGTCTTTTGGACATTCCCAGAGTCTCTCCCTGTGGATCAATTAACTGACACACTCAGATGCTGGCTGTCCTTCTTGTTTTCAGAAACACAGTCCCAATTACTGGGCTCCAAACCGCTACATTTTATAGCTGAGATGATTTACAGCCGATGTTTTCATTGCACAGTATGTGTTCCTCTTTGCTAAACAAAACGTTCACAGAGAAGAATTGCAATTGAGGAGGGAGAAAGGGAAACAGGCACGTGAAAGATCAGACTCAAAAAGCCAAATGCAAATTAAGGAAAAAAACAGCAGTCTTTGGACTTCGACCCATATTCTTTTGCATTTGTTGCCAAATGTGTATTTAAAGAAATACCCCCAGTTTAGAATTTACTTTTTGCCTTTGTTGGAAGTGCTGTTCTGCCATAGGGTTTGCTGAACAGTAAACCTAATTCAGTCACCAAAGGACAAAAAACTCTCAGTCAATCTATTTTGCTATCTTGCTTTATTTATGACCAAGTCAGAGAGACTATCGGAGATCCTTTTCCTTGCTTAATGCTCAGCCATTAAAAATATTTCTAGTGAAGGATGGGAAGTAGGCTTCAAATTTAATACAGATGTGGACGAAGCCTCAAACCTACCCCAAGCCATCCGCTGAGGAGGAGAGTTTACTTGCTGTAACAGATTTGGACTATTCGGTTTAAATAAATGAGGCATCCACCTCTTCGATGTGATTGTACAAAACCACTCTTCCGGGTTTCCCTGGTGGTGCAGTGGTTGAGAATCCGCCTGCCAATGCAGGGGGCACGGGTTCGAGCCCTGGTCTGGGAGGATCCCACATGACGCGGAGCAACTGGGCCCGTGAGCTGCAACTACGGAGCCTGCGCGTCTGGAGCCTGGGCTCCGCAACAAGAGAGGCCGCGATAGTGAGAGGCCCACGCACCGCAATGAAGAGTGGTCCCCGCTCGCCGCAACTAGAGAAAGCCCTCGCACAGAAACGAAGACCCAACACAGCCAAAAATAAATAAATAAATAAATAAATGTATAAAACAACAACAACAACAAAAAACCCACTCTTCCCTGACCTGTGGCTTATAAATGAATTTTCTTTTCCAAGTTCTGTCTTGGGAAATTAAGAAATTACACACGATAAAAAGGGAATCTAACTCAGAAAATGGTACAGATTTATCTGCTGTAAAACCTTTGTACTCAGTGGTTTTCAGTGAGGGGAGAGAGGGATATTACCTTCCAGGAATCGTCTGGCAACGTCTGGAGACACTGTTGGTGTCACAACTAAGGTGAAGGGGGCTATTGGCATATGGTGGGTAGAGGCCAGAGGTTTGGTTAAAGGTCCTCTATTGTGGAGGACAGCCCCCCACAGTAGAGAATTACCCAGTCCAAATGTCAAGAGTGAGGGGACTGAGAAACTCCGCTTTGTACCTTCACATGGATTAATGATCAGATCCTTTCATAAATTTAGCTAACAGCAGGTTTCTGTACAGTTTTATCTCATCGAACAAAGTGCCTTGGGTGAGGAGGAATTAAGACAAAGGCAGGAGAGACCTCAGAGGGAAAGAAGAAAACTAAAAAGGGCAGTTACTAAAGTTGAACACAAACCTTTCCCTACATTTCACTTGGGCTTAAAAACCAATTACCTACTAGAACCTAATTAATAATCAGCCTTGTTACACCCTCTTCTCTGTTCTAAAAGATGACTTGGTTCCACTCCTGCTCCCACAGGTGTTCAAATTTTCCATTAACTTCTTTGCACAAGGAAAGAAATTTCCCTTCTTTTTTTCCTCACCTCTTGGGGCTTCTTTCTGGACTTTTAGGTCCTAGAATTTAGCTTTTGATATTCAAGACAGAAAAGAGGCCTCGTTTGCAACAACCTTTGTGTATTATATTTCAAAGTCAATTTCGCATTGTTTGCCCCAAAGTCTATATGTTTTGTCTATGACACAACACTGGGAGAGAGGTATCTGCCAACTTAACAGAGAATTCTCATGATATAAAGGGTACTAACCCTCTCAGTTCTTTAAAAGTATTGATACACATCACAATCTGTCAGATCAGCATTTCCCATCACTTTTCCTTAGAAGAGTAGTTCCTTGTATGTTGCCTGGAAAAGAGTCATACAGCCACATAAGACAATAACATTATACTACAAACGAGTAACTGAGTGTGGACTATCATCCTGCACTCTGCGGAATGTTTTATATACATTACATTTTTCCTTTCCACAACAGCCTGAGTTGGGACTCGTTTCTCCCACTGTAAAGGGAAGTAACTTGCCCAAGTTTCATGGCTAATAGTGAGCCTGGGATTTCAGTACAAGTCTATCTGTGTTCAAGTCTGTGCTCTTAAATATTGTGATCTACTACTGAGTTAAACAGTTAAGTAGAAATTCTTTACTGCAGAATTTCTTAGACCCTTTAATATACTACTTCTATTTATAAGCTCTAAATTCATTTCCCAAACTGATTTGTCCCATGCATCCTTTTCACCATGAAGCATCCTGCATGATCAGATCTCCACAGGACCTCAATAGAACCAAACCATGTTCTGCAACTGGCAGGACCTGGTCAGAGAAAGATCTGAAGAGAAGCTCACACCAGTTAGCTGTTCACTGAGTAACCTGAACTGGTGACCACAGAATCACCACTGAAAAGCCTTGAGAAGCACAAGTGTCATGGGGCTGATGAGAGAAGATGCATTTTCTGAGAGCAGAGGCTAAAGGGAGTCAGGCTCTTTGTAGAGTCGCTTTTAGAATTTAAATCAAGCACAATTTTCTCCCTACAAGCTTCATGTTGGGGTCTTTACCAACGAACAGCTGGAGAGTATTAAAAGCTGTGTGAATATTTTCTTACATTTGAGAACAAGAGATGTTAAAATAAACCGGCAAGGCAGGTTTGGTGACTTATGAAGTGTCCCGCATTATGAGCAGTCTAGCTGACTGCGAGATTGGTTCATAAAGGCCAAAAATGAAGTGTTACCATTGAATGCATTTCCACATTTCCATGATAACATTGTTAGCTTTCTACGCTTTTCAAAACTTTCCTCTCTGTTCCTCACTTTTATAGTCAATACTTAAGCGGGATCATGATTCTGGGAGGATTCAGACTGGAAAACAAAGGAAAGTCAGGTAAAGAGATATAATGTATCCCATAAGTCATATACACTTAGGGAAACCAAGAGGAGAGACAGCAAAATAAAACCAGATGCGAATTTGATATGATTATATCATCCCTTCCAATAAGAAGAACACTTCCAAATTCACATCTTTTTTTTCTCTTGGAATCAGTTGCATCACTGAATTCTTTCAAATAAGTACAGCATTGAGCAGCTCTTGCCCAAAAAGAATTACATGAAGCCCACACAGGGCTTTGAACATTCATTTGCATTTGAATGATGCAAATTGTAATTTGGTATAATAAAGTCTATGTGACTGAGCAGGAGAAATTATATGAACAACCAGAATTCCATTCAAGTCCTCTCCTAGTTCTAATCCCAACATGCTAACTTCAATCTACATGTTCCATCAGAAATGTGTTTCTGTAAAATAAATAATAGCCTTCCTAACCCTGCCACATCTGCCTGGCTTAACAGGATCAAATTATTGGTTATTATGGGCTATTTTCATTTAATGTATTCTCAAGGATTCCCCATGAACAATATATGTTTCTGAGTCTTCTTTGGTACAGCAGTTACAGCATTATGGTGCCACAATAAGAGTGAACCTAAGACATGTTCAGGTCCTGATGTGGAATTAGCACAGTGACAAATCTGTATTATGAAAGATCATATTTTTGCAGGAAAAACAATATTAATCATTTGACTATCAGACTACAAACCTCTATAAAGGTACCTCCTTATTTTCAAATACAAATAGATAACAAGGCAAGAAAAGCTGTCTGATCTTTCCTCAAAATGGTTAATTTATATAATTTCTAAGCCTGAATATTACACCATAGGATAAGGGGGACTAAGGTATCACAATTTGGGGGAATGCCAACATGAAGGGGAAATGCCATTTCTCTTCACTGTGTGAGTGTGTGTTTGTCACTATAGCACTGTACTGTCCCCTTGAAGCTGAGCTTAAATTTTGCAAAGCACTTTCATAAAAAAGTATGACTTTTTTAGTCTTTGTATCGACTCCTAGACTTCAGAGAATCTTGGAAGTCATCTAGTGTCCCCACCAGCCCCCTCCAATCAGGACTTACTTCTTCATTGATGGGCAGTAAGGCTCTCTTTAATGGGGAGGCAGCTAAGGATGCTTTGGGGGTAGTTACATCCCCTGTTGTGTGTTTCCATGCTTTGAAAGTGCTTCCATAAACAAAAGCAGAATTTACTTCCATAAAGTTCTTCAGTACCCTCAGGAGGAGCAACACAGACTAAATCTAGTCCCTTTTTAAAAGACTAAAAGGCACACCAGTCCACCCTTGGAAGGATCTGCTCTCCCCAGATCCAAACATGGCTGTTCATTCAAGCACTCCTCATGTGATGGTGAGGAGACTCAAGCATCCTTGCCTCCTTTCTCTGACACTCCTTCACAACCTCGTCTTCTCTACCCACCCTTTCTTGTTTCGGTTTTCTCATTTTCCTTCCCCTTGTCTTCTCAAACCACACACTCCCAACTGTCATATGGATGAAGACAACCAATTCTGAATCTCCAATACAGATTTCTCTTTTGAGCTCTACTCCTACCTGAACCACATGCAGGTACCAAAGGCATCTCAATCGCAAAATGTCACAGCAGCATCTTTCCTCTGCATTCCCGATCTCGATCAATGTTATCTACCATCACCCAAGGAAGACATTTTGAGTCATAATAAATCCTCTTTCCCCCCTCAATAAATTTCCCTTCCAGTAACTCTACTTCCTAGAAAATCCTTGAATTCTGTTCCCCCTTCTCCATACCTCTCCTACTACCCTTCAATCTGGTCTCCTTGGTTCCAGTCTCACCTTATTTCCCTCACTATGGCCAGAGTGATCTTCCCAAAACACAGCATGTTTGTGTCACATCCATTCTAATCACAATAAAAGAAACTGTATCTAACAAAACCCCCTTTCACATCATGCAAAAACTACCCTTATTGGTCATGTTCTATCGACAAAAATATGCAAATAAATCG